>NC_080438.1:29706843-31119343 GCF_028018845.1 Melospiza georgiana | reverse complement strand
TTGCTGCAGCTCCCCTGAAGCCTGGTGAGGTTCCTGACCCCGTGGCAGCCAATAATTGGGCCCCTGGTTGTCAAAAAATACTCAAGGCTCGTGTCCACAACGGGGCTAAGTTGTTAGGAGGTGAAAATTGCTTCCTTGACTTTTCCTGCTTCTCGTAGTGACAGTAAACAGCACAGGAGCCCTCTGGTAAAAGCACAGAAAGGGGCTCCAGCTGACATCAGTGTGATGAGATGGAACCCCTGGAAAGGAGCCCCAGGAATCCCTGGAAAGGCAGGGAACGTTTCCCAGCCAGGAATTTATGCAGGAATTGGGGAAATGGGGCTTCTTTCCCTGCTCCAGGGAAATGGAAAAGATGACTCGAGCTGGGCTCTTGCTTGGATTGGTTCAATTAAGCTGAGTGAGGCTTTGAAGCTCAGGTTTATTTGATGGAGTTATTGCATGGAATTTCTGAATGTGATACTTTAACCCCCAGAGAGGCTCCCCTGCCCGGGTGAGGGCTGGAGGAGCTGAGCTGTGCCCTGTTCCCCGGGCTCTGATGGAATGAGTGTAATTCCTGCAGGCCTTGACCCAAATCTCTTCTTCATCCCTTGCTCCTGGATTAAGCCCCTGATCGAGGAGAGGCTTGGAGAAATTCTTGTCAGAGATGCTTAAGTAGCTCAAGAAAAGGATGAGACACAAAGAGCTGGGAGGTTTTAGTAAACACTGAATGGTTTTTGCCTCATTTCAGAGGCATTTGAGAACCCCAGAGGTGAAATAGAAATGGGGTATGGGAGGATGAGGAGCTTCTGGGAGTTTCCAGCCCCTCCTGGGCTCCAACATCCTTTAATTAGAGAGAGAAAAACCAATGAGAGACAAAGCTCCACAATCTGAGGGCAGCCTTGCACCTCTTGTAAAGTCTTATTAATTTTGGGTAGGCAGTGAGTAAAGGGTCTGGGTCTGCTGGGACAGCTCAGCATCCTCAAAGCAGGGCACGGGACACCCTGAGGAATGGGAGTTAGTTAAAGCAGGCCAGGAGTAATTAGAGATGGGAGACTGCAATAATTAGAGATGGGAGGCTTGAAACCACTCTGAAGAAATTATAATTATTCTTGATACATTTTAATAAATGAGTTATTTAAAAACAAAAGAGTGAAAACTCGCTTGGAGTAATAAAAAATCGCTAATTTAGGGAGCAGCCTCGATGCACAAGGGGAGGGAAGGAGCTGGGAGTGCCCGTGGTGGCGGGCAGGGGACAATTATTGCTCCAACCAGAGTGGGGAACAGCAGTTGGAATCCTCTTATCTCCAGGGAATTTCTCCCTTTGTTTGGTGTTTCAGGAACGTGGCAGATGGAAAAAACTCCCCCCGGCACCATCTGTGTGTCCCTGAGAAGGGATTCCTGGGAAAGGGAGGGTTTCTTTGGGACATTCCCCTTTTTATGCCATTTTGGCCCATCCAGGAGGGAATGAGGAGCTGACTTTCGGGACAGCGCTGGTGCTGATCCACCCCGAATTCCTCCTAAATTCGGGAGTGCCACATTCCAGTTGGGGACAAGGCTCAGGACACCCTGGGACTGGAACGGGAATAACTCCAAGGACAAAGTGGCTCCCCGTTGTTATTTTTCCAATCCGTGTTTTTGCCTGTAAATTCAGGAGCACTTTCCAACTGAAAAAATAAATAAATAAATAAAAGAAGGAAATATTCCTAAAGATTCCTATCAAAGAGTGTTCCCCGGTAGTTTTTTAAATGGAAATGTTTGCAGAGGGTTCAGTATTTCACAGAAATTAAAGGAAATCCATCTTGTTCCCGGAATGCTCGGCAGCATCCTAAGGAGGGAGGCAGGGGGAAATACAGCCCGGGAAGTGCTAATATATCAAGGTTTCCGCGCTCATTATCAGCAGAGGAGACATCATATACATAAAATGTAGGTCAGAGCATCGCATTTACCGCCGGATTTATCCCTGGCGGGAGGCACCGCCGCGCTCCTGCGGAACAACGCGCGCTCCGATAAGGAATTCCGGCGGCACGGCGGCCTCCTTATCGCGCAGATAAGCAAATGCGCTGGCTGTCCCCAGGGATGCTCTTACAGCTTGTCAGCTCCTCCCTGCTGCGGGCCGGGGATGTCCCGGGTGGGGATGTCCCTCAGTGATGTCCCGGGGCAGGAATGTCCCATTCCCTGTGTGCTGTCCCTCCATCCCTGTCCCCAGCCCCTCTGCAGCTCTCCTGGAGCCCCTTCAGGCCCTGCCAGGGCTCTGGGCTCTCCCTGGATCCTTCTCCTCTCCAGGCTGGGCATTCCCAGCTCTCCCAGCCTGGCTCCAGCCCTTGGAGCAACTCCAAGGATTCCTCTGGATCTCTCCTGCAGCTCCAGGTCCCTCCTGGGTTGGGATGCTGGGGCATCTCTGCAGGTGAGGCCTCACCTGAGGGGGCACAGGGACACAATTCCCTGCCCAGCTGCCCCGGGACGCCTCCCTGCCCTCCAGGAATGGGAATTGTTAATGGGATACAGGATCCAATGAGAGACACCCCTTTGGGAATACAGGCTCAGCACCAGCCAGCTCCAGCTCAGGGAGGCAAAAAGAGCCCAAAATACCAATTACTGAGAGGAGAGCAGCTTGGAGCTGCATTCAGACCCGGACACAAATGTGTCTGTGTAGCAAATTCCCAGACAAACTCACGAAATTCCCGATCCATGCGAGGATCACACGCAGCCCGTGCAGGAAATGTTCCTGCAGAAACTCTCTGGGCCGCTCATGAAATTTGAAATATCTGCTGAGTTTTACACCAGCGAAACCTCAGCCTCGTGTTTGCACCACTCGTGGCTGAATAAATATAGAAGCTGCTCTCCTCCAAATGTTTTTCCAGCTTAATTTAAGTTTCCTTGGATGGAGTAAGGAACCAGGTTCATTCCCTGTCTGGGGGAATGTGGTTCATGGAGTGAGTTCAAGGGGGGCTTTCCAGATGGAAAGGGGGAAAAAATAAATGTCTATATAAAGAAACGTGTCTATAAATACATATTTATATAATGATATATAAAAATAGAATTGTATATTATATACCTTTATATATATATAAAGAAATTTACATATATAACAACATATATATATATATAAAAATATATAGATATAGATATAAATATATAGGTATAGATATAAATATCTATATATGTATATATATTTATATGTGTGTATATATATATATATATGTGTGTATATATATATATATATATATATAAAAAATTTAAATTGAGGTTGTGTGGGTTCCACAGGTTTAAAAATAAAGCCTGGCAAATCATTTAGTGTAAAAAAATAAAGGAGGGCGAAGTCAGAATGTGTCAATGAAGATGATCTCCAAGAGGAGGGCCTCAAGGGTGGGATGGATTCTGCAGTGGCTGCACCCAAGGTGCTGGGAAAGCCTGGCTGGTTCCTTGCAACTGCTTCAGGGAAGGTTTGGCTTCTGCTCCTTTTCCAGCAGCCTGGGCTGGGCCATGGCTCCCTCCTGCCCACCTGGGCAAGGCTTTATTTCATGTCTTGCCCTATTTTCAGAACTTCCACACATCTGAAGCTCAGCCAAAGCCCCTGAAACTTCCACGATCCCTCCTTCCCTCCATCCCTTTGCTCTTGGAACACCCTGTACCTGTCCCAGGGGGGTTGGTGACACGGTGGCCTTTGCTCTCTTCTACTCTCCTTTTGCTCTCCTTTACTCACTCCCAGTTTTTATCCTTCCCATGCTCTATAAAGTTATTTTTTCCCTCTAAATCCTTTCCCTGTTTCTGTCCTTAACCTCACGTTTTGATCCAGGTCCCTGTTCTCATTTTACACCATTCACAGATTTTTTAATAACTTTTCTCCTGACCTCTGCCACCAGTGCTGCTCTTCCCCAGGAGGAAGGGTTTAATTCCCCGGCTCCTCGTGCCCATGGGGCAGAAATGCAGATTTGTTGGAGTGCTTGGCTTTGAGTCCCTTTTGGGTTCCAAGAAATCTGATGGAGCCCAAGGGGAAGGAGAGCAGTGTGCAGAGGGCTCAGGGGGAGGGATGGGGGCACTGGAGCAGGACGCCAGGGAAGCTGGACCCTGGGAAGGTGTCCCTGCCCTCTGTGGGGCAGAGAGGAGCTGGAAGGGCCCTTCCAACCAGAGCATTCCAGGATTCCCTGGTGCTGTGGATGGGACTCCCCAGCTGTGGCCACCAGGCCCTGGCTGCAGCTGCCCTGGCTCTGGAGCTCCCTGTGGATTGTTTTTGGCATGGGAGGTTGCTCCAGGATCCATTCCTCCTGCTGAAACAGCCAGGATTTTGGGCTATTCCCATTTTCTGAGTTACATCAATCCTCATCCCCCCTGTGCCCTCCTCATGGGGTGTCTGTCTCACTCCTGGGTGACTCAGACACACTCCAGCCTCTCCTGCACCCCTGACATCCATCCCACAGCTCCCAGTCCCCCGGGGCAGGGGAGGGCAAGCAGCACCTTCCCTCCCTGATTATTTCATCCTTCCAATGGTTTTCCCTCCTCCTCCTCCTCCTCCTCCTCCTCGCGTTCCCCAGTTTGTCATTTCTGCTGATGCTTCACCTGCAGCAATTCCCCGGGATGGATCAGCAGCTCCTGCCCACTCCTGCGCTGCTCCTCACCCTGAGCTACTGTGGGGATCCCTGCTGGTGGCAGCTCTTGTCTCTGATTTTCCCATTGCTCTGCAGAATTCCCGAGCCAGCTCATCCCAGAAACGGGGCTGGGCACGGATTCCTCTTTGTGCTGCTGCTTGCCCTGGTTCCCATTGCCGGTCCCCATCCCCAAAATGTCCCAAAGAGGGGCTGCTCCCACAGCCAGCTGGGGATGGATTCCCCTGCTTTCATTCCAATGGGCTGGCAGGAGGGTGAACAGGGCAGGCGTGCTCACGTGAGCAATCCAGTTTAGTTTTAATGCAATGTTTATTCACAGCCGGTTTAATATTAATGGTAAATTGATCTTTGGAATTTTTTCCCATCAAAAATTAATGTGGTGCACTCTTTGCTTTTGTGCATGGAAAGCATCTCCCAATTAATTGGGAGATAACCACTGGAAATCCAACACTGCCACTCAGCCATTCCCAGGCCATTCATTTCCTTAAGTGCACAAGCACTCCATGAATAATTAATAATGATTAATAGTGGTATTAAACTATTACTGGTGGATCAGGAGAGCGGAGCAGGTACCAATTTGTGGTTTATAGCCAGGAAACAGTGAGGAATTTGGGAAGGGATGGGTCCCTGTGTGAGCTGGGTGCTGCTCACCCTGTGGGTGGGTGCATCACCAATGTGACTTCACACCCACGTGGCCTCACAGGTGCCACCTCTGGGGCTTGGAGCACTCCCAGACTTCTCCAGGGATTTGAGCAAACTCTTCCCAACTCGGTCTCAGGTGGGAGCTGGATGCTCCGTGTCACTGCAGGACACGAAATAACAAGAAATGCACGCGCTGCTGTTCCCAGGGTAAAGAAAAAGGGAACTTTAATTTCTGACCCCAACATTTATAGATTCCCAAAAGTGACAGTGGATTGGAGGGTGACAGTGCCACCTCTCCAGTGACGCTGGGAAAACCAACAGTCCGTCAAATTTCTCTTCTTTTATAAAAGAATGCAAAACAATGAGTTATTTACAGAAAGGGTGTGAGCAAGTTCGTTACAAGAATGTAAACATCAGAAGGCTTAGAAAAATCTTTAAAAAATCTTCAAAAATCAGGGTGACACTGTGGATTCTCTGCCATGAGGGAGGGGGAGAGGTGTCCCAGTCCTGTGTGACACAATGGCTGTGGGGCAGAGCCCAGGGAAGGGGGAAGGAGCTTTTCCCAGGGCAGTGGGGCCGGGAGCAGCCCCACATTCTCCACCCAGGCAGGCTCCACACTTCCCTGGAGAGCAGCTCCGTGCTGGGCTGCTCCGCAGCAGGCAGAACGTGCCTGGGCTGACAACATTAATATTGATTAAAGGGTTTATGACTAAGTGTGAGGAGGAAGCAGAAGCCTGTGCAGAGCTCGGAATAATTTGGAGTGGTTATTTTTGGGCCAGGATGAGATAATGGATTTACACTGAGCCAAGGGCCGGGTGCTTCATCCCATTGCCAGCCTTTATGGCTTTGGATTCTAGAGTGTCCCTGGGCACACCACCCCTGGGCCATCCTCCTTCCTCCAGGAGAACACATCATCTTGTGCAAATTCCTGCTCCTTCCCCAGTGCTTTCTGCCTCATCAGCACCTCTTGAATCCATAAGGAAGCCAGAGAGGCTGGAAAGAAATTAATAAATGTAATTAATCAGGAAAAATTTGTCCAAACCCTTCTTTCCATATGTTTGTTTGCTAAGCCATGGGTTTTCCTTGGATGTTCTCACACAACCAACCCACTGAGATTAAAGAATTGTTCAAGTATTCAACATGGAAAATGTGAAACAGCCTAGCCTAGCCTTCACAATGATGGTCTTGGGAAGCACTGCTGGGATCCCAGAATGGGCTGGAACCGGACCTTAGAGCTGATCTTGTCCCAGCCCTGCCATGGCAGGGACACCTCCACTGTCCCAGGCTGCTCCAAGGTGGCCTTGGGCGTTCCAGGGGTGTGGAGTCAGAGCAGAGCCTCACCTTTATCCCTGTGCATCCCATCCTCCCCACCACGGACCATCCCACCCCTCCCATCCATGGTCTTCTGGACGGAATTGCTGCTCCAATTCCTTCTGTGGAGTTTGGAGCCAAACCCTTGGCCTGTCCCAGCGGGGATGGGAGGAATCCCATGCAGCCACTGCCTTGGTGGGCCTGGGGAGGGGAAGGGCAGGAACCCACACCTGCCCCTGCTGTGACTGCTCCAGGGGAAGGAAGGAGTCTCTCCTGCAGGAGAGCCGGATGATTCAGCGGCGTGGAGCTCTCCCAGCCTCCCCTGGCTGCCTCGGTTGTCAGGGAGGATGGGCTGAGCTGAATTTTAACAAACCCATTCCCTGCAGCTCCTCCAGCACCAGCAGCCAGAAACAAGCAGAGGCATCCTGGGCACGGATCACATCCCACTGCAGGAGCTGTGGCCTGGGCAGATCCTGCAGGGAATCTCCTGCTCCTCAGCCCACAGGGATCCTCTGCTCTGGGCAGCTCCATGCTAAAGAAAAGGGATTGAAAAGGCATTTTATGCACTTTCATGTCTTTGGAAACAAATCCTCCTCCTCCAAATGTGTCCTGGATCCCTTTGCTTTGGAGTTTTTGAGATTCAGCTCCTAAAGGGGCTCCAGGAGAGCTGGGGCGGGACTGGGGACAAGGATGGAGGGACAGCACACAGGGAATGGCTCCCAGTGCCAGAGGGCAGGGATGGGTGGGAGATTGGGAATTGGGAATTGTTCTTGGGGAGGGCTGGAATTCCCAGATTTGCTGTGGCTGCCCCTGGATCCCTGGCAGTGCCCAAGGCCAGGCTGGACATTGGAGCACCTGGGACAGTGGGAGGTGTCCCTGCCCATGGCAGGGATGGGATGGGATGGGATCCATGGGATGGGATGGGATGGGATGGGATGGGATGGGATGGGATGGGATGGGATGGGATGGGATGGGATGGGATGGGATGGGATGGGATGGGATGTCCCACCAGAAATCCATCCAGGATTCTGTGATTCTGCCACGTGGAGAAGGAACTTTGGGACATTCCCTGCGGGAAGGCTGTGCCCTGCCCACGCTGGATCCCCCTCGTTCCCAGCAGGGTGGAACGGGGGAGCCTCGCTGGAGCCCCACGGGATTCACCCCCTAACTGAGGGATTCCCTCCCTGAGAGAGGCTGGAATGCTGTGCAAGGGCTGGATGAGCAGAACAGGAGGTGGAACTGGGGGCTCCCACTCCTGGTGCTCCCCTGCCTTGGCTCAGAGCATCCCCCGTGCCAGCTGATGAACAGGGAGCAGCTGATGCAGGCACCAGCTCCTTCCACAGCCACTTGCTATTTTTTCCTGCAGAAAATAAATTTTTTAGGTTTTTTTTTTTTTTGCAGTGTCTGTCCTAGAGCATGGACAGGAAAGGTTGGCTATAAATTATGGAGGGCTGAGTCCTCTGTGGAGGGGGAAAGGAAAATGCAGGGAGCCTGAGGAAGGGGAGCACAGCAGCTCCCTGGAAGGAGCCCAGGGAGACGGGGATCCCCCCAAAGCCTTCTCCTGGCTGTGGGAAGAGCTCCTGGGGCTCCCTGGCTGTGCAGGGAGCAGCCACATCCCACAGTCCAACCCCAACCCTGCCAGCAGCTCCGGAGCCCTGCCAGGGCAATGAAAAATTCAGCAAAGGCAGTCGGAGAGAAACCAGGATCAGGGAGCTCTTTGGGGTGGAAAAGTCCTCCAGGATCACAGAGTTCAGCCTTGAAGTGCAGCATCTGAGCACAGGAACTTTAATTGGGGAGGAGGAGGAGGCAGGGTGCTCCTCCCAGCTCCTCCATTAACTCCACTGCTGGATTTGGGATGTGGAAGAAGTCAGGAGCATTGATGGAGGAAAATGTGGTTTAGTCACTTTGTGGGGGAATTGAACAGGTTTTGCTTTGGCCAAACTGGGAAAGTGTCACTGCAGGACACGAAATAACACGATGTGCACACTGCTGTTCTCAAGGTAAAAAGGGGGAAGTTTATTTTCTGACCCCAACATTTATAGATTTCCAAAAGTTCAGAAGATTTCCAAATGGTTCGGAAGGCTGATTTATTATTTTATTATATATATTATATTAAGACCATACTAAAAGAATAGAAGAAAAGATTTCATCAGAAGGTTAGCTAAGAACAGAATAGGAAAGAATGATAACAAAAGCTTCTGTCTTGGACAGAGATTCCGAGCTAGCTGGACTGTGATTGGCCATTAATTAGAAACAACCCCATGATACCAATCCCAGATGCACCTGTTGCATTCCACAGCAGCAGATAACCACTGTTTGCATTTTGTTCCTGAGGCCTCGCAGCTTCTCAGGAGGAACAATCCCAAGGAAAGGATTTTCCATAAAAGATGTCTGCCACAGTCCTCCTGCCATTCCCTGTTCCCAGATCCTGGAGCCCTTTGGAGCAAACTGAAAGGTTAAGAACATTCATCCTCTCCTCTAAGTTGCAGTCTCCAAGTTGAACCCAGGAAAAAAGCCCTAAGCCCTGTCCCTGTGTGGCTGGCAGAAAGGACATGGAGGAATTGGACTGGGGAATGGTTTGCTCATCCCAGTCTTCCTCACCTTTCTCCATTCGGTAATTCCAGGAGCCAGCCCAAGGCGAGCTGCTCCTGGAGCACACAAAGCCATCACTCCTCACTGGCTTCCAGCGGCTCCTCAGGTTCCCTAATTCCAGCCTCAAATCCCAAATCCTCCATTTAGCAGAGGGCCAGAGATCCTGAAATCCTGCTGCTAAAAACGAGAGGAGCCCTGGGTTCCCAAAGAGCTGCTGGGATGGGCTGAGGCTCCCCACCCCACGTGTGGGGAAAGCCAAGCTCTGCCTCTCCTCTGCTGCATTCCCCATTATTTTGACACAAAAGAGCCTGGGGTAGGGACAGATCCATCATTCCTCTGGATCATTTCAATGTATGAGTGGGGTTTTTAATACCCAGGCTTCTCCAGCTGCATCTGCCCATTTTTTATGACGTTTTCCCCATTTTCTGGAGCAGGCCTATCAATTTTCTGCTGCTTTCTTCCTCTTGCTTAATTGAAAATGTCAATTCTTGTATTTAATGAGAATTTCTACTCTATTCTAACCCTGTCAGAAGAGACTTTATCCCAAATCCACTCCTAAAAACCCACTGCAAAAATTCCTGCTGCCATAAATCCACGAGGGATTCGGGACAGCTTCTGGGGCTAACAAGGATTTTGAACCCCATGTAGGAAAATTACAGCTATCTTTCCAATTTCTGTCCATCTTTTTATTAATTCCATGAATTCCCCTCGTCTGCCAGTGCTGCTCTGGGCTCTGTCCAGGGATATTGATCCTGCAGCTCTTGCCCCCATGGTTCCCCCACCCCATGAGAATATCATCCCACTTATTTTGCTTTATTTTGGAAAGATGTGTGGAAAATCTGGAAAACCTGACCTGCAAACCAAGGCAGAGGGAGAACGAACATCTCCTGATGCTGTTGCTGGTTTTGGGGGTGATGGGAGAGCAGCAGTGGGCATGGGAGGCTCTGATTCACAATTCCTCATCCCACAGTGTTTACAGCGCTTGGGTGGGAAAAATACCTGTTCCCAGGAATGCTCCTCGGTAGGCTTGGCTTTCTCCCCGCTGCCATTGCTTAGTAACAGCTCTATTTTTAAATGCTAAGAGGGTAATAGCCCAAAAACCGGGAGTTTGCTCAGTTTGTGATCCTGCAGGCTGCAAACCCAGCGGGACGGGGCCCTTGGGATGGGCTGCGAGCTGTGGGATCGGGGCCGGGAGCTGCCCACACCGACCTCCAACGCTCCAGCTGGGCGAGGGGAACCCCAAAGGGGGAATCTCAGCCCGTGGGCATCTCCCGGAGAGGGCAGCGTGCTCCGGGACGTGCTGGGCCCTGGAGCTGTCCTTGGTGCCGCTCCTGCGCCAGCGCCTCCTCCCCGCGCACCAGAGGAGCCCCGGAGCGCTGGGGAGGGACCCTAAAGGTGTTCCGGAGCCTCAAAAACCCACGGAGCTGCACCCATGGGCAGGCACGAACCCCAGCAGAGCCAGGCACCGTCCCTGCCACGGCCACAGCAGCCCACATCTGGCACAGGGCATTGTCCATCCCTGCTTTCCCTTTGGGATTGTCCATCCCTGCTTTCCCTTTGGGATTGTCCATCCCTGCTTTCCCTTTCCCTTTGGGATTGTCCATCCCTGCTTTCCCTTTCCCATTAGGATTGTCCATCCCTGCTTTCCCTTTCCCTTTGGGATTGTCCATCCCTGCTTTCCCTTTGGGATTGTCCATCCCTGCTTTCCCTTTCCCATTAGGATTATCCATGCTGCTTTCCCTTTCCCTTTGGGATTGTCCATCCCTGCTTTCCCTTTCCCTTTGGGATTGGCAGTGCTGCGGGGCTGGGAGCTGCTAGGATTGTTCATCTCTGATTTTCCTTTCCCATTGGGATTATCCATCCCTGATTTCCCTTTCCCATTGGGACTGTCAGCGCTGCGGGGCCGGGAGCTGCCCAGGGCTGCTCCCCCTCTCTCCCAGCTCCCCCCAGGGCCCGGGTTTCCCTCGGAGAGACAGAGAAAGTTCCCGCGGCCCCTCCGAGGTGGAAGGCTGCGAGGCAGGGGATGGACAGAGCCGCTCCAGCGCAGACGGGATGGACAGAGCCGTTCCAGTGCAGTCGGGGATGGACAGAGCCATTCCAGGGGATGGACAGAGCCGTTCCAGGGGATGGACAGAGCCGTTCCAGCGCAGACGGGATGGACAGAGCCGTTCCAGGGGATGGACAGAGCCGTTCCAGCGCAGTCGGGGATGGACAGAGCCGTTCCAGGGGATGGACAGAGCCGTTCAGGGGATGGACAGAGCCGTTCCAGGGGATGGACAGAGCCGCTCCAGCGCAGTCGGGGATGGACAGAGCCGTTCCAGGGGATGGACAGAGCCGTTCCAGGGGATGGACAGAGCCGTTCCAGCGCAGACGGGATGGACAGAGCCGTTCCAGGGGATGGACAGAGCCGTTCCAGCGCAGTCGGGGATGGACAGAGCCGTTCCAGGGGATGGACAGAGCCGTTCCAGGGGATGGACAGAGCCGCTCCAGCGCAGTCGGGGATGGACAGAGCCGTTCCAGGGGATGGACAGAGCCGTTCCAGGGGATGGACAGAGCCGCTCCAGCGCAGTCAGGGGATGGACAGAGCCGTTCCAGGGGATGGACAGAGCCGCTCCAGCGCAGACGGGGATGGACAGAGCCGTTCCAGGGGATGGACAGAGCCGCTCCAGCGCAGTCAGGGGATGGACAGAGCCGTTCCAGGGGATGGACAGAGCCGTTCCAGCGTGGTCAGGGGATGGACAGAGCCGTTCCAGGGGATGGACAGAGCCGTTCCAGCGCAGTCGGGGATGGACAGAGCCGTTCCAGGGGATGGACAGAGCCGTTCCAGGGGATGGACAGAGCCGTTCCAGCGCGGTCAGGGATGGACAGAGCCGTTCCAGGGGATGGACAGAGCCGTTCCAGCGCGGCCCCGCCAGGCTCCGCTCCCGCTGCGGCGCCTGCAGCGCGCTTTGCCACACGCTGCTGCGGAGTGCAGCCACTGCAGCAGGGAGGGAAGGGAATCGCCGTGCCTGGGCTGCGAGCTGAGGGCTGAGAGCTGCGGGGAGAGGCCGTGAGAGCCCCGGCTCTGCCAGCCCGGCAGCAGCAGGAGCCTCTGCAGCAGAGCAGCGCGGCCGGCAGTGACCTTCAGCTGCTCTTCACATCCCAGCCCCGGCTGCCAGAGCCCTGCCCGGCCTGGGGGAGCTGCCAGGGAGCCGTGGGGCTGGAAACTGGGATTTGGACACTTCTTGTAGGCATGGAGAGCTCAGCTGCTCCAGGAGCTGAAACAGGAGGGGAGGGCTCTGTGCGCCACCTGATCGCCGGGAACTCGAAAATGGGAATTGGATCAGGAATTCTCCTGATAACGCTCCTGACCCCTGTGGCCAGCACTGGACAGCCCAGTGGCTCCCAGGACACTCATGGAATCCCGGAATCCCAGGCTGGTTTGGTCAGAAGGACCCTAAAGCTCGAGTCATTGCAGCAGGGACCCCTCCCTCTGTCCCAGGGCACATCCCAGAGCAGGAGATCAGGATCGTCCCAGCTCCTCTCCTGGATTCCTTTGTCCTTCTGATGAGAGAGGGAACAGGCAGCAGCCTCATCTCCCTGGCTGTTACATTTTATAACAGGTTTTTAAAGTGCTTCCAGAGGATAGAAACGGAATAATTTCAGCGTTAAAAGAAGAAATCAGTTGTTCCAGTTTTAAGAGTTACCATTTTTGCAGGTCCAGCCCGATGATGTCATCGCTCCAGAAAAAATGAACTTTTTCCCACATTACCTTCAGTGCAGGGATGTAAATATCCCGAGTTATTCCAGTGTCATGCTGACGGAACAGCTCCAGCAGCTCCTCATGGACAGTGACAATTATCCATCGGTTGCACACTGGGGATGAGGGGCAAGGCAGCACCCTGCTGCTTTTTGGGTTTCCATGAAGATTTTCCTTCCTTTCCCACCCTCGTTTTTCATCTCCTGAATTCTGCCTCAATGAAAATTCCCAAACTTGTGGACCTTTTTGGGCAGAGCCTGCCAGGTCCCTCCTGCCCAGCCCTGTCACCCTCTCCCAGCTCCCAGCGGGACTCTTTGTCACCACCCACAGAGGGTGACCTGAACCCCCTGTGTCTGTGGCAGCAGGGCCTCGTCCCCTCCTCTCAGCCCCACGGTGAGAGGCTCCAGAAATGGAGATCAGCCTTGTCTGGGAATACTTCAAGTAGTGAAACCAGAGGGGAAAATATATATTGGGAATTCTAAAGGGAGAATGTTCAAGGCTGTGCAGCTCCACCATTTATTGAACAGAAAGAACTCAGTCCTTAAAACTGTTCCTGCTCTCTGTAGTCCAGAATTTTAAAAAATAGGGAATAAAAATATCTTTATTTCAGGGTTATCTATGTGCTGCTTTGATTTATCCCCCATCTTCCCAGCTGGACTTGACCAGACCCTTCTGAGCCCAAACCTGCAGAGCACTGCTAGGAACACATCCAGCTTTCCTGGGAAATCTGCTGAAATATTCTAAATCAATATTCCAAACCTTGCCTTAGCCAGGCCCACAGCAGGAAAGGGATTTTTTATAGGAGCTCAGCAGGGTAAATGCATGGAAGAGCAGCGGCAAAGCCCAGCCTAGGGACGTGTTCCACTGACCAGCTGGAGCTGTGCCCCAGCTGAGCTCAGGGATGTGCTGGCATCCACATTTCTCACTATTCTGGCCTGCTCTTTGCTGGCCTTGCTCTTCCTGCCTCTGCTGGAGCTGGTGGAGCCAGCATGGAACTGATGGGAATTGAGGATTTCAGTTCCACAGCTCCAGCCTTGCCCTTCCCAGCTCCTGGCTTGGGGGTTTGGCTCCCACCTCCCCCTGGCACATCCCTGTGCTCCTCCCTCTCTGCACTTGCCTTTTCAGGGGAGAAAATTCTCTATTTTCTCATTAAGGACTCAGTTCTTCCAGGGGTTTTCCAGCTCCTTTGTGCCCTTCAGGATCTTGGTGCTTTTCAGGAACATCAGGAAAGGAAAGAACTCTCAGCTGTAACAGAAGATTCCTATCTCGTGCTACTGTGGATCTCCTGGAGACAAATTTCCATCACCTGTCACAAACTGTGCCTGTCCCAGCTGACCATGGACACTCCCCCTGTCACCCCTGAGATCAGAATCACTGGGTTGGGTGGGAAGGGACCTTAAATCCCATCCTGTTCCACCCCTGCCGTGGCAGGGACCCCTCCCACTGTCCCAGGTGCTCCAGCCCCAGTGTCCAGCCTGGCCTTGGGCACTGCCAGGGATCCAGGGGCAGCCACAGCCGCTCTGGGCAGCATCAACCCAGGGCGTGTGAGCTTTGAGCACTGCAAAAAATGCTGGTGGAAATTTTCCAGGCCTAATTTGACTTCCCACTCAGAGATGGAGAGAGTGGGAGAAACTGGGAGCATCCCCAGAGCAGGAATTCCTCCACCAGGCAGAGGCAGAGGAGCGGCCATCAGTGCCAGGGCTGTTCACTGCTGGATGAACCCTCCTGTGACCCTGCTCCGGCTCCCTGCTGCCAGGCAGATTGCACAGAGCGGGAAGAGCGAGGTGCTGACCTCCCCCAGCACAGAGCTGTGGAGCCGCCGTGTCACCACGGCCGTCCCTTGTCGCTGCCAGGCCTGCCAGCACCCCTGGGTGGCAGCGGCTGCCCCAGAGCCCCAGAACGGGACACGGCAGGAGCAGCGCCGGCTTTGCTGGCGTTCTGCGTTTCCATGAGCCCCAGGGATGCCGGCATCGCTCCAGGTCACACACAGGGACAAGGTGGGACAGGCACGGCTGTGTCCTGCTCTGTGACACAGCGGGTGATGCTCCCGGGGATGGAGGGACCCGGGGCAGCCAGGGCAGCCTCACCCCGGGCACGGTGCCCCCGCCGAGTGTTCCCCGTGACCCCCGCTCGTGTAGCCCGTGGCCTGCGACACCGCAGCCCGCAGGGGACACCGAGCTGTCCCCAGCACTGCCCGCGCAGCGCCCGGGAGGCTGCGAGCCCTTCCCGCACCTTGGCCCGGGCGAGGAAAGGCTCCTGCGGGGCAAAGGGGCGATGCGGCGGCCGGGGCTGGCCGGGGCCGTGCCTGGGGGCTGGGGGATGCTCCGGGACCGTGCCTGGGGGCCGGGGATGCTCCGGGACCGTGCCTGGGGCCGGGGCTGGCCGGGGCCGTGCCTGGGGCCGGGGGATGCTCCGGGGCCGGGGGCTGTCCGGGGCCGTGCCTGGGGCCGGGGGATGCTCCTCTCGCGGGACGCCCCGTCGGGACAGGGACGGGCGGGGACGGCGGCACCGCCTGCGCGCTCCGCTCCGCGCCGCACCTGCCCGTAGCGCATCCCCCGCGCATCCCCCGCGCATCCCCCGCGCGTCCCCCGCCCCGCATCCTCCGCGCCGCTCCGCACCGCCCCGGGGGGGGGCGCGGCCGCGTCCCGCCCCCCCGCACCGCCCCTGCGCCGCCGCGGAGCGCAGCGCGGGCGCGCAGCGGGACCGGACCCGCCCCGCCGCCGCCGCCGCCGCCGCCGCCGCTTTGTGTCTGGGCGCCGCCCGCGGAGGCGGAGCGGGCCCGGCCCTGGGCTCCGCGGCGCGGCGGGGCGGGCGGCGGGACAGCCGCGGGCAGCCCCCGGCGGCGCCCGCGCAGCCCCCGCACCGCGGCTCGGCCGCGCATGGACGCGCGCTCCCGCCTGCACCGTGAGTACGCGGGAACGGGGCCGGGGGGCGCGCAGCCCCGGGGATGCCCGGGCCGCCCCCGCCCCCGGGCGCGGGAGGGAGCGCGGGGCGGCTCCGCCGAGGACAAAGGAGCGCGGGGCGCGCTCGGTGCGCGCAGCCGGGCCCGCTCCGCGCCGCCGCCCCCGAGACGGCCCGGGCTGTGCCGGCGCCTGCCTGCGCGGGGGTCGCGCTCGGCGCAGCTCCTGGAAAATTCTGCGCCCTTCGCAGCGCCGGTGGAGGCGCGGGGAGGTGCGGAGGAGGCTCCTTCCCTCCCTCCTTCCCTCCCTCCCTCGTCCCCTCCCTCCGCGCAGGGACATCGCCGCCTCCCGCGGTCCCGCGTGGCGCTGCCGCTGCATCCCCGGCCGGCACCGGCCCGCTTTGTGCCCGGCCCGTTTGCCCGGCCCGTTTGCCGGCCCGTTTGCCCTGCTGCACCAGCTGCGTGCCCGGGCTCTGGGGGCACCGGCTCACCCCGCGCTGGGGTCTGGGGGAGGCTGGGCAGGGGCAGGGGCCGTGGTGCCCCGAGCCCGCCTCCCCCGTGCCCGTGCCCGTGTCGCTGCCGAGGGACTACGAGTACCGAGGGCACCGAGCTGGCTTTGCTCGTGTTCTCTGGGCCAGGGAGGGTCACGGACAGGAGAGCCCTGCTGGAAGTTCCTTGGGGTTTGGGAAATAGAAACGGTCCGATGGATGTTTTTGCCGTGCCCCTCACTCCATCTACGTCCCTTCCCTTCGCTCCCGTCCACGCGTGATTCCCGGCTAAAAACGCCGGCCACGTGCGTTGTCCGGTGCCTCTAACCTCAGGCGTTGGAGTGCCAATAATCCTTAGGAACAGCTGAAATCCAAAGCGTTCCCCCAGCGCTGCACGAGCAGAGCGGTGACTTAATCCGGTGGGTTCTGCTGTTCCGCATCTGCTCGCTCAGCTCCTGGCGGAGGAGGAGGAGGGAGGAAGGAGGGAAGGAGGGATGCTCGCCATGGCAACCTCGCGGCGCAGATCGCAGCCGCTCCGGGGAAGCAGCGGGACTCGGGAAGGAGCAGGAGCGGCTGCGCTCGGAACCGGCGCGATCGGGCCGAGCGGCGCCTCTCGGACAGCCGGAGCTGTGCGTGGGAGCGCTGCCGGCGCCTCGGTGCGGGTGTGCGGGGGAAAGGGGCCCTCGGGGAGGTCACGGAGCATCCTCTGCTGCAGCCGCAGTGAGAGGAGGGCTCCTCATCCTCCCAACGCCGTTTATTGCTGTGGTTATCCCGAAATTCCGGGATTTTATCATCCGGTGCCTTGCTGGCCCGCATTACCTTGGTGTCCCTGTGAACTTTAACCTTGGCCTGTGTTCCACCTGTAAAACTTTTCCTTGGCTAAAGCAGCGGCAGTTTTTATTTTTTTAATTACCTCACGGAGGAGGAGCTTTGCTCTGTGCCTCTGTTACAGAGCTGATGTGAAATCCCTAAAAAGGGGGGGTTAGATTGCACCGATTTTAGCAGTTGCTGGAGTAACAAAACCATTCCTGGGTGCCTGGTGGATGTGAGGAGCTGCAGCTCGGGAGCCAGCGCTGCAGAGAGCTGGGCTGGAATGCCTGGGAAGGTGCTGCCTGCCCAGCAGCAAATCCCCCTCTCCCTGCACCTGCAGGGATTCCTCGGTGCTTCCCACAATGCATTAGAAATGGTTAAAGTTTAAAATCCCGCAAAAAGCATTTTAAAAGGACGCTGGAATATTTCAAGGCGGCAGCACCACTAGAGCCCCCAAAATTCAGATTAATCACCTCTGAGGGGTTTGTATCTGGACGAGGCTTTGCTGATCCTAAAGCAGAGACTCCAGGGATCCCAAACAGAGCAGGACATGGCAATGCATGCCAGGACAGGCTGGGGCTGGGTGGTCGTGGCCCCAGAGTCCCCCCAGAGCCCTGTGGCCACTGAGCCACCCCCAGCTCTGTGCTGTCCCATCCCCAGGGCCTGGGCAAACCTGGGAGAGGGCTGGCATCAGGGATGGGAGACTGAGGGACAGCAGGGCTTCAGAAACGGTGAATTTTATCCTCCTGGGCATTCAGGGAATTTTATCCTCCTGGAATCCAGCTGACACCCCTTCCCCTGCCCATGGTGGGGAGCAGAGACTCCATCCCCGGGGCTGCTCCATCCCCGGGGCTGCTCCATCCCGGGGGCTGCTCCATCCCTGGGGCTGCTCCATCCATCCCCAGCCGCGCTCCAGGGCTGCCCATCCCGGCTGTCCCCGCCTGGCAAGGGGCTGGGGACGCTCTGTGAGCGGGGACAGCGGGAGCTGCTCCCCTGCAGGGTGTGAATCCACCGGGCTGATCACCAGCACCGGGAAAATCCGCTGGGACACAGCTGGGTGCGGGAACGCAGCCCCGGCGCCCGACAAGTGTCCCGGGAACATCCAGGGCCACTCGAGAATCCCAGTTAAGGATTTCGGTGGATGCGAGCCCAGCGCAGCCCGAGCTCCTCGAGGTGGTACCAAGCCCTATTTAAAGATTTCCAAGAGCCACGACGTGTCCTTGGTTTTCATCTCAGCTCCCTCTAATTTTAGCGTGGTTTCCGTAGGCTCTCATTTGCAGATTGCATCAAATCCTAGGACGAGGCTTGCAGAACTCGGGGCTGGGTGGGTTTTTTTTTTTTTTGGTTGGGATTTTTTTTTTTTTTTTTTTTTTTTTTTTTTTTCCCTGGGAATGCAGCAATTTGTCGAGAGCAGAGAAATCCTCCGTGTTTGACTGGGCAGAGCCGCCCCTCCTGGTGCGAGCTGCGGAGAAGTTGGGGAAGGGAGGAAGGTGGAGGGATGAGCAGGGATGGCTGCAGGCGGCTGGGGATGAGCCTGGAGAGCCCCGGGGAGAGGCTGCTGCCGGCAGGGCTGGAGCCAAGTGCAGAATTAGGGGAGGAAAGGAGCCCTAAATCCCCGCGCTCTGCGAAGGGGGAGCGAGTACCGTGTTAATGGATCAGGTTCTGGTGAATAAAGAAGAAAAGAAGCTGTAAGCTCAGGAAGGCTCTTTTTCATCATAAGGAGGAGAACATTGCTCATCCTTTAGTTCCCTCGGATCCGGAGTGAATGACTTTAGAGCCGCAGGAGTTTAAGCTCATCGGAGGAAAACGGTGCTTCTTTTACATTTTTTTTTTCTTTCTTTTTTTTTTTTTTTTTTTTTTTTTTACCCTTCCCGAATATTTTTCTGGGAAAAAGATTTGGAAATGAGACTTGGAGCCAAGAGAACCTGCGGAGAGCGAATGTAACCTTCTGTAGGCTAGGAAGCAGCGGTCAGAAATAACCCGAATTTGGCCGAGGCGGGCGAAGGGCAGCGCGGAGCGGATCCGGCCGGGATGTAGGGAGCGGCGGCGGGACCGGGAGTGCCGAGCACATTCCCATGGCCGGGAACCCAGCGCTGGGCTCCGCATCACGTGCATCGCCAGGCACCGCTCCCGCCGAGTGAAGACGTCCTTGGCGGATCTGGGATTGCAATAGAGCGCCCGGCCGAGGGACCCGCCGGCGGTCACACCCGGACAGCGGCGGCGGCGGCTCGGGGACCGTGCGGCTGAGCGAGAGCGTCCCTCGGTGCTGCCGGCGCCCGGAGCTGCCCCGGCGCTGGAGCCAGCGGCGTTCCGAGCCCGGCTCCCCGCGACTGCCTCGGCCCCGGATCGCGGGGCAGCCCCGCTGCGGCAGGGCCGGGGCAGCCATGGCATGGCACGGGCACGGGCACGGGCACGGCGGCGTGCCCGAGTTCCCCCCGCGGGTGACGCGCCGGGGCAGCGGCTTCAGCCCCAACGCGAGCCACGGCCGGAGCCGAGAGCGGGGCCGGCGCCGGCGCTGGGCGTCCCTGCTGCAGAACCCAGCCCTGCTCTGCAGAGGTGCCGGGGCCGCGCGGGGAACACGGCTGGGCACGGCTGGGGACTGGGGGGCACGGCTGGGGCAGGCTGGGGGCTGAGGGGGGCACAGATGGAGGATTTGGGGGGCACAGATGGGGGATTCGGGGGGCACGGCTGGGGGCTGAGGGGGGCACGGCTGGGGGATTCGGGGGGCACGGCTGGGGCACGGCTGGGGAATTCGGGGGACACAGATGGGGGATTCGGGGAACACGGCTGGGGGCTGAGGGGGCACGGCTGGGGGGATTCGGGGGGCACAGATGGGGGATTCGGGGGGCACAGATGGGGGCTGAGGGGGGCACAGCTGGGGGATTCGGGGGGCACGGCTGGGGGATTCGGGGGGCAAACCTGCGGGATTCGGAGGACACAGATGGGGGCTGAAGGGGGCAAACCTGCGGGATTCGGGGGGCACAGATGGAGGATTCAGGGGACACACCTGGGGGGCTTTATGGGGACAGACCGTAGTGGCTTTGGGGGGACAGATCCTGATGGCTTCAGGGGACAGACCCTGGTGGTTTTGGGGAGGCAGATCCTGATGGCTTCAGGGGGACAGAGCTGGTGGCTTTACAGGGACATACCCTGGTGGCTTTACAGGGACAGACCCTGGTGGCTTTACGGGGACAGATCCTGGTGATTTTATGGGGACAGACCCTGCGGGGCTCGGAGCTGTTGCCACGAGGGGACACGGCTCTGTGGGGACAGACCTTGGTGGCTTTAGGAGTGACAATGATGGCTTTGGGAGGGACAAACCCTGCTGGGGCTTGAAGAGATGCTGGCAAGAGGGGACACGGCTCTGTGGGGACGGACCCTGGTGGCTTTAGGAGGGACAATGATGGCTTTGGGAGGGACAAACCCCACTGAGGGTTGAGAAGGTGCTGGCAGGAGGGGATAGAGCTCAGTGGGGACGCAGCTTGGTGGCTCTGTGGGGACAGACAGTGATGGCTTTGGGAGGGACACACCCCACTGGGGGTTGAGGAGATGCTGGCAGGAGGTGATACAGCTCTGGGCAGGGGGACCTTGGTGGCATTGAGGGCCAAGGAGCTGAGCTGTGGCTGCCAGGAGCTCTGGCTCCAGCTCTTCCCAGGTCAAACCCCAGCAATCTCTGCTTCTCCTGCTTTTTTCCCAAATGTATAAAAATCAGCTCCATCCAGACACCCCCACAAGTTCTGTTTCCAGCACCACCTTCAATCCTCCCTTCGCTGCTGCCCTTCCCAGTGTCTTTGGGGCAGGGGTTCCTCAGCCCTGGGACGTGTTTGGGAGGTGGTTTTGGCCCTGCCAGAAGGGCACTTGGACAGAGGGACAGGTTGGGATGGTGCTGGAGCCACGCTGGGAATGGAGGGATGAGCCTGGGAAGGGGCACTCCCTTCATAACCAGCCCTGAAAGCAGGAGCTGGGCTCTGATGGCCCTCCCAGCTGGGGAGATCCTGCTTCCCTCCTCTGGAACCTTGCTGCACTTTGATTTCTCCCCAGGTATTTGCTGTGTGTGCGGCGTGGAGGCAGCTCTGCCTGTTGTTCCAAGAAATATTCCTACATTTTCCAGCCTGAGCACTAAATTGGTGGCTTTCAGCAGTTCCCTAATTATGTGAGACATTTTTTGTACTTAACAAATGGCTCTGATTCCTGCCAGCACTTCAGCCTGGTGTTCCAGGCCCGTGGGTGTCGGGGAACAGAACATATTTCTGTGTCTGTGAATATGATCCCACACGTTGTCTTAAGTGGGAAAATGTTCACAGCCCTTATATGGAGAGGGAATTTTTTCCCCCCCTCTAAATCCATCAGTGCCTTCTCCTGCAGTACTAATGCAGTTTGATCTTGTTGGTGCTCTCCAGGCTGGATTGGGAAGCTGAAATGTGCAATGGGCTTTCTTCTTTGGCTGGCAGGAGCCTGGCGTGCCCTGCTCTGCCCTCAGAGTGTTCAGGAATTGGGGATGGAATGGGGCGGGATGCTTTCCCCACCTGCAGAGCTGCCAGGTGAAGGTAGCTGGGAGCAGCAGGGGCTGTTCCTGCTGGAACCCTGCCCCTGGCTGGGAGCTCCCTCCCTCAGCCCTGTTAATGGCACTGCTGCAGCCAGGAATGGTGGGAAAAGATGGGAATTGAGGGAAAAAGCTGGAAATTTTGGGGAAAGCTGGGATGTGTCCCAGCACAGTGACAGGGCCCCGCTCCCCACTGCCGTGCCAGGGGGATTGTGCCGTGTCACTCAGGGAGCACTTGGTGCTGGCCTGAGGGAACGCTGGGGAGAGGGTGGGTGCAGATTCATGGGGCAGAGCCCTGGGAGCAGCTCCCTGGGCTGACGGAGGGGCGGAATTGCCTCCCCGTGGATTTTGTCCAGGAATATCCATGGCTGCAGGAGGTGCTCCTGCCCGGTGCATCACTCCCAAACCCTCTGGGGCTTTGTGATGCCCAGGGAGGAGCAGCAGTGGGGTGAGGCCGCTCTGTTCCTGGGACAGCTGAGGGGAACAAGGGCAGCAGGGCCAGGCTGGAGGGGCCAGGGTCACTCAGGGCGTGGATGGGGCTGTGGTCACTCAGAGCTGGGCACAGGGGCAGGATCGCCCTGACCTGCTGGGAATGCTCTTCCCAAAGCACCCCAGGATCCCCCTGGGCTCTGCTGGCCAGGGACAGCTCAGTGTCCCCAGCTCCTTCTCCAGGGATCCTGCAGGATGTCCTGCATGAGGTTCTGCACGAGCCTGGAGCACCAGCTCAGGGAATGGACCTGCATTTGTAGGAATTTTCCTTGGGATCACAGAACAGGCCTTTCTGTATTTGCTGATCCATGGCTGCAGATGCTGCAGTGTTCTTCTCAGGATTTATTTTTTTTTTCCCAGCAAAGCCACTTGTCAGGATTCCTGCAGAAATACCTGGGAAAGAGGCCACGCTGAAAACTGGGAGCACCATCAGCTCTCCAGCCTGGGCACAGAAAACCCTGCAAAAAGGAATTCTGTGCATTTTCCAGGGCTGTCCTTGTACCCCCCCTGCCAGGGAAAGGCACTCCCTTAACAGGATGTCATTCTCACTCTGCTGGATGAACATTTCCAGTTGTGATGACAGCCATGAGGGAACCTGGACAAGTGGCAGAGGGAGCTCCAGGAGCTGCCAGGCACAGGCCTTCCTTCCATCAGAGCTGCTATTCTGGGGGCACAGATTCACCATCAGGAGCTGTGAGGCAAGGTGTCAGCCTGGATTGAATCCCTGCCCAAGACATCCTGGCTTTGCAGTGGTGACTTTGGACAAATCTCATCCCCAAGGTCACTCTGTACCCGTGGGGAGGGCTGGGAAAACCCACCCACAAAGCAGCTGCCTGATTTGTTCCCTTCTTCAGTTTTCCTTTAATCCAGCTGGTTTTGGGGCGGGGTGGGAGCAAGGAGGCAGGGGAGTGGCATTCCAGGGAATTTTGGAGTCCCTTTCCCTGGAGGTGACACTCAGTGCTGTGGGACAAGGTGGGGATTGGGCACAGCTGGGACTTGGTGACCTTGGAGAGCTTTTCCTCAGGAATTTTGGGATTCTGTTTCTCAGGGTTTGCTGGAACCTCATCCATAGGGCTGGTGAAGGCAGGAGAACCTCATCAGTGAGGGCTCAGATTAACCTGGGCTTGGGTAAATGTGAATTCCCTTGGATTTGATCCTGCCTGGCCACCTGAACTCACCATCCCAGAGAGGGACCAACATCTCCTGCTGGCTCCAGCCAGGAACACAGAGAATGCCTTAAACTGCGGGGTGGGAAAAGCTCTTTGTGCTGGGGCACTTGTTTTCAGCTGTGAACTGTCATTTCCAGTGGTTATTTGCTTCCCAGGAAATCCTGGGCAGCTCGTCCCCCCATCCAAACACATCTGCTTTTTACTCAGCCCAGTTTAATTCCTCTCTGCCCAGGGTTTCTGAAAAGCTGTCCCACAGCTTTGTCTTGCTCTCTGGAATACCCACAAGGTCAAATCCCATCCTCTGTGTCCTCACAATTTAACTGGAGCCAGGAGAGCTCCACAGAGGGCATTCCCTGGGTCCCAGTGCAGGGCAGGACCTGTGGGAGCTCCTGAGTGAACCAGCTGCTCTGTTGGGACTCTCATCCGTGTTTATCCTAAAAAAGCTTCCCAGATTTCCTCTGGAGCAGCCACAACCCAGCTAATTGCAGCAGGGATCAAAACGGGAGTTTGAAATGGAAGCGGAAATGAAATTAAGGAGAAAATAAAGCAAATAAATATTGAAATAGAAATAAACCACAGAGTGGAGGCTGCTGCCACCATTTAACTGCAGATACAACACGAACACTTCTTCTTAATTAAGGAGTGGAAAAAGCTAATTAGCAAACTGCATCACGGCATTGTTGTGGAGATGAGGGCTTTGTGATTAAAGTTGCTTTGAGGAAGCAGGCCAGGAAAGAAATCCAGGTTTCCTGGAAGATCTGTAATGATTTCGTAATTGATTTCCTGGAGCAGGATTCTTAATTTTATGGGATTTCAGCTGCTTGTGCGTTTGTGATTTATTTGTCAACAAGAGGAGCAAAAGCCAGGTTTGTCTGGAGCAGCTCTGAGAGCCCTGGGACAGGGTTTAGTGGGTGAAGGGCAGTGGATAGAAAGGAACTTGAGCTGTGGTTTATTCTGCACAGGAGAATTGGGAATTTGGGATGGAATTAGAGGAGCTTTGGGGGTTGGAATTAAATGTTCTTTCACAGAACCCCAGAACATGCTGGGACCCTCAGCATTATTGAGCCCAACTCCTGTTTCCCACAAAACCCAAGTGGGAACCCCAAAAACAGGGAAAACACCCCAAAAAAGTCTCTGGAACCCAATCCAGACCATCTCGCAGTCCTGTAATTCAGAACAAATAAGTCTTGCAACTCATGCAAAAGTTAAAAAACCTTAATTTTAACAGGTTCAGGCAATTTCAGGGTGTGTGGAGAAGCTGAAAAGGGCAGTGGATAGAAAGGAGCTTGAGCTGTGGTTTATTCTGCACAGGTGAATTGGGAATTTGGGATGGAATCAGAGGAGCTTTGGGGGTTGGAATTAAATGATGTTTCACAGAACCCCAGAACATGCTGAGTTGGAAGGGACCCTCAGCATTATTGAGCCCAACTCCTGTTTCCCACAAAACCCAAGCTGGAATCCCAAAAACTTGTGGAACCCAACCCAGACCACCCCACAGTCCTGTGACTCAGAACAAAAGTCCTGCAACTCACGTAAAAGTTAAAAACACCTCAATTTTAAACAGGTCCAGGCAATTCCAGGGCGTGTGGAGAAGCTGAAAAGGGAAGGCATCCTTTCATCCTTTTGCACAGGAACCCTTGGAGTGGGCAGGGCCCACAGGAACCAGGCGTGAGCTGGATCTGCTCTGGTTTGGAGCAGCCCCTGGCAGGAGCCCACCCCTCAGAGCGACCCTGCTGGTCCCTGGGGTGAGGCCGCTGGTGCTTGGTGGCCTCGGGGCTGGCGTGTCCCTGTCCCCAGTGCCTGGCCAGCAGATTGTTCCTCCCTGTGCCCCGGGCCAGGCTCCCGCTGCTCGCATTTGCAGCCTCATTTCACCTGGGACAGTGCCTGGAGCAGCCCCGTGGGAGGCTGGAGCGGCAGAGCTTTATGGATGAGATAATCAGCAGCTCCTGAAAGTGATTAAATAAAGGTGGCGTCTCCAGCCAGCGTCCTGGCGTGGCTTTGCCAGGTTTTGATGGATCGTTTGAGTGTTTTCAGGAGGCTTTCCATACTGGGAGCAGCAGGCAGAGCATTAAATCCAGGAATCCCAGGGCCTGCTGAAGGTCAGCATTCCCTGTGGCAGGTGCAGTGCTGTGCATCCAGCACAAATATTGCAGTTTTCACATTCAGGGCGTGGTTTCTGTGCCTTTTCCTCCCGTTTCCTCAGTTTGATTGATGCAGTGATGTATGAAATAAATGGGGGGGAAGTTATGGCAGAGACAAATGTTGGGGTTTCTGTTATGTGTTCCCTGTGTAGCTGTGGCCTCACAGTTGCATTGCTTCCTTTGGCTTTTTGATAGAGCAGCTTTTCATGGAATCCCAGAGTGGTTTGGGCTGGAAGGGACCTTAAAACCCATCCCATGCCAGGGCAGGGACACCTCCCACATCCCAGGGTGTCCCAGCCTGGCCTGGGGCAGCCACAGATGTGCCAGCGGGACATCTTAAATTCCAGATTTTAGATTTAACATCATCGGCAAAGTTACCCAAAGACTCCTCTGACCATTTGCCCTCAGCTTGGTGGTTCCTGGGAGGACAAAAATTTGACATTCTTTAGAAACGCTGAGCTCTTAAAAATCCCATTCCTTTAGATGGTAATTAGGAGGGTTAATTAACAAGGGTTTCCTGGTGGGCTGTGGCAGCACAGGAAGGTGAACAGGTCCCAGCCTGATCTGAGCTGCTTGGAAGGACCCTCAGCAGAGCAGAGGCAGCGTCGCTGTCCCTGCATGGGTGGGGTGGCAGGAGGTGACAGTGCCACCCTGCCCACGGTGACAGTGCCACCCTGTGCCCTCCCTGAGCTCCTCCTGCAGCACCAGCAGCCTGGCATCTGTGGGAAGCCCTGGAGGCTTTGCCAGGGAGTGGTTCAGGGTTTAAAGGCTGAGTTGGAGCAGCAGCTCTCTAGGCTTGATCCAGCTCAGTTCCACCCCAGCCTAGGCTGGAATTCCTGCCCTTCCCATCCCTGATCCCAGCTCAGTTCCACACCAGCCTAGGCTGGAATTTCTGCCCTTCCCATCCCTGATCCCAGCTCAGTTCCACACCAGCCTAGGCTGGAATTCCTGCCCTTCCCATCCCTGATCCCAGCTCAGTTCCACACCAGCCTAGGCTGGAATTCCTGCCCTTCCCATCCCTGATCCCAGCTCAGTTCCACACCAGCCTAGGCTGGAATTCCTGCCTTTCCCATCCCTGATCCCAGCTCAATCCCACACCAGCCTAGGCTGGAATTTCTGCCAGCCCCATCCTTGATCCCAGCTCAATCCCACACCAGCCTGGACTGCCATTCCTGCCCATCCTATCCTTAATCCCATCTCAATTCCACACCAGCCTAGGCTGCTATTCCTGACCATCCTATCCTTGATCCCAGCTCAATTCCACGCTAGCCTGGGCTGCCATTCCTTGATCCCAGCTCAATCCCACACCAGCCTAGGCTGCCATTCCTGCCCATCCTATCCCTGATCCCAGCTCAATCCCACACCAGCCTAGGCTGGAATTTCTGCCAGCCCCATCCTTGATCCCAGCTCAGTTCCACACCAGCCTGGACTGCCATTCCTGCCCATCCCATCCTTGATCCCAGCTCAATTCCACACCAACCTAGGCAGGAATTCCTGCCCATCACAGCCTTGATCCCAACTTAATTCCACACCAGCCTGGGCTGCCATTCCTTGATCCCAGCTCAATCCCACACCAGCCTGGGCTACCATTCATGCCAGCCCCAGCCTGTGGGAGGATAGAATGTAAGAAAATAAAGGTGGTGCAGAAGGCAATCTCACCCCTGAGGAGTTGCAGCTGTGCTAATCACCAAAGATTAGGAACAGGCCTGCCCTTAACAGGCCACAGCTGTGCCCCGTGAGGATGAGGGCTATAAAAGAGTGGGTCAGCTGGGTGAGAAGGGAATTGGAGTTTGTTGGTGGTGCTGTGAGGACCTGCCTGTGAGAAATCACCGAGAAGGTACGGGAGCTTTGCAATAAGATAACGCCAGCCTAGGCTGCCATTCCTCCTGGCCCCATCCTTGATCCCAGCTCAATTCCACACCAGCCTAAGTTGGTATTCCTGCCAGCCTAGCCTCAGCAGCAGCCCTCACCACCATTCCAAAGCTCATCTGAGGCCCTCACATAAATCAGAGCTTATTTCAAATCTGGGAGTGCTAGCACAGAATATCTTAGATATTTGCACTTTCCTTTTAAATTTTTTGGGTTTTTCACTTTCTGGTTTGTCAGAATGACCTTTGTTTGTTGTGAGCTGAACATGTGTCTGTGCTTGATGGTTGGGTGAGGGTTTTGTTACCCTGTGAAGGGGATGGTGCTGCAGGGGGAGGATTAAACCTAAGCCTTATTTTACATGTTTTAATGTACCAAGTTTTCATTTGCATATTACATGAGTGTTATTTTATGTATCCTGAGACTTTTCACCCTAAAATGGAGGTTGTACTTCCCACTTTTAGCCTGGAGAAAAGGAGGAATTTCTCCATGGAAAAGGTGGTCAGGCCTTGGAGCTGCCTGGGGCAGTGGTGGGGTCCCCATTCCTGGGGGGATTTCACAGCACCAATGGAATAAAGGTCCCTGTCCATTCTCCACGCTGGATTTGGGGCGCACTCCAACATTCGGTGATGTAAGAATTCCAACAATTGCAGAAGGAGCTCTCAGGCACTCTGACTGTCCCTGAAAGGCTTTGTTCCTTGTGATGGTTTCCAGCACTGCTTCCAGTTTCACAGGTTTTAAAAATATCCCTCCCGGTTTTGGTAGGAGGAAGTTTTCCCGCAGGAAAAGCGAAATCGCCATAAAAGGCTTGTTATTAAATCTTACGAGCTCAGTGTTTTTAATTTAACTTGTTACATCACAGGAGTGTGAATTCATTAAACTTCCTATTCTTATATGTGGGATCTATTTTAGCTGATGAATCTCTAAGAAAAAGGTTGGAGATGCGTCAGCAGCTCCTGTGGCTCTCTGGGAGGAAAATGTATGGAATTAAAAAGGGATGGATGGAAGGCAAGGGAGCAGTGCCTGTGTCCTTCATCCTGCCTGAGGAAGAGGAGGGACAGACCCTGATCATAGCCTGGGGGACAGCTTGGAATGTTCTCATTGCCTTTTTCCACTCTCTGTCCCTGATTTTAAATCACTGTTCAGTCACTCTGGGGAGGAGCTGGATTGTCCAAAGGCTCAGAGCTGATCCCACTCTGGCTGTGGAGATTCCCACCCACAATTTGGCTTCTCCCCTGACCCTTTCCTGTGTGAATGCCAGGCTCTCCTGTGCAGCTGGAAATGCATTTCTGGGGTCCCTGGTGCCCCTAATCCCAGCAGCAGGAATGCCCTGGTGCTGCAGGGTGAGAGGCACACGTGGACTGGCATTAATTTCATTAAGCTGCTGTAATTCTCCCTAAATAATGCTGTGTGCTGCTGATTCCATTGCTCTGGGCAGGATCAGTGTCAGGCTGCCAGGCCTGTGACTATTCCCCTTATCCCATTTTCTCCAGTAATTCTGTGCAGCAGCTGCCTGCTCCCTCCTAATTCCCTTTGCCAAGGAAGTGCAGTTTGTCACAAAAAAGGTGTTATTTTAGTTATAGTTGAGTCCTTGTCTCAGAACACAAAGGCACCAGAGAGTTACAGACGCAATCCCAAAGATTTTTGGAAAAGAAGCACCGTGAAAAGTAACGTTCTGCAGGGAACATTGGCCTGGACTAATTATTGCTGAAAAAAATCCCCAGAAATTCCCATAAATTCTCATTAATTCCGTGTTAGAGCCATCACGGAGGCATCAATATATTCCCTGCTCCAATAAGCAATCAGTTAATTTTACTTCTAGATTTCTTCCCAAAATCCTGGCAGTGACCAACAGGGCACCCCTTTGACCTGAGCTCTCCCAGATCCTGTTTGGGAAGCAGGGAAAATTCCTGCAAAATGTGGAAACTGCTCTGACCTGCTGTGTAACCCCAGCCAGAGTGGTTTTTGTGGGCTGGAAACCACCCCAAGCCCTCCCACCCTGCTTTTCCAGGGATGATTTAACACCCCATAAATCAGGGCACGCACCCGAGCAGTGGAACGGGGCAATATCTCAAGGAACCATAGAGAAAAGTGACATTAGTTACAAATTTAGACAGTCAGTGTCACCCTGTTTGCTTATTTACAAGAGCAATAATTCACCCAGACTCAGCAGCGAGGGGAGGGGAGCTGCCACCTGAGGCTGGGAATCTTTGGCAATTTTGTTGTCAGGAAAACACTGACGGGAAACACAATTTTCCTGGCTCCCAATAAGCGTGGAATAAAATGATTTTTTGGGGCTGGTGGTGCACCTTGCACTGGGGGAGCTCACACTTGTGCCTCTTCCTCATCTCCCAAGATCTTCAGAATGAGGAAATCTCTTTTCAGAGAGGCAGAGAAATCCCCAGTGCTGCTCAGGGACTCTGGAAAAGTCTCCCTGTGGACGTGGACTGTGCTGAGGTGCCCCTGAGACACCAGGGCAGGATTTGCTGCCTTTCCTCAGATGCCTGGAGGAAACCTGAAGGAAAGCGATGTAAAGCTGCTGCTCTGGGTTAATTTAATTTAATTTGATTTCTCTCTCACACCAGTCACCCCTGGGCAGGCACAGCTCTCAGGCAGTTGGAGGGGCAGGGCAGAAAGCCCTGGGAATTCCAGGCTGTGCTTTCCTGATTCTTTGGAGGAGCGGGGCTTTGGAGTTTGTGGAGCTCCATGGCCAGGAGTGGTTTTGGGGCGTTTTGGTGCTCTGAGAGTCTCGTGGTGCTGAGGGCAGCAGGACACGGCTCAAAGCACAGAACAATTTGCTAATTAAGGGCTCTGTGCTCGGAGTGGAACCTCGAGGAGGCTCCAGGGGAAGGGGAATGTGTTCATTTTACCTCTGCATTTGTAACTGCACAGCTGAGAGCAAGGGAGGCAGGAGAGGCTCCAGCTCAGCTGCACAGGAGAGCAGTGAGCCCCTTCCACTGAAATCAGGCTGATTGCTGGGGTTTCTTGGGTAAAGGAGAGGGGAGATTCCTCCAGGAGGCAAAGCAAGACAGAAAATAAAGGATTATTCATTTATTCCTTTGCCCAAAGAGGAGCCAATCTGGAATAAGGACTGAACCCCTTATTTCCAAATCCTCAGCGGAGATAATTGGATAACTAAAGATAAATACTGTGCTTAAATTCAGTGCAAATTTCTCTGGTTTATTTTAATCCTTTTAGGCTTGGGTTCAAGCTTTGCTGTTCAGCTGTGCTTTAACAAACATCATTGCAGCTGACCGTGCAACCTGAGCTTGGGGTGGGATCCTGAGGGATCAGCCTGGCCTGGGGTCCTCAGGTGCTGCATTTGTGCTGGGCACTGAGCTGTGACAGGAGCTGGGAAATCCCTCCTGGATGGCCTCTGGCACGAGGCCCAGCTGGGCAGGGATGCAAAAGGCAAACCTTTGTGCATCTCTGTTTTAAACCAACAAACTCCAGGCTTCCCAGTGCTTCTGAAACTCACCTCTATTTGCTGTCGTTCCTGCTGTGGTGTTACTGATTTTGAAATACTCAGGGAGTCACAATCCTTTGGATTTTCTTAATGAAGGGCTGGGGGTTATTTGTTGGGCAGGGATTTGAGTGGGATGGACCTGTGGTGGCAGCAGGAGGAAAGGGAATTGCACAGGAGGGAAAGAGGAAGGCACTGAAGAGCAGGAGTTGTGTGAGCAGGCAGCCCCAGCCTGGTCACCCATGCCTTCCTCCAGCTCCATGTGATTCCCTGTCCTTCTTTCCAAGCCAGGAACATCCCTCAGACACCCCCTGAGTGCTCTGTGCTGCTGGGGAGGGAAAGGACACTCCAAGCTCTGCAAAGCAATTCCCCTCTTGGACCTGACCCAAAAATTCCCGTTGGTGCCCTGTGCTGTGCGTAAGGAGAACATTGGGAAGCGGGAGTGAAACCCTTTGTGACAGGAGCACATCCCAACCTTGGAATGTTCCCAGTTCCAGGGGCCCTGAACCAGTCCTGCAATGGAAACAAACCGGGATTTGAACATTTAACCAGGAGCTTCGCTTTTTCTTTCCTGGCTGGAAAAGTGAAAGTTGCGCTGGGTTCTCTTTGTTGGAGAAAACTGGTCAGTGACAAAGAAATCGGGATTTGCTGTGCCTTGGTTTTGTTTGGGATGGAGGGAGAAGGGAGACGGCCAGGAAGGAATTCCATTATTGCGAGGAAGGAATTCCATTACTCCGTGTGGAGGAGCTGAGTGGAGCAGCAGGCAGGAGTAGCCCTGGGCACTGAGAGATGTTTTGCATCACTGAGTAGAACTGGGCTTGGCAGGGCTGATGTAATTCCAGTCATTTCCTCCGAAATTCAGAGTCCCCCTGGAATTCTGTGCTGGGGATGGACACGGCCCTCAGGGACAGGGATTGCTGGGTTCCCTGATCCTTGTGGGTCCCTTCCCACCACCCTGTGCTCCTCTGACTTGTTCCCATGTGGAACTGACCCCTCTGGAGTACCTCTTCTGAAAAAGATACCTGGGAGGATCCAGCCTGGATGAGGGGCAGCTGGGCCTGACAGGGAGCTGGGGCTGCTACATCCCTAAAATCAAATCTCTTCTGGCATCCTAAAAATGAAATATCTTCTGCTATCCCTTAGATCCAGCCTCTCTTGGTATCCCCGAAATCCAATCCCTCCTGGTGTCCCTCAGATCCAGCTCTCCCTGTGCCTGTAGGCCCTGCCGCCCATTTTTAATGGAATTTAAGTGGGTGACAGGGAAAGTGCATCTGGAATTGGCCTCGTGTTTCTCACATGGAAATATCCCTGGGTGCCGTAACCACCACAGGGTGGTGGATTTATATCCCAGGAAATTCCCAGCACTTCTGTCAGTGCAAATCAATGATGTGGAAGGAGATAGGGGGAGAAAATCCATCAGTTTTTGGGACAAATTTCTTTCTCTGCATTTTGTAGGATATAAATCTCCTTTGTGACAAAGGAGAGCTGTTATCACCAGGGGCTAAAAGCCACCAAATAAAGCAGTTAAAAGGTTCATTCTGCTCCTAAAAAAAGAGCTCCTATCATTCCCATTACTGTCACCCTGAGTTAAGTATGGAGGATGCACAGGAAAAAAAATCCAGACTTTTAAAATAACATTTTTACTGCAAAAATGAATATAAAATTATCAAATTTTAAAATATATTTATTTAAAATATATCTCCCTTTTAATTCTGAAGGGACTCAGTTACATAAAATATTTTCCCAATGTTTCTTTAGTTAAAAGGTGAATTTAAAACAATATTTCTAAATGAATAACTCTAATTATGTAATGTGCATTTATATAAATATAAACAGACATTTATAAATGCCTCGTGTACAAGTAGATAAATACATACATTTATTAATACAAATACGGACATATAAATACATAAATACCCAAACCACACAGAAATTTAAATATGTAAACAAGCAAATATAGCTTAATTTACCAAATCCAGGGCTATTTCCATATGCAAGCACACAAGCATAAATAAATGTAGAAAATATAAATAGAGATATTTCATTATGGAAAAAAAAAAACCAATTAGAAATGCAGGTATTTGGCTTAGATTTTGTAGTTTGCTTTCTTTTTAAGCACTTCCCAATTTCTGAGCAGGAGCATCCCAGGGTCTGGGGCATTGATGGCATTCCAGAATGGATTTGTTCTGTGGGATTCCTCTGGGGCACTTGGGGTGAGGAAGGTGAAAAGTCCTTCAGTGGAAGGAGTGGAACTGTGGGGTATTTAAGGTCCTTCCCAATCCAAACCAGTCTGGGATCCTGGGATCCCTCTTTTCAGGGAATTTGGAGGTAGGAGGGAGGCACTGGGAGGGGAATGAGGAATGTTGGAGATGTCAGACTCTGCAGCCCCTGCTGCTGAGGGGGACAGCTTGGAGGGAGCATCCACAAGGAAAATGTTCAACCTGGACAGAAATCATCACAGAACCCTGGAATGATTTGGGTTGGGAGGGACCTCAGAGCCCACCCAGTGCCACCCCTGCCATGGCAGGGACACCTCCCACTGTCCCAGGTGCTCCAGCCCCAGTGTCCAACCTGGCCTGGGACATTCCAGGGATCCAGGGGCAGCCACAGCTGCTCTGGAATTCCCATCCCAGTCCCTGATCACCCTGCCAGGTGATGTGAGGTGAGGTGCTGTGCTATTCCTTCCCAGTATCCCATCCATCCCTGCCCTCTGGCAGTGGGAGCCATTCCCTGTGTCCTGTGGGTGCTGGGAATGGCTCCAGCCCTGCAGGGTGGGCAATGCACGAGTCCTTTCCTGTGGAAATCGTGGAAATCAGGCAGGAAAGCAGCCTGGCTCCAAATGCCACATACATACACAAAGCAGGAATGAATATGCATGGTTCATGTGGGCTCCAGCAGCAGGAGGGAGCTGGGCACTGTGGTTGTCCTGGATGGTGGATGAAGGATGAAGTGTTTCTCGTGGTGTTAGCAGCTGCAGCTGGGCCATGAGGGGTTTGGGGTGGATTTTGGGACAGGTTCTTTACCCAGAGGATGCTGGCACTGCCCAGATCCCCAGGGAATGGGCACAGCCCTGAGGCAGCTCCAGGAGGGTTTGGGCAGCATTGCCAGGGATGCCCAGGGTGGGATTTTGGGATTGTCCTGTGCAGGGACAGAATCTGGACTCCATGGTCCCTGTGGGTCCCTGCCAGCCCAGGGTATTCCATGACTCTGCGATCTGTGCATGCCAGGAATGGGGCTTAGCATCCTGGGAGCCCCAGGTGCAGCTCCAGAGCCCAATTCCCATCTCCACGTGCTCTCCTGCATGGCTTCATTAGCCCAGGGAAGGATCTGGGGGCAGGAACGGCTGGACTGGGAGTGGTGATCCCATGATGGATCACCTGTGCTCTGGACAGGGGAATGGAATGGAATGGAATGGAATGAGCAGGGTGGAGCAGGTCCCAGGGGGACCCACATCCATGTCTGCAGGAAGGAGCTGGGGGAGCAGGGATTCCTCATCCCTGCTGGACTGCAGGATGGGAGCAGCACTGGGATAATGAATGGAGCTGGAGTAGGGAGGACTCTTTCTTGCTTTCTAAGAAGAAATTAAAAAAAAAATAAAAATTAACAAGAGAGGAGAAAAAAAGACCAAAGGAATTTCCAGGAATGGCTCCAGGTCTGTGCTCCCCCTCTCCTTCAGGGAGATGGGGTTTCCCATAGAGAAGTGAATTTCCAGGTTTTTAACGAGGTCACTGAACACAGAGTAACCCCTGAGAGGGTCTGGGGGTGAAACCAGAGAGAAGCCTCGTGTGCTGACCCACCGGTGTGAAATATCCTGTGAAACAGCTGGGATGTGATGTGCAGTGATTTGGGACTCCTTCCCCAAGCACTGAGCACTGCTGCGTTCATTCTTGGCTTTCTAAGGAGCACAAAAGGCAAAACCAGGGCTGAAGTCTTGTCCCAGCTGCAGAATTCCCTGAGGATTCCCCTGTGCCTCTTTGCTGCAGCCAGAATTCCTGACACATCCCCGGGTCCTTCCCAACACAACCATCCCATAACTCGAGCATCCTCTGACAGAAAACTCCAAACTAACAGGAAAATCCTTTCTTAAAATTCCTTTTAGGAGAGACGCCACGATGTAATTAAACCAGAGTATAATTGCATTTGCACGTTTGAAACGTGGCATTGAAGGGATTTTAATTGGGATGTAGCCAGTGCCTCTCCCAGGAGCAGAGATCCTGGTTTTCCCTGGCTATAAGCAAAGGCCCGGTGCACCTCAGAGAGCATCCAGAGGGAGCCCCTGGTGGTTTTTAAGGGTGCCTGTGCACTTTCCCCTGTTTTAGCAGCTTGGTAGCTCCTGAATGGACACCCAGGGACTGATTTCCAAACTGGGCTTTAACCTTCATCCATAAAAAGCACGTTTAGCTCTCCTGAAAGGCATTTTTACGTGCAAGTTGGGTAATTAGGAATTTAATCACCCCGCCTCCAGGGAGGAGAATGTTTTTTTTGCACGGGGAAAAAAGCAAAGGTTTAAAGGTTTTATTCCAGAGAGAAATTTGCAAGATTGATAGCCTGAAATGACTTGTTTGCCTTAGGAATAACTGGATGGGAAATGCATTGGAAGTCATTGGGGTATCCAGGAGGGAAGGCAGGAAATGCAGGAATAACTTAGTTTCACCCCAAAACACAAACCTCTGTCTGACATTTCATAGGCCCAGCTCACCCAGTGCTGGTTTTAAACCTCCAGAATCAGAATTGTTCCAACTGTTGGAACCAGCATTGAGATTTCCAGTGCCTTGCTGGGGTTAAGAGCATGGAATGGTTTAGGTTGGAAAAGCCCTCTAGGATCATTGAGTTCTCATTCCTCCAGCACTGCCCATGGCCCCAGCTGCCCTAAATTCTGCACATTCCCCCCAGGTTCTGAGAGTTCCTGTGGGAAATGAAGTGGCATTTTGCTTTGCCAGTAGGTCGTGTTTGATTCAGTAGGAAATCCACGATATTACAGAGAGTTTGGTGTCCTTTACTCCAGAGGGAATCTGTCCCAAAGTTGGTTTTCCAGAATGGGACGAAGGCGAAATGGGGAAAAGGAAAAGGGCACTGCTGGGAGAAAAATAGTGCAGGAAGAAGGAATAGGAATATTCCAAAAGGGATGTGTGCAGTCAGGTCCTCACCTGGGACTGGGGAGCTGCAGTTCCTGGGGCACAAATGCAAATCCAGGAATGTTTGGGCAGTTTTATGGATAGTTATGGATAATCAGGATAACATGGAATGGCCATTTGCTGTGTAGGTGTGAGCTCCTGGCAGATCCTGAGGGCTCATGATGGCACTTTAGTCAGGAATATCCCTTTCCTTGATGCTATTTGTTCCCAGAAGGTGATTTTATCCTGAGGTTTTTGGGTCAGGCTGTTCCGTGCTGGATCCATGCATGGGCACCAGGCTGTCCTTGGATTTCTCCCTGCACTCCAGCTCTGGCAGAGAAGGGATTTGCAGAGTGTGAGTAAGACATCCAAAGAGTGGGGGAAAAGAGATTCCCTATTATTAGTGATGAGTTATGTAAGGAATGCTTGGTTACGAAAGAACGGGACCCTGCCACATTTGGAGATGTGCTGCAATTCCTGGTGCTCTCCAGCAAATCCCATCTGTGCTGCTCACTCCATCCCTGCTTCTGCAGCAGGAAACCCTCCCCGAGTGCTTTGGGAATCACCAGGTTAGGAATTAAAAAGTCCATTCTGGAAAGGAAATGTTTCGCCTGTGGCCCTTTGGAATATTTTTTTCCCAACAAAATCCATGTTCCGTGTAAGGCCTGGAGGGTAGCATTCCACCTGGATGTGCCTGCAGGTGTTTGGTGTTCTGAGGAGGAGAAAAGCTGTGCTTAGGATGCCATTGGAATGGTGCTCTCCAAACAGGAATTTGGGATACCCAGAGGATGGATTTCACCTCTAGCTGTGGCCTTAAGAAGTTTTTAAGTGGAAATCAGTGAAGTCCTCACGGGTTAACGAGGTGCTGACTGAAGGTGCTGGGTAAGAGGGATAAAAATAGGGAATAAATATTCCTTAGGCCATGTTCAGGGGTATTTATAGCCAAGAATGGCCAGAACTCGTGATTGTATGTTTAAATACAGCTGCTAGCTGCAGCAAGAGCTCCTCAATCATTCATCCCACCTTTAGTGGACAAATTTATCGTGCTGTTTGCTTGGTTTATCCCTTTCCTCATAAAAACTTCAGCAAAAGCTGGAAGTGCCCTGCTGTTCCCCCAGAACTGGGGGTCACAGTGTGAGGCTGAATTCCTGCTGCTGCATCTGTTCCCCTCTGCTTTACAGACACAGCAGGAGCAACACCCAGAATTAAGCAGGCTGAGTAATTTCCAGGATATCAACACTCTTTTAATTGTTTATAAATTGGCTGCATGAAGCATTTGATTGAATTTTTTTTTCCCTAGGCTTGGTTCTGAATAATTTGTTTTGTTGTTGATTTGTGTTGGGGTTTTTTATGAAGTTTGGAGTTCTTGCAGCTGAAGACCAAGGGAAAAATCACTTTTTGTTTTTAGGTGTTGTCAGAGGGGTTTTGAACGTTCTGGGACCCGGTGCAAACAGGGAGATGTGGCAGTGAATAGCTCTGAAGTTAAATTGTTCCTCTTCCCACATTTATGAGGGAGAATTCTGGACTGTGTCATGCACAGATCTTTTGTATCCTCAGTGGACTTTATTTCTTGTTCAATTCGATTTTCAGAGCGCTCTGGGCTCACTCCAAGCTGATCATTAAAGCCCGGGTCACATTGTGCTCATAAAAATGAGTAAAACCGGGGTTGGGAGGGCAGCTTATTTTGGGCACGTCTTACCTGTGAAGTGCTGATTTCCCAGCTCCTCTGGAAGCCGTTTTTGGGGCACCGAGGAGCACAATGTGTGCGCTCACCGCTCACAATGCGCGCAGGGCCCAGCCCCGAGCTCCCGGGCTGGTTTTCAAATGCTTTCAGATATTATTGTCCCCAGCCCTATAAATATTATTTAAAAGCCTTTCTGAGAGCGCTTTTGCCCCGGGGCTGCGGCACAGAGCCGCAGTGTTCTGGGGGGATAATGCAGACGGGGCTTTCAGATAGCGCTGCTTTCCCTGCTGGCTTTCTTCTCCCGCGCTGAATGAAACCATTGCTGCCATGTGCTTTTTGTGTGCCTCCTCTGAGACGCGGCCTTGTCCTGGGCCCTGTCTGCCCGTGCCTCTGGGTGACTGGTGCTGCCTGCCTCGGGCAGCTGCCAAGAGCTGGGGCTCAGCCCTGCAAGGCAGCAAGCGAACAGGAGCTGTTGTTGGGCGAGCTCAGCCTGCGGAGATTTCTGCTTTTTATCCTCTCAGAACCATCTGCATTTTCAGGGTGGCACTGTCTGGTTCCCACATCCCTGCTTTTCCTCCTGTGCTCGTGGCCGCTCCTGGCAGAATCCTCTGCCTTTCTCTGGGGAAGGAGCAGGAGCCACAGCCTGAGCATCCTCCTTGGAGGAGAGATTTGGTTGCCTGGAAACTACAGCTGAGCCAACTGGAATTTCAGCTCCAAAGGAAATTCTGGGGGTTCTTTCTTATTCTCCTTCTTTTGGGTTGGAACAAAGGCTGCAGAATTCCTTCCAAACTGCCCTAGAAGTGCTCAGTGGAGGCATTTCAGTGCCCTCTGATGCAGATGCTGGATGGAGGATGCAGAACATTTGCATGAGGCAGGGTTTTGGTGTTCTGTCCTAGAAAGGTTAAAATGGATTTTCTGGAGCTGATTGAAAACTTTGACACCTCCCACTTGGGAACCAAAACTCTCAGAGGAAAATATTTGTATGGCAAGTTGTATTTTTGGCAAAATATTGTCCTCGCTTCAGAACTCAATGGCTGGGAAATTTGGGGGGATCAGAGTTGTTTCTCCAAGCCCAGCTTTGGGTTTGCTGTTCATCCTGAAGCCAGCCCAGTGATTTTTTTAAATTCCTGGCCTGTTTTATTTCCAGCTGAGGGGCACTGCCTGTTTCTCCCCTCGGTTTTAATGTGTAAAATTTGGGACATCCCCTGTCAGCAGCTGCAGAGAACAGGAGGAAAAGTGTTGGAGCAGCAGTGGCCAGGAGGGCTGCTCCTCTCCTCTCTTCCCTTGCCCTGGGTGCTGGGGGATCTCAGGGGGGATCTGGGGACACTGGAGGTGCAGAGGTGGCAGCAGCTGCCAGGGCTGTCACCTCCTGGGCACACTGTGATCTGCTGTGGCACTGTGCACATTTCCCAGCTGGCTCCAGGGATGGGAACTGGGTCAGGGCACCAGGAACCAGCCCTGCTCCCACAGCATGGACCCGAGGCAAAGGAAATCTGATTTTCTGTCCTGAGCCCCCTGAGCTGCTTCTCCCACCTGCTCCCAGTCAAAGGGAAGGGATGGAGGCCGGAGCTTGGCATTTCTTTGACATTGTGCTGGAGCTAATACTAATTTGTGGTGAAGAGTAGAGAGAGAGTTCCTAAAAATAAATTACTGGAGGACTTCTCCAAAGATGCACACTGACTCCTTCCCCCTCTCCCTCTGGCATTTTGTTCCACCCTAATTCGTGGCATTGACAAATTTCGGGGTGGCAGGGTTTTATTGCTGTGCTTCTGTATCAGCACTAAAAGGAAATCAATGGCATTTATCTTTGGTCTCAGATGAACAAGGGGCAATGGCTTCCCACTGCCAGAGGTGGGATATTGAGAGGGAATTCCTGGCTGTGAGGGTGGGCAGGGGCTGGAATAGAATTCCCAGAGAAGCTGTGGCTGCCCCTCAATCCCATGGCAGGGGTGGCACTGGATGGGCCTTAAGGTCCCTTCCAGCCAGAACTACTCTGGGGTGGGATTCTATGAAGTCTTTGCTGTAAGAGTTCCCTGTTGTGTTCATGGAGTTGAGACAGCAGAACTCATCTGCTGTCAAGTAAATTCTTATTTATTATTATCAACCTTTCCTAAAAGGCATGACTGGGTTGGCTCAGGGAACAGCACAAAGCTCCCATTTTTGACAACACAGTGTAGCCCTTCTTTTTTGTCAATTTTAGGTTCTTTTCCTTTGCTTCCTGCATTTTCAAGGGAACTGCTCAGGCTGGGCCTGCGCTCAGGGTAGAAAGTGCAAATGAAAAGCTCCCAGCTCCAGCACTGCTGCAGTGACTTCATTCAGAGCAGCCTTTTCAAAGCAGGTGCTGACCTACTTGCTTTAAATTGGGCCCTTTTTAACTGTACTTAATTAAAATTTATTCCTTTTTTAACGCGCTCCATGAAAGCCCTTTGTGCATCCCGAGGGTCACTACCTAGAAATGGGAGCTCTGGGAATGGTGTCCCGGGGGCCACTCCACTTTTCCCCTAATAAATTGTCCTGTCCTGGTATTCAGAGCTGTTCAGTCAGCGCACATGGAAGCCTTTGTGATCCTGGAGGGTGCTCAGCAGCACTCCCTGGGTTTTCACTGCCAACAAAAAGGAGGAAAGCGTGGGGAATGGCGGGGATGAATTCCCTGACAGCGCAGCCCTGGGAGCTGAGAGCAGTGCCTGAATTCCGAGTGCTTTCAGGGCTTCCCCATTCACCGGGGAACAAATGTCACTCTGGGCTGTGTCACAGCAGATCTGCCGCAGCAAATTATTGCAGATTTGCACTTGACAGCGGGGTCTGGCCACCCAACAATTATCATTTAATAGCTCGTTTATCCCGAGGCAGCTCTGGCCATGAGAGGGAAATCCCGGGGTCCCCGAGGTCACACGTGGCCTGGATCAGCTTGGAATTGTTAATGAAACCTCGCCCTTCATTGAAGGGTTCCCATCTCCAAGAGGAAGCTCTTGCCTTGTTTATTGGGCTGTAAATCTGCTGGAAAAGGTTGGATTGCGGTTAATTAAAATGCAAGCAAACAATGAGCAGGATCTGCATCTGTCACGGGGTTTGTTTTGGGGCTGTTATTGTGGCATTTGGGAAGGGAGCAGATGAGTTTGTTTGTTCCAAAGCCAATTAGGAAGGGACAAAATGATCAGTCAGCAGCAGGTACCGGTGTGGGAACAACCTTTCCGGAGCCCCTGGTGCTGGGAAGGGACCTTTTCCGTGGAGATAAAATCTGTTTGCAGGGAAGGGTTGTCTCAGTCAAAACCTGACGGGGTTTGGAAGCTTTTATGAACTTTGTTTTGCAAGATTTTCTGTTTTCTTAACCACTGAATAGGTTGGGTTGGGAGGGACATTAAAGCCCATCCAGTAACTCTCCCCTACGCCTCCCACTGTCCCAGGCTGCTCCAAACTCATACAGCCTGGCCTTGGGGACAATCAGGGATCCAGGGACAGCCACAGCAAATCTGGGAATTCTATTCCAGGGCCTCAAACCCTCTCAAGGAGGAATTCCTTCCCAAAATCCCACCAATCCCTGCCCTCTGGCAGCGGGAGAAGCAGAGAACCTCACCCCCTGCTCTGCTCAGTTCCACAGCTCCACCTCTCAGGGAAGATCCTGCCTTGGCTTCCAGCTCCTTTATTCTTGATATTGTGGAGTTTCTGTATTCTTCATTATAAACCCAAAGAAAATCCTCCTGGAACAAGGAGGATTTGTCACCCCAGAAATTCACGTGCAGGTGATGAAGATGATCAAAGCAGCCAGGGCTGCTTAGAAGTGCTCATCCCTGTTTCTGGAGAGTGCTCCACGATTTCAGCTCCTTCCCTTTGGATCAACAGGCACAAAATCCAGGAATAAAAGCATTTCCAGCATAGGGAAGTGACCTAATGAACCCCATCTTTACTGTCTCAGAATGTTCATGGCTTGGGACTTCCTGAGCAGCACCTCCCAGTCTGTTTGAAAGGGAGTAGAACTGCACAAACAGTACTTTAAAAATTCCTAAACTTGTCAAAATTTGAGGTTGGACAGCAAATTCCTAAATTAAGATCTCTCATTGGGAAATGTCAGAATTGAGTTTAATTTCTTTTTCTGTGAAATAGATTGATTTTTGCTCTAATTAGCCCATTACTTGTCACTAGAAGGTCTCAATAACATCTGAAATTATTTGACACGACATATGGATGGCATTGATCTCAAAATCAAAATATTGTCTTTATTTCATTTCCTTTCTAAGCAGCACAAATTGCTACATCTTTTTCTGGTCTGAATTCCTCCTATTTTGTCCTAATGAAACATCTTGACAGTTTGAATCAGAAAATATGGGATACCTTGGGAGTAAAAGGGAGGAAGAGCTGTTTTCATTAGTGTAAAAATGCTATCGCAGTCTCACACATGGGTGTTAAAAACATCTGCTCCTCTAATTAGTTCACTGAGTATTTCATTTTTCTACATGGCTTGGAAGGCTCAGACACGTCGTGCTGGGCTCCCTTACAACTGAAACAACAGAAAATCAACTGAACCCAGGCCTAGACAAAGGCATTGTTCTGACACTGCTCTCAAAACATTGAAATTCTGCTTGGAAACAGCAGTTCTGGGGTTCACGGCCTCAACCAAAGCCTTGAAAGCGTTAATGCAAAAAGGGTTTGAGCAGGGATGACTGGAATGTTCTGTGTGGTGACTTTCACAACACTTAATGGCATCTGAGGGACTAATTAGTGCTTAATTTGGGCTTGTTTTTGTGTGCAGTGTTTGGGGAACGTGGATACATCCACATCACTGTTTAATGTACAAGTACAGTAGGTTTCACTGCTGGTATATTGGCTCAGAGTCGATTATGGGAAGTTTAAACTCCCGTTTTTCCTTCCTGAGGAATGCCCAATTGCCTTTGACCCAAACTGGAGCCTTGCTGAGATGGGGGCTTTGGGCTGATCCTTCTCTCCTTTCCCTCTGGCTTTGTGTGACATCCCTAAAGTCCCTGTGCCTTTAGGGATGGCAGGGACTCTGCATCGCTTGAGGCTGGAAACTCACATGGACCGTGTGGGAAATTCGCATAAAACATTGAAAATTCACATGGAGCACGTGGGAAATTATTCACATGAATCATGTGGGAAATTCACATGGAACGTGTGGGAAATTCACGTAAAACATTGGAAATTCACATTCCATATTTTCTGATTCACCCGGAATGTGGAAAATTATACACATGGAGCGTGTGAGAAATTCACATAAAATATTGGAAATTCAAATGGAATATATAGCAAATTATTCACATGGAACATGTGGGAAATTATTCGCTTGGAACATGTGGGAAATTCACATGGATTATGCAGGAAATTATTCACATGGAACATGTGGGAAATTCACATAAAACATTTGAAATTCACATGGAACATGTGAGAAATTCACATGGAACATGTGGGAAATTATTCGCATGGAACATGTGTTGGAAAGTCACAGAGAACATGTGGAAAATTCACCTACAACAGGCTTTAAAGACAATGAAAGTGTAGAACTTCCAAGCAGTTGAGGTTGGTCCCTGTCATCACCAGGGGTCACCTGGAGCAGGTTGGCCAGGCCCGTGTCCAGCAGCGTGTGGTTTCTCCATGGTTGGAGCCCCCATGGGATAACCCGTGCCAGGGATTTGTTAGAGCCACACCAAAGGAGTGTTTTCCTGGATTCAGGTGGAATTCCATCCGTGCTGTGCCAGTGCAGGCCCTCACTCTGGGCTCATCCCAGGCCTGTGTCCTGCTGGAAGCCTGGAACTGGGCTCAGCCCTCCAAGGCCTAGGAAAAGCTGGGAGCTACCAATTGTACAAATTAGGACAGCAAATCAATTAAACCCAGCTAAATCTGAGCGGGGGATGATTTAGAATGCTGGTGCTTGGCTGCACCACGTTAATATGGACATGAACTTTTAGGAGGATGTGTTTGTGTACTGCTGCAAGGAGATGTTCCCATGCCAGACTCCAGCCCTGATTTCACTGGAGTGCTCAGAGCTGGGATTTTGGGGGTGACTCATCTTTAGTCACAGCAGAGCCTGACATTCCCATTTGGAAAGGGCAAAATCTGCACTCCAAGGGGGAGTTGGGCTGGTTTGGATTTTGTACTGGAATATTTCAGCTCTGGAGGAGAAGGAGGGAATATTCTGTTTGTCTCCCCCCTGATCTCTGTTAAAATCCCGATCTCATGAATCCTGGGTTGTGCCAGGCTGCCATGGTGTTTCTAGGATTAAAAGCCAGACCTGGCTATTTTATAGGTGCATCAACATCCCTTGAAAAGCTTGGAGTAACTTGGTGTGCCAAGGCAAGGAATCTGTGGGATAGAGTTAGGCTTCTGCCCATGGGCATAAACCAGGAAAAATACTTGGTGGCCTTTGTGAAAACACAAGGGGAATTGTGGAATCTCGTGATGGAAGGGATTTTAGAGCCCATCCAGCTCCACCCCTGCTGTGGGCAGGGACTCCTTCCACTCCAAACCCTGCCTGAGCTGGCCTTAAGGACATTTTTGTGCCTCACAGCAGCCCTTGCAGAGCTCCCAGGTTTTAGCTTTGTCTCTAAACTGATGGCTCCTCTTAAGAAAAATTCCCTAAAAGCAAAGAATTAACTCAGGAAAATGTCATGAAAAAAAACTTGTTCTAAACCAGGAGGAACTTCTTTCTCTGGCAGACTGACATCTCCTATAATCATCTTCTAAATCCAGAAGACAGGTTCTTTGTCATCTAAATAATCGCTTTTTTGCTCTCATGGGAAGTGACAAAGTGAAATCCTCCCCTCAGAATTCCGTCTGTTCCAAGTGGATGCTCACACACCTCGCAGCCCTGCCTCAGCAGCTCCCATCTCATCTCAGGCATTGCCAGACTTCAGCTCCTCTCTCTCTCACTGAGTGTTTATTTGTATTTTTGACTCAGTGCAACTCCCCAGAAATTAAAATTTAATAGTCCTGGGTCAGCGCTGGCAGCTCTAATTCCAGCACCGAGAGCTTCCATGGATTGAATTCCATCCCAGCTCTGCTCTGTGGAGCTGAGGGGTGCTGAAGGCCGGGCTGGACGGGGTTTGGAGACCCTGGGATGGTGGAAGGTGTCCCTGCCCCTGACAGGGATGAGCTGAGGATCCTTTCCATCCCAAAGCATTCCCTGGTTCATGGGGAGCTGTTGGGTCCCTTTGGCAGGCACAGGGATTCCTTCCATGGGGATAAACACGGCTTGAATCGCTGTGGGTAAGGAATTGGGCTGGGATTCCATCCCCACTCTGCCCCACTCCCCCTGGAACATTTCCCCCCATCCTTACAGACACAGAGCTGGCACAGAGTAACAGGTAAATTCCTGCAGTGGCTGTGCCATGGCTCTCCTGTTGTCTCTTCCCAAAGCCTTTCCTCTCCTCTGTATTCCCAGCAAGCTGCCAGCTTGTCCAGTAAATAATTCAGGAGTTTCTGTTCACACCTCCCAAAGAGCTGAGGGGTCAAGAGGGAGCTGCTGAACGTTCTTTCTGCTGCGAATAAACCCAGCGGGGTGTGCCTGGGATATCTCATCCCTACCAGCCCCTTGGGCTGTGCTGTGCCAGGAGATGATCGAGGGAAAGGACCTGTGGAATTTTATTGTTGGTCTCTGCCTGAATATGGCACTAATCCGCAATTGGAGAGTATTAAACCAGGAGAAATGTGTGCTGGAAATGATTTGGATCAAAAATAATTTAAGTGAAACATTCTGTCTTATTTTGAATTTTATTTGAATTTTATTGAATTAATTTTTTCTGACTGTGTGAGATCAGCATTCTACCAAACACATTCCCCCTTTTCAGAAGATTTCTCTGATTTAAAAAGTTTTCAAGCAAAAGCACTTCCAGCCTGGTTCTGGCAGCTGTCAATAACCAACAGTTGGAATCCCAAAGTATTTCCTTAAAATAATTCACCTGCTGGTTGAGCAGGATGAAACCTGTAAGCCTCTGAACCACAAATTTAGTGAGTAATGGGATTAAATTTCATAACAACAGCACTGACTTTCACAGCTAGGAAGGCAACAAATGTAAAATGTGCACAGAGCTGTAATTTATTTTTTCCTTTCTTTGTTTCAAACTTGAATTTGGAGAGTGAGAGCTCCAGAATGTGCTGTAAATAAATATTAAAAATGGGGTTTAAACCAAGCAGGCATTCAAGGCTGGGAGTTGTCAGGTTTCTGAGCAGGGAACAAGCTGGTTAAAATACAGTTTTTATCTCTTTTTATAGATACAGTATTCTAAAAGACTCTGTAACTATGGTTGCTGCTGTCTTTCTGTTCCATTTGTGCTGAGCAGAAGAATGGGGATATTTTTGCACCTTTTGGGAAAGGGGAATGTTTTTACTCCAGGGAAACTTGCTGTGATGAAAGGATGGAAAGGAGAGCTCAACGTGAACCCTGCCCTGCCTTAAATCTGTTTCCAGTGGGCAGAACCTGGAGAAGGGAAGCTGTGGCTGGCCCAGATCCTTGGGGAAGGTGAGGAGCAGCGCGGGCTGGGCTCCAGCTCAGTTCAAAGCCAGCCTTTGGTGCTCCTCCTGCGGAGGGTCTCAGCTTCCTCACACTCTGCCATCAGCCACTGGAAAATGAGGGGTTTTTCCTGATGTTTAGTCAGAATTCCCAGAGCTTCCTAGTCCTCTGGCAGCCCTCTGTGGAAATTCTTGTGCTTCCTTTTAGCTTCCCTTGGCTTTTTCCTGTGCCCTCCTGATCGAGATCTGTCCTCTCTGCCACCCTCTCAAATGGGGTGACAACACTTTGCTGACAGAGAAGCCATTTCCTGCCTCTCTTTACTGCTATTTTCCCTTTTTCCTTAGGGTTAAACCCCCATAATTATCATTGAAACAATGGGATTTTAGAGCACTTGCTTTGCCCATACCTTACACAGCCTTGAGAGGAAAATCCTGCGAGGCTGAGGGAAGATCCTACAAGGTTCTGGTTGTGGTGACTTTGTGAGAGCTTTTAGTGCTCCCTCTGAATTTCCACATTTTGCTGGACTTGTCTCCATTCCATGCAGCCCACCCCTGTAACTGAGCCCTCTGGCAGAGGAAAAAGAGGAAGAAGTAAAAATCCTCCGGATGGATCCAGGCCAGTTATTGATAGCGTGGGGCTCCAAAGAGGTGGAGGCCCCCAAGAACATTGCAGGAGGAGCGGGCAGGAGCAGGAGGCCTGGAGCTGGGCTGGGAGAGCTCAGGTGAGGGGTGGGGGAGCCGTGCTGGGGCCCCAGAGCAGCCCCTTGGCGTGCCCTGCTGCTCCCTGGTTCATTCCCTGGGAGCAGCCGCGCTCCGAGCGTTGGGCTGTTGTTCATCTTCCTGATGCCATCTGTTTGCCTGGGTGGGAGGGAGGATTGGGATCCACTCCAAGCTGTTCCAAATGTTTTTCCCTGGTCGGGGCTGGGGTTCAGATGTTCGTGCGCAGCTCCTGACGCCGTTCAGCGGCGCTGGCAGGGCTGGGCTTGGGGCAGTCCCGGTCCGGGGGGATCCAAGGGAGCTGGGGTCACCTCTGGCTGGGGATGGGAAGCTCTGGGCTCACTGCTGCATGCAGAGGCAGAGGAGCTGTCCCTGAATCCCCGTGCTGCATTCCCAGTGTGTTCTGGCTGTATGCACTGAATGCTCCCTCCTCAGCTGTTTGCCCAGCCCTACCCCACCTCTCTCTGCTCCCGCATCTTCTCCGTGATCATCTTGACTGCTGCTGATTTTCCATTCCTTTTTGGATTCTCTGATGTCCCACCCCAAATTCTCTCTACTTTCACTCCACTCAAACAGCGGCCACAGCCCTGATCTTGTTCTCCCTCTTTTTCTGATCCCTGTATTTTTTTCCGTATGCAGCTGACACTGAGCACAGTGAGATTCCTTTTTGATTTTCTTTCCCAGTTTGCAGTTTCCTGCCTTTAAACCAGTGAATCTCACCACCAAGCTGAGCCTGGGAAGCTGAGAGGAGCTTCTGGATACTTTTTCCTGGCTTTTTGCAGTGGTTCCTTTTTGCAGGAGAGTTTTTTGCAAGTGCCTCCCTTGAGTGACAACACTGGAAAACTGTCAAAGGCTGGGAGGTGGGAACTGTGGGGATTGAAATCCCTGCAGCACTTACAGCTCAATCCCAAAATCCTGCAATGCTTTGGGATCTTAAATCCCATCCCATTCCATGGCAGGAACACTTTCCACTGTCCCAGGCTGCTCCAAGCCACAATGTCCAGCCTGGCCTGGGATGGAACAGCCACATTCCTCTCATGGATCCTGACCCCCCCACTCAATGCATGGCTGTAAAACAGTTCTATTTTTAGGAAAATCCTTTTCTTTCTCCTAAATTAAGTCCTGATAGCTTGTCTTTTTAAGGCCCTGGAGGGATTGAATTTTTATTTTGCCACTGGAGAACTCAGAGAAAGGATGTGTTTAATTAAATATTAACAGAATCCTCTCTGAGTTGTAAGAGCTCAGTACCTGTAGTAAATCAGTAAATTCAGGGTTGTCTGGGAGTCACCCAGCTCTGAGGACTTTAATGGATATAATTCAGTGTATTTGGGGTTGGTTTTATTGGTTTTTGGAGTTGACATCCCCATCCCCACAGGAGCTCTTTCCACTGCCTCCTCCAGGTCTCCCAAAGAGAATCCACATGGACTGAAAAGTGACAGAGTGTCTCAAAACTGAGAAACTACCAATCTTTTAGAAATATTTAAATAGAAATGAGCATAAAATAGAATAAAAATATTGATAATATAATCTAAGAATAAATAAAGTGTTTTGGCAATGGCCAGAGAAAATTATCAGATGCCAAGGGGTACTGGAGGAGGAACTGGGGACCTTGTGCTGCTGTGGGGACATTGATCCACATTTTTGTTTTCCATCATTATCAGTAGAAAGGTGGCTGGGATGATTTAAATGGAAATAAACTGATGGAATCTTCAGCTGTCCAATGAATTTAGAAAAGCTTCAGGAAAAGCCTCAGTTCCTCTGCTTGCATTGTGGGAATGACAAACAGGGATTGCTCACTTTGGTTCTGGGGAAAGATCTGAGAAATATTCCATTGGTGCAGTTCAAAAAAATGAGTTAAATCTTAATGAAAGGCACCTGTTTGAGGGCTTTGCTCTGGAACAGGTGAAATTCTAATATTGGCAATTCCTGTCAGAATTAACTTGAGGTTTGTAAACTGGAATTTGGAGGATATTGTAACAACATTCCAAGTGTTGCTGGGAGTGCTGTGGCTGTAATTCCAGACAGACCTGGGCAGAATCCTCCAGATTTATTTGGATGATTGGTGGCTTTGCTTTGGTTTGTAGTTGTCCAAACAATTTAATATTTGGTACCTGCTGCAGAAAATGTCCCAAAAATCCTCATTCAGCACAGGATGGGAAATTCCCTATTTCCCTTCCCTCTGGATTACAGCTCCATGCCTTTGGGCCAGGCTTGAACTCCTTCTCTGGAGTCACCAGAGCGGGTTGTAAATGGAAATTTGGTGGTTATTTATAAGCTGCTGCCAAAAAGCAAAAGCCCAGAGGCTCTCAGTGCCTGCACCCAGCTAAGGCTGAATCCAGCAGGTGGGTGGATGGTAAATTTATCCAAGGGTTTTGTCCATGTTTTTTTAATCTGGCTCCAGGCTGTGGCTCTGGACATGCAGCACTTGTCGGGATTGCTCTGGGGAGGAATCTCAGCCTAAGCTAAATCAGCTGAGACAAGGAAAATCCTCCTGTTTAGTTGGAGTGCTTGGGATAAACAGGGGAAATAGTGGAAAAAACCCCAAAGCACATCACTGTGGCTGAATGGAAAGGATGTGCCAAAGTCTTCCCGAGCTGTTCTGCCCACAGCTGCAATTCCCAAAGCCCTGCTGTTCCCTTCCCTTAGGAGTGCAGCCCTCCTGTTCCCAGAGTGGAACAATTTGGTGCAGTTCTGGTGGCTGAGCCCGGTTTACAGCGCGAGCGATAAAATTCTCTTGAGAAAGTCATTGCTAAGATTGCATAATTGGGCATTAAAGTTCTGATTATACTTTCCAAACTCTGGGACTTTGTTAAAAACCTGACATTCCAAAAGCACTGAATTTCAGTGTTTGACAGCTCAGCTGTGAGAGTTTTTTACAGAACATTTGTACCAGAAGAACAGCATGTTAATTGCCTAAAAAAAAAAACTGGGACAGATTAATCATGGAGCAGGATACTTGGGAGAATGTAGTTCTAGAGCCCTCTGCTGATGGATTTCCTCGTGGAAAGGCTGGAGTGGCCAGCTCTGGAGGTGGCACTCGGTGACAAGCTGGGGATGGGGCACAGCTTGGACTCAATGATCCGGGAGGGCTTTCCCAACCTCACTGAGAATCTCCTGCCATTCTCCAGCCATCCAAGCAGATGTCCTTGTTTTCCGTGATATCCTTGCACATTCCTGCTCCTTAAACCCCTGACTCTGGAGGTGTTCCAGCTGAAATGTTGGAAATATTTCACACATCACACAAATCTGTGCGCAGTGTTTGCGGAGCGACCGGCCCGAGCTGTTAGCTGGATTTGGAGAAGGAGTTTGCAGCCACAAACTGCTCATTATTTTATTCTTTATTTTTACTTTGTGGGTTTGTGTCACACAATAAAATCATGGAATCAATCTCCTGAGTGGGACGGGACCCACAGGGATCATCCAAGTCCAACTCCTGGCCCTGCACAGGTCTTCTTTATTGTTCCTGAGGAGATTTGAAGCAGAGAGAGCTCTGATAGGGCCAAAGGGCTTTGTTTTCTCAGATCTATGAAACCAAAGCTTTCTGGCACAATAATTTCCTTGGAAAAAGGAAGAATTGTCCTGGAGCTGCCCTGGGATCTCCCATTTTCCTATACAAGGGCAGCTGCTTTGGGGGTGACTCTGACAACACCATGGCGAGGGTTGGGAGCCTCCCGTTCCCAGAGCCAGGCAAGGAGAGGATTTAACTTCAGCCAGAGAGGCTGTGCTGAGTTCTGAATTCCAAATTCATCTCCCTTTGATGGGGGACCTGGCCCTGACAAAACTTGTTTAAACCCCAAAAGAGCAGGAGGCAAAACCTGGGGTATGGGAAGGAAGTGAGGATGTGCCAGGCACAGGTTTCCTCAGGGAAGGGAAATCCAGTTTCAAGGAACCATGGTGCCAGTGAGGCATTTTATGAGTGAACATTCTCTGGGCAACCTGTGGCTTTGTGGACACGTTGGCAGTGCCCAAGGCCAGGCTGGATGGGGCTTGGAGCACCCTGGGACAGTGGGAGGGGTCCCTGCCATGGCAGGGGTGGCACTGGGTGGGATTTAGGGTCCCTGCACTGAAATACAGAGGAGACAGGCTCAGGAGTTCCTGGATAATGAGGTGTTTATGGAGACAAATGTCAGGTTTAATGTAAAATCATTTTCTCGTATTTGAGCAACCAATTTTCATGACTGCTTGTGGGAATTGTGCCTTTGAGGTTTCCCTGGTGCTGACATTCCCTGTACAGGTTTTGGCATTCCCAGAATCCCATTTATGAGCAGCCATGGAAGCATTTTCCAGCACTGCATCCACAGACAGGAAAGGGATGGACAGAGGACAAAGAGGAAAGGTGGACAGCAAAAAGTTTTGTGCTTTTTGCCAGAACACAAAGAGCAGAGTGAGCAGGGAAAAGTTTTTAGCTGGGAATGAACGAGGGGAAGAACTAAATCTGTGTTTGTGCAGGTCAGTGGAATGTTTCTGTAGGAACTCCTAGAAGAGAGGGTAATTCCATAGTAAAGAAAGGATAATTTCATAGGACAGAAAGGCAAGAAATAATGCTGGAGGTGCAGAACATTAAACCCAGCTGCAGAGAGTTTGGGGAGCTCAGGGAAGAGGGTGTGAGCCAGAGGAGGGCTCTGGGAATGGGGCCTGTGCTTGGAGTGGGAAGGGGATGTGTGGAGGGAGGGAATCCAGGAGCATTGGGATGGGGAAGGAAGGAGAGGATGGTCCAGGTGAGAAGTTATTGCTGGGAAATAGCAAACAGCAGAGAAGGTTAAAGAAGGTAAATGAAAGCTGGGAAATAATGGGAATATCCATGAGAATGGGCACCTTGTGGGATAGAAACTCTCAAGGAGCAGTTGGAGTGGTGGGGGTTGGCAGAAAAGCGGGCATGGGATCAGAACTGGAATTTTCAATGGTTCAAAACTCCCTGTTTTGTTCAGAAAGGAAAAGGTTCTGTGACTGGATGGGAACATTTCCCACGCTGAGGGAACCACGCATTTTCCAGGCAGTTTGCTGTGTGCCTCCCAGAGGTTTGAGAAACACAGAAATGAGCTTAATCTCCAGTTTGGAGCTTCAGGAACACCTGCTCCAGTGGGAATGTCCCATCCCATGGGAGAGAGGCAGGGAAAGGCCCCTCATCCCTCAGGACAAGAGGGATGATGGGCTGGAGGGTGTCCAGGGCAGGGAACGGAGCTGGGGAAGGGTCTGGAGAGCAGGAGAGGCTGAAGGAGCTGGGAAGGGGCTGGAGAATCCCTGAGGGAGCTGGGCAGGTGCTCAGCCTGGAGAAAAAGAGGAAAAATTGCAGGATTATGTGATTCCACATCTGTGCCAGAGGGTCAGTGTGACCATGTTCACAGGGGTCTGAGGAAGAGGGAAGAGACGAGGATCTGACTCCGTGTTTCAGAAGGCTGATTTATTATTTTATGATATATATTACATTAAAACTATACTAAAAGAATAGAAGAAAGGATTTCATCAGAAGGCTAGCTAAGCTAAGAATAGAATAGCAAAGAATGATAACAAAGGTTTGTGTCTCGGCTCTCTGTCCCAGCCAGCTGACTGTGATTGGCCATTAATTAGAAACAACCACATGAGCCCAATCCCAGATGCACCTGTTGCATCCCACAGCAGCAGATAACCATTGTTTGCATTTTGTTCCTGAGGCCTCCCAGCTTCTCAGGAGGAACAATCCCAAGGGAAGGATTTTCCATAAAAGCTGTCTGTGACAGGTCAGCTCTCACTGGGAGCCAGAGCTGCCACTTTTAGCTCAAGCTGCCCGTCCTGGCTGCAGTTTGTGGCTCCCAGTGCCCTCCCTGGCACTGCCAGCTCAGCAGAACACCCCCCTTCCCTGCTGCAGTCCTGCCAAGCTGGTTCCTGTGTCAGGAATAATGCAGCTGGACTGTGATGGAAGCCACTGGGAAGTGATTGGGGATTCTGTAGGAGCCTGTGAGGAAGAAAGCAGAAGTTTTGTTGTTCCTACTTTGATCCCAATTTGTTTCCGTGCTGCCTTCAGCAGGTAAACGATGTTCTCTCTGCTGTTCCTTTGGAGAGCACTTCCAGCCATTGCTCCACAAAGCAGCAAATAAAGCCCATTTCATCCCAAATTTCACAGCACATCATCTCTTAAACGGAAGGATTACTTCACATAAAAGCTGTGACACATCAAAGATGCAAGCAGAAATGTAAATTCCCTGATTTCCAGACAGCACACTTCCCCAAGAAATGTCTCCTGTTTATTGGGATTCTCTCCTGCTGAAATGTCTGCAGGGTGAGCTGTCAGAGTGATTGGAATTTCTAGCAATTAACGGCATAATGATTAATTTTCAACATGTGCCACTAATGTGCAACAAATTACTGGAATTCTGTCGCTCCTATAAAAAGAATCTGGGCTTTTCCTTGAGGTGTGCAAGAATTGTCTGTAGGGAGAACGGGACGCAGATTATTGATAATCAAAACAACCCAAACAAGTGCCTTTGCTGTCACTAAAATGCCTTTGCAATTGGAGTTATCATCATCTAGGATTATCCAAAACCATTTGCTCAGAAAATCTCCTTCAGGAAGGAATTTCAAGGAAGGAAATTGGGAATTTTGAGACAAGGCCAATAGTAATCTTTGGAATCAATTCATATCTTATCAGAAAAGATAAAGATTTGCCTTTATATCCCAAAGGTGTAAGGTCTGGGCATTCAAAACTGATACTTGGTAGAAATAATCCTCCAATTTTCCTCCACTGTTTTTCTGCACCTTTCCCAGACCTCAAGGTGTTCAGGTCTCCAGGGACCTCCCAGGACTTGCAGCAAAGCCAGGGACACTTCCCCTCATTAATATTCCCCAGAGACAAAAGCTGAAATCTGATTTTTCATGCTTGGTTATTTTATTTTAGGATTAGCCAAATCTGAATGTGAACCTGAATTCAGACCATTGTAATGGGGGCATAATGAAGAGAATTCAATTACCAGCATTAAATGGCATTTCTGGGGGAGATATGCTGCTTATCTGGGAATTTCTGTGCAGGAAAACAATTCAGATAGCATTGCACACCCCTCTCTTTGATAAGACCAATTCCCCTTTGGAAGCTCCCTAATAATTCTGTTATTGTCACTTTAGAGCCAGAGTTCCTTAATCTTTCAGGAAGGTTAATGAAGATTATTACCAACGGCTTCTACAGCCAGAATAAATCCCTAATTTTGCATTTCCAATTAGGAGCAGAACAGGGACAATCCCACTTCCCTCACCTGACTCAGGGGGGAAGTTTGGGACAAAATGCTTCTTTGCTTCTAAAAAGGGTGTGGAAAACCAGAATTTGGATGAAATGGAGAGACTTCCCATGGAGAATCCCAGGATTCCTGAGGCTGGGAAAGCTTTTCTGAGCCCAACCTGGGACCGATCCCCTCTGATGTTTTTTTTGGAACATCAGAGATTCCATCCCCCTGCTATGGGCAGGGACACCTCCCACTGTCCCAGGCTGCTCTGAGCCTTATCCAGCCTGGCCTTGGGCATTTCCAGAGATCCAGGGGCAGCCACAGCTGCTCTGGGCACCCTGTGCCACCCTCCTAAACAGGAATTCCTTCCCAAAACCCCATCCATCCCTGCCCTCTGCCGGTGGAAAGCCTTTCCCCGGGTCCTGTCCCCCTTGCTCCATCCCTCTGCTCACCCTGGGCTCTCCCCAGCAGCTCCAGGGGCAGGGCTGGGGGCAACTCGAGTAAATCATAGTGAACAGGCTTTGTTATTGTAGCAGATTTTATATCAAAATTCTATACCTGCATGAGCATACGCATTTTAATCAAGGCACCAATTCATAAATAGCAGGTGTGAAATATTGGAGGCAGCTCGCTTTGCTAAAGGTAGATTGATGGAATCATATATGTGTAAATGCATGTTTATTTATATGTGTTATGTCTGTGATAATTGAGGTTTTACTCGCTGCCTAACTTCTAAGCCTCTGAGCGCAAATTTTATTTCAGAATATGAAGTTTAAATATTTTAATATAAAGAGGGGCAGCATCCAGGCTGGGAATGCTCCCTCCCCTTGCAAGGAATCAAGCAGATTTTTCAGCAAGAGCAACGCTGCTCTTCAGGCAGAGAATAAGCAGCTTCCACCTCATCAGAGGCCTTTTCTGAATGGGAAAATGGGGGGGGGAATGCAAAACAGCAGCAAGGGCTGATGTCAGAGCTTACATAAGCACAATTCCCATGTCACAAGCACGGGATTACAGCTGCAGACAAAAGTTTGGGATGAGGAATGCGAGGTAGGGGTAGTGAGAGTTACACAACTGCCAGAGCAAGGAAACCAAGCGCTGAAAACTCCCAGCAAAGCTGGTGCCCACAAAGCTGCAGCTCACAGAAAGGTGAGCAGCGAATTTGAAATCCAAAATGTGGGTGAGGAGGTGGCAGAGCTGCGGAGAGGTTCCACGTGGTTGCAAATGCAGAGAGAGCCTTCCTCCGTTCCTGCAAGGCTCTGAATTGTGAGCAGGGCTGTGCTTCTAATTGAGATGTGGTGCTGGAAATGAAGAGGGCTCCGAGAGCTTTGAAGTTCCCTAATTATTGCAGTGACCCAGACTGCAACTGGACACTGTGGAAATCAGCCAGGCAGCCCACAGAATTCATTAAAGGGAAGAAAGGAAACACAAGTGGATGTCTGCCCAGTGCCAGGAGAATATCCATGGGGAAAAGGCTTTGGGATGAGGGAAATCTGAGGGTTGTTTTCTTTTTTAATTCCAACCTTAAGCTCAGCTTTGTTGCATTTCTCGTGTGTAGTCCCTGTTATCAAATCTCTTTTGGCACAGAAAAGGTAAATTCTGGGGTATTGGGACAAACTGGGCAATTCCCAGTGCCTCCCTTGGGTCAGAGGAGGGAGAAGCTGCCCTGGAGCCCCCCAGGAGTCCTGGTGAATGCTCCAGAAAGGGCTCCTGCTTTCCAAACAAGTCCTTTATGGGATTTGGAGAAAATGGGAATGTGCTTTAGAGAACAGGAGGTTCAGATTGGATTCTTTGTTGGAGATTTAGATGGGACGCTGGGAAGTAATTCCATATTAATGGTGTTGATTGTGCTGCTAAAAGAGAAGGAAAACAGGAGCAGGAAAACCATCCCTGTGTGAGATGTGTGACAAAGGAGGCACTGAGGAGAATTCCCTGCTGCTCTGGAAATAACCCCTATTTTTTGAACCCTCTGACAGATGTTTTACTGCTCATTCCAGCCCTGCCACGCTCCCATCCACACTCCCAAGTTCTCTGTTTTCAGCATTTCCCTTTAGTAACTTTCTAGCTCTGCCAGGTCCCTGCAACTGGGGTTTCTTGGAGTTTTCTGAATGAAATTGGAAGGGCAGGAAGGGTTTCATGTTTGGCCAGACAGCTCAGGCTGGTCCCTGAGAGCCCAGAACCTGCTGCCTTTGGCTCTGGTTATTCTGGGTATTTATTGAATTTTGGCTCTGGTTGTGGCACTGCAACAACTCCCTGAGACGCCAGCCCTTCTGTGAAGTGTTCTGTGGAAAACTTGTTTGGGAGAAAAATTAAATCCATCATTAATGCATCCTGCAAACCAGCAAATTAGAAATCGATTTCTCCTGCCAATCACTCAGAGGCCGCTTCTGGAGCTTTTTGTAGCAGCATTTCCACCACCCCTGTCCTGCACCCACTGCTGGACTCTTCAGGAGAGCCCAGAATTCCAGAATTGGGGCTGGAAGGGATCTTAAATCCCATTCCATCCCACCCCTGCCGTGGCAAGGACACCTTCCACTGCCCCAGGCTGCTCCTGGGACAATTCAGGGATCCAGGGGCACCCACAGCTGCTCTGGGAACCCCATCCCAGCCAGGAATCCCATCCCAAGGCATTTGGAGTGTTGGATTCTGTCGAGCCGTTTCATCCCATCTTCAAATCAGCTGGGTGAGCCTGCAGCAGTTTTCTCTGTCTTTCCAGCAGGTGAGGGAAATGTCTTCTCCTGTGGCTCCTGACAAACAGGGATTAGTGTTTTCCTGCACAAAAGGTCCGTGAATTGAGGAGGGATTGTAAGTTATTGTAATTGATTTCCATAAAGCTCCTCTTTTCCTCAGCTGAAGGAGTTTCTTTATAAGACAATAAACTGCAGGAGCTGATAATGAGCTGCTTGCTGGAGCTGAAAAGGAGCAGGTTATTTTATGCTGCTTTTCTCATTTATCTGTCTTTATTCAAGAAATAATCTGATTTTGGAGCTCTTTTTGAGGCTCTCTGATTTTCCTGTGTAATGTATGATGTGGAGCAGTGACCTCAGGACTCGGCTGTGGGGAATTTCAGCTCTGAAATGGGGAGAAGCACCAAGCTCTGGTGCTTCCAGGGGGAGTGGGAGAGGGATGAGGAATCCCCTGCAGGGATTAAGGGATGGATGAAGCTGCTGTGTCCCTGAGCCTTTTCCATCAGCAACCACCAGCATGGAGGAAAGGATCTCTGAACGTCAGCAGAGAGCAAAATGCAGGGAAGGAAAGTGTAATTACCAGAGCTGGAATTAGTCCAGGGTAGGAATTAATAATGCTGAAATTAATAAAAAGTTTAATTACCATGAGCCCACAAGGCGTGAAATTCTGCTCCTTTCGATCATAGCCCAGGTCCTTCCATTCCATACTGGTGCTTGCTACAAAAACCTTATTTTGCTTTATTTGGACTAATTCAGTGCATTGTTTTCCTAAATCTAATCCTTGGGAGTGGTTTGGAAAATGGGAGTTGAGGGCTGAGCCCTCCTTGCCTTTGTGGTAAATGGGTTTCAGGACAGCCTGGTTTATCCAGAATGTTTAAGTAACTCCTAAAGGTGTCCAGGATGGATTTAGGGACTGCTTGATGTGTTCCCAGTCTGCTTTTGGAGCGTTCCCCCATCCTGAAGGGGTTCTGTTCCACAAGGAGTAGGGCACTGTGTAAAGTTACTCACTGAGTTAGGGTTGCACACACATACTGGGGCTGCACCACTGGGACTGAGGGTGGGAGAAGTTTGAGAACAGTTCTGGATACCTATTTTAGTGCAGGAAAAGGAATAGGTTTTGTTGAATCCCCTCTTGGAGCTTCCAGCAGAGCCTGGTGGCACGGGAGGAGCAGGAATGGTTTGGGATCACTCTGCAGCCAAGGGTTCCATCCCTGCTTTCCTCAGCTGCTGCAGGAAACTGTGGGAGCAGCATGGGGAGCTCTGCTGGTGTGGGGGATCCAGGGATAATTCCCATTTCCCACAGGAATCACACCCAGGTACATCCCTGCCAGCTCTGGGCCAGGGACTGGTTTTGGCTCTGTGCTTCCGTGGGTGGGTTTGGATCCTGTGCCTTCCCATTTTCCCATTACAGCCGGGCTTGTGGCTGGGCTAGGTGTGTTCCCATCCATCCCAGAGCAGGGAACAGCTGCAGGGTCCAGGTTTTCTCCTTGCACTCCAAATCCCACCTTCCATTCCAGCAAGGTGCCACAGACACCACGCAGTGTGCACTCTGGACATCCCTGGGCAAAACTGCTTTTCATGAGCTGCAACCCAAGCATAACTCCAAGAACATCCCCCCCAAAAAGGCTGCTGAAACCCCCATTTTCCTCCCTTTTTCCCTCCAGTATGCTGCTTGGAGATGACCAGCAAAAGGAAGCTGATCGGGCGCCTGGTGCCGTGCCGGTGTTTCCGCGGCGAGGAGGAGATCGTCTCCGTGCTGGACTATTCCCACTGCGGCCTGCAGCAGGTGCCAAAGGAGGTCTTCAACTTCGAGAGGACCCTGGAGGAGCTCTACCTCGATGCCAACCAGATTGAGGAGCTTCCCAAGGTAATCCATGCCCTGCCAAGGCGCCAGGGCAAAGCTGGGGCGTGTGCCCGGCTCTGGGGCTGCTGAGCTGCTGGGGAGAGGAGGAGATGGGGGCTCCAGGGATGTTCCTTGGAATCAGGGCTGGGCTGGGAGGAGAAGGGGCTCCTGTTCCTTCTTCACAGCGTGGGAATGGGGCAGCTTGGGGCCTGGAACTGGGAAAAGCAAATTCTGCAAAATAAATGGTTCTGGCCCCAGAAATTCCTGTGGTATCCAGTACCTGGATCAGGGGTCACTGATGCCTGTGGATCCTCTCCATCCTTGCTTTTCCCTCAGGATCAGCCCCTTATCCTTGTAGGATATTCCTGGCAATGCCAGGGCTGTCCCCTGTGTCAGGATCACCCCTTTATCCCTGTAGGACATTCCTGGGAATATCAGGGCTGTCCTTCCTATCAGGATCAGCCCTTTATCCCTGTAGGACATTCCTGGGAATATCAGGGCTGCTCTCCATGTCAGGATCAGCCCTTCATCCCTGTGGGACATTCCTGGCAATGCCAGGTCTGTCCCCTGTGTCAGGATCAGCCCTTTATCCCTATAGGATATTGCTGGGAATGCCAAGTGTCCGAGCAGGAGTTTCAGAACTGCCCTGAGATCATCCAAGCAAATCCTTCCCCTGTAAAATTCCCCTTCTGGAACCTTCCAACCCGCTCTCCTGCTGATCAATGTTTGCTGTAAGGGATTAGAACCTACTGTAACCAAAATGTTCTGGAAACAAAGGAGGGAAGGGTGGAAAAAACCAATTAGTGGCAGGTGCTGGCTCCATAATGAAGTGTGAAGGGATGGGATCCAGGCCTTAATGGAATTTTTTCTCCACAATAATGAAAGATGCTTACAAATCTTTAATTAAACATTGCTTCATTCTCCATCAGCTTACAGCAAATTTCCTGGTTTTGCTGCACAGAGACTTTGTAAAAAATCCATTTACAGAAGTACAAAATGGGCTTTTCCATGCCATGGGGTTGCTTTGCTGGGATGTGATGGTTCATCGCTTGAGAGGTCTCACTCTGTGGAGGAATTCTACACAGATGGTGGGGCAGGGCCACCAAAATCCCTTTATTTTCATGGGAAAATGCTGTGGAGAGCTGCCTGAACTCTCCTGGAGACACAGCACAGAACCAGCTGGGTTCTATCCCCAGAAATCCCAAATGGATCCTGGGGAAAACCTGCTCAGGAAGCCCTGAGGTCCCATCTTCTCCTTCTTCTTCTTCTTCTTCTTCTTCTTCTTCTTCTTCTTCTTCTTCTTCTTCTTCTTCTTCTTCTTCTTCTTCTTCTTCTTCTTCTTCTTCTTCTTCTTCTTCCTCTTCTTCTTCTTCTTCCTCTTCTTCTTCTTCTTCCTCTTCTTCTTCTTCTTCTTCCTCTTCTTCTTCCTCTTCTTCTTCTTCTTCCTCTTCTTCTTCCTCTTCTTCTTCTTCTTCCTCTTCTTCTTCTTCTTCTTCTTCTTCTTCTTCTTCTAATAATAATAATAATAATAATAATAATAATAATAATAATAATAATTCCCTTCTTTTCCTTCTGCTACTGAGGAATACTGGAAGTCTCTCATTTAGGGAGGGATTTTTGGGATATTTGGGTTGGACCTCTTGGAATGATTGAAGTGTTTCCAAAAACAAATATATCAGAGCACGATGCTGTATGGAAAAAAATGAGGACCAAAGGGAAGCGGTCCAAAATGCTGAAGCTGGGATGAAGGTGATAATTTAAATTTAGAGTAAATCAAGTTTAACATAATCTTGGCCATGTGGAAGAGAAGATTAATGGCAGTGTTAATAGCACTCATCGGTTTTTGTCTTAAGCCTTTATTAATTGTAACCAGGAATTCAACAGCTGAAATAATTCCTTTATCAAATTTTCTGCTCGAGGTGTTTTTGCTGCAGAGCTCAAGGCTTTTTTTTTTCATCTCTGAATTAATATTCCAGGAGAGAAAATGCCTTCTTTTTTCCCCCGTGAAACTGGCACTGTAATACTTAACATGAACTTTTGTGTTTTACATTAAATTCTACCACTCTCTCCTCCTTCTGCAAATGTGTTTTCAAAGATTTTATTCCAGAGGAAATTTTTGGACATTTTCTGTTCTTTGCCATATATTCTGTGCCTCTGATATTAAAAAGTTCTTTTGAATCAAAACTCTTGATCATGTTTTATTATTTAATGAGGAAACAACTTAACTAAGTCCAGCTCTACTTTAGTTTCACGTGATGCTCTAAAGTCCAGTAGATTATTTTGCATTGAACTGATGCCTTAAACTCATTCTGCCTGATCTTATTTTTGCTTTCCATTGAAGTATCATACTGATGATTCTTTCCCTGCTGATTTTCAGTTCTTCATTTCTTGTATTTCTCTGTTTTTTTAAGGATTTACAAGATGTTTTTATACTTCTAACTCTTTTTTTGGCTAAATTCAGCCAAGTCTTTTTATTCTCTTTGCCTTTGACTTCATTCTCCTGCTGCAAAAAATCCTTTATTTGTGTGAGTCAAGTGAATTGATGACTAATAAAGGGAAAATTGATCTGGATGAGAGTGGAGTCATTGGAATCAGCATCCAGAGAAACATGAGTGGGCTGGAGTTCTCCCCAGAGGTGCAGAATAAAACCCTGATTTCATAACTCAGAGCTCGGTAGCATCACTTGGATTTGGTCTGAGAGGAATTAAAGTTGTTTCATGGGCAGAGGGAATGGTGATTCCAACAAAATCCTGATAGCCAGGGAGCTCTGGAAACTGGGGAAAATATCTGTTAAGCACCCAGTGGTTGAAAAAAAAGCAATTTTGGGACTTCATTCCATGGCTCATATTCCTTCTGATGCTTCATAAAATCATTCCAGAGGGAAGATTTTTAATTGGGCTTCTCCCTCCAGCACTTCCAAAGCCTTGGGTGTGTCCAGGTGGGGTCAGAACTGGAAGTCCCAAGCCTTCCTCTGCTCCCAAAGGAATTCCTGGTGAAAACTGGGCATCCACTTCTGTAAAATTGGAATTTGATAGAAAAATTAGAATTGAGTCCTGAATTTTGGGCAGGGGTTTCAAGAAAGTATGTTTTGGATAATGCCAAAGCATTTTTGCATCTTGAGGATAATTATTTAATCTGAATGCAGTCACAGTATTTTAAAATCTGCCATGAAATTTAATTAGGAAATCAAATATTTTAATTTAGCAGGGGGCACAAAAACTTGGGAATTTTTATGACAAATATGAAACACAGCAATAAACTGAATTATATGCAATGGTATCAGAATCAAAAGATATTCATTGCAGTGAATTTACAGGTTTTGAGTAGCTTTGAACATCCTTGCTCCCCATGACCTGTTTGTCATATCCCCTAACAATGTCACATTTTCTGAAAAATCCCTTTGCCAGGATTTCTTCTCCTGGGAAGCTGAGAAGCTTCAGAGCAAAAGGAAAGCAATATTATCTCATTTGCTTCTCCTGTGTTTTGCTGCTTTGGAATGTGGTTGGAGATTGTTTATCCAACACGTGAATTGTTTTGACTCAATGACCTATCATGGTCAGGCTGTGTCAGACTCTGATGAGAGAGTCAGGAGTTTTTATTAGTATCTTGTTAAGGATCCTTCTGTAAGGATCCTTTCTCTATTCTTTAGTATAGTTTTAGGGTAGCATTCTTTTATATAAAATAATAAATTAGCCTTCTAAGAACATGGAGTCAGATTCATCATTTCCTCCTTCATCCTGGGGACCCAGCAAATGCCACAATCCCCGGGAATGTCTTCCCAAAATCCCCCTGGGAGGGTGGGATTCTGCTGTGGCCAGGGGTTGTTTGTGCTGATTGTGTGTCAGTAAGGATCCCAAATGGATTTATTTCTTCTCCCCCGCGGAACCCCCGGAACAGCAACTGTTCAACTGCCAGGCCCTGCGCAAGCTGAGCATCCCCGACAACGACCTGTCCAGCCTCCCCACGTCCATCGCCAGCCTGGTCAACCTCCGTGAGCTCGACATCAGCAAGAATGGTGAGGGCTCCCCTTCCCCAGCATCCCCAAAAAAAAAAAAACAGGAGCTGAGATGGAGTTTTGGCTCCCCGTGGCGTGGAAATTCGCGCTCCGTCTGAGGTTCCGCGCACGGCGCCTTGTGGGGGGGTCTGTGCAAATCCAGCTCGAGTTTTTCCTTCAAAAATTGAGTTTTCTTCAGTGTCCTGTGCTCTGGGGACACTGCCCAGCTGGGAGTAGGAATGTGAGGCCAGTTTTCCATGCGCTTAGGAACATTCCACTCCCAAAGGGGTTCAGAGCTCGCTGGGCTCTTCTGTGGGGGTTTAAACAATTCCCAGGATTTATCTGGGCTGGTTTGCTGCTGTGCAATCCCAAATCTGGGAATTTTCATTCCATTCTCATATCAATGGGCCTAAAAACCTTTGCTGTCTGAGCTTGAGGGTCTTCATTTTTAAAAAATGAGGCTTAGGAACTCCTGGAAACATTGGGAAATTTCTTGTCAGAGGAGGGTCTGGAGACTCTGAGGATTCTGTGACAGAAAAGCAGTTTGGGAAGGGATGAAGGCACAAATCTCAGCACAAATTATGTCACTGTTAATTCTAGAACATTATATAAACCAAACACTATCAGAAAAGTAATAATTTTGTATTTTCATGTATTTATTTAGGACTTGAGCCCTTTTGGATGATAATTCCAAACTGTGTTTCCTTCCTGCTCCAGCTGAAGTCTGAGCTGGAAATCCCAACTGAGCATTTATGAACAGACTAGGCTGAACAGTTTTTGTGTAGATAATATTTGTCTATATCTAATAAATATTTTTGTGCATCTAATACTCTTTCCATGTTTTTTTAGGAATCCAAGATTTCCCAGAAAACATTAAGTGTTGTAAGTGTTTAACAATAATCGAAGCCAGCGTCAACCCCGTGTCCAAGTGAGTACCAGGAGCTCGTTTTGCACATTCCAAGGGCACAAAATGAGCTCAGGCTTAATCTGAGTGTCTTTCTAATTGTTTGAATTTAAACAATTTAAATTTGTTTCTAATTTAAACCCAGGGTGGGTTTGTCTGAGATCTGAGTACTCTGGTAGTGCCAGTCAGGCTGGGCAGTATCCATACACAGGGGTGAGGCTTCACCTGGACACTTGGCCAGCCTTTATTCCTTATTCCTTCCAAAATCTTGCAAAAACAGCAACAAAAAAATGAGGTGTAAATGCAAGATTTACAAAATGGAGTGAAGGGGAGAAAGGGTGAAATGTTGATGTTCCAGTTTAAAAAAAAATAGAAATAGATGAGGGAGAGGGACAAAGAATGAGAGGAAAAGAGAAGGAGGAGAGAGGAAAAAGATTAAGATAAAAGAGAGAAAGAGAAAGGAGGAGAGGAAGAAGGGAGAGGGAGAGGGAGAGGGAGAGGGAGAGGGAGAGGGAGAGGGAGAGGGAGAGGGAGAGGGAGAGGGAGAGGGAGAGGAGGAGACCTTTAGTTTAAATCCCTCAAGCAGGAAGGGAGCAAAAGCTGCTGTCCCCTGAATATGCCAGGCCTTTGCATTTCCTGTTTGTAGCAATGCAGAGAAGATGGGAATGGGGAAAAATGTCTGTTAAAAGTGAGTTCTTCAGGAGAATTTGGGTAGAAGTAGGTGAGAGAGAAAGTCACCTTTCTACTTCTAAATATACATTGTTATTATCTCCATGGCAACTCGGGGTGAGCATTAAGGTTTGCTCTGTTTTTTCAGGCTGCCAGATGGCTTCACACAACTTCTAAATTTGACCCAGCTCTATCTAAACGATGCCTTTTTGGAGTTTCTTCCAGCTAACTTTGGAAGGTAAGGATGAGTCACCACAGCACATTCCTGTCCCTGAACCCGGCTCAGGCTCCGAGGGACAGGCTCAAAGCCGGCTCCCCTTGAAAAGCTGAGCACAAACCCAGAGATTTTGGCTTTTCAGCCGTGTTTTGGGGAGTGTCACCAGGATGGGGTGGGGAGGTGATGGAGGCTGGGGAGAGGTGACGAGCAGCATCCCCTGCAGTGACTCAGCTGTGGCAGGGCCAGGGGCACCAGGGGCACCAGGGGCACCAGGCTCCTCTCAGGTCCCCTTCTGGTGACAAAGGGACAAAGGAGGGTGCAGAGCTGTGGCTCGGCAGGGCAGGGAGGGGTGGCTGAGGGGGCTGGAACAGGCAAAGGTGGAGCTGTGGGAGCAGAACCAGGGAGAGGAGCCCAGAGACAGCGGGGCAGGAGGGCGAAAATAAACCCAGCAGGAGCAGAGCCAGAAATGTCAGGTGAGGACAGAGCAGAGGTGGTGGGAGCAGGGTGCCGTGGGTTTGGCTCTCTAATTGGAGATTTCACCCGTTCTTCAGATGTCCCAGCCAAGGCACCAGCTTCAGGCTGGTCCCTGCGGCCACCTGGGTGAAAGTTCTATTGTTTATTTAATTTATTTTTATTTATTTAAGTTATTTTATTTATTTTTATTTATTTCATTTATTGTTATTTACTTTATTTATTTTTATTTATTTCATTTATTATTTATTTTTTGTTTGTTTGTTTGGTTGGTTATTATCTAAGGGAACATTTGCTCATCTCTCCAAACCAAATGACAAAATGTGACAAACTCCTGCTGGGAGTGACACTGGGCTGCTCAGGCCTGTGGAGATAAAAATGTTGGGGTACTATTATTTTATTTTATTTTATTTTATTTTATTTTATTTTATTTTATTTTATTTCTTCTATTATTATTGTATTTTGTTTTTATACTATCATGTCTATATATTATTTCTTCTATTATTATTATTGATATTATTATTGATATTATTATTGGTATTATTATTGATATTATTATTATTATTATTATTATTATTATTATTATTATTATTATTATTATTATTATTATTATTATTATTATCATTCCATATTATTATTCCATATTATTGCTGTTGTTATTATTACTATAATAATAATTATTATAATCACACCCCCTGGGGCAGGCCTGAGCACCTTGGAGAAACACAAAATCCCAGCAGGAGGCAGGGAATTGTTTGCCTGTGAGGAGTGTGTGGGATGCCAGGATAAGCCCCAGTTCCTGCCCCTGAAGTCAGATCTAAATCCAAATATCCAGGAAAGGGATGGTGGGAGCCCTCAGTGTGGTGTTTGTGCCCATCCTGCTCTAGCAGAGCCCTGCTGGGGCTTGGGCTGATAATTTGGGGATTAAGGTTTAGGAGCTTAAATCTTTCCGCAGAAAACATTTTATTCCACAAGTGCTGATTTTATATGAACTCAGTGACTCTAATTCCTTTATTATTGTTGTTATTTCCTCCTGTCTCATCTATTTGGGACCTTATACTTACAAACCTTGCTCTGGTTTTCTTGGGGTTTTTTGTTTCTTCCAAATTTCCCAACTTTTCCTGTGTTTGGAAGCACTAATAAAATCAATTTAAAATTGCTGGGAAAACCTGATAAATGTCAGAGCTTTTCGGGAGAATTCAGATCAGGGCAGACATTGCGTGAAATTATTTGGCTCTGATTTTTGTCCCACAAGAACTGGACTTTGGATTATTTTGCATTAAACAGACTTCTTAAAATTAGAATAAATAATTTCTAACAATTCTGATGGATTCTTCAAATGCATTAATTATTTTCTCTCCCATTCCCAGACTTGTCAAATTGCGAATTTTGGAGTTAAGAGAAAACCACTTGAAAACTCTACCAAAGTAAGTGCTGGGGTATTTACAATTATTCACCTGGAATTTCCAAAAGTGCCAAATATCTGGATTGGTAGCAATGCAGTGGTGATGTTTCTGTCATGAGTTGGGTTTTGGTTTTCATTTGTAAAATAAATTCTACTGAAGGTTTTTAGCATTTCTACTGAAGTGTTGGAAATACCCTCAGGAAAATATTTTCCTCTCATGGTCTGTCCAGAATTAAATGGTTTGAGCTTTACTGTGCCAGCAGGATATTGAGTCCCTTCTGCCCAAGATTATTTAAGTTAAGTGGGGCTTAAGTGGACAAAAAGTTCTCAAAAGTAAATTCCAGCCCTGGGTTGATCCCACACATGGGGCACCAAAAATTATTATTGCTGTTTTTAGGATGGAATTATTTTAAAGTTTAAAATTATTTATTGTTTAGATAAACAGTAGTCTCAGAGATTGTGAGATTTTAAAGGAGTAAGTTGTTGATTATAGCTTAGGAGTAGTTACAAGTTTCTTCATTATAATAGATATAATTTATATATCATATCATATATCATATCATATTATATCATAATATATCAATCTAAAATATATACTATTATTTTTATATTATTATATTAGCATCTATTTTTATTTTTAATAGATATATTATTGTTTATAATATAAAATATATGTCTATATTATAATATAAATATATTCTATTATATTATAGATTTTTATAATATTATTATATATTATATAATATTATATAGTATATGATATTATATAGTATATATTATATAATTATATATTATAATATATAATATATATTACATATTATAATTTCTATAATATATAATTTTTTAAACTAATAGGCAGTTGTTCCAGGGTTTATTCTACTTTTCTAACATATCACTTACTTCTGTTGTACTGTGGATACTTTCGTCTAATGGGCTTTTAACTTACATGCACATTTCTATTCTAACTTTTAAACTCTTAGCTTTATTAAACTGCGCTTTTATATTATAAACTCTTCACTATTTTATTAATACAGTTTCTCACGTAAGGCATATACTTATAACTATAGAAACATAATTTGATGGTTTTGTTATGTTTCTGTTTTATGTCTGTGTCTGCTTTATGTTTAATGTTTTATCTTGTATTTTTACTTTATGTTTTATGTTTAATGTCTGTATCTTGTACTTTTGCATTAATCTAAGTTTATTCCAGGGCCGTAGATCCAATCTTTTGGTGTCTGGGGAAATTTTTCTTTTTCCAATTCCCACCCCTGGGCAGAGGAAAACCTTCCCGAGGTTCTGGGGGATTTGTTCCCAAATTCCTCTGGAAAATTGCAGGATTGCAGGGACCTCCTTGGGGCGTGGTGACTCAGCACCAGGGGTCTGCAGGGATGAGAAATTCCCTGGATTTGCTGTTCTCATCCTCTGACTCATGGCTCTCTGCAGATCTTTGGGGGTTTTTGGCAGCAGGAATTGTTTTCCTGCAGGACCTGCTGGAAAAATGACATCCAATGGATCCTTTCCAAAGGAGCAAGTCCTGATGTAGGAAAAAAAAAAAAAAACCCAGAAAAATAGGATTTCTCCTGGACTTCAGGATTAATTTGCTTCTTGGGAAGGAGAAGTTGCAGCGCCCAGAAAATGGGCAGGATTCTGAGGGAACACAGTCAGAATTTGGGATTTAATGTGCAAAGTCACATCCTAAGGGACCAGTGTTAATTTGGGGGTAAATCAGGAGCTCTCCAGCTGGGAATGAGGGATGGGAGAGTTTGAGGGGTGTGAAATGCCTGGGAGCCATGGATCCAAATGGATTTATCAGGGAATTCTCACCTGAGCCCAAGGGATGTTTGTGCCATGGGGCAGATTCTAGACTCCTCCAAAAGTAAAAGAAAAAATCAGAATAAAATCAGAATATTCCTGATTGCTCTCAGGAGCCCAACAGGATCTTCAAACCCCCCCCAAAAAATCAGTTTAGGGGTGAAAAAAGGGGGAGAGCTCATCTGGGAAACGGGAAAGGCTGGAGCAGGTCCTGATAGGAAAAACAGGGATTGCACAGTGAAGGGTAAGGAAGGGCCTAAAAATAATGATATTTATCTAAAAAAACAGAGTTGAGGGGAGATATTTCAGTGTTTGTGCGAGCTCCCAGGGAATGTGTTCACTGGGGAAACTGGGGAAATGGGCTGAAAGCAGCCAGAAATGGGACACTCCATCCCCGATGACAACGTGTGACTCCTCAGCACTTTGATCTCCTCTGCTCCCCTTTGTTTGGGCTGCTCTGCTCCGTGGGGCTTTCGGGCTGAAACCCCTGAAATCATCAGATTTTCCAGCTCCCTCTTTGCAATCTTCCAAAATATTCCTTCCTTGTCCTTCTCCTGCTGCTTGGAGTCTGGAATGGAAGGACTTCATGGACAGGATGATGATGATGATGATGGGCTGGAGGTTGATTTTCCTTTTTCCTTGATTTTCTTTTTTCCTTGATTTTCCTTTTTCCTTGATTTTCCTCTTGTTAAAATCACTGATTTTATCTCAGTTTTCAGCCTTAAAATGTTGCTGTTTTCAGCCTTAAAATCGAAACCAGTTTTGGTTTTGAATTCATGTTTTAATTCATGATTCTTTCAGGCTCTGACCGTACCCAAACAGCCCCCTGTGAAAATAGAGGGTTGGTTTCAGCCCCCCAGTTTTATTCATTCTTTTTGCTGTCAAAATTCAGATTTTTTCCCTTGAAAAGTTGTTGTTTTGCTTTACCTGTTGTGGGCAATGGAATGTAGGAATTTTCTGCTTTGCCTTTTTCTCCAAATCCCTCAGGCTGGGCTGAATTTCTGGGGTTCTTAGCTGCCACAATTTAAGTTACAAAAGGATTTCTGTGCATTCAATTATGTAAAAATTAAATTTTCCTATTTTGTATAATATTTTCCTATCGATGATCCAATATTTTCCTTGATCAAGGGGAAATTGGATAAATATTCCTCTCATAATTTAAAACCAAGGACACCCTGGTTAAAATTTTCCATTAAAAGGAGAAACGGACACAGGAAGGATCTTCCTTAATTAAGATTTTCCTTCTGGGTAATGAATGAAGGGGTGAAAGCAAGATTTTGGTGCAGTTATAATTGAAAATATCTAGTTTGGCTTCCCAATTAGATATTGGGGAAAAAACTTGGGAGAAAAACACATTTTTCACCCACAAGAACTTCCTCTTAGGAATTTCCCTAAAATGGAATTTTCTCGGTGCTTAGAATTCCAAGCATACTTTGATTTTTTTTTCTGTAAATACAATGTGAAAAAATGACATTTTTATCTGTCATTCATTCCATTTTTTCCCCAGGCCTTCCCACTTTTTTCCATATATCTCTTCCTCCCCCCAGATTTAGAGATAGACCCAAAGCTTTAATTTGAATTAATCCCACCAAATGATTGTGCCAGGAACCCACAACTCCCCAAAATGTGGGAAAAAATCATTTGGGAGCAAGGCAGAGTGGGGAAGTTTTCCTGTTCTTGCTGAAATTCAGATTTATTGGGATCATTTGCAACTCTTATTTGTTGTTATTTCTTAAAGTGCTGGGACTGTGTATAAGGAGGTTAAACACATTAAGGGTTTTTAGCAGCATCCTAAAAATTGCGTGAAAAGCAGATTTTTGTCTTGTTTTTGAAACAAAATCAGGTGAATTAAACAAGAATCTTCCTATTATCAACAACAGAGGCTGTTTTGCAGAAGTTAATTTAGAAAATTTGAAGTTTCTAACCCCATGGAGTGACAATTTTTGTGCTTTCTGCGCAGAGGGAGAAATGAATGAATAATCCAGAAATTTAAGAATGACATTCCGGGATTACAGCTCTCCCAATCCTTTACCTCCCTTCTGGCAGGAATTTGCTGGATAAAAGTGATTTTTACTTCCAGGAACCTGACAAGAGAGTGGTCCAAATCTTCCCTGCCACAAAATCCTCATTCCTCCCATCCCCAGCCCTTCCCGAACCCCACTTTTGGAAGCTGCTTGGCAAAAATCAAAAGGTTTTTGGGGTTTTTTTTGGAAGCCTGTTGAAGTCAGTGGAAGAGACAATTTAAATCAGCTGAGAATCTGTCCGGGGGGGAAGGGGGGATAAATTTAGGGAGAAGCTTCACTTTCTCCTGCTATTTTTTGAGACGCTGCTCCACTTCCTCCCGGGTTCCTGATGAGGATGGGAAGCGTTGGCCACACTTTGGGTTTACAAATATTTGCAGAGTCCCTGGTGCCCTGTTTTCCTCAAACGGCAGCTCTGGCTGGCTTGGGGAGCCCACACCCCGCAGATTCACTGCCTTATCAAAATATTGGCAATATTTTAATCGGCAGCTGCTACTACGAGTTTTCCCTTGAGGGTTCTCCAAGCTGGATCCGTTTGCTGCTCAGGGAAGAGGATGGGAAATGCATCCCATGGTTTTGCATTGGGGAAAAAAAAAAAAGGATTTTCCCATTGTTTCAATTTAGGGGAAAAAAAGGCTTTTCCCACTGTTTTTCTTTAGGAAAAAAGGCTTTTCCTATTTTTAAAGGGGGTAAAGTTGTCTGGAAAATTGATTTTTAAATTTTATTTTGAAGTTGTTTTATTTTATTAATTGATTTTATTTTTAAAATTATTTATAAAAATTATCTATTAAATTATTTATTATAAAAGTTATAAAATGTATAAAATTATTATTTATAACATTATATTATTTATAAAAATAATTTATAAATTTTATTTATAAAATTAATTAATTTATTAATTAATATATTTTTGTTTTAATAATTTATTTTATTCTTACAATTATTTGCAAAAATTATCTATAAAATTATTTATTATAAAAGTTATAAAATTTATAAAATTATTATTTATAACGTTATATGATTTATAAAATTAATTTATATATTTTATTTATAAAATTAATTAGTAATTAATTAATTAATGTAATTTTGTTTTATTAATTGATTTTATTTTTAAAATAAAAATTAAATTTTATTTTATTAATTGATTGTTAATTATTATTAATTATTCTTCATAGAATCTATGAAGAATATGAATCTTCATATTCTTGATAGATTTTCAAGGCTGGTTTGGGTTGGGAGGGAGCTGAAATCCCACCCAGTTCCACAGACAGGGACACCTTCCATGGGCCAGATGAGCTTTAAGCTCTTTTCCATGGGATTCTGGGGTTCTTTTCCAGAGGAAAAGAGAAAAGATTATTTTCTATCTCATTAGGAATGCTGAATTCCAGGGAAAAACTTGCTGGCCCCAAGTGGAAAGAGGGGAGGACCTGGATAACCCTGGAGAACCCCCCAGCCTCCCCCTCCTGGTTTTTATTTCCATGCCTCTGTAGCCTTTTAAAAAGCACACAATATTTTTTAAAAATCACAAAACAATTTTAAAATAAATTTTTTAAAGCAGAAAATAATTTTAAAGTAAAATAATTTTATTCTGAACCTTGTGGGAATTCCATCCTTATTGCCCAAAGTCTCCACTCACTCATGAGTGGAAGGAAAGCTCCAAATGGGATCCCCATAAAGATTTGGGGGCAATCTTTGGCACATTCTTTGACTGTAGAAATGGCACAAAGAATGGTTAAAAGTTGCATTTGAAGCTGAATTTATAGTAGAAAACACGAAGCAGTTGAAGTTGTGTTCAAAAGAATTTGGGATGAAAGACAAAGGTTTTACCAATTTGCGTGTATTTAATCTCTGAAGAGTTCCAGGATTTAATAATTGAAAAGATATAATAGATATATATAAAATATTAAAATATTTGTAATATAGATAATGTGTAATGTGTGTAATAATTAAAATATTAGTTATAATAATATATGGTAATACATTTCAGTGGAGTTTGTTTCCCTGGTTTTGTGGGGTTTATTTCCCTGTTCCTGTGGGGTTTATTTCCTGTTTTTACAGAGTTTATTTCCTATTTCTGTGGAATTTATTTCGCTATTTCTGTGGAGAATATTTCCTGTTTCTCTGGGGCTTATTTCCCTGGTTTTGTGGGGTTTATTTTCCTGTTTCTGTGGGATTTATTTTCCTGTTCCTGTGTAGTTTATTTCCTATTTCTGTGGAGTTTATTTTCATGTTCCTGTGGAGTTTATTTTCCTGGTTTTTTTGGGGTTTATTTCCTGTTTCTGTGCAGTTTATTTCCTATTTCTGAGGAGTTTAATCCCCTATTTCCATGGAGTTTATTCTCTGTTTCTCTTGGGTTTATTTCCTGTTCCTGTGGACTTTAATTCCTGTTTTTCTGGAGTTTATTTCCCTGTTTTAACAAAGGAAAAGTGACATTTTCTGGCAATAAAACACAGCCCAGCCAGGCTGAAATGCTGAACCAGGGCTGTGCTTGTCAGCCACAGCCTTTCAACAATAATCACTTTTACCTCTGGTACAAATCGCAGACATAAAATGGTTGATATTTCAGATCACAGCAATTAAGGCTATGCTAATTTTTTGATTAGGATCTGATTACCTCAGGAGGCCTCTGAACTGTTGTTGCAGTTCGTGTTAAATGATTTAATTATTTTTATCCTCTTTTTTCACTGCATGCCCCCAAACCCAGCGTGGTGTTTGGTTCACTTTGGTCTGTCAGGGCTTAAGGAGAAATTCTGCCCCTGGGATAAAGCCCTGCTCCACTTTTGTTCGTGGAAACAAAGGCAAAAATTGATTTATTAACTTTGAACTTGATTAAATCTGAACCTCAGAGCAGGAGACCTGGCTCAAGAGTTCAAACACTTTCTAGTGGTTTGTAAAAAAACAGAGCAAATGCATAAATCTCTCTCAAAAAGACACAATTTCTGTTATATTGCATTTCAATCATTTATTGATATAACATGGGGCATTTTCCCAGAGCAAAAATCTACCAAGATTTTGTTTATTTTTATATGAAAACAACTGTTGCTGGTTTTTCAGTTCCATGACCTCAGTCAATGTCTCAAGGATGGAATATATTGTTGGAATTTCCATCAGCATCAAACTGGTGCAATTCTTTTTTTTTGCTATCAGAGTATTAATGCAGCTTTATTTTCCCACTAAAATATTTTCCTTTATTTTCACCCCCCCAAAACCTGCCCGATGCTTTGCCAGTTAAAATCTCATTTTGAGTCTTTGCCCACCTGTTCCAGGTCAATGCACAAGCTGACCCAGCTGGAGAGGCTCGATCTGGGCAATAATGAGTTCTCTGAGCTGGTAAGAAATGCTCCAGTTTTTAAGGGGAAACCTGGGGGGTTTGGGTGCTCTGTCCATGGGGCGTTAAACTTTTACTGGAGAGGCTTTGTGGGGATCATGGCCTTGGGCAAGGGACACATTTCCCTCCAACCCAAACCAATCTGGCATTCTGCAGTTCCAGCAGAGGTCAATTCTGAACCTCATAAGGAATTTCTGCCCCTAACTCATCCCCAGAATCAGAATTAATTTCCCTGAGATTGAAATATTTTGGGAATTTTCCCTGTTCCCAGCACAGGGAGTGAGTGATGCTGTTCCTTGGGAGCCACGGAAGGGCAGGATCAGGGATTACAGTCCTACAAGGGAGTAGTTCCTGTGGCTTTAGTTAAAACTGAGATAATCCCACTTCAAACAAAGCCTGAAATGTCACCCGGTGCTACAGAGCTGTAGCAAAGTCTGTACATCTGTTTCATGGAGCAGCTCCCACCCTGCTCCGGGCTGCTCATTTATTCCACGCAGGAGGAAAGAGAGGATTTAACTCCGATTTTTAATTAAAATCTTCAGCGTGGATAAACAGAGAGAAATTTTCGGAAGAGCTGTTTGGAATTTTAATTGTAGGAATTAAATCCTGCCCGAGTTCAGGGCCTCTCTTCTGGGGGTGTTTGAAAGGAATTGGACAATATTCCACATATTTCCATGGCAGCCCAGTGATCCCACGAGTGACAGATCAGGAGAGAGGTGGTCCCATCTTCCTGTTAGGCCCAGAATTCCCAAATTTACTCATTTTTCAGCCAAAATGTAGGAACTGGAATCAAATTCCAGAAGGCAAATGGGCCCAAGAGGCCAAGGCGGAGTGGGAATGTGCAGGAGAATAGAATAGAATAGAATAGAATAGAATAGAATAGAATAGAATAGAATAGAATAGAATAGAATAGAATAGAATAGAATAGAATAGAATAGAATAGAATAGAATAGAATAGAATAGAATAGAATAGAATAGAATGTGACTTTCTCAAAACTTCCTGTGAGTCAATCCCAGGAAGCTTTTCTGTGATCAGACCCTGGAACAGGCTCCTAGAAAGGGACATTTGGCCAATTCCCTGAATAATATCCTTTATGGTTTGGTCAGACTGAATTGGTCAGGGAGCTGGACTGGGTGATCAATGTAAAACCCTTCCAGCTGGTTCCCTTCTGTTCCTATTCCTATTCCTATTCCTATTCCTGTTCCTATTTTATTCCTGTTCCTATTTTATTCCTGTTTCTATTCTATTCTATTCGATTCTATTCTATTCTATTCTATTCTATTCTATTCTATTCTATTCTATTCCTGACGCTATTCTATTCTATTCTGTTCTATTATATTTCTTTCTATTCCTATTCCCATTCCTTTTCTGTCCTCTTCCTATTCCTTTTCTGTCCCATTCCCATTCCGCTCTATTCCAATTGTAGCAACCTCTGAGGAAAATGAGAATATTCCCCACACAGCCCCAAACCAAAGCATTTCTAAGAGAGACAAACAAGGTTTTAATGGCACTTTGATACCAACCCACCCATGTCTGGATCATGGTGTGCCATAATGTGGAATATCCCATGGTGCTCCACAATAATGGCAAATTCCATCATCCTGAGAAATCACAGTCCAAGGAATTCCCCCCATCAAAGTGTGCTCTGCACAGGCCAGGAGCAGGCCTTGAAGAAAGGTGTCTGCTAATGAGAGGGATTGAAAAGCAAATTAAAGTTGAGAGGGGAAATTATGATTATCCATAATGACCTCAGCCCGTGAACACTCCAGAGGGATAAAGAAGCATTAATCAGCCCAGGAACAAATAGTATCAAATGCCCATTAATCAATTCAGCCTGGAAATGAGAAGTGGTTTTAATCATCAAAGGACAGCAGAATTTCAATGGAATTAACAGAGGCAAAATAAATCATCTTTAAAATGCTCACCACTAGTTTTTAATAGGAGCTCATTAGGTGGAGATGTGGAAAACAAGGGGTGAGTTCTCCTGCTCATCAGCTTTGTTCTCGTCTGCTGAGGCACCAGGAGCTTCTCCCACCATTCCCTGGGCACGTGGAAAATCAGATTTATTCTGGGAATGGCAACATTCCAAACCAGACCATGCAGGGTAACTCCGGGTCTCTCCTGGGGTCTGGGGGTCCATTTGCTCCTGCCTGTGTTGGAATCATTCCAGGGCAATAGTTCTGCTTCCAAAGCCTGGTTTGGAATGGAATATTTAGTGGAATATTTCATGGAGCATTTAATTCCAGGTTCTGACAGGCTTTGAAAAAAATCTCTACAACCTGGGAGGGCAAAGGCAAATTCCAAGTGTTGGTTTGCTGTGGGAAATGTTTTATGGGAAAGGAAAACACTGCTGAGGAAACCTGGGAATGTTTGTGGCCTGGATTTGTAATTCTGGGATTTCACAGCTGTGAGGAGTGATTTGGGGAATTGCCTTTTTTAGCTCCTCTCACTGATACCCTGAAAAGAACGAAACAGATGAAAGTTTGATTCTGCAATTCCAGGTTTTATCAGTGCCCATTTTCTCCTGTGCATTCTGGCTCCTGCCCGTGCCAGCTGCAGATGTTAAATCTCCCCAGGACGTGTCCTTTGGGCTCATTTGTTTTGCAGAAGGCTCTTAAATTTTACAAGTTTTGATAAAGAGCAGCAGTGGTTAAATTACACCGAGGGAATGTTCTCTTCTTGTCCTTGAACACCTGGAAGGCTGAGGTGGGGTACGAAAACCAAAGGGAAGTGAAGAGGGAAGCTTTATTTTCTTAAGAAAATGTTGATTTTTATTTAACTAAAGACACATTGCTTTACTTAGCTGCCAATAATAATTTATTCTTTCCTCAGCCTGAGGTTCTTGAACAAATCCAGAATCTGAAGGAGTTGTGGATGGACAATAATTCCTTGCAAGTGCTACCTGGGGTATGGACATTTATTTTAGGGAATTATTGGGTGATTTGGTGATTCCCCTGTTTGCCTGGCAGGGAGCACCTGCCTGTGCATTTGCTTGGGTGGGTGCAGAGAGGCATTAATTAATTCATTCATTGATTATAAAAGTTTTGGGATGGCTCAACACAGAAGAGCTCCACCTGCCTGGTGGAAGGTGGGAATTGGGAATACCCCTTGGATCTGTGTCCAGATGGAGAAGCACCTCAGCTGCATGCCCAGGAATGCCAAATCCCAGCAGATTTAATGAATTTGGAGCACATTAATTAACCGGGGGGGGTTAATTTTGTTCCTTTGAGGCTGAGCCCACCCCGGCCCTGCCGGATCCGAAGGGTGCTGAGATAACTCCAGATCAGCTGGATTTGTGTGTTTGTCTCTAATTAACGCTCTAATTAACAGCTCTATCTGCTCAAGTAACTCTGTCTCACGTGCTATTAAGTCTATAGGGAAGTTAAAACAGCTCGTGTACCTGGATGTGTCCAAAAACAGGATCGAGACGGTCGACCTGGACATCTCGGGCTGTGAGGGGCTGGAGGATCTCCTCCTCTCCTCCAACATGCTGCAGCAGCTGCCAGATTCCATAGGTGAGGAGAGACCTGGCATTCCTCTCCATTTGATAGATTTTTAAAATATTTTTAAATTTTTTTAAAATTTTATTTTAATTTTGGAATCATGTGATTTTCTAATCATGGAGCAAGGCCTGCCATTAAATCCCAAAGGAGGCAGAAAAGGGTGTCTGCACAGTTCCATTTTGTGAAGTCAGGAGCAGAATCCCCTGGCTGGAAGGGATTGGTCCACCTGGTTTGCTGTTTTGAGGAAAAGAAGCCAAGGAGGACAGAATTAATTTCATTTAAATGTAAAAATCAGTCTGAGAGCGATGATGGGATTGCTGCTCATTTTCACAGTGGGAAAAGGAAATAAAAATTAAATAATTCAAATTATGAATTTTCTTTTTATTTTGACTGTTTTACATGCATGGAATTCCTGGATTATTTAGGATCACATCCCTCTGTCCACTGGGATATTTCCTTTCTGTCCCAAGCCTTTTTCTCTTTCCCTTTGAACACAGAACTGCAAAATTCCTAAATTTTAAATCAATTTAATCATATTCCAACATGGATTGCTAATTAATGCTGCTAGTTATTGACATTCTTACTGGGTGTCTTCTCCTCCTGTTTTCCATCTTGTTCTTCTACATCTCCCCATCAATCCCAGGATTTTTGTTCCATGGCCCAGATTGGTTTTCAGAGGGCATTTAGCAGGAACAAACCCATTTGGAATGATACTCCCCAAAATCCAGAGCAGAGCTGCTCAGGGTTGCCAACCATTGCTCATGGGATTCCAGGAGATCTCCATGGGAGCTCCTTATCCATCATTTCTTCCTGCAGGATTGTTGAAGAGACTGACAACCCTGAAAGTGGATGACAACCAGCTCACCATCCTGCCCAATGCCATTGGAAAGTGAGTCCAAGTTTCATCTTATTTTAATTAAAATGCCTTTTCCCTTCTTCTCAAGGAGTGTGGGCTTTCAAATAGAAAAGAAGACAAATACACTTTGAATTATGAAATAATTTCCAACCCCCGGGCTGTAACATTTCAATTTGGAGCGTCACTTTTAATCCCCGGGGATTTTTCAGTGCAAGGGGGAAGAAGATGAAATATATCCAATTTTCCAAGAGGAAAACCAAAGGTTTGGGTGTGAATCAATCTGGACGAGCAGAGAAGTGAAAGCGGAAGAATTTGGGGGAAATCCATCAGTTGCCATGGCAACAGCCAGGAGCTCACAAGGATCTGGCTGTGGCCTCACAGGGATGGAGAGCTCCTAAAATATGACAGAAACCTCTGTGGGAAAGCCAGGAGGGTTCCAGGGGCTGGGATCATGGGAGGCTCTCTGCTGTGGGGTCTCACATGGCTCTGCCTCCTTCTGCTGAGGGTTGGTGGCTTCCGAGGGTTCCCTGGGAGGAACAGCAGTCTCTGCTTTCCTTTGGCATCAAATCTGAAGGCTGAAAGATTTCTTTTTAATCAAGAAACCGAAATAAAGGTGAATTAGATACAGAGTGAAGACCCAGTCCTGCAGCTGAGGTCTGTCTTGTGTCCTGTGAATCCGACAGAACGAGGTCTGTGGAAGGGGTGGTCAGAGCCAAACTTCTTAATAGATCCTCCAAAATATTTGGGGAAAAAACAGAGAATCCTCTGACAAGTCCCTAAGGCAGTGGACAGGGAGATGGGAGATTTTAGGAAGAAATAATTGGCTGTTATTTACCCTTACTCTGATTAAAGTACTTGAGAGTAAGAGGTGGAACGTGAGGAGCAAAGGGGGAGAGGAGCTGGGTGGTGCTCACACAACTTTCACTTGAAGGATTTTAATTTGCAGTCTTGTTTTAGAAGAAGATTAGAAAATATTTCTTCAGAATATTTTAATGTATATCTATAACCTGTATATTTAATGTGTATATTTGTATATCTCACTCTGTAATGTTCAGTACATCCATATATTCCCACTGGAATACATTCCCACTCCCCCTCAGTGGTGTCTGGAGACCCAGATCCCAGACCTTCTACCTTAAACCTGTTACTTGGGTTAACAAACACTAAATTCTTGGTTCAATGGCTTTGGTTGTCCTGATCTCTGTCTGAAGTCCTTGGAACTCTTCAATATCCTCAATATCCCAGAAAATCTGAATGGTAGCATGGGCAATCCAGGTGGTCCTAAAGTGGGTTCCAAAAATCCCATTGTTACAGACTCCTGCCAGGGAAATGATGGGATGACTTGGGTTGGGATGGCCCTCAAAGCCCATCCAGTGCCACCAGGGACACCTTCCACTGCCACAGGCTGCTCCAGCCTGGCCTGGGACCCTTCCAGGGATCCGGGGCAGCCCCAGCAGATATCCCCCAACTGTTCCCTCTCAGGCTGGTGGAGCCTGGAGCTGGTGAAGCCCCCAGAGGTTTGGGGTTGATAATTTGGGGATGCAGTCCCTGCAGGGCCGCTAACGAGGGGTTTGCCGTTGCAGCCTGTCCCTGCTGGAGGAATTTGACTGCAGCTGCAACGAGCTGGAGTCGCTGCCCTCCACCATCGGGTACCTGCACAACCTGCGCACCCTGGCCGTGGACGAGAACTTCCTGCCGGAGCTGCCCAGAGAGGTGAGAGCTGCTCCAGAACCCATTCCATCCCTGGGATGTCCCCTGGGAGCCACCATCCCTGCCCTGGGATGTCCCATGGAGCCAGCATCCATCCCATTCCATCCCTGGGACATCCCCCGGGAGCCACTGTCCCATCCCACCCCACCCCATCCCATCCCATCCCATCCCATCCCATCCCATCCCATCCCATCCCATCCCATCCCATCCCATTATCCCATCCCACCCCATCCCATCCCATCCCATCCCATCCCATCCCATCCCATCCCATCCCATCCCATCCCATCCCATCCCATCCCATCCCATGGATCCCATCCCATGGATCCCATCCCATCCCATCCCATGGATCCCATCCCATGGATCCCATCCCATGGATCCCATCCCATCCCACCCCATCCCATCCCATCCCACCCCATCCCATCCCATCCCATCCCATCCCATCCCATCCCATCCCATCCCATGGATCCCATCCCATCCCACCCCATCCCATCCCATCCCACCCCATCCCATCCCATCCCATCCCATCCCATCCCATCCCATCCCATCCCATGGATCCCATCCCATCCCACCCCATCCCATCCCATCCCACCCCATCCCATCCCACCCCATCCCATCCCATCCCATCCCATCCCATCCCATCCCATCCCATCCCATCCCATGGATCCCATCCCATGGATCCCATCCCATCCCATCCCATCCCATCCCATCCCATCCCATCCCATCCATCCCATCCCATCCATCCCATCCCATGGATCCCATCCCATCCCATCCCATCCCATCCCATCCCATCCCATCCCACCCCATCCCATCCCACCCCATCCCATCCCATCCCATCCCATCCCATCCCATCCCATCCCATCCCATCCCATCCCATCCCATCCCATCCCATGGATCCCATCCCATCCCATCCCATCCCACCCCATCCCATCCCATCCCATCCCACCCATCCCATCCCATCCCATGGATCCCATCCCATCCCATCCCATCCCATCCCATCCCACCCCATCCCATCCCATCCCATCCCATCCCATCCCATCCCATCCCATCCCATCCCATCCCATCCCATCCCATCCCATCCCATGGATCTCATCCCATCCCATGGATCCCATCCCATCCCATCCCATCCCATCCCATCCCATCCCATCCATCCCTGGGATGTCCCCTGGGATCCACCATCCCACCCCTGTCCCCACAAATGGATTCCAGCTGCTGGTGGAATTGTCTGGGTGTGAAAGAGGTGCTTGGTGCTCAGACTGAGCAAGAAATCCATGGAAAGTTGGGAATATCCCTGTGAGGAACCCCAGGCACTCCCTGAGGTTCCTGCCAGCAGGAAAATGTCGTTTTCTGGTTGAATTTTGGATTTCCTGCCTTTTGTGGCTTTCGGTAAAACCCATTTTAGGCGCCTCACGACACAAAAAGTGATAATAAACATTCCCAGGTTTGGGGTTCCATCCTTTGGGCTTTTCCATTCCCGCAGATTGGGAGCTGTAAGAACGTGACTGTGATGTCCCTGCGCTCCAACAAACTGGAATTTCTGCCTGATGAGATTGGCCAGATGCAGAAGCTGAGGGTGTTAAATCTGAGTGATAACAGGTACAGTTCACAGCAATTTTTTTAGCCAATTTAAGAAATTTTTTTAAATTTAAACTTTTCCTTTGAGGTCATTATAAAGATACATTTCTCTAAAATATATTTTAAAATTAAAAAATAGAATTCTAGTTTTAAAATAGTATCATTAATTTATTTAAGCTGTAAGGAAAGAATCTTGCTTGTTTTTTCTTAATCTTTGTGGTTTGGTCTCAGCTCCTTTGACATCTAAGGGAAAACTTCAAGAAAACTGAATAAGGCCAAAATCTGGATCTTGGTGTGTTTTAATAGCTTCAAACCCATTTCTTTCTTTTCTCTCCTGCTGTTTCCATGCAAAAAAAAAAAAAATAGATATTGTCTATAGGTTTGTAATATTTAATGATTAAAATGCTGATACCCAGGGAACCAGGAAACAAAAATTAGTTATCTTGCATCCACAGAAATCCAAGGAACATTTTTCATTTCCTCCAGCAGAGTTTTTTTTTTTTTTGTCAAACCCCAGATGGATTTGTCCTTATGCACAGGCCTGTGCTTAGATGAGAAACAAAATGCTTCAAATGAGCTGTTCTTGATCCTTGTCCTGTGCTGCCACAGGCACATGGAAAATCTGAATTTCCTTGGGATTTATCCGTGTGGATGTGCCAGGAGTGTGGTGATTTGCAGTGTCAGCACAGCTAGTGCAAGATGTGGGGGGTGAATTCCATTTTCTCTCCACTTGCCATCCACGCTCAGCAAAAATTAGGGAAGGATTTCCCAGCCCAGTTTCATTGCTGAGATTCAGGTTGAACATAAAAATATAAATTACATAAAGCCATGGAGAACCCCCTGGAATATTGTTGATAATGTTTAAAATTCCTTCATTCAGTTCCACTCTGTCGTGCGTTGCAATTCCGGGGCACAAATTCTGTCCTGTCCCAAATCCAGTGGATTTCCAGGTGGATGTGCCCAGGGCTGGTGCCTCCTCTGCCCTGAGGGGACACGGGGCAGAGGACTGATCCAGGATTTCCTGGGAGCCAGGAATGCAGGGAACCTTCCCTGGCACGTTAAATCACCCTGAGCAGGGTCACTGCTCCCTTTTCCAACCTGGAATCCTGCTGGGAGTCTGAGCTGGGGGAGCAGCAAACTGTTGGGGGGTATTTGGGGATTTTCCCATTTTTCCCCCCCAGGTCCCAGGGCCATCCCTGGTGTGCAGGGACTGGCTGGGCTGGGACAGGGGCAGGCAGGGCTCCCCCCTTGCTGGGTCCCAGCAGAATTCCAGCTCCCTGCCCAGCTGGGAGGGGACTGGGGTTTCCACTGGAGGGGAAGAAGATTGTGGGACCAGCATGTCAGTGGTGTGGAGTGGGATGTGGTGATCCTTGGGGTGGGATGTGGTGTTTGTTCCATGGGGTGGAATGTAATATTCCATGGGGTGGGATGTGATATTCCACGGGGCAGAATGTGGTGTTTGTTCCATGGGGTGGGATGTGGTGTTCCATGGGTTGGGATGTAATGTTTGTTCCATGGGGCAGAATGTGGTGTTTGTTCCATTTGGTAGGATGTGATATTCCATGGGGTGGAATGTGATATTCCATGGGGCAGAACGTGGTGTTTGTTCCATGGGGTGGAATGTGGTGTTTGATGGGATGTGATATTCCATGGGGTGGGATGTGATATTCCATGGGGCAGAACGTGGTGTTTGTTCCATGGGGTGGAATGTGGTGTTTGATGGGATGTGATATTCCATGGGGTGGGATGTGATATTCCATGGGGTGGGATGTGATCTCCCATGGGTTGGGATGTAGTGTTTGTTCCATGGGGCGGAATGTGGTGTTTGTTCCATGGGGTGGAATGTGATATTCCATGGGGTGGGATGTAGTCTTTGTTCCATGGGCTGGGATGTGGCAGCCGTGCCCGTCCCACTCCCCCTCAGTGGTGTCTGGTGACCCAGATCCCAGACCTTCTACCCTTAAACCTGGCTGAATTGTGTTTAAACCTGGTGGAATCATCTCCTCTACTTTTCTGGCCTGGTTTGGGAAGGGAATTTTCCCAAACCTTTCCTCCTCCATGGCTCTCAGCTCCAGTTGAGTTTGACCATTGCCCTGCTGAGATGCTGGGGTAATTCTTTTGCCATGGAACTTCCCACCTTAATGAAAACTAGAAAGTTCTGACATTCTGCACCAAAGAGTTTGGATTAAGTTCAGACGCCTTCTTAATGCTGTGTTTTTAGTGATTTTTTTACTTTCTGTGATCTCAGCTTCACTTTCATCACTATTCCAGCAATCCCTGTTGTCCCTTTGGATGAGCCCACACATTCACACCAAAGAGAGCTGGGGCTCCCCTCCTGCTGGAGCATTCCTGTGTTCCCACAGCAGTTCTGGCCCTCTGCTCTTCCCTGGAGCTGGCACAGGAGGGAGATCCCAGGAGATCTTCCCCTGGAGCCCTTGGAAGAAGGGACGCATTCTGCTCAGGGGAATCAGTGTCTGAGTCCCTCTCTAGTGAATTTTGGATCAGAGACAATGGAAATCCCAGATTCCATTCTGCTCAGGGGAATCTGAGTCTGAGTCCCTCTCTGGTGCATTTTGGATCTCTGCTCTTTGCCACTACAGACCTTCACACTGTTCCGTGTCTTCTCCTCATCCCTGGACGTTGGGACTTGCTGATCTTTGAATTTCAGGATTTCCTCCAAGCTCCCATGTTGGAATTTCACTCAACCCAAGGCAATGCCTCCAGCTTTCCTTCCCCATGGCACACCTTCTAAGCTGTGTCCAAACTTCTCATCTCCACACCTGGGATTGCTCTGTCCTTTCTCTTCCCATCTCCAGACCTTTCCAAAGGGAACTTTTCCAGGATTCTCTTGGCTCTGCCCAGCAGAGCCAGCAGGGTTTGGATCTGGATCCAGGAGGTGCCCATGGTGAGGTGTTTGTGCAGGAGCAGCTCTGTGGAAGCTCTGGGAGCTCCAGCTCATCCTGAATTTCTCCCTGGGGCGGCTGCTCAGCCTCAGGCACTCTGGGGAGTCTGGAAATCCCAAATTCCTTGCCAGTGACCAGTGTCCCTGTCCATGGGTAGCCACAAACACCTTGTCTCCCATCTGCTTCTCCTCTCTCCTCAGAGTCCTTCCAGGTCTGAGCCCTGTGAGTGAGAGGTAGAATTGTTAGAAAAGTCCCTTTGGGCTACACTTCCCACAGAGCCTCGGTTACTGGTAAGTGACCTTTCTTTTAGTTCCAGATTGTTCTTAAAGAGCTGAGAGAGGCCTCACTTCTGCTCTTCAAAGGACTGAGAAACCCACTTTCTATTCCTAAAGGGGCTGAGAGAAACTCCCCTTTCTATTCTTAAAGGGCTGTGAGAACCCCCATTTCTGGACCTAAAGGGGCTGAAAGAAACCCCCATTTCTGTTCCTATATGGACTGAGAGAAACTCCCTTTCTATTCTTAAAGGACTGAGAAAATCCCCCATTTCTGTTCCTAAAGGGGCTAACAGAAAGCTCCATTTCTCTTCCTAAAAGGACTGAGAGAAATCCCTCTTTCTGTCCTAAAAGAGCTGAGAGAATCCCCCCTTTCTGATCTTAAAGGGCTGAGAGAATCCCCCTTCCTGTTCCTAAAAGAGCTGAGAGAATCCCCCTCTTTCTATTCCTAAAAGGGCTGAGAGAACTTCCCCTTCCATTTCCTAAAACAGCTGAGTGAATTCCCCATTCCCATTCTTACAGAGCTGGGTGAATTCCCCTTTTCTGTCCTAAAAGAGCTGAGAGAACCCCCCCTTTCTGTCTGTGTTCTGGGGTCACTCCCACAGAAGCCAGAAGAGCTCCTCATTCCTCACCATCCATCCCCACAAACTCCATTCCCTGTGTCCTTCCCTCCTCCTGGTCAGGAATTAGGATTGCACATTTTAAAAGGAAAAAAAAATGTTTTAGAAAAAGAGGTTGGGGCTTGGCTTGGCTGGAAATATTCAAAGCCCAGCAATGATTTTGGGTGCTCCCCATCTTTGATCTCGAATCTGAGTTTTTTTCTTTCAAAGACTTTAAAATCAGGCCTTGTTTGACGTTTAAAAGTTGTATCCAGGGGTATTGGCACAGCAAATGAGAAATGCAGAGTTCTGTGATGTGGTTGGGAATGGAACTGGAAAATCGGCACGGAATGGTCTTATCCCACATGATCCCAAGGGCTGTGGCCAGTGCTTCTCCCTCTGATTCCAAGCTCTCCACCTGAGATCCCTGGAGAGTCCCGGTGCCCTCCCAGAGACACCTTTCAGTCCAGTCCTGACTTTGGTGCTCAATTCTGAGGTGCCCAGAAACGTGGGAATCACTTCTGTGGATGATTAACTCAGGGTCTGAGTCTGGAACAAAAGGGCTTCTCCTTCTGGTTCTTCCAAAATCTCATTTAGGATTTGCTTTTTCCAATGTTCCTTCAACTCCCAAAAGCTGAGAGAGCTTCAGTCCATGGCTGGGCCAGGCCATGTGCTGGGAAAGAGCAGGGCTGGGTGGGAAATGGGGAAGGAATTGTTGGATGTGAGGGTGGGGAGGCCCTGGAATGGAATTCTCAGATTTGCCGTGGCTTCTCCATCCCTGGGAGTGCCCAAGGGTGGGTTGGAGCAGCCTGGGATGGTGGAAGGTGTCAATGATGGGATGGGATGGGATGGGATGGGATGGGATGGGATGGGATGGGATGGGATGGGATGGGATGGGATGGGATGGGATGGGATGGGATGGGATGGGATGGGATGCGATGGGATGGGATGGGATGGGATGGGATGCAATGGGATGCGATGGGATGGGATTTGAGGTCTCTCCCAACCCAAACCATCCTGCATTCCGTGATTCTATAAAAACAGCCTATCCAGTAGGAGTCATGGGAAAAAAATTCAATGAAGATTCCACAAATATCCTGCCATCCATTCCCATTCCCACTCCCAGGTCCCTTTTAGGAAACTGTGTTTAAATGTCTCGTTAAAATGCTGATTTATTTTTTTCCCCTGCTCCATTTAATTTTGTCATTTAGGTTCACTATGAATATTTATATTATTTTAATCTTTGGTCTGACATTCCAACAAAAATGAATTTTCCATCATCTTGGAATATTTCTGTTCCAAACCTCCAGTGTCCAATAAAGGGAGCTCTGTGAGTGACTCTGAGGTCCCTCTAAACCTCCCTGGGACCAAGATTTTTTCTTTTTTTCTGTCTTATATGTGTAATTTTATTACACTATAACCAAAGGAAAATATCAGTTTCTCCTCAGTACCAAAGGATGTGGTGTCAGCAGTTCTACCTTCCAAATAGAACTCTTAATGTGGAATATTAATCAGATTAATAATCATAGCAGGAATAACAACAACAGGAACATTGATAAAATATTGCATTTTAGTAAAATTGATTTTAAAAGCAGTGAAGTTATAGCTATTTCAGTGTGACAAACATGCTGCATGCAAATCTTTAAATAAATTACTTTGGAAACGAAGGATTCACCTTGTCCCAATGTTCTCCTTTACAGACTGAAGAATTTGCCCTTCACTTTTACCAAACTCAAGGAACTGGCAGCCTTGTGGCTTTCTGACAACCAGGTAATGCCTTTCAATATCCCCATTTTCCTTAGGAAAGGGGCTGGCAATGAACCCTGTCACTCAATTCAAGATTTAGAAGAATTTTGGAAGGGTTTGCTCCCAGCCCAGCTGTAGATTTCCATATCCAGCCATAAATCCTGTTGGGTGTCACTTTTGACCATGGAAAAATCATTTTGCGGGATTTATTTCACCAGGATCAGCTCCTGCCTCCTTACCAAAGTAGTAAATAAAGGGCAAAAGTAGCAGGGGAGTATTTTTGAAGCAGAAATTCAAGATGTTCGTTCCCAAACTCGTTATTATCCTGTTCCCACCCTGTTCTCCATCTGCTCCTCTTCCCTTGGCTTCCTCTTCCCTTTTCCCACCCATTCTCCCATCCCTGCACATTTTGAGCTCCACTGCAGTCAGGGAGAGTTCAAACAAGTCAAAGCTACACGAGGACTCTGGGTCTTGCTTTGGAGAAAACTCCTTTTTCTGTGCCTTTGAAATCTGAGGGGGCCCTGCTTTGTTCCAGGACTCTGGTTTATAGCAGATATTCTTTGGGATTCTATTTTAAACCAAATTATGCAACAGGAACCCTGAGAAATGCAACGGTTCCAGCAGCAGCTGAGCCCTAAAATAAGTCTGAAATGTACATTTGGTTTTAGAGCCGAGCCAAAAATGTGAAAGCTGAAAGGGTGGGTAATGGAAAATTATGATTAAATTTTTATGTGTTAAATGAGGATTCTTGGGGGTTTTGCATTTAAAATTTTGCATTTTAAAAAATAACATTGCCTGGCTGTGCAGCCCAGGCACAGAACACCCCCAGCCCTTTAAATATACAACATTTTCCAGCATTTTGACTTTCCTGTGGCACTGGAAGGATTGATTTCCACTCTCTGGGCTGTGACAGTCACTCCTGGGCCAGAGTGACTTTGGGTAGAGCAAAGCAGTGATCAAACATCCCCAGCTGCAGTCAAACCCAGCAGGAATTCCCAGGGAATGCTCCTTGGGAATTCTGCTGTGCCCTGCACCAGGTTTACACCAGTTCCAAGGTGAACTGCCAGCCACCAGGAATTTACTCCTCATCATTAATTAACTCTTCATTAGGCCTGGCTTAAAACACGTCCCAAGGGGTGTTGAGGTGCGCAGTGCCAGGTGTGCTCCCTGATCCTTTCCCCTGGAGCAGCAGGCAGGGTTCCCCATGCCCTCATGGCTGGCAATGCCAGGAATGGCAGGGCAGGCACAGGAGGCTCCACTGTCCTCCAGCCCCTGGGGAATTTGTGTTCCTGCGGAGCTGCAGGGAGCTGGGACTGCTCAGATGCCAGCAGTTCCTGTGTGGGTTCCCATTCTGGTGTTGGTGGTGGTGTTGGTGTTGTTGGTGGTGGTGGTGTTGTTGGTGGTGTTGTTATTGTTATTATTACCATTATTATATTGTTGATATTGTTATTGTTGTTATTATCCCATTATTGTTGTTATTGTTCTAATTGTTGATGTTATTGTTATTTTTTATTATTGCTATCATCATTATCCCATTATTATTGTTGGTGGTGGTTTATTATTGTTATTATTGTTGATATTGTTGTTGTTGTTATTGTTCCTATTACTATTATCATTATCCTGTTATTATTATTGTTGTTGTTATTTTCACATTGTTAATAATAATAATAATAATAATAATAATAATAATAATAATAATAATAATAATAATAATAATAATAATAATAATAATAATAATAATAATAATTTATTATTATTGTAATGTTATATTAGAATATAATATTAATAGCATTAATACATTATTGTCATTGTTATTAATAATAATAGATTATTAATATTATATTGTATTATTGATTATTTTTACTACTACTACTACTATTATTATTATTATTATTATTATTATTATTACGATTGTTTTGGTTGTTCTTGTTGTTGTTGTTATTATTGTTATTATTCTTATTATTGATTATATTGTTATTATTGTTATTATTATTATTATTACTATTATCAGTATCCCATTATTGTTGTTATTTTGTTGTTACCTCGTTGTTGTTGTTGTTACTACTACTACTACTACTACTACTATTATTCTGGTTGTTCTGGCTGTTCTTGTTGTTATTATTGTTGTTGTTGTTCTGGTTCTTCTGGTTGTCCTCGTTATTGTTGTTGTTATCATTGTTATTATTGCTGCTATTATTGTTGCTGTTGCTGTCATTGTTCTCCTCACGCCGTGCGCTCCCTCTCCCGCAGTCCAAGGCGCTGATCCCGCTGCAGACGGAGGCGCACCCCGAGACCAAGCAGCGCGTGCTCACCAACTACATGTTCCCGCAGCAGCCCCGCAGCGACGAAGGTACAACCCCGAGCTCGGGGGGCCTGGGGCCGAGCCTGCCCCTCTGACACCCCACGGCCACGGGGACACCCTGGCCTGGCCCACGGCACGGATCCGGGCATTCCTGGGCTGCCACACTTCTGACACTTCTGACTGACACTCTGAGATTGACACTTTGACACTGACATTTCTGACTGACACTCTGAGATTTACACCTTGACACTGACATTTCTGACTGACACTCTCGGATTGACACTTTCACACTGACATTTCTGACTGACACTCTGAGATTTACACTTGCACACTGACATTTCTGACTGACACTCTCAGATTGACACTTTGACACTGACATTTCTGACTGACACTCTCAGATTTACACCTTGACACTGACATTTCTGACTGACACTCTGAGATTTACACCTTGACACTGACATTTCTGACTGACACTCTCAGATTGACACTTTCACACTGACACTTCTGACTGACACTCTGAGATTTACACTTGCCCACTGACATTTCTGACTGACACTCTGAGATTGACACTTTGACACTGACATTTCTGACTGACACTCTCAGATTTACACTTTGACACTGACATTTCTGACTGACACTGAGATTTACACCTTGACACTGACATTTCTGACTGACACTCTCAGATTGACACTTTCACACTGACATTTCTGACTGACACTCTGAGATTTACACTTTCACACTGACATTTCTGATTGACACTCTCAGATTTACACTTTGACACTGACATTTCTGATTGACACTCTCAGATTGACACTTTCAGTCTGATATTTCTGATTGACAATTTCAGACGGACATTTCTGATTGACACTCTCAGATTTACCCTTTCAGTCTGATATTTCTGATTGACAATTTCAGATTTGCACTTTCACACTGACATTTCTGATTTACACTCTCAGATTTATGCTTTCACACTGACGTTTCTGATTTACACTTTCAGATTTACCCTTTCAGTCTGATATTTCTGATTGTCACTTCCAGATTTACACTTTCAGACTGATGTTTTCTGATTTATGTTTTCAGATTGACATTTTCCAATTTACATTTTCACATTGACATTTTCTGATTGACACTTTCAGATTTACAATTTCAGCTTGACATTTTCTAATTTACATTTTCAGACTGACATTTTCTGATTTACAATTTCACACTGATATTTTCTGATTTACACTTTCAGACTGACATTCTCTGATTTACATTTTCACACTGACATTTTCTGATTTACAATTTCAGACTAACATTTTCACATGGACGTTTTCTGTTTTACAATTTCAGATTTACACTTTCAGACTGACATTTTCTGATTTACAGTTTCAGATTCATACTTTCAGACTGACATTCCCTGATTTGCATTTTTACATTGACATTTTCTGATTCACAATTTCAGACTGACATTTTCTGATTCACAGTCTCTGATTTATTGACATTTCACACTGACATTTTCTAATTCGCAATTTCAGACTGACATTCTCTGGTTCACATTTTCTCATTGACATTCTCTAATTTACATTTTCAGACTCACATTTTCTGATTTACATTTTCAGACTGACATTTTCTGACTAACCCTTTCACCCCGGCGTTTCCTGAACCCCTTTTATTTCCAGAGAGGCTTTGCAGGAGCAGTCAGAGCCCAGCTCTGGGTGTGCACACCCCAGGAATTGCTGGCTCCAGGCAGGAGCTGGGAATGCCCATCTCCATGGGGTGGGGGCTCAGAGCTCCCAAACTGGGCTGGATTCAGACTTTGCTCCACCAAATTGCCATTTTCACACTGCCCCTCTGCTCCAGGGCTGCCCCAAGCCCTGGTGCTGCTTTCCACCACTCTGATCCCACTTTTATTCACAACCCTGCAGTGGTTTCTCAGTTTCCAAACAATCACCCAGGTGACGAAGCAGGAAAATCCATTTGGCTCATTCCCAGCTCCCTCTCCCATTCCCTGCAGATTTCCAGTCAGACAGTGACAGCTTTAACCCCACTCTCTGGGAGGAGCAGAGGCAGCAGAGAATGACTGTGGCCTTTGAGTTCGAGGACAAGAAGGAAGAGGAGGAGAATCCAGGGAAAGTCAAGGTGAGTGCTGCTGGATTTATTCTGGGATTCACTTTTTGTGAATGGGCAGGGTTCAATATGCAGGTCCTGAAATGAGCTGGGTTTGGGTTTTAATATCAGATTCCTGCTCTGTCCCAAAGGGAATTGAGACAGAATTACTGTCCAACTTTATTTACAGATTATATGTTATATATTCTATTCCATTCCATTCTATTCTATTCCATTCGATTCTATTCTATTCTATTCTATTCTATTCTATTCTATTCTATTCTATTCTATTAATTTTTACAGAATTACTGTCAACCACTGCTTTTTCAGGAATATTTGAATCCCACAGGGGATCCCATATTCGTCTCCAAGCAAAAGTCAACAAAGGCTTTGCAGCCTCATGGAAGGTGCAGTGGAAATGGCATAATCTGTGAAAAATAAAGTTCAAAGCATGAATTTCCTCCCCCAGTTTTGTGAAATTGAAGTCACTGCAGAGCTCTCCATCAATCCCTCAATCAGCTGCATTGTCAGGAGGATATTTTCAAACCTGTCAGCCTTTACCTGCCATGGAAATCTCTCTTTCTTGAATAATATCAAGGAATTATCCCACACTTGAACCCTGCAGATTTCTAACTGTGGTAGAACGCCCAGGGTAAAATGTAGGGTCAGAGATAAAATCATCTGAGGAGTTTAAATTCGATTTTACTTCTCAAATTAACAGTTCTCTTGTCAATAGCATTTTAACACCCCATTGAAAACTTGGTGGAAATTCTTCATTTTTCTTTCCAAAGTTGGGAATTTCTCTCCAGCTCCTGTGCCCAGAGCTAATGGAGTCTTCTCCTTTAGTGAAACAGAAAATGAAGCCAAAAGCAGCCTTCACCTTACAATAAATAGATTAAAGTGGAATTTTACCCTGGATGAACTGCAGGTTTATGGGTCACGCATGGAAAACAGCATCTGGGGAAGTTTTCTGTTGTTCCACAACTTTTATCAGAATTTTCCCTGGGGGTGACACGGCTGGAGGTTTCAACATGAACGTTTTTAGCAGTTCCACCAGAGCTTCAAGGGATAAATTTAAATAAATATAAATTCTCAACAGGCAGTAACCACCAACACTGCAGCATTTCATAACAGCAGAAAAAGTTTTCACTTTTCATCAGGAAACTGAACTTTCAGCCAGACAGATGTTAAGATTGATTTGATAATTGGGATTGTTCAATAGCTTTTTTCCATCGCGGATTTTGAACTCTGAAAATTCTCTCTTCAGGGTCAGGCTGCTTTTGATGTAGCCCTGGAATGGGCTTGGCAGGGAGTCCAGATTTCCTCTGGGACGGGGAATGTGGACCCGTCAGGGAAAGATCTGCATCCCACTGCTGGTGCTGTTCCCCAGCAGAGCTGCAGGAGTTTGGCTGTGCGATATTAACACTCCCAGGGAGGGGAAACTCCTGCTGCAGTCCCAGTTTGGGGTTGTCTGTGCCATCCCAGCCTCCAGTCCCTCCTCCCTGCTGGAATTCCTGAGGATTTGCTCTGTGCCTTGCCCTCACACCACGGCCTGAGCTCTGGGAGACACCAAGTGCCTCATTGGGCCACCCCTGAACACCATTGCATTCAGCCAGAATTGAAGCAGAGCTTTCAGTGCTGCTTTCCAGACTGCATCTGTCCTTTTCCTGCTGGAATTCTTTATCAAAAGTGACATCCCACTCACAGATTTTAACATTTTCTCTTCTACCCCCTGACGTTTATTCTCTCCTGGTTCGGATCTGGATGCCAGCACTTGACACAGTTTTATTTACCAAATCAATCATGCTTTTGCCTCTGAAATATTCCTATGGACAGACCATTTCCAGCTAAACCTAAAACTGTGGTTTTCCTGCTCGTTGGGAATTTAAATCCTGCAGCTCTGAGCTATTCAAACCAGCTCACCTACACCACCAGGTAGAAGCTGCTGTGTGATTGTCCTGGTTTAGGGCAAATTTGGGAGTGAACCCCTAAAGGGGTTCCTCTAGAAAAGCAGATTCAATTGGCCTCTCCTCCAACCAGTTCAGGAGAAAATACCTTTTTAAAGAAAAGTGGAAAAAAACTATTATTAAACAATGAAACAGTGGAACCTAAACAATATTAAACTCCAGATCCTTTATCACCAGCAGGAATTTGAAGTTTCCCAGCCTCGTCACCCTGACATGCTCTGGGAAAGCTGGGAAGTTCAGATTAGTGGGGTTTTCCAGGAAACCTGTGTGTCTGTCAGTCAGCCAGAGCTCAGTCAGGCCTTGGGCACTCCCTGGAGAGCTCTGGGTCTGTGAGAGAAGAGAAAGAGCCCCAGACACCCGGCTGGGTGTGAGCATCATGCATCTCCAGGAGGCAATGGCTCCCAGAGGAGCAGCTCTGCTCTCAGCTGCCATCCATAATTCACATTAATTGAGTACAGGAGCGTGGATGAATTAATTCTGCATTTACAGCAGGGCTGTTTGGGAGGGTGTGAGGGGATGTGTCAGCAAAGTGCAGAGCTACCAACACCCTCCCAGGGGGAGAGATGGGCTTGCAGGGAACCATTCCTATCCTTATTTCATGGCACTGGGATTGCATTTGATGCTGCCAAAGAGGGAACGAGCAAATTTCAGTCCTGAACCCCTCAAACTCCCCAGACAGATCACCCAAACCTCAAGGGAAGCGCCCTCAGCCCCAAACCCCAACCAGGCTTTCCTTTGCACTCTGCTTCCATCCTGCATTCCTGCCTCCATTCCTAACCCTGCCTCCTCCTTCCCCGGCTGCTCAGGTGGAGATAAACCTCAAGCGTTACCCCACGCCCTACCCCGAGGACCTGAAGAACATGGTGAAGTCAGTGCAGAACCTGGTGAGCAAACCCAGCCTGGGCGTGCGGCCCGAGAGCGCGGCGCCCGCCGCCAGCGCCGACCCCACGGGCAAGGACAAGTACGAGCACAAGTGGCCCCTGACCCCCAAGGAGATCTCCGTGGAGGTACTGGCAAGCACCCTTGCTCCTCTCCAGAATTACAGATGCTTTTTTTTATGGTTTTGGAGCCCCAAAGGATGGTTTGATCCACTGGGAACCTCAGGTCGTTGTCGGGGATGCTCAGCTTGTGCAGGGCCTGGCAGTTGAACAGTTGCTGTTCCGGGGGTTCCACGGGGGAGAAGAAATAAATCCATTTGGGATCCTTACTGACACACAATCAGCACAAACACCCCCTGGCCACAGCAGAATCCCACCCTCGCAGGGGGATTTTTGGGAAGGCATTCCCATGGTTGGTGGGGATTGTGGCATTTACTGGGTCCCCAGGATGAAGGAGGAAATGATGAATCTGACTCCATGCTCTTAGAAGGCTAATTTATTATTTTATATAAAAGAATGCTATCCTAAAACTATACTAAAGAATAGAGAAAGGATCCTTACAGAAGGATCCTTAACAAGATGCTAATTAAAAACTCGTGACTCTCTCCTCAGAGTCTGACACAGCCTGACCATGATTGGGCATTAAGTCAAAACAATTCACGTGTTGGATAAACAATCTCCAACCACATTCCAAAGCAGCAAAACACAGGAGAAGCAAATGGGAGAATATTGTTTTCCTTTTTCTCTGAGGCTTCTCAGCTTCCCAGGAGAAGAAATCCTGGCAAAGGGATTTTTCAGAAAATATGATGGTGACATTCCACCTGTAAAGTTTTATGTTGAGCTGCTGGGTTGCACTCAGGTTTAGATTGAGCTGCTGAGTTTCGTCCAGTTTTAGACTGAGTTGCTGTTTTTCCCAATGCTGCTGAACTTTTGGGTTGAGATCTCCCCAGCTGGCAATTTTGCTATGGATTTCTCCCAGCACTCTTCAATTTCAATGATGTGAGGTTGGCACATAACAGGAGGATGGGCCCAGGTACCATTTCCATCCCATCCCATTTAATCTGTTAGAGACTCCTTGGGTCTCTCTGGCCCTGTGTGCCAGGAGGTTCTGCCCTTGGGATTATTGCCAGGAGCAGGAATCCAATTAACCCTGCCCAGGGTTAATGAAGGCAGCAGGAGGGCTCTTTCCTGTGCAGGGAGCAGCCCTGGATGCTGTGAGCTGCAGAATCCAGCTCTCCCTGGAGTGTTTGCCAAGCACAGGAACAAATTCAACCCCAGGATTAGTCCCTAAAAGCTGAATTCCTAAATCCTACAGCCCTGCTGGAGCTTGGTTCTGTCACCCCACCAAAGGAGGGGAATCCCTTCCCATGTGAGATGAAAAGCTTGGAGAGGTCTGCAGGAATGCCAGCATTCCTGGAAGCCTTTGCAAAGCTTTAATGCTGAAAAGAAATAAATGAGGAAAAATATTTTCCTTCTTTTTCGCTCCTTTGTTATCTGACCGTTATGATAAACTCCTTGTCCTTGAAACATCCTTGTCTGCAGCCAGTCCTGAGGGCAGGAATTGTTCTCCCTCAGATGTCCATGGCTTTGGCACAAATATTACACATTCAGCTGGAGCTGCTCTCTCAGTGCTGTCTTTTATTTGCAGTCAAACATTTTCATTCCTTAAAAAAATAATCCCCCAAAGTTTTCTCTTCAAGCTGGATTCAGAAGACTTCAACTCTAGGCACAATTTCAATTAGGACTAAAATATTGAAGTTAAATATTTAATTTCAACTAAAATAGCTAAGTTAAATCACTCATGTTTCCATCTAAATCTGAAATCTTCAATTCCACCACGATTCCTTTTTACTCATTAAATTCTCACTGTGTAAATCTGGTCCTTGAACCAGCTGGTGACTCAGGCCACGAGTCTTGACATTCTGCTCTTGTTGCTGAATATATAGAATTTATTTTGTATAATCTATCATTTGAACTTGAGTATTCTCAACAGCTTTCTGCGGGTTTTCATTATCCCTACGTGTTTCCACCTGGAATTTGATCCATGTGGCCGGGCAGAGGTTTTAGCGGTTTGGTGTCCAGAAATCAGTGGTTTGTTAATAATTGTTAAAATAATGCTAATTTTTTTCAATGAAAACATGAGCACCCCAGAGAGCTGAGTCCCAGCAGGGAGCTGGCAGAGCCAGGGAACGCATCCATCGCCAGGGAGGAGGAGATGGCAGCGGCACCACAAACGTGGGGTGACACCACAAACGCGGGGTGCAGCTGGGGACACATCCCTGGGGCTGTGTGCGTGCAGGGAGCTCCCAGAACTCTGCAGAAGGAGCCCAGGGTGACTCCTGAGGTGCCACTGAAAAATGGGAGAGCAGTTCCCTCCCTGCAGAGCTGGGAGCCCCCCCTGTCCCCAGCAGAGATGAGATTTCAGCTCCTGAGCTGTGATGGGGGAACTTTTCCAGATTTCAGTTTCCCTGGGATGGAGTCAGGAGTGTAGCACGGCTATTCCAGCAGCTGAAGGAAAGAAAAGGGATGATCTTGTCCTTCCCAGACATTAGGGGGGGTTTCAGCTCCAATCAGGGTGGTGCAGACACGTTTCCCTCTCCTTGGCTTCCTGCACCAGGATAAAGCACGCGGGAAGTGTAGGCAGAGTGTGAATGGATTAGCGAACAATATTGGCCTGATTTCAGTTGTAACCCATTAAATAAAACATAATTAAGCTCCATTTGCTTTGCAGATAATTAGCAGACAAACTCAAGCCTCGAGTTAAAGTGCACTTTGAAATTGCAGGTGTGTTGTGATGTAGCTAAAGGCTGAAGGCAGTTTCTGATCCCAGGTAATTGAATTTCAGGTGCACTGCTCACTTTTCATCCTCAGATAAGCTGGTTTCTGATCCCTTTTGGCTTTTCCTGCAATTCATTTGCACGTGTCTCTTCAGAAACTGTTTCTAAATAATGAAAGGGAGCATCTGGAATGAGGAGCTGCATGTCAAATCCACTGTACATCCTTCACCTCCATTCACAATAAGCAAACAATGTCTTGATTAATCATCAATTAAAACAAACCTCCTCATCATTCTAATTCTTTCTGGAAGATGTGAGTTTTGGCCAAAGAGGAGTCTGGGATTATTCAGGGAGTTGTGCTGCCTTTCCATGAGAAACAATGAGGAGTATCAAAATCAGCAAGTCAGGTCTTTACAGTTCCTGTTCCTGATGGGTTTGCATTGAGAATATCCCACATTTCCTCTGCCTCATCCCTTCCCAGAGCCCTGGGCTGCTCCAGGCAGATTCCAGGAGTCTGAGCATTCCAAACATTCTGTCCCTCTGGATTATAATTTAATTTAATGTTTATAATTTTATGTTCTTGTGTCCTCAGCCTGAATATTTGGTGATATTTCTCTTGCCAGTTGTTTTAATGGTTTGTACCAGGAATTTTCTCCTCACCACAGTTCTATGCCCTCTTCCTGCATCCTTCCCCAGTTAATCCTGAGGAATAAATCCTGAGGAATAATCTCCAGGCACCTACTCAACACAACTGCATTTATCTCTTCCCTTTCTCCTTGCAATTTTCTTCCTATTAGTGACCTTTTTGTTCTTCAGCTTGTAAGAAAAAGGTCCTCCTAAAGAGAGTGGAATTAAATGGAAATGATTCGGGGTTTTTACAGCGTATTTCACACATTCATGGCAGATTCACAAATGCCAGAGTGGTTCTTTCAAAAGTGCATTGGTTTTTCTTGGATAGCTGGGCTGGGGGATAAAAAGAAAAGGAAAGTCCTATAGAATAGGGAATTTCATGCAGCTGAAGTTCACCATCTTGTCAAAAATGGAACTGCTGAGTCTTCCTCTCTTCCAGCAAGGGGAGGGAAGTTTGAGCTTAAAACTCCTGAAAGTTTCATGGCACAATATTGGGATTCCAGGTCCGAGCTAAAGTAACCAAAGAGCCCCCCAAGAGCCCCCAGCCTGACCCTGAGCTCAGCCCGAAATCACCTCTGGAGGCCCCAGGCAGGGAGGAGAGAGCCCAAGGCTCAGAGGTACAGGCTCAGGTGGAGAGACTCACCCTCTGCATTGCTCTGCACCTGCACTGCCCCCAAGGCTCAGAGGTACAGACACAGGTGGAGAGACTCACCTTGTGCTCTGCTCTGCACCCACACAGAGCCCAAGGCTCACAGGTACAGACACACCTGGGCACACCTGGGCTGCTCAGGTGGAGAACTTCACCCTCTGGCTGCTCTGCACCCACACTGCCCCCAGCTCTGGGCTCCCACCAGCTGGTCCTGCTGCGCTGGGAAAGGGCACTGGGCACCTGTGGAGCACCAGGGGAATCCTCTGCATGGGGAAGGGAGGGCTGGGTCACTCCATGTGGGAGTCACCATGGAACTGCCTTAAATATCAGCCCTGAGGGCGTTGATTAAACTGAGGATGGCTCTTTCGGAGAAGGTCCTGCCTCCAGCAGAACATCAGATACAGAGGGTTTGAAATGGCTCTGGTGCAAACAGAACTAAATTCTCCAAGGATAAATCACATGGCAAATGCTTCTACAAATTTCTGTCACTAAAAAAGATATTTGATGGCAGCAAACCCCTGAAAGTTTCCTTCTTGTAAGTGAAAACAAGAAAATGTTTTAAACCTTGTCGCATTAAACATTCTAGCAATGCAAATTTGGTTTGGCTACTCCAGCTTAAATTGTTTCTCTAATTATTACATCTCTCCCTCTGGCCTTCCCTATCCAAACTCACTGGAGAACCTTCACAACCTGTACAGAGACCCTCCTGTGTCACCCATCCCTGTCCCCCCACCCTCCTCATCTCTGAGCTTTCTGCAGGGATGAGAAAAGCCCCCAAATTCCCATTGGTGCCTTCATTCCCTCCCAGCCACCCTAAGGGCTTAACTGCCCTAATTTAAAATTTCTCTTTCTAAGAACAAGTCCCACTTTCCTCCCCCAGTTTAACTGGGGTTATTTTCAGCACGCGTTCTCTTGCAGGGCCTGTGTGAAGGTCAGGTGTGCTGAACCCTCAGGCAGAAGTTTATTAAATCCAAATAATTTTAATTTAGCCACAAACCCCTCAGAGACAAAGCCATTTTAATTAAGTACAGCTCCAGGGACAGCTGAATCTCTGGAAGGACTCAGCAGAAATAACTGAGCGAGGAATCCTCCCTCTGAAATACCAATTGTTTACACTCAATTAGTGTTTGTTTCTTTCTGCTGGCAGCATTTTTGGTGACCTTGACTTCATCAAAAATGTTTACAGGGCCTTGATGTATCTTGCAAGTTCCATCTGGTTTGTCCACATTTCCATAACGAGCACATCACCCTAATTTTGAGGAGGATTAATTAGAACTCTCTGCTGACAAATTGGAGCCTCCTGCACTGCACTGCCCGTGTGGTGGGTTTGGGGTGTTTGATGATCTCGAGGAGCAGGCTGTGAGCTGTTTGTGTGCTGCAGGTCGAGGTGCTGCTGTTGCCTGTGCTCACTGTGCCTCGTTGTGTCCCTCAGGATGCCTTTGGACACCCTGCCAGCGAGATGAGGATAGGGGAGCTCCGTCCGTCCATGCCCGAGACGCCGCTCTACCCGCCCAAACTCGTCCTGCTGGGTAAAGACAAGAAAGGTACTGATGGATTTGCAGCCTTTGAGATGAAACCTTGTGATGGGGATGTGCCGCCTCTGCTTGTAAACCGTAGCCTGTGGGCATTTGTGCACGTATCAGTACAGCCCAATGCAATGCAATAACAGATTTAAGTTAAAATGTGATTTTCTGGTGTTCCGATCCCGAGTGCCGCCCCTGAAAGCGTTTGCTGTGTTTTGTTTCAGAGTCGACAGATGAGTCTGAAGCAGATAAGATCCATTGTCTGAATAACAGCGTTTCCTCAGGCACTTACTCAGACTATTCCCCTTCCCAGGCTTCCTCAGGGTCCTCCAACGCGCACGTAAAAATGGGCTCCCTGCAGACCACGGCTAAAGAAGCAGTGAATAACTCTTTGTGGGGGAACAGGTGTGACATCTTTCCTGACACAGCTTCTGCCTCCCTTTTGTCCCCTCTGGGCCCACAGAGCGACCCTGTTAGGGCGTTTGGGTTTAAAAATCCACGTTTTTGTCCCTTGTTGGCTGTGCAGAGATGGCCACCCTCCATATTCCATAATCCCACAGCTGGTGGGTTCAGCTCTGTGCCATCTCCAGGTATTAATGCTCCTGGAGATGGAGCTGCAGCTGTTGGTGTCCCATTATTGCTTTACCAGCTCCCTCTGCCCTGGACCTCCAAAAAGGTTCTTGGAGGGCCATAAGCTGCACTGGACACATTCCAGGACCAGCCTGTGCCTGCCCTAAACCCCCTCACATTGTTCCCTCCACAGCTCTGCCCCTTAAAGAGCTGGATGGGAACAGGCAAAAAACCGCCTGTGGTGTCTGGTTAAAAAGTGGGGAAACCTTCTGCTGCAATCATCCGTTATTTTTACAGCAGGAAAGTCTGCTCAGCAGGATTTCTGGGAACACAGCATGGAGCCAGCCAGGCCTCTGAGTGACTTCTTAGCTTCTCTGTGTGTGCCCTGACAGAGCCTGTGCTCCGGGGCAGAAACCTGCTGCCACCGTTCCCGTGCCAGTGGCACAGCATCCGCGGAGCTCCCAACAGCTTGAGAGTAGCTCAGGCGGTGCTAAAACCACCGAGGGGGCAGGTTTGATTCCCGGACTCAGTGATCCTTGTTGGGGCCCTTCCAGCTGGGAACATTCCGTGCTAAGCATCCCCAGAGTCTCCCGGTGCGATCCCAAAGCCGAGCTGCTTTCCAAGGACAATGAGCGCTGGCATGCCGGGACAGAGGACATTTGATCTTGTTCCCCTCTCTTGTCTTTGCAGGCTGGCCCAGTCGTTCCCACAGCCCCTGGAGACCAAGCCATTGCTGAGCCAGCGGGAAGCGGCTCCGGCCGGGACCGTCCCGGCGCGCCCGGAGCGGCGCCCGCTGAGCGACGCCTTCGCCGACAGCTGGAACGACGGCTCCCACTACGACAACACGGGATTCGTGGCCGAGGAGAGCGCGGCAGAGAACGCCGGCACCAACCCCCTGCTCAGCACCAAATCCAGGAGCTCCTCCGCCCACGGGCGCCGGCCGCTGATCCGGCAGGACAGGATCGTGGGCATCCCCCTGGAGCTGGAGCAGCCCGCGCTCAGAAACACACACGACTCTGAAGTGCCTCCTCCCAACCCTTGGCAAAATTGGACCAGAACCCCCAGTCCTTTTGAAGACAGGACAGCTTTTCCTTCCAAACTGGAAAGCACCCCCAACACCAGCCCTTTGCCCGAGCGGAAAGATCACGTCAAGGAGTCTCCCGAAATGACGAGCACTTTCACTCCAGGAATCCCGTGGGAATACCACGACCCCAACGCTAACAGGAGCCTCACAAACGTCTATTCCCACGTGCACTGTCGCCCGGACCCTTCCAAAAACGTCATCTCCATCAGCAAGAGCACGGAGCGGCTCTCCCCCATGATGAGGGATTTAAAAACGAACAAGTTTAAGAAGTCGCAGAGCATCGACGAGATCGACATCGGTGCGTACAAGGTGTACAACATCCCCCTGGAAAACTATGCATCCGGGAACGACACCGTGGGCCCCCACGAGAGGGTGGACAAGCTGCTGGGCCCGGAGCACGGCGTGCTGAGCATGTCCCGCAGCCAGTCCGTGCCCATGCTGGACGACGAGCTGCTGACCTACGGCAGCGTCAAGGTGCAGCCGCAGCACAAGGCGTCGGTCACCAAGAAGGTTTATCAGTTCGACCAAAGCTTCAACCCCCAGGGCGCCGTGGAGCTCCCGGCCGACAAGCGGCTCCTGCCGCCCTTCCAGCTCAACGCCGAGTACCTGCCCCAGCCGGCCAAGAGCCTGCCCCAGGAGCTGGTGAGCCCGCGGGGCTACCGCGGCTACGCGCCCGTGGAGCCCATGTTCTCCTTCTCGCAGCCCTCGGTGGGCGAGGAGCCGGCGGCCACCCCTTTCACCGGCCCGGCCGCGCGCCCCGGCTTCCTGCGCAGGGCGGATTCTCTGGTCAGCTCGGCGGAGATGTCGGTGTTCCGCAGGGTGGGCGAGCCCCAGGAGCTGCCCCCCGGGGCGGACAGGTACGGCCGGGCCCCGTTCCGCGGCGCCCCGGAGCGCCAGGGCAGCATGGCCGTGCCCGAGGCCCAGTTCCTCAAGCGCAACGGGCGCTACGAAGACGAGCACCCTTCCTACCAGGAAGTGAAAGCCCAGACTGGGAGCTTCCCAGTTAAAAACCTCACGCAAAGGAGGCCCCTGTCGGCACGAAGCTACAGCACAGAGAGCTACGGCACGGCCCAAACGCGGCCGGTCTCAGCGAGGCCCACCATGGCAGCTCTGCTGGAAAAGATTCCGTCAGACTATAACTTGGGTAACTATGGCGACAAGCCTTCCGATAGCAGTGATATAAAGCCGAGGCCTCCCCCTGGGAAGGGAAATGAGAGCTGTGCTAAAATGCCCGCTGACTGGAGACAACAGCTACTTAGACATATAGAAGCTAGAAGGTTAGACAGGGTATGTTTGGCATTTCTCTGCAATTAATGCCTTTAGTTGTGTGTTTCGCTCTGTCAAACGATTTGCACGTGCAGTGGTGACCACCAGAATTCCCAGGGATGAAATTCCTGCCGTTGGTGTCAGGGGGACTGGCCCGCCGAGGGCCCTGGGGGTGCTCGGCTGGAGTGAGGGACCCCAGAAAATCCAGAGGCTCCTCACTGACGGTGCCCCTCGGGACGGCCGCCGGGGCGGAGGCTCCGGGCACTGGGTGAACCCAGAGGCCCCACGCCGGTGCCGCTCCTTGGGGCAGTCACTGGGGCGGTGATTCTGAACCCTGGGTGAATCCAGGGGCTCTGTCACTGGGCTGGTGACTCCTGCAGCTCTGCCCAAAATCAGGGGGAACCCTGAGGTTCTCCCCTGCCCGTGGAAGCGCTGCTGGAGGCACCAGGTCAGTAAGGACCGAGAGCTTGGAGAGGTGCTGGGCACATCTTGGCAGTAAAAGGGAATAAAGGAAAAAGAGAATAAGTAATAAAATGTATTTTAGCTCTGGTGTCACTGTTAGTGCAGTGGGCTTAAAAGTGTCTATAACTGAGAAATATCCCTGGGTATCCACTGCCACGGTTCTGATGGGAATGTGATCATCACTCCTTTTAGCTGTAGGAAGTTATGCTGATTTGCCTTCTATCCAAAGGGTACTTTAGTGCATGATTCAGTCATTACCTATTTAATGACCTAATCCATTAATCCTATTTACTCCGTGATTTGAAGTGGTTGTGACAAATTCCTGTGGTGAAATGCATAAGGGGTCATTGCCAAATGTGTCCATATTTGCTTTATGCTAGAGCCTCCTGAGTTTGGTGCTAATATTCTCCTTACCTTCCATGATATTAAATTATCCTTAAGGATCAAATGGGGAAACTTCAAAAAGGGGCTCCAAGGCCAAAGCGTTTTCCTCCCTCAGCTCTTTTCCTTGTGCTGTGTAAACCCACTGGGAACTGCCTCCCACCCAGAGGAAGCAGTGCACCCTGAGCAGGGCCCTTCCTGGCGCAAACAAACCCTTGCCAGGTGTTGCTGGCTTAAGGAACACCTTTACACTTGGCTTACAACGTGTACGAAGAGTTCCAGGGTTTAACCCTGGAAAGCTGGCACTGGTGTCTGTCCCTAAGCCCTGCGAGGTGGTTCCTGCTGGGTGCAGAGCTCCAAGGAGCTGAGCTGAGCTGAGCTGGGCTGGGCTGATGGGAACATTGGAGAGCAGCCCCTGTCCCTGGGGTGGGCACAGCACCCATGTCCCTGCCCTGCCCAACCAGGTTTTTGGGGAGCGGGGCTCGCTCCTCCCCGCCAGGCACAGCCCTGGCTGCGCAGCCCACCCCGAATTTGGCCATTTTTTTTTTTGCAAAAGCGAGATTGGTACGAGGTGAAGTGCAGATCCCACCACCCCCTTGTGCTGTCAGCGTGGAAGTCCTCTCTGGTGCCCATTTTCTGTACGAGGAGCAATGTACTCGCTGTGTGTGACCAGTGCATGCCTGGAGGAGCTCTCGAGACTCGGGACTGTTTGTTGGCTTAAACTAAAACTCTGTGAACTTAACCATGTATGTGTGAGACTTAATTCTGAGCATGTGTGTTCATATGTGTCCCGTGGTTGTTTCCTCTACTCAGAGCGCTGCTTACAAACACCACACAGTTAGCCTTGGCATGCTGCACTCTGGAGGGGTTTCAGCCATGCATGCCGGCCGAAGCATGACTTTAAACTTGCAGCCTAAATCTAAATTTGAAAACCAAATGCTTCAAGAGCTACCTCTACCGAAAGTAAGTATGGGCTAGCCAGCATTGCCGGCATTCCCGGTTAATTAATGATCCTTGCTTCCTCCTGGTTTAGCTTCTGCCTCTTCCTCCTGCTTTGAGGATGCCCACTCCACAAAGCAAGGCTGGCAGGGACGCGGCTCTGCCCCTTGCTGGCCTTGCTTTTTGGATTCTGGGCTCCCTGGCTGTCATTCCTGCTCTCCTGCTCTCCTCACACACGCCAGCGCTGCCATTTGCTCAGTGGGGAACATGGTTTGCTCTGGGACTGTTTGATCCTAGAAAAACGGGCGTGGAAATGTTATACAGGCTCCAGGAGACAGGGATTTCAATATCTGAGCAATAATTGGGTGTGCTGTAATTCCTGGTGGGTTTTGAACACGGTACCACACCCAAACCCATTTCAAACTTCAAGTAACGCCTAAAAAAGAGAGTATTTCCCTCATTTATTTACTGTTTATCTTATATTTATTATGTATATATTGTTGACTAGTACAGACATACAAAACCATGTATTCCCAAGGAATATCTGAAGGGAGAGGCACACAGGACAAGGCAGGGAGGGTCATTCCTGCAGGATTCTCAATGCCAGGGAGGGATGCTGAGAGCTTTCCCTGCATCCTGAGGGATGGGCATAGCTCAGCCTCTCCCTGCTCTGGCACAGAAGCTGAGGGGACAAATCAGCAGCAGCTCTGTGAGTGATGAAAGGGCAGCAGAGCCCAGGTCCCAGTGTTCCATCTGTGCTGGGAATGGCCAGGCTGGCCCCTGTGGAACAGCAATTCCCAAAGGAGCCTCCCAAGGGTTCAGAGCTCAGATCCAGGGGTTTGAGGAGAGCAGGACGATGCAGCAGCAGCAGGAGCTGGCCCAGAGCTCAGCCCTGCTCCCCTTGCCCACCTCCAGCTGGAGTTCCCAGCAATCCAGGGCAGGGGGAGCTGTGCCAGGCCTTCCCCAGTGTCCCCAGCCCTCCATCTCCTGTCACCTCCATCCGTGTCCCCCGTGCTGCTCTGGGTCTGTGCTGCTCTGTGGTGGGGCGGGGGGCTCCCAGGGGCTCCCCCTGGGTGTGTGTGCTGGGCAGGGACACCCCAGTGTTGTCTTTGCTTCCCAGACCTGTCTGTCTGCTCAGGTACTTGTCGCCTGTCCCTGGAAAAGTCCATTGGGAAAAACCCATCAACCCCAGAGAGAGGTGCTGGTTCCCTCCACACGTTGGGAGCGAGGTGGTTTGGGCACTGCCAGGGTTTCAGGCTGTAGGTGAATGTGGATATTAATGATGGATGTCTGAGGAAACCCAGGAATCTGCTCTGTGATCTATTCTGGGGTGTGGTCTGACGTGGGTTATTCTGCTTTTCTCTCTCACCAGCATTCCATTGCTCCATGTCCATAGAAACTGTGATGCTGAACTGCACTGAGGGGTTGTTCTCTCACTGTACTGTTTGGGGAAATGATTGTTGGGAAAGGTCACTGCAGGGGGAAATGACTGTTGGAAAAATGCTGTGTATATTTAGTGTTGTTGAATTTTATTGCTTCACACCTTCCACAGAATTTGCATTTCCTAAAGAATCCAGGCCACAGCAGTTTAATCCTTGCCTCTTCTGCTCCCTCCTTCCCGTGGCCTGGATTCAAGAGAGTAATGAGTGAGCTCTGGCTGTCAGGAAACCAACCTTAACAATGAATTGCCTTGAAAATGTTCATGACATCGATCTGCCCCTGCAGAAAATGTGGGAAGTGCTGCATTTCCTCTTTTCCCCACGTTTCCTGGAAGTGGAGCTGGGTTGCAGCCTGTCCCAGCTCAGAAAACGGCCACAATTTTGGGGTCAAATTCCTTTTGCTGCAGCAAATGAAATCCCAGGGTTTCCCTGTTTCTGGAGGAAGCTGAGAGCACTCTCTGCATTTTCCCTTTTACCTGTGGAGTACGAATTCCCCTCTGCAGGTCAGGCCCAGCTCTCTCCAGAGGGATAATTTCTACTTTTGGCTGCCAGTGAAAAGTTTTAAAAGCTCATGGTTTGGTGCAGCCCATTCTGAGAATGGGAATTCCCACCTTGCTTGGGAATCTCAGAGGACACCCAGAGAGGCCCATAAATGGATCCCTCAGGATGTGACCAGATTCCCAGGGCAGCTCTGGAGGAAATTGCTCAGTTTGCCATTTTTCTATTTTTAATGGGGGTAAAGAAAGCTCTGCAAGGAGATCCTGGGCTTTAAACTGGGGAAATGTTTTTTCTAGTGGTTTTTTCATAGAAGGAAAATCACAAATTCAATTATTTTTCTAGAGGATTTCTTGAATGATGGAAGAATTATAATGGAAGTTTCTTTTCATTTTAAATAATCACTTCACGTCAGAGATGTGATTTAAATCATAATTTCCTTCTATTTACTTTTCAACTTCTGTCTAAAAACAGTTTTTAATGGAAAAATTCCCACCTTTCACATTTCAAAGCAAATTTGATTAATTCCTTCATCCATCTAGAGAAGTGCATCCTGATTTCTTATGTTTTATACCCAAAGCTGGAGAAGAGATGCCTGGAATGGCAGAGGGGAAGAACAGACATTTTTTGCTCCTTCGCAGATTCCCATTAATCAATAAGCACTGAAGTGTGCCAGGTGCTGTCAGTGGCAGGACAGTGCTGCAATTTTGGGAAGTCTGACACCCAAAAGGTGTTAGGAAAACTCCCAGTGATGATGGAGAAATAGAGGGACAGACAATGGAAACTCAGGGTGGGGCAGGAAAAGTCCAAACCCCCTCCAAAGCCTAAAAACAAGAATGAAACAACCAGGGGGAAAGTGACAAGGAAGAAACATGGAACAGGAGAGAAAAGGGAATTATTGGGGAAACTTTCCCTGTGTGTTGTGACCATTCATGATGAGGCAAACATTGAATTCCAGGTCAATATTGTACAAAAATTGTCCCTGGCACAAGGCAGGAGGTTCTGGGAGCTGCACACGGAGCCAGCCCAGCCTCAGCACTGCCAGCAGGGGATGTTTGCTGCAGAAAACACAAACAGCTCCTTTGCCTTGGTGGCAAATCCTTCCCACAAAGTTCCTGCTGCTGGAATGAGCAGGGAGCAAATCCTAACTCCAGAGTTAACGCCAGGCTCTTTAAACATTGGAATTTCACCAAAATCTGTTTTTCTGAAAGTAACGAGTCCCATCCAATGAGTTTTCTCTTCTCTCCCACCATTCATTATTCTCATTATTTCTGTCCTGAGCCCCTCAAGCCCCGCTGCTTGCCCCCCGAGAGCCCCCGGTGCCGCCGCGTTGGCGAGCGCTGGGCAGGCCGGGCGCCGTGCGCGTGGCTGGGCTGCTGTGGCTGCGTGTGGGGGGTTTGTGCTGGTGACTAAGGGCTGCCCTGCCTTTGTGAACAGACCCCGTCGCAGCAGAGCAGCCTCCTGGACAACGGGCAGGACGAGGTGGCCGTGGGCAGCCCCTGGAACCCCTACCCGCTGGGCCGGCGGGACGTGCCCCCCGACACCGTCACCAAGAAGGTAAGGGAGGACAGCAGGCACGGGACAGCCTGGGGACAGCAGGACAGCAATGGGGACAACAGGACAGCCCTGGGGACAGCAGGACAGCCCTGGGGACAGCCCTGGGGTCAGCCCTGGGGGCAGCAGAACAGCTCTGGGCAGCACCCAGGGCTGCTCCAACCCTGAAAGCAGGAATTGCTGTGATTGAGGGCAGTGTTTGATTGAGGCCCTGATGCCTTGTGCAGGCTGCCCTAGAGCAGAGTCACAGAATAAAGCAGGGATTGATTCCAAGCATCTCCTCCATGGATCCACCTTGGGCAGCACCAGAGCCCAGCCAGGGCTGCACCCAAGATGAACCAAAATGGCCCCAAAATGCACGGCCGGGCACGGGCTCTGTCCCTGGGATCAGTTCTGCTCCATTTGCACCTTGCAGTTCATTGTCCCATTGCAGCTTTAGCCCAGGCAGTCCCACCCTGCTTGTTTTTCTCTCTCCAGCCCACGGGGTTTGTGCTCCTGGGCTGAGATTTGGATCATTTGTCCTTGGTGCCCAGCTGGAGCAGGAATTGTTTTGTCTCCCTGCTCTGTGCACACAGCTCACCATCCCCTGTGTGAGGCCCAGACCCACACACTAAAACAGCACAGAATCTGAAAATATAAAAGCCAAACCCTGAGGCATCAGCCCTTTGTGTGCTCTGGTTCTGCTGTGGGCAGTGGGCACAGGAGGCTGGGCAGGGCTGCTCCTGCAGGGTCTCATCCCAAGGTTTCACCCCAGGGATGATGCTCAGTCCACAAACAGCATGAGGGGTGGGATGGCTCCAGCCCAGCCCCGCACAGGCACAGCCTTTTGCTGTTAAACTCCCTGGAAAAGGGTCGCTTTCTGGTGCTTCTGTGGTGGTGGACACTGAATTCCAGTGCTTGGAGCTCCTGGCTGCCCCTCCCAGCCCCAGCTCTGCTCAGCGGTGCTCTGACCATAAAGCTGGAGACTGGAGAATCCTCACGGCCCTGTTGGAGGAGGAGATGCAGGGATGGGCCAGGATAGGCACAGGGATCACTGTCAGGAGATCCCTCCTGAAGTCCCAGCAGTGAGTGACACCACCGTGCACAGAGGAGCATCCCAAGGAGCTCCTGCTGCTCCAAGCTTTGTCCTTGGAGATGCAGCCAGGGATCCCTGAGTGCAGGAAGGCTGCTGGGGGTGGAAACAAAAGCCATTGCTCCCAGAGATGCCTGCAGGCACAGGAGGAGGAGGGAAACTGATGCTGAGGGATGGAGCTGGCCCAACAGCCGAGTTTTTGTCCCCTGATCTGAGGGAAAAGGGGTTGAGCAGAGCCAGAACCCCGCATTTCCCGGCTGCAGGGGGAAACGCCGGGTCAGAGCAGGGAGCGGGGCCCCGGGGCAGGCTGGCCCTGACGCGCTGCTCGCCCACAGGCAGGTAGCCACATCCAGACGCTGATGGGCTCGCAGAGCCTGCAGCACCGGAGCCGGGAGCAGCAGTACGAGGGCGGCATGAACAAGGTGACCATCCAGCAGTACCAGCCCCCGCTGCCCATCCAGATCCCGTCCTCGCAGGGCTCCCGGGCCCCCCAGCCCCAGCGGTGCCTCATCCAGACCAAGGGCCAGCGCAGCACCGACGCCTACCAGGAGCAGGTGAGCCTCGGGGGCACGGGCACAGCCCGGGCTGTGGTGTGGTGAGGTACCAGGACGAGGTGAGAGATGAGAAATTGGCTCCAGGTTCTCAGAGGGCTGATGTTATATTATATTATATTATATTATATTATATTATATTATATTATATTATATTATATTATATTATATTATATTATATTATATTATATTATATTATATTATATTATTAATTACGTATTCATATTTATTATATATATTTATAATATAATTATATATTATATAAATTATAATATTATATAATTGTAATTATATATTATATAAAATATAATTATATATTATAATATAAAATCTATAATACATATGAATATATATAATAAATATATAATTTATTATATATAGTAATCTATAATTATATATATTGTATATTTATAATGTATAGTTATAATATTTCTAATACTTATATTATACTATATTATATTATACATTATATATAATATTATATGATATTTGTTATATTACATTATATTTATTAATATAAAAATATATATTTCTTAATATTTAATATATAATATATAGTAAATAGAATGCGTTAATAATTAAGATATTCATTAATAATATTCTATTTGATGTTATAGTATTATTAATATTATAATATTAATCTTTAAAAATATTATATATTTATTATAAGAAATTATATACTAAAACTATACTAAAGAAAGATAAAAGATACACACAGAAGGCTAGCAAAGAATGAAGAATAAAATCCCGTGACTCACCAGGGTCCCGACACAGCTGGGACTGGGATTGGTCATTAGGTTAAAACAATTCACGTGCTGGGAAAGCCATTGTCCAAGTCACATTCCAGAGCAGCAAGACAGGGAGAAGCTGAAGCTTCCCAGCTTCCCAGGAGAAGAAATCCTGGTGAAGGGATTTTTCATAAAATGTCACGGTGACACTGGGGGGGCACGGGGCAGCTCCTGGGTGCCAAAAATCCCAGAGGGCTCCTCCAGAGTGCCCACGGGAGAGGGAACCCTGGGCAGGAGTGGGGGAGCTGGGCCGGGGAGTCCAGAGGAGCTGGGACTGGGAGAGCTCTGGCTGGGCTGAGAGAGCTCTGGTGTGTCTAGGGGAGCTCTGGTTGGACTGGGAGAGCTCTGGTTGGACTGGGAGAGCTCTGGTTGGACTGGGAGAGCTCTGGTGTGTCTAGGGGAGCTCTGGTTGGGCTGGGGACAGGCTGGGTCCATCCCTTGCCCAGCACCAGCCACCAGTACCCATTTTCTCCCAGTATGGCCCAGTGCCACCGTTTGGAACTGAGGTCTCTGGGCAGTCCTGGGTCAGACTGAGTTCATTTTCAGCCTCTGCCCTTTGCCCAGTGACTCCATTCAGGGCCAGCAGGGCAGGGCTCTGGGGGCACCCTGCTCTGCCCAGCACAGCCCAGGTGCTGCCCCAGTGCCCCAGCCTGGCACAGGCACTTGTCCCAGGGGTGCTGCACATCTGGCTCCTCCTGGGAAAATAAAATTGCACCAGGCAAAGCCTCACTGATGGGTTTATCCCAATGTTTAAGTGAAAAACTTGGCGGGGGTGAACTTCTCTTTCATTAATCTAAAGGGGTTTTTTCCTCCCTGAAAAGAGAACATTAAAATCCATGCAAAAATCCGTGAACCACAGGGAATGTTATGGTATCGATGCAGTGTGGGAAAATACTGCCAGTTCTTCCAGCTTATATATTTTATAGCTTATATATTTTATAGTTGTGTAATATTTCTATGTTTTAGCAATATTCCAGTGGCTTTTCCCATCTTGTGGAGTGCAGGGGCTCAGCTCCTCCAGGGAAATGGGATGTGAGGGCAGGAGGTGCCTGCCTGGGGCAGGGTGCAGTGCTGACACCCCTGTTTTTCCTGCCTAGTTTTGTGTGAGGATAGAGAAGAATCCTGGCCTTGGCTTTAGTATCAGTGGTGGAATAAGCGGACAAGGAAATCCATTCAAACCTTCTGATAAGGTAAGTGTGAAATTCCTCTCTCCCTGCTCCTGGTCTGAGAGGTCACAGAGTGGAGGCAAAGAACAGGAGGGGATGTTTGTGCCTCTCTGTTGGTGTAATTGAAAGATTTTTTTCCCCATTCTTAGCTTTGTTCTTGGGTGGATTTTTTTGCTGTTTGTTTATTTTGGCAGAGTGTTGTTTGCTTGTTTTCCCAGTTAAAGAAGATGAGGGAATCAAGCATCAATCCCATGAGTGTCTGGCCCATATTCCCTGGATAAAACAATTTTTTGGGCTGTTTTATGGAGAATTGTCTCTCTCACTTTTTAAGAGTTGCCTTAGACCTCAATTAAATTTTTAGTAAATATATTATATTATATTATATTATATTATATTATATTATATTATATTATATTATATTATATTATATTATATTATATTATATTATATTATATTATATTATATTATATTATATTATATTTACTATACTAAAGTACAGTATCATCCCTTGAGGCTGAAATTCCAGGGTTTGTCGCTGCTGTGTCAAATAAAAGCAGCCTGGAAGTCCCTGGATCCTTACAGACCCCATGGCAGCAGATGTCTCCTGTTCTGGGAGTTAAAACTGACACCTGGTGGTGGCCAGGGACACTCAGGGCTCATTCTGGGAATTGCACATTTCAGATAAATCGATTTGCAATAGAAAGAGGCCGCGAAAACTCCAAGGTGTGCTGAGTCCCAGCTGCCGGGGCTGTAGGAGAGGGAAGTGGACTCTTACCCCTGTGGGTTTGTGTTTGGTGCCGTGGAACTGACTGGAGTTTGTTGGAAAGGAGGCCTTGAACGCATGCCTGGAGCTGATGTTCTTGGATAATACTGGATTCACGTTGCAGGGACAGTGGGAACTTCCATAAATATTTCAGATAATGAAATTGAAGCTGTGCAAAGATTGCTGTATTGATTATGATACACATTGTTCCAATAATTAACACTTGCTCCATTTTAATTTCCCTCCTGACAAGCTGCCACTCCTGCCCTGTTCACACTGGACTTTCTTTGTGATGTGGATTTTAGTGTAAGATTGTGGTGGTGTTCACAGGGGTCCCAGGATGAGGGAAGAGATGAGAATGTGGCTCCATGTTTCAGAAGGCTGATTTATTATTTTATGATATATATTATATTAAAAGAATATTATATACTAAAAGAATAGAAGAAAGGATTTCATCAGAAGGCTTGAAAAGAATAGAAAGGAATGATAATAAAATCTTGTGACTGCTGAGTCCCAACACAGCTGGACCTGTGATTGGTCATCAAGTAGAAACAACTCACAAGGACCAATCCCAGATGCACCTGTTGCATTCCACAGCAGCAGATAACCATTGTTTTTCTTTTCCTCTGAGGCTTCTCAGGAGAAAAAATCCTAGCAAAGGATTTTTCAGAAAATATGTCTGTGACATAAGATGACCCACAATTATTGACAAGTGCTGAAGGTCCCAGGGAGCTGCTCCACCCCCAGACTGGAGTTTGATAGCAAACAAATAAACCAGTTTGGTGTCAGCCAGCCCCTCTCCAGGGCGTGCAGAGCCCCCAGGCCCCAGCCAGGGAGGGAGCCCCGTGTTTTTTGGGATGTAGTTCTTGGAGAAAGCATCCTAACCTGTGTTACTTCTGACTTATAGGGTATCTTTGTTACTAGGGTTCAGCCTGACGGCCCCGCCTCCAGCCTGCTCCAGCCCGGAGACAAAATCCTGCAGGTAGGGATCTGGGGGTGCTGGGCTCAGAGCCCAGCCTGGGAGCACACGGGGTGTGTTTGCAGCAGGGCTGAGCTGCTGTGGCGTTCTGGGGACTTCAGTGGTGATTTACAGCTGGTGCCCAAAGCACTCTTTGCCCTGCTGGCCACCACCTCCCTGGGCAGCCATTCCAGAACTTTATCACCTTTCTGGAAAAAACTTTTTCCTGATACCCAGGCTGTATTTCCCTTGGTGCAGCTGGAGCCTGTGTCAGGACCCTGATCAGCCCCAGCCGTTCCCCTTTGTCCCCCTCAGCACCTCATTCCAGATTCTCCAGGCAGATCCTCCCTCTGGAGCCTGTCCCTGTCTGTGCCACCAGCTGGGGCTCGGATCCATCTCCCCCCGGCCTTGGCCCACTGTCCCCACACTCTGCCCCGGGATCTCCCTCTGGATCTTCCAGAACCCTGACATCCCTCCCAGCCCACAGTGCACGAGTCTGGGATTAATGCCTCATTTTGGCACAGCTGTCGGTGCATTTGGAATCCTCCCTGCCTGGAATTTGGATTCCTCTTTCCCAGAGGAAAGGTGTTTTATTGTGTTGAGGCTTTCAGCATGGTCAGAGCCCAGAGCCGTCCCAGAGTCACAGCCTGATTCAGTGGGGGTGAAATCACTCCTTGAAGCCCCCAGCCCAGCCCCAAAGCCGTCCCACACAGGACAAGGGCAACATGTGCTCTGTGCTCACGAGAAACCCTCACGTGTTCATTGTTTATTTCAGCCTTGCTTTTAATTGCCAAATAGCCCTTTTTTTCCCCCGAAACAAGGCACTGAAGCCTCTCCCGTTGTGTTTTCCCTGCTGCAGGCCAACGGACACAGCTTTGTACACCTGGAACACGAGAAGGCTGTGCTCCTACTGAAGAGTTTCCAGAACACAGTAGACTTAGTTATCCAACGTGAGCTTACTGTCTAAATATTTTTTTATAAATAGTAAATATGTCTAGCCAGATCTAATGTTCAAAAGGATTTATACATAGGAAACCAATTTTTTGCCAATTGCTGGACCAATGGCAAACGGTAGTGCCAAATGTATAATACTCTATGTTAGTACCAATCATCGGGAGAAAATATAAGAATTAACTCTATAAATATATTGTTCATGTGGCTCCGTATTAGTTTTACTTGTCAGCCTCTGGCTGTGCATTGGTGCGTTTTTTTAACCAAGTTCCTTCTTAAAAGTCAATTTCATATGATTTCAAAACACAGAAGCACATACAAATCCTTTAGGAATTCTGCTGTCCATCAGAAACACTGCCTCAAAGTTGTATATGCCTTTATAAAGATGAAATATATTAACCTGTACTTCCCATGAAATATTTCTATCATGTCGCATACGAAAGTATAGAGAAGAAAATATTTTCATAAACACCTCAAAGAAAGTATATATTAAATTAAATTTAATAATGTTCATTTATTTTCAATGCAAAGATATTCTATGCCTTATGAAAATACCTGTACATATGCCGTGTGTATAGCTGGCTCCGTAGGGATCAGGAACAATTCACTACACAGGGTGAGAGACTTCTCCAGCTGTAACTCTGGGACCTCGGGACAAGGAGCCCACGTGGGAATGGGACAGCTCCCTCTGGAATGGGTGAACAACTCCCTCTGGAGTGGGATAGCTCCCTCTGGAATGGGTGAACTCATTGTGGAATGGGATAGCTCCTTCTGGAATGGGATAGCTTGTTCTGGAATGGGATAAATCCATCTGGAATGGGATAGCTTGTTCTGGAATGGGATAGCTCCTTCTGGAATGGGTGAACTCATTGTGGAATGGGATAGCTCCTTCTGGAATGGGATAGCTCCTTCTGGAATGGGTGAACAACTCCCTCTGGAATGGGATAGCTCCCTCTGGAATGGGATAGCTCCCTCTGGAATAGGTGAATTCATTCTGGAATGGGATAGCTCCTTCTGAAATGGGGTAACTCCCTTTGGAATGGGATAGCTCCCTCTGGAATGGGTGAACTCCTTCTGAAATGGGGTAACTCCCTCTGGAATGGGATATCTCCCTCTGGAATGGGTGAACTCCTTCTGGAATGGGGTAACTCCCTTTGGAACGGGGTAACTCCCTGTGGAATGGGATATCTCCCTCTGGAATGGGTGAACTCCTTCTGGAATGGGGTAACTCCCTGTGGAATGGGATATCTCTCTCTGGAGTGGGGTAACTCCCTCTGGAATGGGTGAACTCCCTCTGGAAGGGGGTGACTCCCTTCAGGACAGGTTAACTCCCTTTGCTTTGGCTCTTCCCTCGATTCCATGTGCACACACTACAGGAGAACACCGAGGACAGGCAGGTTTGGCTCACGGATGGAGGAAGGTTGTGATGGTGGCAGTAAAACTCCTTTTGTTGCTGCTAATTTAACTCATTAATTTTTCATTTCAGACTCCCCATTGACATTGTTGTGTATTTTCCCCCCTGCTCCAGGCCCTGCTCGGGATATTCCCATGGGTGAGGCTTTCTGGTATCCTGGGCTGGGTCCTGGGAAGGGATGGGCACAGACACATCCCAGGAGCTGCAGGTGACCCCAGACCAGCCCAGCAGGAGCATTCCCAGCACAGGGCCAGGGACAGCCCCTCGTGTCCAGGTCCTGGGGCTGTTCCCAAAGCCCAGACCGTGCCCAGCTGCTGCTGCTCAGGGGTGCCAGGGTCCAGCCTGGTTATCCCTGACAGCAAAGTGGGAAAACACAGGGAAAGCCCTGCAGGGGATTTCAGGGGATCCCAGTGCCCTGGAGCAATGGCCAGGGGCTGAGGGACAGCTGGCTCTGGGATCACCTGCACCATTCCCACCCAAAATCCCACAGCCCAGGGTGCAGCCACAGCCCACGGGGATGCTCCCCTTCTCCAAGGATTCCCAAACCTTCTCTCTCTGGCTGTGGGACCTGGGCAGCTGCAGGCCCAGGGAAGCCCCCACCCCTGATAATTTGCCATTTTCCCAGTGCCAGCTCACAGTCCCTACCCAGGTGATGGCAAACCAGGGAAGTTCTCAGCCAGTTGTTCCCGACAGTGACCATTTAACATCCTCAAATCCGGTTTCATGTTTTCCAAGGTATTTTTTAACACATCCACGTCTGCATCTGTGTTTGGTGGCAGTGCCAGCCCTGGGAGGGGACAGGGGGCTCCACACAGGGAACAGGCAGGACAAGGCTGAGGGTGATGGGGCAGCTGAGAGCAGAGCCAAGGAAATCCAGGAAAAATCTGAGTAGGAAATGTCCAGGACGTTGGTTTGCTGTTGGTAGTGAGCACTTGGAGTGTAAAGATGTTAAACCCCTTGGTTAAAGCCCTTTCCAGGGCCTGAAGGGGCTCCAGGAGAGCTGGGGAGGGACTTGAGACAAGGCATGGAGGGGCAGGACACAGGGAATGGCTGCCAGAGGGCAGGGATGGATGGGAGATTGGGAATTGGGAATTGTTCCTGGCAGGGTGGGCAGGGGCTGGAATAGAATTCCCAGAGCAGCTGTGGCTGCCCCTGGATCCCTGGCAGTGCCCAAGGCCAGGCTGGACACTGAGGCTGGAGCACCTGGGACAGTGGGAGGAGTCCCTGCCATGGCAGGGGTGGCACTGGGTGGCTCTGAGGTCCCTTCCCCTCCAGCCCATCCTGGGATACTGGGACCCCTTTGGGATGCTGGGACCCCTTTCGGGATGCTGGGACCCCTTTGGGATGCTGGGGCCCTTTTGGGATGCTGGGACCCCTTTGGGATGCTGGGACCCCTTTGGGATGCTGGGACCCCTCTCTGCTGGAGTTCAGCACCGATTACCTGGTGCAATCAGAGGTGCCTCTGCACAGAGCTCTGGGGGGATGCAAGGACAGGGAATGCAAACCCAGGGCAATGAACCCCCACAATGGGATCAGCTGAGGGCAGGGCTCGGGGGAGGCCCCGCTCCCAGGGGATCAGGGTGTTTATCCTGTTTGTTCCCAGGAGCTGCCCTGGATGAGGGATGTCCTGCTGGGCCCCCTGGCCAGGCAGAGCCTGTCCCACAGCAGCAGGGCCGGGGACAGGTGCCCAGATGGCTCAGGGGGTGACAGAGCTGCGGGCTCAGCACCCACCCTGGCAGGGTTTGCCCATAGACAAACGCAGCAAGTCCCACCTCAGCTCGAGGAAGAATTTCTTTCCCTGGGGTGGCAGGGCCCTGAGCAGGGTCTGGGGTTTCCCTCTGGGGACACCCCAACCCCACCCCGTCCCCGTGCCCCCTGCCCCAGGCTGGGCTGGATGGTGCCCAGAGGTCCCTGCTGTGATTCTGTGAACTGGTGGCACGTCACAGTTAGAACTCCCAAAGGAAACTGGGGATGCTGTGCCAGCGGGAGCTCCCTGCCCGTGCCCGTCCCTCGCCATCCCTCTGCAAGTGCCCGGCTCCAGGCTGTCCCTGGCAGGCAGGGCAGGCCCCCGTGCCCACACAGCTTCCCGGGCAGCAGCTTGGGCAGGACACGGACCCAGGGACCCACGGGGAGCTGGCCTGGCCCTGGAGCCACGGGTGGGCACAGCTGTGGTGCCGCTGGGGCCAGGCCTGCAGGGCACCACCACCCAACCCCAAATGGCACCGTTTGCAAATCGCAGAATTTCAAACCAAAAAAGAAAATGAAACCCCAAAAAAAGCTTTTTGCCAATCCTCTCCCTGGCTGATTCCAGCTGATCTAGTGGAAGTGACTGACTGGCACCGGTCCGGGCACTCCTGGCACTGCCCTGTGTCCCTTGGGTGGCGGTGGCTGTGTCCCTCCTCCTCCTCCTCCTCCTCCCCGGGCAGGGCACTCTCATCACTTCGGTTTTCTACCTGTGAGTACTGTATCCAGTTCAGAACCAACAGCTTCCTTTAGTAAAGATTTTACCATTTTATAAAAGACATGTTTAATTATGATGGAGATGGCTGTATTGTAATTAATATTTTGAGATAATTGTGATTTTGAGCTTAAATTATATACAGAAATGGTCATTTTTGTATGTGTTCAAAGATTGCTATATTCCAGATGACTGTACTTTTCAGTTGAATTCCAGTATCCATGTAAATAAAGCTGAATGAGGAAATATTTACTACTTTATTAACATAGATTGTGAATGTACTTCATGTTTTTTGCAGTATAAAGACTTACTGAACTTGAAAGCTGCTTCATTTTATGTGCAAAAAGGTACTTCAAAAATTCTATTTTAAATCTATTGATTGAGTGCAATCAGCTCCTGTCCCCTGGCACACGCAGGTTGTCCCCTCCCCGTGCCCTGGAGGGCCTGGCCCGTGCTGTGGGGCTGCTGCACTTGGCAGCTGCTCTGCAAAGAGGGAGCCCAGGGACTGAACCGATGCTGTGCAGTGCAGCAGAGCCATTTTCGGCTTTGCTGTACCCACCTTTTTCAGTATTTCCAAGAAAAAAAAGTGTTTTGAATAACATTAAAAAGTCTCTTTATTGTATAAATAATAAAAACGTCACCTTATTGTAAGGCTTTCGGGTGTTTTTTGTTTTTTCCTGGCAGAAAGGACCTTTCAGAGGGTGGGGAAGGGTGGAATGAGTCTGGAAAATCGGGCAACTCCCAAACTCCCTGGCTACAGCCAGGGGAGACATCAAATATGGAAAGGGAGTGATGGCAATGGGGAAGAAAACTCAGGTTTGGCAGCTGTGGGAGCAAATGTATGGAAAGATAAATGCATGGAAGAAATGGATGAAAGGACAAAATGTATGGAAGGATAAATGCATAGAGAATGAATGCATGAAGAAACGGATGAAAGGACAAATGCACAAAGGACAAAATGTATGGAAACAGCAGGGGGCAGGGGTGAGGGCAGCAGCAGCTCCATCACCCCAGGAGCTGCAGAAGTGGCCCTGGAGCTCCAGGTGTCCCCTGCTGTCACCACACACAGGCCCTGCCATCTGCCCTTCCCATCCCCACTCCCCCAGACCTTTCCCAGCCCATTCCCTTTCCCATTTCCCTGCAGCCAGGACCAGGTTCTGCTCCCCTCCTTGGGGACACAGGGAGGTGCAGCTGAGCCCCCTGAGCCATCCCTGCTCCAGCTGGAAGGCAATTCCCACACCTGGGGAGCTGAGGGTGTTTTATGTTCATCTGGACACGTTCAAAACCTGGGAATTTTAGTGAGGAACTGCAAAAAGTCCTGCAGTGCTACAGAACATCCAGGGCTGTGTCCATGAGAGACCCTGAGGGGCTGGAGAGTGTCCAGGGCAGGGAATGGAGCCCCAGGAGGGGCTGGAGAATGAAAGGGAAGGGGCTCAGCCTGGAGCAAAGGAGGCTCAGGGGCCCTTGTGGCTCTGCACAGCTCCTGACAGGAGGGCACAGCCGGGGGGTTGGGATCTGCTCAGGGAACAGGGACAGGAGCAGAGGAATGGCCTCAGGCTGGACACCAGCAGGAATTTCCCCATGGAAAGGGGGCTCAGGCCTTGGAGGGTGATGGAGCCCACCCACAGCACTGCTACCATTAAAGGTACCACCTGCAGGACATTTGGAAGTGTGTCTGAACAAGAGAAGTTCTCAATGTTCCCATCTACAGAGCTGCTACAGCTTGAAGGACCCAAGGCAGACATCCAAGAGGAACATTTATTGTCTCAGCAGAGCACCAGCCCCATTTTCACTCAGGCGAGCCCTGCACACACCTGGGGCATCTCTCACCACCTCACAGCTCAAGCACTCCACCTCACTCACACCAGGGGACAGCAATGAAACAATAGAAAACAGGAATACAAACCCCAGAGTGTTCCCTTCTGCCTTTGCCCCAGTGCTTCAATGGTGACAACTCTCTCCAGAGCCCAGCTCAGCTGCAGGAAGGATTGTGCTTGCTGAAGGCAGCTTTCCTTGCTGTCCTTTATTACAAACAGTGTAAACAGAGAGGTGTGGGATCCTGAAATCCCTGCTGGAACATGCAGAGGGCAGGGAATGTTTCACAGCTGGGTCCTTAACACTGGGCAGACTCCCAGCCAGGAGCAGCAGAAGGATGGGAGCAGTGGAGCCCAGGGGTGCTGGTGGGACAGGGGGTACCTGGCTGCTCCTGTTCTGCTGGAATGTGCAGCTCTGCAGGTATTAGAGCAGTGCAGCTGTGCCCTTGGCCAGGCCAGGCTCAGGTGGGAATGGCCAGGGCTCAGTGGGAATGGCCAGGGCTCAGTGGGAATGGCCAGGGCTCAGTGGGAATGCCCAGGGCTCAGTGGGAATGCAGCTCCAAAGTTATTTCAGCACGGCAGCCGTGCCCTTGGCCAGGCCAGGCTCAGGAGGAATACCCAGGGCTCAGGAGCAGTGCCCTGGGCTCAGGGCAGTGCCCAGGGCTCAGGAGCAGTGCCCAGGGCTCAGGGCAGTGCCCAGGCTCAGCAGGGGATGCGGCTCCTCAAGTACTCCAGCCGTGCCCTTGGCCAAGGCAGGCTCGGGGCTGAGGTGGGAATGCCCAGGCTGAGGTGGCAGTGCCCAGGCAGGGCTCAGGGCAGTGCCCAGGGCTCAGGGCAGTGCCCAGGCTCAGCAGGGGATGCGGCTCCTCAGGTACTCCAGCACAGCAGCCGTGCCCTTGGCCAGCACGGCGGCGCGGGGCGTGCGGAACGGGTTCCCCTCCAGCAGCAGGCTCCTGCAAACAGGGGTGAGTTACTGGGATAAATCTCCCTGTACCCACACACTCAGCCACTGCAGGCACATGTCTGAGGCCTGTGAAATTCCTGGGGAGTCCCCCCTCTGTGCTGCTACAGGAGTTTGGGTTTCTGCTGAGCTTTGAGGCAGCTGAGTTTTAATTTATGCTGATAAATCAGTGGGGGTGTAGAACACACCCCACTCCTTCAGCCTCTGCCAGGAGGAGAGAGAAGAGAACTTCTGGAATATAGAAACAGAATTCCAGAGTGGCTCAGGCTGGAAGGGAGCAGTGGGGTCAGCTGGTCCAACCCCCCTGCTCAATGGGAGCTGCACCAGCAGTGTGACTGGGAGCACAGGAAATGTCACCCCCAAGGCTTCACCACGAGCTTCACACAACTCCCAGACCCTCAACATCAGTTCTAAATGATAAAACAACTCCCACAATTCTCTGCAATATTGAGAAATTAGGGAAGAGATTATTGAAGAAACTGCCCTGTTCTACAGATGGCCAGAGACCCTTTCTGGGCAATCCCAACACCCTTTCAATGGGTGCTTTTTCCTCTGGCAAACACTCCCTGAAGAACTGACAGCAAATGTGTTTATAAGCAGCCCCCTGGCCCCACACACCTGAGGCTCTCACAGTTGCCCAGCTCTGGGGGCACCTGGAGAAGGTCATTGTTCTGCAGGTCCAGCGTTCCCAGCTTGTCCAGCCCCTTCAGCTGCACAGGGTCGATGGATCCCACCTGGTTGTTGCTGAGCAGGATGTTCTCCAGGGCTGGCAGGTGATACAGGACACTGGGGAACACCTTAAATCTTCAGGAGGAGAAAGGAGGGATAGTCAGAAACAGGGCATTCGGAAGAGGAGCACTTCATGGGAGCTCCAGCTCATTGAAGTGGCTCCTTGTTCTCACACCACAGGAAAACTGTGTCAAACTCAGCCCAGATCTTTTCATTATTGTATTAAAAAAAGTCTGAAGAGTTTCTCACCTATTATAAGCAAGATTTATTGTGTGCAGTTTTTTCAGCGCCTCCATTTCCTCAGGCAAGGCTGTCAGAAGATTGTTTCTGTTATCAAAGAAAGACAAACAACACGCAGTAAACTTAGTCAGGGGTTTGCCTGAGAATTCCCAGATCAGCTACACAGTCTGGGGCAGGTCCACTGCCTCACAGCAGGGACCAGAGCATGCCAGGGATTCCCATTTCTGCCAGGAGGACACTCAAAGCCTGTCCTCTAAAGATTCCCAAGTATTCCCAAGTAGCCACTAACTGCACACTGCTGCCTGGAAATTCAGCTCCTTGTTTCCAGAGGAAAGCTTATCAAAGTGCCCAGACCCTGGAGCCAAAGTGAATCACTCCAAAGGTCACTCCAAAGCTCCCCAAAATCAATGGATTGAGCTAATCCTGAGCTAACGAAGCCAGGAGCATTTCTCAGGAATCAGAGGAGGCAAGGTGACAACGAGGAGCCATCTCCTGCCTCTCTTTCTGGCAGTGCAACAGAATCTGCACCTTCCCTGTCCTAACTCCCAGGAATTTTTGGTGTGGTTTTCTTCTGGGGGGTTGTGGGAGTGTTTTGAAATAGCAACATCTCAGAACCCTTCTCTGAGTGAGGCAGGATCTCTCCTCCAGCACATTTCAGAACTGGTCCATTTCTTTTTGTGTCTTCTTTAAGCAAGGCCCAAATTTAGGCCAACTCCTATTCTGGCTCTGACAGGGAGAGATTTTGGGAGTGAAGATGATTTCAGTGCTGCCATCCCACTGGAACAGATGGCTGCTCTAGGGAAAGAAGCTCCCAGGCAAGGAAGTGCAACAACACACATCACCAACCTGAGATCCAAATGTGTCAGCTTCTGGAGCAGGCACAGCCCCGAGGAAATGGAGGAGATTTTGTTGAAGCCCAGGCTGACATCACAAACTGAGTCCTTCAGCTCCACAAGCCTAAAGCACAAAAGGAGATGCTGTCACTATGGAAGCTCGTGGTTGCTTTGTAAGTTAGTAAAAAACCCTGTTTATTCTACAAATCAAGGACAAGTTGTGCTTTTTTCTGAAGGGATTTTGGGGAGATAATGCAATGTCACCTGTGGGAGCTCTGCTCCTACAGCCTTACATGTGGGGTAAGGCAAAGCCCAAATAATTTATCTACAATTATCAGATTGCATTTTCTCTCACAAACATTGCAACCAAAGCCTCCTCAATAAATGCAGTCAGGAGCTGTTTCAGAGACCATGGCCCAGGTGACATCACTGCCACCTCATGCCCTTGATATGTTTTAACACAGACTTTACCCACCTTCTTCTGCAGCCAAAAAACCTGACCAAAAATTCCTATTTTTTCCCCATCTTTTTTTTCTGCTCTCCTGTTGTGCTGTTACAAACTCTGGTAGCACCTGCTGCTGCTTGCAGAAGGTTATTTATTGTACTAACATGCTTTGGTGTAAAGGTTTTCACAGCTCAAAAAGTTCCCTGTTAAACCCCCCAAACAGAATCTCTGGCTTAGCCCTGAAACAAAAGGCAATTAAATGAGAAAACTCTCCTGTCTCCTGTCTGGATTTGCATGAAATGGAAATCTGTGGCAGCTGCACACTCCCCCACACCCATCCCAGGGAATTCAGCAGCCTCTCACACGGTGACACACAGCATGGGATGCACAAGCAGCAGCTCCCAAAACTGAGTCTCTAGAAGCCTTTTTGTCCCTCTGGGATTGCACCTGCCCAAGCTGTCTGTGCCAGAGGTTGTGTTCAGCACCCCTGGGAATAAACTGCCCTCAAAAACCAGTGTGGATGGTCTCTGGGGGCTCCCAGAGACACAGCAGCCGTCCTGCTGACACAGAGGGATCATTGGTTCCCAGCAGTGCCAGGGAAAGCCTTTCCTGGGCTGTGGCTGGCCCTGGTGACTGCACACACTGGGATCCGTGTGCACAAACAGCTCAGGGGAGAACAGCACGCTGGAAACCAAGGCAGGAGAGCAAAGCCCAGGTGGGAATGGGCTCCCAGCAGTACCTTGGGGGGATCTCCCTGAGCTGGTTCTTGCTGAAGTTGACGGTGGCCACGGGGTTGGCGCCCACGGCATCGAACACGGCCTCGGGGATCTCGGCAGCCTGCTTGTCACTGGGACAGGAGTGACACCAATTAACCACTGCCTGCTAATCAACACAGCACTTTCACCCCCTTCTAGAGAAGAGCAGAACACAGGGAGCAGCTGCAGGAAACCCCCAGCACTGCCCCATGCCCACAGTGTCACCAAACAGGACTTTTTTCCACTTCCTAACCCTTCCAGGTCCTTTAAAGGAATAACTGAGCAGCAACTCCCCTGCCATAAGATGTTCTGGGGCTTAGTGAAAATCATAAAGAGCTTCAAAGGTACTAAAAGCACCTGCTGGGATTCAGCACTTCAACGAATTCCTACAGAATATCTGATAATACAAAAAAAAAAATTCAACCCCCACCATCTAAATCTGCCCATTCCCAAGCACAGGAATTAAAGGGGGAAATGCCCACATGCAGCAGGGTTTGTGGACAGCTTGGTGTGCAACCAAGGTGGGGAAAAAAACCCACAAGTATAAAATAGGACAGTGTTCTCACAGCTTCAGGAATGAGCAATATTCCCAAATACCTGTAGTCCAATAATTTCAGTGTGGTTATGGCGTGGATGTTGACCTTGGACTGGCTGGGAAGAGTCATGGCTGTCACAGGAGGCTCTTCATTGGGGCCAGGTCCATCATCTGGGGACACCAGAGGGGGGCAGGCACACAGCTGAGCTGCTCTGAGTGCCCCAGGCAGCTGCCACCACCCCCCTCTAATCCTTCAATCATTGCCTAATAAAGGGTTTTTACCATCTTAGATTTGGGGGGTCTTTCAGGGTGAAGGAGGGCAGTGCTGACCTGGACTTTGCCAAGCAGGAGAGAGAGCACTGGAGATGAGATTCTGTGAGGCTCTGCTCCGTGGGGTAGGGGGCTGGAAACTACAAAAACCAGGGAATTCTGACAGGAAATGATGGCCTAGAGCAGCTTTAATAGGATAAGAAACTGAAATATCACACCAAAGTGTTGAGTAAAAGAAATTACTACTGCAAGATAACTGGGAAGAACCTAGATTTAAACAACCACCTTCCCTAAACTCTAATTTACTTTAATTTCTTAGAATATTCTCTTTAAAATGAAGTGGAAAAAAGCAACATACCTTGGATTTTGCTTCTCAGATATTTCAGCAGCTCCTGGGTGCCTTTCTTTAAAAAAGAAACAAACCCCAAGTCACCCAGCAGTACTTGTACATCTGGGGGGACAGTGCAGAGGGACAATGCCAGCACACAGGTGGAGCCCACAGCACTCCTGACTAAAAATCCCACTGAAAACCCCACAGCAGCTTGGGAGCTTGCTTAGTTGTCATTTTATTTATTCCAGCTGAAAATTTCTGATCCTGAATCACAGCCTCAGGCTGCACTTCTGTAGCTCCTTATGTGAAGATTTTTGCCACTTCCAAGAGCAAGTAACAAAGTTCCAAGGAGCTTCATTTTCCCTTTAAAAAGCTCCAGCACAATTTGCTGTGGAGAGCACACAGTGCCAGTGAAGCTGACTGCTCACTGTTCTGCTACCTTTTTATGGCCCAAATCATAAACTCCGGGAAAATCGTGGCAGTTTGCATCATTTGCTGTTAAAAATCAGCCCCAAAGATTTCCCTCAGTCCCCTCACAGCAACTCCCAGTGGTCAGACACAGCTGCCACCTGCACAAACATGAGGGTAGTGAAGTCCAATCTCCTCTGCACTGTTTGTTTTAGGGGAAAGGCAGGTTTGGGGTGTGATTTTAGAGGGTTTTTCAGAACCAGGGACTGACCTAAAGCGCTGGATGTGAATGAACATTTCTCATTCCAGCTGACACAGCCCAAGGGACTGGGTGGACACAGAAGGATAAAGGGAATGTGGATGTTGGAAAGGAGGGAATTGCCACAAGGAGACAGGCAGGGAGAGGGGACTGTGCTGAGCATGGCAAGGGAAGCCAACACAGAACAAGCTGGGAAGTTGTGAGGGAAAGGTGAAGGTCAAACTGAAATCTCAGTAACAGATGTGTGGGAAGGAAAGCAGAGAGCAGGGTAAAGCTCCAGAGCCAAGTAATGGCAGGAGAGTTAACAAAAACAGAACAGAAATGAACTGGAAATTCATCAAGAACCAGGAATGGGGCTGGAACTGGAATAAGAGGCCTGAGGAAGAGAAGGTGAGCTGGGCAGGGCTGCAGAAGGGAAGAGAAGGATCTGCTGCTCCTCTACACTCACCCCAGTCCTTCATCTCAGTATCCACCTGCTCCAAGCTGTGCCTGGGGAGCCCTAGAGCTCCTCCACCAATTGCTCCTTTAAACCAAGTGGAAAAAATCCAACCAGGCAGAGAAAATTGAGCCAAATGAATTTACAGTGTTGGTGATGGATCCAGGCAGCACAAACAGAGCGTGGCCCGAGGGGCTCCTCGTGCCTGGCCTTTGCCCCAGGTGGGAAACACAGCCCAGCTGAAGCAGCAAACCCTCAGTAATCCAGGAACAGCACAACTCCAGCACTCCTGACTCAGACTCCTTTCCAGGAGCACTTTGGACAAGTGCTCATTAACTCAGGGCACACTGCTCCCTCAGCCAGGCACACCAGGGCTTCCCTCTCCTGACAGATGTTACAGATTTCATTGCCACACAGACTTGTCAGCTCTGCTTATTTTGGGAGCATCCCAGTGCTTTGGGAACACTGATTTTACAACCCTGGCAAAGGCACAGAAGTAGGAATGTGCAGCACCACTGAGGAGAGGGGCCTGCCAGGGCAAACACCACAGGGAATTGTGCAGCAGGAGTGGTGCCCAGGCTCCTGCTGCCCTAAGGACTCCTTACCCTGGGATCAACCCACACCCTCCCCTTGCTGCCTCCCTACAAGAGAACAGAGAACTGAATCCTAGAACCTTCATTAAGACAAGACTCAAAGCCCATCCCACTCCACCCTTGCCATGGCAGGGACCCCTCCCACTGTCCCAGCCCCAATGTCCAGCCTGGCCTTGGGCACTGCCAGGGATCCAGGGGCAGCCACAGCAAAGCTGGGAATTCTATTCCAGGGCCTGCCCACCTTCCCAAGGAACAACTCCTAATTCCCATTATCCAATCCATCCCTGCCCTCTGGCAGTGGGAGCCATTCCCTGTGTCCTGTCCTTCCATCCCTGTCCAAAGTCTCTCTCCAGCTCTCCTGCAGCTCCTCCAGGCCACACTGAGCTCACCCCAAAGCCTCTCCTCTCCAAGTGAACAATCCCAGCTGTGCCAGCCTTTCCTCCCAGCAGAGCTGCTCCATCCCTGGCACCATCCTGGTGCCTCCTCTGGACCTCCTCCAGCAGCTCCAGGTCCCTCCTGTGCAGATGCCCACACACACAGCCAAACCCCAGTGCTCACTTGCAGCAGGTCTCTCCGAATGGTTCTCAAAGGATTTCCCTCCAGGGCCAGGAATTTCAGCTGAGGGAGGTTCCCCAGGGTGTAAGGCAACCTGCAGAGGGAAACAACTGATTGATTCCAAAGCAGCCCCCCAGGGATGGGCACTCCAACCCTCCCAGGGCAGTTCCAGTGTCTGACACCCCTTTCCATTGGGAAATTCCTGCTGTGCCCATCCTGAGCTGCCCTGGCCCAGCCTGAGGCCGTTCCCTCTGCTCCTGTCCCTGTTCCCTGGAGCAGATCCCAAACCCCTCCTGTCAGGAGCTGTGCAGAGCCACAAGGTCCCCTGAGCCTCCTTTGCTCCGGGCTCAGCCCCTGCCCAGCTCCCTCAGCCTCTCCCCAGCTCCCTCAGCTGCTCCTCCAAGTCACAGCTAAGTCACAGGCAGAACATTCCACAAGTCCCAGTTTGATCTCAGCAATCCCACAACACACAGAGGGCTCCTTCACTTCCTGACTGAGTCATTCCCTTCCCGTGGAAGGAAGGAAGGAGCTGCCAGCACCCAGCCCCAGCCCAGGTGCCACTATTACCTACTGATGTCATTGTTGGCCAGGTCGAGCCTCTCCAGCTTCTGCAGCACTGTGATCTCCTCGGGCACTGCCTTGATCTTGTTGTCCCTGAGCTCCAGCACACACAGGGAGCTCAGCTGCTTCAGATTCTCTGCATTCAGGATTTCTATCTGATTCTCCCCAGCATGTAACTCCTACAGGAACAAAGGGCACCACAACTGTTTCAAATTACTTTATAACTTATCTCCTAAGTTGTGACATCAGCAGTATGCTGATGTGGAGAATATGGACATTTTAATTCCCTTTCATCTGCCTACAAAATACCTGGATATAACCTGATTGTGTTAAAAGGAAAAACAGTGTATATGATCCATAGTTATAAAGAAAAAATGACAATGAACAAAGTGAATTTATCCAGAAAAAGTTCCCAGAGATAAAAAAAAACTGTTGCAGGCAATATTAGATCCAGCTTTCAGTCATTCCTCTCCTGAAGACTTTTTATTTTCCAAATCTGGAAAGTCCTGCAAACTCAAAAGGCTGAACAATGAGGGCAGGAAGAGAAGTTGCACGTTAAACAGAGTTCTAAACACAGAGCTGTCATCCGGTTTTGATCACAGCACCTCACAAAAGCTGGTGTTTAAAGCAACTGTCATTATTTCAAAGTTTACAGCACAGGCATTTCCAGCAGAGCAGCCATTCCAAGCTCACCTTCAGTAGCTTGCAGGAGGGAAGCTCTGGCAAGGAGCGCAGTTTGTTTTTCCTCAGGTAAAGCTGCTCCAGGGATGCCATGCTTGCTAATTTAGGAGGGACCGTTTCCAGGTAATTTTTGGTACAATCCAGTTGCCTCAAGCCTGTGGAAGTCAATGTCCAGTGAGAAACAGAGGAGAAGATAAAAATACCTTTCTACAGCAGCATAAATGTCCTGGGGTTTAGTTTAAAATAAACACAACATTTTGCCAAACAGATTCTAGAAGTAATAACTCAGATTTAAAGATCCATTTTAAAACCCTGCACGGTATTGCTGAACATAAGCACAGCACTGGCTGTTTGGCATTTAATAACCCAAAGAAAGTGATTTACTTTTCATGGCACTGAGATCTGCAGGCAGCTCCTTGAGCTGGTTGCAGGCCAGGTTGAGCCTCACCAAGTTCACCAGCAGAGCAAAACTGGTGGGGATGGCTGTGAGCTGGTTGTTGGACACGTCCTGCACATGGAAACAGAGATGAGAGAGATGAGAGGTGTCTGAAACATCCCAGGAGTGCTGCTACTGCAAAGTTAATTAGTGGCAGAACAGTAAAATTAGATTGCTGACAACTGGCACAAGTGTGAGAGAAGGAACAACTCCCCCAGGACTGACAGATCACCGGGGATTTCAGCTTTCCCAAAATATGTCAAACCAAGAACACACTAAAAACAAACCCCACCATGCAGTCACTGACACTACAACAACCACTGGAATATTTGCCAAGTGCTGCTGCAGAATGCAGGGACTTTTAACTAGCAGAGAAAGCCTTCCCAAACACAGGACCAGGTCTGAAGCCGTGCTTTACCAGCTCCTCCAGGCTGAGGAGCTGCCCCAGCCCCTCGGGCAGCTGGCTCAGCTCGTTGTGCTGCACCAGGAGGCTCCTCAGGCGCGGCAGCTGCAGCAGCTCCTCGGGAAGGCTCCTCAGTTTGTTGTGGCTGGGGTGGAAACGTGGAACACAAAGGGAAAGGAAAAACACTCAGGAGATTTTAGGAATGTAACTGCACACAGAACATTTGTGTGCCACAGCCTGCTGGTCAGGACACTGCCACCTCTAAAGAACAACTGACTGTCTTTATTTGTTCAAGAAGACTTCTAATCCTACTCTGAATTTACAACATTCCAGGTTTTTTGTTTATGTACTTAACACACACAGTGATAGCATAACCTCTCCTTGTGCACAAATTTACAAAATTACCCCAGTAAACAGAAGATTCTGAACCTTCCAGCACAAACAAGATCTACACTGTTATTTACAATGTGCATTATTCATGACTGGAAATGTTTTATCCTCAGAACTGCCAGACTGAAGCAAATAAATGCAAATAAATATTTTGTGTATCATTATTCAGAATATCACTGTTTGCACCTTCCAAGCAATTGTGACTTTGAATATCAGTGAAAACAATTTATAGAAACCCAAGGCCACCACCAGTATAGATCCAAAATGGATAATGCAACAAACATATAATTACACTCTACAGTGAGTAATCTGGAATTAAATTTTTGAAAGAAAGGTTGCTATCCTGCAATCTCACTCACACCCGAAAGTCATCACAGCATTTCTCATGTTTGATCTGTAACATGGCCTCACCTGACATCAAGTTTCTGGAGATTTTCAAGTTGCCCTAAAGCAGAAGGAAGTGATGTCAGTTGATTGTCATGCACCTGGAAAAGAGAGGTTTTAGGACACAGTTACTAATTTGTACCTCAGAGGGGTTTTTTTGGGGAAGAATTTCTCCTCAATATCCCATCTGTCCCAGCCCTCTGGTAGTGGGAAGCCACTCTCCCTTGTTGTGGCACTCCAGGGCCCTGTGAAATGGATACACCAGGGAAATGGAAAACAAATATCCAGGATAACATTTCCCCATGTCCTACAGGGAAGCACCATCAGAGCACCAAGGGATCCCTGTACTCACGTCCAGCGTGGTGAGGGCAGGCAGCAGCTGCACATCCTCCGAGAGGCTCTGCAGCTTGTTGGAGGCCAGGATCAGCTTGGTCAGGTCCGTCTGCTCCCACCAGCGATCGGCAGCTCCAAAGGACAGGTTCTGCTGGGCTTCCTCCGGCGTGTCCAGGTTGATCCTCCACACGTGCTCAGGCACTGCAGCACAAACACAGCCGTCAGCTGAACCCCGCAGGTGTCCGTTCCAAGATTTCACAGTCAGAGTGCTTTTTGGGTGTAAAATTATTGAGTGGGTTGGCATGGAAGGGACCTTGATGCTCATTAGTTCCAACCCTTCTGCCTTGGGGGGTGACATATACAGAGACAGATAAATATATATGGACACATATGGCCATATACATATGTAAGTACATATGTAAAAACATACATCTATACAGCTACATATATATATACATGCACACATAATACACACATCCCAATAGCCACTCTCCAGTCCATTGTGTTCCAGAGACATTTTTGCAGAGATATCAACAGAAACCGATGGAAACATGCCAGGAACGGACACCAGCGAGCAGATGGCGCTCCCCGGGAGCCGCTCCCGCCCCGCCCGCAGCCCGGCGGCCCCCGGGGCTCCCCGGCCGCAGCCCCGGCCCCAGCCCCGACTGGGCTCACGCACCGTGGGTGAGGCCGCGTCCCGCCAGGTTGAGCTGGCCGCTGCGCCGCGCCAGCCGCAGCAGCCCCTGCGGCACCGGCGGCGGCTCGGCCACCCGCCCGAACCCCGGCCCCGCACCGCCGCCGCCCGCCCGCGCCCGCCGAGCCGCCGCCATCGCCGCCACAGCCCGAGCGGGGCCGGGGCTGGAGCCGGGGCTGGAGCCGGGGCCGCGCTGCTGCCGCTCGCTCGCTGCCGGGGCCCGCGCTGGAGCCGCCCTCAGCCGGAGCCGCCCGCCCGCCGCGCAGGCGGGGCCCCGCGGGCGGACCCGGCCCAGCCCCGGCGCCGCCATTTCCCGCCCCGCGGTGCCGAAATGGAGCCCCGGAACGCGGCTGCTCGCGGTGCTGTACGCGGACACACGAGGAGCAGCACACGGAACGGCGCTTTCGCATCAGTTTATTGTGTTTGTTTTCCCCCTTAGCCCTGTGCGCAGCTACACTGCAGCATTCTGGGGGGCTGTGCGGGGCTGGGCTCCATGATCTCCAGGGTCTGTTCCATGCTCAGCAGATTTTCAGGATGGTTTGGGTTGGGAGGGATCCAACGGCTGAGGTGGAACGAAATTATATTCAAAGTCACAACAGCTTGGAAGGTGCAGTGATGTTCTCATTAATCATACAAAATATTCCATGCCTTCACTGCCCCAGGCTGCTCCCAGCCCCAGTGTCCGGCCTGGTGTTGGACACTTCCAGGGATCCAGGAGCAGTCTCTGTGCCAGAACTTCCCCACCCTCCCAGGGAAGGATTTCTCCCCAATATCCCATCCAAACCAGCCCATGGAACCAGCCCCGTGCCTGCAGATCCCACCAGCAGTTCCCAGTGAGAGAAAAATGCTGATAAAGGAATGTGGCCCCATGTTGGACTGTAGTTCTCTTCGCTCTGTAACAGCACATCTTGTGCTTCAAACACTCCCCTCTTTGAAAAATGCTTCTACAAGTAGTTCCATTGGAATGAAAAGTAATTAGTGAAGGTTTAAGTACATTAGTCAAGTTTGTAATTCAGGAAACTCACTTCAGGCACTTGCTCTTGATTAAGGATATTGGCCTCATTATTTTTTTTACCAGTGTTCTTTAATCTCCCCACTTCTTTTTTTCCTCTCTCAGTGGAGTCAGAAACACACAGAAAATACTGGGTATTTCAACTGATTATTTAAAAAAACAGTGGTGGTTAAAAATGGGTTTTAAGGACTTCAGAGGGTGAGTGCTCTGTGCCTCAGGGCCCCTGGTATAAACACTGTGTCACTTTCATCTCATTCAGTTTCAGTGCTGTTGGATAGCTAAGGTCCACGTGGAACATTGCTGACAAATTCAAATCTGGAATTTAAATAAGCTTTTGGCAATTCAGTACAAGATACGGCATCAGTAATATTTCAGAAGTGGAAATGTGATATCTGCTAAGGGAGGACAGTAAGCATCTCCTACTTTATGAATCAGATGAGGTAGAATTTCAGAAGGATTAATAAATAAAGCTGGTTTTATTTACATTCAGGAACATTATGGGAAACACATTAACATAAAACAACAAAGTCATCTGGAAATAGCATGTACTATGTAAACTGCAAATACATTTTTTTCCCCTCTCTAATGAGAAATTCCCACCCCAACATTTTACTGCTCATGATGCCTTTTCTGGGGATACCTGAAAACAGAGATAGAAGTAAGGGAGTAAAAAGCAGGTATATTTATTGAAAGGCCTGCAGGTACATTAAGGGCAGACAAGGCCCACCAGGTACTACACCCAAAAATAGATGATGGGTCACGAATTTTTACACTTTTATAAGTTTGGTCCATTTGCATATTGGGGATTAATCCTGCAATTACATCTTCAGGTGATGAAGTCATTTACCCCAAGTTTGCTCCCCTCAACTCACTTTTGTTTACATGTCTGGGCCTGAGACAGTGAGGAGTCCTTGATTCCCAGGCCTGGAGAGAAACTGTCTTGTCTGACCAAACTGTGAACTAGGATTGTATATGGAGTTTAGAGCTCTACACTAAAGAACTGCAGGATCACAAACATAGAAAAACGGAAAATCCAGAATCCTAATGCATCAGTGGGACAGTGTATTTTGTGTGACTTTGCTCTGTGCAATGACGAGGGACGAGGCGGCAATTGCGGCCCCTCAGAGCCCCCTCAGCTTTCCCGCGCGCGGGGCCGTGACGGGGTGGGGGGGGGTGAGGGCCGAGCGCGCCCCCTCCGCGCACGCGCCGCCCCCGCGCGCGGGCGTCCCTCTCCTCCGTGCGCGTCGGGCGGCGCGGCGCATGCGCGGGGCGGCGCGCGCAGGCGCGGCGCGGTGCACCGTGGGATACTGCGGCCCGGGCAGGCTGGTGAGGCGGCGCGCGCGGGGCCGGCGGGGGCGAGCGAAGCGGGCCGGGGGCGGCGGGGCCGGGCCGAGCGAACGGGGCCGGCGGCGGCGAAGCGCAGCGCCCCGCCCGCGCCTCACCCGCCCCGCGCCCCCGCTCTGTGTGTCTGCTGCAGCACCGGCGGAGCGGGCGGCGGCGCGATGGCCTCCAGCAGCGGCACCGACGTGATCCAGGTCACCAACGTCTCGCCCAGCGCCAGCTCGGAGCAGATGCGGACCCTCTTCGGCTTCCTGGGCAAGATCGAGGAGCTGCGCCTCTTCCCCCCCGAGTGAGTGCGGGCCCGGCCCGGCCCCGCCGCCTCCCCCCCGTCCGTCCGTCCCTCCCCCCCGCCCTGCCCGCGGCCCGGCGCCGCCTCCCTCGCTCCCTGCCTGGCTCCCGGCCCGGCCGCCCCCGCTGCCCGCGATCCCGCCCGGCCGCGGCGGGGGCGGCTCTCGCTGCCGGTGCGCCCCGCACGGCCCCGCTCGGGCACGGGACTGCGGGCGTGGAGCGGCACGTGCGGCTCCGGTGAAACCCACGTTTGTCTCCGGGAGTTGTTTGTGCCCGCTGAGCCTCTGCTCTCCGCGTCACCCCCGCAGCGCCAGAACTTCCAGTGTACGCGAATGCGTTTGTTACAAAGGATTGTTTGCTAGAAGAGCAGCTTACCGCTAATGTGCAAAAAATACGCTTCTGGTATTTGTGTTCCGTGCAAACAGATCCGTGCTGAGCAGAAAGGAAAGTGACAAATACGGATTTGTCTGTTGCACCTCTTGCAAGGAATTCAGCGCAAATTAAAACAAATAATGTGCATTTCAAGTGCGTATATAACTGAAAAGAAAGTTTCAGGTACCCTGGCAATTTACAAATAGCAACAAACAAAAAAAAAAAAAGAAGACAGTTTTTATATCTTCACTTGCAGTTAAGTTCTAATGAACATAAATAATGAACATAAATTAAGTTCTAATGAACATAAATCCTTTCTGATGCAGTATAAAACCTGGGTGTTGGCAGTGCTGATGGTTTCAGTTTGATTTACAAAGCCTGGTGTCATCATGTGTTGGTGGTTTGCATATTCATCATATAAATTAAAGGGTTTCTTTCTGCCACGTTGAAGATTAATCAAACAATCAATTATTTGTAATGCCCAAAATTACTTGGGTTTATTATTTTAGGGGGAAAAAAGCTATAGCAGAACATTTGTTTTTCCTCCTTGAGGTTTCTATCCCTGTTAACAGAAACCAAAGACAGTTCCAGAGGGAGTTCCCTTGTTCCCAGCTGGGATACCTGGCGTGGCAGGAGCAGTCCTTCCCTGGCCTGCTCTGTGTTTGAGCACTTTGTCTCGTTTTTCAGGGCGGTTGTTGGAGGTGATTTGTGTCTCTGAAACTTTGTAGCTTTCGATACACATTAACTAACCTGTTCAGAGGTTGCTGCAGTGCCTCGGTGTCCTTTCCCTTGTGTGAGGAGCTCAGCCCCAGGGGGTTTTCCCCGAGCTGATGGGAGTCTGCTCTGGCACTTCAGGGCCCCATCCACATCGCCACGAAGAAAGGGACATTTTCTAATAGTGCCACATTCTTTTTCTGCTCCTTCTCCCTCAGATTCCATCTCCTGACTTCTCCCTTCCCATGGTGCCCATGCATTTTTGGAGGGATGTGGGATATAAATCATAATCGGTGAATTCTCCCCATGATCTGGATTCCTTCCTGGATCCTGCTGGGATTCTCCCTTGCCTGTAGTATTTGAGGAACCGATCCCATTTCCTTTGCTCCACCTCTTTGTTTGATCTGTGTCACTCTGGCTCTGCTGTAGAACTTCCTCGTTCTCCTGCTGTTCCAGATCACGTGTAACTTCCTGAGCTTCTCTCAGTTCCTGTTTTTCCTCCTCTCCCCTCATCCACCCCTTTTCCCAGTTTATTTAATCCCCTGTTTCTCATTTCTTGTACACCTCAGCTGCATCTTTAATGCACAATCTGCTTTGGGACTTCTTCCAATTTTCCTCCCCCTCCTCCTCCTGCTTTTGCCCGACTCCATTGCCTGGTTCTCATCTTTATTATATTCCATAAAGCTGCATCCAGACTGGAAAGTGGAGGGAGTGGATTTCTGAGTTTCCTGTATTGCAGCCCCAGGAAATCCTTGTGTGTCCCAGCATTCCAATGGCTGAGAGACAATTCCTGAATGCTTCAGCCTTGGGGTGAATTAGAATAATGATGGATGGTGGCTTTTTTTGGGAGCTGTTGAGAACATCCAGTTCTTGCTGAATTTCACCCAGCTTGGATTTGAGAGTGAGTGGAAATACCATTTTTAAAAGTGCAATACACAGATGTAAATTAAATGTCAGGCTGCAGAAGCGTTGCCTCACACATTTTCAGTTGATATTTTAGGTTCATTATTTTGGGAGAAAGCTCAGCCACCCCAAAGCATTCCCACAGGCACTCGTGGCTGTAAACAGGATCTGCTGAAGAATCAATAGGATCTGCTCTGATTCACATTCCTTTGTTATCTGGCATTTTAAAAATGCCTCAAAATCCTGGGCTGCATCTCTATAATGAATTGTGTAATTTTTATACAGTTTAGATTAGGAACTCTTTCAGCTCTGCCTTCAACCCTTGATTTACTTTCCTTTACAATTTTTCTGTGATTTTGTTAAACACCTTCTACTAAGGCTTCTTTGGTTCTATGTAATCATTATTTTTTATTTCTTGTTATTTCTTATTATTAATTATTACTTACGGGCTAAAGAAGGCACCATTTTGGCAAGCTACTGTGGATTCCTGGGCACAAATGAGCCAACAGATTCCATTTTTTTTCTCATTTATCACTGCAGTTATTTCCCAATTTATTCAGTCTGCAAGCTGTGGGAGCAAGTGGCTGTTTCTAATTTTAATGTTTCAGAAGCTGCAATGTGCTGGCTCCCATTTGGTTTTCCACACCAGGTGAAATGTAAGGTTATTGAAGTGTGGTCTGACAGACACTGGGGGCAGTTGTGCGTGTTGGGGCCGGTGGGGCTGAAGGTGAGGGAGCTTTTGGCATTTGCAGTGCCCAAAATAGAGCCTGGATCTGCGTGCTGGTGTCGGAGCTGTTCCCTGAATTCCGACAGCCTCCGGTGCTGAAAGGCTTGATCAGCCTCAGCAGCCCAGATCAAACTGCTTTGAAGTCGGATGTTTTGGAGTTGGGCTGGCAATCCAGGTAGGAAAAGCAGCTTTTTGTCAGCGTCAGGGATGTTTTCAGAGCTCCCCAGGCTGATTTGGATCTCTGGCCTGGCGTAGGAACAAGGGGTTTAGGATTTGCTGCTGCTTCCACTCCCTGCCTGGGCCTTCTGGAGGCAGCTTTTAACTCCTCTGTCCCACAGTTCTGTCTGCAGAAGAATTTTCCTTCCTGTCCTTCACTTTGTACATCCAATTACAGCAAAATCTGCCCCACTTTAAGGACGGGGGGGACTCTTAAAACCCGTGCCTGGATTGACTGCACCTGGTTTTTCAGTTTGGTTTGGTATTAGGGAAGTTACAGCTGTAGTGCTACCATTATTTCCTGTCATAGGAAGTTGATATTTCTGGGTTGGTTTTTCTTCGAAGTGGCTCAGAACTTCTCAGTTTTGGGTTTGTAGGCTGACAGTCACTTGTTCTGAGCTGGAGCAGCACAGGCCTGCCTTGGAGAGAAGTCTGTTTTAGTGTGCTCAGCTTTCCAGTCCTGCCTGAGCTCCTTGCATTTCCTTCTGTTTGTTCTTCCCTGCTGAAGACAGGCAGGAGCTCAGCACTGGGCATTGCTCAGGATGTGAGAGCATGGTGAAGTTTAGCCTAGAAGCTGGGATGGAATTGGGTTGATGAATGAAACAGAATCCCAGACTGGTTTGGGTTGGGAGTGACCTTAGAGCTCATCCAGTGCCACCCCTGCCATGGGCAGGGACACCTTCCACTGTCCCAGGCTGCTCCAGCCTGGCCTTGGGCACTGCAGGGATCCAGGGGCAGCCACAGCTGCTCTGGGAATTCCATTCCAGGGTCTCGGCACCCTCCCAGCCAGGAATTCCTTCCCAACATCCCATCCCTCCCTGCCCTCTGTCAGATCAAATCCTTCACCCCACACCCTGCCCCTACACGCCCAAGGATCCTTTAATCATCACCCTCTTCATTTCACCATTTACCTTAGTCAGTCATCTGGGGCCTAAAGCAGCGAGCGTGAAACCTCAGGGTTTAACTGAGACAGAATTGGTCACTTTATCTCCTTTTTCAGCCAAGTTTTCCTCCCAGCCAGGGCGGAATTTGCATTTAGGTGGCCGCTCATGGATTTGTTGCGCACAGCAGAGCTCTCGTGCAGCTCCAGGGGATGACAGAGCTCACATGCAGCTCCAGGGGATAACAGAGCTCTCGTGCAGCTCCAGGGGATAACAGAGCTCTCATGCAGCTCCAGGGGATAACAGCTCTCGTGCAGCTCCAGGGGATAACAGAGCTCTCGTGCAGCTCCAGGGGATAACAGCTCTCGTGCAGCTCCAGGGGATAACAGAGCTCACATGCAGCTCCGGGGGATAACAGAGCTCACATGCAGCTCCAGGGGATGACAGAGCTCTCGTGCAGCTCCGGGGGATAACAGAGCTCACATGCAGCTCCGGGGGATAACAGAGCTCTCGTGCAGCTCCGGGGGATAACAGAGCTCTCGTGCAGCTCCAGGGGATAACAGAGCTCACATGCAGCTCCAGGGGATAACAGAGCTCTCGTGCAGCTCCGGGGGATGACAGAGCTCTCGTGCAGCTCCAAGAGGGGGGTATAACAGCTGGTGGGGTGTGGGTTGGGTGGCAGTGTCCCTGCTGTCCCTGACGTGGCTCTGTCTCTTGCAGTGACTCCCCCTTGCCGGTGTCGTCGCGCGTGTGCTTTGTAAAGTTCCACGACCCCGACTCGGCCGTGGTGGCCCAGCACCTGACAAACACTGTGTTCGTTGACAGAGCCCTCATAGTCGTTCCCTATGCTGAAGGTTTGTAACTTGTTTGGTGTTCTATGGGGCCACCCTTGGGTGGTGGTTGGTTCCTGTCCAGTGCTCAGAATTTAACAGTAGTGTGTCAAACACGTCAGAGATTGCCATTCTGAAACCCTTGGTATATTGCCTTGGCCCCTGCGTTTGGTCACTGTGTTTCCATAGTGACACCAAATCTAACTGGAAAGTTTTGTGTGTCTTGGAGTTTTTTTGTGTGTGTCTAAGAACGTTTTAGGCAGAATTCTATGCCAATTTTGCTCTGTGTCAGTCTCAATGAGACGTTTTCCCAAACAGTTCGTAATGCAAACAGGTCCATATTTTAAGGAAATTTTACTTTAATAATTGTTTCACTCTCTTCATGAGAATGGTTTCTCCCTCCCTGAGAGTGCATGGGAGAGTAATTAACATTCCTTTGGGCTATGCTGCCACTGCATTTATTTGGGAACATCCCCAAAAAAAGGCCCTCACTCTCCTTGTGGAGTCCAGTATACCAAGGGTTTGAATAATTATGGTTTAATTCAAAAGTGACAACTTCCAAGAGGTGCCACATGGGCACTGGTCCTAGTTTTTAATTCCAAGTTTTCTTGTTCATCCTTGATATATTTAATAGAATTTCACTAAATAATAAACTCTTCTCTCTGTTATTTGTGTGTGTGATTTTTGTAGTGGAGAAGGCAAATGCAAAGCCCTTCCAGATGACTGAAAAACAGTGGGTCCTCTGCAGCTACAGGGGATTCTAGCCATTAACTAAAGGCCAGCAAGCACTCAAGTCCCCAAGTGTTTTCCTGGTGTAACCACTTGTTAACTACATTTTCTCTTCTTCTTTTTATTTTTACATTTTAGGGTGTTACAGTAATTTGAAAGGCAATGAGCAGGGTTTTTGGAACTTACCTTAAAAGCAAAGTGCTGAGAAGACACCTCTTCTTACAGAAGTCTTATTAAACTCTTCTAGACTTGCTTTAGAAGTAACTGATTTCCATTGTACTTGTGCATTTCTTGATTTACTTCTGGGAAAGGTTGAATTGAATAAAATCTTGCAGATTAAGTCATACTACACTGCTAAGTTGGGTACATGGCCTGGGGTCACACCTGTAATCTTAATCTGTCCTGCTGGAGCTGTCTCTTGAGGCCTGGGGAGCTGTCTTATCTTATCTTTGTATTCTTTAAGCTTAAAAGATACGAAACTTAAACTTTACAAGATGTCCAGCCTAATTCCTGGAGTGTAGGAATGTGCAGTGTGGCCTCTGACTGAGCCCTGCTGCTCCTGAGGGCACAGAGCCCCTTCTGCAGTGGAGTTACTGCTCCTGCTGCCACTGCTGCAGAACAGCAGAGCTGAGAGCTTCTTGTCCCTGTGTGGGTGTTAACACAGCACCAGGCCAGTGGGATTCTGCTGCAATATTCTCCAAGGCCCATGGGAATAATGCCAGTGTTTAACTCTTCCTACAAGGATAAACCCACTTTTCTCTTTGTCAGTCTCACTTTGTCCACTCTGGATAAACCTGGCACACAGAGAAACCTGCCCAGCAGCTGGGCTGCAGAAAATGCAATTATTAAAGTAGAATATTTTCCTGGGCCTGTCAAGGAGTCACTCCTGGGCTGTACCTTGTGTTGTCTGACAGTTCAGAATTTAATGGCCTTGGCACATCCCAAGGGAGATGTTCAGCCAATAAAGCATTGCCCCTGGGTTGATGATCCCATACTTGTGTCCCTGTGCTGGAATACAGTTTCCCCCAAAATTCAGCTGCCAGGGTCCCAGCTGAAGCAGGAGCAGCATTTCCCCAGCCCACAGTGCCACTGCTGATGTGCTTAAAGCCAGGCCTGTGCTGAGTGGGGCCGTCCTCTCTCTGATGTCTGCTGTGCTAATGAACCTGTGTGATTATTGCCTGTCACTAAAGCAAATGTTTATTATCTGTTTAGTGCAATAATTCCCCCCCTGTCCCAAGTTTTAGCTCACACAGACACTTTGGTGTTGGCTGTTGCTTTGTGTTATAGAACTATACACAAAGGCTACGGTAAGGTTTAGTATTTGTCATTTTCTCTGGGCTAATTCCTGGATTTGGAAGGAACTCTTAAGGTTAAAGATGGCTGGGGGGGGTGTTTAGGTTCTTTGGTTAATGTTTGTTTCTTTTGTCTGTTTCTTTTTCTTTCATTTCTACACATTCATGCAGTATTTCATGGTTCTAACAAAGCAGCAGTAAAAAAAGCTCTTGAAGCATGAAAATTAACTGGTGAGGGGCCTCATTGCTTTTTTAAAATTGTAGTTTATTTAAGTACTTTTAAAAGAAACAATTAGAGGATCAGATGCATGAATTTTTTTAATGGATGCAGATCTTCTGTGAGGTGTCTCGAGCTAAGTCTGAGGATTTGTATTTAGATGCCAGAAATGTTGTAGTTGCACTAATTTGAAATGTTTAGCTGTAATTGATAAATATCCTCTTGAGACATAATTTTGCATGCCAAATGACCCCATAATCTCTCTGTAGGTATGTTGATATATTTATGCATTCCTGCCCTTTGCCTCCATGACCTTTTTCCCTGTCCCTCCATAACTTTGGGTATCTAAAGTGCTGCCAGCTCAGTGCCACGAGCCAGATATCAGTGCTGTGTATTGTACATTTGTGTAGATTATCGGCACTTCTCAGTATAGGTGGGAGGAACCATTACCTTTATTTAACAGTGGTTTTTCTTTTTTGTTGTTGTGTTTTACAGTTCTTTTCCCTGGTTCAGCCTGAACTATATACCAGGCCCTGCTGAAAATACCACCCAACAGTTTTCTTCTGCAGCTTATCCAGTTTCTCTTAAGTGCCCTGTACATATTGTATGTTTTATGATGAGATGCAGTTTCTTAATATGTATTACAGAAACACTACTGGTATTTGCAACTATATAGTAAAATTGTTTTATTGAACTCTCATTCTGGGGGCTTGGGCACATTAACAAATTAATCCATCTGTATAGGGCTTTTGCTGTTGGATAGAGTAAAACTCCCTCCACACCTGTTTGCTAGTAGGGCCCTGAGCACTCTGTGTGCAGAGCAGGCAGTGCAGTAACCCCTGGGCTTAGCTGGCTGCAAGAGTCCCCTGTGCCACGGCAGGTGGCAGCAGCACTGCTGGCGCTCTAGGCTGGCACGTATTGGAGCAAAAGCATTTTACTGCACAGGTAAGGAATGTGCCAGCATCCCTGTGTGTGTCCCAGCCACAGACACAGCCCCAGCCTTCCCGGAGAGCCGCAGGGACCGCACTCCCTGTGCCACGTCAGCAAAAGCCCTACCCAAACACCCGTCCCTTCTCTTTAAGTTTGCCAAAATTTGTATGGTAGGTGTAAAAAGAAAACATAGTGAACTGTACCATATTATTAACCCCTAAATCCAACTTTTTTTGTCTTGTGTATCTTGATTTTTCTGTGTGCTTTGTAGTGAAGCAGCCGACACGAGTCGTTGTTCATAAAACAGCTTTTGAAAGTTGAGAGCACTCTCACCCCTGGAGAACCGACTGTGCTTGCTTACGTTTGGTTCATGACTTAAAAATCGAGTACAGGTGATGAAACCTTGGCAGTGTTAACAACAAAGTAGTGTGTATTGTGCTATTTTTTTGCTCTAGAAACTTAACCTTTTGTAGAGAAAAAGGAACAGTCAAATTGTCACCCATTGAAGTTGCATTCTGACAAAAAAAGTTAATGCTAAATATTAATAGCCATCAAGCTTTGTATTTTAGCCAACATAAGTACTTTCAACAAACTCAGGTGGTGTATCAGGGAGACTTTGCTGGGTGTATTTGTGTATTTGGTGCCTCTGGGCTGGGATGCCCTCTAATGCCAGGCTGTTTCCCTGCAGGAGTCATTCCTGATGAGACTAAGGCTTTGTCTCTCTTGGCACCAGCTAATGCCGTGGCAGGGCTGCTGCCCGGGGGTGGCCTGCTGCCCACTCCCAACCCTCTCTCTCAGGTAGGCTGGGGACCCCTGGGTGCCTGCTGCTGCATTCCCCTTCATTCCTGCTCTTTCTTTCAGGACTGATGTGTTCATTCCAATTCCTAGAGTGATTTATTGACCCTGCTGGACTGGGACAGCTCTGATGTGATTGGGGCATGACAGTGACAAGTTGTTAGATGGAATATCCTTATTTCCTCTTTCCTGGTTTCCCAGGGCTCTGTTTGTGCCTCCCGCCCCTCTCACCCGCTGTACTTTACAGATGTGACAAGCAGTAGAGATCTCACAGACTGTAAATTCCTCAAGTCCAAGGAGCTGCCACACTGTGAGATTCCCTTCATTAATCCTCCAGCTGAGGGGAAAATTGGAGCCTGCTTGTGTGAACCCACAGGAATTCATGTGGAAGATGAACAGTGAGAATTGCACATTGTGGGAAAAGCTGGAGTCACAGCTCAGCTCTTAACAGGGCACAGAATCAAAGTGCAGGAGGCAAATTAATCACAATAAAGCCTCATTAATTCTGCACCTCTCAAACCCTCCCCAGCTCCTGCTTAGCTGAAGGAGCCCCTGGCCACGGAGCTGCTCAGGAGGGAAGAGCCTGAATTTAACCTTTGAAACCCAGGGAAGGGGTTGGGAGAACCAAATACAACCCAAAGATTTCATTCACTAAAAAAAGTGTGCATGTGAATCCTGGAAGTGGATGCTGAGCCACCTGAACTGCAGCTGTGGCTCTGCTCCCAGCCCCTCTGGTGGGATGTGTTCAGCACATCCATTTTAGGAGGGGACTGTGCTGCACAGTTCAGCACATCTTGGCACTGTGTGTTGGGTTTGGCTGGCTGTCTCAGCCATCTCATTTGAAATGGCCCAAAATGAGCTGCTTTAGGGAACCTTCTGCTCTCCCAGTAGCTTTTTAACCAATTTGGAGACATTTGCAGGGATGCAGTCTTGTTAAATTGCTTTTCAACATAAACTATGGCCATCTCAACCCTAAAATGAACTAGAAATGGGGCAATAGCCTCAAAAACTTGGAATTAATTTCTATTTTAGCACTGAAAAATAACTTTGTTTTCAACTATCCCTTCAGTTGGCTGGAATGCTTTGCTCCTTCACCTTTATTTCCCCTGCCCAGTGATGTCCCTGCCTGATTTTTGTCACTGCTGTGCCCTAACTGCTGTCTCTGCCACAGATTGGTGCTGTCCCTTTAGCTGCTCTAGGAGCTCCTGCTCTCGACCCTGCCCTTGCTGCTCTTGGGCTTCCTGGAGCAAACCTGAACTCCCAGGTACGTCCTCATTCCAAATATCTTTTACTGCCCCCTCTTTCCTGCTCTGAGAGTGGTTTTCATTTGTGTCACCTCACAGCCACTGCCTGGGAACTCCGGGGATTGGAATGAAAATACCTGCTTGAATATCAAAGTAAAGGCTGGAAGGGGCCAAGGAATAATTTGGGAATAGCAATGAAGTATTTCAAATATGTGTCATTATCAGACCAGGAACCTGCCTTGTTCTTCAAGTAAAAAGTAGTTTGGCTTTTTAATTTTGTAGGTGTCAAAAATGTGAGGAAACTTCATCAGGTTGTTACAGCTGAACAAAAAAGGTTTTTAAGTACTAAGTACTAGAATATTTATATCAATAAAAATATGTCAATATAAATATATTGGTCATATCTATATAGATAAAATATTTAAGAGATAAGAATAAAATACTCTTTTACAGCCACAAGAAGCAGCAATAATTTAATGCATTGCTACTACCATCACTTAAATTTTTTATGTATTCCCATGTGGAAGAACAAGTAAATGATGGTGAAAATTAAATAACAAATGAAAAAAAATTTAAGGCAAATTAGAAAAATGTAAATTTGGGGAGACGAAGTATTTTTGTACATTAAACTATCAGATTGTAACAAACATTTCAACAATGAAAGTTGGAGTTCATTATAAAAAAATGAGTGAGAATTAAACTTTTTTTTCTTAACACCCCATTGGTGCAGGAAGTGATCATGATACCTGGATTATCCTAAGAGCTGTAACATTTTTTTCATGGAATACTTAAATGTTTGTAAGTTGGCATTGAGCTCTTTAGTGGACAGACAGCTTAGAGAGGGCTCTGTTCTCTTGCAGTGACAGAAATAACCTGTGCACAAAAAGTTACTAGTACATAAGGACAAACACACCCCAGCAATGTATTTTTATCTGCTGGTATTTTTATCCATTTGTGGTTTCACCCATTTGTGGTTTATCCCTGATCCTGCCCGGTCAGGGCTGGCTTTGGCTGCTGTGGAGGATGAATCCCCAGTGTGGGGTGTTCACAGCATCCAGAGTTGCCTTTCCTCTTTGCTGGAGGTGTTCTGCTCTGCTTTTCCAGCTGGGAAAACTCCAGGGGACATTCCAAGGGAGCTTCTCTGGAGCTCTCACATCTCCCAGCCTGGTTCTAACTTTGTTTTTCCCTCACAGTCTCTTGCAGCAGATCAGCTCCTAAAACTGATGAGCACAGTGGATCCAAAGTAAGCACCAGTGTTCCCCAACCCTTGTACTGCACTGCTGGGGGATTCCATGGGAATGTCCCTGGGAATATCCATGGGTTCAGTGCCCAGGCCCTGTCCTGCTGGAGCAGCCGGGGTAGGGGGTGGGATCAGATGGGCTTGATGTCCCTCCAAACCAAAACCACTCCAGGGTTCCCCGAGTCTGACAGTGCAGAGCTGTATCCCTTGGGTTGCTGAGTGCTGAGTTTTGGAATTCTGTGTTGGCCAGGTTGAACCACGTGGCTGCAGGTCTCGTGTCCCCCAGTCTGAAATCAGATACCTCCAGTAAAGAAATAGAAGAGGCCATGAAGAGAGTCCGAGAAGCACAGTCCTTAATCTCTGCTGCTATAGAGCCAGGTAATTGCAGCCTGGAATGAGCCCTTCCAGCCAGCATGGGGCTTGGACACAGCACTGAGCAGAACTGGTGCTCTGCAGAGCCCTGCCTTCATGCCTGTGCTCTGTGGGAATTCCTGTAGTAGGTTTTTAATCATCCTGCAGTGGATGCTCCATTTCCTGCAGAAACAGGTTGAAATTAATCCATTGATTTCCCAAAATTCACTGATTCGAAGGCTGTAAAACAACCAGGCTTCCCTGAGGGGAGTTCTTGCTGCTGCCTCAAATTCCAAGGGAATGTGCATTTCCTGGCCTCACCACTTGGCACCCTGCTGATGTTTCTCAGGGATGCTTTTGTTAATCTTGATTCCTAATCTGGGAGGTTTGTAAATAATTCTTTTTTGGAGCTTCTTTCAGCAGGTTTGGTTTTAGAACAAGCAGCTCCCTCACAAATGTCAGAGCCACCAAATCTGAGAGGCAGAAACTTGAACGCTGAAAATACAGAATATTCATCAGTCCTGCAGCCTCCTGATGATTTCTAGGAAAGAACAGAGCTCCTGTTCTTGTTTAGTTTCAGGCGTTTTTGTGGGAAATTCAAAACAATCATTTGTCAGGTTCTTCAGCCCCTCAGGAAATGGCAGATTCTGGGATTTTCACAGGATTTTCCATGGCCCTGCAGCCATCAGCCTTTCACTGACTTAAGATTTTTTCTGAATTTTGACTTCTCTAATTTAATATAAAACTGTTATTTTATGTCACAAACATATGCCCATCCTCTGTTGGTTCTTTTTGTCTTCTTGTGAAGAAAATTATAGATGAGCCTTCATTGCAAATGGCAAGATCAGGTTGATTTATATCAATTATATGAAGCTCTGGGTCCTTTCCTTTAGAAAATCTTTTTGAATATTAAAATCAAACATTGGTTTTTATTCTGGTTTTCCTTTTCCAGACAAAAAAGATGAAAAGCGAAGACACTCAAGGTCGAGGTCGCGCTCGAGGAGGAGGAGGACACCTTCCTCATCCAGACACAGGTGACTGAGCAATCCCTTAGCAACACCTCCCACAGCTGGAACAATTCCTGCAGAAATCATCCTTGGGAAGAGCCTTGGGTTTGATTTGGGGCTCCAAAGCTTCATTGCCATTTCAGTGTGCAGGGTTCCTGGCAGGCCAGGCTGAGCTGTGGTCTGGGGGTTCCTGGCCCCGAGCAGTCCCAGGATCTCCTCCCCGTGACTCCATGTTGGTTGTCCCTGGCAGACGCTCCAGGAGCAGGTCAAGGAGAAGGTCCCATTCCAAATCCAGAAGCAGGAGGCGATCCAAAAGTCCGAGGAGAAGGAGATCTCATTCCAGAGAGAGGAGCAGGAGGTCTCGGAGCACGTCCAAAACCAGGTAATGACTCCAGGGAGTGCAGTCCTGAGCAGGGCAGGGACTGTGCCCTGTGCTGCCACTGCTGGGTCCCCACGGGGCTGTGTCCCTCCAGCTCTGCATCCCTTTCCCTCCACAGCAGATTAGGAAGTGCTGTTTGAAAGTGACTTAATCTCTTTTCTACTAAAAGGGATAAAAAGAAGGAAGAGAAAGAAAAGAAACGTTCTAAAACTCCCCCCAAAAGCTACAGCACAACCAGAAGATCCAGAAGCACAAGCAGGTACAGAAATGGGATTTTCCTTGCTCTCTGTTCCCAGCAGGATTTTGATGCACTTCAGTATTAAATAGAAAAAAATGTTCTTGTGATAGAGCAGCTGGTGTGTGGAAGGTGTCCCTGCCCATAGAAGGAGCTGGGCTTTGAGGTCCCTTCCACCCCAAACTATGCCTGGATCCCATTGGATCATGGTTCCAATGAGGATGTGTCTGGTACAGGCACAACAGCACCTCTACCACCTGTGTCTATTGATACTTGCATTTTCCTGCAGTGTCTGAGGTAAATTCTTTAGGCTTAGAACAGTTTTCCTTGCTCTGTGTCAGAGTTTGATGCTCCAGGGTCTCTGTGAAGCTCTTCCTCATTTAGGGAATAAATCCAGGCAAAAGTGTTTCATTAAAAAAAAAAAATCCAAATTTAGCTTGCAGTTTTAATGGCTCTTTAGTTGTTAATCCAGCGTAGCCCTGTGAACAGGGCTAGGGTTGAAGTTAGAGATGCATTTGCAGCTGTAAAAAAATCAGCAGAGATTTGCAAAGCTCCTGTGTCTCCCTGCAGAGAACGGCGGCGCCGGCGGAGCCGGAGCGGGACGCGGTCCCCGAAAAAGCCCAGGTCTCCCAAACGGAAAATGTCCCGGTCCCCGTCGCCCAGAAGGTCAGGGAAGCACTTGGCTGGGAACAATGAATGGTGTCTGGGTGGGGAATGCCCAAATTGTGACCTTCAGGGAGGCTCCGTGGGATTCTGTGTGGGGGAATCTCTGCTGCTTTTGCGGAGCTGCTCTGGGGTTGGCAGGGAGCTCCAAGGGTCAGGCGTTCCAGGGGTGATATGAGTAGATGTGCCACCATTCCCAGCCCCTTTGGCTCTGCACAGTAGGAATCATCTGATTTTGGGTGGCCTGGGTGTTCTGTGACCCTGTCCCAGGATGGGGAACTCAGGGTGCTCCTCTTGCTGTTTGTGCTCTCCAGGTTTTGCACTCCATGATCCCTGTGGGGCCCTTCAGCTCAGGAGATTCCATGGTTCTGTTTGCCACAGCATTGCTCAGCCTTGGCTTTGTGCTGTTGTCCTTGAGCCAGAGCTGAGAAGTTGGGATTTTGGGTATTTCCTGGAAGCACAGCCTGTTCCCTACTTGCCCTCTGCCGTTTTCCTTTGGGTTTGCTGTGGGTAACGCTCTGGACACAGTTCCAGCTGTGGAATGGGGTGATAAGGATGGGCCTGATCCTCTTCCTGCTGGTCCTCATAGGCATAAAAAGGAAAAGAAGAAGGACAAAGACAAGGAGAGGAGCAGAGACGAGAGGGAGCGGTCAACGAGCAAGAAAAAGAAGAGCAAAGACAAGGAGAAGGATCGAGACCGGAAATCCGAGAGCGACAAGGATGTGAAAGTATGTTCCAAAAAGGCCTGGGGCTGCTCCCAGCCCTGCCCCACATCCCCCCCGGCCCGGCCCACAGGGAAGTGCTAACGTGTCCCTTTCCCTGGCAAAGCAGGTCACAAGGGACTACGACGAGGAGGAACAGGGCTACGACAGCGAGAAGGAGAAGAAGGAGGAGAAGAAGGTGGCGGACGCTCCCTCCCCCAAAGGGAAGGAGCCCGCGGCCGAGAAGGGCAGCGGGGATCCGGGCAGGGAGTCCAAGGTGAACGGGGACGACCACCACGAGGAGGACATGGACATGAGCGACTGAGCCGCCCACAGCCCCTCAGTGTGATCCTTTATGCTGTACTTGTTAATCCTCAACCTAGATGTATCCAGCTCCGAGCTCTCCATGGTCTGTCCATCCCGATACTAACTCACACCCAAAGCTTGAGACAGGGATCCCCTGCTCCGGGGCCCAGCTGGGGCCGGGCCAGCCCGCACGTCCCTCCCACAGCACGGGCTGGGCCACCCCTCCTCCTTCCCTCCCTCCCTCCCTCCCTGCTTCCCTCCCTCCCTCCGGAGTGTCCCGGGCTGAGCCAGCAGCGTGGCAGCGTCCCAGGGGTGTGGGGAGTGTGGCACAGCCCCCTGTCCTGTGGGAATGCCCTGGGAGTGTGGCACAGCCCTCCTGTCCTGCAGCCACCGAGGGGTCGGCCTTGGATCGCACCAGCTCTTTGTGCTCTTGGCTTTAGTTCTGGTTTTAAGCCACGTGCTGGGCTTGGTTGGGTTTGCTTTCCGGCGGGTTTTGGTTGGCTTTGCCCAGGGTTCTGTGCCCTGACCTTCCTGAGGGCTCTGTCTCCACTGTGTCCGTTCAGAGCTCGGGAAGGGGAATCCTGGCCGTGCCCAGTGAGGGAGGGTTGGGGGAGCAGCCTCACCCAGGGCTGGGGCTCAGGAGCTCGCCCGCTGCAGCAGGGAGTGCATTTTAAAATGACCTTGGTCTGTTTTTAAAGCAAGTCCATTGATAATGTACTTTTTACTTGATCTCAAGTTGTACAAACAGATAAATTTGTGTTCCTGTCCCGGCCGTTCCCTCTCTCCCGCACTCGGTGATCCCATGGTATTTGCAGAGTAGTTACCCAAAGCTGTTCCTTAGTTCCAGCAGCTCCAGAGCTTTTACTTTTGTGCAGGTAAAGAGACAAAAGTAGCCGACAGTCTGTGCCATGTCGATGTACAGTTTCAGAAAATGTTTTACAAAACTTTGATAATAAAACCCTGAAACTTCACCTCCTCTTCCTAGAAAATTCCTGGGTTTTATTTCTACCTCTGAGTGCACCAAACTTAACCTGCTCCTTACAGGGGACTTTCCCATCTCTGTTACAGTGAAGAAAGAATTATTTTCCTTTTTGGGGGGAAATGGGTTAAAATGGGAATGTGGAGGTTTATGGGACTGCTGAGAAGGAGCTGGGAGTGCTGGTGGATGAAAAGCAAGAGGAGCTCTGGGGAGACCGTGCCTGGCAGGGAGCTCCAGCCACTGCAGTTATGAAAACTCTAACTGGCAGTGCCTGGAGCCCTTGCAGGAAGTTTTCCTGCCCCTTTGGAAACAGATTTTCCATCAGCAGCTCTGTACCTGCAGAGGGAGGCCCTGATCCCTCTCAGCTCAGGGGCTGATGCTGGGGGCAGGAGAGCAAGGCTAAATCAAAAAGCTTAATAGCCCCAAAGCTATCCCTCCAAACCCCCCCTTCCCCCTCAAAAAAAGCCCCCAGCCCTCCCTCAAAAAAACCAAAAACCCAGAAGAACCCAAAACCCCAAACAGTCTCCCTCAAAGCCAAAATACCAAACCAAAAATCCCCTCCAAGCCCCCACCCTCCTGCAAGGCCAAAGCCTCCATGGACATCCAGGCTTTGCTCTCCTTTCCCCCAGCACTGTCCAGCCTGTCATCCAGGGGAGGCTGTTCCCGGATGGAGGAGCTGAAACCTCTGGAAGGGCTGAACAGAGTTCAGTGAATTTCAGGCTCCTTTTCCCCCCTCCCTCCCAGGCAGCTGTTCCCAATCTGCTCCCTCAGCTCCGGGTGAGGCTGGGAACCACTCCTGCATCCTTTCCCCGTAAATCCTGGGATTCAGAGAGGGCCGAGAGGAGGCTGTAATGAAAATGCAGGATTTTATTTAAAAAATGACCAAGAAAATGCCCTTGCAGAACGCAGCAGCAGGAGCTCGTTCCCTCCCCTCCGGTCCCGCTCCCGCAGCGCAGCCGAGGCCCGGCGGGACAGGAGAGGGAAGCCTGGATTGCACAGGTGGAGCAGCTTCCAAATCCAACAGCATAGTTTGGTCTTTATTCTAACAATGATACAACCCAAAGTGACTATGAGTGAAGGGAAGGGAAAACCAGGGAGCGGACGACAGGAAAACCAAGAGAGGTGACTCGTTTTCCATGGGAGTTACAAACTGTCAGGAACAGAAAAGTGAAACTGCAGCATTACAGGAATTGGTTAATCCGGATTAAATAACGCAGTTCTCCTGGCGGGAATTACAACTCAGGAGCAGAGACAGAAAATAACAGAGGGCTGTGGGAATACCAACGGAACCGGGGGATTCCAGCACAAACACACCCGGGAGGGACGAACGGACTCGACGCAGGAACAGGAATTGCTGTGCTGGGAGTGCAGTGCCTGGACAGCAGCTCCGGAGAGGAAATCCAGGGTGTTCCCTTTGCCACGGGACAGAGCAGGAGCTTGGAAGACCAGAGGAACAGTTTGGTTCAGAAACAACCCGCGGGATCCTTCCGCAGTGAGGTCGCAATTGGGTTGAGCAAAATTCCCGGTTGTCTTTTAAGAGCCATAAAAATCCTCAGGAAAAAAAGAAGTGGTGGGAAGGGAGCCCCAACCTGGGCAGGAGCAGCAGGATGTGATTCCCACCAGGTCCAGCTCCCTTCTCCTCCTGCCCTGGACTCCAGCTGGGGCATCCAGGGCTGCTCCTGGTCCCCTGACATTCCCAGGCCACGGGGACGAGCTGGAGCTGCTGCACAGACACAATCCGTGGATCTGTGCTCACTCCCAGGGACCAAACCCTCCTGAACACCTGGCCTGGCCTCCAGGAAAACAAAGCTGGATCAATGCTGCTTGGAAAAGGAATTTCCCAGAGCCACGGGACAGGGGAGGGACCCTGTGCCCCAGGCTGGGGCTGGGAACACCCTGGACACGCATCCGGGCTCACAAACATTCCCTGTGTCCATGCAACACAACCCAGTGACAAAAACAGGCTTCAGTGGAGAACACATGGCTACAAACACGGATCTCAACGTGGGCAGCCCCTCGGGATGCACAGGCTCAGCCCAGTGTCCCTCTGACTGAGAATTCCTGCAGTGCATCCATCGGGAATGCCCAGGTGTCCCTACGTGTGAGAACTCCTCACCAGGAATGTTCAGACAGGAACCACATCCCAGGAGGAGGGACAAGTACTGAGAGCAGCTCTGGGAGCCCAGGGGCTGCCCTGGGAGCTGGGGGACAATGCAGGGAATTGCCATCCCTCAGCTTCACAGGGAGAGCAGGAGCAGCTGGAGTTCCTGGGATAACCCAGCACAAGGACAGCCCGAAGCTGTGCCCACATTCCAAGGCAGAACAAGCCTTAGGAGCAGCTTCCTGCAGCCCTTCCTGCAGCCCCTGCAAGTGTCCCAGGGAGCAGCCCTGTCTGGGGGTGAAAATCCCCCATGTCTGCAGCCAGAGGCCACAGGAACCACAGGAAACGCTTCCAGGACCTGCCCTGGGCTTTGGGCACACACCCTGCGGCCACCAGGGCTGTCCAGAGGGGACAGAGCCACAGCAGCCTCAATCCCACAGGAGGCCACCCAAACCCTTTTTGTTTTCCAGTTCCAAGGCCAGGATCCCCCCTGGGATCCAGCAGTGGCTGCACCGCCCAGGCCCCACAGCCCCAGCAACACTTCCACGGAGCCAGGGGTGGATTTGGGATGAGCAAAAATGCAAAGGACACAAAGCCATGGATGTCCCTGTACCACTGAGCAAAGGGAGCTCTGACATTCACCTCGGGGAGGAACCTCTCACCACTGGAATTCACCTGGCACAGGTCCTGCAGCTACACAAAACACCCCAAAGGGACCCCTGGAGGGGACAGGGAACCCCTGGCAGGGGATGAGCCCTGTGCTGCCCCACAGGCTCCGATCCAAGCTCCAGCTCAGCCCCACAGACATCCCCAGTCTGTCCCAGAGGACCCCACCTGGCTCCCAGGAGCAGCACAGACGGTGCCAGTTCATCCCAGAGGTGTGAAACACATCAGGAATTCATCATGACTTGGGAGAACAAGTTCCATCATTCCCAGAGGATGCTCCACACCTGCCCTGACACGGCACTGCAGGAGTCATTTCCCTTTGCTTGTTTTCCCTAAAGTTTCATTTTGGATTTGAGGTTGAATTAACAACAAAGCTGCACTGCTCCCCTGTCCCAGTGCTCCCCTGTCCCAGTGCTCCCCTGTTCCCCAGGTCCACAGGGGAGCTGGGAAAGGACCAACCCCACCCTCCCACTGCAGTGCTCCTGGACTTTGCTGACAATGCTTCCCTGGGCCTCCTCTCTGTCCCTCCCCAGAGCAGCCTCTTTGGGATGGATCAGAGATTCCAGCAGTTTGGAATTCCCTGCTCTCAGGTGTGCCTGACACCTTGCCCTGTGCTGAGCCCCTTCCTTGTCCCTTGTGCTCAGCACAGCTGTTCCCTCCACTGAGCATCAATGATCCTCTTCATTATAAACTTTGATCCTTAACTCTATGGAATTCCAGAAAAAGTTTTACCTACAGTGCACAAAGAATATAATTTGGAAAATATTTACATTTTTGTACAATGACACCACAGCACTTGAATCTAAATTTCTTCATACAAACAAATAGCACCATCAGCCTTCTGCACAAGTCTTGCCTAACAAACCCCAAAAAGGTGGATTATTGTTAGATGAGGAGACTGGAACAACTGGGAATGGGAATAAGCTCGAGGAGCTGGAGTACTGAACCATCCGTGAAGGGGGGCTGCACAAGATGAGCTTCAAGGTCCCCCCACCCCACACCAGCCTGGGATTCTCTGTGATTTAAACACCAAGAGGCAGGGAATGAATGTGGGAGCAGCCCAAGCTGCCCGTGAGCACCAGGGTGGCCCCGAGTGCAGGGAGAGCTGCTCCTGCCGTGAGGGGCAATGCCTGAGCCCCTCCCAGCGCCCACACACTGACCTGGCGGTGCTCGGCCTCTCTCAAATAAAGGATAAACAACGAGTGACATTCCTGGCCAGGCAGCCCCGGGAGCCAGGCAGGAGCAGGGAGCAGGGAGGGAAGGGGAAGGGAGGGATCGGGCAGGGCCAGCAGCAGGCTGGGCCGGCGCTGCCGAGGTGCCTCGCTCCCTGCAGAGCACAGCTGGCTCTGCCTGGGTGCAGCAGGAGATCCAAGTGTCAGTGGTGCCCATTTGGTGCATTCATCTACAGCCAAGGCGTTCCTCCAGGATACCTTCCGACATTCCAACATTCCGTGCCTGAGCTGGGAGCTCGGGGAGCAGGGGAGGGACAGGGGGCTCACCTCACCCCAGCCCCAGCTCGGTGCCAAGGTCCAGCAGTGCCTCGCGGATCACCACAAGTGTAAAAAATTTAAAAAGCAGCAGCTCCTCCCAGCTGGGGCGGCAGCTCCGAGCCGGGAGCGGCTGTGCCAGAGGGGGTGGCAGCGGGAGGCTCTGGGAGGCGGGAGCTGGAGGGGCTGGGTGCCCAGTGCAGCGCCAGCTCCGTCCCTCGGCTGCGGGCTCACGAGCTCGTCCCTTGCTGTGCCCCACGGCCCTGCCCTGGCCCTGGGACGCCGGGCTGGTGCTCCCAGGAGCTGCCAGCCCCCCCTAGAGGTCCGGGAAGCGGCTGGGATCCTCCTTGTAGTCGTCGGGAATGGTGAAGATGGAGTCATCGAACTCGTCGTAGCGGAACTCCTGGAACGTCACAGTGGCCGTGATGGTGGGGAACACCGGGATGTCTGCGGGGACAGGGCACGCTCAGGGACAGCCACAGTGCCACCAGTCCCCACCCCTGCCAGGCTGGGAGCAGCCTGGGTTACAGTGGGAGGTGTCCCTGCCCATGGGAATGGGAGCACGAGCTGGAATCTGAGGTCATTCCCAACCCAAAGTGCTCTGGAACGCTGTGCGAATACAGCAGAACTGGCAGGCTCACACAGCTCCCTGCAACTCCAGAACCCTGCATCCTTAGCAAAGGGGCTACTGCTTCTGGGATCATCTACCCCATGAATAAGCTGACCTCAGACATTTCCATCTGTTACAAGTGCAACAGTTTTCTATTTTTCACTTTAAATCAATCTATCCCCAGTAATCCCTGAAGAAAAGGAAACACAGGAATGTTACAAAATACTCCACACCTGAGATCCTCCCCATATGCAGGAATAATCCAGCACATCCCACTGCCCTTGGAGCAAGGCCCCAGCACTTCTGTGCTCCTGAACTCTCAGTAACACATCCCTAGGTGAGGGTTCCTCCCCAAAACTCCACAAAAGACCTTCTGAACATATTGCAAGAATAAATGCACATGTTTCGATCTGGATTGGATATTTGGGAAAATTTCTCTTGGAAAGGGTTTTCCAGCATCCCCATGCCTGAAGAGATTTCAAAGTTGTGTAGATGTGGCACTGGGGGACATGGGGCAGTGGTGGCCTTGGCAGTGCTGGGGAATGGTTGGACTGAGAGGGCTCTTCCAACCTAAAATTCTGGATAAATAAAGCCCCAGGAGCTGCTGTGTGCTCTTACCTAATTTGACAGGAAAGCCTGGTGGAAGCTTCATTTGAACAAATTCTCTAAGTTTGTTAAAGTGCTTGAAGGGTGCAATGACTTCTAAGACATTCAACAACCTGCAAAGGAGAGCAGAGCCCGTGACAGATCCTCCTGCCACACACACCCTGTCCCTCTGGACAGCAAAACGTGACCCAAAGGGCCCAGGGGACACACAGGGTGACAATGACAGCATCCCCCTTCTCCATCCCAGGGCGTCAGGATCACCCCACATCCAGAATTACAACAAACCAACACCAGGATAGCAACTCTTTATCCTCATTTTCCACAGGAGATGAGGGATGAGGTACCACCCCCCTTTCTCCATGGACATGTGGAACTGACCTGGCTTTGCACTGGGTTAGGGGACACAACTTTGTGCTAAAATTTATTACAGGGAAAACCATTTCAGAATTCTGTGGGATCAGACACCACAGATAACCCTGCCCAAAACTCTGCTCTTATCAAGCCAGGTAAGGGCTTGGCTCCTCCCCCAGTGCCAGCAGCTCCCAGTTTAAGGGATTCCTTGCTCAATAGCCTGACTGCACTCCCACTCCCACTCCTGGGGATCTGGAGGGTTCTTTCTGCAGCTCATGAACACACTAAAACATTCCCAACAGGAATAACTCCCGTGGCCAGGAGCTTTGACTCACGATTCGATTCCTAAGGGGAATTCCTGGCTCATTGCTATCGTGGCTTTGAAGGTTTTCTTGCTCTCCTTGCAGACCAGCTCCCTGCCCAGGTGAGGAGCTCTGTGAAGGAGAGACAAAGTCAGTGTTTCCCAGGGCAATCGTGGGTTTAGAGGAAGGAAAACAGACTTGGGTTGGAAAACCTCAGGGAGGAATCCCTACTCCCAAAGGGTTTGCTTTATTGTAAAGCTGTGCAGAACAAAGATAAAAAACCTCTTAAATTAGATTACTCTGCTAAACCAGGAGACAAGACAAAACCAGGAAAACTACTCCAATAAAATAATTCCTCATAAACACAGTGTTAATAAACCCTACAGGAAGTGTTTATTAACCACTACCCAGAAATGCCCATGGCAGGGGTGGAACTGGATGGGCTTCAAGGTCCCTTCCAGCCCAGAGCATCCCAGGACTCCCTGCCTGCAGCTGAGGCACTGACACTGCTCCCACACACAAGGATCCCTTCCCAGCCCTCTGGAGAACAAACGCTGAGACACCAAACCCAGCGCTCCTCCCTCCCCACAAGCAGCACCCACCAAGTGGAGACCCCAAAACCCCCAGAGACCCCCAGCCCCCTGCCAGGGATGCAGAGGGGTCCCGGGAAGCCCTGGCAGGCCCAGCAGCACTCACTTGCCACTCTCTGCAGAGATGTACTCCTCCCAGGAGATGGTGTTGGGGGACGGCGGCGTCAGCGACTGCCGGCGCACGGGCTGTGGGACAAGCACAGCTCAGCTCAGAGCTCCTGCCCCCCTTCCCTCCTGCTGCCATTCCCACCTGGAGCTGCCCCCGGCTCCAAACACAGCCACAGCCCGCCCTGCTCAGCCAGCCCCTGCTCTCAGCCCCCACGGGCACCCTCTGCAGGACTGGGCTGTGCTGCTCCCCCATAATGAGTTAATTCGGGGCTCTGAGTGCCAAGGCAGCAGCTCCAGCTCACACAGAAATAAATTAATCACTTTAAAAGCTCTGTGTGTGCTCCCAGCTGAAGCCTGGCTCTTTCTGAAGAGCTCTTGATTTCCTGGTGCTAATCACAGGCTTCCTCCCATTTTAATGAAGCTCAAAGGAGCACGATTGCCTTTCTGGCTTCCCTTTCATTCCCAACAATCGACATTGGGTCTAAAAGAATCCGCAGTTGATTTGCCACAGCCAAACCCCTCATCTCTTCTAAGAGACAAATTAAGGCTGAATACCCAATGTAACCACAGAAATCCCTCCCTGTGTGCACTAATCAGGCTAATTCATTAATGCATCACCAAAATTATACTTGTGGGTCATGTTTGTGATTTTTAGATTATGCCAATCAAAAGAAAATAAAAACATTATCTATGTATTTTGCACCACGAGGAGTGGTGTTCAAGATTATTCTCCCACATCCTGGGCAAAGTTAAGTTAATCAACTGTACCTCAAAATTCTGCTCCATGAGGTTTCCCCCTTTGCTCAGGCTCTCCATGATCGCTTTATTCCGAAGGATGTCCTCCTCACTGAGATGTTCCCTTCTTTTCCTGGATTCCAACACCAGTCCATTCACCAAGTAGAAATCTGCCAGGAAGTTTCCTACTCTTTCCTGCACGAAAGGAATCGGGACATTAATAACTCACAGAAGATAAAATACTAACACTTTGATTCTTGCATATCAAATAATGGCAATAAGGGAACCTGGGGATTGAGCCAGAATTCCTCCAGCCCCCCACATGGGCTGGCACTGGGCAATCCCAAAAATCCAGCAGGAACAGGTACTTCTTATGCAGGGAAGCTTTAAGACAGAGATTGTAGAATAATTTGAGTGAAATCCCTTTCCAGAGCACTCCCATCCCTGCCTTTCTCCAGCAGGAGCACACAGAATCCTTCCTGCACTCCCTGGAACCAACCTGCAGAGATCAGAGCCTCCTGGAACAAAACCATTCCCAGCACAAGCACAATCTTTGTGCTCATTTGGGATACAGGGACAGGGATTTTTCCTTTGTCCTGCACACCTTATCCTTCCAGAATCCTGGATTGGTCTGTGCCACAAGGGACCTCAAAGCCCACCCCATTCCAGCTCCCTGCCATGGCAGGGACACCTTCCACCATCCCAGGCTGCTCCAAGCCCTGTCCAGCCTGGCCTGGGCACTGCCAGGGATCCAGGGGCAGCCAGAGTTTCTCCAGGAATCTGCCCCAGTGCTTCCTGCAGTGCCTTTCCCTCCTCCCTCCTGCCCAGCAGCAGCTCTGAGCCCCCCTCACTCACAGTTTTGTCCTCCCTGAAGAGCCACCCAGTCTGGGCCCGCGTGAACGTGATGGATTTGGTGGATAAGGTGGCAGAGTAAATATCACTGCTCATCAAAATGTCAACCTCCTCTTCTGTCTCCATCTCAGATTCCTGGAAGAAAAATTCCAAAATACTCAGCAGAACTCAGCAAACAACGATTGCTTCCTCTAAAGAGACACCAATAAACACAAATGCATAAGCCTTGTCCTTTGGATCTTTTCCCAGAAGCAGCATTTCCTGCATTTTCCAGCGGGTTTGTAAAACCTCTGGCCAAATGGTTTCCAAATAGTTTAATCTTGAATATTAATGTGAATAAAGCATCCCAATGGGATTTATGCAGCAGCTCAGCAGCCACACCCTTTCCACAGTCAATAATCCATCTGCTTAAGTGATTGGGGGATAAAGCTGTAATTAAAGACTTGACTAATTACAGGGGGTCCAGTGAGTCAGACCCTCACACTGTTATCAGCTGAACTGGCCATGGAGTGACTAAAAGGATGCAAAGCAGTGGGAACAGGTCTGAAAATCCACCTGAGGACAGCTGAGTTGAGCCCAGTGGAAAGATTAAAAGCAGCACATCATAATTTAAACCACATCTTTCCAGTCCATTCCCATTCCAGCTTCTCCTCAACCAGAAATCTGGATTCAAAGCTGGCTTCCCTCACAAAATTTGCTTTCACCTTCACAGCTCAAGTTGGAAGAACTGAGGTAAAAATTCTTTGCTTTGCAGCTCTTTGGGTGTTTCTGAGGCAAATTCTGTTTGACACATTCCCAAAAGAGCCTGGGATGTGTCCCACCCCCTTCCCAGAGCTTTACCTCGTGGTGTATTCGCTGGTAAACTTTTTGCTCATTGTCTAAAACTACAAAAGATTCGGAGGGTGCGGCGTCACCGTTAAAAATGAAGCTTAAATCCCCTCGTTGGCACTTCATGTCAGTAAAGTCTATCAGAGTTGTGTCCAGCCTGTGAAAACAACCCCAAATGTCACAAAAATTACCCACAAATGCAGGAGGAAATTCAGCTTTCAAGCAGGAAAGTGCATTTTTTAATGGCAAACAAACACATGAAGGGCTGAGTTTTCATAGGATTTCCTAAGTGAGGCCTGGATGCAGAAATCAGCAAAAAATTGCTATAGAAGTGAAGTTTTCTTCAGAAAATTGTATTTAATACTGCTAGCATGAGGAGGGGAGGGGGAGAGAATCTATTCAGTGCTACACACTGAGAAACAACTCCTCAGCAGGGTCCTGACTTGAATAACGACACTGGGACATGACCCAAAATCTGAAGAGGACTCAGAAACAAACTCATTTTTTTAAATTTTATTTATTTTTATTGCTATTTCTATTTTTCTCCCTCACCAACACCAAAGACATGCGCCTGCAGACCTGAGTAACTGGAAGAAGATGGACCTGAGGCCATGGATGTCTGCAGTAATTCATGTCCACTATTGCCAGAGCATTTATTTCTCATAAAGAGGTGGTTAAAGAACCTCAGCTGGGTAACTTCAACTCTGAAGTGGTGAGGGATTAAAACTCCTCATAGATTTGCCTCTGATTCCAAGGAAAAACCTGTATTTATCTATTTCCCCTCAGTTCATGCCTCATAAAGGCAGAGCATTCAGAAATGAGAAGGAAAGCAACAATCCCAGACTCAAACTTCACCTAAAAATTCACTTTACAGACCCAAGCTGCCCCTTTAATACAACAAAAATTTCTACAGATTGAATCTCCAGGATCATATTCTTGCCTCTCTGTTTTAAATTTTGGGCCCTAAAGAAAATGCCAGAAAATACATTTGGTTCCAAACTAAAAAGAGTTGAGCTCAGAGAGACTCCTGAAATCCCCTACTGAGTTTGTGAATTTGTCACATTAAACACCTTAAAGAGAGAAATTATATCACTTTTTGGTTTTTTGTTTTTTTTTTTTTTTTTTTTTTTAAGTAGAGACTGGAGCAGCAACACTTCTCCAGGAAATACTGGAATTTTATTTGCAATTGTGTTATAAATACCCAATCCCTGTTTTTCACTGGCACATCTGGTAGATAAAGCCTTATCCAGCTGAACTGCTCTTGCTCTATATTTAAGTTATATTCAGCTCAACAGAGATAATCAGAGAGCCTGAAATCGCAAGGCTCAGTGCTGTGCCATGGATGAGCCCAGGCTCCTCAGGGATTCAGGCTCACTGGGATCCGGCTTTTCCCTGGCACAGAAGTATTTGGGCACAAAAGCAGCACTCACCTGATATTTATACCTTGTTTGTGTATTTTACATGCATCAGAAGGCAGAATTCGGGAAAGTAAAGGCACTAAAGGAGGGAGAGAAAAGGCAATCAGGGCACTGAGATCCCTCTGCAAAGTATTCCCATTAAAACTATTCCATCAGTCTGATTCTGGATGTGTTTTAATGAAAATACAGCATTTTCCAACATCTCAATCAAACACAACATCAGGGGTATTCCTATTTCATAAAACTGATTTTTTGTAATTGTAATTGCACACCCGGCTTCCAATATCAGACAGAATTTGTATTTCCATCACAGGTAAACCATTCATAAATCCTAATAACTGTGGCTGTTCATAATTTGAATTCTGGGATTTAACAGTTTATGTAATGCACCAAGGGAAAGAAAGCCTGGTTCCAATTAAAGCAGAACAGCCACAAGCATCAAAATGATCCAAGGTATTAATATTAATTATTAAATTAATAAAACACATAAAATCATGGAAGTCCAGACTGGTTTGGATTGGGAGGACCTTAAGGGTCATCCCCATCCCACCCACTGCCATGGCCCAGGTTCTTAAAGCAAAGAGCTAACTCCCCTCCTTAGTGAGTCACTGGAGGAGAGAATTCAGCTCCAAAAGTGAGTAAGCAAAACTAAATCTGGAAAAAGTTGTGTGTCCTTTCCTCAGCACTGAGATCCCAAGCACTGAGGCTGTTCCAGCACAAAGCACAGAACAAGTGTGCTGCAGGCTGATTGCATTATCTCCCTGGGGAAGGGACATGGAAGCACTCACCCCAACTTTGAAAATCCCAGTGAAGCTCTAGATAGAAGTCACCTAGCTGAGAAGAAAAGAAGAATGTGTTAACAAGCCTTTCAGGCTAAGAAACTGTAAAATTTGCTGGAAGACAGGCAGAAGTTGTGTTTGGCAAAGAAAACTTTCTCTAATGTTGTACTTGAATTTGTACTGAACTTAAACATCACTGAAGCTTTAGCTGCAGCAGAATCAATAATGACAAAATGATGTAACTCATCTGAACTCACATTTTTAATCATTTCTTAATACTAGGTCAACTATCAAGCCCTAGATTGCAAAAGATTTATTGGAAACATGTGTTTAAAAAGCACCTATGGAGCTCTCTGCTTGCTTTGATTGATCCCATCAATCCCACAGAATTAGAACTAATTATACAATAATTAATGAGTCAAGTTTCAGGCAGGAGTGTTGCAAAGACCAATTGCCAGTGGCCTGGTGGAAATGTGCTGAAGTCATCGGGTCAGAGCACGTGTGAGCCAGAGCCAACCCAGCACGAGGTGCTCAGGGATCACAACACAGCTCAGCCTCCACAGGGATTCTGATCAATAACTGGGCTTCTACAAACTGCTGTCCCCAAACTGAGCAATATTTCACTGTGCCCAAGGGGAACTGGCTGCTGATGGAGAATGAAACCAAAAATCTCCTCCAGCACTGGGCAAGGGGATTTGGGGACTGAACACACCAGGAAATTATTCACTGGCACAAGATTTAAGAAAGTTTTAAAAATCTAATGAAATAGATTCTTTAACTCTGAGATTGCAATGATGATGAGCAGGTCTGCCTTACACAAACCTTATATTTGAATTTCTAGAAGTTGAAAGGAAGTATGACCTTAAAATAAATATAATTCTGGCTTAAAACAGAGCCAAGATTGCTTTTAAGAGCAGAAGATTGGTAAAAACATGGAAAAAACTTGCTGGCAGTTTTCCAGAGTGTCCATACTCAGAGCACAAGGCACTGCTTTCCACCCATCTGGTTTTGTCAGCACAACTCACCTCTTTCAGGGCTTTTAATAACCGAGGTCGCTTCTCTTCAACACTTTCCCTGGACTGCTGCTTGAGCTTCCTCAGGAGTGCTGAAACTACACAGGAATTAATCCATGAACTCTGGTTGTTTGGTAATTACAGGTGAGTGTCTTACTTGAGGTCTTAAACCCAACAATGCAATGGAACATTTCATCAGACCTGAGGAATTAATCCCAGCTACAGGAACTGCACATTAACCTGCTCAGATCACCCCAGGAAGGAAAGCCTCAACAATTGTTTGTTACATTAACTATAGAATCATGTCAAGAGGGTTTGTACACAGGTATTAGTAAATATGTGGATACAAATATACTGAGTAACATCTACTCCACTGAGAAAATCAATAGTGAGGAGCTGACAAGAGAATGCTGTTGGTAGATTATAAAGTAGTGCATTAATATATTAATAATATATTTATATGTGCAACATGTAGTGAGTTTTCTGCTACAGGAATGCACCACCACACATGGTAATACCAAATACTATTAACATCCACCAGTGAGTAGCAGCAGAATAATTTCCTTTTGCTACTCCATGTCTGAGGTGAATAAACAATATTTGAATAATACATAATATATAAATTACATTTTCCCACCGGCCTGTTGAGATGCAGCCTAAAAGCCACATCCCACTGGCAACTGATACACTAACAAACCTGTGACCACAGGGAGCAGGCCCAGGAGATGATCCCACCCAGCCCAGATCCATGTGGATCCTGTCCCTGCCATTCCAAACCCAGAATATGCTCGTGCAGAGCTCTCCCAATGCCCTCAGTCTGAGCAGAGTTAACAGCTTGCTTACGTAACCCAGTGCAATTTCTTATCAAGGAAATGGATGTGCCTGATCATGTTCAGATATAAAATGTTCAGCTGATTAAGAGAAACCCTTCAGAGAGCTGAAAGAGGGCTGTGGGAAAATAACCCAGCTTGAGAGCTCTGCTTTCCTGCTCTGAATGAGCCCCAATTTGGGATTAACTGGCAAACTGGGATGAATGAAGAGGGGCTTACTCATCTGTCTGTCTCCATAGCTGATGGCTTCGGCCAGAGGGCTCCATCCCTGAGCGTTTTTCACCTTTACTGGAGCATTATGGGCTAAAAGCAGGTGGGCACATTCTGCAACAAAATATCCACAGTTATTTACAGTAAAGGATGCAGCAGGAGCAGTCAGGATAAAACTCTACCAAAGCAATTCATATCAAAGATATTACAGAGATTATCAAAACACATATCTGGGTTCTGACTCACTCTAACAAACAAAGCCATTTATGCAAGGACTTCCAGCACTTCCCTGTTCAATATTATCACTAAAAATAATTGGTGATCAGCCACCAATTATATAACACTGAAGAGACTTGTCCCTCCTGCTACGTGGAGTTTGCTTTTTATAATATTTCTGCATGTCAGATACACACACCACCATGGAACAAGGATATTTATATTTAATGCATGACATCAGCTCTCTCTGCTGCACACACAAAGCAGAGATACCTCAGGGCCCTCATCCCTCTCCAAGGGGTGAATGGATCACGGGGACACGGATCTGGGGCAACTCCCACCAGGTACAGGGGAGGCAGAGGAGCCTGAGGCACCAACACATCCCTGTGTGCCACAACATCCTGGGGAATCTGGATTTAAGGAGGGCAAACAGGCACCTCTGAGGAAAGCCTCAGAGCAGGTGTGGAACCAACAGCTGCATTCCCCATCCACAGGTGGACACGATGGTGGAAAACTGAAGGAAGCAAGGAGGGTTTCAGTGCTCCCATGTGCTCCTTGGAAATGGTTCTGCAGTTTCCAACCATGAGGAAACCTCAGCACATGTCACTAAAGCCACCCTGAGCTGTCTGGAGGTGATGCAGCAGGGCCCAGCTGTCTCATCACCAGGACAGGACTTCCCGGGTTATTTTCCTACCACAGGTGCCACAGGAAACTGCACTGGTCATTCCAGATGCAGCAGCTGTGAGTCAGGGCAGGCTGAGTGGCTGGGGAGGAAGAGATCCCTCCCTGCTGAACAAACTGTCTCCTGTGTGATAAACAAAGGCCCTGACTAACCCAGCCAAGACACCCAGGGGTTTTTATGGCTCCTTAAACAGTGCCCAGGACAACAACATCACTCTGCAGGGAGCAGGCAAATCAGCTCGGAATCTCCAGCCAGATTCCATTTCCAGTTCAATAAACAGGCTGGGAGAGCTGAGGGTGCTCAGCTGCAGGGGAGAAGGCTCCAGAGAGAGCTCAGAGACCCTGGCAGGGCATGAAGGGGCTCCAGGAGAGCTGCAGAGGGACTGGGGACAAGAGGAGACAGGAAAGGGGGAATGGCTTCCCACTGCCAGAGGGCAGGGTTAGGTGGAATTCTGGGAATAAAGCTCAGATTTCCTTTCCCACTCTTCTTCTCCAAATCCATGTGGCATCTTCCTCCCAGAAAACCTCACTAGCTTGAAACACAAGCTCACACTCAGGAAAGGGAAAAACCCCTTTTTTCCTCTTGCCCCCAAATCTTCAGGATCGCTGAAAAGGTAACAAAACAAATGGTTCTACCCACCTTTATGTCCCAACATCACAGCAAGATGTAAAGGAGTGTTTCCTAAAAGAAACCACAGAAATAAAAGAGATGAGATGAAAGTCAGCAGAATCCATTGCAATCCCTTCCTTAGGAAACTGCAGTTCCTGCTCTAACCCAGGAACACAGCAACACCCACCAGAGGAGTGACATTTGCTCGGATTGTGATTGTCAAAATAAATATATTGAGACACATTTCATGGGCCAAGAGAGGGTTTTTAATGATATCTTGAAACTCACTCCAGGCAAAGAGGTCCAGAGGTGTCTTTGAGAAAGACACAACCCCTGTGCTCCCCACAGGCTGAAGGGTCTGATCCCTTCCCAGCCTGACATATCTGGGTTAAAAGCTACTCACAGATATGATACTGATTAAAAATTTAACAGCCTGTTTTATTAATATTTCAAAGACTGAGTACTCATTTTTTACAACTACAGTACTGGGCATATTGAGAAGGAACAGCACCTTCACTACAAAGCTGCCTTTTGGCTGTTTCCAAAGAAAGCTTTGGAGATATCAGCAGCCTCTCAAAGCTGTCCCCATTTTCCTGGTGATGCTCGTGACACAGGTGGTATTTGTGTTGTTAAATATTCACTGTGAGGCACCCAGAGCTGTTTTTCCTGGATTATTGCTGCTACCAGGCTCATGACACCATTTATTCAGGCAGCTTAAGGATGTAAAGTTCTTCCATTTAACTGTATTTTGTACATTTAAACATCTTCTTAGAGCAGTCAAGAGAAAAAAAATGCTGGAAAACAAATTTTTTTGTGCAATTCTAACACACACACACTCGGCTGAGAGCTGTTCTCTAACTCCCATTTTGTCAGCAGGAAGAACCTGCTCTGTGCAGAGGGTGTGCTGCACATCTGGAGAGGCTGCCACAGGAATGCCAGCACCCTGCATCATCAGGGGAATTCAGATGGAGATGGGAGCTCTGTCCTGCCTGCCCAGGAGGGCTGACAGGGCTGTTCAAGGTGTCCTGCATCTCATCCTTGCAGGACACTGGCAGCAGCCCAGGCAGCCACAGCCCAGCTCATTATACACTGACCCAGCTCAGCTCCTGCTGCTAATAATAGCTGCTCCAACATCTGGGAGCACAGCACTGGGAGTCCTGCATGCTGCCAGGCTCTGCCAGGGGATGCCAATAACCTTCCTGAGGAGCAGGTCTGAGAGGGAGCCACACCGAGTGCCCAGGAAATGCCAATTACCTGACCCAAGGGGAAACACTGCCATAAAATCACGGAGTCACAGGAATGGTGAGGGTGGAAAAGCCCTGCAGGATCACCAGCACTGGGTGCCACATCCAGCCCTTCCTTGGGCACCTCCAGGGATGGGCACTGCAACCCTCCCTGGGCAGTTCCAGGGCCTTCCCATGGAGCCCCCTTTCCATGGGGAATTCCTGCTGATGTCCAGCCCAGTTCTCCCCTGACAGAACTCGGGGCCATTCCCTCTCCTCCTGCGCCTGTTCCCTGACTGACCCCTGGCTGTGCCCTCCTGTCAGGAGCTGTGCAGAGCCACAAGGGCCCCTGAGCCTCCTTTGCTCCAGGCTGAGCCCCTGCCCAGCTCCTCAGGGATTCTGCAGCCCCTGCCCAGCTCCTCAGGGATTCTGCAGCCCCTGCCCGGCTCCTCAGGGATTCTGCAGCCCCTGCCCAGCTCCATTTCCTGCCCCAGACATGCTCCAGCCCCTCAGGGTCTTTTTTGGAATGAAGGCCACAGAACTGACCCCAGGATTAGAGGTGGGGCCTCAGCAGTGCCCAGCACAGCCACAGCCCCCTTTCCCAAGAAATCAGTGCTCCAGCAGCTCCTGGAATCCTGCCTGTGCCCATGCAGGTGGGCAAACAAAGCCTGCTGACCCAACACCACACCTCAAACACAGCACCTGTCCCCACACACGTGTGGCCTTTCACCTCTGCTGAGGTACCTGCCCACCCACCCACAGGGAGCCAGGGCTGTTTTCCAGCAAGAGGATTTGTCTGTTCAGGATTTAAGCTCTTAAATGCATGTTATAATAAAGCTGGAAGTCATCTACTAGGTGTAGCTACAGGCTTCTCCCAGGAAACTCATTGTTTGGGAATAATGACACCGGCCTTCCTCTGGGCAGTGATTTGGAGGTTAATTTGGGAAGCTGGGGAGGCACTCAATTAACACTCAATTGCTTTTAGCAGAACAGCAGGAGTCTCCCATTCCACAGGATTTGGCTTTCCTGCACTGAACCAACACTAAAACAGGCCTGGATTATTAACAATAAATTCTCTCTCCCCTCTGTCCAATCCTTAGCACATCCCTGGATTCCTCTGGCTTATTTCTGAGCAAATCATCAGTTGGAGTGTCCCCCAAATGTTTCCCAGTTCCAGTGTGTGTAAACAAGTGACAGATGGAAACAGGCAGGAAGAAAACAATAACAGGGAAATGTTACTCAGGCCTTTGGAATGTCAAACCATCAAGAGGTTTGTTGTGGGTGTTTTTTTTAGAATGGTTCAAGTAAAAACTTGGAGGAAGATGATGAGTCAGAGATCCCCAAAGTGTCCCAACTCTGCACAGAGCTGGGAAAGCAGGGAGATCTTAATTAGAGCTTTATATATGGATCCAAAAAGGATGGAATCAATGTGTGAGATACACACTGAGGGTGACAGCACAGCAAAGAGGGATCAGGAAGTGCCTTCAAGGAAAAATTTGGAGCTGCTGCTGAGCTGCTTGAAGGGGAACTGGAGGAGGAACAGGAGAAGCAGCAGCAGGAATAGATAGAGTGGGAAAATTCCTCCCCGAGTCTGCTGCTTTCATTCTAGCAGGATTTGCTGGAATGAAGGTGGCAGGATAAACAGATCTGTAGCTGGATTTGGAGCTCTGCCCTTAGGAAAGCGCTGTGCCAGCTGCAGGGAACACTCCTGCCCATCCTGGCTGGGAGCTGAGCCCTGTGTTACCCTGCAGCCCTCAGCTGCCTTCCAGTGCCACCACAGACACAGCTGGAATCCCCAATCCATCGCTCCTGCCACCGTGCCAGCCCCTGAGATCCTTCACCTTCGTGCTCCCTTTGAATTTCAGACCACAATGAAGCAGAGCCCATCTCCTTATCAGAAACACAACACAAGCCTGCTCTTTATCACAACTTCTCAGACACCACACACGTGGAGCTGGGAGTTCTCCAGCAGAAATGGATCATGTTACTCTCGAAACGGCTATTGAAATAGAGATTAGAACCAACCATGAAGGTCAAGCTCATCCCCCAGGCTGATTTATTTGTTAACAGTATAAAATATCCTCCAAATTAAAACGTTTTGAAATGTCCTGGCAAGACATTCAATATTTACAAATTTCAGAGCAGCACAGGGATCAGATTCCATCTCTGTCACTGACACTACTGTGGACAAGGCATTTGCAGAGGAGCAGCTGAGAACAACTCTCTCAAAATCCAGAGCCACAGCATTTAAAAAGAAAGGGGGAAAAAAGGGTTGATCTTTGTAGCCCAGGGAAATATCCAAAACTGCTCTGCCAACAGCCAAAGGAACAACTCAGCATCCCCCAAAGCAAACAGGTGACAGCCCAGACACCCTAAAAAAGAACGAATCTTTTAAATGCAGTGGGGTCTTGGACACAGAGCAACACCTGCTCAGAGGCAGCTCTGCCAGCACAGTGCTGGTACTGGAGCTCACAGTGCTCATACACATTACGAAAATCACAGAATTACGGAATGGTTTGGGTTGGAATGGACCTTAAAGCCCATCCCTGCCATGCCAGAGACACCTTCCACTGTCCCAGGCTGCTCCAAGCCCTGTCCAGCCTGGCCTTGGGCACTGCCAGGGATCCAGGGGCAGCCACAGCTGCTCTGGGCACCTGTGCCAGGGCCTCAGCACCCTGCCAGGGAAGAATCCCTTCCCAGCATCCCATCCATCCCTGCCTCCTGTCAGTGGAAGCCATCCCCCTTGGCCAGTCCCTCCATCCCTTGTCCACAACCCTTCCTACAGGGTACTCACCCACCCTTATGAAACTCCCTTGCAAAACTCCCAAGGAATTCCCTATTTGCCGGTCCAGCATCCGCATCTCCCGCCCCGCCGGGACGCGGCCCGAGCCCCGGTTCCCCGGTGCGTCCCGCTCACCGTGACTGTCCTTCTGGGCGATGCCCTGCGTGCGGATGAGCGCCGAGAGCCGCCGCACGTCCCCCTTGAACACGCACTCGTGCACGGGGAAGGGGCCGCGCTCGGGCCCGGCGGGGGCGGCCCGGGCCGGCGGGCGGTGCCGGTGAGCGCCGGGCCCGCGGTGCCCCCCGGCGCGCCCGCCCTTCCCGCCCGTGAAGGCGCCCCCGGGCGCCGCGGCCGCCTCGTCCTCGCCGGCCGCCAGCAGGTCCCCGTCCTCCTTGCTGGGCTTGTGGTCCCTGCGCAGCGAGCGGAGCTTCTCGCCGGTCATGGCCGGCGGGAGCGCCCGCAGCGCTCGGAGCCCGCGGGGCCGGTCCCGCCCGGAGCCCCCGGAGCGGCCGCAGCTACGCCCGCGCCTCACGGGCCTCGGCTCCGCGCCGCCATCTTCGGCCGCCGCTCTCGCGAGACTGCGCCGCTCCGAGAGAGCGCGCGGGAGGAGCCACGGAGTGACCGGGAGGGGCGGGGCGGGATCCGCCCAACGGGGACGGCCTGAGGGGAGGAGGGATCGGGAATCGGTCCCAGCAACCGCATCCTGAGGGAGGGATCGGGGATCGATCCCAACAACCGCATCCTGAGGGACGGGATCGGGGATCGGTCCCAGCAACCGCATCCTGAGGGGAGGGATCGGGGATCGATCCCAACAACCGCATCCTGAGGGGAGGAGGGATCGGGGATCGATCCCAGCAACCGCATCCTGAGGGGAGGAGGGATCGGGGATCGATCCCAGCAACCGCATCCTGAGGGACGGGATCGGGGATCGGTCCCAGCAACCGCATCCTGAGGGGAGGAGGGATCGGGGATCGATCCCAGCAACCCCATCCTGAGGGACGGGATCGGGGATCCATCCCAGCAACCGCATCCTGAGGGACGGGATCAGGGATCGATCCCAGCAACCGCATCCTGAGGGACGGGATCGGGGATCCATCCCAGCAACCGCATCCTGAGGGGAGGGATCGGGGATCGATCCCAGCAACCGCATCCTGAGGGACGGGATCGGGGATCGGTCCCAGCAGCCGCATCCTGAGTGGAGGGATCGGGGATCGATCCCAACAACCGCATCCTGAGGGAGGGATCCGGGATCGATCCCAGCAACCGCATCCTGAGGGGAGGAGGGATTAGGGATCCGTCCCAACAACCGCATCCTGAGGGGAGGGATTGGGGATCGGTCCCAACAACCGCATCCTGAGGGACGGGATCGGGGATCGATCCCAACAACCGCATCCTGAGGGACGGGATCGGGGATCGGTCCCAGCAACCGCATCCTGAGGGGAGGGATCGGGGGTGGATTCCAACACATCCCAAGGAGTGGGATCAGATATCAGTCCCAACAGGCAACGGGCACACCCTGAGGGACGGGATCGATCCCAACAGGCACATCCCAAGGGGCCAGGACAGGGAGACTCCATGACTCTCTAAGCAGCTGTTCCAGTGCTTTCTCACCCTCCATGGAAAGTTCTTTGGGAAATGATGGGGCCTGGACAAGTGTTCCTCAAAGAGAAAACCGGGACAGCGCCCCTGTGGTGGTGCAAGCCCTTGCAGGTGCACTGTCAGCTCAGAAAGGACCTGTCTGGGTTGGAACTTCCCAATTCCCCACTGCACGTCCTGCTCCTGGGCCAGTTCTGCAAGTTTCTGCTTCAAATATGGGATGAGTAATTGTGAAAATGGTGGTGTCCCAAATTCCTGGTGAATTGGATTTTTTAATAATTCTCCCAGGGAAAACAACCCCCAAGTTGCCAGGGAGACCAGACCTGCTGTGATAACAGAATTACCAGCCCGGTGGCCTTGTCTTTCCTGAGTTCACATCATCTCCCTCATCCCAAGTGACCAAGAAGAATTCTAGGCAGATTTAGGAATTCCTGTGCTTGCTGTCCCCAGCTGCTTCCCACACAGCTTTTTACAGTCCTAATACACAATTTGAAGTAATTCTAGGAAAAAAATAGAAAAAAACCCAACAATTTGCTTTTGCTCTATACTCCAGTGGTCTTTCCACTGAGGTTTTTCTGTCTCTCCCTGGTTTTTTGAGGAAAGTCAAACCCATTTGCAGGCAGAATGTGAGAGGCTGGCACTGTGAGCAGTTCTGATGTCTCCTGTTCTCCCATGCTGGAAATACGCACAGAGCACGGCTGATCTTGTGGAATGAAGGGATTGGCTCAGGTTTTAGCTGATGGTGGAAGCCTCACGCTGCATTTTTAATTAGTAGAGGCATGAAGTCACCGTTTACCAGCTTATTATGGACTCCCTTATTCACCCCAGAAATGGAACGAAGGCATTACTCATGGGAAGGGCTCTGGGAAAACTGGTGTTTGTAGGGAATCCCAACTGTGGGGTTACTTTACACTTACAAATTCTTGAGAAAGGCTTTTTTTGTCTGCCTATCAACAGAACTTTCCTATAGCAAGCAGATTGATCAACGGGGGATGGAATTCCTGCCTCCTAAATCCCAGGTTCCTGCCTGTATGTGAGGCTGGGGCATGGTACTGCACACATCCAGAGGTTTGCTCTTCTTAGATCCAGCTTTGCTCACATTTTATCCATAATTTTGTTGTTAAAAAAAAAATGTTTCCTTACAAAGTCTAATATATAAATCATTCATCAGTGGCCTTCAGCACATGAGTGTCCTTTGTCCTCAGATGTCAAAGTGCTGTTCCATGGACATCAGTCCACGTAGGATAACCTTGGCAGGGAGACTCAGTGAATTAATTTTTAATCACAGAACTCCAGAATGGGTCAGGCTGAAGGGACCACAGGGGCTCCTCTGCAGTCACCTCCCTGCTCCAGCAGGGACATCCCAGAGCACAGGTTTGCGTCCCAATGGTTCTGGAATATCCCCAGAGAGGAGAGTCCACAGCCTCTGTGCACAATCTGCTCGGGGCTGGAGCAGAAGCTCTGCCTCCTGTGCTGGGGGAATTGCTGGGCTCAGTCCCTGCCCATGGCTCTGGGGCCATTGCTGGGTCTGGAGCGGAGCCCTCTGACCTCTGTACACAGGGACACCCAGGGACAGACAGGGACACGAAGGGATAGACAGGGACACCCAGGGGGACACAGAGATAGACAGGGACACACAGGGATACCCAGGGACATCCAGGGACACCCAGGGCTGAGGGCCCTTCTCAGCTGGGGCTCCTCTCCAGGCTGAGCAGCCCCAGCTCCCTCAGCCTCTCCTGGGCACCGAGATGCTCCAGGCCCTTGCTCAGCTCCAGGAGCTCCTGTCCCTGCTGTGCTGAGGATCCAGAGCTGGACACAGCACCCAGAGGTGTCCCCAGGGCTGGACACAGCACCCAGAGGTGTCCCCAGGGCTGGGCACAGGGGCAGGATCCCCCTTGACCTGCTGGGATTGATTGTGGTACCCCAGGATCCCACTGGGCACCGCTGGCCGGGCACAGCTCGTTGTCCCTCAGCACCCCCAGGTCCTTCCCCCAGAGCAGCTCCAGCCGGTCCCCCGGCCAGTGCTGCGCTGGGGCTATTCCCGGTGCTGAGGTACTGCAGGCAGCGCTGCCGGGCAGTCAGCACGCTGCTCCCGTGGGTCATTCCCGTGCTGCCAGATTGTTCCCGGTTCCTCCCGGGAAAGGCGCCCCTGGATCCCGGCACGGCTCCCGGGAGCGGCCCCTCAGCGCGCAGCGCGTGGCGCCCCCCAGCGGGCGGGCGCTGCCTGTGCAGGGCGGGCCCCGCCCCACCGGCAGCCAATGGGAGGGCGCGAGGGCCCCTCCCGCCGGCGCCGCAGCCAATGAGGAGCCCTCGCCCCGCCGAGCCCCCGGAGCGCTGAGGGTCGGTCCCACACAGACGCGGCCATGGCAGGCAAGGGGACGGAGGGGTTCTTGCCGCCCTTCAAGCACTTCGCCACCCATGCCATCCATGCCGGCCAGGAGCCCGAGCAATGGCGCTCCGGGGCCATGGTGCCGCCCATCTCGCTCTCCACCACCTTCAAGCAGCGGGCTCCCGGCGACCACGCGGTGAGTGTGGCCGCCACCGGGGCGCTGAGTCATCCACAGCGACACCGAGCCCCCTTCCGGGCTTGGGCTCACGCGGGAGGCCGCGAGCATCCGGCGTGTCCCGGCCGGGGGAACGGGAGGCGGCAGGGCCTGGGCAGGGCAGGGAGCTCCCGGCGCGGATGTTTCCCCCCGTGGCAGCTCCTGGGCAGACGCGAGCATCTCGCTGGGCCGGGAGCGGGGCTCCTCACGGGGCCCTTGCAGAGCCGCCCGGCCGCGATGCCGTGCCTGTGCTCCGGGACGGCCCTGCTGAGCGGCGGTGGCACCGGAGGAGCCGCTGTGCTCCCTTGCAGCCGGAGCCAGCCCGGGGCTCGCTGTTCCCGCTGCGGGCGGCGATCCGGAGCGGTTGGGATGAGGTTGGGATGGGATTGGGATGAGGTTGGGATGATTCCCGTGGGAAAGGCGGGGGAAGGGGAGCAGGGAGCACGCGGTGCCCCGCGCTCGCAGGAGCGCTGCTCCGGGGGCTGCCCCGAGCCGGAAACACGGGCGGCTCTCCCGGCCCTGCCCCCGCTCCAGGGCCCGGGCAGAATCCCTGTTCCACTGCACACGCTTTGTGTAAGAGCCTCCTTCGGTCCTCCTTCCAAACCGAGGGAATATTTCCTAAGGAGTTTGTGGATGCCCTGTAGAAAGTGCTAGAAAGGTTTGACGGGACGTGGCACAAAGCTGCCACTCCTCAATCAGCACCTGCTCCAAACTCGCGTTGTGCTGGTGGCGCAGGAGGAATTTGCCTTGTGATTCCTCATTCCACACAGAATCCCAGCTGTGCTGAGGAGGCCCTCAGGAGGAGTCACGCTGCTGTATCCACATCCTGATGACAGGATCCATGCTCTTGCCGGGAGCTCTGCCAGAGCGATCTGCAGAATTCCTGACTATGAGGAAGTTGACATTAAAGAGAAATCCTAAAAGCAGGCAAATCCCAGGGTGCTCAGCAGGTTCTCGTGGTAACAACTGCATCTGTGCATGCATGCGTCTTATTTTCCTCATTGAATTTCCTCAGAATTTGCATAAAAGCTGTGGCAATTGGAAACGTGTGGGTTGTCAAGAGCTGATGAGGGGAGTTGTCCGGTGCCTGTGGGTGTGATGGAGGTGGACACATGTTTTTCCTGAGAATTCCCTCCAGAGAGGCTGAGGAGTCTCCCTCACTGGAGATACCCATAGCTGTCTAGACACGATCCTGTGCCCTGTGCTCTGCTCAGCAGGGAATGGGACCAGGGCACCCTCATGGTCCCAGCCAGAGCCAGCCTGGCATTCTCAGGGTGGTTGGACTGTGCAGCCCAAGCCCTTTCTCCCACAGTGGCCACAGATGGATGTCTGGGGAGAAGCAGGAGAATGTGGCTCCTTGCCCCAGTGCACCCCAGGCCCTTTCTCTGACAGGGATGCCCCACTGCATGTTGTGCCAGGACACAATCCTACTGCTTTGGGAGGAGCTGGATGCCCTCAGCCAGGGCTCTTTAAGGAACCTAGAGCTGCTGTTATCCCAGACTTTCTCAGTGCTCTCTCTGATGTTTGTTTCTTGTTTCCACCCCAGGGTTATGACTACATCCGGTCTGGGAACCCCACTCGGGATTGCCTGGAAAAGGCTGTGGCTGCCCTCGATGGAGCCAAATACAGTGAGCACCTCATGGGTTGGACGGGGCTTGGAGCAGCCTGGGACAGGGGGTGGCACTGGGTGGGCTTTGGGGTCCCTCCATCCCAAACCATTCCATGATTCCCTCACCACGGCTCTGGCTCTTGGCTGTGGGCAGGAGCAGCTCCAAGGTGGGGAAGAGCCCAGCACTTCTGGTCCAGCAAAGTCCAGCTCCATGCCTGGGTTTGCCTGCTGCTCCCTCAGTGTGGCTGATGCCTGGGCTGAGCTGGATCCATCCTTGTGCAGCAGCACTGGAGGCAGTGGGAGCAGGCAGCCCCTGGCCCCAGTCCATTCCCAGTGTGTCCCAGTCCATTCCCAGTCTGTCCCAGCCTGTCCCAGTGTATCCCAGTGTCTGTCCTGGTTCCATGCTGTCCACATCCATCCCCTGCTGTCACTGGCTCTACGTTCCCAGTGAGGCACTGACAGAACAGGTTCTTTTCAGAGGCAAAGTGAGGAAGGCCAAGGCAAGTCTGACTTGTTGTGTCACATCAAACACTGATGATCCTTTCTCCTCCAGGCTTGGCTTATTCCTCTGGCTTAGCAGCTCTTTTGAACATCTGTCACCTGCTGAAGACAGGGGACTCAGTTATCTGCATGGATGATGTCTATGGAGGTGGGTACAGCACCCAGTGTCTTCAGCCTTCTTTGTGCAGGGGCTCAAACGTGTCTGTGGCTCTCAGGAACTCTGAATTTCCCCTGTAGGACCCCACTGTTCTTTGAATCCTGTTGTTATCAATCCCTCTCCCTCACAGCTCCCCAGTGGCAGAGTGCACCCAGCTCTGCCAGAGTCCCTCTCTGAGCAGGGTGAGCTCACTCCAGTTCCTGGGAGCTTTCCCCTCTCCTTGGAGCCTCAGCCTGGTTTCTGCAGGGCTGAATTTCATTGCTCCTCCTGTGCCTTGGTTTGTTCCAAAGAAAGGGCTTCTCACAAAAGAACCTCCCAAACATCACTCAGATGTTCCCTTCAGCTCCCAGAATCCACCTCCATGTCCCATCCCTTCCTGCTCAGATGGAAAACTGAGTCCCTGGGGATCACCTTGGCAAAAGGACCCAACCAATGAATTTTTAATGCAGGAGTGTTTCTGGTAGTGAGTGCTGCACATCCATTGATCACCTGCTGGATTCTTTTAATCTTCCCTGGGAAAGGCTTCAAAGACAGGAAGGAATCATTTTTATTGGAATGATGGGAAACCATAGCTGGAGTCTTCCCCTTGATTGCTCTTCTGTGTTTAATTTCCTGATCATAAACCCCACATTGATTTCAAGTACTTCCCAAATCACTCTGATCCCATATTTAAATTATTACTATTTCATGATCACTCAATCTGCAACAATCTTTAAGTGTGTAAATAAAGAAAATATAAATGTGCCATGGATGGTGTGCAGCATCAAGCTGTGCCCTCCTGACTGTCCCTGCATGATGCAGGAGGCTGCAGAGCAGGGAATGAAAGTTAAGGAAGTTTTTCATTTTGTGATTTTTGGGTTTTTTAAGGCACAAACAGATACTTCCAGAAAGTAGCCTCAGAAAATAATTTGAAAGTAATTTTTGTTGACTGCACAAAGCCAAAATGCCTGGAAGCTGCAATTACACCAGAGACCAAGGTAGGGGAGAGGGAAGTGGATTTTAAAGGGACGTTTAATTGCTTTATCCTTGCTCCTGTTGGGGTTGGGGCTGTGTTGAGCTGAGGGGGCAGCTTGGGGCACAGCTGCATCCACCCCGTCCCCCTGTGCCCCTCATGGGCAGCACCCTGAGAAGGGCAGAGCCCTGCAGAGAGGAGGGAACAGGACAGAGGTGAGGAGGAGCAGAGGGAGCGCGGAGCCGGGGGGGCTCCGTGGCACTGCTGGGTGATCCCTGCCCCAGGGGAAGGGAACTGTGCTGGGCAGGGCTCTGGGAAAGGCTCTGTCCTGCTGCTGAGCCCTTCCCCAGCTGGGATGCCCTGGGATGGCACAAGCCCAGCTGCAGGGAAAGCTCCCTGGGCTCGGAGGAGCCGCTGGAGCCTCCCCTGGCTCTGGCAGGGCCACTGCCCGTCCCCAGGGCCCAAAGCCACGGGGAGCTGCCAGCACTGGGCACCCAGAGCCCCTGGGACTCAGCCCAGCACTGGGAGCTCTCTGACCTGGAGTTATTTTGGGTTTGTGCAGCTGGTTTGGCTGGAGAGCCCCACGAACCCCACACTGAAGGTGATCGACATCAAAGCCTGCGCAGACATCGCGCACAGGCACCCGGGGGTGCTGGTGGCCGTGGACAACAGCTTCATGTCTCCATATTTCCAGGTGTGTCACCTGCCCCAGGACAGGGGGATTGGGAAAGGGATGGGAAAGGGATGGGAAAGGGATTGTATCAGATCTGTTTCTCAGGAGACCAAGCTGAGCTCTGGTGTTGTAGGTTTAAAGTCACCGTTTTTGCAGAGTGAAAAGTGCCTGCAGGGCACGGTGATCTTGCTGAATTAAGAGAACTTGGCAGAAAATGCTTAGCTCAAGCAGCTCTGCAGTTGGCCTGGGACATGCCAGAGGCTTGGGGATTTGCCCTGCAATGTGTTGTTCACTTCAGAGTTCCCAATTTCCTCCAGAAAGGGCTATGTGGAAGAGCACAGGGTGCTGGTTAATGTGTCTGGAGCAGCCCAGTGTGGAGGGAAAGCCAGCGCTAATGATTAATTGGTGGGAGCAGTAGGTGAGGTGCCACACTGGGCTAAGAAAAGGAGAATTTCACAGTCATCTGTCTATCAATGTTGAGTGTAAAAGTCCTTTTCCATTATGGTTCTGGCTGGGCATCTCCACATTCCCTGGGTGGGAGTCTGTGTTTAATGTGGCAGCAGCAGTTTTGGCAACTGCCTGCTTGGTTAAATTTTAAGAGTGATGCCCCTCACTCTTTAGAATGTGCTGATACCATGTGCAAAGTGCCTTAATTAGTGACTGATTAAAAATCTGGCACTGCTCAGCCCCTCTTGCCCATCCAGCTCCTGGTTTGTCTCCCCTGAGGAGGCTCCTGGGCAGAGCACTGGGAGCTGAGGGGAGAGGGCTGCCAAAGGAAGCTCCTTTGCTCATGCTCTCAGCTCCTCCAGGGCAGGATCTGCAACAGCTGGAAAGCAAAGCAATTCTTTTGCTCTGCAGCTGGATCCCTCATTTCCCGTGGAAATGCCCTTTGTGGGCTCCATGCCATGGTGTGTCCCTGCCCCAGCTGAGCTGCAGAACTGTTTTCCCAGCTCTGCACTGTGTGTTGGATGTGCTCAATCTCTCCTCTCCCTGGAGCCTGTGGGAGTGGGAGCAGTGCTCTTAAATCACATTTTCTTGTGCTTCCCTTGAATTCAGAGTGCCTCCCTGTACTGCTGCCTTTAGCACATGTTCTATTGTCATGCTCAGGTTTTTGTGTTTGTTTCTCCCCTTGTTTATCCTGTGTGAGTTCAGAGCCTTTGGAATGGCTGGGGATGAACCCAAACTTGGATGATGATGTTATTTTCCTTTCCTTTCAGCGTCCTTTGGCCCTGGGGGCTGATATTTGTATGTCTTCTGCAACCAAATACATGAATGGTGAGTTGAGAGTTCAGCACATGCTTAGGGCAGGGATGGAGGGAGACTGGGAGGGAATTCCTGGCTGGGAGGGTGGAGAGGCCCCTGGATCCCTGGCAGTGCCCAAGGCCAGGTTGGACCCTGGGGCTGGAGCAGCCTGGGGTGGTGGGAGGTGTCCCAGGGGTTTTATTTACACCTGGGTGATCCCATTCTTGTCCCCTGTCATTTGCAGGGCACAGCGATGTCCTCATGGGCCTGGTCTCTGTAAACAGGGATGATCTCTATGAGAGGCTGAAATTCCTGCAGTACTGTAAGTCCAGACAGGGAATTCCTGACAGGAATCCTGTTCACATCCACAGCTCCTGCTGGGGAGGGTGGGCATGCACACAAGTGGGAAATCAGCCTGGAATGTCAATTAACAGAGCTGGGAAAGCTCAATAAAACAGTCCCATAAAATGAGAGACGTTGATCTCCCCTTCCTGAGCACTCCAGGAGAGCACTGGGGCCCATCCTGAGCCCACTGAGGTGCCACCTGCAGCCTGGGGGGTTTGAAACTCCCTCACCCATCAGGGTGTGCCCAGTGCAGAATTTTCCTGCCTCGGATGATTCCAGCAATTTTCCGGCCTCCTCTTTGTCAGGAATGAATTCCTGTGCAGGTTGTGCCCTCTGCACTGAGGGTGCACTGTGCCCAATAAATAATGTAATCCTTGAGGCCTGAGCCTGTTAATTGGCCTCATTAATTGGCTGTCCCATGTGGGAGATGAGGAACAGAGATTGCCTTGGGTGTCCTCCCACTTGTGCCAAGGTCAGCAATGCTGGAGGTGAGGATGTGCTTGGCTGTGCTGAATGCAGAACACCAATGTTGCTGTGGAATTCTCTAGAATTCTGTGGGATTCTGTGGGATTCTGTTCCCATTCCCACAGCCCTGGGAGCTGTCCCCTCTCCCTTTGACTGCTTCCTCTGCAACCGGGGCCTCAAGACTCTGCACATCAGGATGAAGCTGCACTTCCACAACGGCCTGGCTGTGGCCAAGTTCCTGGAATCCCATCCCAGTGTGGAGAAAGTCATTTACCCAGGTGGGTGAGCAGGGACTGGGGAGCTGTGGTGCCCAGTGATGGGCTGGGTGAGGCTGAGCTGCCCCAGCTCTGCACTGGCATTCACTGGGAATTCTCCCAACTCTCTCCATTCCAGGGCTGCCTTCCCACCCTCAGTATGAGGTGATGAAGAGGCAGTGCTCAGGCTGTCCTGGGATGGTCACGTTCTACATCAAAGGGAAAAAAGAAAATGCCTCTGCCTTTCTCAGGAACTTGAAGGTAAAATAAAGACAATAAAATCACCCTCAGAGGGAGCTGAATCTGCCCTGCTGATGGGAGGGTGGGGTGGCTTTTCTTGCCAATCCTTTGGGTGTGTCCCATAAATCCCACTATAAATCAGGAATAATTTGTCCATGGGGTGAATGAGAGGGAACAAAGGGACCCCTCATCCCCCTGGGAGTGTTTGTTTGATTGCTCCCAGGGTGAGGGTGTCCAGCTCAGCTGCTGCTGGCAAAGGCCTTTCTGCAGGGCTGGGCAGCTGGGGCTGGTGCAGCTCTGCTGGAACATTGCAGAGTGCCCTCAGGGGGAAAGGCACTGAGGGAGCCCCTGGCTCTGGGAATGCTTGGCCGGGTCCTTGACCCAGCCTGTGCTGGTGTTTGGCCAGGTGTGCACTCTGCCTGTGCCCACGTTTGTGTCCTGAGCCCACTCCTGTAACGACTCCTCTCCCTTTCTCCCACAGGTGTTTGCCTTGGCTGAGAGTCTGGGTGGCTATGAGAGCCTGGCAGAGCATCCGTGAGTTCATCCTCCCATCCTCAGAGCCCCAAAAAGCTGCAGAGCACCACGAAATTCCCACGATTTCCCAGCCCCCAGAGCTGTTTTGCTGGTTTGCCTTTAGCTAAACTCAGGGACTGCTGTGCAGCACAGAGCCAGGGGAGATTGCAGAGAGAGGGAATCCTGTGGGAGGGCAGAGATAGAGGAATTTCACCTGGAGGGCTGAGGCACAGTCGGTGTCCATGAAGGCAATCCCAGAAGCTGCAGAGTGCTGGGATGAGGAGCAGCTGGGATGGAGGAATGAATGCCCTGCTCCCTGCTCACACAAGGGGCACGGTCACTGTGTGCCCCCAGCTGCCTCTGGGCCCTGGCAGGGCCTCCTGGGCCTTTTAAACTGCTCAAAGCAGCATCTTCATGGAATTGCATCATTGCACTCAAAGCCAGCTTGCTTTTGGAAAAGGTCCATGGAAATTATTGGCTAAATTTAAATGTTAGATCATTTCACTTCCTGATTTCACAGCAAACCTTGAAGCCCTCCAGCAGCTGAAAGGAACTGGTGCCAGTGACAGCACCAGGGAAATCCCTTCTTGCCTGTGTCCTGTGTAGCTGGAGAGAATAAACCCTCCAGAGTCCTTTGGGGCACCTTGAGAAGGGATCTGAGACACCAGGGATGAAACCAGGAGACTTTATACTGGAGGTTGCACATTCCCCATGTGCAGAGCTCACAGAGCTTCTGTGGAATAAAAGAGCAGCTCTGGAAGGAAGAGCAGTAGGAATTTCTCCTTTGTCACGTCCAGATTTTTAAATATCCACTTCTTGTTAATCATTTGTGTCCTGCACATACGAGCTGGAGATGCAATTCCCTGACTTGTCAGCATTCCCAGCATTTCCAGGAGCTGCTGCCAGGGGCTCTCTGCATCTGTGGGGTCACACAGGTGGCACAGAGGAGGTGTCAGATCCTGCTGCATTTCAGGGCTGCTGGCAGGGAACCAGCCAGGCTGGTTTTACCAATACAAGTCCCAAATTCTTGGGATAAAGATATTTTTGTCCTTTCAGGGCCATCATGACCCACGCCTCAGTGCCTGAGGCGGAAAGGAAAACTCTGGGAATCAGTGACACCTTGATCCGCCTCTCAGTGGGGCTGGAGGATGAGGAGGATCTGCTGGCAGACCTGGACCAGGCCCTGAAGGCTGCGGTGAGTGGGGAGTTCCTCTATAAAATCATCCCCAGCCAGCCTTTCCCAGGGGCTGAGCCCTCAGCTCCTCCCTGGTGGACCCTGGGCTGGGGAGGGAAAGTTTCCCTGTTTGCAGCCCTGCTCAGGCACAGTTCCCCATGGATTCAGGAGAATCAAATGCTAAATGTGACTTTAATTTATGAAAAGGAGATAAAAATGTGTGGTTGATAGAGGGACAGAGCACACTGACCCCTCCCTTTCCTTCCTGCAGTTTGCATAAACCTTGAGGGTCAATAAGGACCTTGGAACTGGACATGGCTGTGGACGAGGACACGGAAAACCAATCCCCTCTTGCTTTGCCTCTGGGAATTCCAGTCTGGGTTCCTGGGACTGTCCCTGCTGCTGTTGGGCTGCTCTCCCTGGCTGTGCAGGGTGTGCTGGGCACAGCCTGGGCTCTGCCTGGAGCCAGGAGCTGTGTGGGAGCAGCCGTGGGCACCCTGGGAATGTGATCCCAGTTCTCCCAGCAGAGCTCGGTGTTCCTCCTGCTCCTGCAGGGTTGGGGGCACAGGGGCTGCTGCCTCTTGCTGCTCTCGGGTCATTCTCTGCTCACCCATCCGCTCAGCTCAAAAACTTGATGGAGCTCAGATGTATTTTAATTAAGTTAGAAATTTGCCTAAGAGCTTTTTCTTCTCTTGATGTTTTATTGAAAATGAAGTGAAATCAAACACCTGGTAAATAATAACTTTCTAAAGAATAGTCTTAGTCTCTTTTAAGAAAAAACCATGTGCTGTGGAAATGATTGGAATAATTTTAATTAAAACACACTTTTCCTTTCCTTGCTTATATTGCCGTGTGCACGTGCTCTTTGTGTTCAAAATCAGGGGATGGAGTGACCCCGGAGCTGTTGGGATTTTCCTGTGGGAAGGCAGGAGGGGAATGGAGCTGAGGGGAGAGAGGGGGAATGGAGCTGAGGGGAGGCTGGAGCTGAGGGGAGAGAGGGAATGGAGCTGAGAAGGGGCTGGAGCTGAGGCAGGACCATTCTGTACTGGCCACAGCCACAATAACCTTCATTGCACAGAGGGATTAAACCCTGACTAAACCCAAGTGAAGGTGTTCCCACCCAGCCCTCCTCATCCCACAGCACCCCAGACTGGGCTGGGTTGGAATGGACCTCGGAGCCCAGCCAGTGCCACCCCTACACCTCAGGAGCAGCTGTGACATGCGGCGGGGCCAGCTGTCCCAGCACGTTAATGACTGTTAGGTAACGAACTCGGCTCCATGAATTTCTGTAATTACTGTTAATCACAGCAGGGTAATTAACGCCGGTGAAAGTGCTCGGGCCGGGATCCGAACCCGCGGCCTCAGCGTTCCCTCTGCCCGGCCCGCCCAGTGGCGTCACGCGCCGCGTGCGTCTCTCTCGGCCAATCAGCGGCCGCCGGCGGATTCGAACGGCGGGGCGGCGGCGGCGGCCGTTGTGCGCGCGGCGGGGCCGGCAGGGGGCGCTGCGCTCCCCGCCTGAGGGGCCGCCATGGCCGTGCCGGGACCGGGACCCGGACCGGGGCCGTACCGCGCCACGAGGCTGGTGAGCACCGCGCGGGGCTGGGCGGAACCGGGCCGGGCGGGAGCCGGGGGCGCGGCTGCTGCGGGGGGAGCGGGGCACCCGTGCGAGCGCCGCGGGGCGGGAGGTGGCTCTGCCCCTCGGGCCTGCTGTCACGACAGAGGGGCGCTTGGGGATACGCCCTGCCAGCTGCCGCGACACCTGGGTGCCCTGGGACCCCCTGCCTGCTGTCGTGACGGGGCTCAGGGACACCCCCCGCTCGCTGTCGCGACACGTGGCTGCCTGGCGCCTTCTGCCCCGGCTCCGTTTCCTCGGTGTGCGGGTGCGCGGGGCCGCCACACGGGGGCGCCCTGAGACATCCCATAGGACCGTGTGAGGGTGCCCTGGCACCCCCCTGCGCTCTGTCGCGATATTGGCTGCTCAGGGCCACTCTGTAGGACGATATGTGGGTGCCCTGGCACCCCCTTGCTCTCTGTAGCGATGTGGGTGCCCTGGCATCCCCCTGCGCTCTGTCACGATACTGGGTGCGCACGGACATCCCTACCCTCGCGACATGGGGGTACCTGGAGACCTCCCCCGCCCTGCCCTCTGTCACATAAAGTTGACGCCCCGCTGTCGCGACATGCCGTTGTCGGCGGTGGCTGCAAGCGGCGGTGCCGCTCGGTGTCTCCGCAGTGGAACGAGGTGACGCGCTGCTTCCGCGCCGGGATGCCCGTGCGGCGGCACCGGCAGCGGCTCCGCTCGCACGGCAGCTGCTTCACGGCGGCCGAGGCCGCGGACTGGCTGCACCAGGTGCTCCGCAGCAACAGCAGCTTCGGGCCCGACGTCACCCGGCAGCAGACGGTGCAGCTCCTGCGGAAATTCCTCAAAAACCACGTCATCGAGGACATCAAGGGCCGCTGGGGCGCTGAGAACCTGGAGGACAACGGTGCCCTGTACAGGTACTGAGTCAGAGTTATCCCCCGCTGTCGCAGGTTGGGAGTTTTAGTTCTGTGACAAACGCCAATCGCGTGTTTTTAAAGTTTTAAAAGTTTAATAGTAATAAAATGGTTATAAAAATAGTAATACAATCAGAGTGATGATAATTTGGATTAGGCCAGTATGAGACAATAGAGACAAAGAGTTACAGACAGTCCAGGTACCTCTTCTGGGTAGCAAGAGCCTGAAAAAGGACCCACGTTAGCAGAGGATTAACCCTTAAAAACAACAGCCTGTTGCATATTCATACACCTCATACATGATGCATAAATTCCATTCAAACACAGAATTCTGTCTGGGCAGTGTCAGCTTCTTCCTCTGAATCCTGACAGCGCCTTTGAGGCAGAAAAAGTTCGTTTCTTCTGATGAGGGAGCAATAAATTCTCTTTGTCTGAAAGATTCAGGTGTCCTGTGGCTGCTACCTCAGTGCTAGTCCTCTCTTTAAAAAACTATCCTATGTAGCATAGTTTCTATACTAACATTATGTTATCACCTAAAACTACATTTAACACACTACTTAAGAGAATTAATCCAGCATAACTTTCTAACACAACACATATAACATTCATTTTAATATTTGGAAAAAGCCAATCATAAAATACAATCATAAAATACATTTTTCACAATTTAAAATGCTTAGATTTGCAAAAAGAGCTTTGTTTGGGTTAAACATCCTAGGTAACAAGTTAATTATCAGCACAGTTTTTCTCCTCTGAGTGTTTTGCTTCCCTCCTGTGTGTGTCCCTGCTTTTGTCCATCCGAGGTTTTTGCTGGAATACAAACTGCACTCCAGTGCTTTGGAGTGAAGCCAGGGTGTTTTGTAGGAGCTGCCTGCTGGGTTTGTTTCTCTTGGGCCCTTTACACAAAGCCTGAGTGGGAAGCAGAGCCAAGCAGCTCTGAAATCAAAGGTATTAATGGCCCCCACTTCTCACGTTCTGGGCTCAGGCTGTGCCAACACCTTCAGCTGGACTTTGGCATCAGGAAAAACAGCCTAAAGCTAATTTATCATATGATAAACTTAGAAAAATAGTTCCTAACAGAGTCACACTGCTATGGACTCGGAGGTTTTGTTTTGTCAAGTCACTTATTTGATTACAGATCAGTTCTGAATGTATTTAACATCTCTCCCGTTCATTACAGATTCCCTCCAACCTCTCCAGTCAAACCTCTACCAAGCCCACCAAGGGAGGACTTGGAAAACTTCTCTGGAGACAAAGGAAAACTTTTTAAACTGCCCAGCTCATCTAAAAGGGGTTTGAAGAAACAGGAGTTCCTGCAGTCTGTGGTAATAACTTCTGTTCCTCACAGCAGTGCAGTTGGCTTGCATTGTCTTTAGTCTTTAAAATTTAGTGACACTGCTCTGTTGTGGCATCTCCCCTAAGAAAGAATAGTTTAGACTTAAGGAATTTGGAAATATTAAGAAACAAATTTATATGAGAGGGATTTTTATTTTGTTTTGGATTTTCTTTGTTTTGTCTCAGTGCAGAATTATCCCTGCTAAGGATTTTAAAGTACTGGGAGGGTTGAAAGGTGAAGTCATAGAAATGATCTGCACAGTATGGCCTTGTTGAAATTTAATTTATTGCTGGGGGACAACTAAAAGGCACAAATAATTTAATTGGTCATCTTTTAGTGTGGCCCTTGATTCAGCTGAGATTGGGATGCATAAATTCTGAATTTAGGTTCCAGTCCTAAAGGAGAATAATTCATATATTAATACATCTGAATTTGAGGTGTTTTTAGCTTTTAAATTGCTGATTTTGGATTGATCAGGAGTTTTTCCCCATTTCTTTTTAGTTGTGTGCTCCATTTCAGTGCTGAGGCTGCAGGTTACCCCCTGGCTCATGTGGAATTTAATGTTCCACAGAATGCCCTGTTCTTCTAATTCCAATTTTCTGTAATTTTTAATTGCCTTAAGAAGCTCATTTATCTTACAGTACAAACCACTCATTTTCAGGAAAACTTAGCAAGACCAAAAGCTGATGTAGCAGAAGAAAAGAAGGAAGGCACACAGCAAAGGAGGGAAATAACACAGGAATATGTGCAAGAAACATGGAGAAATATCATCCAGATACAGTGAGTGAGGAATTACACACAGCACCTTCTCCTTCAGTGGGAAATGGCCCAAGCAAGCTTTCACCATTTGTTTTTAATTGTTAAAACTATGTTTAAAATTTAATTTGAATTTTTGAAGGGTTTAATTTTTTTCCTGTTGTTTACACAGGTTTTCTAATCTGTTTATTAACTTTGGGTTGCTGCATTTAAGGAATTTGTGATTAGAGGCTGAAATCTATTTTAAACACCTGAGGTGCTCTTCCTTCTGACTGTTGCTGTTTGTCCCAGGGAAAAGTGTCCCCAGTTGTCCTCCTGGAAGTGAGAAGTTACCAAACAGCACGTTAGCTCACCCAGAGTTTTGGAATAGTATGGAAAGAACTTGTTTTCCTTCATCCCTTGCAAATGTTGCTCTCTTCCTCCCCAGTCTGCAGACCATTTTGGGACTGCCCTCGCTGGAGGAGGTTCTGCAGCCAGCCCAGATCATCCCTGAGTTTGTCATGTACAACATGAGCAACACCAGCAAACACGGCGTGGTCATCCTGCAGGACAAAGCAGGTGACATTTATTTCCCTAGATTTGCTTAAAAATTCTTTGTTTATAAATAATAATTAATCTGTTTCACAGTCTGCTGTTTCCACTTTTTCCCCAGCCACAGCACAGCTCAGGGACCTTCAATCCCATCCCACCCCTGCCATGGCAGGGACACCTTCCCCTGTGCCAGGCTGCTCCAGCCTGGCCCTGGGCACTGCCAGGGATCCAGGGGCAGCCAAAATTCCATCCCAGCCAAAAATTCCTTCCCAATATCCCATCTAACCCTGCCCACCTTCAGCTTGAAATTACTCCCCTTTATCCTCTCAAAATTACATGTGGAACAGTATTTAAAATCAGTTTTAAATTTAATATTTTGTGCTTTAGGTGTTATTTAATACGTGTGAGCCATTATTAGTTGTTAATTATTTGGGCTCATGTCTAAATGATGCTTTTATCTGTTTGGATTTCAGAAGACCTCCCTCACTGGGTGCTGTCAGCCATGAAGTGCTTGGCCTACTGTAAGTCACTGAAGAGCTTTTAAGTTCCAGAAACCTCTTTTGAGAGTTGGAAGGGAAATATTTGTGTGTGTGAAATCAGCTGTGATGTTTCAGTTCAGAAACCTGTGGGTGGTTTCCTCTAATGCAATTTTTCAGGAGTGAAAGGGACTTTGCTTTTCCAGTCCTTGGCTTTTAGCTGGACCAAAACATTTCCTACACTTCATATTAAACTGGGGAGATCCATTTTCTTTGCTTTGTAAACAATCAACTCTAAATTAATTAGATGAGTGCCTCTCAAATGAGACCAGAGATAATGAGCTTTTTTATCCATGTGCTGAGCTTCCTTTTGCTCAGGGAGCTTGAACTGAGAGAAGTGGGATCACTGTGCTTTGGAAATGAAGGCACACACTAAGGGTGGGTGATAATTTTGCTGAGGAACCTATGAAGACCACAGATTAATTTTTCTTTATTTATTTTCTTGGTGTGGAACAGAACTGAGCACAGCTCTCTAGTGGCTGCCTGGAATCTCTTACACTGCTTTTGCTTGCAATTTGTGCCAAATACAATATTTGTGGATTGCTGATAGGATTCTCTGCTTGTGGAAGAAGAATAAATTTAGGCTGATCTTCAGAAGTTTCTTTTCTAGTGGGACTGTGGATTTTTGGTGTGAATTTCCTCTCTTCCCCTCTTTTCAGGGCCCAGGAACAAGGACATGAGCCAGGACACCTACAGCGGCTTTGAGCGGGACGTGTTCAGAACAGTTGCTGATTATTTTCTCAGTCTTCCTGAGCCATTGCTTACTTTTGAATACTATGAGCTCTTTGTTAATATCTTAGGTATGTATGAGTTTAGAAACAGTCAGGGAAGCTCTGAGTTCAGATCAGCTGAGGGACAAATGTGATTCAAAGCAGAGCTTGGCCTCCTGATGTGTGTGGGAGCTCCGGTCTGAGGAGGATCATCACTGCTCCATTCTGTATTAGTGTTAATTAAAATGTACTTCTGCCTCATGATTTCCCATTTAAATTGCTGTTTCAGCTCACATTCTAAATATTCAATAACAAGAACTTCAGAAGGTGTGCTTGTTCTGCCTGCTCCTCACTATTGCAGTGTTACCTGTCTTTGTTCTTGCATGTTGGATGCAATGGCCTTGTTAAATTGCTTTGGAACTGAGCTAAAGTCTTCTTAATTAATATCTTAATTAATATCTTGACTTTGTTGTCTGTCTGCCCAGTTAGCAGCTCTCTGAACTGGTTCATTTTCACACCACTTGCACCTTTAACATCTCTTTCATTCCCTGATAGTTTTGTGTGGCTACATCCAAATTCCTGATCTGGGCAGTGGAAATCGTTCTGTCCAAGAGGAGAAATGTGACCCTCAGCCTTCAAAACCTCCTCACTTGAACTCTTTCAAGTCCACTGAGTGTCTTCTCCTAAGCCTGCTCCTCAAAGAGTCTGACAAGAAGGAGAAAGGAGAAGCTTCCAGGAGGTTTTCCTCAGAGGAGCTGAGAGCCCAAAAGCAGCACGGAAAGAAATGGCAGCAGCACAAACTGCCACGGCAGCAAGGGAGTGCTGGGAGCCTGATAGGAGGGAGCTGCCAGAATCTTGCAGGACCCAGGAATGCCCAAGAGCCACCTGGAGCATTTAGGACAAGGTGTTACTCCTTGGAGAGAATTGGAGCTGCTGCTTCAAGTGTGTGTGATAAAGGAGGACGTGCCCCCCTCGGGGCAGGTGTGAGCACCAGCACGAGGAGTGGAGAGCTGCTGGAGGAGCACAGAGGGGCCGCGGTGCTGGAGCCGGGCTGGGGTAGCTCAGGCCCAGCCCAGGGCCTCGGGAGAGCGCCTGGCCCGTGTCCCTGGGCCGAGGAGCTGTGGGCTGGCAGCCAGGGGCCACCCCTGAGCCTGCTGGGCAGGAGGAGCTCCAGGAGCTGCAGTGCCATCAACAGGCCCAGCGCCGAGATCACAGTGCAGCCCCAGCCCCGGGGGCAGGGCACAGCCATCAGCGTCCAGAGGAGGCTCTGCAGGAGCAGCACCGAGCTGGCAGCACGCTCTGCCCCCCCCTCCCCTTGTGTGCTGCCTGGCACAAGTAAGGGCTCTCTGCAGCACGCTGCACTGCCTTGTGCTGTGGCCTCACTAACCCCTGCTTCCCTCACCTCTGCCACTCTGCTAGGATAGGCACAGAGCATGCATCTGTGGGCTTTTAAAGGAAATCTGCTGGCATTGTTGTTTAAGCTGCTGTAGCTCTGCTAACTGTGTGTAGTAACTTTGGAGTAGGAGCTCCATGTGTCAGTGATTGGCCTTTCTGCTCAGGTGAGTGATGGGGACAGGGAATCTGCACACACCTGCCTGTTGGAGATGTCTTTTTCTGTTCTGTAAATCTGTATTTTCTGGGAATAATTAGTGTCACTCCTTAATTGTATTGTGGTCCTAACTGCACCATAATGGAGGAAGTTGAAGATGACCACACAAACAAAGGCCTGTACATTCTCCTCTGTGTTACAGCTGATTTCTCTGGAACATAAATAATCACACTGCAAAATAGGAAATCTGTGATACTGAGGTAGAAACATGCTGGAAGCTGGTTCAGATCTTAATGCCAGCTGTCTTTGTGGTTGACTTGCAGATCTGCTGCAGCCTCACCTGGAGAGGATTGCAGTGGAGGCCCTGCAGATCTGCTGCCTGCTGCTGCCCCCGGCGAGGCGCAGGAAGCTGCAGCTGCTGCTCAGGATGATGAACAGGATCAGTGGCAACGTCGACATGCCACGGCTGCACGATGCCATGGGCACCAGGTCCCTGGTAAGGGCAGGGAAACTCTTCTTAGAGGAATGCAGAGATTCCTCAGCCTGATTTCTCACCCTGCTGCTCTTTGGAATCCCAAACTGGTTTGGGTTGGGAGGGACCTTGAAGCCCATCTCATTCCAGTTTAATCCTGGTGTGCATTAGGTTGGCTCTGCAGGTTTTCATCACCCCACTTGTCTCTTCCAATTGAGGATTTAGGCTTGGGTTAGAAGTAGGAAGAAATTCTTTATTCAGAGGGTGGGCAGGCCCTGGCACAGGTGCCCAGAGCAGCTGTGGCTGCCCCTGGATCCCTGGCAGTGCCCAAGGCCTGGCTGGACAGGGCTGGGAGCCCCTGGGGCAGTGGGAGGTGTCCCTGCTCCAACCCACACCGTTCCAGGAACCTATTCTACAGTCCTGTGGAGATGTTCAGTTTTCTATAGGTTAAGCCTTTCTCTGCTACCACCTTTTACAATATGTATTTTTAACTGAAAGTGCTGTTCAATTCCAAAGAAATGACTTTAATTCAGCTGATGACTCTTCCTCCTTGTGTGACCCTACTTGGAAGTTGGTACTGGGGGATTTGAGCCACTGTGGAGTGGAGAGGAGGGAAATCATCCCCCCAGCTTTCTCCAGTGCAGCTGTGCTGAACTCTTGCAGCTGATCCAGACGTTCTCCCGCTGTGTCCTGCGCTGTGCAGAGGAGGAGGACCTGGATGAGCTGCTCTCCACACGCCTGCTGTCCTTCCTGATGGACCATCAGCAGGAAATACTCCAGGTCCCAGCTTACCTGCAGGTTGCTGTGCAGGATCACCTCGAGTACGTGAAGAAGGCTCAGGTTGGTGCCGTGAGAGCAGTGCAGATTTATTTGTTAATTGCTTCTTCTGAAGTTGGGAAAATGCAAATAACCCCAGGACATTTTGAATGTGTAGATATTAATTACAATGTTTTGCAGCTTGTGAGTGGGTGTGGGTGTTTATTACTTACTCCAACAGTACAGCATCAATTGAGTGCATGCAGAGCCCTTTTTTCTTCCAGTGCAAACAGGAAAAAGAAGAAATTTGTGCCATCTTGCCAACATATTCCTACTGCAAACAAATCACTCCTCAGGAGTTTGAAGAACAAAAGGTCTCTACCTCACAGGCTGCAGTGGCAGAGCTCCTGGAGAACATCATCAAGGATAAAAACCTCTCTGTGAAGGAGAAGAAGAAAAAGTTGAAACAGGTGAGGTTATTTCATCTGCTTGTGCAATGCCTTTGTGAGGGATGGGCCCAGAGCCTGGGGCAGGAGAGGAGCAGAATGTGCTGAGAAATGTTTGTGCTCAAGAGCTGTGAGTGCTTCATGTGCTCTGCTTGGGATTTTAAAGATGGTTTTTAATGCTGCATCCTCTGGAGCCAGGCTGGGACACCTGGGGGTGCTCACCTGGAGAGGAGAAGGATCCAGGGAGAGCCCAGAGCCCCTGGCAGGGCCTGAAGGGGCTCCAGGAGAGCTGCAGAGGGGCTGGGGACAGGGATGGAGGGACAGCACACAGGGAATGGCTCCCAGGGATGGATGGGACATTGGGAATTGGGAATTGTTCCCTGGGAGGGTGGGCAGGCTCTGGCACAGGCTGCCCACCCTGGATCCCTGGCAGTGCCCAGGGCCAGGCTGGACACTGGGGCTGGAGCAGCCTGGCACAGTGGGAGGTGTCCCTGCCATGGCAGGGCTGGAACAGGATGGGATTTAAGGTCCCTTCCAATCCAAACCACTCCATAATAATGCAGCCTTTGACTGGCAGCAGTGTTCAAACAATGGTGTAAAACCAGGACAAATGGTTCTGCTGAAGCTCCAGCTCTCCATTCAGTGATTCCTGATGGAACTGCAGCCTGGATTCCTGTGCTGCACTGGCCATCCAAGTCACCATTAACAGGCCAGAGGTGGGGTTAAATTCAGTAGGGGTTAAAAGCAATGATTTTTGGCTTTAAGAGACCAAACTCTCTCTGTTGAGAATCCTGAAACATTCTTTTGGTGGCCTTGGCTTTGTGTTTTGTAACATTTACAGTGCTCAAGATTATCTTGCACTTCTCTCACCTACCAACACTTGCCTAATAGTAAGGCTAAAGCACAGCAGTTCTGGCAGGATTTAATACTGGAGGGTTTTTCTTTCTTTTGGCAAGTCTTCCTGCCCAATGGAATAGTTTTGTACTTGTCCTGGAATCTCCTAAGCGAGTCTTGTGACTCCCCTTTGAACAAGCAGCTTTTGAGGACAGCCACACTTGGCTTTGGTTCCCCTCCTGCAGCTCTGACTTCATGTGTGTTGTGGAAACGTTGTGGGCCTCTAAAAGTGACTCTGGTTTGGTTCATCAAAACTTCTGAATCTAAAGAAGAATGGTGAATTATAGTTGATAAATGGTCCCAGTACTGGAGGTGCCTCAGCAGTGCCAGCACAGGGATGGGCACTGCCCTGGGCCTGCTGGACACATTCTGCTTGATGGGAAATGTTGGGAATTCTTGGAAAGAGCCAAATTCATGGCACTTTCTAGAGAGTAAGTTCCCAATTGCGTCAACACCAGAAGTTACAAAGGTGGTTTGGATCCATCCGTGGGAAGGTTTGGCTCATGTCCAGGTGTATTTACAGTTTTTCATCCCTCCCTGAGGCCTTGCAAGGGAAACAGGCACAGTGTCCGAACCACTGCTCTGGTTCCAGGTGCTTTCATTTCCATGGAATCAGTGGTAAGCTTTCCTGGGAGAAGCCTTGGCTCCCTGTTGGGTAAGAGAGTTTATCCAAGGCGTTCCTGGAAGGCAGCTCTGCAGGCACAGAGTGTGCTGTGGCACAGCTGGGGCTGTTGTGGGATTTCCTCTGGGGTTTTCTCATCCTGGCTGCTGTGTGTGCTGCAGTTCCAGAAGGAATACCCCCAGATCTACGGGAGCAGGTTCCCAAGGACGGAGTCGGAAGCGCAGCTCCTGGAGAACAAACCCACCCTCAAGCAGCCCATGCTGAGCCTCAGGAAACCCAAATTCCGCAGCCTCAGGTACTGATTTCACCCTCCTGAGCCACCTCTCCCTGCCTGAAGTCAGAGGGATTCACCAAAGGAATTGCTGCAGGAGTTTGGTGCTGGCTGTGCTGTGGAAGGGGGAAATGTTTACATGGACACTGTGCTGGAAGGTGCCAAAATACCTTTTTTGGTGCAGATACTTTGGAATAACTTCTAAAAGAAAAATATTTATCTGTTTACAAATTATTACAATATATCGGAGTAGGAAAATGTAAAAATACACATAAAGCTGTTGTTAACCAAAAATTTATATATTTTTTAATGGGAAACTAATGATGTGCCTCTTGTTATAACCTTTAAATGTCTGTCAGGAATTTGTGCCATTTATTGTAGTTTTTACATGTGTGTGTTGTGACTAAGTGCCTTTTCTATTCTCAAAAATGTTTGTCTTTAAACAAAGGAGCTTCTATGAGTTCAGAACCAGGAGAGCCAGTTCACCATAAATAAATTATTATCTCACTCCATAAATACTTCTGTTCACACTCCATAAATTCTTCTGTTCATATCATCTGTAAAACCCTCATCAGCTTTTTGATATTTATTTATATTAAAAGACTTGAAGTGTATTTCTGCATTTTCATGGAAAATTCATTTTGGATCTGTTGGTGAGATTCTGAAAATAGGAGTGATGGATGATCATGAAGTGAGAACAGAATATACTAATTTTCCCTATTTTTCCCAGAGGTAGGGATTTGCTTAATAATTATGATAAGATAAAGGTTCCCCCACAGGAGTTGAAATCTGCGGGAATATTTTTGGGAAAGTATAATTAATAATAATTAATCTACTGCCTGGCTCTGAGATCCCAGACTGGTTTAGGTTGGGAGGGACCTTAAATCCCACCCAGTGCCACCCTGCCATGGCAGGGACACCTCCCACTGTCCCAGCCCCAGTGTCCAGCCTGGCCTTGGGCACTGCCAGGGATCCAGGGGCAGCCACAGCTGCTCTGGGCACCTGTGCCAGGGCCTGCCCACCCTCACAGCCAGGATTCCTTGGTACATCTGTGATCCTGAGCCTGTCAGTTCTCTCCCCAAAAAATACCATTTTTCTCCTTTTTTGGGAAAGATTTTGTAAAAGAGAAACCTGAATTAGGCTCATTTTACCCTGTATTAATGATGCCTTATGTCCTGAGGGTAACTTTGTGCTTTCAGGGCAGGGGGCAGCTGTTCCTGCCCTGGAACATCTGTAACCAGCCTCCAGCACTCAGCACCTGCCTGAACTTGCTTCCAGTGCTTCCTACCCCATGCCATGTTGCATAAATGCTTTGTTTATGTAGTGTTCCAGTTAAGTAACTTATTGGGTGAGAAGCTCACATTTCCAGGATTTGGCTTTCAAAGGCCTGCCCTCATTACTCCCAGTTCTTGATCCAGGTTATTTAATGTTCCCTTCTAAGGTTTTGACAGACCTTAGCCAAAATGGGAATAAAAAGAGAAATTATAATTATGGTTCTTCAATGGAAAGGGTTAATGGGAGGCCTTCATCATGATCTCAGTGCAGTATCCTGGTTTTTCTGTGAGAAGCCTTAAATGAGCCCTTGTCCAAGTGGAAACGCTGCCTTGAAAGGGAACAAGCAAAACCCCAGGGAAAGAGCCAACCCTCATGTGTTGGTTGTGGCAGCAAATGGAGCAGGGGATGTTTAATGTCACTTTGTCCCTTCATCCCAGTTTGGGTCCCTGGAGCTGTTTCTATATGGAAGCAGCACCTGAATGTATGTGGTGATAAAACACCTTCATCCTCTGCCTGTGAGGGGACAGCAGGAAACAGAGACCTTGTTAATCTTTGAAATTGCTCTTTACAGCGCTGTTATTTTTGTAAATGTTTTCATAACTATTTTAATAAATGAATTAAAAAATAAACCATTCTTACAAGAGGTGGTTCCTAATGATGAGTCTGGAGGAGACTGAGGGACACCTCCAGGGGCTGAGGGACAGCTCCAATCTCTGCTCCCTGTGACAGGACCCAGGGAATGGCTGGAGCTGGGCCAGGGGAGGTTTAGGTTGGATTTTGGGAAGGTTTCTCATCCAGAGGGTGCTGGCACTGCCCAGGCTCCCCAGGGAATGGGCACGGCCCCGAGGCTGCCAGAGCAGCTCCAGGAGGGCTCAGACAGTGCTCTGATGGGATTGTTGGGGTGTCTGTGCAGGGCCAGGATCACTGACCCCTGTGGGTCCCTCCAGCTCGGGGGATTCCCTGATGTTTGCCTCTGGCACTGTCCCCCCCTGGTGTCCCTGGTGTCACACACTCCTGGGAGGCTCTGGGGGAGCCGGGATGGTCCCTGCAGAGCCGGGTGCCGCTGCCAGCGCCCGGCACGGCTCCAGCGCTCCGTCCCACTCCTCCCTGGGCTTTTCTTCTTTGTAATCACTTCTGCTTGGGAAGAATTTAGGTCTCAGGAAAACAGTGAAAGCCCCTTTTTGTGTGAACAGCAGGACAAAAGCTCCCAAAGCCCGGGGAGGATTTTGGTGCTGAAAGCCGGCTCTGTTCCCGGGGTGCTCTCATTGGTGGGGGCTGTTTTGGGATGGGGCTGCCCTGGGCAGGGCTCAGCACCCCATAAATACCCAGCACAGCTCTGGCTCCCTGCTTGGCTCCAGAGGCTCAGGCCCTTCATCAGGGAGGATGTACAGCCAGTGAGTATCCCTGAGGCTCCTCTCTGTGGGAGCACATCCCACGTGGAGCACTGGCTGGGGCTGGGGGCAGCGGGGTTTGGAGGGGAGGAGAGGTGGGGAGGTCTCCATGTCTCCATCTCACATCCCATGCCAAGGTGTGGTCCTGGTCTGGGGGAACAGGCTCACCTCCAGGTTCCAGAGGATTGACCAGAATTTAGAGCAGGGTAATAGAATCCTGGAATGGTTTGGGTTGGAATTGACCTTAAAGCCCATCCAGTGCCACCCCTGCCATGGGCAGAGCCACCTTCCACTGTTCCAGGTGCTCCAAGCCCTGTCCAGCCTGGCCTTGGCACTGCCAGGGATCCAGGGGCAGCCACAGCAAATCTGGGCAGAGTTCACCAGCCTGTGCCTGGTGTGTCTTCATGGGCTTTGCAGCACATAGAATTGGAACCCAACAAATAATTCTTTGCTTCAAAAAAAAAAAAGGAAAAAAATTTAAAAAGGCTTTTCCAAGAGCTGAGAGATACAAGCTGGATTTTGCTTTTCTGGTGATTTGGGTGTCCTGGTTTGTTGGGCTGCAGTATGGGGTGTCCCCTCGGTGTCCCTGTCCCTCCTCACACTCGGGACAGTTCTCAGCAGCTGTTTGGAACCTCAGAGCCTTTCCCCATGGAAAGGTGCTTCTCCTTCCTTCCTCCCCCAAGTTCTTTGCAAGCCATGGATCATCCAGTGCAGAAAGATCCATCCCTCCCTGGGGGGGCTCCCAGCTGTGCCCCAGCTCCGGGCTCACCCAGCTGTGCCCTTCCAGGGTGGAGCATCCTGCTGGAGGCTACAAGAAGCTCTTTGAGACAGTGGAGGAGCTGTCCTCTCCAGTGACTGCCCACGTCACAGGTTGGTCTGGGGCCTCATCTCCTCCTGCTCCCCTTTGCTCCCGCAGCTCTGGGGCTGCCAGGGCTTTACAAGGCTGGATGTGAAGGAGCTCACAGGGCTGGTGATCTGGGGTAGAGAAAGGCCAGGTTGGGTGGGGAGCTCTTTAGACAATACTGAATGTCTTGGTCCACAGCAGGTGTGAAGAAATCAGAGCTTGAAGAGGTCATTTGTGTTTAAACACTAAGCTTAATTAGAAAATGAAGTTTTGATTTTCTCACTGTCACAATGAAAATTCCTTGGTCTGATTTGCCGTACCCATCCCAACGCTGGGTCTCCCACAGGCAGGATTCCCACCTGGCTGAGAGGAAGCCTCCTGAGATGTGGTCCTGGCTTGTTTGAGGTGGGCTCAGAGCCCTTCTACCATCTCTTTGATGGCCAGGCACTGCTGCACAAGTTTGACTTCAAGGAGGGGCATGTCACCTACCACCGAAGGTACGAGCCAGTTTTCCAAGCAAAAGGAATAAATAAGGAAGCATTTGCTTGTCTGAAATGCTGGGAACAGGCTGTGTCTGTGGGAGATCCTGGTTATTTCGAGTCCATGTGGTTATTGGAAGAGCTCTAGCAGTGATATCATTAACCCAGCTCCAGATGCAATGTGAGGTTGTGGAGAACTCCAGATGCAATGAGAGGTTGTGGAGAGCTCCAGATGCAATGAGAGGTAGTGCCAGAGCTCTCCCGGGGTTCATCAAAGGAATGTTTGCATTAATTGCACAGCCCGGTGTCCCGTGTAACAGAGTTTCCCTCCTGGCCCCAGGTTTGTCCGGACCGACGCCTACGTGCGAGCCATGACGGAGAAGAGGATCGTGATAACGGAGTTTGGCACCTACGCCTACCCAGACCCCTGCAAGAACATCTTCTCCAGGTCCCTCGGGTGGTGCACACACTGCTGGGATGTCCCATGGAGTTTCTGCTTCCCAGGAGCCCCTGACTGCCTGTTGGTTTTCTCTGCTCAGGTTTTTCTCCTACTTCAAAGGTGTGGAGGTGACGGATAACGCCCTGGTGAATGTCTACCCTGTGGGTGAGGATTACTATGCCTGCACTGAGACCAACTTCATCACCAGGATTAACCCAGACACCCTGGAGACCATCAAGCAGGTGGGTCTTTGTCCTGGCAGGACAGAGGTGTGGAGAAAGAAAACTCAAATGAAAATCATGGAGTCAGAGAATGGGTTGGGTTGGCAGGGATCTTAAAGCCCATCCAGTGCCATCCCTGCCATGGCAGGGACACCTCCCACTGTCCCCAAGTGTCCAGCCTGGCCTGGGCACTGCCAGGCATCCAGGGGCAGCCACAGCAAATCTGGGCACCTGTGCCAGGGCCTGCCCACCCTCACAGACATTCTTTCTAACATCCACCTAACTCTGCCCTCCTGTCCCTCCACGCCTTGTCCCCAGTTCCTCCCCAGCTCTCCTGGAGCCCCTTTAGGCACTGGGAGGGTCCCCCCTGAACCTTCTCCTCTCCAGGTGAACACCCCCAGCTCTCCCATGGCAGAGGGGCTCCAGCCCCTGCAGCATCTTCAAGTTGTGGTTGGAGTTTGCAAATCAGAGCTCAGTTTTAGACTTTGAGAGGAATTTCCCACACACAGAGCAAGGATGCATTGACTCACAACACCCTGCAGACCTTGTGCCTTCCCACCTCACTCCTGACTCTGTCCCTGCTGTTCTCCAGGTGGATCTCTGTAAATATGTGTCTGTCAATGGGGCAACAGCTCATCCCCACATTGAGAATGATGGCACTGTTTACAACATTGGCAATTGCTTTGGGAAAAACTTTGCCCTGGCCTACAACATCATCCGGATTCCTCCTCTGCAGGCAGGTCAGTCAATCCCACCCCTGAGACAGCTGGGAAACTTTTCCCTTATGAGTCATTTCTTTGTCCTTTAAATGAACTTTGTTATCCAGTTAAGCTTTTTCTAAGCTCCTTTAATTTTTATTTTTTTAATGTTGTATTTAAGTCATTTCCAGGTGGCTTCTAAATGATGAATTTTGTGTTAAAGGCAGGAATTTGCTGGGTAGAGGCTGTAAGTGCAGCCCACATGTGGGTGAGACCTCCATAACCTCTCACCTGTCCCATTCCAGACAAGGAAGACCCCATGAACAAGTCGGAGGTGGTGGTGCAGTTCCCCTGCAGTGACAGGTTCAAGCCCTCCTATGTCCACAGGTAACATTCCATGGGGTCAGCAGGTCAGCTGCAACCAGGGACTAGTTTTCACATGTATTCAGCAATGAAAATTAGGTGATTAACCAAAATAAATTTTGAGCAACGATCCATGTGTTTAAGATAAGCAGCTCCATGGTTTTTGTCCAAAGTGACCCCAGTGAGTCTGATGTGCTCCCCTGCCTTTCCCCACAGCTTTGGGCTGACCCCAAACTACATCGTGTTTGTGGAGACACCAGTGAAAATCAACCTGCTCAAGTTCCTCTCCTCCTGGAGCCTCTGGGGAGCCAACTACATGGACTGCTTCGAGTCCAACGAGACCATGGGGGTAAGCATGGGCTCATCCCAAACTGGGCTGGACTGGGCAGCCAGACCTGGCTTGGGGGGTCCCTTAGCTTCACCTTCATTTCCCTGAGCCTAAGCCCAGCTGCTGTGTGCTTTGCAGGTGTGGCTTCACGTGGCAGAGAAGAAGAAAGGCAGGCTCCTCAACCTCAAATACCGCACCTCGGCCTTCAACCTCTTCCACCACATCAACACCTACGAGGACAACGGGTTCCTGATCGTGGACCTGTGCACCTGGAAGGGGTGAGGCCAAGGCTCCCTGGGCACCACCACTGCCCCTTGCACCACACCCCCCCTCCCTGCCCTGGCACATCCTTGCTGGGACGTCCGGCACTTCCACCAACCCACTGAACATCTAACACGTGGTGACATGTAGACTACACAGCACTGAGCTCTCCAGAGGTGCAGGGAGCCTGCTTGACACTCATTTTCCAGGAAAAAAAAAATTCATCTGTTATTTACTTTTATCTTTAAGAAATGTTAGTGATTGGTGAAGGGTTGATGCTATTCTGGCTCCTGGGGCTGCAATGAGCAGGGTGTGTGTGAGGCTTGAATGCTGCTCTTCATGTAAACACAGAAATGTGGCACTGAAATGATGAAGCTCAACCCTGTGTTGGCTGCATACCCAGGATACCCTGAGCTGAGCTGATCCTGGCACAGAATCATAGAATTCCAGACTGCTTTGGGTTGGAAGGGACCATAAACTCATCTTGTTCCACTCCCTGGCATGAGCAAGGTTGCTCCAAGCCCCTTCCCATGCCTGTACTGAAAACAGCAGTTGCTGGGGTTTTGTGACAGGGGCTGTGGTGCACACACAGCTCAGCTCTGCTGAGGAGCTGGACTGGGGCTTCTGTCACTCTGTTTTGCCCCATGCAGTGTCCAAGGCCAGGTTGGACAGGGCTTGGAGCACTCTGGGACAGTGGAAGGTCTCCCTGCCCACGGCAGGGGATGGCACGAGATAAACATTAAGAACCCTCCAACCCAAACCATTCTAGGCTTCTATGAATTTTTGGCAAAAACCACCTACACTTCCCCCACACCTGCAAAGGCCAGCTGTATTTGTCTGTTTGGTGCAGGTTTGAGTTTGTCTACAACTACCTGTACCTGGCCAACCTTCGGGCCAACTGGGACGAGGTGAAGCGGCAGGCGGAGAAGGCGCCGCAGCCCGAGGCCCGCAGATACGTCCTGCCCCTGAGCATCGACAAGGTACTGCAGGCTGCTCCTCTCCCTGCCAGGCTCCTGCCCCACTTGCTTCAAATTCAACCTTTGCATCAAGAGAGAAAACATGAAGCATGGGCTTTCAGAGAAACTTTGTATTTTCTTTAGCTGATGAATGTTTTTCTAGTTTATTTATATGGCTGCCAAGAGAGGTTGTGGCTGCTCCATCCCCTGGAAGTGTCCAAGGTTGGGCTGGATGGAGCTCTGAGTAACTGGTCTAGTGGAAGGTGTCCCTGCCCATGGTGAGGAAAATGAGCTGAGCTTTATGGTCCCTTCCAACCCAAACTCTTTGATGACTCCACGTGTTACTATTCATGGCAGAGCCTGTGGGGCAGCAGTTAATACTGGATCTGCTCAAAGCACAGAAGGGAGCAGCCACAGCCCAAGCACGCGTGGTTAAATCCTCCAGCCCTCGGTGTGAGGTCCCTGGAGCTGCCAGCCTGGCACAGACAGAGCTCTCTGGCTGGCAGCTGCTGGGTTCCTTTCCATGACCCTGCTCGTGGTGGCTGCTGGGTGGGCCAAGGGCTGCAGGGGACCTCTCACGGAGCTCACTGGGCTGTGGATCAAGTGAGAAGTGCAAGCCCACGTGGCAGTGCTTAATGAAGCCCCTGAATGCCTCCAGCAGGGAGGGAAGCTGTGTTTAGGCTGAGGATCAGGACAGTTCTTGCAGCACTGCCAAGCACACAGGAGCAGTCGCCTCCTGCCACTCCTGAGGCTCTGCCACACATCACTGCCTTCCCTGTTCGGTGCTGTTTGCTACAGCTCTGTGCAAATAATCCACAACTTTTCTCCAATCCCTTGGGTATTTGTTTCTCTTTGTCACAGGCTGACACAGGGAAGAACCTGGTCACCCTGCCCTACACGACGGCCACGGCGACGCTGCGCAGTGACGAGACCATCTGGCTGGAGCCAGAGGTGATTTTCTCAGGGCCACGGCACGGTACGATGCCAGCCCGGCTCCCCCAGGCCACAGCAGCCACGTGCTGCCTGCACGCCGTGTCCCCCTAACCCTCAGCATTTATGCACATTCACTTCTCCTTGTAGCCTTTGAGTTCCCCCAGATCAACTACAGGAAGTACGGAGGGAAGCCGTACACGTACACCTACGGGCTGGGGCTGAACCACTTTGTCCCAGACAGGGTAAATATCAGCCAACGGGGGATGCCTTCGATTTGGGGACAACAAGGAGTATTTCTGAGCTCTGTGGTTGTGTGCTGTCCCCACCTTTAGCTGTGCAAGCTGAACGTGAAAACCAAGGAGACCTGGGTGTGGCAGGAGCCAGATGCTTACCCGTCAGAGCCAATCTTCGTTTCCCACCCGGATGCGCTGGAGGAAGATGATGGTAATGCTGGGGGTGGTGGCATTGGGATTGGGATTGGGATTGGGATTGGGATTGGGATTGGGATTGGGAAGGGCTGTGCCAGGCTGGCTGCAGGGCTGAGATGGGACTGGTATGAACACTGGTGGGAAATTTCTGAGGAAACACGGGAAAACTAAAACTATAGTAATAAAATTTTGGGTTGGGAAGGACCTTAAAACTCATCCCGTTCCACCCCCTGCCATGGGCATGGACACATTCCACTGTCCCAGGTTGCTCCAAGCCTTGAACCTGGCCTTGGGCAGTTGCAGGGGCAGCCACAGCTTCCCTGGGCAGCGTGTGCTGTGTCCCTGTCCCTCAGCATGGATGACTCTCCCGGGATTTCTGGTGCCCTGAGTGCCAGGGCTGCTCTCGCCTTGCCCAGCCGGGGTCAGACACAGCCCACGCCCACCTGGGCCACACCCAGCGTGTTCTCACCTTGCAGGGGTGGTGCTGAGCATCGTCATCAGCCCGGGGGCGGGGCCCAAGCCCGCCTTCCTCCTCATCCTCAACGCCAAAGACATGAGCGAGGTGGCCAGGGCCGAGGTGGAGGTGAACATTCCTGTGACATTCCACGGGCTCTTCAAGAGAGCGTGAGCACAAACAGCGACACCTGGCCCGGGCTTCTTCCAGCTCCCAAAGGCGCAGCCTCCGTTTACAGGTGACCCAAACTCCTTCCACAGCCCTTTGCATTTGTGGGGCTGCTTAACTCAGATCAAGCAGTTCAGTCTTGTCAATGATTCTTCAAAATGGTTAATCAGGTATTTTTTTAAATGCACCCTTTGGTACCATTTCCAGTTAAACCACACGTTGGGGGTGGTGGAGAGGTTCTGTTTATGCAAAATTAAACTTTGTAGCTGCAGCAGAGCGAAAGAAGCTGAAAGAGCAGAGAGTAACCTCAACACTTTTACATGATGTGGTAACATAGTGTACAACTGGCTGTGCTCTGTTACATGGTTGAGAATTTTTAGCCTAAACTGAATGATTCTGGATTGAAACACCATCCTGGTAATTGCTGTGGTACCCTCAGAGCAATCCCAGTGCAGTTTTCCACAGCTGCTTTGGGAATCCCAAGAGGGTGGCAGGCAGAGTTTTGTTCTTCACCCAGGCTGCAAACTGCACACCTTCCCTTGTGTGTTTGCTCCTTTCCCTTTCTTTTGTCCAAGTGTCCTTGATTTCTGGATTTCATGTAAAAACATGGACGTGAAAAAATCAAGCAATTGTTACCCCTTGGGCTGACTTTGCTTCCTTAGAGTGCTACAGATGTTCAGCTTAATCCTTCCTTCTCCCAAAATAAACTTTCTGCTGATGTTAAAAGAGGTTACTGTTGAGAATAAAAACTTCCTGCCAGCAGATTTAAAATCAGGGATTCTTGTTTGTCTTCAATTGTTCAACACTTTTATTAATGGTATCAAAGCATTAGAAAACCTTTATACTCAGAGTTCTGGTAGAGGGTTCTGGTTTGAGGGGGCTGCAGTTACATCCTGATGATGGGATGGGGACGGGGAGACACAGCCTGGTACTTCTTCTGTTCCATGATCTCCAAGCACTGGGCAATCACCTAATTAAAAACAAAAACCAATATAAACAATGAGCCTCAAACAAAACAAATCCCAACCAGTGCAACTCATTAGTTCTGAGCTTATTTTTATTTGTTCCTTCTGTTTGTGGAACACTGAACAAGGTAAAATTAACAGTTCAACTCTCTCTTATTTTCATGTGTAGCTCATCAAGTGGGAATTTCAGGGCTACAGGACTAAAGAAACTTCTTGGTGCTCTCTGTTATCAAAGTTCCCATAAACTCCATGAAAATATTTACCATCCACATAGTTCCAAAAACAGGCACCATATTTAGAAGGGCTGTGTTGTGATTTAACCCCAGCTGAAACCAGGACAGATTGAGATCTTCAAGTAAACAAACTTCAGAAGTGCAGAGAAGATTTTTATTGCTAATAAACAATCTAACAAGGAAAAATAAAAGAACAAAGGCAGCAGCTTTCAGAAAGAACCTAATGGAGGGAGGGATTTCTGCCAATTTCAAATCAATAAAAAGGCAGGGGAGCATCCCAAATGCACACAGCAAATTTAAAGCAGGAAGAGAAAATTGCAAAAAGCAACATCCCAGGATAAAAGAATGTTTTGGAAACAAAAGGAATTCTGAGGAGCCTGAACTCCAAAGAGAGAAGATATGGGTAAATATATGGAAAAAAGGGATTCAGATGCAGATTCAAATTGTGGTAATTCAAAGGAGAGGCTCAGTGAGGAAATGCTGTGGTCAATTCAAGAGAAACTTTTTTGATAAACTAATGGGGAAGAGCAAGGATGAGAATTACAGAGAGAAATTCCATGGAGTGAGAAGTGGGAGCCCCAGGTCTGGATTCAGCACATTGCCAACCCTGAGTGAGTCATGCTCACCCACTGTGAGATTGGAGAACAAAATGGCCTAAAAGGAAAACCCACCTTTCTGGTGTCTTGAGGTAGGATGATCCCATCATCCCAGAGCCTGGCAGAGGAGTAAAAGGCACTGCTTTCTTCCTCTAACCTGGAGAGGGCAGAGAATTGAACAGGCTTAAAAGCACAATAAAAACAGCAGAGCAGTGAAAAGAAATTACAGATGAAACAGGCAAATCCATCCATCTGAAGAGAATGGGCAGCACTGCTGTTAAAATGAGTCAGAAAGCAGCAAATAACAGAGCTGACCATTCTGAGTAACAGGAAGACTCTAACAGAAAGACATTAAACTGTGTGGAAATTTAAAATATTTTTGCAGTAGATCCATGTTTGTTTCATTTGTCGGGACGTGTTGCTCTATAAGATGAACAAAAGTAGGTAATTGAACCATGAAATCCCTGTCAGGTTGATATTGAATGTCCTTACTTTGCCTTCAGCTGTTTTAGCTCCAGTTCCTCTCCTGTCCAGTCCCCAGCTGGTGGAACTGTGGGGAAATTTTGAGAATCCACAAGACCAACTCTTGCATTGGGCCACAGGAACAGAAAGTTTGGACTGAACGATCTACCACACTGCAAGGAAAAAACCAAAGAAACAGAACAAACCCACTGAGATGAATCATAAAGAGGTGTCTGTGGGATGAAACCACCAAGGGCAAGGCAGGATGGAGCACAGGTGGATTTGTATGAGGACAGACACCCTGTGCTAGGAACCACCACCTCCCCACTGCCTTCAATATTTCTATTTTAATATTTCATTTTGAATTCCAAGCACTTCCATGTTTGATTCTTCCATGTTTGCTTCTCAGCTATCACATGCATTGTTGCATTTCTTACTTAAAAATGAGTTCAGAGCTCAGTTCCCCAGCTGTGTTTTAGAAATGCAGTGACACTTGAGCAGTGTGGCAGGTGTGTCCCCAAGCCCTGGGCTGGTGCCACCCATACCATGACGTAGCTGTCACTCCCAAAACAGCCTCCAATGACAATGGTTATTTTGGGAACAGCAGCACAGGCAACTGCAGCCATCATGGAGGCCTGGGCCTTCAGCCTGTTGGAATGAGCCTCTGCCTGGAATAAAAATAGGTATTTTAGATCCTTTAAGACTTTATTCTAGATTGCCTCCACTCCCAACAAACTTGTATTTCTAAATTATTTATTTATTTACAATTCTGCAGAAACAGATCTGGGATCTGATGGAGGTTTTACTTTCCTTAGCCCAGGACAAATCCTACTGGGCTTTAATGCCTTCACTTTCAAAAGAGAAATAGCCAATTTTCTAGAGTGCAGAGTAAGCAGAGGAATCAATAACCTGTATTTCAATGTCAAAAAGCACTGCAAATCCCAAACTTTCCAGCTTGCCTTGCTAACTGAACAGTATCATTTTATACCAGCATCCAGGCCTGCTTAAAATTCAAGTGAGAATGTTCTTAAATCTTTCTGTTAGCAAAGTCATTACAAAGCTTCATCAAGAGTGGTTAAAGAAACAGTTTTCCTAACAGTTAATAATTCTGAAAATGTAACTTTAGGCCCAACAAGAACTCAGAGTTGTTGGAAATGCATTGAAGCAAACATGCCATACCTGTGAGATGCCTGCAGGCTCTGCTGGCTGTGGAGCAGTGTTTTGGAGGAAGAGGATGGGAATTCCCCTCTGGCCACAGAGCTGGACAAAGTGGCTGCCCTTGAGAGCAGCATCGTGAGCCAGCTCCCCATTGCTGGCCACTATCCCCACCAAGTGCCTACAGAACAAACAGGGACAGTTGGACTCCATGATCTGAGAGGTCCTTTCCAACCTCAGCAATTCCATGATTCTCCCTCTTGAGCCCTAGGAATGGCTGGAGTGGTGTGGGACCTGCTGAGGCCACAAAAGCTGTTGAGAAATGCATGTGCAGCCATTTGGATGGGGAATGTTCCCAGCCATACCCTCCCACATGGCCAAATCCTGTCACCAATGTTGTCCCATAGGCAGCCTTGAATTCCTGGAATCTGCTTCCATCCAGCAGCCGGCTCAGGATCTGCAAACAAATACACAGACTTGACTTTACTAGAGAATTTGAGGTGAAAATAGGAGAGTTCTGCTAAAAGAAATGCTCTGTTCAAACAGCAGCAGACCTGAGTTATGCAAGATGAGCACAGAGGGTCTTTGGGTGACTTGCTAAATGCTCAATATGCACAAACCATCCAATTTGTGTTTAGTTTAATTACCAACTGTGTATTTTAAGACAAAGGCTAACTCCAAAATTATTTTAGTTTTACAAAGCACAGCTGTTCCTGTGCATAAAAATGTAAAAAAGCAAAAACCAAACCCCAGTGTGTGCAGTTTCAGATTCTGTGCGTAAGAAATGTTTGGTTGATATTGCTCATGCTTTTCTCCAACACAGTTAAAAGCTGCCTTCAAAGCTTTCTACAGTCAATTCCCTCGAGTGCAGGGATTTACCACTGGAAAAGATACTGCATTCACATCCTTGGAGACAAAATCTCATGTAGAACACAAAGGAAACAGCGTGGGCAGCTCTGCATGTCTCTGCTTCAGCTTTAGTTCCATCCCAACGTCAAACAAGTGTGATTTGAGCTGTGTTGTTTTTTCAGTCAATAATTTCACCATTTCTTTTACATTATTTTAATGTTTGGGGGAAAAAAACAAAAAGGCAGGGGAAGGGAAACACAGACATGAAAGGGGTGTATGCTCTCAAGGCAGCCAACACAGTGCAAGACATAAAGCAAGCATCCCAACAGTGCATGGAATCAGCTGGGCAACACTGGCACAATCTGGATTATTTTATCTCCAGCAGGATTTCAGGTATTTAAATGTTTTTATAATAAACTGTTGCCATCCTGCTTTATTTCAGGCTTAAGACAGGCTGGCAACAGATGAGGTAATAATTCAGAATAACACCTGGAGGTGTGGGACAGAGTAGAGTGAAGGATGCAGGAATGAAATCCCTGTTCCCTTACCAGTTTGACAGGAAGAGTGTAGCTGTAAGCCAGTGGTGCCAGGCCCAGGAGCTCCTCAGGGCTGTACAAGGGACTGTCAGGCTCCCTGTCCTGCTCTGGCACTGGCTCACAGTTTAAGGTAGAGACAATATTACGAATGCACTCATAGGCCTCCTTTTCTGAGGGTGCAAAATGGTCACTGCAGCCACTGACTCTGGGAGAGAGAGACATTAATTAGCATTGAATTAATGAGTTCTATATCCTGAGAGAAAACCCAAACTCTAGGAAAAGAGCTGAGAGTCTCCAAATGCCCTGTGGAAATACTGTGTGATTTGTTTCTGTATGAATGAGCTGAAAGCAGTCACTCAGTGGAATTTCTGGGAAGTCCAATCCCAAATCAAATTCACAGTAAGGAGTTGATCTTCCCCATGACTTTTGTGTTTATCTGGATTAAAGAAAGACCTTGGGATTTATTTTTTGCGATGCTGTTGTTGCAGACAATATCAAAAGGGAAAAGAGGAAAGCAAGCTTCAGGAATTATTTCAAACTAAGTGGTTGCAGCCAAGATATAAGGACAGGAATGTATTCCATGCAGCATAATTGGGTTAAATATGTGTATTCTGGAAAACACTTGGAAAAGAGGAGATAGCATCCCTTTTCTGTAGCTGCTCCCTGTGAGGCACAGAGGAAATTACTTGCCTGAAGTCGTTCAAGAAGTATGTGGAACAATAGAGATCCAAATCCAACCTGTCCAGTCCCTGCCTCACCCCATCAATAACCTCATTTTACTTCCATTTGGCTGATTTAACCCAAACCCCTGAACCTGAGAAGGCAAGCCAGTGTAAGCACAGGTTCCACTCTGATCCCTGCTCTGAAATGCCAATCCACATTCCTTTCAGGCTGAGCGTGCTGAATTCCCTGCTTTTGAGAAATCTCCACCTACTGTGAGTGAAGCCTGGCTCCTCCAAGCTCCTCAGGAGAGACATCTTCTCCCGTGGCAGCTTTCACCAGGGGCGGCCCAGCGAGGAACAGCATCCCAATTTTATCAATGATCACGGATTCCTCGGCCATGGTGGGCACGTAGGCACCTCCAGCCACACAGGAGCCACACACCACGGCCACCTGAGGGGACACACACACAGCAGTGCTGGACAGGGGACAGGAAAGGCAAAGCCAAGCCCAAAGTTGTTTCAGAAATGCACAAAGTGCTAAATCACAGCACTTGGGGAACAAAACCAGAAATTTTACTACCCATTTACACGTTCCCTACACCCCCTTGCACCCCCCATGCCACTGTACCTGAGGGATTCCCATGGCAGACATGATTGCCTCGTTGTAGAAAACTCTGCCACCATGCATCTTGTCAGGAAACAGCTCTGACTGAGGGGCAGGGAAAAGAAAAAAGGATTTTTAATGGTAACTACGAAACTTGATGCTTCCTCTTTACTCCATTCATTCCCAAACACACCAAAACTGACACTGGGAAGGTCCCCATCAATAATCACTCCTGATTAATATTTCATATATTTCATATACAGCATTCATTATGGTATTTATTCCTTTATACGTTGTCAAATACCCCAAAAATACCTATTTGCTTTGAAAGCACAGGTTAAGTTTTGTGACTTTTCTCTGAAATCAATATATTCTACAAACTGACCGTAAATGTGGAGAAGGGAAGGGTGGTAGTTCTACTTCATCTGTGAAATCCCTTCGGCAGTTTCCTTTTTTGCTTAGTTTTGGATACAATTCCAGGTTAACTTCCAGGTAACTTTTAAAATTTAATAACTTTAATTAACTTTAAAATTCCAGGTAACTTCTCCTGTGTGCTTGCCCCCCGCTGGAGAGAGAACAACTACAGTCTCTGTGACAGGATGATCTCTGCATTTCATAGAAGAACCTGTTCACATTCTTATTTTGCAGTCAGAATTGCAAAAACTCCACATTTAAAGGCCACAGAGCTGAGTGCACCACTGGCACAAACAGGACAATAAAATACACAACACTTTAGAGACTCTGGAGTGAAAATAGACACCTCCCACTATGTACTCATTTATCAGACACAAAAGCAGCTCAGCACACTCACTGGAGTTTCCAAGCTCTGCTCAAGTGGGAGGTGCAGGGCTAGCCCAGGTGCTGAAATAAACACTGCTATTTTGTGCTCTGCAGAGTGCCAGCAGTACCTGCAGGGGCAGGAAGGCTCCCCCACTGTCCACCAGGTGCACAGACAGCAGCCTGTTCTCCATGGCAATTTCCTGGGCTCTCAGCTGCTTTTTCACTCCAATTGGGTAAATGGTTCCTCCTTTCACAGTGGCATCAGCCGCAAAGAAGACACACCAGATCCCACAGATTCTGCCAATTCCTGCAAACAGTACCACAGATAGTTATCAGGGCTCTCTAAAGCAATAGGTAAAGCAAGGGGGGGCAAACCTTTTAACTTTATCAGGCGTTTTTCTCAGTAATGCTACATCAAGAAGCTCCAAATTAATATGAAATTCTCTGGAATGACAGTATTTAAAAAATAATCCAAATGACAGAAAAACCTCAAATAAATTTACATACTTCTGGTGACAATGTAACAGAAAGAAATACACTGTAACTATCCCTTGAGATAAAAGGGAAGGCAATTAAAAATTACCCCTATAAAACTGAAAAGTTTAACAATCTGTGATGAAAAAAAGGGTTTTCATACTGTTCTTCTAGCTACTTTTTGAACTGGAACCACTCTTCAAAACGCAATTTCGCTGATATTGAATGAAATTGAATTTCACTGAACTTCAATGAAATTTCATTTTGAAGAGCTGTTCCAGTTTAAAGAGACAATGTCTGCATAGAAAATGCAATTGTCTGTGATTTGAAAAACACTTCCAAATGTATGTCACAGCTCCTGTCTCTCACAGTAACTTTGTCCTCTCTCCTTGAAGAGGCAACAGCTGATTTGACACATCACCCTACATCTTTTGAGACAAAAATTAGTGAGTGGTAAGTGGAATTACTAAATCTAGAAGAAATTAAAGACTGTTCTTTCAAAAGTTTCTCCCATTACGGTAAAACAGCAGTGGCTGAACTCCTCCCTGCTGGGAATAAGAACTGGACAAAACCAGCGTTCACTTTTCCTAGGAAAGCACTTCAGATGCCAAAATACCCCATAACCTTCATTCCACGCATCCTTTCCCCCCCGTTTCCCTCTCCCAGAGCCCCCAGCACGCCGTTACCCGTGAGGCAGCCGGCAGCAGGGACATTCCCGTAGGGCATGTGCAGCCCTGCCAGCGGGGACAGCTCCAGGAAATCCGCATCGTCCAGCAGCAGCCGGAGGCGCTCCCGCACGAACAGCTTCTTGTTGCGCTGCGTGTGCCGCAGGACGGCGTCTGCTCCCCCTCCTCCCTTCACCCGCTCCAGCAGCTCCGAGTACCTGATGGGGAAAATCCAAAGCTTCACTCATGGGAACGAAGCTGCGGTCACACGCTGGAGGGGAGGATGGCTTCCAGAGGGACACGGACAGGGGACAGGTGGGGCTGGAGGAGCCTCAGGAGCTCGACACGGCCCAGTGCGGGTCCGGCCCTGGGCTGGGAAAATCCCAAACACAAACACGGGCTGTGGGAGAAGGGATGGACAGGAGATCGGGAGGATTTGGGGTGCTGGTGGATGAGAAGCTCATCCTGCCCTGTCCAGAGGAACCCATGGAGCTGCTGCAGGGCTGGAGCCCCTCTGGAGCCAGGCTGGGACACCTGGGGGTGCTCACCTGGAGAGGAGAAGGATCCAGGGAGAGCCCAGAGCCCCTGGCAGGGCCTGAAGGGGCTCCAGGAGAGCTGAGAGGGGCTGGGGACAGGGATGGAGGGACAGGACACAGGGAATGGCTCCCAGGGATGGATGGGACATTGGGAACTAGGAATTGTTTCCTGTGAGGGTGAGCGGGCCCTGGAATAGAATTCCCAGATTTGCTGTGGCTGCCCCTGGATCCCTGGCAGTGCCCAAAGCCAGGGTTTAGAGCACCTGGAACAGTGGGACGTGTCCCTGCCATGGCAGGGGTGGCACTGGATGGGCTTTGAGGGCCCTCCTCACCCAAACTATTTTCCTTACAAGCTACCCTTTAGCAGATTGAGCTTAAATATATTGCACAGTTTTCACACAAATCGCATGAAAATTAAGATAAATTCACATTTTCAGATTATTGTTTTTCCAAGGTGTAGTAAAAAGCAAAGGTCTATTATTTAAAGCAAACGTTTCACTTTTGTTATCCAAAAAACTGTTTAATAAAGCTAATAATATAATATATAATAATGAGGCTATCATAATGTGCCTGTCCTAATTCAGCATGAGCCTCCATGTTCCACCTGCTCTTGGGAATAATCCAGCCAAGAGCTTTGGGTGTGACTCTGTGATCTGGGTGGGCTCCCTGCACACAATGGAGTCTGGAAAAACTTCGAAGGAAAAGGATTTTACTCATGTCCTCAATGCCACCACAGGAGGGCACAATGTGTTTTCCAAAGCTTTGCTTCCAGCTCGTGGATTACTCCCCTGAACAAAGGCCTTTGCAATTTTGCCATCTGATCTTTTGGGACAAACGCATAAAACACATTTTGTCGTTTTATCTGTAAATGATGATGGACAGCAGCACCCATCCCCTACTCTGTCAGGAGTGTGTGAGTCACCATTTACGTCTTTGCATTCAAAATGCAACACGCAACAAATGTTACGTAGGTCTGGAAAAAGTATTTCTTGGCAATACGTGCAAAGCAACACATGGCACTGTTTCAAATAGTTTGCACCTTGGGTATTTCAGTCAACATTTCATGGACTGGTTTGTGTCGTAAGGGACCTCAAAGCTCATCCAGGAACACCAGGCTGCTCCAAGTCCCATCCAACCTGGCCTTCCAGGCATTGAGCAGCTACATTGCTCCATGGGGCGAGTATTTTACCATGTTAAAAATCCCTAAAGTGCCCGTGAGTGACTCTTACACCATGTCACAAATAGCAGCGCTCTAAAAACCCCACAAAACCGCTTTATTACCTTTTAATCAAAGCCTCGCTGTTCCTTAAATTCTCTTGGAACACATGTCGGTACACGGCAGGGACACGTCCGTCTAGAACAGGGAACGTTTTGGGATGGCGCCTGGATTTGGTTTTATTACTTAAAAACCGGCAGGGAGGCAGGTGCTGTGTCCTTCCCCAGCGCTGCCTCGGCAGCGGCAGCTCCCGATATTCCCTCTGGAGCAGGCAGAAAGCGGTTTTCTCCCGATATTCCCTCTGGAGCCGGCAGATTGGAGTTTTCTCTCGATATTCCCTCCGGAGCAGGAAGATCGGGGGTTGTTCCTGATACTCCCCCTGGAGCAGGCGGATCTGGGTTTTCTCCCGATATTCGCTCTGGAGCAGGCAGATCGGAGTTTTCTCTCGATATTCCCTCCGGAGCAGGAAGATCGGGGGTTTTTCCTGATACTCCCCCTGGAGCAGGTGGATCTGGGTTTTCTCCCGATATTCCCTCTGGAGCAGGTGGATCGGGGTTTTCTCCTGATATTCCCTCTGGAGCAGGCGGGTCAGGGGTTGTTCCTGATACTCCCCCTGGAGCAGGCGGATCGGGGTTTTCTCTCGATATTCCCTCTGGAACAGGCAGGTCAGGGGCCGCAGTGGCACGGAGGGCCCGGGGCGCCGCCGGCCCAGGGCGCACAGCAGGCCCGGGCTCCACATCGCCCCAGAACTGAGGGAAAACGAGTGATAGGAATTAAAGAGCAGGTTCCTCCTGCTGGGTGGCAGCGCGGCCCCTTCGCCTCGGGCGCGGGTCATGAGGAGACGCCCTTACTCCATTCCGCCATGAGAGGGCACCGCCGGTGCCCCGGGGACCGTGAGGGGACACCCCGGTTCCTGCAGAGGACATGAGGGGACGCCCTGACTCCATTCTGCCGTGAGGGGACACCCCAGTTCCTGCAGGGGACATGAGGGGACGCCCTGGCTCCATTCTGCCGTGAGGGGACACCGCCGGTGCCTGCCCTGTCCCGGGGACCGTGAGGGGACACCCCAGTTCCTGCAGGGGACATGAGGGGACGCCCTGGCTCCATTCTGCCGTGAGGGGGACACCTCTGTTCCCGCAGGGGACATAAGGGGACGCCCTGACTCCAGCCCTGGATCGAGGGTGGAGAGGCGACACTCCCGACTCCCGTCTTCCCGCAGGAGTCGTGAGGGGACACCCCTGGTTCCCCCTTTGATACGGGGGTCATGAGGAGCCACTTTGGCTCCAGTCGGTCGTGAGGGGGACACCCACTGTTCCTGCGGGGCCCGGAGAGAACCCCCCATTTTCCTGCGGGGACCGTGAGGGGACACCCCGGTTCCCTCGCGATTCGTGAGGGGACGCCCCTGTACCCGCGGGGGCCATGAGGGGACACCCCCGGTCTCTGTGGGGACCGTGAGGGGACGCCCCTGTTCCCGCGGGGGCTGTGAGGGGACACCCCGGTTCCTGCGGGGGCTGTGAGGGGACACCCCGGTTCCTGCAGAGGCTGTGAGGGGACACCTCTGCACCTGCGGGGACCGTGAGGGGGACACCCCTGTACCCGCGGGAGCCGTGAGGGGGACACCCCTGTACCCGCGGGAGCCGTGAGGGGACACCCCCGGTCCCTGCCGTGCCACGGCCGCCGCGAGGGGACAGCCCCGCTCCCCGCCGGGCCGGGCGGGCCCAGCCGGGCCTGCGGAGCGCGGCGGGGCCGGCACCGAGGCCGCCCGGGCCGGGTAAGGAGCGCGGGCCCGCGGCCTCTCGGCCGGAGCTCCGCGGCCCCCGCGGGCCCCACTCCCCGCCCGCCCCACGCCCGCCGCGGCCCCGCCGACCCTGCCGCCACCGCCCCTTCCTTACCCCGTCCGGTCCCCGCCCGCCGGTCGGGGCGGCGCCGCAGGGCGGCCCGCCCCCGGTGTCCTGTGCCCTCGGTGTCCTCTGTCCCTGGTGTCCTGTGCCCCGAGTGTCCTATGCCATGAGCATCCTTTGTCCCTGCCGTCCCATGCCCCGAGTGTCCTGTGCCCTGAGTGTCCCCTTCCTTGTGTGCCCTGTGCCCCAGATGTCATCTCTGAAATTCAGTTTATCATTAGAATTTTGCAACGCATTTGATTTTTCTCCTTCCACACCTCATCCCATCTCTGGGCTGCTTTGGTTTGCTACTGTCAACCATGGCACAACCTTCTAGAAATTACTGTGTGTTGCCTTTCAGTGCCTTCATTAAAATGCATCCCTGCCAGGGAGCTCTTTATCTGTATTATACATATTAATAAGGATGGGTAGCAATAATTAAGGGATGACTAATATGTTCGTGAGTGAAAGTATCCAGCATGGGCTGGAATTCGTAGGTAAATACATTATATATGTTATTAAAAAATCCTGAAGGTAATAATTAAAATTTCCTGAGATATAATAATTTAAAATAATATTTGCTGTCCTTTTACAGTTATAGCAGACAGGACACTTTTCAATGCTGTGCTCCCTTGTGGCAAGAGGCTCAGTTCAGGTGGAGCTGTGGGAGGAGGTGCCGCTGGCCTGGGTGGCTTCAGCTGTCCCGGGGGATGTGCCTGAGTCCCTGTGGCTGTCCCAAGCCCTGTGACAGAGAGAAGGTCTGTGCTGGACCAGGGAGAGCCCCGGGAGCAGCGGGCAGAGATGCTCTGCCAGATCAAAGGCAGCACTCGAGGGCAGCACAGACACTGCAGAGTCACCACTGCCAGGGCCTGCCAGCCCTCCAAAGGAACAATTCCTGCCCAATCTCCCATCCAGCCCTGTCCTCTGGCAGTGGGAGCCATTCCCTGTGTGCTGTCCCTCCATCCCTGTCCCCAGCCCCTCTGCAGCTCTCCTGGAGCCCCTTCAGGCCCTGCCAGGGGCTCTGAGCTCTCCATTGATGCAGACATGTTATGGGGACTGATCCAGCCACAAGAGGTTCCTGATGGAGCCCATGCACTAATCCAGCAGCTGCTGCACCTTTCAGGCTGCTTTGGGGCATTTCTGGGGATGGCTGTTGCTCACTTCAGTTCTCCCCTCCTTCCCTGGTGTAGCCAGAGCTCTTTTCTCCTAACACTTTGAGAAACTTGTGAAGAGCTGAAGAGGAGACAGAGTCACTGTGCAGCTTTACAGAGATCTTTTGCATTTCCTGTGGGATATCATGTGAATTTTTGTGCTCTCTGTGGTGCAGGTGATAAGGGGGAAGGAAGGAGTGGTGACAGAAATCCATGTAAAGCAGAATACATTTGAAGAAGTCTGGATTTCAGATGGTTAGTGGTGGTGCTCAGCTTTCTGGAGGAGGAATTGCAGATGCAAACACTTTGGATATGTGTTTGAAGTGAGATTTGGGCTCCCTGGTGTTTCTGGGCTCCTTTTAAACTTGACCCATATAATTTCCCTGGATTCATGAGATTTTTGAGTTCTCTGTTCTGTGAATGTATCAGTGACTCTTGTCCAATTATATTTTCATGCTTATTTCATTTTCCATAATTGTTAGGCTTCCATAGGAGACACCTCTGAATCACTGGTGTTGCATAGCAATTTCATTATATGTGATTTTAATGTGCAGATTTTCCATAAATACCATTTGCTGTTAGTTTCTTGGCCTATATTGTGGTGGCTTTGGCAGTGCTGCTTTAACAGTTGGGCTTGATGACCTCAAAGCTCTTTTCCAGCCTAAATGATTCACTGATTCTTTATTATTTTATACAGGTTTTCCAGCAGATAGAATCAGTGTCACAGGCAGAACTTGCTGTATGTAACAACAGGCGTTTTCACTCAGGCTTAGAAGAGTAATTTGATTTCATTCTCATGAAAGTTAAATGCTGTTTGCTCAGATTAAAGGAGAAAGAAACAGCCCCCACATCTCTGAGTGCCTGTTTATCCCAGAGAGAAGGCGTCAGCCACCAGTTGGTACGGGGAGGAAGCCTGGGATAAATAACAAATCCTCTGATTAAGAGCCAACGGATCCTAATTGACTTATGTTAGTCCTCCAGCTGGGCTCAGCCTTGCTGTCCTGTCAAGGCATGGAGCATCCTTTGTTTCAGGCACCCTGAGGTAGGCAAACCCAGCCCCTGTGAGAGGCTGCAGCCTTGTGTAATGTTTGAAGTTGTTATTTCAGGAGCTTATTTTAGCCACTCCTGAGCTGAGCATTGCGACTATATAGAGCAGCATTTAGGGAAAACGTTCATGTGGTGGTGGCTTCCTTTACCATGAGCTGCAGCCCTGCCAGCCAAGCTGAGCTGTGCCATTTAAGGAACACTGAAGCTTTGAGAGAAGCTTAAACTTAGAAACTTTGCTGGAGTGCACCGGATGCTGGGGGAAACCAGAACACACTTTTTGGATTGTCACACCAAAGGCAGGAGGGTTCCCACAGAGCCCTCCTCCTTGTGGAGCTTCTGTTTCATATTTAGATTTTGTTTTTTAGTGCCTAAAGAGCTTTTAGTTGGGTTCTGACCATGGTGGCTTGGAAATTGGGCTAAATTAAAGCAGGGTTTTTTGTTTACTTAGAAGTGCTAACAGACTTGGACAGTCCTGCAGCGTTTTTCAGGACTTACATCATTCTAAAATAGATTTGACTCAAAACAAATTTGATAAGACAGTAATTCTATCTTGATGTGTGTGAAAATGTCACTTGTTTACATGAACCCGAAAGGAAGAGCTGAGCCTGGACGGGTGTGCTGAGGGAGAGTCTGGATTTGGTATGAAATATTAAGAAGATTATTTATTTTAATTGCTGGAAGATCCAAGAGAACACAAGGAGTTAAATGAAGTAGTTGGAAGATACAGGAGAAGGTGGGAGCCTGACTCTCAGTAAGTAAATGCCATTCCCACTGAGGATTTTATCAGATGCTCCCATACTACTCAGCTTCTTATTTTGGGTGGTTTGGGGTTTTATGAATCCCCAGACAGAGATCCAGGGATGTCTTCCCCAGCTGTGCCAAAAGATGAGGGTGATCCATTGAGTCATGGAAGTTTCGTGCACCATTTGTTCATCACAGCTGTATGAGACAGCAGCTGTATTACAACACCTCTAAAAAAATATGTATCAGCATCAAACCCTTAGCCACAGTTATCTTCCACATCATTTACCAGTATCACAGTATTTTAAATTCCAGTTTAGCCTTCCCTGCTTCTCAGTTTGCTGCCACAAAGAGCTGACAATCCCAAGAATAATCCCATAATAACTCCAATTGTGGAACCACAGCTGATTTGGAGAAGACAAACAATGTGTCCTCTTGTTTCCATCACTGAGAAATGTGAGTTTCTGGTTTGCCTTACTCCTGCAAAAAGTGCACAGAGCAAAAAGAGAAGAATTATCTTAGAGGAACATCTTCTGATTAAGGCATAACTAATAACGTGTACATAACTAACAGTGCGTACAGAATTAATAGGGTGTACAATTCCCTGTAGCAGGGCCAGTCTGTCCTAAATTGCACTGGTGAGAACTGTAAAGAACAGAATTTTATTGTGAGAATGCAGGTAAGTGGTGATGATAGCCAAATTGGAGGCAAAATGACTTTCATGGGCCCAGACCTGTTGGTTTTAGCTGCCCAGGTATGTGAAACCTCTGAGCAGCTGCTCTTGTACAGTTTGAAATGCAACAACTGTGTGAAGATCTGCTGCTCCCTGCTTCAAAGGCCTGACCAAGAGTGTTCTGAGGTAATCCAAAAGCTCTTTGTGGGTGAGAGGAGCTGCAGATTCAGTTGCAAACTCCAGGAAAGCGCTGATGGATTTATTCCCCTGTGCAAACCCCTGGCACCGAGTGCTGACACCAAAGCCTCAGGCTGTGCCCGAGCTTTGGAGCACCTTGCCCATGGGTTTGTAAGGCCATTCCCAGCTAGTAATTGGTGACTGGATGTGGTCAGGGCAGGCAGATAAACACTGCAGGAAGGGGCTGAATCACTCAGTAAATATCCTATCGATGCTGGAGGAGCTGCTGTTACTCACAGCACCTTTGGGGGGACGTGACGCGTTTGTTTCCAGGAAAACATTACTTGAAAGAAGAATTGAGGTTAGATGTGTTCCAATTCTGCAGCTCCACACCTTCCTCATGCATCTCTTGTCTCCTTCAGACCAGTTCAACGTCCCCCTCCTTCCTTCCCATCCCCTTGGAGCTGATCCCCCACTCTGAGGTCACAGCAGAGAAGTTTTCATTCTGTAAATGCCAGTGTAGTTGCATCATTAAAAGCCCCCAAAGCAGATGGTCTGGGTTAAAGCAAAAAGGCTTTTTTTTTTTTTTTTTTTTTGCCAGTGAAGCAGCATTATAGTGATTAGAGCAGCCTGTTGGCAGTTTCTGTCAGCAAATTTTTGCAAGCATGTAATATATAAAAGGATAAAAATACCATTTACTGTGATTTGCTCACCACAGAAAGAGGCCAGAGCGATACAGTACCAAATTCAGGGGGAAAAGCCCTGCAAGTAGTTTTCTGTTCCCCCTTCTGCACTTTTCCAGGATCCTGGTGGATAAATAAGTTTGCCTGAAGAGTCTGACCCTCCTTGTGTGTGCTGGGGCACCCCATTAGCCAGTAGCCCCACTCTGTGTCAGCAAAGTCCTCAGCAAAGCTGGATAGTTTTACAATCATGTACCACATTTTTGAAAACAAAAACCTCATTTCTGAGCTTTGAACTCCATGAAATTTGCCATGATTTGTAAAATATCTCTGCCTTGAATTATGGTGCAAAGTTTCAGCAATAAAACTGAGTATTAAGGAACAATACATAGAAAATCACAGACAAGATGCTGCAGTGATACCAGAAAATCCTCCTCCAGTTCCTGTTTTCCTGATCCACTTGGCATGAAGTGTTTTCTTGACTTCTACTTACTATTCTCATAAAAACCACAGGGGTTTCTTCTCACTGCTACTTGTTTTGTCCAAGATCCAGTAATTGGTACCATGTGAATTCACATTTTGCAGTGACAGAACAGAAATGAGGTTCCAAAAAATCACTTCAGCATCTCAGCCTCTGGCAAACATCAGGCCTGCAACCCCCCAGTCTCTAAGAACCCATGGATTTACACATCAAGTATCTTATTTTACTCCTGCTGGTAACCCCTATGTGAATATTTACAGCTCAAATGGAATCATGATTAAAAATTAATAGATTTTTGTGAAAATTCTGTGGCCTCTTCAGACTGGAATTGTTTTACCCTTGATTTGCACATTCTCCCTTGGTATATTAATAATAATTTTAGTTATTGGTAACATATTTTGCTGAGTTTGGTGGACTAAAAATTATGTCTGTGGTATGAACCAGTGAAGCCAGAAAAAGAGGGGAAAATGAAAATCAGAGCTAGAGCAGCCTGTGAAGTGCTAAGGTACATTCCAAAGGCTTGGTGGGAGGGTTTGGTTTCTGCAGCCCCCCCTGGGTTACCTCTCCTCTCCAGGGCACTTGGATCATCTTCCCCCTGAGAGCCTTGGTTTCATTGAGCTGAGTGTGAGAAACATTGGCTCGGCAGGGAGCCCTTCAGCTGGGCTGGAGAGGGAGGGCTGGGATTCTCAAGGAAAAAGCTTCCTTGGAACCCCTAAGGCACGGGAAAGTTCCTTTGATTCAGAATCTTTTTGAGCTGGGCTCACCTACTGCAGCTCTCAGCCTTGTTGGTGCATAAAAGAGCCCTTCAAATTTCCCCCCGTTTGTTTGTTTGACCGGATCTTTTTTCCAGCATTCAGCACTGATGGCCACAGCTGAATAATTTCAGGTGACAAAAACCCCTAACAGTGAGTTCTCCATTCTGATGGGGACATTTTTAGCTGGTATCATTAGAAAAGAAGTAAAATAAATGAGCACAGGCTTTCAAACTAGAAGCACAGCAGTGCTTCTAAGGAGCTGTTCTGGATAACTGTAAAGAAATGGAAGGAAATGTCAGTGTCCTGGCAAGTGACTTTAATGCAGTAAAATCAGGACTGTGAGAGCAGGAACTGGATGTGGAAATTCACTGGTTCCAGCCCTGGCCCATCACTTGATTACCTTGTCCTGGTGTTGGATGAGGAATTTCTATGAATAAGGCAGAACATATCCACAGGATGGGGAAAAGGGATGGAGAAACAGTTCTGCTTCTGGCAGGTGTCACTGAGAGCTTCCTGTGGCACATGGAACTGGTGCTTTGCATGTGCAGCTCTCTTTGCCCCCAGTAAATCCAGTCCTGATCACCCAGGCAACAAACAGGGAACTCTGGAATATTCACAGAGATGATGCTACAGAAATTCCAGACACCATGGTGGGACTAGCAGTTAGCAGAGGGAACTTTTCCACAAAAACCTCCAAGAGATTTCCAGCTGTAACATTTTAAACTTTGAAAATATAATCAAATTTTTCATTTTTAGGTCTCTGAGCATCTCAGCAGAAGAGCAGTGATGTAATTAACAGCTTCATTAATGCCAGAGTAGTTATGAACTGCAGGAATGACTGTTACATCAGGAATTCTTCTTGTAGAGCTGCAGCAGCTTTTTGATTCTTCAGAACTCAGGAGAAACATAAAGGTAAAAGAAATAGTGAAAAATATTATTTAATCTAAATCTATTTAATTTAAATCTATTTAGTCTAAATTTATTTAATCTATTATTAAATCCATTTAATCTGAATCTACAAATACCAATATGTTAAAAAAGAGGAAATGTTGCAGGTGGATTACACACTGTCTGTACATAAATTTCAATTATATCAGTGTTTAAAATTATTAATTTTCATTTATTTCCTTGCTACAGTATGATCAAAATGTGTCTGCTGTGAATTTTTTTCAGTGCAAAATTCAGAATTGTGCTTCATATTTATAATTGGTCAAATAATCCAGATGCCAGTTGCTGTTTGCTCTGTTTATTGCATTTATACTTATGGATGTGTTATGTAAATATTCTCAGAGTCACCACACTAGATTTCAGAATGAAAACCTTCACAGAATCATGGAATAGAATCTTGGGATGGTTTGGGTTGGAAAGGACCTTAAAGCTCATCCAGTTCCAAGGGCAAGGACCCTTCCATAGGCCAGGCTGGAAGTCCAAGCTGGCCTTGAATAATTAGAGTAAGAATTTCCACGCACATTTGCACACAGTGCTGAAGTACCTGGTTAATCCGATTCCTGAGAGACTTTCAAAGTCTGGGATGGGTTTCTGGGAAGTTTAACACCTCCAGAACTTTCCCACCACTCCTACATTTGCTCACATTTTTAAAAGAGTGCTATAATTTGATATTTAATTATTGTCCGGCCTGGAAAGGAGGGAGCTGGGGAGGAGAGTTTGAGGCAGCTGCTGAGGGGTTGGAGCCTGGAATTTCCCTGTTCCTCTGGAGCCCACCTGGGAGAAGGAGTGATGCCTTGTGCAGGCTGCCCTAGAGCAGAGACTAGATGGAGGTACAGAATCAAGCAGGGATTGATTCCAAGGATCTCCTCCATGGACCCACCTTGGGCAGCACCAGAGCCCAGCCAGGGCTGCACCCAAGATGAACCAAAATGGCCCCAAAATGCACGGCCGGGCACGGGCTCTGTCCCTGGGATCAGTTCTGCTCCATTTGCACCTTGCAGTTCATTGTCCCATTCCAGCTTTAGCCCAGGCAGTCCCACCCTGCTTGTTTTTCTCTCTCCAGCCCACGGGGTTTGTGCTCCTGGGCTGAGATTTGGATCATTTGTCCTTGGTGCCCAGCTGGAGCAGGAATTGTTTTGTCTCCCTGCTCTGTGCACAGAGCTCAGCATCCCCTGATGTGAACCCAGACCCTCACACTAAAGCAGCACAGAATGTGAAAATAGAAAAGCCAAACCTGAGGCATCAGGGGCTCTGTACCCCCGCCCTCCTGTGCTCTCTGTGTCACTTCTCCCCAGCAGCTCAGAGGAATGAGCAGCTCTCCCTCCCCAGCAGAGCTCCGAATCCAGCCCGGCCCATTGAGGCGCAGCGGGACCGCGGCATTAATCCGAGCGGGAATGTGCGAATTCCTGCCTGCTCTTCCTTTGCCGGGCGCGCCTGGTGCTGGGACCCGGCCAGGGGAGAGCAGGGCTCGCAGCTCCCGGCATTCCAGGACATGGATTGGCCCCAGAGGGTCGCTCAGGTGCTGCTCCCTCTGCCAGGTTGGGCACAGGAGAAATCTAAGTTCAATGCAACTCCCATTTGAAGTTTTGGGTTATTTTTGGAGTTACCGAATTCTCCGAGGCAAAATGAGAATGGAGATGTTTTGGAATGCTGGCCCTCAGCATCACAGAAAGCAGGGCTGGAAGAATTCACTGACAGCCCATTGTCTTGCCACTTGGGAGTTGCTCTTTTCCTGATCTTAAGGAGATTACCATGGGGAATTCTGTTTTCTTTAGATTGTTTTCTTAGTGAGAGCCTGGCACAGGGTGCCCAGATTTGCTGTGGCTGCCCCTGGATCCCTGCAGTGCCCAGGCCAGGCTGGACACTGGGGCTGGAGCACCCTGGGACAGTGGAAAGTGTCCCTGCCATGGCAGGGTTGGCACTGGGTGGGCTTTAAGGTCCATTCCAACCCAAAGCATTCCATGAGAACTGCTACTCCTGCAACAAGAAGCAAGAATTGCTGATGAACCAGGACTCCACCTGATAAAAAAGTCACAGACATAAATGCTCCTTCTTGTGCAATGACATTTCCAATGAATTCGGCTTCTTTCTCCAGGTATATTCACCACTGAATGGTTCAGCACAGTGTCCACCACAGTTAGGTCATTACATCTTAAACTCAGTACTAATCTTTAACCCAAATCTCTCACTTTTTTACCATACTTGGTGTGTGCAAAAGAAATAGGAATAGGGAAATTTATTTATTTACAAAGATTTTGAAAGCCTATGATAATTAGTTCTGAAGGCTTCATCTGGGTTTTATCAATACCTCTCTCAGTCAGGAGGAAGAAGGAAAATGAATTTTTACAGTGGACATTCATCATCTTTAAAATAGAACTGTCACTAAGACAGACCCCTGCCAAGATAGTCCATTAAATGCACTCAAGATTCATAAAACTTTCACAAGGAAAGAGGTCTAATAAGCCCAAGGAGAAATCAGAGCTCTTGGTCCATTTGCACCCCCAGCTGAGTTTCTGGGTTTGTTTTAACTTGCTGGTCTCTCTCTGAGTTTGAAAACCTGTTCAGTTTTAATTAACCTATTGCCTGTTCAAATTTGGAACAAGGTGGGAGGTTCAGGGTGAAGTTACAGAGATGGAGCAACCTGATCTGATAGATCCTTACTGGGGGAGGAGCTGTTCCTCCTCCTCCCTGCATTCCTGGAGTTTATCATGTGCAGGCTCTGCTTGGGCCCCTCCAGCTGCAAACCAAGCAGAAAACACAGCTGAGAGCTGTTTGCCGGACAGGAAATTTTATCAGCTCACCAAAATCTCTAATGAGTGCCATCCTTGGAATATCAGAGTGGAGGCAGAGCCACACTGGAGCACACTGCAGCACAGGAGACTGCAGGGCTTCCCACATGCCTCTGCTCCCGGAACAAGGAATTCAGGATGGGTACAGATCCCTTCTGTGGGATCTGCTGGGTGGGAAAGCTCCTGGTACAATTGGTATTCCCCAGTGGTGGCTCCCACCCAGTGCAAAGCAGCTGGTTTTGATTGCAGGGCGCTTTGTTTGTGCCAGAGGTCTCCTCCATCCCTCTGCCTCAGGAAGGGGAGCTGAGCACACCAGGGCTGGGACATCCCTGGGCCCTCAGGCATCAAACAGTGCTGAGCAGGGAAAAGCTCCCAGCTGGCACAACCTTTACACAGCAAAGAGGAGGAGGAAAAAGCACAGTAAGTGTTGCCTGTTGAACAGAGCAGGCATTTCTGAGTGATCCCCAAAACCCTCCCCAAAGAGCCCCCACAGCTCCTGCCAAGGGCTGCGAGGGTGATGGGACAGCCCTGCCTGCAGCCTGCCTGAGCAGCCAAACCAACCTGCTCTGCATCTTTTCCACCATTTCTTATCAAAACACTGCCCTGATACAGGGAGGCTCTTACAAAACATAATAAAGCCTGCTGCTGCCAAGGAATGATTGCTGCTAGCATTTTTTTTTCCACAATTATTTTCAGGGTTGTCCTTTCGAGGCAGACCAGATCAAGGAGTGGTGCGTGCAGTACCTCATCCCAGGATAAATCCAGGGAGGCTCTATGACTCAGGAATGACTCACTGCTCCTCCTCTGTTCCTTCCAGACTCTTGGGGGTGTGCTAATTTATTGTCAGTCTGTATCTGCAGTCAATTATTCCCCCCAGCTCAGCTCCCCTGTGCAGAAGGAATTCAGGCACGTTCTGCTCATTGCTCACCTCTCCAGAGAGGCAAACAGGTGAGCAGACAGTGTCACCTTCACTCTGGCATCCAGAGAAAAGGGAGAGGGATTTTCCCTTCCTTGAATAACATGTCCAGGTTAATGATCTGGAACTGGAGTGTTCCTACCAAATCCCCCAAATCCCAATTACTAAACTAAGACTGACCTTTCAGAGAGTTATTTCGAAAAACTTGGATATAATAAGGTGGGTATGACTCAAACAACAGGAGGAAAGTGTCTGCCTCACAGCTGAGGCCCACAAATTGCTTTCACTGACAGAATCAAGCATTCAGAATAAAAACACAAAATAAGAATGATTAATCTCTTTTTTTCTCTTTTGCAAGACAGATTGAAGCATCCCAGTGGAGCTGCAGGGGAAGTGTTTAAACAATGCCTGCTTAGTGTCCAGCAAGTCCTCACTGGTAGGAATATAAGAAAAAAAAACCTGAAATATGAGATTTTTACATATTCATGTACAAGATACATAAGCCCAGAGAATCACAGAAGCATGAAAATTACTGAGTACAAATAGGCCTTTTCAGCTCTTTCCAGCCAAATTTTGTGAGCCTGAGGACACGACAGATACAGCAGAAATGCATAAAAAATATTTTTCCAGTGGGAATGCTGATTTAAAAATCCCTTCCTCCATGTCATTCAGCTCACCCCCATCTGATTTTTTTACCTCCTCCGAGGTTGTTTTGTGAGACATTTTTCAGTGGCAGCACTGGCTCAAGACACAGCATCTTTATCACTTCCAACTGCTTATTCCCAACATTGTGTTGTCCTGGCACGAGGGGCTGTGTGGTAAATGCTTGTTCTGCAGAGACTGGGGCTGAAGTGGTCTTGAACCGGCCTTGCAAATCAAAGAGAGATTGAAAACAAAGCTGCAGAATGGCAAAATAGCAATGAAATATAATTTTGGAATTATATACTTTAAAATGTAAACAAATCCCCATATCCTAAATTCATGGAATTACAGAATCCTGGAATGATTTGGGCTGGAAGGGACTTTAATGATCTTGTCCCAGCCTTCTGCCAAACACCTCTCATTAAATGTTCTAATCAGCCAAACATTCTGAGGCAGTGACAAGCTCTCAGAAATGATCCCACACGATGCTGCAACTTGACATTATTATATATTCAAATAATTTTATTAAGCACAGTGTGGGAAGCTTGGCTGTTTTTCAAAATATCTGCATCCAAAAGAAGTCCCTGCACCTACAAAAATAGCAGTTGCAGACAGACTCCAGATCAGAGTGTTATTCACAACATCAGACTTGTGATCAATAGCTGGGAGAGTGTTGCCAGAAATAGTCCTGCTCTGGAAACGCTTCCTGCTGCCTCAGAACAGGTTGTGCTCCTGTCCTTCTGCAGTTGCTCCTGGATTTTATCTCCAAGTACACAGAGAAGAAGCAAAGCTGCCTGACTGGTGTAGCTGTGCTGTGAATCAGGCCAGAAGCACCAAAATCACCAAGAGCCAGCACTGCCTGTGTATTTCTGACAGGGATGGATCCCTTATCCCATTCCCCCACTTGCACAGGAATTCACACAGCCTCTTGATGAACCGGATGGGAAATCGATCCAGCTGGAAAAGCAAAGATCCACATCCCCTTTCCAACACAAAAAAGGCTCTCCCAGCCAGATTGCTGCTCAGTCTGTGCTGTGTGCAGACAGGACAAAGTGCTGAGTTCTGCCTGAAGCAACCCAGCCTGGGAATGCGACACAGTCTGAGGCTCCACCTGGAAACAATTTTCCCCCCATCCCTTTTCCCTCTCTCTCTCCCTGCAGCGTGCCTCGGTTCCCTGTGCAGCACCACAAACAGCCTCACAAGCACGGAGCAGGGACCACTCCTGTGCCCAGGGCTGGGGAGAGCTGGGGCTGCTGCCAAGGAAAAGCCTTTGCAACTGCTGCCAGCTAATCAGGTAACTGCTTCCAGCCTGCCCAGGCCAAGCCACGTCCTTTGCTATTCTCCAAATATTTATGTCTTTGTGAAACACATAAACATTTCATCAGAGGTCTCTTATTCCCAGCATTTCATGTGAAGTTGTTGTTTCCATGCTCCTAAACCCCCTTCAATATGACTAATTCACACTGGGGGAGTTCTTGACTTGCCTCACCAGAACTCCAGAACCCAATCCAGAGATCCAAATCCCCAGAATCCCATTCCCAGATCCACATCCAGGCAGGGAAGGGATGGGAAGTGGTGACAGAAGTTTCTGCACTGTTGTATGTTCCCTACCTGCAGCTGAAGATTCTTATTCCTCTTTTTCCTTCTTTTTCCCCCCCTCCCTCCATCAAAAATTGTTTGCCTCTGAACTTTCCAAAAGGAACAAAAACACAGGAGGAGTCTGGGAAGTTCATGTAAATCAGCTGGTGAATGTAAATTTAGCCATTCACTTAATGTAAATCCAGCTGGTAAAAGGCAGTTTGGTGTTTCCTCTACTATTTACGAAGAATTTACATACTTAGTAAATCTCATCTTAAAATTCTGAGCTCCCCACTGATCTACCAGCAAACACATCAGAATCTTCCCAGTTAGGATGAGTAATTGAGGAGCTGAATTATTCAGCATTGTGTGGTCTGTGGCAGCCAGAAGATAAAATTCCCAAGTCTCTGTTACTTCATTTACTTTCTGCAAAAAGCCTTCCCTTGGTAATTTTAGAGCTCAGAGCATGGCAGCACATAGCAAGTTCCAGCTAAATAGCACACTCCCCAAAAGTTTGCTGTTTTCTTAATGTTCATGAATATTTCAGGACCTCTGCTGAGAGGTTTTGGTGCATTCCAGGACAATGATTCTGGGTTTCTCTCCTGCCTGCACAGGAAACGTGGCTGGACTGTGCCACTCTCTGCATTATTCTTTTAGCCAGTATTTCTTACTATAACAGAATCAGATCCCCTGAAAATATATGAAAATATAATCCTTGACGTGAGATGGGCACAATTTGTGGCTGTTGTGAGAGCAGAGTTCTCTCAAGAAATTCATTAATTTCCTTAAACCATGAGCAGTGCTGGAGTTAAGAAATGGAGTTTGCTTTTCTTACCCTTTCAGCTCATTTTTTTCCATTGCTTGAACTGGTAAAAACACTTGGACAAAAATTTGAAATAACAGCAACACACAAGATCAGCAAATCAGTCTTTTCCAGCTGAAATTGGATTTACTGTAAAAAAACTACAGTAATTTGCATTAGCATATGGTATAATTTGGGATATACTCAATTGTGGTACAAGTGAATTTAAGTATTTAAATGTATTGTTTCATTTATCTTCTTTTGCTTATATTGGTGCATTTTTAATATACCATGAGAATTATTAAAAATAATGTCCTGCTTAACAAAGAGATTTGCAGGTCTGTGTTCTGAGAAAGCTGAATGAGCACTTAAATAACATTAAAAAATTCGTGTCAGGGTTTACAACACGTGCTTATCCTGAGTGCTTTGCCTTTAGAGAAATGCTGACAGCAAACCAAGGAAATTATTTGAATTTTAAAAACCCAGAATGTGAGAGAAGCCAATAATAAAAATCATCTGGGTCGCTTCCCTCTGCAGTTAGAGCAGAGAGCTCACAGAACCTGAGCTCTGGTGAATCCCCACCTGGGACAGTGACCTTACAGCTGCTGTGGGTGGCTCTGCACAAAACCCATGGAATTTTCGGGCTGCAAAGACCCTAAATGGGGAGCTGGGAGTTGAGTGCAGAGGAGGCAGCGAGGCTGAGGGCTCTGCAACCACCCAGACTGCTGGGTAAGAGCAGGAATCCCTGTCGGGGGCTGGAGACCACAGATCATCCCCCCTAAAGTGTCCCCCTGCCTCATCAGCTGCCTCAGCCTGGGTAAAACGAGGATGGCAGGAGCCTCCAATGCTCAGCACTCAGTGTTTGTGTCGCAGCTTAATGCTGCTGGAACAGCCACAGGGACAGCAATTTACTGCTCCACTTCCAAGGCACTTCCCTGCCCAGAGACACAGAGCTGGCAGCTCCTGATTACAGGTGGATTCCTCTGTGCCAGCTGCACTCTGCTGCTGCCAGGGATCCCCCTCGAGGTCTGGGATGTGCCTGTGCCTCCTGGCCACTCTGAAACCTGTGAATTCAGGGGCTGTGCTGGCTGGGGGAACAGGAGCTTCCCTGCCTGGGACGTGTCTCCAGGGATGGAAAGCTCCAAGGAACACAGCTCAGTAACTGCTTCAGCCACCCCACCTCCAACCAGCTGCTCTTGCAGTACAAGCCCACACTTGGGCTCAGATGGAAAATGTCTAATAAGAAAACAATTTTTCTTTCTAAATTCTTTCCTGTTTAATGCACACACTTTTATTTAAGAGGAAAAAAGCCCTGACTGGCTAATTTTAATTGAGCCCCCAGTCTGTGGGGCAGCTTGCCTTGATTACATTGTACTAAATTACTCATCCTGGACAGATCCTTCTCTTTATTTTCTCCTTCAAGAGCCAAAATATGATATTGCTTGGCAAGAGCAATGTGCATCTAAAATGTCAAATTACAGCTCGTAACTATTACCGGATAGTTTTGGCCATAGCCCTTTCTGACTGTTCCAAAAGAGATTTCTCTTTCTAGGAGATCCTAAAACCTAATCCATGCTTCATGTTTGGGTTTAGGTGGCACTTGGGCATGTGTGCCTTTGGTTGAACTTGAAATTTCTAATTTCTGCAGACTTCCAAAGTTTGAGATTGCATGTACTGATAACTCTGTACACACAGTGCAGACATTGAGAACTGCAGATCATTTCTTCCTAAATCCAAAATAGACACCTACAAAATGCACATTATTTAACATTACAGAAGAATAAAATGATGTTCATATTGGTCAGCTTTTCATCTGAAGACAGCACAGGAAGTTGGTTAAATCTCTGCCATTAATTAAAATGGAATTCAGTCTCTGTATTCTGAACATGGATAGGAGTGATGAAACTATGGAGATTTTGCTACAAATGTTTGTGCAATTCAGATTTTACTTTTGCTGTGCTAAGACAGGATGCTGGACATCATTTTAAATATTAACATGGCCATATGTGTTAGCAGTACAAGTTTCATTGCTTGCTTTTGAGGATGTCACGCTGCAGGGAAAGGCAGATTCCAGCCTGGAGGGGTGCCTGAAGCCATCCTGATATCCCATGTTCCTGCCTGTGGGGCCTGCTGGGACACCTGGCTATTTATAAATGGCTTTTGTGGAGGTGAGAGGCACTGATGGGTGGAGGGGGGAGTGCTAGGAGTGGTTTTGATGAGACAAAACTTATGGGCCTCTAGATGATTGCTCAATCAAACTGAAGGATTTGAGCAGAGCTGTTCCTACTGCCAGATGATCATTATGTTATGGACGAGGTTTGGATGGAAGAACTTGGGAATTCAGTGATAGAGTAATGATGAATCCTCCCCAGACTTGTCAGATATCCCATGGCAGGAACTCTGCCTGTTTGCTGATAATTGAAAAAGACATTTTGGCAGATCCAAATCAAAGACTTCCACAGCTTTGGAGGGCTTGAGCCTTTTAACCACATGGTAATTATGAAGACTATAAATAACACTGAAAAATCCAGTTCAAACAGTCCTCAATAAATTATTTTAATGTGCTGTTATTGGCCCCCTCCTTCAGGATCTCACAAGTCTGCACTGTCAGTCTGACAGGCTGAAATGTGCTCTGTCAAATCAACAGCTCAGCTCTGTCTTACAGACTGAGGGAAGCCTTGATTGCCTGTTTGTGGATGTGGTATTTGGGGACATGGGGCAGTTCTGGGGAAACAGCTGGACTCGATGGTCTCAGAGATTTTCCATCCTAAACCATTCTGGGATTCCATGGAAGCTTCAGCCAGTGTGAGGAAAGTTTTGTTACCTGAAAGGATATTAGGGCAGAGCCATCAGAAGAGTTGTCTGGACTGTTCTCTCCATGTTTGTCGGATGCAAATGACTCCAGGAACCCAAGAATTGTGGTTTTCTCGCCCAGTTCTTGCTGAGGGAGCCCAGGACAGCTGAGTGCAGACAGTGGCTCTGTCCCTGAGCTGGGCAGTGTCACCCACCCAGTGCTGCTCTGGTGGTCACAGCTTGGACTCAGTGCTCTTGGAGGTGTTTTCCAGCCTCAATTAATCTGGGATTCTGTGAAACTTTATGTCTAACTCTGAGTTCCCAGATGTGGGAACAGTGGCAAAATTCAGCTTTCCTGCCTCCTAATCAGTGATGAATGTTTGCCTTGGAAACCTCTGCAAGTATTTACACTCTGGAGCAGGGCTGCTTCAGCTGGAAGGAACACTGCAGACCTGGGGATTTTCTTCCTACTCCCAGCTGCTGTGGTCATTAGCAGGTGTAAATCTCTGCCTGCTCACCAAACTCAGCCCTCCATGCTTGTTTTGACGTGTGCCACATTTGAGTATCTTTCCAAACCACGGAAAAGGCATGTCCATTTTCCAAACAGAAAATGTCCCCCACTATCTGTGTGCTGGAAATGACAAAACCACTCTTTTCCTGTTCAGTGAGAAAATGTTCCATGTTATCAGCATTTGCAAGAGAACAGAACTAAGAATTTACCTTTCAGAGCAGTCCATACTGAGAAGTAAGCAGGGCTTTTGAACCCTTTTAATTATCTTTATACTGTACACTGGAGCATCTTTGTAATGTTTTAGGTGTACAAAACAAACAAGAACTTGCATCAAGCAACACTAATACCCACCCTGAAAACAGAGCTCACAGCCCCAAAACTTAGGAGCGTGTGGAAACCCTGCTGAGCACTTACTGCACCTTCAGGCAGCAAAATCCCTTTGAAAATCTGGGCTTTAGGCCCAACCCTGCCAAGAGTTCTCTGTGGAAAGCTCCTCCTCCTCCCGCCTGGGGCTGACCCTGGCCCAGCTCTTGTAAAGGCTCAGCTTTCCAAACAGCCTAAAGCAGGCAGGAGAAAATCGTGTCAGAAGTGGCAAATGGATGAGTTCCCAGATGATTGATCCAGATCCTTTCAGAGACAGGAATTCTGATTTGTGAGCAGCTGGAAAGCACAGCTGGCTCCTCTCTGGTGCCAGTCTGTGTGTGGTCACTGTGGAATGTGCTCCATATGCCCTTTGGACACATGTCAAAAGTCACATGTCATTAATTTCTCCAAACTTTGCAGTATTAAAGATGTAGGAAGGTCATGGAAATGGAAAGTGCCTTATTAATGTGAAGAATTGTTTCCTGTGGTTTAGGTATTTTACTTTTTTCAGTCCAGATTTTTTTCCTGATGGAATGATTTGAGCTCTACCTCTGAGATTCTTGTCCCAGAAATAAATGGCTTGGAACAAAAGGGACATTTAACAGAAGATTGCATCGTGTAACTTTTGTAGAGTCATTAAAGACAGATTGGATTTAGTGACACTCGTGGCTCCAGAGATGCTGCCCAGGATCCCTGGAATGTCCAAGGCCAGGCTGGACAGGGCTTGGAGCACTCTGGGACAGTGGGAGGTGTCCCTGCCCATGGCAGGGGTGGAATTAAGGTCCATTCCACCCCAAACCATTCCAGGATTCTGCTTGGTCACAGGTCCCTGCATTTGGATAAGCAGGACCTCAAAGAGTGGCTGGGACTTGTCTGACTCTGCTCTTCAGCAGTGCTTACAGACTATGAGGGAACAAACACAATTCCAAGGCTTGTTCCATTCCCAACAGAGAAAAGAGCAAAAATCATCACTCAGAATCAACACTGTGTCAGACAGACATCCCAAAAATTATTATTAGATATTTCAAAAGAAGCATTTTTAATAGCAATTGTTCTATGTGGGATTTTTTTTTTTTTTAATTTCAGTATGAAGTATTTGGTATTTGAAGTCTTTAATTGTGCTGGCCAAAAGCCACTAAGAGGCTTTGATTTTTGGAAGCAAATCCATGTGACTGATCCGAGTGGGATCATGATGGCTGCAAGGACCCGTCCACTAGGAGCTATTTTTAACAATGAAGTCAGAACTGGAATGTGAAAGTAAAGCTAAAACTAAACTACAGAAAGGTAAAACTCACAATATTCTGAAAGATTAAACTGTCCTGCAGTGACAAAATAGCTAAAGTTGTTCCTGGTGCCCATATCCCAACCTATATTATCCCAAGTTATATTAGTCCTAAACCTCTACCAACCAAGCTCCAAGTATGGACAACCATTCAGCTCCTATACTGAATGGTCAAGGAGTGTTGGAGTCCTTCCCAACTTTTTTCCTGACACTTTTTGCTTTAGTTCATTGTTGGTTTGTGCCTCTACATCTTTGACCTGTCCTTCATTTTGTTCCTGTCTGTATTTTTGTTAAGAGTTGTCTCCTTTCATGGTTTATTTGTTCTCAAGTGTTTTTGGCAACTCCCTGCCTAGTTTCAGTCCTACAGGATGATGTTCTTCATCCATCACTCCAAGTGCAACAGGGAGCAGAGCATGGATCCTTGAGGTACCCAGTAAACAAAAACCAGAGATATCCCAGACTGGTTTGGGTTGGGAGTGATCTTAAAGCCCATCCAGTGCCATCCCTGCCGTGGGGGGACACCTTCCACCATCCCAGGGTGCTCCAATCCCCCTCCAGCCTGGCCTTGGGCACTGCCAGGGATCCAGGGGAAGCCACAGCTGCTCTGGGCACCCTGTGTAAAAGTCTGCCTAATATCTGATCTAAATCTGCCCACCCTTCAGTTTAAATCCATTTCCCCTTGTCCTGCGGCTAAAGGTGATGGCAGGGGGTGATGAGCTGGTGCTGGGCCATGAAAAGGACTCTGTGAGCACACAGAGCTCAGAGCAGGAGGAGCAGGAGGCCAGCAGCTTCCAGAGGGTGGGATGGGTACACAGCATCCTCCTCGGGGAAATGGGGAGAGATGGAGGGAGCAGAACTGGGAAAACTGCTCAGTGCGAGCAACTGGGGTGAATCAAAGTAGGGCTGGGAGAAGGACAAAGCATTGCCCAGAGCCATGGGGATGGGAGAGCAGTGGGGAAAGCATGATGGTGAGTTCAGGCCAGAGAGGAGAAGGTTCCAGGGAGAACTCAGAGCCCCTGGCAGGGCCTGAAGGGGCTCCAGGAGAGCTGGAGAGGGACTGGGGACAGGGATGGAGGGACAGGACACAGGGAATGGCTGGAAGCTGAAAGTGGGTACATTTGGGTGGATATTGGGAAGGAATTCTGGCTGTGAGGGTGGGCAGGCCCTGGCACAGGGTGCCCAGAGCAGCTGTGGCTGCCCCTGTGTCGCTGGCAGTGCCCAGGGCCGGGTTGGAGCAGCCTGGGACAGTGGACGGTGTCCATGGCCGGGGCGGGCCGGGCTGCTCCCCGTGCCGGTGCCGGGCTGCGGTGAGCGCACGGCGGTGCCGGTGCCGGTGCCGGTGCCGGTTGCCGGTGCCGATCCCAGCGCCGCTCCCATCCCCGCTGCCGGCGCTGTGGCGGCCCGGGCGGGGCGCGGGGAGGGAGGGGCGGCGGTCACGTGTGGCCGCCCGGTTAAAGCGGCCGCGGGCGGCGGGAGCGGCACAATCACGGCTGGGGCGGCGAGCGGGGCCCGCCCGCTGCCCGCCCGCGGCCCCCGCTCCGTCCGCAGCGCCCCGGCCCGCGCGGCCCGGCCCGCGCCGCCCCGCCAGCATGGCCGGGGCCATCATCGAGAACATGAGCACCCGCAAGCTCTGCATCGTCGGGGGCATCCTGCTCGTGCTCCAAGTCATCGCCTTCCTGGTGGGAGGGCTCATCGGTGAGTGCCGGGGGCCGCTGCCTTCCTCCTCCTCCTCCTCCTCCTCCCGCCGCTGCCCGCTTGTTTAGTGCTGGTTACAGTATCGCTGACTCGCTCCCATGATCTCATTATCCGCTTTTGTAGCCGAGCGATCCCGGCTCCGGGCCCTTTGTGCCCGTCCCGCGGCTGCTGCGGGGGGAGCCGGCCAAGGAAAAGTTTTTGTGTTGGTTTCTCTCTTTTTTTTTTTTTTTTTGGCCTGGTTTCAGCCTGGACTTAAAGAAAGAGGGAAGTGGGAAAGCTTCAGTATGGCGACGGAACGCGCAGGGAGCCTCGCGTTTCAAAGTTGGCTTAGAAAATAATAATAATTTATTTTTTTAAAAGGATTTTTTCTCCCTTCTTGGCGCTGCACCTCCCCGTGCCTCGGCCTCCGAATCGGCCGCGAGAGGAAACCTTTCCCCTTGCCAGAATGAGAACAAAAAAAAAAAAAAATTAATAAAAAATCTAGGGAGGAAAAAAAAGGAAGGAAAGAAAAAGGGGAGCGACTGGTGGGAGGGGGGGGGGGGTCCCGTCTGGGGTTTTTTTGGGACTCGCGCTTTGTCCGGGCTCGTTTCTGCGGGGGATCCCCCCACTCCCTCCCGATCCCGTTCCAGGGGGGTCCCCTCCCCTCCCTCCCATCTCCCGGCCTCTGTCAGGACGGGTCCCCTCCCGATCCCCCTCCGAGAGGAGCCCCCTCCGTTCCACCTCCCGCTCCCGCTGCAGGAGCTTCCCCCGTTCCCCATCCCCTCCCAGGAGAAGCTCCAACCCGCGGGGGCTCGGCCTGGGTTCGTTCCTGCCCGTGGAAAACCCTCGTGGCCGCCCGGGGAGGGCTTTCACCCCCGGCTCCCCAGCTCCGCACCGGGCACTCTGAAGCCCAGATTGTGTTTGTTTATCCCGTAGCGTTCCCAAAGGCAGGGAGATGGGAACTGGGACACAGCCCTGCGGCGAGCAGAGTGTTCCCTGGGGGATGGAAGGAGGAAGATGGAGGAGAGCGAGTTTGGGGCAGTCCTGGGAGTTTTTTACTTTTTTTTTTTTTTTTTTTTTTTTTTTTTTTTTACTAGAAAGCAGCTGAGTTCTGCGCCGGCTCCTTGCGATGATGGGCGCATGGATGTGGCTCTTAGGCCATTTCCAGGGTGGGAATGTCGCCTTTGTGTCCGGGCAGGGCTGTCCGGCCCTGCGGGGCATCCCCCGGCAGGATCCCTGAGGAGCTCCCCGGGTTTTCAGGGAGAATCGGGGTCAAATTCACTCCGAAACTTTGTTGCGCTTGGTTGGGAGAATGGAGTCGGGCTGTTGTCTGCTTGAGAGGGACCGAGGGAATAGCTCCGGCCGTTCCTCGGGAGCAGACTGTGCTCCTGGTGCCCATCAGTGCTTTGCCTTCCTGGCCTTGAATTATCAGCCTCTAATAACCATGAAATTCCACTAAATATAATTTTGGAAAACTTCAGTTTCCCTCATTCTCTTTCTTCCTCACCTCCGACACAAGGGAGTCACTGGCACATATTGACTAAAACTCATTTTCCCTGCTCTTGCAGGCCTGAAACCACATGGAGTTTATCAGGATTAGCTTTTTTGCTTCCTTTTTTTTTTCTCTTTAAGAGCCGGTTCGAGAGCAGGCTGCTGAACCCACTGCTGATTCCTGAGATAAAGTGTCTTGGCCTGTGCTGTGCAGAGAAGCCAGACTTCATCTTAAAGGTGTTTTTTCTAGCAGTTTCTTCCTGCTAAATTGAAGTGGTTGGTTTTTCCAAAGGCTGGTGTGGCTCAGAAAGCCTTGTTTGTGCTGGCATCTGGGGACAGATGTAACAAACAGATGTTTATGGCTGGCTTTACAGGGAAAAGACAAGTGTATCTGCTCAGTTTTGAAGGGATTCAGAGGTTAAAGAATTTAAATTATGTTAGTTCAGTTTTCCAGCTGGTTTGTGCCCTGATGCTGCTGCTGGGCCTCCACCTTGTGCCCTCCCATCCAGGATGGGTCTCCCAGATGGGGCTGGAAGCTGCATGGACAGGTTGGATGGGCTGGGGCCAGCAGGGACAGGGATTTGGGGCTGAGTTCAGTGCCCTGCACGAGCTCAGTCACTGCATCCTGCTGGAATTCCTGCACAGGCTCAGTCACTCCATCCTGCTGGGGTAAATGCATCTTCTCTCTGTGGTCAGGTCCTAGGGGGTGCTGCCCCAAAGTTCTTTAATTCCTGGATTCCCTCAGACCAAACTGCTCTGACCAATCATCCAAACTGTTCTTTCCTCTGCAGCACTTACCCCTTCTGTGCATTTAAGGAGTTCAGAGGCTTATCCCTGAGCCAGCAGCTCCCAGCCAGCCCTCCTGGGAGCTGCAAACCCAGGGATAGATATCTGGTGCTTGTGAAACACCAAGTTCCATGTGTAACCTAGGTGTGGTCCCCAACATCTGGCAGGGTGACACACGGCCTGGGAGGCTGAGCAGCTCCTCCCAGGAGCCTGCCCTGTTCTGGGCTCCCTGTATCCCTGGAAACTGATCCAGGGCTCGGGCCTGACCCCTTCAGTGATTCCCAAGCGTGGTGTTTCCCTCAAGGAGCCTCCTCACACTGAGCAGCGGGTCGGTGGCCGGCGTTCCCAAGGGATCAGAGCCGTGCCAGCAGAGCTGCCAGTGCCACCCCACAGGGTGCCACCAGGTGGGCTGGGAGCAGAGGTGGCGCTGACACGGTGGCCCCGCTCTGGTTGGATGCAGCGCACCCAACAGACACCAAAATCCGGTTATTTTGGTGTGCCCAGGTCTAGACAACCCAAAATACGTACCCGAGTGGGACAGGGCTGCTCAGCCCAGCCAGCCTTTCCCCTCACAGGCACTTAGGTCATGTTTCAAAACAATGACTAAGTGCTCTATTTTAACAGATCCCTCGTGCCAGTCCAAAATACCCAAATGCAGCACGTTGGTACTGATACAGCCGCCACAAAGCTGGTTTTCCTCACATCAGGGGCTTTCTGCCACTGCTGGATCCCAGCTCGGTTTTGGACAGTCAGTGTGTGATGCCAGAGTTTTAATGCAGCTTCCACATTTCCTACAGCTCTTTTATTTAGCAGCAGGAACCTTATCAGCTCGCAGGTGGGATTTGCTCAGAGCTGTCTGTTGGCAAAGCGCGAGATGCACACCGAGGGAGGAATTCCTGTGGCAGGAGGAAGCTCCTGTGCCAACAATTCCCTGACAGGAGCATGCAGCCAGGTGGGGTCAGGCTCTGCTCCCAGGGAACAAGGGGCAGGATGAGGGGAAACACCCTCAGCCTGTGCCAGGGAGCTTTAGGTTGGATATTTGGGAAAATTTCTTAATGGAAAAGGTTGTCCAGCCCTGCTGCAGGCTCTCCAGGGCAGTGGTGGAGTTCCCATGCGTGGAGGGAGCTTTGCAAAGCTTGAAAGGGAGCAAACACCCCCAAAAAAGAATTGTATTGGGTTGTTTCTCTGCTGTGCTTTGGTAATGAACTGTTGGCTCCAGAAAGTGGGGCTGTCACTACTTGAAGCCCCACAGGATTCCTGGTGTCTGCTCCCCTTGTGGAAAACATCTTGTTTAAAGGTCACGCTTCTGGGCTGTGTGTGATGTGTTCAGTTGGGATGCAACAGTGGGAGATAGAACATGATCCACAAAATGAATCCTAATGCAGCCTTGTCTCCACTATCCTGCTGTAAATGATGGCATGTGTGGATTACAGGAGACTGGGATCACCAGGAATGGTTTGTGTTATCGTTTGTGAGCAATGGGGCTGATGATAATTTACAGGCACGCCGGTGTTCCCAGGAGCCCCTGCCTGCTCTGCCTTCCCTGGACCCAGTGTGGCTGTCCTGGGATGCCACCAGGCTGGGCAGGGCATGAGGACAAACCTTGCACCTCCAGTGCTGGGGCAGTGCTGGGTCCCTTTGCACTAGAGAGACTCTGAGGGTCTGGAGCCCCAGGAGAGGCTGAGGGAGCTGGGCAGGGGCTGCAGAATCCCTGAGGAGCCGGGCAGGGGCTGCAGAATCCCTGAGGAGCCGGGCAGGGGCTGCAGAATCCCTGAGGGAGCTGGGCAGGGGCTGCAGAATCCCTGAGGAGCCGGGCACGGGCTCAGCCTGGAGCAAAGGAGGCTCAGGGGCCCTTGTGGCTCTGCACAGCTCCTGACAGGAGGTCACAGCCGGGGGACAGGGAGAAGAGCAGAGGGAACGGCCCCAGGCTGGGCCAGGGCAGCTCAGGGTGGATATTGGGAATATTCCTTCCCCAGAAAGGCTGTCCAGCCCTGGCACAGCTGCCCAGGGCAGGGCTGAGTCCCCATCCCTGGAGGAGTTTAACATCCCTGTGGATGTGGCACTTGGGGACATGGGGCAGTGCTGGGAACAGTTCAATTCCTGGCCTAAAAGGGCTTTTCCAGCCTAAACATTTCCATGATTCCACAGTTGGACCAGCTGCAGGTTCCACCTGGCTGTGCTGCTGCTGGGAATTGTGGCTGGGATGTTCCAGTGGAGGTCACCACAACTGCTCCAGGCCAAAGCTGAGCTGGGACACAGCAGTGTCCTCCTGGCAGCTGCCAGGGTGGAAGCTGTGTGTGCAGAATCTGACTGGATTTATGTGGGTTTGATGCCTCTTGGTCGTTTAGAAAGCAAAGCTTTTGATTACAAATTATCTTTTTCTGTAGGAAGCTGTTAGTGTCCCTTTGTAGTTGCCTTTCCATCTTGGAATTTATATATATATGTAGTTATTTTCTATGTACATAAAGGAAAAAAAAAATCAACCCAGATCTCTGTGCAGCTTTGAAAACTTTTTGAAAGGGAATTTTTAATGACTTATTTTATTTTATATGAGTTACTTTAAAGGTCCCTTCCAACTCCAACTTCCATGATTCCAAGGGTGCCTTAGCCCAAATCTCAGCTCCTTGGTTCAGACAAGCACAGGGGATGCAGAACTCCCTGTGGTCCAGGCAAATCCCGAGCAGGCTCACACCCAGGGAGGTGCTGCAGGCCCAGTGCCCACCCGTACGCTGTACAAATTTAACTGATTGGAAAAGTGGAGGGATTTATTTAGCACATGAATCCTCTGGGCTGAGGGGATGGATTAAGGAGGTGCAGGTTCACTGCTCCCTTCCCTGGCTTAGGCTGGAAAAAACAGAATTGTTGTGACTGGAGGAGCTCAAACTTCCTTGTGTGTCTGGCCTGGAGAGATAATGAGTCATGTGTGGCCATGGCTGAGCAGCTCTCCACAATCCCAGCTCATTATCTAAATGTCTGATTTGGCTCCTGAGCCCCCTGTTTCCAGGATTTCATTTTCTTTCCTGGGATTTCATTACCTTCCTCGGGCTGAGCTGATCTTTTGACAAGGAAAGCGCTCGGATTTCCAAGGTATGGATAGGAAAGAGTGTTTTAGGCTGATGATAAAGAACATTTTTGTGTGCCTGACTTCCTTTCATGCAGGGCCTCTCCAGGAGCTGGTCGGTGCTCCGTGGCCATGAATGCCAATGGATCCTGTGTATAGACACATTCCTGCAGTGCTGCAGCCTTGGCAGAGGCGCTGGGAGCCAGGAGAAAGCAGACACGAAAGGTCATGTCTGTTTAGTTAGGTCTGCTCAATTCTTCTTTTGAGGAGCTGTAACTGTAGCTGAATGGGCAAAAGTGCCAGAAACGGAGAGTTCCCAGGCAGGAACGGCAGTGCTGGGGCCTGAGGAGCTGGGAATCCTCAGAGGTGCTGCGTTTTCTCTTTTCACAGCTGCATCACTTCCAAACCCAAACCTGGGAGAGCTCAGGTCAGTCCTCCTGCTGCTCCCCCTCTGTCGGTTTAAACGTGACCCGAGCACTTCCCAAGCAGTGCTGCTGCTGCCTCCCTGCCCTTTGAGAGGGAAAACCTCCACACAGGAAGCCTTTTCCTTGGTAAATAACACTGGTGGCCTTTGAAGTCCCTGATAGCCTGGGAAAGCCTTTGAAGGCTCAAGGTGTCCAGTGGGGAAGGGCCCGGCCCATTCACATGGAGATGGAATTCCTCACATATCTGAGCACGGGCAGTTTCCAAGGTATCTTATCTGGGGGAGTGTCAGGCTCAGGAGAAAAGCTCAATAACAACAGCTCTTCCTGCTCCTTGGGGTCTGAGTGCAGGATTTCATACCTTGGCTGGGAGTTGCAGGAAATGCACCTCATCCCCCTGCAAAACTGACTTGGAGGAAGATCAGGCTCTCTGTGGCAATTAGTAAATCAGGTTTACCTCTTTTTTTTTTTTTTTCTTCTAAATATGTTTGAATATCCATTTCTGCATTTAGGGAGCTCTACTCATGCTCACCTCATTTGTATTCGTTGCTGCTGTTGAATATGGATGTGAATCATGCAGATCACTCATTCAGTTCTCCCTGCAAGTTGTGCCTGGTGAGATTTCCCTGCTGTCTGGCTTGCCTGGGGCTGAGGGAATAATTCCTTATCTCTGTTCCCCAGGAGCCCTTTGGCTGCTTATCAGGGAGCTGGGAATCCCCTGCTCCCTCAGTTCTAAGGGCTGTGGGCACGGATGCTCCTGCAGCTCCTTGGGAACCGATTTATTGGGAAAAACCTCCCATTTGTGCTGCTCTGGAGAGGCTTTGCTGGTAGCAAGGCTGCAAAAGGAGCACTGGAGAACAAACCTTGAGGAAAAACACAACCCCTGGGACAGGAGAGTACCCAGCAATGTGTGACTGGATTGTAGAGTCACAGAATCCCAGGATGGTTCGGGTTGGATGGACCTTCAATCCCATTTTTATCCCACCCCTGCCATGGCAGGGACACTTCCACTGTCTCAGGCTGCTCCCAGCCTGTCCCTGTCCCAGAGATCCTTTGTGGGGCAGACACAAAGTTTCTGTTCTGATCCAGCAAACTTGGCTTTGATGGTTTGCACAGGTTCATTTTTTTGGTCTGAAAAAATAAAAAAAAAGGACAGAGAATCCTGTAGTACTGATAAAATGCCTCTGAAACAACAGAAATATGGGTGTTCAGCTGCAACAGGATATCTGGAAACTACCACTGTAAATCAGGATGGAATTGGTGCCCCGGGGCTTTAAAGGATTTTGGTCTGGGTAAAGCCTGAACTCAAATATAAGAATGAAAAACCTTTCCCAAGGGGAGTGGGCTTCCAGTAGGCAGTGGAGTTATTTAAATATACGATTATTCTGCATATAAAAGCTGCTTCAATGTTCCAAAAAGCTTTGTGAAATAAGAGCTATCAAGGAAGTAGTAATTAAAAGTCTCTGTGTCACTCAAATTTATTAAACTGGTGCCATCGAGGTCCGGGAAGAGGGAGGCAGAAAAAATCCGGCTGCAATAAACGCATATTTATAATCCTGAGTGCATGCATGGTGTTATCCAGGTTGTGGCTGTTCCAGTTGGAAAAGCTGGGTCTGTCCATGATAAATTAGCTTGTTTATTCCTACCCTGCAGTCGCTTAGGGTAATGAAGCAGAAGCCCTTTGTGCGTGCTCGCTGGGAAGTGCTGGCTGGCTCCGGAGGGGGTAATTGAGTAGAAAAGCAGAATGCTCCCGGTGCCGGGAGAAGTTAAATCCCCCCGAGGTCAGGGGGATTCAGCCTTTAATCAGTGTGGACACAATGCAATTGAGAGTTTCCAAAGGGCTTGTTTATGGTGCTGGAGCAAGGGTCGGTGGTTAATGGCAGTGCTGGAGGTGCTGGGATGAGAAGGTGCAGGATGTGATTGCCAAGGTGAGCTGAGAGGGAGTGGGAATCCTGGAGCCTGAGGGCAGGAGGAAGGAGGTGTTTGAGGCTCCATCACAGGAGCTTTTTGAAGATCTGCTGGATTTATTGAAATTAAAATACTGAGTGATGGTGGCTCTTACCCACACCTAGGTGTGTGTAATATATCCCCAAAAAAATGCTAAAAAATTGAGCTCACTTGTCTCAGTAATTTTTTTCCCTAAAGCTTTAAGTCTAAATGCAGAGAAGCAGTGTGGTTTTCTTTCTTTGAGGACTAGCTCCTGGGGGAAGCCCCTTGGACCTTGTTTTCTGCTGTCCTGGTGGGATCAGGCCCTGAGCACCCTGCCCTGACCTCCTGGCTGAATGGAAAGGATGAAATTCTGTGCAGGATTGTTTTCAGTCAGTGAGACACAGCTGAGGTAGCCCTGGCAGTCCAGGGGAAGCCCTCCCTGGGCAGTGGTGGCCACACTGGTGAAGGTGTCCAGCTTTCCAAGTATTGGCTGGCTAAAACCATCACAGGGAGCAGCAGGATCTGCTTTGCCCCTGTAATTTGGGATTTCTGCAGTGAGCTGGGCACTTTTGCAGGCCCAGCTGGAGGAGATGCAGAGGCAGAAATCTAGGGGAAATTTAGATTAATAGATATTGGGAGGGAATCGCTCCCTGTGAGGGTGGGCAGGCCCTGGATCCCTGGCAGTGCCCCAGGCCAGGCTGGACGCTGGGGCTGGGAGCACCCTGGGACAGTGGGAGGTGTCCCTGCCATGGCAGGGCTTTGGAATGAGACAAACTTTAAGTTCTCTTTCACTCTGTGATGCTGTGGCACAGCTGGCAGCTCCAGCACCTCCTGCCCGTGGCTTTTGGCTTTTGGCACTGCTGGTGTCCAGCCCCCTGGCACGAGGGCTCTCTGCCCCATGGCTGCTCCAGGACTCCCTGCTGGAGGCTCCTGGCTGGGCTGGCTCCCAGAGAGCTGCACTCCCTCCCCTGGCTCCTGCCCAGCCTCCCCTGGGAGCTCTGCTCCCCTCCTGCTCCCAGTGGGACCTGCATTCCTGCCCTCTCATGGCAGCGAGCAGCACGAGGCTGCTGTGCTGTGCACACAGAGCTGTTCAATCGCTCCATTATTTACAGGCTGACAGATCCTGGGATCCGTGGGGCTGCTGCACCCCCCGGGCTGGGGGCAGAGGGGCAGGGGCAGCCCTTGGCACCACAGCACAGCCCAAATCCCTGGGTGAGAGCTTTGTTTTGCATAGCACTTTGTAATGCTCTTGGCTGAGTTGGCTGCAGCTCCACAAAGCATTTTTTTTCCACTTGGTTCAACGCTCACTTGGATTGAGTGGGCCAGGAGCCAGATCAGTAATGGAAGCCAAGTGCCGGCGTTTGTTTGGTGCGCGATTCCCGACGAGGAATATGTATAGTAATTGTCTCGTGCTCCTCAAAGCTGTAACTTTGGCAGAGGGGAGGCTGCAGGGAGCGTGCCAAGTGTTTAAAATCATAATCAGGCAGTGATGAAAACATGTATTTATGGCTATAATGAGTTGCATCAAAGCAAGAAACGTTCGGCTTCTCTGTAGAGGGAACGCTGTCTCTTAATTCAGAAATGCCTTCGAAATCACCCAGAATGTGTCAGAGTTAAAGAGCTCAGAGATCTCGGCTGAAATGCCTGGCTTACTTCACAGCAATATTCCTGATATCCCTTCCAGCTGCAGCTCTAGCTGTGGTTACTGGGCTCTGCATGGAGGCACGGCAGAGGAATCAGCATTTATTGCAGTGTTTTATGCACTGTGGGCACGTCATGAGAGTTCTGTAACCCTGGACTTGCAGCTTCATTTGTGTTTGTTTGTGGAGTGCTTTGTTTTATTCTACTTTGCTGTTTCTTGATGCAGTATTTGGGGTGGATATTGTGAAAAGTTCTTCCCCAGAGGGTGCTGGCACTGCCCAGATCCCCAGGGAATGGGCACGGCCCTGAGGCTGCCAGAGCAGCTCCGGGGGGTTTGGACAGCTCTGCCAGGGATGCTCAGCATGGGATTTGGGGTCTGTGCAGGGCCAGGGGCTGGATGAATGATCCTTGTGAGTTGCAGTTCAGGATATATCCCGATTCTGATGTCAATAACTTGTTTGGTTTTGGGCTTGTCTGAGTGTTGTGTGATTCCTGCATATAGCAAGGGTTTGGAATGCAACAGTGCATCCCAGGAGCTGGGATCCATCTGGGAGTTCTCCTGAATCCTTTCAGTGGGAAAAGCCCTCTAAGATCAGAAAGTCCAACCATTAACCCACCTGCTGACACCAGTCCCCTGGAGCCCACCCTTATCCCAGCATCCCTGTGCCTCTGGAGCTGGAAGAAACTCAGTGCTGTGAAAAAATGGAAAAAATGCAGTTGATAAACATTTGGCTTTTGAGTAACTTCCTCCTGCCTGGCGTTGAGTCACCGCTGCCTGCCCGTGGGAAGCCGTGTGGATGTCACCCTGTGCCGAGGTGGCACGCTGGCCAAGGTGCTCCACAGGGCTCCTGGCTGCCATCCCAAACGGCTCCAGAGCTGCTGGGATGATCCTGCTGTGCCCAAATTACAAGGGAGCCAGGGCTGAATCATCTGGGTGTAGCAGTGCAGGGCTGGGGGCAGCCAGGAGCCCTGGCTGGGAGGTGAAGCTCACTCTGGGGTTGTTTTCCTCCTTGGAATATTGGGAGTTTGTAGGGTGGTGTTACTGCTGCTGGAGTTTTTGGGGGGCTGTGATCTGTAAGGGAAGTCCTGGATCATCAGAATGAGGATGGTGACAACATGAAAACCACCTTCTGCAGAGTCTCACTTCCCATGCCACTCATTACCCTGGAGGAAAATCTTCCTGCCCAAGGAGATGTGTGGCCTTGCATGGTGCAAATCCCTGTGGTAAATCTTTTGCCCTTCAGGACCACGAGGTTTGGAATTAGTTTATCCATCCAGGTTTCTCTGGGCACATGCTTTCTGTGTGGATTTGCTTGGGTGAGCACAGGGAAAGGAAAAGAGTTCAGTAAATCAGGCTGATTTTGTGTGACCGAGGTATCTGAGACTGAACCAGCAGATCCCAGCTCTTCAATTAATCCTAATTTGATCCCACTACAAAGTCAGTAATACATCTGTGGATGTAATAAACTTAATTACTTGACTGTGAGATCAAAGAGCTGTGAAGGAGCAGCACTGGGTGCATTTGTTTTAAATGGCCTTCAAAGAGGCGAGCGGGGAGCTGCGAGTTTGGGTGGGGAAGCCGCCGCATCAGATGTCTGCAGATGCTACAAGTGTGGTTCTCTTGCATTGCCAGCCCCCAGCCCCACGACAGCTGTTCCCTACATGTCAGTGAAGTGCATTGACGTGAGGAAGAACCACCACAAAGCCAAGTGGCTGATGCCCTGGGGACCCAACCACTGCAAGAAGCTGAAGGACTTCGACGAGGCCGTGAGCCGGCAGATCGAGGCCAACGACATCGTGTTTGCCGTGCACATCCCGCTGCCCAGCAAGGAGATGAGCCCCTGGTTCCAGTTCATGCTCTTCATCATGCAGCTGGACATCGCCTTCAAGATGGACAACGACCTCAGTAAGTGCCTGGCACGGGGAGCTTGGCTCTCATTGCCCAGAGGGCCTCCCCTAAAGGGGTTTTTACCTCGTGTGTGAGTTGTGTTGGTGCCACACAGTGAGGTGGTGCTGCAGCACTTCCTGAATCTGGGAATTGGTGATCCTGAAATGGTTTGGGTTGGGAGGGACCTCAAAGTCCATCCTGTGCCACCCCTGCCATGGCAGGGACACCTTCCACTGTCCCAGGCTGCTCCAACCCAGCCTTGGGCACTGCCAGGGATCCAGGGGCAGCCCCTGCTGCTCTGGGCACCTGTGCCAGGGCCTGCCCTCCCTCCCAGCCAGGAATAACTTCCCAATATCCAACTTTAATTCCTCTTCTCTCCATTTGAAGCTATTACATAAATACTAAGTAAATATATAACACCCTCCCTGACACACACAAAACACACAACTCCCCCCCCAAAGTCCGAAATAATCTTGCACTAAAACCTGCAAAATTATGTTGGGAGCAGCAAGGGCAAGACTGCTCTGGCCCTCCCTGTTAGGGAAGCTGTCCATTGTTTGCATGTTTTAAAGTGTTTGGGGAAATCCCTCTCTAACTATAAGGCACAGTGAATAAACAATTTGCTTTCCAGACTGGTTGGGCTGGCTGTGTGGAGCTGCTGCCCTGGTTCCAGCCTGTCTGTGGGGCTGGCTCCATGCTCAGGGATCTGTGGGGTGGAATCAGTTCAGGGAGTTGATTGGGGTTAGGAGCTTTTTCGGCCATCTTTGTGTCCTTGACCCCTTCCTGCTCAGCGTGGAACTGTTCCTCCAGCTATTTATCCCAAAATCCCAGACTGGTGTGGGTTGGGAAGAACCTCAGAGCTCCAGTCCCACCCCGTGCCTTGGGCAGGGGCACCTTCCACTATGCCAGGCTTCTCCAGCCCTGTCTCACCTTCAGCACCTGTAGAGATGGAGCAGGGATGATTTAACACATTATCATTAAGATAAGTCAGAAATGAGATTGTGGAAAGCTTTCACCTGTGTTCTTATCCCTGTAATTATCTCTGAAATACAGAGAGAGCAGCTTTGTGCCTTTATTAAGGCCTCACCTCCTTCCACTTGGACAGATGATTGCATTAGGGAAACAGCTCTTGATTCCAAGGACTTTCAAGCTGAACCACCGTGCTGGAGTCAGGAGCTGGCCGAGCCCTTGGAGCAGGCTGGAATGCTGACCCAGCCTCTGGCAGCATTTCTGCTGCAAGAGCAGAGCCTTTGCTTGGGCTTTGAGCCCTTCAATGACTGAGTCCTGCACAGGTGGGGGGCTTTTTTGAGATCTCAAAGCAGAACAGCTCATCTAGGGCTGCCCCCTGGGTAATAAAAAGGAGGTTTGGGGATTGTCCAACACTTTGTACCAAGCTGCAAGCAGGTGTAAATTAAGTGTAGAATCTCAGGAACAAGTAACACATTTCTTGCTTGCTAGATTGTGTTGTAACAGCTCTTACAGAAATAAACAGCAGACTTGTTAAGCTGAATTAATTGCACCTGTGTGTCTGCCCCTGCTGTTAAATGAAAAGGCCCCATTGATCAGGTGATTGGGCTCAGCTCCTCGAAAGTGACAGCAATAAGGATGTGAAATAACCTCAGTTCTTCCTCTAAAGCAACAATTCAATTTCTTCTCTCTGGGGCTCTGAGCCCTCCAGGCCTCCTCTTGCTGTGGCTGATGCCAAACCAGGGCCACTCCTGGAAGGCACCACAGCTGCTGAGGCCTCTGCTCACTGTCCTGAAAACTGTCTGGGAGCTGCCTCAGGTCATCCAGGAAAGCAGCACTGCTGGGAGCTGCACAGCATTTATCCTCCTGGGGAAGCTGCTGCCTGGGGCACATCCTGCTCCTCTGCAGGGTCTGAAGGTGCTGAGCACAGTCCTGGGCTCTGCCAGCTCCCCTTGGCCTTCACCAGGGAGGTTTCTGAGCCACTTCAAACTGTCTCCTGCTTTTTTCCTCCAAGGCCATGGTTGTCCTCTTCCCCTGCAATTCCTAAGCAAGGCCAAGGCACAGAGTAAACCTGCATTTGGTTTTTTCAGGGTGCTGGGTGCCAAAACCCTCCTGGGCCAGGGGCAGCTGGGCTGTGCCTCTTGGGAAATGTTGGTGACTCATGGGTGACTCCTCATCCTCAGAGAGCTGGAGTCAGACCTGTGTCAGCTCTCCCCATCCAGAACCTGTGTCAGCTCTCCTCATCCAGCCAGAAAGGGTTTTTCAGGGACACAGGGGAAGGGCAGCCCTGGTAAGGTGCCCTGAGAGAGCCTGGCAGGGGCTGAGCCTCCTGGAATACCCCATGGGATCTCACCTTTCAGAGGAGCAGCCAGCCCTGATCACCTCACCTTGGGAACTCCCCTGGACTTTCAGTGGTTTTGAAACAGAGTTTTTTTGGAATGCAGATGTTTAGAAGCTGAGTTTCTCCTTCCCAGAAAGCTGGGAGAGAATCAGGCTGTTCCTCTGAGGAAGAGGCAATTTCTATTTCTGTGCTGTCCCTTTCCTTTCTTGATGCATTGTGCACTCAATTATTAAAACCCCTTCCCAGAACTGGGAAAGGAGGGGGGCAGAGGAAGGAGATGGAGTTTCTTTGCAGCTGGAAAGCAACTGTGTACAGCGAGAGGGCAGAGTGCTGCAGCCTCCTTTGCTAATTCATCCAGCCTTGGGCTTTTTGGTAGGTTTTGTAATTTTAGGGAGCTGCTGAAGCATGGAAGTGTAATGGAAATAATTCCAGCTTTTCTGCTTGCCTGCCATAGGCTTCTCCCCAGCCAGCTGTGTTAGTGTGCAGCTGGCACAGAGCCCCCTCCTGAAACTGCTCCACTATTTTTAGGCCATTGTAATGTGAGTGAAGATATCCTGGGCAAGTATTGTCCTATAAAGTGATTCATGGAGAAGATCCTGGGCAGTGAAATGCCAGTGGGAAAAATGACACTGGTGGTGTTTGGAGCATGAGCAGGGAGTCCCTCACTGGGGGAGTCACAGAGCTCAGGGCTGGAAAACCTCCAGGAGAGTGTCTTGTCCTCACTTGGGTTGGCAAGACCTCAAAGCCCATTCAGTGCCACCCCTGGATGGCAGGGACACCTTCCACTGTCCCAGGCTGCTCCAGCCTGGCCTTGGGCACTGCCAGGGATCCAGGGGCAGCCACAGCCACCCTGTGCCAGGGCCTGCCCACCCTCCCAGGGAAGGATTTATCCCTGATAAATCTGGTCCTGCTCCCTCTCAGTTTAATGTGTGCTGTGCAGGAAAAGGACACCCTCCTCTCCCCAGAAAATTGTCTATTCACCCTCTGATTAATGGGAATAAGGCACGAATCTCCTTAAGGTTTGGTTCTCTGTCACTGTCCTCGTTTGTTGCTCAGGCACAATGGGAGTTGCTGATGGAAGGCTGGCGTAGGATTCTCATGGAATCATTTAGGTTGGAAAAGACATCTTAGATGGAGTCCAACCACTAACACAGCTCTGCCATCAGTCTGCTGTGCTGAAATATATGGATATATGGATATATCTGTATTTTATGTTGACAGCCCTGAAGGGTCTTTGCACAAAACTCATTTCCAAGGGGAGGTGCCACCCCAGCAGAGAGACTGATGGAATTCCAGAGGGAGCCTCTAATCCATTGGCCTGGAAAGGCACGCAGCAGTTCATCTTCTGCCTTCTGGTTTTCATACTCCATGGCAGCAGCAACATTTGGACTGCAAAGATGAAATACTGAAAGCTGTTTTTCTTGGATTAAATCCCAAGCATTCCAGTTGGTTTTATGGCTTCTGAAATGGAGTTCATGGTTCTTTTTAGCCTGGCCAAGTTCAACCTTATGTTCCCATTTATCTGTTTTGCTGGTCTCCTAAACAGCGGATCTGAGATGGCAAATTCGTGTTTCATGGAAACCCAACTGCTGGCAGCTCTGGAAAGGGACTGCATGTGGATCTGGATGGTGCAGATCACGTGCACCAGAAAATGCTCAGAAAAATCCTGAGGTGTCCACATCAGATGCACAACCCAGCCACCTCTGAAGGGCGTAAAAATAGAACTGCCAACCACAGATCCCATCCACACCCCTTCCCATCCGGTGGGATGAGTGTGCCACCACCTATTTCCAACAAAAATATAGCTGAAAAGATGGCTTCTGGGGCCATCTCCCAGTGCTTCTCCATGGCAGATGGTTCTGGGGCCATCTCCCAGTGCTTCTCCATGGCAGATGGTTCTGGGGCCATCTCCCAGTGCTTCTCCAAGGTGGATGGTTCTGGAGCCATTTCCAAACAGTTCATGGTGGATGGTTCTGTAGCTATCTCCCAGTGCTTCTCCACAGTGGATGGCTCTGGAGCCATCTCCCAGCACTTCTCCAATCTGGATGGTTCTGGAGCTTTTCCAGCAGCTGTGGCTGTTAAGGATTTGGTGCCCTACAAAAGGAGGCTGGGCTGTAACATGCACACGCTCATTCTGGAGCGTGTTCCTCGTTCAGAGCCTTCCCTGGGATCTGTGCCTGGTAAACAGGAGGATTTTCCAGCTGGTGGAGCTGGTACAGACTTGCCTCAAGTTTTTAAACGTGTGGATGCTCCTTGGCAGCCTCAGCTGCTGCTCCAGTGCACGAACTCACTCAGTTATGGTTCCTCAGTGAGCCTGTTCCAGCCTGATCCAGCCTCAGTCCCGCTGGCAGTGCCCTGCCAGGAGCACCTTTCCCAGCAGCTGTGTCCCAGGCTGTCACTGTGCACACGTCCAGGAGGGGACGAGCTGCTGGTCCCACAGGGATGTGTGACCTTGCCAGGCCATGACTTCATGCGTGTCACTCGCGTGCGAGCTGGGCCATCTGCAGAGGCAGGAACAAGTCAGGGCAGGTGTGGAGGAGCAGGGGAGGGCTCTGAAATGTTCTGTAGGTGAGGAAGGGAGAGCTCCAAACCCTTCTGTAGAGCAACTGAAGCTAAACAAGGCACATAGAAAACATCAACACTGTTATGTGTGGCGGGTTCTGAGTTTTTCCTGGCTAGGCCAGTGTAGCTCAGCTTCAGTTCATTAATTATCTTCCTAAAGGAACTTTGTGTCGTGTTTTTTAATTACTCTGGGAACCTTCTGAGCCTCCTGTCTCCGTGCTGTTGCAGAGGAAAACGCAGAGATCACCCTGGATGTGTCGCTGGCCTATCGTGATGACATGTTCGATGACTGGGAGGAAATAGCACATGCCATAGAGATCAGGAAGCTGAAGTGCACCTTTAGCTCTCCAAAAGTAAGGAATTTGAATGACACTGGTGGTGGGGATGAGTGAGAATTGTCCTCTTCCAATCACAGAACCACAGAATTGCCCTTTCCATGAAAAAGTTTTCCCCAATATCCAACCCAAACCTCCCCTGGCACACCCTGAGACCATTTTCTCTTTGTCCTGTCACTTTTTTTGGGAGACATGGCCAATCCCCACCTGGCTCCCACCTCCTGTTAAGGGGGCTGTACGGGGTTCATCTAGGAAGGCTCCCATTGAAGTCTGAAATGTGAACCTGTCTGAGGTCAAGCCTTACCTGCTCGGTGACCCACACAATCGAAAACACGAGGAGAGGTGTCCCTCACACACAGGCTCCCCGTGCTCCCAGCTGGAGGGCTGAGGGCCGTGCTTGTGCTGCTGCCCTTTGCAGACGGTGGAGTCCGAGGGCCGCCACTACGACTGCGACTTCCTGCCCTTCATGGAGATCGGCAGCGTGGCACACAAGTACTACCTCATCAACATCCGCCTGCCCGTCAACGACAGGAAGGGCATCAACGTGGGCATCGGCGAGATCAAGGACATCCGCCTCGTGGTGAGCACCCAGCCTCTGTGCCAGGCTGCCCCAGCTCCTGCCCCAGCTCCTCTGCCTCCAGGGGGACTGTCCTGCTCCCTGGGAATGCTCTGCTCTTCTCAGGAGCCTTCCCCAAGAGCCTCCTCCTCTTCCCAAGGCTCCGAGCTCGCTGTGTCCTCTGCTTCCCACCGCAGTCTGCCTGCGATGCAGAGTCCTTTCTACAGACAGGAGCTAAGGAGGGTTCAGAGGGGGCCTGGTCTGCCTGCAGTTGGCTGTGGCCATGTGTGGGAAGGCTGTCAGTGATCCTTGCCCTCGAGGCTGGGTGAGCAGGGATGCTTTTCCCAGCTGGAGCCCTCCCACCACGGCTGCGGTGGCTGCAGACAGCGGTGGGAGGACGCGTGGCTGGAGAAACACGTTAATGAGCCAATGCTCTTCCCACCAGGGGTGACTTGGCTCCATGAGGCTCTGGTTACTTGTCTGGGAGTGATTCTGCCAGCTTTTTCCGTGCTGTGTCAGAATTCCCCCTCTCCCTCGCCATGGAAGCTGTGTCTGCTGGCATTTGTTCTCAGACGTTCTGGAACCTGCCCAGGTGGCCTGGGGGCTCAGTGGGCCCCTGTGCTCTGTCCATCATTGGCCAAACCATCATTGGGATGCACTCCCACATCTGTGCCTCTCCTGACACTCCATGAGGAGAACACAGGGTGATGATGTCAAACCCTGTACCCTGCTTTTCCTCAGGGCATCCACCAAAACGGGGGCTTCACCAAGGTGTGGTTTGCCATGAAGACGTTCCTGACGCCCAGCATTCTGATCATCATGGTGTGGTACTGGAGGAGGATCACGCTGATGACACGTGCCCCCGTCCTGCTGGAGAAGTGAGTAGGAACCTGTGGTGGCCCAGGGGACCCACTGAGGTGGTCATTGCTCCCAGGCAGAGCCCATGGTTGGCAGATAGGAATTGTCTCTTCTCCATCCCCTCCCTCCACCCAGGCACCCTGGGAGCTGGAGACCTCCACAGCTTCTCTTTTCTTTCCTGTTAAGCCCCTGGAGAAAAAGGAGCTGCTCTGAGGAGCTCAGTCCTGTGGGGTTTGGTGGCAGGAGGTGACACTTCCCAAAAAGTGCTGGCTTTCCTTCTGTTGCTCTCCACACACAGCTTTGGCTTTTGGGGCTCTGTCCTTCCCTCACACACTGGACAGAGATGGTGTTTGTGCCTCTCCAGGGTCATCTTTGCTCTGGGAATTTCCATGACGTTCATTAACATCCCTGTGGAGTGGTTTTCCATCGGATTTGACTGGACTTGGATGCTGCTCTTTGGAGACATTCGACAGGGCATCTTCTATGCCATGCTGCTCTCGTTTTGGATCATCTTCTGTGGGGAGCACATGATGGTGGGTACCACCCCCATGGGAACGTGGTTTCCAGCTCCACTTCCAGGAAAACCTGGCAGCTGATGTTTGGAAATGATGCTGGGGGGACTTGGACCAGCTGAGGGGATTTCAAGCTAACTTGCTTTTCCTTTTTCTGCTCCTCCCCACCTGGTGCCCAGGACCAGAACGAGCGGAACCGGCTCTCGGGCTACTGGAAGCAGGTTGGACCCATCGCTGTGGGCTCCTTCTGCCTCTTCATCTTTGACATGTGTGAGAGGTGGGTGCAGCTGCACTGCCCAGGCCCGGCCATCCCAGGGCAGGGAAGGCTCCTGGCCCCCTCCTGCAGCAGGGACCAGATGGGTCCCCATGGCTGGGTGCACAGCCCCATCTCCCAGAGCCAGGGGAGGCTCCTGGAGTGCTCCCAACTGTGCTGGCCATGGAAACCATTCCCACCTCACCTTCTCCTCACCCACATGGCAAAGCAGCACTGCTGGCTTTTCCTCTGCAGAGCCTTGGGAAAAGGTTCTTCCCCCAGAGGGTGCTGCCACTGCACAGATCCCCAGGGAATGGGCACGGCCCCAGGGCTGCCAGAGCTCCAGGAGCACTGGGACAATGCCCTCAGCCACTGGGTGGGATTGTTGGGGTGTCTGTGCAGGGCAGGAGCTGGATCAGTGATTCCTGTGGGTCCTTCCAGCTCAGGATGTTCCCCGATTCTGTGATTGCCAGGCTGCAGAGTGGGCAAGGGGCCCTCTGAGCTCTCTGAGTTGGTGTTTTCTCTCCTCTCTGCAGGGGAGTGCAGCTCAAGAACCCCTTCTACAGCATCTGGACCACCGAGGTGGGCACGGAGCTGGCTGTATCCTTTCCCTGCTTGTGGGATATATGTGGGAGAGGGAGGTTCTCCCTCCTGCCAGGTCCCTGGGAGCTGTGGGCAAACTCCCTGCTTTTGGGGGGCAGGGGCTGGCCAGGCACTGCAGGAGATCACTGGGGAGCTGGATATGGGTAGTGTTTTCTAGGATTTCCTGTTAGTTTGTACCATTTTCCCTGGGTAATGTTTTCTAGGATTTCCTGTTAGTTTGTACCATTTTCCCTGGGTAATGTTTTCTAGGATTTCCTTTAGTTTGTACCATATTCCCTGGGTAATGTTTTCTAGGATTTCCTTTAGTTTGTACCATTTTCCCTTGACTTCCTCTGCACAGATGGCCTTTATTATAGTCGCAGGGATCTGCCTGTGCCTCTATTTTCTCTTCCTGTGTTTTATGGTCTTCCAAGTGTTCAGAAACATCAGTGGGAAGCAGTCGAGCCTCCCTGCCATGAGCAAGGCTCGCCGCCTTCACTATGAGGTAAGGGTCCTCCTTGGGACACAGATTCCTTGTTTTTAAAAGACATTTTGGACTCACAGTCTGTTCTGAGACCTCCTTTATCCATAATATCCTCATACTTCCATTTCTCCTCCTTTGGTATAAATTTCTCCTCATGGTATGAATTTGGATTTTTGGGGTCATCATTTCCTTTTGAAGTTGCTGGAGGGTCAAAGCACAACACATTCCCACCATCATGCCCATTTTTAGCCCATGATTTTGGAGTTTCCTGTCCTACCTGATTTGCCTGCTGCCAAACCTGAGTGCTTAACCTGCTTCTGCAGGGATGCAAATATTTATCCCCAAAGCCATTCTGTTTAATTATGGTCACTTCTTCTTTAAACAAGTCGTTATCATCCATCAAGAATGCACATCAAAAATTCAGAAAACTGGACTTGAAAGAATTTGAAGCAGATACTCAGTGTTTTTCCCTCTAGCAGGAGGCACAGACATCTGGGGAGCAGGGATCTGGTGTGGAAGAGTTAAATTAATAGTCCTTTGTTGTCGTGGTGTGGCAGGGTAATTACGCAGACACTGACATTTCCACCTAAATTCCAGAACCAGGTTAAAAAAACCCACGCACTCACCCAAAACCAGAAGAATTTGTAAGTAAGAATGTAGAACCAGTGAAAGCAGGGGCAGTGGGCAGTGGGATTGCCAGCCAAGGAGTTTGTCTCAGAATCTCCATTCTGTGCTCGCCAGCCAGGTTTTCCAGACACTGGAATCGCTGCAGCTCCCTCCCAGCCGGGCTGGGGCGAGGATGAGTGTGGTGAGAGCCCGAGCCCACGCTGGGGCGCCGACCCCACCTGGTGTTTGTGTTACAAGGGCCGTGAGCTGTCGGGCCGTGCCCCCTGCAGCCCGGCGTGCCACCTCTTCCCCTGAATTACCTGCTGCTCAATCAGTCACTGGGCAAATGTCATGGAAAGGCAGCGCTGTCCAGACGTGCCCACCCCGCGCGGAGCTTCCGGCAGACGTGTGGGGAGCGGAGGATATGGGCTGTGCTGAGCACGGCACACGAGTGGGTGGAGGTTGTTTTGCTTTGGGGTTTCGTGGGTTGGACCCTTGTTTTATTTTTTATTTTTTATCCTCGTGTCTTGTCTATCCTAAAACCAAAAATGGGTTTTGTGGATTCTGTTAATGTGACCAGTGACATTTCTCTCTAAACAGGGGCTGATTTTTAGGTTCAAGTTCATGATGCTCATCACCCTGGCCTGTGCAGCCATGACCGTCATCTTCTTCATCGTGAGCCAGGTGAGGGGTGGCTCTGGGCTCCTGGCAGAGCCTCAGCGCCGCTTCCCGGCCGCTCCCGACGCCGCGCGTTGCTGGTCAGACTGGACGGGCCTGTTCTGAGCACATTTGATAACAAGTTGCTTTTGAAGAAGTTGTGTTGGTTTATTTGAAGCTCTGCCATGCAGTTGCTGAGGCTGGAGCCGGCACAAAGGCCCCTGGCTCCCGGGGAGCGTTGGGGCCGCGCCGTGCGGAAATCGGCCAACGGGCTTTAGTCATTTCTGAGAACTCAGCGAGAGGAAAATGTCCTGTTCACGCGGAAACACTGGGGTGGCTTTGTGTGCCCATGCAGATGTGACAGCATCCAACCTTCCCTGGGCTGACTGCAGCCTGCTGTGCCCAGCAGGAGCTGTACCTGTTTGTCCTGAGTTCCCATGTCACCTCTGTACGGATGAGCTTTTACCACTGCTGGAATCATGGAATCACAGACTGGCTTGGGCTGGAAGGGACCCTAAAGCCCATCTCATGGGCAGGGACAACTTCCTCTGTCCCAGGCTGCTCCTCGTCCCATCCATCCTAGCCCCGGGCACTGCCAGGGATCCAGGGGCAGCCACAGCTGCTCTGGGCACCTGTGCCAGGGCCTGCCCACCCTCCCAGGGAACAATTCCTTTCAATCTCCCATCCATCCCTGCTCTCTGGCAGTGGAAGCCATTCCCTGTGTCCTGTCCCTCCAGTCCCTCTCCAGCTGTCCTTGAGCCCTTTTAGGCCCTGGAGGGGCTCTGAGCTCTCCCTGCATCTTTTGCTTCTCCAGGTGAGCACCCCCAGCTCTCCCAGCCTGGCTCCATGGCAGAGGGGTTCCAGCCTCTAGAGCATCTCCATGGATCTCTTTTTAAGCTACTGTAGTTTTCTTCTTGGCCTTTATGCTGTTCTTTAACAGAAAGCAACACTGCAGCCTGAGCAGTCTGTGTACCTTCAAGGAATATTAATATTGATGATATTTTCATGGATGTTGACAGGCCTCAGTGTGTGGCAGGTTGGTGCTGTCAGCCTGGCCCCTCCTCAGCCAGCTGTGCTCAGCACATCAATTCCCCCATTACTCACGCTGGTTTTCCTGCTATAAAAGGTCTATTTTTAGCAGGTGGATGTTCAGGGATGTCAGTGGTGTCCCCAGGTAGTGCCCTTTGTGTGTCAGTCTGTGCTGAGCACATGCTTGTGGCAGGGGTATTGCAGAGCGCAGCGGCTCGGTCACAGTAAATGAGACATCAGAGCTGAAGGAGTCCTGAGGGATTCACTTTGTCAGGAGCATTTTGTCCCTGCAGACCGAGCCTGAAGAGGAGAATCCCAGCCTGACTTCTGCCTCACTGAACCTTTTACACTCCATTTCCTCTATCCTGTTGAATTGATGCTGTTCTCACTGATGTACTCCAAGGCCGTGTCTCTATGGACTTTGCTCTTCCTGATGGCCTGTCCGTGTCTGTTTTCCCTGGACAGGTGACAGAAGGCCACTGGAAGTGGGGGGACATCACGATCCAGGTGAACAGTGCCTTCTTCACCGGCATCTACGGGATGTGGAATCTCTACGTGTTCGCCCTCATGTTCCTGTACGCGCCATCCCACAAGAACTATGGCGAAGACCAGTCCAATGGTAAATGTCCCCAAATGACCTGAGGGCTCTCGAGGGGACAAAGGGGTACAAATCAGGGTGTGCCTTCTGTGCCTTTTTTTTGGTCTGTGGAAGAATGGCTGGAGGAAAAGGGCCACGGATCTGTGGAAATGTTGTACAAGCAAGGCCCATGTTAACTTAGGATACATGTTCACTTAGCAGCTTAGCGTGAGTGAGCCATACCTAGCATAACCAGGCCACACGCCACGATAGGAAGATGCTGCATCCTGCCTGCTGACAAGGTCGACAGGGCAAGGACAGCGACGAGAATAGAAACCATAAAGTATGCATAACCACAAAGTAGGAGGAATATGTAAATGTAATCTCTTGCTTTAAACCAATAAACTCAGGACATGTATAAGCAGTTAAACCAATAAACTAACGACAAGTATGCATAGTTACTGGAAAACAATATAAAAGTACTGGTGTACTCAAAATAAACCGAAGCTTGCTTTACCAATCATATTAATTGATTGCTTGGCTTCCCTCACTGCCCTCATTGGTCCAAGTGCACACTCAGCGCCTTGAAAAGCTTTGCAAATGATGGTTTGGGTTTCCAAGCAGGCATTTGAATTAATGGCTGGGTTATACAGGTCTGACTTTTAGCCAAGGCTGGCTGGAACCTTCAGGGTGGTTTCTGTGCCTTTTAGCATTGCCCAGATGGAACTGTGCAGCTCAGATGGAGGGATGAGGAGTGGAGAAAATAGACCCTCCTGTCAGGGAGTTGAGGAGAGCCGGATGGTTCTGCCTGAGCCTCCTTTTCTCCAGGCTGAGCCCCCTTCCCAGCTCCCTTAGCCACTCCTGGTGCTCCAGCCCCTTCCCCAGCTCCATTCCCTTCTCTGGACGTGCTACGGCCCCTCAATGTGTTTCTTGTGCTTCCATTTAAATACCTGTAAATAAAACAATTTATAGGAAAGTTGCTGGTCCATGGCTTAGGCAGCTGAGCGGCTGGAGGGAATAAAGTGGATCTTTTCCTTTGGAATAGTCCCATATTGTATTGTGAGACTGCACTGACAGAACACCTTTGTTTCTCAGGTGACCTGGGGGTGAACAGCGGGGAGGAGCTGCAGCTCACCACCACCATCACCCACGTGGACGGGCCCACGGAGGTGTACAAGCTGGCTCGGAAGGAGGCTCAGGAGTGACACGGAGGTGCCTCAGCAGGGACCGGCCTGGCGTGGGGAGCAGAGGACACACGAGTCCCTCTGGCTGGAGGCCCCTCCGGCCGCATCCGCTCCTCAAGCGCCCCGTCCCTGGTGCATCCACAGGGCAGCGACAGCGAGCAGAACATTTGTAACTCTTTACTATGGTGTAGTTATTCCTGGGGGGAGGGCTGTGTATATTGTGTTACACTCGGGCACGTAAAACCCTGCTGGAAGGGCACTGAGGTTGCAAAGTCGCAGGTGTGGATGTGGCGCCGGGGCAGAGCTGCCGTGGGGCTGGTTTCATTTTGCTGGGTGTGCTGGTGCATAAAGCTGCTGCAGGGAGCTCAGCTAGGAGCATGTGCTCACTACTCTGGGTTTGCTCCTGTGTGCAGCTTACACAAGGTGTTGGTTGTGGGGGGGAGCCTTGCTGTAAAAGCCTTTAATTCCACTGCCATGGCTGTACCGACCCTTGTCTGAGTCTTTGGGGCAGCCACCCTCTGTGGCTGGATGAAGCACAGCTGGGAGAGGAGTAGGCTGTTAGTAAGGCTTTAGTAGAAGCAGCGACTGCTTTCTCAGCAGGTTTTGCAGCTGTGTGCTGGATACAGGGAATGGCCAGCCTGGATGCTGAGTTGCAGGAGAACAGAGCACTCCTGACCCAAGTTCCCAGCTGGCTGATCCCACAGCCAGCTCCTCCCTGTTCTCAGTCCCTTTGGCTCCCCCGTGCTTTTGTAGCTTCCTCCACCTTCCCTTTTGTTACAGTGCATCCCTGGGAGCTGGGCAGTCTCGCTCTGTGCTCTGCGCGCTGGCAGGCTGGAGCAGAGCTGGATTCTTCCAGGGATTAAGGACTTGAAAGGATCCGCTGGTCATGCACTAATGTGGATCTTTGCTTTCCCAGAGCAGACACAGGCACCGGGCTCGCTCAGCCCCGTGCTGGGAGGCCTTTGGCAAAGAGAGGGGAGTGGGAACTGATCCGGGCTGGAGGCTGGAGCTGAACCCTGCTGGGCCCAGTTCAGAGAAGGGAACGGTGGGGAAGGGTCTGTGCCGCTCAGGGCACACCTTCCATGGCCTGGAGCATCCAGAGAGCAGGCAGGAGCAAACGTCTGTGCTAACTGCTGGTAACATGTAACTCACCCTCCCAGTTCCGGCCCCATGAGATAACAATCTGCTGCTGCTGTGCCTTGCTGAAGCATTGTAGGGGAGGCAGAGAGGAGAAACTCATTCCTGTCAGCCCAGGTACCATCATGATTCCTGGTACCATAACAATTCCCACCCCAGAATTTATCCATTTACCCTCATCCATTTATTAAAGCTCAATACTATGAAAAAAGAGAGGGTGGCACCACCAGATCACCTTGCGTGGGTTTGATTGCTGGGCACCATCACATGGGGTTCCTCCAGTCAGGAGGTGTTACACCAGGCAGACCCCTCTGCCAAAGGCCTGCTCCCTGAGTATTCATTGCATCTCCTACTGGATTTTCTTACAGCAGTTCTGTTTGTTGTGTTTGCCCTCCCCGGGATGCCCAGCTTCCCCTGCCCCTGGAGGCCAAGCAGTGTTCCTACTGTAGTAGCTACTCCGTTAGAAGTGAATTAAATCAACGCACATCCCTGCAACCCCGGAACGTTCCCGGCTGAACACTCGACTTTGCAACTTTGCCATCCCTTTTCCCTTGGGTTCTTACGTGATATTTATGTTGTTCCCATAGCTGTGTCCGTGGGTTCTTTTCCAGCTTAGACTATAGCATTGCGTTTTGTAAAGGCTGCCCACGAACGGGGAGCTGCAGCTTTCAAACCAAATTCTGTGTCAAACACTAACAGTTTGTTTACGGGGCGCGTGTGCGTGCGTGTGTGGGTTTTTTATTTCTTCATTCCTCAACCCAACTCCTATGTCTTGGAAATAGTCTCTGGGTCTTATTAAAATATATCCTTTTTTTGTTGTTGTTGTTTAGGTTGAGTTCAGTTTTTACAGAATGCTTTAAGCAACCTGGAAAACATGTAGTTTTGTTAATTTAAATAAAATATACAATATTGTGGATTTGTTGTTGGAATTTCTCCTCATCTCCAATCTCCTCTGGCAGTGGGAAGCCATTTCCCCTTGTCCTGTCCTTCCAGACCCACATCCAAAGTCCCTCTCCAGCTCTCCTGGAGCCCCTTTAATCATAATTAAGGGGCTCTTAAGGTCTCCCCAGAGCTTTCTCTTCCCCAGGCTGAACAACCCTGCAGGGTTTTCTCTCCTGTCCCTGCCTGCCAGCCCTGGAGTTGTCACAGCTGTGCTGTGACCTTTGTGTGTTGGCCATCACCCCATGGCAGCGTTGATTTGGGCAGCACCCTCCATCTGCTGCCATATTTCAAGGTGCTGCTGCCCACTGCTTGGAGCCTGCTCTCCCCATGTTGCCTTGCTGTCTGTAATCCAGGGAAAATAAATTTTTAAAAAGTGTTGGTGTCTTCTCCCAGGGAACAAGTGACAGGACAACAGGAAACAGCCTCAGGTCGTGCCAGGGGAAGTTTAGATTGGATATTTGGGAAAATTCTTTCATGGAAAGAGTTGTCCAGCCCTGACACAGCTGCCCAGGGCAGGGGTGGAGTCCCCATCCCTGGAGAGATTTGAAGGGCGTGTGGATGTGGCTCTTGGAGACACAGGGCAGTGGTGGCCTTGGCAGTGCTGGGGGAATGACTGGACTCAGTGGTCAAGAGGGCTTTTCCAACCTAAATAATGCCATAATTCTTTGACTTGCACTCAGGGAGTAGTGGAAAATTTGATGAAAACAGACAAAGTTCAGCATGAAGAGCCTGAAGGCCCGGGTGTGAGCTTTAGGCAGAGCCCGTGGCTCCGTTCCCGCTGCAGCCTGTGCTGGCTCCAGCCAGCCACAGGCAGTGCAGCTCTTTGCGACCTAAGGAGTGTCAAAAGAGCGAATAAATGAGATTTCAGTGCCTATAGCACCGCCACCTCCGTGGCAGGGCTCTGCTGCCACCTGCTGCCACCAGCCCCCGGCTCCGGCTGGACTGAGCGATCCCTCGGCAGTGAAATGTGGGAATTTGGGGATGTCAGAGAGCCACAATTGCCTGCACGGTGCTGCTCGGGGTCCGGGCTGTCCTGGAGCTTGGTGTGTCCGGTGGCTGTGCAGGGACACAGTGAGAACAGGCAGGGATGGGAAAAGCCACCTGAGCCTGCCAGCACTGAGCAGAGGCAGCTGCCGGGGTTTAAACCCACTGCCAGCAGCCCCAAACAATTCATACATTGTGGGACACTGAAAGGCGTCCCCTGTCCCACCCCAAACCCTGCAGCCCAAAGCTGTTTCTGGGATTTTGTCAGGATGGCAGTGAAGGATGGGGTGCACTGCTGGGGACAGAACGGCAGGAGATGGAGCTGCAGGAGAGGAGCTCCAGTTCTGGTTATAATGACAGTCACCTGCTCTTGACAACAGGACAGCGTCAGAGCACTTTTTGGGGTAAAATAAGCAATGAGCAGCGACAGATTTATTTCTGGAAGGCTTTGATCTGTGGTGGGCACATGGACGTGTCACGGGTCTGCTTCCCACTTAGCACCTGACACCACGCTGTGCAAGAGCTCTCAGAGTTCTTCCCTTGTCACAGCCTATTATAGGAAATCAATCCCAGCTTCAGGCTTTAGATCTGGAGGTTTAAATAAAACACCTCTTAGAAAGAACCATTGGAAAGCTTGGAAAATGGGATAACTGAGCAAAAGTGGCTAGCACAGAGAGCGAATTAGCTACTCATTTCTAGCCAGCATTTCATTGTGGCTAATAAATACCTCATAAACACCAGAAATGAAGGTTTAGAAACACCCCATAAACACCAGAAATGATGGTTTGTAAATCTGCTCTGAAAATCCCCAATAATGATGGGATTCAGGCAAAATGAATGGCTTGCAGGTTGAGCCTTGCCACGGGCAAGTCATCCTGCCTGGAGAGACAGGAACCGTAAAAGCAGATGTAAGATGAACAGGAATTTTTACAGCAAAAGGAAGGTGAAGGGTGACCCCTGACCCCCGCTAATGTTGATTAGTGGGCTTTCACAGTTCTGCTTTATTCTCCTATTTTCATTATTATCATAATTAATTCAGACAGGACCTTTGAAAGCATCTCAGTACAAATGGGCACCTGGTTTTAGAGAGGCCACTTCTTTTTTAAGGTCTCAGGTTAGTTCCCCTTGCATGGGGATGGATTTGGTCCAAGTTCTATCCCAGGTATTTCGGCCTCATGTCAAGACTGAAACTCCTCTGAGGTTTTCTTTTGTGTCAGACCAAAAAACTCCACTGCATTATGAAATAGATCTACTTTTTGTTGTTCTGGGATAGAAGCATAACAAGGCTGATAGAATTGGATTTATAATAAGAGAATACCACAGCGTTAGGAATGCAACAAGGATCAGAGAAATAAGAAATGATAACCCGGAAAACCACAAATGGTTTGAGAAGAATGAGCTTGGGGAAGAACTGGGAAGTTTTCCTCCACAAGTGCTGATTTCAGCACAGTTACTGAGTTGTTTTTATGAATTTCTTCCTCATCTTGGGAGTTCTGCCAGATGTCCTTGTGGTCCATAAATGCTGCATTCCCTGTGCCCACTATCAAGGGTTCATCCTTCTTCCCAAGCTTTGTTCAACTCCCCCAGGTCTGAGAGCAGAGAAACGTGTCCAGCCCTAACCTTAACAACTCTACCAACAATTCAGTTATTTTTTTAATACATGGCCATCACTTAGAGCTTGTTGGCCGTTGTTTCACAGATTCAATCTCACTTTTTGTCGACTAGGCTTGCAAGTATGCAAAGATCAAACACCAAAAAAACACAATTTCTTAAGAAAATTTTACACATCCCACATTTTGCAACGTAGGTGACCCACAAACAGAAACACTTCATAAAAATGCATTGATTTCGGACCGATCCCCTCAGAGGCCGACGGCCATTTTGGGGCGTGAGGGCGGGCGGTGCCTGGGCGGGAACGCGCGGGCGGGAAGGGGCGGGAAGGGGCCGTGAGGGCAGAGCCAGGACCGGGACGGGAACCCATGGGCGGGAAGGGGCCGTGAAGGCAGAGGCGGGACCGGGGCGGGAAGGGGCCGTGAGGGCAGAGCTGAGCCCAGGGCAGGAAGGGACCGTGAGGGGAGAGCTGAGCCCGAGACGGGACCCCACAGGCGGGAAGGGGCCATGAGGGGAGAGCCGAGCCCGGGGCGGCGGCCGAGAAGAGCCGGGGGTAGCTCTCCTCCCCGGCCGTGCCGGAGGTGGAACAGCGCGGACACACGGCCGTCTGCCCCTGTCAGGCACCGGGCTGGTGCGAGCTCCGGTGTCCCCGCATGAGGGCGTTTGGAGAGACTGCGTTGGAGGAAATTCCTAATAAACGAAGAGAAACACGGCTTGTGATTGTGATACACAACTACTCTTATTTCATCCGGCGGTGTGAGAGAGGCAAAACAAACAGTGGAATCACAGAATATCCTGAGTTGGAAGGGAATACACGGAGAAGGTCCTGAGTGGACCTTGCTGGCCATGGCCTCAGGGCTCGGTGGTTTACCCGGGGAGGGCTGAGAAACTGCTCAGGGCATCCCTGCCCCGCTTAATGCCAGTGGGGACGAAAATCTGACCCGGATTTGAAGTTTTTTTAAATTAAATCAGCCCTAAATTAAAGCTGGGAGATGCACAGGGTGGATGAAAGACGGCAGAGCCCGGCAGTTCCTGGGGGTCTGCGGTGCGGGGGGCTGAGGGAGGGCGAGACTCGCCTTTGTGCGCGGAGTGAGGGATGGAGCAGCAGAGCTCGGCTGCAGCGGCTTTAATTTAGGCGGTCGTGTTGATTATTTATTTATTTTCACGGGGCGGTTGAGTGGAAGGCTGGGTTTACGAACGCTCGGAGCCTCCCCTCCCCTGCCGCGGCGGCGGCGGCGCTCCGGGCGAGGGTGGTGCCGCTTCCCGGGGGCTGGAACACGCCTTCCCGGGGGCTGAGCGCGGCTTTCCCGGGGCTGAGCACGGCTTCCCTGGGGCCGGAACACCTCTTCCCCGCGGCTGCCAGGCGGTTTCAGCCCCTTTTCGCTGCTCGGTGGAGCTGATGGCTGCAGGTGAATTCTTATTCTCGTCTCGTAGCGTTAAACGTGCATGGGCTACATGGCTGGGGTAGGGAGGAGCAGTGGTTTATTTCGCGGCAAAAGGATGGGAGTGATTTATTAATTGCTGATTTCAATAACGCACCCTTTCCCCCTCCCTCTCCGCAGCCCACCTCTGCATAGGGGTGTGTAAACTTGGTGGAACTCGGGCTTTTTGTGTGAAAACCTCCTCTCACGTCTCGGCGCAGCGAACATGCCTGAGCAGAGCAATGATTACAGGGTGGTGGTGTTCGGAGCAGCGGGGGTCGGCAAGAGCTCCCTGGTCCTGCGCTTCGTGAGGGGCACTTTCAGGGAAACCTACATCCCCACCATCGAGGACACGTACCGGCAGGTGATCAGCTGTGACAAGAGCATCTGCACCCTGCAGATCACGGACACCACGGGCAGCCATCAGTTCCCTGCCATGCAGCGGCTCTCCATATCCAAAGGGCATGCCTTCATCTTGGTGTACTCCGTCACCAGCAGGCAATCCATGGAAGATCTTCACCCCATCTTCGATGAGATCTGTCAGATCAAAGGCGACATCCAGAAAATCCCGATAATGTTGGTGGGGAACAAAAGTGACGACGCGCAGAGGGAGCTGGATGCCAGCGAGGGGCAGGCGCTGGCCAGCAAGTGGAAGTGTGCCTTCATGGAGACGTCAGCCAAAATGAACTACAACGTTCAGGAGCTCTTCCAGGAGCTCTTGAATCTGGAGCAGAGGAGAACTATCAGTCTCCAGGTGGATGGAAAGAAATCCAAACAGCAGAAAAAGAAAGATAAACTGCAAGGCAAATGCTCTGTAATGTGATTGCCTTTGGCTGGACTCACTGCACGGCACAGCTGGAGCGTGGACTCCCACAGAAAATACATTTCTGCTGGAGATTTTGGAGGAATTCACGCCTTGCAGGGTTGTTGCTTTCCTCTAAAATCCCCGCTGGGTAATTGTATGTGTTGTTTTTAAGGAGGATGGCTTCTGCATGTTTATTTTTTTAAACCAATAAATGTTCCATGTTAGCAATTACCTATGGCTAGAAGTTTTTAATGTAAGAAGTTTTCCAGAGGAAAAAACGTCTCTCAGAACAAACCTCTCTATTCATGCCAGTTTTTAAATATCTCCAGCCTGTTAACTCAGAGGAAATAATCTATAATGTGTAGAGTTAAATTGTTTTCAGGAATCTATTGACCAGAGCAAATCTCTAACAAAGTGAGGCATTTGCTCTAAAAACGAACATGTGTGTGGCTCTGCGTGCCTAAATTTTTGATTGACAGACTGGCTTGCCCACCCAAGTGCAGTTTTGCATGGCAGAAGCGAAATTTTCCTGTGTGCCGTGCAATTCCCAGGACTTGTGCAGTTCTGGGAGTGATTACAGCTGTATAAAATCAGGCTTTCGTTCCTGCTTTGCTTTTTCATTCCCAACTTCCTCTGTTCACCGAGGCAGGATTTTCCACGTGCTCTCCCTCCCGGTCCAGGAGTGATCCTTGGTGTCCTTGAGCAGGAGCTGCCTCCTGGTGAAGGTAACCAGGAGGTTTTGAGTGCCCATTGAGGTGGGAGCTGGTTATCTTCTCCTTGCCCAGCCGTCACCCTGGCTGTGCTGTCTGAAGCTCCTTTTCCCAGCCCTCCTGCAATTCTGTCAGGTATTTTCCCCCCTCCATCCAAGTTTCCCGGGGTTTAGTTGAGACCTGGGATAAGTCAATCCAGACAACGCTGCCTGGGGAAGGAGCAGCTACGCCTGGAAGCAAACCCCTCTCCTTCATGTGAGTGAAGGGACCGGAGGGATTTAAAACGGTGTGGATATGGCACTTGGGGATGTGGGTCAGTACTGGGGAGCAGTCAGACTCCATGGTCTTAGAGGGCTTTTCAAAGCTAAATAATGCCATGATTCTGTCTCCTATTTTGGGTGTGTTTCAGCCCAAGCAGAAGACTGCAAGGCCTCAGTGTCACACCGTAGGTTTGATTTTTACACAGCAACGTGGTCCTGACACATGAGACACGGGAGGAGAGGAATTGCTACTTTTTATAGCACTTTTCTAGTCAAGTGATTTCATTGCTGAAGGTGAACACGATATGGAACAGGAGGTGCTGGAGGCTTTCAGGCTCTTTCTGTGAAAGTATTCAAGTATTTGTGTCGAGAATGACCTGAGGGGAGCCTGTGAGAAACATGGGGGCCTGGAGAGCCAGGAGAAGGGGGGGAGAGCTTCCCATGGCCAGAGGGCAGGGTTGGATGGGATGTTGGGAATTGGGAATTGTTCCCTGGTAAGGTGGGGAGGCTCTGGCACAGGAATTCCCACTGAAGCTGTGGCTGCCCCTGGATCCCTGGCAGTGCCCAAGGCCAGGCTGGACAGGGCTTGGAGCAACCTGGGACAGTGGAAGGTATCCCCTGGCAGGGGTGGAATGGGATGGGCTTTGAGGTCCCTCCCAACCCAAACCACTCTGGGTTTCAATGGAAGGTGCTATAGAATGGCCTTTTCTCCCAGACATCTTTGTTCATGTTGCAGGCTAATACACAAACCCATGACATTTGTATTCATGTAAATATATGAGATTTTAACAACTCCTGGCAGCTGATGATCCCTTGTCCCCTGTGCTGTCCCTGAGCAGCTTTTCCAGTCTCCTTAGGCTGCCCCTACACACTGATGGGGTCAGATGGCTCCATGTATGCCAGGGAAGAATGCCCCACTTTCATCTGGAGCCCTCACACCATTTGATTCAGCAGAAAAACATGACTTATGATTTCAGAAACCCATCTTCCGCAGGAGGGTTTGGAGCTGTCCAAAAGGTAATGCTCACTTGCCAAAGTCAGCCCAAAGGCTCTGCTCCTGATTTTCCTTATTGGAGAAGGGATCCCCAAGCTCCCAGTGATGGACCTGTGGTGCTGGCTGGTGTCACCCCCTGTGTGTGACCTCTCCTGGGGTGGCCAGGTGGTTGTAGGAGCAGCCCTCATGGCTTTGCTTGGACATAACTCTTCCTTTCTCCTCTCTGGCTTTGTGCATGGATTTTCTCTTTCTGTTCTCTCATGTCCAAGCAGTTACACAAAGCTCCTCGTGGGTTGTTTGGTTGTTATTACAAAAACTATTTCAGTTCCATCGCAGCCTTTGAAACCCCTCAAAGAAGTTTTCTGTCTAAGCCTTTTTAAAATGTCAGGAGACCTAATAATGTCTCTACAACTCCCACTGCCTTCATGGAGATGCCTGTGCAAAGGATCTGCAATTACTCACACAGCCAGGATGTTCTGGAATGTGTCATTAGCACTGCTGTGTGTTCCCTGTGCGGGGTGCGGAGGTCTCCGAGGGCTGGGATCTGTCAGAGCAATAATCCATTGGAACAAAGCGGGCTCAGGCATTCCTGCACCCGGGAGAATCCCTGAGGGAGCCGGGCAGGGGCTGCAGAATCCCTGAGGAGCTGGGCAGGGGCTGCAGAATCCCTGAGGGAGCCGGGCAGGGGCTGCAGAATCCCTGAGGAGCTGGGCAGGGGCTGCAGAATCCCTGAGGAGCTGGGCAGGGGCTGCAGAATCCCTGAGGAGCTGGGCAGGGGCTCAGCCTGGAGCAAAGGAGGCTCAGGGGCCCTTGTGGCTCTGCACAGCTCCTGACAGGAGGGCACAGCCAGGGGGGTTGGGTTCTGCTCCAGAGAACAGGGAGAAGAGCAGAGGGAACGGCCCCAGGCTGGGCCAGGGGAGCTCAGGGTGGATATTGGGAATATTCCTTCCTGGAAGGGCTGCCCAGCCCTGGCACAGCTGCACAGGACTCTCCATCCCTGGAGGGGTTTAAAATCCCTGTGGATGTGGCACCTGGGGACACGGGGCAGGGTGGCCTTGGCAGTGCTGGGGGAATGATTCAACTGGATCGTCTAGGTGGACTTTTCCAACCTAAACAACTCCATGATTCCACAGCTTCCCTTGGTTGCCATGAGACCAAGACTGTGTGGCAATGGAGATGCTGGGGTGCTCCTGGGGGTGTCCCAGTTTAGAAACCCAAACCAGCTGGGGAACAAAGGACACCTGCTGTGTCTGCCTCTCATGCTCTGTAAATAAGCTATGTCTTGGGTGTGCAGCTCAATTGTACTGTAAATTAAAACTGTATTAATAAATAAATTACGTAATTGGCTGTTTCCATATGAACTGAACTAACCTGGCTTGCGTGTGTGCAATCTATCGTTCTTATATGAAGGGAAATTCATTTCATTGGAGAGGATGCTGTGTTTTGGAGTGAGAGTATATATTGGATTGGAAGGATTGAATAAGTGCAGGTTAGAAAAGCAACAGACCTGTAGTTTTCCAGTTGATTTTTTGATGAAGGACATTCAGGTGAAGACATCTGTCAGCAATGAAGGAGCAGCTCTGCTGTCTGATGGAGCTGCTCTGGCCTTACCTGCTGTTTCCAGCAGTGCTTTTCCAGGAGCTGGTGGCAACATTTGTTTTATGGAGCTGTTTATGTGTCCTGTAAACCTTTCAGCTTGGAGACATGTCCTGACACATTGTCTGTGCCTGGAGAGCTGGATGGGAACTCACTAATAATTCTCAAGTTGGTTGTTTTATTCCCTTCTTCATTTTGTTCTACTGTAGAACTCTCTGGTTTTCTGGAAGGTTCTTCATGAAGTCAGATGTGGTGAGACAAGGTCACAGAAAATGCTGACACAACTTGTTGAGTTGCTTTTAATGCCTCCATAGTGTCTTCTGAGGATCATGAGTTGAACACTCTGAAAGTTCCCTCTGGGATATCCTGAAGGAATCCCCAGACCTGCTGCTGCCTGGGTGGCTGGTGAAGGCTGGGACTGTGAGGGCAGTGAGTGACTTTGACCTGAGTCACAGAATTGTGGAATCATTGAGGTTGGAAAAGCCCTCCAAGACCATGAAGTCCAATCTGTGTCAAATCCTCCCCTTGTCACCCAGCCCAGGGCACTGAGTGTCCCCTTCCTTGGATAGGGACTACACTACCTCCCTGGGCAGCCCCTTCCAATGTCCACCCTTTCCATGAAGAAATCCTTTTCCTCTCTGGGATGCTGAATTTCAAGCATCTCTCAGTCAGTACTCCTTATTTCCACACTACACTGGTTGACAGGCCTGAGGCAGTTCCCTTCCCGAGTTCGACGACCAAAATCAGTGTCAGGAGAAAACACTGGGGAGGAGAATCACGAACAGCTCTTCTTGCGAGAGAAAAATGTGAGCAGTAGCTGGAGTGTCCACCCACACATGTATTTTAAAAACAAGCAGACAGAATTCTGCTGTATTCCAATTCCTCTTCCCAGAGCAAAGCAGGCTCATGATTAATGGAACAAACAGCTCGGAATAATAAGCAATATTGCTTTATATGCAGGGTCCGTAGCCACGAGGTGCCCGGCACACTCCAGAAGAGTAAAAGCTCGTCTTAATCATCGCCTGCCTCCTCTGCAGTGTCTGTGCCGTAAATAAGGGACATCAAAAGCTTTGGAGAGCTAATGAAAATGCTAAAGAGGCTCCAGACCAACGACAGCCTCCTGCTTAATGGTGCTGCTGCGTGTCAGGCTAGACCTGCCACCCCTAATTGTTTCCTTTTTCCCACTTTGGGGAAAAACGATGACATAAAATCCTGTTGGATGGGAGTAGATTTAACAATGCAAAAAGCATGGAGGAGCAGAGGAAGGAGGGGAGCCCAGCACTGCCGTGGCTCAGCTGGGTTTGTTCGCAGTCCTGGGATGGTGGAGCTGAACCTCCCTGGCACAGCTGGGCACTGCAACAGGGTCTGGCTTGGGTGGCTGCCTCCATCCCATCTGCTGCTCTTTGTCCTCTTCACACTTCTAGCAGGTCTGAACGTGAGAGGGAAAGGAATGATTGTGTTTTCCTGGATTAGCACAGATCCAAGTCTTCCAACCCAACCATCCCAACTGCTCCTCCCATTGCCCTCAGCTCCTATCCAGGTGGGAAGGGGGGCGTGGGGTCCCAGCAGAGCCCATCTCCTCTTGGCAGCCTGTGTTGAGAACTTGCTCCAAGCCCTGAGCACAGGGCAAATGCAGCTGATCTGCTGTGAGAGGGGCTTTTCACAAGGGGGATTGGACTTAAAATGAAGAAAAGCAGGTTGAGTTTGGATATCGGGAAGGAAATTCTTCTCTCTGAGGGTGGTGAGATGCTGCTACAGGTTGCCCAGAGAAGCTGTGGCTGTCCCTGGATCCTTGGCAGTGTCCAAGGCCAGGTTGGATGGGGCTTGGAGCAGCCTGGGATGGGGGAAGTTGTCCCTGCCAGTGATGGCTCCTCCAGCTAAAGGGACGTGGTTTTCCTCCACCTGGATAGAGGTGACCACAGGTACCTCCTCCAATGCAGGCAGAGCACTGCTCTGAAGCCCCTGACATGGAGAGCAGCAGGGAGCTTTCCTTTCGTAGCTCAGTGATGCATTTGTGCCTTTCAGACTAAAAATACCTAAGGATGGAGATATGAAAACTCTCCTCTCCTACGTTATGGTTCTCCTTTGTTCCTACATGTTTTCCTCCAACCCCTGCATCCCATTATCTGCCTCAGGCTGCCCGTGGGTGAAGGATGAGCAGCTCACACCCAGGCAGTGAAAATCCCTCCTTGGAGGGAAAAACCCATCCATCACATGGAGTCCTTGGATCAAGACCAAGGCCTCATCTGGATTGGGAGTGAGGAAAAGGCTTCTTCTGCCAGAGCTGGCTGCCCACATCCTGCTGCCCACATCCTCCTGACTGCTTGGAGCGGGGATCCTCGAGCAGGGATGGAGCAGATCCCAGCCTGCACCCACGCCCAGCCCTGTACGGTCCATATGGACCTGCTGGGATTGATGTGGGGCTGAGGGAACAATGGGATGTTCTTCTTGTGCCTCCGAGGAAGAGCACACCTGAGCTGCAGCACACAGCTCTGCCCCTGGCCGGTCCTGATTTCGACAACACGAAGCCCAAAAATAGGGAAGAAAATTAATAAATAAGGGAATGTTCTTGCTCAGATTGTTGTAGCTATTTCTGCTGTCAGATGCTTTACCAGCTGGCCAAGCTGGAACTAGGGGAGAGTGGCTGGTTTTGTGATTATCTGGAAAGATGAGCCAGAATAGGGCTGAAAAATGGGAAATATTTGTATGAAATGTAAGAAATTACTCATTCCCACAGGCGTAATTCCAGACATTGATTCATTTCATTAATTTTTAGTGGAAAAATAAGTCTTTACGTCCAAGAAAGAGGATGCTGCAGGGTGGCTGGTGTTTGCTGCGCGGAACACGAGGACATTTGTTGTTTAATAATTTTTGTTTCATTAATGATTGCTCCAGACAGCCTTAGCAAGGCTCTTCCCAGGGGTGTCCAGCCTGGACACCCAAAATGGGACAGTTTATCACACGTGCTCCTTTTGGACAGCCTTTTCCAGGGAAGGCTGGGTCCAGCAGCCCCGGGATGGGGATTTAAGGGATTCCTTTGTGAAGGAATACATGATAAATAATAAAGGAAAATAAGCATTGGGGGGGTGCAGACCATATTCCTGGGGGCTGGTTCTTTGGGACAAGGGTGGGAAGAGCCAGGGGAGCCTGGGCTCCTGTTCCTTCTCATGGCACTGCGGGGAGGGAGGGAATGGCAGCTGTTGGTGTGGCAGGGATGGAGATGGGAGGGCAGGAGCTGCTGCTGGCCAGGCTCATGGGGACAGGCTGTGGCCCTGCAGAGAGCAGCTGTGAGGGATGGCTGCCCTGGCAATCACACCGCGCCGTCTGCTGCACCTCCGCTGCTCCCACGCCGAATTCGATTACTCTGCTGCTCCAGGAAAGCTTCCCTGGCTGCTGGCTCTGCACAGCTGCCTGCTCTGCTTGGGAGGTGCCTTCCTGCCGCTGCCACCCCAGATTCCATGCCCAGGGATAGTGCCAGGGTTGTGGGAGCACCCCCTTCCCGAAAGGCAGGACAGTGACCCCCACCCCACCCCACCCAGCCTCTAACCAGGAGCGAGCCCCTGCCTGCTCCCAGCTAGTTTCAGGATCATTTTTCTCTGCATTTCTGGTGAAATACAAGCCACCAAACCAAAATTCCCATTCTGCAAAGGTCCTGGGAAAACCGAGTCAAAATTCCTGTTCTGCACAGATCCTGGGGGAAAAAAAATCACTGATTTTGAGGGGGAACATGGTATAATCTTGGTGAGTTTGTCCAAGAATTAAGATTTTTCTGCTCTGCCTGCTCCTGCCAGGATTGTTGGGACTGGGAGCAGTGTGGCTCATTTTCTCCAGCATCAGATTTCCATGATCCATCTGGGAAAGCTCCCCAGGTTCATTCAGTGAATCCCCCACCTCCATGGAAGGGGATACGAGGTGGGAAGGAGCAGCACCGTCAAACAGGCAGAAGAAATCTGGCTTTGCTTCCTCTGGCCAAAGTGCACCCTGAGAGCAGAGCTGCTGCAAACCCTCCCGGGCTGAGCACTGCAGGCAGCCCTTGGCTGAACTCTGAACTTCGTTGTGCAGGAAATAACGAGAGTTCACAGAGATAAATGCTGGTGGGGACAGGATTGCAGCCTGGATACTGCTCCAGGGCCCTCCCAGTGTCTCACCTCAGACTGCCTTGGGTTGGGAGGGATCTCAAAGCCCATCCCTTGTCATGGCAGGGACACCTCCCACTGTCCCAGGCTGCTCCAGCCGTGTCCAGCCTGGACTTGGATATTCCAGGGATCCAGGAGTAGCAACAGCTGCTCTGGGAATCCTGTGCCTCAAAGGGAACAATTCCTTCCCAGTATCTAAGAGTGAGTGCTCTGATCTAGGCTGCTAGCACACACTAATAACAATAATAGACATTTACATAAATATTTGTGCTTGTAGGAGAAAGGGAAACCCGTGCTTGTATCACCAGGATATGAAGAGCCCAGTCCTGCCTTCAGACAAAGGTGGGACATCCACTGGGCGTGTGTCTGGGAGGGAGCAAAAGGGAGGAAAAACAAGAGATCCCCTCTAGCTGAGCCTTTATCCCGCCCCTGGTGGAGAGGAAAATAAATGTTTAATAGAGGAAACACAAAGTTCAAACCAGTGCGCCCTCCCAGCGTGTCCACTGCATGTCCCAGTGCTCCCAGTATGCAGAGTCCAAGCCCCAGTGCGAGCAGTGTGTGCCCAGTTCAATGCCAGGGTGCCCTCCCAGTGTGTGCCCAGCCCATGGGCAGGGTGGGACAGGAGCCCCAGCAAAGCTCCTGGGAATCCCTGCCGAGCTCCAGGGAAGCCCGAGGAGCTCCTGCTCAGGTCAGGGGCTGCTGGCTGGAAAATGCTGCGCTATGGGCACACAGGTAGTTCATTAACGCTGGCTAATTAAGCTCTCGGTTAGGGCGGAATGGTGGGAAGCTGCTGCTGCTTTAGCCCACGAGAGGGCAACGCTTCCCTGGCTGGTGGCCACACTCGGGAAAACCGGATTCCTGTGTTTTTAACTGGGAATCGAACCAGGAATTCCTTCCCTTTTATCAGTGTTCCTGGTGGTTTTGTTCCGGTTTTTGTCGTTGGGGCACAACGCAGGACAAGGTCCTCCTGTGCATCCCTGCTCTCCCAGCTGGAATGGCAATCGAGAGGAGCCGGCCAGGCTGGTGATCCCATCTCCTCTCCCATAAAAGCTGCTCTGGAGACAGGCTGGAGCCGGGGCAGCCCGGCAGTGCCAGGGACAGCAACGGCGGGCAAAACCATGGAAAAGAACGAGGAGAGGGAGGTTTTCCTGGTGCTCTCAGGGCAGGGATGCTCCATAGGGACGTACTCTGGGCAGAGGGATAGGGATGAGCGCAGCATCTTCCCCAGTTTTCCTGGAATTTTGTAGAATCCCAGACTGTGAGGGACCTTAAAGCCCATCCCATTCCATGGCAGGGACACCTTCCACTGTCCCAGGCTGCTCCAAGCCCTGTCCAACCTGTCCTTGGACACTTCCACGGATGGAGCAGCCCCATTTCCCCTGGACAACCTTGCCTCTCCACCCTCATTTCCCAGCCCGTCTCCCTTCCTGCATCTCCCATGCAGGAGCCCGCATTTAAATTTCAACCCACACCCTCCCCTGCCTCTGCAGACAAATGAATTCCCAGGCGATCAAAGCCCCACAAGCACGGGCACGCCGGGCTCGTTGGGGCAGCAGACAAGTTTTCGCAAATACCACATCTGCCCCTCCCTGACTCCCAAAATTCCCAAATCCTCCATCCCTCCAGCACGCCCGGGAGAACAGCGTGGCCACGCCCACCATTCTCCTGGCCCCGCCCATCCCCGCATGGCCCCGCCCCGCCCCGTTCGGGGCGGGGCGGGGCCACGCGGGGATGGGCGGGGCCGATGGGGATGGAGGCGGGGCTTGGCTCGGTGGGCGTGGCCCCCGCTCCCGCTCCGGTCGCCCGTGGAGACACCGGGAGCGGCGCTCGGTGAGTACCGGGATCGGCCGGGACAGGGGGGTTCCCACCGGGAACAGCGAGCTCCGCCACCCGGGACAGCCCGCCCGGCCCCGCGGGGGCAGCGGGGAGCGCCGGCCCGGCCCCTGCGGCCGCGGGGCCTGGCGGGGCGGGCCGGGCCCGAGCGGTGCCTGGCGGCTTTTGGGGTGGGTCTGGAGTTTTTTGTGGGGTTTTTTTAAGCGGTTTTTGGTTGTGCTGAGAGGGGGTTCCCGGCGGGTGTGGTGTGGTTCAACAAGTGGCACGGGAGTGAGGGAAAAGCTGCTTAATTGTGTAAAAATTTGTGTGCTTAATTAGGCAGAAATAATCCTAAAATAGGCAATTTTTTTCTTCCTTTCCTTCTCCTTCCCGCCTCCTTCCGTGCTGACCTTCCCCGTGGCACCGATGGACACCCAGAGCTGGCGGCTCCGACTCCGCGGGGGCCGCCCCAGCCTTCAGCTAAATCCTTTCAATTTCCCCGGTTTTAGCATTGCCAGCCCGTGGGTTTTCCTTGGGATCACGGAGCTGTGCCTGGCGGAGGAAGTTTCCCACGTGCGGGGAGTTGTGGGCTGAGTGTGGGAAGGAGGCTAATTAGTGGGAAGCGTCATTATTCCAGGAGGTTTCGTGTTGATACTGCGATTACACACCCTGTTGCAGTAACAGGATTGCTGGGAATCATGGAATTGCAGAACATCCTGAGCTGGAGGGGGCCCATACAGATCATCGAGCTCAACTCTTGGAAGTTTTTAGTTCCTTTAGTAACTAACATTGAGATTCTCTATTGCAAGCTGGAGTTCTTTACTTTTTTGGGAGTGGGGGCAAAGAGGGTTTTGAGTGTATATTGTGGTTTTAGCCTGGTGTTTTTAGGGAGGAGCTGTGTCAGGAGGGGTTTAGGTTGGATTTTGGGAAAGGTTCTTCCTGCAGGGGGTGGTGGGCACTGCCCAGATCCCCTGGGAATGCCAGGGCTCAGGGTGACATTTTGGGGTTGTCCTGTGCAGGGCCAGGAGCTGGACCTGATGATCCTCATGGGTCCCTTTCAGCTTAGGACATTCCATGATTCTATGACTTAATTAGTGTGGCGATTGGAAAGTGGCAAAATGGAATTCCCAGGTGATTATCTGGGGGTTTAATTGGCTCGGAACCCCCAGGATCAGGGACCCTTTTACTTGTGTGTGTTTGTCTGGGGTGGGAATTGGTTCAGAAGTTCTGGGAGTGGAGGGTGGGCAGTGGACAGTGGCAGGATTTTGTGCTGCTCGGTGCCACTAAATGAGCTTGAGAGATTAGTGTGGAGTTAATGACTCCTCGGTCCCGTATATTCCATCCCAGCTGGGATGCACCACAGCATTTGGGGTCTCTCTAATCAAGGAGCAATCAATTCCAGAGAGGAGCAGTGATGCTCTGGTGCTGAGGGCGAGCTCATTCCATAATCACCCAGCTGGTGGGGGATTTTCCCTTGAAAGATTAAATTCTCCTCTTGCCCTGGAGGAGTTTCTTGGGCTCCCAGGCAGCAGAACAGCTGATCTCTCCTGTCTTGCTGGTGTTAAATCAAATTATTGAGTTGTGCTGTAGGTTTCATGAACCAGATTCATGACACAGTAGAATTATGGAATCCCAAATGGTTTGGGTTGGAAGGGACCTCAAATCCCACCCAGTGCCACCCCTGCCATGGCAGGGACACCTCCCACTGTCCCAGGGTGTCCAGCCTGGCCTTGGGCACTGCCAGGGATCCAGGGGCAGCCACAGCAAATCTGGGAATTCTGTTCCCACCCTCGCAGGAACAATTCCTAATTCCCAATATCCCACCCACCCCTGCCCCGTGGCAGTGGGAGCCGTTCCCTGTGTGCTATCTCTCCCTGCCTATTTAAAACTCCCTCTCCCTCCTTTTTCTGTGGCTCCGCCGTCCCTGCAGGAGCTGCTGGGAGATGCTGAACGCGACATTCTGGGCTGGGAAGGTGCTCATTCCCCGGCCCCAGCTCCCCAGCCCCGGTGTGTGCCTCTGTGGCCGTGCTCTGTTGTGAAAGCAGACCCACGTTGCTGCAGAGCTCCGTGCTCAGCCCCACGAAGGCCCAGCCTTTGCCTCCGTGCCCTTTGCCGGAGCAGAGATCGCGGCAGGGCGGAGGGAAGCGCTTCCAAAGGTTCGCGGTTATCAGGGAGGCACAGCACAGCCCTGGCCCAGGCACAGGGCCGGATTCCTGGGAGGATTGAGTTGCTGCAACTCCCTCTGTGCTTGCACAAACGCTGGGGAAGGGGGAAGGCTGCTGTGGCCTGGCACAGAAATACCCCTGAGCAGGGCAGGGCTGGGAGTGAGCTCCATTAACTGGGATGGAGCACCCCCAGTGCCTGGGAGCCATCACGGACTCCGTTTGTCTTGGGAAATGGGAGCTGCAGATGTGTGGCGGCTCCTGGGATTGCTGCTCTGCTGGAGCTGCGCAGCTGCTTGGTGAATTTCGCACTGTTGCACAGCTGGGGCTGGTTTTTGTAAACCTCAGAGCTCCCCCTGCACTCGGTGTTGGGAGCTCTTGGTCCCACACCATTTCTGAACTCGGGAATCACCTGGGGGGAGTTTGGAAGGGTGAGACTGCACCGCTGACGTGAAAAAAAAGAAAGTTGGAAAAAAAAGCGGAAAGTTTCCATTCTGTGTTTTGCAAGGATTGATGAGAAAGAGCAGAGGCTGTGACAGCCGTGCTCAGGGGTGTGCTGGGATTCCCCGTGGGATTTTAGGGAGACGGGTAGAAGCAGGAGGGTGGGGGAGCAGTGGGGGTACCCATGGGAGGTGGAATGCGGTGGCGTCCATCCAGCCCCTGGGGAGACACGTGGCTGTGGGGACCCAGCACTCCCAGGGGATCCAGCAATCCCAGGGGACCCAGCATTCCTGACTGGGGAGCTGCTGAGCCCCTTCCAGCCAGGTGGCCCTGGGGAGGAGAGGATCCACTCCTGGATGTTGTGGTGACACCCCTGCAGAGCTGCCCCCAGGAGAGGAAGGACCTGGAGCTGCTGGAGGGAATCCAAGGGAGGATGGTGCCAGGGATGGAGCAGCTCTGCTGGGAGAGCTGGGATTGTTCACACGGAGAGAGGAGAGGCTTTGGGGTGAGCTCAGTGTGGCCTGGAGGAGCTGCAGGAGAGCTGGAGAGGGACTTTGGACAGGGATGGAGGGACAGGACACAGGGAATGGCTGCCAGAGGGCAGGGATGGATGGGAGATTGGGGATTGGGAATTGTTCCTGGCAGGGTGGGCAGGGGCTGGGGTGGAATTCCCAGATTTGCTGTGGCTGCCCCTGGATCCCTGGCAGTGCCCAAGGCCAGGCTGGACACTGGGGCTGGAGCAGCCTGGGACAGTGGGAGGTGTCCCTGCCGTGGAAAGGGAACAGAGCAAGATATTTAAGGTGCCCTTCCAACCCCAGCCACTTGGGATTCTGTGGAAGCTGGGGCCTGGGGTTCAGTGTGCCCCAAATCCCAGCTCCCCGGCTGGGGCTGGATCCCAGCTTTGGGATGTTCCTGGACACCAGCAGCTGAGTATTTTTAGTTGTGTTCCTTTGAATATTTGGTAAAACAGGCAATGTGTTTATATTCAGCTTCCTGTGTCCGCATCAGCGTCTTGGCATGTGCTGCAGTTCCAGGGGGAGGAGGGAAAGGGAAGAAAGTGTGTTGTGAGGGTTATTTGTGCTGCAGCAGCTGAGGCTGCTGGGATCAGCTCCTTGTTTAAACACTGGCCTCAGCTCAGGCTGAGCCAGCCCTGCTCCCCTTTGTTTACCCCCTTTCTCTTCCCGTCCCTCTCCCGTGGATTTCCAGTCGTGCTGTGCAGGGACAGGTGAGTTTCTGGCACCCTTTGCTGTGGGTGTTTGATCTAAGCCCTCCTGCCCTGCTCTGAGGAGCCCTGCCTGTGCAGGGGCTGTTCTCCAGCCTGGCTCTCACAGGTTTGGAGGTGCAAAAGCCCCTCTCAGTCCTGCTGGGAAGGGAGCAGCCTGCATTCTCAGCCTGCATTCCCAGCCTGCATTCCCAGCCTGCTCCCTGATCCAGCTGCTCTGTGCCATCACCCCTTTGCTCTGCAGAGCCACTGGGAGCTCACGGGGAAGGTTTTGTCCAGTGTTCCCATATAAAGGAGGGTTTCCTTTGTGCCCAGCCCCACCCAGAGCCCATAACCAGGAGGTTTCCTGGTGCTGTAAGCTGAGGAGGGAACATTCTCCTTCCCAGTTTCCAGCAGAATTCCAGGGGGATGTCCTGGGACCCTGCCCGTGCTGCCTGAGCCAGGGAAACATTGGGGTGGTTATCGTAGGAAGGGAAAGATAGGGCAGGTTTGGATGAGATATTAGGGATAAATTCCCCCCTGTGAGGGTGGGCAGGCCCTGGCACAGGTGCCCAGATTTGCTGTGGCTGCCCCTGGATCCCTGGCAGTGCCCAGGGCCAGGCTGGACACTTGGGGACAGTGGGAGGTGTCCCTGCCATGGCAGGGGTTTGGGACGAGGTGAGCTTTGAGCTCCCTCCCAGCCCAAACCTGTCTGTCATTCTGTGGTTGCTGTGAATAGTTCTGAGCAGATCCCAAATTGCATTTTCAGCTCTGTTTGTAGCTTCAAGCCCTCTCCCAAGGTCAGGGTTTTTGGTCTGAGCTTGGGGCTGGGATAAGCAGAAAGTGTCCCTGACTTCTGTGGGACAGGGACCATCCTTCTCCCAGCTCAGCCTGGTTGACATTGCGAGGGATTCCTCCTGCAGAGCAGGGATGCTGCAGCTGGAGCTGGGACTCCTGCAGAGCAGGAGGAGCTGGCTGGTGCTGCCAGCCTTGGCCACAGGGACTGGGACCCATCCAGCTGTGGAATTTCCTCAGCCCACGTGCCCTTCCCTGATTTATTCCTTCCCCAGCAGCGAGTGGAGGCTTTTGCAGGGGGTGCATTACTGCAGCCTCAAACTATGCCAGCAATGCTGCCTTTGTGGGGGTTTATGAGTGGCTTGATGGGAGCTGTGATCAGGCAGGAGCAGCAGTGTGGCTCTGGGCTGGAGGGCAGCCCCCAGGAGCTGGAATCACTGCTCAGGTGAACTGGAGGTGGGCTTGGGCTGGCTCATCCCCGGAGCTCTCTCCCAACCCAAACCATTCCTGCTTGCTGTGGCTGTGTTTGCTTCCCCCTCAGGGTGCACAAGCCAGTTTAAAAACCCTTCTTGTGTTTCCCTGGCAGTGTCCAGGGGGTGTGAGCAGGTTGGGATGTCGCACAGATAAGCAGAGGAGCAGCTTTTCCATGCCAGCTTTGATTTTGTGCAGCAGCCACACGTCCCTGGAGGAGGTTACGTGTCACATTTATTTATTTTGGTTTCCTTGCTGGATGTGGACAGGACAAGCCTGGCACGGGGACAAGGACTGTGGCAAGGCAGACTGTCCTTAGCACAATTTATTTTCCTCCTCCACACAGTGATTAGAGCAGCGCTTGTTAAAAGTGTGATCCCGTTTCCAGCACGGGAAGTGGGGTGTGATTGCAATGGGAACCCTGCCCGTGCTGCCTGCTGCAATCTGAAATGCAGGGAACTCTCAGAACTTCGGGCCTGTGAGCCAAAGCTTGGAATTAAACCCAGGATTTGATCCGAGACCTTGGGAAAGGCTCCCAGACTGAGGTGCCAGAAGTAAGAATGTGGATTTATAGTTTAAACCAGAGACATGTTAGCTAACTAAAAGAAGTTCAGAGTTTTAGAGTTTAAGAGATAGTAAAAGTAATTACAGAAGTAAACAGTTTAGAATGCAGCACTGTAAGTTTGTGTGCCATAACATGATTGGCTAAAAGAGCTTACACTGTAGCATGAGTCCATAAAACAAAATATTTAAAGATTGAGTCAAAACATAAACATCCTTGTTGACAGTGTTTTATTAGTCAATAACTCCTTAAAAAGTCTTATACCTAAGGGTCTTGAGACCTTCTAAACCACGTTGTAATGATTTGAGCCAAATTCCCCCTTCCTGCCTATGCAGAAGACAAGAAAAACAAACCAGATCATCCAAAACAATTCAAAAGTCCTGTCTCTAATTCCTCCTAAAATTCCCAAAGTAAATTACCACAGCTGCCTCCTCGCTCAGGGCCGTCCCTGGGGAATTTCAGGTGGGTTTTTGCCTCCTCCTTCCCTGGGAATGAGGGCAGGGATGGCTGTGGTGGGCACGGAGCAGTCCCAGGGCTGGGTGCCAGGGCTGCAGCACCCCTGGCAGCGCAGGCTGGATCCATGCCAAAGGCTGAAATCCCAGATCTGATCGTGCTCTGGCTGTGCCAGCTCAGGAAGTGCCTCTGGTCCCAGTTCCACGCTTAAAGATGGAGTCAAAACCATCAATATGGGATGGCTGCACTGGGGAGTGCCAGGGGCATTGCCAGCCCCTGGTGGATGGGGAGCTGCTGGAAGCTGGCACAGAGCTGGGTGTGACTGCAGGGATTGAGCAGCGCAGCACAGCCAGCAGGGTGAAGGGAAGGCTGGTTTCATCTGTAAATCCCTCCCCGCTCCAGCTCTCACCCAGCTCCCATCACCTGAAGGCTCCAACGCCCTCAGGGGCTGGGGCTGGAGGGGAGAAGGATGCAGGAGAGCTCAGAGCCCTGCCAGGGCCTGGAGGGACGTGAGGGCTGATAGAATCGCAGGTTTCTCTGTGGCTGTGCAAGGCCTGCACAGGGAATGTGAGCTCTCAGATGTGTCTGGGCACTGATTCACACCCAGCTGTGAGGACACATCACCGCAGGCTGACAGCTCCAGGGTCAGAGGAATCCTGGAATGGTTGGAAGGGACCTTAAATCCCATCCAGTCCCACTCCCTGCCTTGGGCAGGGACCCCTTCCACTGTCCCAGGCTGCTCCAAGTTTGAGGTGGATTTTCCAATCTCAAAATATTGTTTTTGTGATTAGCATTAAGCCACAAGTGCCAACCCCCCCCCAGCTCTGGCTTCCTTGAACAGTGAAATCCTTATAACTTTGATTTTATTCTTGTTTCAGGATCATTACACCGATAAAATCAAGGCAAGCTGGACAGGGAGCAGGTCTGCCTATGTAGGTGAGTTTCCAGTCCACTCTGGTTCTTTTATTTCATGCAAAACACGAAGCAGCATGACAGGTCCCAAACCCTGGTGATTTAATTTTATTCTGGAGCAGAACAAATATAAAGACCTTGGCAGGACTGCTGACACTTTTCACCTCATTATTTTAACTGCCTGACTGCTTTTGGGTTGGATTCAGGGGGCAGGAAAACCTGCTTTTCCCACAGAAATTAAGCTTTTCCTTGTTTATTCCCCTGATAAGAGGGAATTTCTTACCAGCCTGCAAATCTTCATCACTTGTGTCTTTGCTGTGCCACACGTGTTTCGTTTGACCATCAAAAAATGCAAATTATTCTATATTCCCCCCCATCCTTAAAAACAGGCACCTGGATAAATTCCTGCAGCCGAGGAGGAGGTGAAATCCTTCCTCCCCTCCCCAGCTCCTGGAGCTGAGCCCCGTGGGGCTCTCCCCAGAGCATCCCAGGCTTTATCTGTGCCAGACAAAGAATCTGCTGAAGGTCACAGAGCCTGGGGCCAGGCTGGAGCTGCCAGCACAGCCCTCTCCTGCTCTGCAGCCTGATTTTCATGCAGCTCAAAGTCTCTTTGCAAATGTCTCTTTGGAGTTTTCCCTCCTCTCCCTGTGGGGAGGAACAGGGACCTTCTGTGCCCCACAGTTCATTGCCTTTTCCAGGGTCTTTAAAATAACACTGCTCAGATGTTTTTCAAAGTAACCTTGATCTAAAAGTCACTTTTTTGTGTGTGCTGAAGGTACAAAAAGTGAAGTCAGGAGAAATGCAGAGGAAAGCAAAAGTAGGTTTTTCCACTGCTCCTCTCCCAGAATGTGCACTGGGTTTGACAGAATCCCACAGTGGGGGCTGCCTTTGGAAATCAAAGGGAGCTGCAGCCCAGTTTGATCAGCAGGATGGTGCTGGAATAACTTAAAAACAGGAGGCCATATAGGAGCACGGCCTTAATTAAACACCCAGAACACCAAGTCCAATTGAAGATCTTGGGAGTTGTCTGTTTCCTTTCATTTCACATCATTAAGGGTTTTAATCCCCAATTAAGACACTGGCAGCGTTATTTATAATTAAAAAAAAAAAAAAAAAAGGATCTCTAGTGTAAAATCTCTCAGTACTCTCAAGTGTAAATTCTCTGAAGGAGGAAACACCACAAATGGATGTTCTGTGCTTTAGGGGGCTTTCATTCTGTGTTTGCACTGACAGCAAACCAGGTGGATCTGCCACAATTCCCAATTCCCATCCAGCCTCCCTCCTCAGGAGGGGATGGCAGCAGAGCTGGGCCTTGCTGGGCCTTTTCTGCTGCAAAATTGGCTTTGAAATCTGAGCTCCCCCAGCCCCTTCAGCTGTGCTGCACCCCAGAGCAGCCCCATCCTCTGCAGCTCCTGCAGCTGCCAGAGGCTCCAGCTTTCCTTTTCCTGGGGCAGGATCTTGTCTGGGGAGGATCTTCCTTTCTTTCACCAAACCTAAACCTTTTCTAATGCATGTAAGATATTTGTGCCTGTAAATCTCACCTGAATCCTGCTTAAAAATCCAGTCCTGCTTAAAAATCCAGCCCTTCTCACCTGCTCAACCAGGGAGCTGCTGCTCACAGCTTGGTTTGGGGTAGATGTGGAAAAATCCTTCTTCTTCTTCTTGATGGGAGCAGGGAGGTCGTGGGTGCCCCCTGTTGCCATTTTTCCTGTGGAGTTTGCACTGTGGGTGTTGTGTTCAGGCTGCAAAGGGCAGGAGTGGCCCGGGGTGCCCCCAGAATTCTGTGGAATTTGTGTCTCCATTTGTCTCTCTGCTCGCTGTGTGGGGAGTAAGGATCCTGGAATTCCAGAATCTGGGTTGGGAGGGACCTCAAAGCCCATCCAGTGCTCCCAGAAATCTATGGACTATGGCACCACTTGTCTCTCTGCTCTCTCTGTGGGGAATAAGGATTGTGAAATTCCAGAATCTGGGCTGGGAGGTCCCTCAAAGCCCACCCAGTGCCACCCCTGCTGTGGGCAGGGCCACCTCCCACTGTCCCAGGCTGCTCCATTGTGGCCTTGGACCCTTCTAGGGATGGGACAAAAGCACCATCAAGAGAGAACTGACCCAAAAGCATCTGGAGTCCCTGCTTTGCTCCACCCTCGGTGTCCTGTTTTCCTGCTGCCCAGGCCCATTTCCATTCTCTCTGGCAGGAGGAGAAGGTTCCAGCCCCGGAGCTTCCACTGGGTGTCAGCATGGCCCCGCTCAGAGCCCTGGGCTTTCCCCTGGGCTGCTGGGAGGAAGAACCAGGCAGGCAGCGTGGCCGGGGCAGGGATGGGCTGCTGGGCTGCGATTCCTGCTCCCTCCCTTCCCTCCTTGCCCGGCAGGAGCAGTGGGACATGCCTGCCTGCTCCCAGTGCTCCCAGTGAAGGTGCCAGTGGGGATGGGATGGCACCCAGCCTTCCCAGAGCCTGTGCTGCAGGCACACAGCTCAAGGTGCTCCCCTCCACACAGCCCTTCCACTCTTTTTCCATCCTGAATAATCATCCATTCTTCCCAGGTCCTTTCCAAGGTCCTTGGGCCTGCCAGGGCAAGGCAGCTGCTTGCTGGGGAGATGCAGCAGCTCCATTTGGGTTCCAGGTGGGCAGGGACACCCCTCGGGTGCTCCTTTGTCGCTCCTGCAGGGCTGTCAGGGGCTCTGTGCCTCTGCCCCCCTTCCTGGCTCTCCTTGTTCCAGGTGCTGCTGCGCTCGGGGTGTGCAGGACCAGGGGGACGCCTCAGCTCCCGCTGCGCCTCCCAATCCTCTGCAGCACTTGGGCTGGAAACAGAGCCAGGCACAATGAGGTTCCTCCAGCACATTCCTCCACTGGAGGCCTGATAAATCAGAGATCAAAACTGGGGAATGTCCCGATTGCAGAAGCTGGTGCTGCTGCTGTGGAATTGTTCCAGCTGTTGCTGTGGCCGGTTGTGCTCCCGTGCCTGCTCAGAGCTGAGCTGTTCATTCCTGCCCCCACCTTCAGTGCCAGCAGTGGCCTCCTGGCTTGGACTGGGAGCACTTTCAGGTTCTGCAAGTCCTGACAGAGCCTGAGCTCCCAAGGGTGCCCTGTAGGAAAACCAACCCCAGCGTTCAAGTCCTGACGGGCCCCCACAGGGCTCCGGGAAGGGATCAGTGCAGAGCACCCTGAGACCAGGGCAGCCTCACCCCGCTCCTGCCCGCTCCTGGAGGGGCCACGGGGGCCAGCCCAGCCTCTGCCATCACCCCCTGCTCCTGCCACCCCTCCAGGGGCCGCTGGGGCTCCTTCTCCCTGTTCTTCATAGGGATTTCCCTCAGCTTGGTGCCACTCCCTGCATCCCCTCTTCCTCCTCCCAACACCTTCCTGCCCGGCAGATCCCTGCATTTGCAGAAGCAAAATTTTATTCTTTTAATTCCTGTGAGCTCTGGGGGATGTGAACTGCTACAAGGGGCAGCTGGATTTGGGGTTTTGCTGGTGTTGTTCCCACATTGTTTGCAGGGTGGCAGCTGAAGGCAGCGGGATGAGAGCATGCCAGGGAGGAGGGAGGGAGCAGAATGGCAGCAGCCAGAGCCTGTGTCAGTGGTGGTGACAAACCAGACCCAGCTTCAAAGTCTTCCAACAAACAGCAGGAAGTTTGCAGGACTGGAAATGGTCACTTGGAAACCTGCAGCACTCGTGGTGGAATTACTGAAACCTCGAGCTCAGGGCTGGGGGCGAGCTGGGAGCAGCAGCTCTGAGCTTGTCCAGCTCCTTGTTTCCCTCTTTTCCCCCCATTCCTGTGTATCTTAGAGAAGTGGGATCATTCCCAGGGTGGAGATTTGTTTCTGGTTTATCAGGCAGCAGCATCCAGACATTTCCGGGCTGGAGCTGCTCCAGCCTGGATTCCATGGAGCAGCTCCATGGATTCCCAGGGACCTGCAGGGTGTGCAGGGCCAGTGGGACGTTGGGAACACCCCGTGTCCTTTTCCTGCCCTTTCCCTGGCGCGTTTGGCACGTCCATCCTCCTTCCCACCCTGCCCAGCCAGGCTCCAGTGGCTCTGCGAGGGGAGAGCCCTTTGGAGCCTGCATTTGCAGGTCAGCTGTAACTTTAGATCCCTGCTGGCAGCCCTGGAAAACAAACCAGGGGCTGGAAAACCAGGGCAGGAAAACAAACCAAGGGCTGGAAAACCAACCAGGGGCTGGAAAACCAGGGCAGGAAAACCAGGGGCTGGCAGGGTGTTACACTTGGAGGTGCTGTCCCTGTCACTGGTGTTGGTTTGTGTTTTGCCCAGCCTGCTCTGTTGATCCAAATTCTGAGTTATTCACCTCAAAATCTGCTTTATTTCAAAAGAAGCGGTTACAAGACACCTCTGAGGGTTTGCCCTGCTGCCAGCCAGGCTCTGCTGCTCCAGTAGGAGCTGGCTGGGTGTAACTGGAGCAAACTGGGAGCTGTGTTCCAGGCAGAGCTGCTGGGATTTCCAGCAGATCCCCAGCCCTGCCTGTGCAGGGCTGATTTAATTACCTTTCCCTCAGCAGGTGCCTGACAAGTCCTGGATCTGAGAGAGTAAATAAGACAGTCCAGAGTTTAATTATCCCACTGGAGCTGGGCTCTGGCAGGCAGCCCAGGCGGATCTGGGGATCTGCTGCATGGCAACCTCATTACCCAGAGCCTGGGGAAAGGAATGGGGCAAGGCCTGGAAGAGCAGGGCTGTTCTCTGCAAGAGGGGCAGCTCCACCTGTCTGCAGGTGTTTTGGGACGGGAAAAGGTGCAGGTGTGGCTGCAGGAAGTGCACTGCAAGTTTCCCGTGCTTTTCGCTTTCCCTGGCGGCGTGGCTGGTGGGAATCCTCCTGTGCAGTTTGCAGTGGGTGAATGAGAAATAAACCCTTCCCTGGCAGGGCGGGCAGGCCTGGCACAGGTGCCAGAGCAGCTGTGGCTGTCCCTGTGTCCCTGGCAGTGTCCCAGGCCGGGCTGGGTGGGTTTGGAGCCCTGGGACAGCGGGAGGTGGCCCTGCCATGGCAGGGTGGTGCCAGGGAGGCTGCTCTGGGTCTGATCCTTTGTCTGCTTTTAGGCTCTGAGTCAAACCCAGCCGTGCCTGCAGCTGCTCTGGGCTTTGGGAATCTCTGTCCCCACCAGCCCGGGCCCTGCTCAGCTGTGTCACAGCCAGGGGACCGAGTTTGTCACCAGTGTCCCCACAGGGAACCCCTCCTGCCTGAGTCACAGCAGGAAATCCTGCAGTGCTTTGGGCTGGAAAGGAGCTGCAATCCCCCCAGTGCCACCCCTGCCAGGACAGGGACACCTCCCATTGTCCCAAGCGCTGTCCAGCCTGGCCTGGATCACCAGCCACGTTTTGGTTTAGGTAGTGAACAGAAAAACTTGTTGAAAATTCATTTATGGTGCATTTAGCACAGAAGGAGGAGCTGGGACACACCAGAGATCCCAAGGGAAGGTTTTGGGATGGGGGAGGCTCCCAGGGCTGCCCGCTGAGCACCAGGGATCATTTCCTAGAAATCAGAGCTGTGCCCTCTCCAAATGAGGGATTGTTTCTTCAGGGAGCAGCTTCTTCTCCTGGCAGATCCTCCTGGCCCAGCAAACCCTGCCCAGGGCTCTGAGCCCCACGTTCTGCAGAATTCTGGCACCTCCAGTTCAATCTGGGGAGTCCTGGGGTGCCCTGGGAGAAATCCCATGGCTGCAGCAGCCCGGATGCATTGCCAGAAGCTGGGAAGGAAAACAGATTTATGGGCAGCTGACCTAGTTGCTGTAAATCTCCCTGCAGAAGAGGTTTAGTAATCTTAGGAGGGTTATTAAAGCTCCTGTTTGTTTGGAGATGGGCAAACGCAGCAATTTAATTTTCAAATCTTACGGTTTGGCTTGTTTTGGTTTGGTTTGTTTTTTTCCAACCATCTCATTTATTAACAAAGCTAAGCAGCTGGGAAAATAAGCACTGGAACTTTCCTAAGGAGGTCAATCCATGTGGGGTGGGAAGGGATCCAGAGACTCCAACAGCTCCAGGGGCAAAAGGGGGTTTGGGGCTGGGGAGGGAAGGCTGAGTGTGGCCTTTCCCCAGTTAAATGAGAGGATAATCGTTTATCTTTTAATTCTGCAACTTTTTTAACCTAAAAAAAAAAAAAAAAGGTACGAAAGTTGGAGGAATCAGCAGCTCCTGAACTGCCCTCTCAGAGCTGCATTTGTTACTGGACAAAAATGAATTGCTGTGTGTTGGGTTTTTCACCCTGCAGGTTTTGAATGTTGTGAGGGGAAACTGCAGGGGCTGGATGGGACTTTGGGCTCCATTTGTGGTGGATTTGTGCTTTGTGTCCTGGTGAAACAGCTCCTTGTTTTATCCCAGAGAGGGATTTGGGCCTGCATGGGCAGGGTCCCTGTGGAACCCAGCAGTGCCTGTTGGAGTTTCCTGCTGGGAAAATTCATTTTTCATCTCAAGGGGCTCCAGGAGAGCTGCAGAGGGACTGGGGACAGGGGATGCTGCCAGGCCAGGTGAGGGAAACCTGAGCCTGCAGGGGCTGCTGCAGAGGGCACGGGGCTGGCTGGGGGCACACACGGGAGGGGACACACGGGAGCTGTCACACACCTGAGGGGCTCACACACAGCTCCCCTCATCTCCTGGAGCTGGGCAAAGCCAGCAGGGCCCTGCTGGAGCCTGCTGGGACACAGGACAGGGACACGGGCAGGGCTGGGCTGGAGACTCCCGCAGACATGGATAAATTGGAATCCCACGCTGGTTTGGTTGGGAGAGGACTCAGAGCCCACCCAGTGCCACCCGTGCCATAGCAGGGACACTTCACACTGTCCCAGGGTGTCCCAGTGTCCAGCCTGGCCTGGGACACTCAGGACTAAGGTGGAGAACCAGGCAGGGGTGCTGGGTGCAGCCTGTGCCAGGGATGGTGTTTCTATCAGCATGGATGGCATTTCTATCAGCCAGGGGTGGCATTTCTATCACCAGGGGTGGCATTTCTGTCAGCCAGAGATGGTGTTTCTATCACCAGGGGTGGCATTTCCATCAGCCAGGGGTGGCATTTCTATCAGCCAGGGGTGGCATTTCCATCAGCCAGGGGTGGCATTTCTATCAGCATGGATGGCATTTTTATCAGCTTGGGTGGTGTTTATCCCCAGAAAGGTTTTCCAGCCCTGGCACAGCTGAGTCCCCATCCCTGGAGGGATTTCAACCCCTGTGGATGTGGCACTTGGGGACACAGGGCAGGGTGGCCTTGGCAGTACTGACCATGGTGGGACTGGATGGTCTGATATGCCAACCCCAATATCCTGTGGTTCCACCCTGGCTCACTCCTCCTTTCACTCTGCAGGGCTCGGGAGCTCGTCCCCTCTCCTGGGATTTCAGGGATGTTGTGGCTCTCCAGGACCCTCTGGGATCCCTGCAAGCCCAGAGGGAGCTGCACAGGGGGGATCCAGTGGCCCAAGCTGTGCCACAGCCTCAGAAACCTGCACAGTGTGGGAAATGAATTTGTGAGAATTCTCAAACATATAAAACAGCTTCTGGTTGTGTGAGTTGTAACATCTGTGTTGTCTCAGCCTTCTCATGAGACTGGAAATGGAATAAAAGTTTTTACACCACCTCTCAGCTGCCCCATCTCTGGGTCAGAAAGGGCCTAACCTGAGAGCCCAGCAGCTCCGTGCCTTTCTCTGGAGCGTGTTTTGCCTCCAGAGTTGTTTTTTGGCCGATTGCTCCTGTTGGATGCCACAATAACCACGTTTAAAAACCCCTTTTTGCAGCGTGTGTGGTGGCTGCCTGTGTGCAGCAGCAGTTCAGGGCGCTGTGCTGCCTGCTGCAACAACAACCCCCGTGTTTCCCTGCAGAGCCTCCCTGCCCCTCTGAAAATGTCAGGCAAAACAGCCACCACGAGCAACAACATCGCCCAGGCCCGCAGGACCGTGCAGCAGCTGCGCATCGAGGCCTCCATCGAGAGGATAAAGGTGAGCTCAGGGGGTTCTTCCTCCTCCTCCTCCTCATCCTCCTCCTCCTCGCTGCAGGACAGGGACACTGCACAGTGTCTGTGTGGGTCTGGTGTCTTTGTGCACCCACAGCTCAGTGTTTGCCTCCCCAAAGCTCAAGAATTCCAAATAAATAGCAATAAATAATAACAAATGATAGTTAATAAAAAATAAATAATAAAAATAAATGTATTAATAAATAATAATAAATGATAGTAAATATTAATACGTAATAATAAATAATAAATTATAGTAAATAATAATAAATTATAATAAATTATAATAAATTATAATTAATATTAGTGAATGATAAATAATATGAAATAATAAAAAATTATTTTATTGATACTTAATAATAATATATAAACATGATAATATATAAATAATATAAACAAAAATAATATATAAATAATAATAAATGATAGTAAATATTAATAAGTAATAATAAAGAATAAATTATAGTAAATAATAATAAATGATAATAAATTATAATTAATATTAGTGAATGATAAATAATATGAAATAATAAATAATTTAATTTATTGATACTTAATAATATATAAACATGATAATATATAAATAATATAAACAAAAATAATATATAAATAATATATGAAATATATATTTTAATATATATAGAGACATATATTTACATATATATTAAAATTATATATAGAATATTTTATATATTTATAAAGTATATAAAATTATTTATTAATAATAAATAAATAATAAGTTGTAGTAAAACAATAAATAATAACGAATAATAGTGAATAATAATAAATAATAATAAAATAATAATAAATAATGAAATTTATTAATAATAAATAATAATTAATCAACACACTTCTTGTAGATAATATCCCACCCAATATCCCATCTGGCAGTGGGAAGCTGTTCCCCCTTGTCCTGTCCCTCCAGGAGAGATGAAAATCCCCCTGGAATTATTTTGAAGCCCTGTGGGAAATGGATTTGTAGAGAGTTCTTAAAGCCTGACAGACGGTTCACATAGTGTGGATTTGTATGTAAATGTTGAGATAAGAAATGTTGATTTAGAAATGGAATAGGGTAGATATTGTTGAGAGAGAAATGGAGCTAGAAACAAGTTCTAAAGGCTGGTTTTGTAAATAAGACTAGATACTTTGGAGAAATAGAATTATGAAAGATGGATCATGAGGATGATTTTAGATTGTTTGCTTTAAGGTATTTATGGTATGGTAAAAGTGGATAGGTGAAGAAGCACTTAGGATGTATTGTAGTTGGGAAAGGGCTGGTTTGTGATGATGGTGGTGTGATGCCCCTCCTGTTTGCAGAGTCCTGTGGGAGCCAGCTGGAGCCTTTCCCTGCCTGGTGTCACAGCAGCCCCAGGGAGCCCAGGCTCCATCCTTCCCCTCATTCCCTGGGGATCACACCAGCACACAGAGCCCTGCAGAATGAGTGCATGCCCAGCACCTCTCCCACCCCACGAGGCTCCCTCCCAGCCCTGAGCCCCATTTTGGTGCCATTCCCATGTCAAACCCCATTTTTGCTAATTCCTCAGCCCCATTTTGGTGCCATTCCCAAGTCAAACCCCCATTTTTGCTGATTCCCTTTGCCCTGAGCCCCATTTTGGTGCCATTCCCATGTCAAACCCCATTTTTGCTAATTCCTCAGCCCCATTTTGGTGCCATTCCCAAGTCAAACCCCCATTTTTGCTGATTCCCTTTGCCCTGAGCCCCATTTTGGTGCAATTCCCATGTGAAACCCCATTTTGTGCTGATTCCCTGAGCCCCATTTTGGTGCCATTTCCATGGCAAACCCCAATTTTTGCTGATTCCCTTTGCCCTGAGCCCCATTTTGGTGCCATTCCCACGTCAAACCCCAATTTTGCTGATTCCCTGAGCCCCATTTTGGTGCCATTCCCTCGTCAAACCCTAATTTTGCTGATTTCTGTGCCCCATTTTGGTGCCATTCCCATGTCAAACCCCATTTTTGCTGATTCCTGAGCCCCATTTTGGTGCCGTCTCCATGTCAAACCCCAATTTTGCCGATCCCTGTGCCCCATTTTGGTGCTATTCCCACGTCAAACCCCAATTTTGCCCATCCCTGTGCCCTGCAGGTGTCCAAGGCCTCGGCTGACCTGATGCTGTACTGTGAGGAGCACGCCAAGAAGGATCCCCTGCTGATGGGCATCCCAGCCTCCGAGAACCCCTTCAAGGACAAGAAAACCTGCATTTTGTTATAGGGCAGGCAGGGGCAGCCCCTCCTGCCCAGCCCCTGGGCCAAGCACCACCGCTCCCCCAGGTACCTGCACCCCGTGGGCACCCCCTGAGCTCCCCAAGGCATTCCTGCTGCCCCTGTCCCCCTTAGGAGCTTTCTGCCTCTCTGTCCTGGCCAAGGGAGTGGGCTCCAGGGTCTCTGCACTGCACGGGGGGTCCTGGTGGCATTTGCCAACTCCAGCACGACCAAAGTTGCCTGAGCTTTGCAGACAAAGCAGAGCTGTGGAGACCTGATGGAATCACTGGGTTTACATTTTATAAAATTGTGGATTTTTTTTTTTTTTTTTTTGGGGGGGAGGGTGGGGGGGGGTTGTGCCTGGCACCTGTTTGTGCACAGGCATGCCTAAAGTGCATTTTCTAGCAAAATCTACCTTGCAAAATGATTGTAGCAGCTGCTGGGGAGCTCCAGGGAGCTCTGCCTCAGCCTTCCTCCCGCTGGCCTCTCATCCCAGGGCTTTCAAAGGATAGAGATGGGAATCAGGGATGCTTTCCCTGCTTTCTGTGAGTTGGAAAAGCAGAATTTCCAGCTTGGATTCTGCTGCGTTTTTTCTCAAAAAAACCACCTGTGTTAGTATAAAACACATCCTCAGAGAGATGAGGAAAGAAAGAGAGGCTGGAAGTGCCCTGGCAGAGCTGGAGGAACGCTGCCCTCGCTCCCAATCCCAGCTGGGTTCTGAGCAGGGAGTCACAACTTGACTCATTTTTATAAAAAAAAATCAATTTTTAAACAGGAAAAATGCCAAATTAGCTCCAGCTTGTGGTTATGCATCTATAATTGAGGGCCTTTCCATCTAGTATATATTTTATATATACACATAATAAAAAAGTCTTTCTCTGTGTGTGTATGTGTAGATATATAAACTTTATATATTAACAGCAAATTTTGAAGGGTTCAAAAATAATCCTGCCTTCAGCTGGCTGCAAATGTCCTCGTGTGCAGGCAGCTGAAGGCATCTGCCAGAACCCTGCATTTCTGGGAGGATATCTGCAGAATTCATGAACCACTCGTCATTTATGTTGCACATTTGTCATTTCTATATGGAATTATAGACCCACTTTTGATAGAGAATAAAAAAAATTCAACTTTGCTTGACAAATCTCTTTGGCAGAGCCCCAGAAATCAGCCTGGCTGAGAAACCTGCTGCTTACCCTCTGCTTGGCTGCCAATTATTTTTGTAATCAGGGTATTTTTCTGGTGGCAGGCGATAAAACCCAACAAGGTGGCTCTGCTCTAATTCCTCCTCACCGTGTCTGTGTGTGTTTGTCACAGCCCTGGTCACAATTAATGACTCTGTTAATTGCTCAGCTGGGGCTGAGGGGATCCAGCTGTGCCCAGCTGCGGGGGGCTCTGGGCAGGGAAGGGGCCCCGTGCTGTTGGTGGCTGTTTTCCCAGGAATCTGGGAAGAAATTGGGATTTTCTTGTTTGGTTTGAGATCCCTGGTGGGGCTGCAGGGATGTTTTGGTGTCTGCCCTTGGAGCTCGTGGCAGGGTGCTGAGCCAGATGTGAGATCCTACATGGAGATCCAGCACAGCTGCCCAAATCTGACAATGTTTAATCCAGGGATTCTTGGTAAAGTTGCCATTTTTAAAATGCAGTGTACACTGAAATCTGGAGTGGTTGTGTTTGCACTTTGTTTTTTTGCCATCAACACCCCCTGAAAGAACAGGGGTTGTAAAATCTGGGGAATTGCAGACTCTGCCCTTGTGTATTATTTTTTAAAAAGAAATTAAACCATTGCATCCACAGGTTCTGGGAGAAGCCTGTGGTGAGACCCCACCACGGGGCATCACTGGGCTGCCCCTCTTGTCCTTGGCCAAGCTGGCTGATCTGGGGAGGAAAATGAGAATTTTTGTGCTGATCTGGGGAGGAAAATGAGAATTTGTGTGCTGGGCAAGGTCCCCAGGACCCCCCATTTTGTGGTGTGGGGACACTGGGAGAACCAGAGGGGTTTGGATTCAGCCTGAGCTTGGAGAAATAAATCTGCTGCTGCTGCTGCAGTGTCCCCAGGCACAGGGTGGCACCTGGGCTGGACACAGGGACAGCAGGGACAGGGTGGCCTGGTGCTGGAGCATCCCAGGAGTGGGAGAACAGGTCCAGCCTCCCCTCCTGGCCGGGCTGGGCACAAGGTGACCCGGGCTGGGGGACAGAGTGTGTCACCGCTGTCCCCAGGCAGTGCCAGCAGCACGCTGGCACTGTCCTGCCACACGCAGGAATGCCACCTGTGCCAGCCTGGCCGTGGCATTGAGGAGCAGCTGGGGCTGCAAACAAATCCCAGGGCTTTGTAAGTGGAATGAGGATTCCCACCTGCCAAGGAGGAGCTGCAGGAGCACAGAAACCTCGGCAGCAAAGCCCTTTTTTATTTTATTTTATTTTATTTTTTAAGCTCCTGTTGTGGCAGGCGTTCAAGCAAACTAAATAAATAAATAACTGAATAGCATTCCCAGCATTTCCTGCAGCACATGGGCTGCCTCAGCCTGTAATTGCTTGGGAGGGGCCGGGAATGAACCCACACTGGAGCTGCTCAACAGGACCTTGCCCGTGGCCAGGAGGAGGAAGCAGCAGCTGCTGCTCAGCCCCTGTGTCTGCTGCACTCGTGGAGCGATGAAAATCAAAGCCCGGGCCAAAGGTTTGATTTTACACTTTATTTCAAAAAAAAAGAAAACACAAAACAAGAACACCATAACCCCAAAAAACACTCGAATTTCAAACAATTATATTAATGGCGCTGCTTTTGCAGCCAGCTGGGAGAAGATTTGTGGTTGCAGACCAACTGCTCAAGGGCGTTTCGGTTCTCAAACCTCCAAGTATAAATAATTTCTCCATCGATATCAGAAAATAACTTATTATTATTATTATATATCTTAGCATAAAAACGTGAGAATTACATCCCAAAAATACAACAACATTGCTGGCAAAAGGCCTCGATTAACCTCGTTTGCTCGTTAAGGTGTTTAAAGCAGGAACTTTTAAGTGGCACTTAAGGAGAGAAGGAGTCAGGGGAGTTCTCGGAAGGGCATCGGGCTGGGCTCATCCCTGTTCTCCTCAGCTCCAGCCAAAACCCTCCAAATGACATCGGTTGTAGCTTTATTATTTTATATCTATTTTTTTTTTTTTTTTTTTTTTTTTTTGTCGCTGCTGTCGGGTTTTCTTTTCCCTCGCGGAGCCGGGGCAGGGAGTTCCTTCCTGAGCGAGAGCGTGCGCTGGCGGCAGGGCCGGGGTCACCGCTCCGGGAGGTTGATCACCGGCTCCCACTGGTCCAGGTACCGGCTCTCCCGGCAGAAACACATCAGCTGACTCAGCGCCGGGTCCTTCCACTGCGACGCCTGCGGGTTCTGGAAAGGGGACGGCAAAAAGCTCCGGCACGGCAGCAAAAACAACCCGAGAGCGGCGCGGGGGGGGGGGGGAGCGCGGCACGGAGAGCAGGAGGGTGAATCATCTTAAATTGCTGGCGAGGCAAACAAACAAGTCAGGCCTGGGAGCATGTGAGGAGTTTAGCTTTGGACTCTGGGGCAGAGTAGGGACGGGGGAAAAACAGGAGGGAGAGATAAAAGCGGGGGGAAGGGAGAGAAAAACAAGGGGAAAGAGGGAAAGAGAAGGGGAAAAATAAAGAGGGAGTGGGGGGAAAATAAAGAGGGAAGGGGGGAAAGAGGAAAATAAGAGAAAGAAAAGACAGAACAGGAGAAAGAGGGGAGAAACAAAGGAGGAAGATGGGGAAACCACAGCAAACGAGGGGCGAAGGCAGCCGCTGTCCCCGGGAGGCACCGCGGGACCCCCGGCGCGGAGCCCCTGAGGCCGCGGGTTCGAGTCCCGGGCGCGGCGGTTCGGGGGCTCCGGAGCGGCCCCGGGGAACCGTGCATGTCCCCCCGCGGTGGCAGCCGGGGCTCACCGTGACGAGCACGCAGTGCAGGTCTGCGGGCGGATCGGGGCCCGCGGCGGGCAGCAGCAGCTCGGCCAGGCGCGCCGGGTTGCTGACGCGCAGGATGTTGATGTCGTTCTCGCAGCAGAAGGCCCGCAGCAGCGTGAAGTGGATCTGCAGCGCCGCGTCGCCCGCCTCCTCCTCCTCGGCCGCCAGCAGGCACAGCACCACGTTATCGGGGTCCCTGCGGGGCACCGCCGTCACCGGGCGCGCCGGGCAGCGGGCACCGGCGGGCACGGGCACGGGGGGGCACTCACACGTTCAGCAGCTTGGCCGCCTCGTAGACGCCCAGGGTGAGGCTCCGCTGGCTCAGCGCCTTGCTCAGCACCTCCTCGAGCGCGTCCCCCGCCTGCTCCATCCTGCGCCGGGACACGCCGGCCGTCACCGGCCGCCCCGCGCCGCTCCCCGCCCGGCCCCCGCCGCCCCCCGGCCTCACCTCCCGGCGGCGCGGCGCTCCCCGGGCAGCTCCTCCAGAGTCATCACGGGGCCAGCGCCGCTCGGGGCTCGGACAGCGCCAGGGGCGGACACCGCGCTCCGGCCGCTGCGGCCGCTCCGGCCCCGCCGCCCGAGCCGGACAAAGGCGCCCCGCGCGCGCCGCCCCGCCCGCCCCGCCAGGCCTCATTTGCATACACCGCTCCCATTGGTTCATGCAAATGAGACCACGCCCGCAAAAGTTGCCAAGTCCGGCCGGGCCTGGCCCCGTTCGGGACCGGGACAGAGACCCTGCCCTGGAGCCCACCCTGCCCGGCCTTGGGCACTGCCAGGGATCCAGGGGCAGCCACAGCAAATCTGGGAATTCCAGCCCAGCCTCTCGCAGGAACAATTCCCAGTGTCCCACCCATCCCTGCCCTCTGGCAGTGGGAGCCATTCCCTGTGTGCTGTCCCTCCATCCCTGTCCCCAGTCCCTCTGCAGCTCTCCTGGAGCCCCTTCAGGCCCTGCCAGGGGCTCTGGGCTCTCCCTGGATCCTTCTCCTCTCCAGGTGAGCACCCCCAGGTGTCCCAGCCTGGCTCCAGAGGGGCTCCAGCCCTGCAGCAGCTCCATGGGTTCCTCTGGGCTCTCTCCAGGTGCTGCTGATGTTGTCCCCAGGGCTGGGGCAGCTCTGCAGGTGGGGCCTCACCTGAGCACGGCAGAGGGGAAGAATTCCCCCTTGGATGGATGCTGTTCTCTGCTCCCACAGGGGTTGCACTCTTGCTGTGCTCCTTGCAGGAGCTCCCCTGTGCTCAGACTCGGCCTCAGCAACTTCAAACACAGGGCCAGAGTTTGCCCCAGGAAACACCGTGGCTGCCCCATCCCTGCAGTGTCCCAGGCCAGGCTGGACAGGGCTTGGAGCAGCCTGTGACAGTGGACAGTGCCCCTGCCATGGCAGGGGAGGCACTTGGGTGATCTTCATGGTCCCTCCCACCCCAAAGCAGTCCGTGGTTCTGTGATCTCTCCCTTTGCAGCTTTCCAGGAACTCGGTGCTCCTCTGGGGAGCTGCTCCCGCTCCAGATGTCCCGTGTCAGCCCTGAGACCTCCGGGCAGGGCTCCTGATGGCTGCTGTGTCAGAGCTTTCTCAGCTGCTGCACCCAGACCCTCCATCCTCCCACAGCCAGAGCTCTTTCCCAACCTGGCTGTGGGCTGGCACCTTCCCACCCCCTCCACGGGCTGCATTGGGACCCTTGGTGGTCCCTCACAGGGATTTTGGCAGCGTGTCCTTTAAAGTTTGGCTCGTGTCAGGGTTTTCCTGCAGCTCCTGAGCGCCAGGAGCTGTTTTCCCCAGTACAGTGTGATGCTGGCTCCGTGCACCTCCTGCAGAACCCTGAGCTGGCCGTGTGGGAAATGGGACATCACAGAATCCTGGGATGGTTTGGGCTGGAAGGGACCCCAGGGATGGTTTTGTGGCAGGGACAGCTCCCAGCACGCCAGGCTGCTCCGTGTCCTGTCCAACCTGGAACATTCGGGGCACATCAACGCGTTTGTGCAGCAGAATAAGGAGGGTTTGTTCTGTGCCCCCGCCCGGCCCTGCCCCGTCCTGCTGCTGGTGAGACCCGACACGGCTCAAGGGAGCCCATGGCATGGGGGAAAGCGAGAAAAGCGCTTTTTGCATCAGGTGCGGGGCGGCAGATGGCCGGAGCGCCGCGGAACAGGTGGGGGCATTGTGCGGTGACCCTCCCAATTAAGTTCGCTTAATTTGCTCCATCTCTATTAGCAACTGCGGGCTCGAGGGCTCCGCCTGTGGCTCCGGCCCCGCAGCCCCATCTGTGCCGGCCCCGAGCTAAATCTGTCTCGGGTGGGGGCAGCTGGGGAGCAGCTGAAGGAGCTGCAAAGCTCTGACACCGCGCTGGCCCTGCGCTCACACCGGAGCTCTTTCGGGGCCGTCCCGTTTCCCGGGGAGCAGCAAGGATGGGGACTTTTCCCGGCTCTCCCTTTTCCCGGCTCTCCCAGTTTTCCCGAGGAGCAGCAGAGACGGGGACTTTTCCCGGTTCTCCCGTTCCCCGTCTCTCCCGTTCCCCGTCTCTCCCTTTCCCCGTCTCTCCCGTTTCCCGTCTCTCCCGTTTCCCGGCTCTCCCGTTCCCCGTCTCTCCCTTTCCCCGTCTCTCCCTTTCCCCGTCTCTCCCTTTCCCCGTCTCTCCCTTTCCCCGTCTCTCCCGTTTCCCCGTCTCTCCTTTTCCCCGTCTCTCCCGTCTCTCCCGTTTCCCCGTCTCTCCCGTTTCCCGGCTCTCCCGTTTCCCATCTCTCCCGTTTCCCGACTCTCCCGTCTCTCCCGTTTCCCGTCTCTCCCGTTTCCCGGCTCTCCCGTTCCCCGGTGCCCCGGTCCCGCTGCGGGGCCAGGCTGCCCGTGCGGGGATGTGCGGTGCCGGGCTCCGGGATGGGGCCGGACCCGCAGTTGTCTCTCTGTCAGCTCCCAGCTGGCAGCAGCTGCTGCTGAGCCTCCCTTTCATGGCCTGCCAAAAGCGGCCGGGGCGCTTCGCTCCCCCCCTGCCCTTTAATCCTGACTTCCATCGTTCTCCAGGCCGGGCCTGCCCTCCCCTCCCGTCCGTGTGTGGCATCACAAAGTCGGGGGGCAGAGGCTGTGTCGGGCTCTGCTCTTCCTTCCCTCACCCCGAATGTTCGCTGGGCTGCCCGAGGCCGGAGGAGCTTGGGGAGCAAGGGGTTAACCCAGGGATGTGCGAGATGCCCGCTGGAGCCCTCGGGCCCTTTGCTGGGCCACCCCGGGCTTCCCGTGGAGCAGGGCAGGAGCCCGGGACTGCCCGGGATTGCCCCAGGACCCGGCTGCCCTGGCACCACCAGTGCCCTCCAGCACGGGCAGCACAAGAGCAAGGAGACGATTCCGCAGTTTTCCTTGGAGTCCCTGGTGGAGCCAGAAGCGGGGTTCAGCCGCAGCCACCCCTGCTGCCGGCACGCTTTGGCCCTGGCCAGCCCCAGCGAAGTCTGGGCCCGCCTGGCTTTGGCTCCGGAGCTGGGCACGGTGCCAGCGGCTTTCCCAACGCCCAGGGCACGGGAATGCAGCCCAGAGCCCGGCACGGAGCAGGGCTGGCATTTCCCTGGCATGGAACAGGGCTGGCACTTCCCTGGCACGGAGCGGGGCAGGCACGGAGCAGGGCTGGCCCTTCCGTGCCACGGGCACTCCCTCCTGCCTGGCACGGGCTCCTTTGCGGGTTCCTGCCTGGGCTTGGCTCCCCAAGGGTGGCAGGGCAGGGGGCTGGGGGCTGGGGGATGTGGATGTGGATGTGTTTATCCCGGCCGGTTTGCCCGCACTCAGCACATTCCTGCTGCCCTCCGCAGAGCTGGGGCACCGCTGGGAGGGAGCGGGGTCACCCTGGCTGCTGCAGGAGCTCTGCAAACAGCGAGCTGGGAGGGCTTTGGTGGCTTTAAACTGCACGAAGGGAGGTGGCGATTAGAGATAGGAGGAAATTGTTGGCTGTGAGGGTGGTGAGACCCCGGCAGCTGCGGCTGCTCCGTCCCTGGAGGAGCTCAAAGCTGGCTTGGAGCAGCCTGGGGCAGGGGAAGCTGTCCCTGCCTGCTTCCCAAGGCAGTGGGCCTGGGTGAGCTCCAAGGTCCCTTCCAGCCCAAACCACTCCAGGATTCTGTGATTTCATGGATCACCCATGTCCCGCCACCCTGGCTAAACGCCTGAAATATCATCTCCTTCTGCTGAAGGGTATTTCCAGCTGGGAAATCTTTTGTGAGGTGCTCCCCAGCAAGTCCCTGCTGGGCTCCTGTGACAGGGACATTCCCTGTGCCCACCCCTGCCATCCTGTGACAAAGCTGTGGCAGGGACATTCCCTGTGCCCACCCCTGCCATCCTGTGACAAAGCTGTGACAGGGACATTCCCCTGCCCTGAATGCACTCCCCAGTGCCCTCTCCCTGCAGGCGCGGGTGTTTTTTCCCCCCGAGCACACGTGGCAGCCCCGGTGGGAATCGCCCGGCCGGGCAAAGTCCGGGCTGGGGACACGGAGAGCGGCGCTGGAATAAAAACAAACTTTTTGTCCATTCAGCGTGGGGCCGTAAAGCAGCGCTCGAGTGGCGCTTCCATGGGGGAGCACTGTCCTGCAGCACAAGGAATCACCTTCCAGCCCCTGCTGCCTCCCGCAGGGAAGTTCCCCGTTTCTTCCCAGGTTTTCCTTGGCTTTCCCGGCGTGCAGGAGAGCTCCGGTGTGAGCAGAGCCGAACCAGCCCCAGCCATGCACACAGAACCAGGGAGCTGGGGTGGTTCTCAGTGACCCACAGTGTGGCTCCTGTGGGCAGCAGGGAGCTCAGGGGGACGTTAAATCGTTAATCTGGATTGGTTTTGTCTCCTCGAAATGCAGGGAGTGGGAAGAGTGTCTGGAAAGCAAGGAGGAAGGAGCGTGAAGTCCAGGGTTTGATGATTGTTGCAGTAGAGATAATGGAACTGAGGCGTGTATTTGAGAGCAGACTTAAAAACATAAATTAAAATAAATAACATAAAAATGTATATAATGCTTATGAGACCCTATTTCAGAGCTGCCTCCAGCCCTGGGGTCCAACATGAGCAGCACCTGGAGCTGCTGGAGAATTCCAGAGGAACCCATGGAGCTGCTGCAGGGCTGGAGCCCCTCTGGAGCCAGGCTGGGACACCTGGGGGTGCTCACCTGGAGAGAGGGGCTGGAATAGAATTCCCAGATTGGCTGTGGCTGCCCCTGGATCCCTCCCAAGGCCAGGCTGGATGGGTTTGGAGAAGCCCTGCCCAGGCTTGTCCCTGCTGGGTCAGGGCCAGGGGCAGGGTCAGGGACCAGGCCAGGGACATGGATAGGGCCAGGGACAGACACAGGGACCAGGCCAGGGACACGGACAGGGACAGGAACAGGGACATGGACAGGGACACGGATGGGACAGGCACAAGGACCAGGCCAGGGATGGGACAGGAACACGGACAGGATAGGGACAGGACACCGACACAAACATGGACAGACACAGGGACAGGGACATGAACACGAACACGGACAGGACAGGGACAGGACAGACACACTGACAGGGACAGGGACAGGACAGACACACAGACAGGGACAGACACACGGACAGACACACGGACAGGGACAGACACACGGACACGGACAGGACAGGGACAGACACACGGACAGGGACAGGACAGACACACGGACAGGGACAGACACACGGACACGGACACACCGGGGACGCCGCCGCCGTCTCTCTGGCGCCCTCTGGCGGCCGCAGCGGGGGCAGCACCCGGCGGCTCCCGCGCGGGGGAAAAACGCGTTTGTTTTTTAATTTAAACATAATTTTGCAGTAAGGAAAAAGAGAACGGTGAGTCCAGCCTCAGTCACGGGGTCCTGACGTGGAGAGCCTGGCGGGAGCAGTGGGGCTGGGGTCTGTTTGTGCTGACCCCCCCGCTCCACTGTGGGGCTGCAGGCTGAGGGCCGCCAACATCCCAGGGAGTAACTTGGGCTGAAAACCAGAGGGAAAAGGGTGAGAAACCATCCCACGGAGAGGATGGAGGCAGGAGCAGGGTGGGATGGGGCTCAGGACATCCCATCCTGATGGCACCTCCACACTAGCAATGCAGAGAGTGGGGAGCCCTGTGGGGGAATGTGGGGTTTGTGCCCCCAGCCCAGAAGCTGTTTAGCAGGAATTGGAGGTGATGAAACAGCAGAAAAATGCAGCAGCACGTGCCCCAGGGCAGCTGCAGGGAGCTGCTTCCTGCCTGGCCTCACGGAGCAGCAATGTCCCGTGGGGCAGCAGCAGCTCCGTGGATGTCACCGTGTCACCGGGATGTGGTGACGCTGCTTTCCCCCTGCCACGGGGGGACGAGGACCTGCCACCACTTTCTGAAGCAGCACCTGTCAGGCCAATCCTTCAACATGAACCTGCAACAAGGGTGACTTATTTTTCTTGAGAAAATACACCATTTTCCCCGCCAATATGCGTAATTTTCTAATTAGGATTAGTTGGAACAAGATGATCTTTAAGGTTCTTTCCAGCCCAACCCATTCTGTGATCCAATGACCTTGACCACGAACTTGTGCCATGGGCAGGATGGGATGCCACCACGCCACCAGCCTGGGGACGATGCCATCATGCCACCAGCCTGTGGTGCCTTATCAGAGCTGTCAGCCCTGCAGCTCCCTCTCGTTCGTGTCCTTATCCAAGGCAGCAGCCCTGGGGACACAGCCCTGGGACGGTCCCTGAGCCACACGGGGCAGAGGCTGAAGCACCCAGGGCTGAATCCTCAGCACGGGGAGGGCTTGGGGGTCCTGCTGCAAGTCCTGGGCTGCAGGCTGAGCATCTCCATGTGTCTGCAGCCCAGGGGCCCGGCAGGATGGGTGGGATCCAGGTAAGGGTTCACTTCCTGGGCAGGAGCTCTCCCGAACACATCCCAAGCCTCTGCAGCTCCTCCTCAGGCGTTTTGTGTGCTGCAGAACCAGCTCCCGGATGCTCAGCCTGTGAGCAGCCTCCTGTGCACTGCCCCGAGGTCCAGCCCCTTCATTCCCCCGTAAATTCCATGGAACAGGGTGCTCTGGGTGCTCCCTGCTCCTCAATATTCATCCCCTGTAAATCCCATGGAACAGGGTGCTCAGGGTGCTCCCTGCTCCTCAATATTCACCCCCAGTAAATTCCATGGAACAGGGTGTTCTGGGTGCTCTGGGTGCTCTCTGCTCCTCAATATTCACCCCCTGTAAATTCCATGGAACAGGGTGCTCTGGGTGCTCTGGGTGCTCCCTGCTCCTCAATATTCATCCCCTGTAAATCCCATGGAACAGGGTGCTCTGGGTGCTCAGGGCACTCCCTGCTCCTCAATATTCACCCCCGTAAATTCCCTGGAACAGGGTGCTCTGGGCACTCCCTGCTCCTCGATATTCATCCCCCTGTAAATTCCCTGGAACAAGGTGCTCAGGGTGCTCTGGGTGCTCTCTGCTCCTCAATATTCACCCTCTGTAAATTCCATGGAACAGGGCACTCCCTGCTCCTCGATATTCACCCCCAGTAAATTCCCTGGAACAGGGTACTCTGGGTGCTCTCTGCTCCTCAATATTCATCCCCTGTAAATTCCCTGGAACAGGGTACTCTGGGTGCTCTGGGCGCTCCCTGCTCCTCGATATTCACCCCCTGTAAATTCCATGGAACAGGGTGCTCAGGGTGCTCCCTGCTCCCCAATATTCACCCCCTGTAAATTCCATGGAACAGGGTGCTCTGGGTGCTCCCTGCTCCTCGATGTTCCCAGCTCCGGGCTGAGGGAGCGCCCCAAGGATGCACACAGAGCCTGCCGGGGGGTACTGCACCTGCGGGATTTGGGGTGCCCTGTGCAGGGCAGGGCGCTGGCACCAGCTGGGGCTCTGGGGCACCTCCCCGGCTGCCACCCGAGCCGAGCCGAGCCGAGCCGAGCCGAGCCGAGCGTGCCACAACAGCCCCGGGGCTCGTTGGGGCCCACGGCGCTCATTAGCGGAGCTGGTGCCTGTAATCAGCCTAATGAGGGGGTGCCCGGGCCCGCAGCAGCAGCAGCAGCAGCAGCAGCAGCAGGGGCAGCTCCGTGACCTCCTTTCGGCGCCTTTCATCCCCCGCTCCTGCGTTCCCTTACCCGGGCCGGCTCCGCCCGGGCACGCGTGGGCTCGGCCGGGGCCCTGCCCGGCTCCTGGGAATGCCGGAGTGGGAATGGCAGAGTGGGAATGCCAGCCTGGGAATGGCAGACTGGGAATGCCGGACTGGGAACGCCAGACTGGGAATGCCGGAGTGGGAATGGCAGAGTGGGAATGCTGGCCTGGGAATGCCAGCCTGGCAATGCCAGCCTGGGAATGCCCGCCGCAGGAACGGCTCCGGCTCACGGCCCAAACCTGGCACTGGTGGCAAATGTGGTGTCACCCCTGCCCTGGGGGCTTCTGCACCGGAGCTGCCGCTCCTGCTGTGCCCAGAATCCCACAGGGGTCCCAGATCCCACAGGGGTCCCAGATCCCACAGGGGTCCCAGATCCCACCAAGCCTGCCCAGGGAAGCCCAGCAGGGATAAGGGATGCTGAGCCAATCTGCCAATCTTGGGGAGATGCTGGCGGGGTCAGTCCGTGTGCTGACACCCTCAAGGGGATCTCCCCTTTTGCCAGGGGTCCTGCAGGCCTGTCTTCCCCCAGAAACCAAACAGGAGGATGGGGCTGGGTGAGGAGAGCTAGGGACGCTGCCCCGTGGGCAAAGAGCAGTGCCTGGGTGCTCCCAGCTGGCACCGAGGGCTTGGCTCAGTCAGTTCTGTGCCAAATGCAGCTGCAGGGACAAGAAAAGCCAAGCGCTGGGGCTGGATGGTGTTTGGGACAGGTCCCTGGTGCGAGAAGGGCTGTGGGTGCCAGGGGCCTGGCATGGGGGGCACTGATCCCTGCTCCAGGAGGGTTATCCCAGCACCACCAGGCTCAGGGTGCAGCAAAGAGCCCGGCCCAGCTCCTGCTCCTCACTCTCCTGCAGCTGCCAGGTGGGAAACCGTGTCTTCCTTAACTCAGCCCTGCCTTGGCCGTGCCCCAAAATAAACCTACACTCGTTCCTGCCCTGCCTCGTCCTCCATAAAACAAAAGGACCTTTTTTATTTGTGTGGCAGATGAACTCCATGCTCCATGCAGCCACTGGAGCAGCAGGCAGAGCGTGGTGAGGGTGAGCAGGAAGGATGAGAATGGTTGTTGGAATCCTACATGCTGGAAATTTTAAACTTCCTGTGCTGAAGGGCACAGACCCACCAAAAAAAATACCATATTTGACCTGAGGCTGTGAAAAAAGCTTCCAAAATTAATTGACAACACTGGGATTATGACTCTGTAGTTTGATTAGAAGTGTGTGATATCACTGAGCAGAAGACTTAGAGTTTAGAGCTTTAAAACACATCAATATATATGGAGCAAGATAGAAGTTTTAGAACAGTAGCTAGCTGTTCTTCTTCAGGTTCTTCTTTGTCCAAGTTCTGTCCAATTCCAAAAAAAGTGTTTTGGAACTGGACAGAAAAATCCACATGGTGGACTTTGAGTGATTAGTTATTGAGTTAAAAGGGAGAGCAGGCAGGATAATAATGATGAGGGTGAACAGACAGGCTGAGGGTGATGAAGGTGAGAAGGCAGGCTGAGGGTGATGAAGGTGAGAAGGCAGGCTGAGGGTGATGAAGAAGGAGGGCAGGCAGGCTGAGGATGATGATGATGATGATGATGATGATGATGATGAAGGGGGCAGTCTCCCTCGCAGCCCCATGCCAGGCAGGGTGCTGGGGGGGGGGGGGCAGACAGGCTGAGGATGATGATGATGATGAAGAAGGGGGGCAGGCAGGCAGGCTGAGGATGATGATGATGATGATGATGATGATGAAGAAGGGGGGCAGGCAGGCTGAGGATGATGATGATGATGAAGGGAGCAGTGTCCCTGGCAGGCCCATGCTGGGCAGGGTGATGTGAGTGATCAGGCAGGCTGAGGATGATGATGATGATGAAGAAGGGGGGCAGGCAGGCTGAGTGACGATGATGATGACGATGCTGACGATGATGAAAGGGGCAGCCGCGCACCTCTCAGGGGCGCTGGGTGTGACTCAGGCCGCCCAGCTGGCAGCGATCGCGGCTCAGCATCCCGGCCCGGCCCGGCCCGGCTCCCTGGCCCCGCTCCAGGCCCCGCGGCCCCGCGGCTGCCCCGACAGGACGGGCGGGTTTGCAGCGGGCACGGAACCAGCCCGGCTCCCTGCTGGCACGGCTCAGCTCCGCTCCATCCCCACCATCCCTGCCCCGGCACCGCGGCTGGGTGAGGGTCTCCTGCTCGGGCTCTGTGCCCGTGTCACCCTGGGGCACAATGACACTTGTAGCTCAGAGGTTTCCAGTGCCCCGGGGACGGTGGCAGCCCAGATTTGGGCCGGATGGCTGCTCCGGACACGGGGCAGTGAGTCAGCCCGCTGCGAGATGGTTCTTGCGGGTCCTGGAGCTCCTGTGCCCATCCCACGAGCCAGAGCATCCCCATCACCCCTGGCACCCCCTTTCCCCTCTCGCAGACTCAATTCCCCCAGCACCATGGCCTGGGGCTGTGGGAGGGGGCCAGCAGGAGGCTGAGCTGCCCAGGAGGGGCAGTGGGGCAGCAGAGGGGGAAGCACGGCTCCCCACACACACAGAACACTGCCTGGGCTCCCCACACTCCGTGGTTTAACGTGTTCCCCTTCCCGCTGCCCACAGGCTGCCACACCAGCACAGCCAGCCTGAAATAGCGTGGCACAGGGGGAAAACCAGGCAGAGCAGGCCCTGCTCCAGCCGTTCCTGTGGCCATGTGGCAGTGCCAGCGTGGGAGGTGGCAGTGGGCACCAAGCTGGGGCAGCAGCAGCACGGCTGGTACCACCCATATGTTTTTTCTTAAACACTTTTGCTGTTATTAGTTTTTTTTTACACAATGATGTAATTAATATGTTGTAGATGATTTGGAGCCTTACCTTTTTTAGTGCATTTTGGCTCAGTCTATGGCAGACAGTGGGATTGTGCTTTTACCTCTGGGGCAGTCAGTTTTAGGTATACTGTGCACTTCTTTAGGTGAAGGCAAACTGAGGCTTGCACTTTGCTGCTAGAGGAACGGAGAAAAATGTATTGGCAATATTGATAGTGGCATACTATTTTGTTGCTCTGGACTCTAGCTTGTATTGGAGTTTCAGCGTGTTTGGCACAGCAGCGCTCAGCGGTGGAGTCACTTTATTTAATGCACAGTAGTTTACAGTCAATCTTTATTTTTTTTTAGATTACACAGAGGCTAAATGGGGTTGTTGAAGGGTGATCTCCAGAGGCAGCTGGAGCTGGCAGGGAGGAGCAGATTCTGCCCAGACAGCCACCAGCCTGCCCAGCAGGTTCCACTGGGCACGTCCCAGTCCTCTCAGCACTGCTGCTCTCGGCTGTTTCATGGAGACATCTCATAATTCCCCCTGATCTCCCCCAGTAATGACCCTGGGAAGAGCTGCTGGGGGTGCAGAGAGGGGCTCGGGCAGGAGGGCTTGGTGCCCAGCAGGAGCTGAGCCCAGCAGTGATGAGTGCTGGGTGTGCAGGCTTCCCTCAATCCCACAGCACTGTGATCCCTGTGCTCCTGAGCCCTCCTGAGCTTCCTAGGAGGGGAAACATAATTTTCTCCTCTCCTCTGTATTTTTAGATTAGGAAGGCAAAGCCTCTCTCCTCCAGGGCAGCTTCCAAAGGAGGTGTTTGGCCACTGCAGCCAAGGAGGCTCCCGGGTGCCCATCCCTGGAAGTGTTCAAGGCCAGGTTGGAGCACTGTGGTCCCGTGGAAGGTGTCCTTGCCCACGGCAGGGGGTGGAATGGAATGAGCCTTCAGGCCTTTCCAACCCAGCCCTTGCTGTGATTCCACGATTCCATCCGCCCAGCCCCTCCTGGCAGTGCCATTCCGCAGCTTTGGGAGCCGGGGAAGGGGTGGCTGGAGCACAGCTCGCAGGAACCAGCCCAGCTCACAGAAATAGCAGCGACAGGAGGAGCGTTTGCTGTACCCGACCTTCTGCTTTGTACGGCTCCAGTGCTGCTTCTCCAAACTAAAAATACCTCTTACCTTGGCTGCTCCAAGGAAGAACACTTGCTCGGCAGGTTGTTTAGGATTCAGGGGAAGAGAGTTCAGGCAGAGCTCAATTAGACTGCCTTAATTTACAAGCCAAGTTCTGTGTCTGCATGATTTGCTTCGCTTGTGTGTGCACATTTTAAAGCACGGAGCAATGCTGTGGGAGGGCGTTTTTTACTGCACGTACTTAGGGCAGAAATTCCGCTGTTATTCACATGTTTACAGCCCTCCTCGTAATGAAACTGCTGCCTTTTCTGCCATATTAAAAAAAAAATAAAAGAGCTGGTGATGTGCTGAAATGAGCAGAATATGTGGGAGGATAAAGACGTGCGTTGCAGATCGTGGATCTCCTCGTGAGCTCTGCCTTCTCCTGCTCGTTCCTGCTGTCCAGCTGGGCAGTGCTGGTTAATTCTGGGAGCTCTTCTCGGAAGGGATCCGTGTGTGGAAGCAAGCTGAGAAGTTGCTACATTTCTCTGTGATGTATGTGAATTTTTTTCTCACTCAGAAGTCGTAGCCATACTTGACTTTATTTGGAAGCAATCCCTGTATTTCCCATGGCCCGGAATCACAGAACCATTAAAGCTAGAAAAGACATCCAAGATTATCCAGTCCAACCTAAGGGAGGACTCCTGCCAAAAAAACCTCCAAGCAACATCCTCCTTGCCCATAAGTTATTATGGCAGCCTATGCTGACAGCGAAATAACTGAAAACTCCACAAACCGGATTCATAAAGCCCAGAATTAGGAAAACCATGGTTTTGGAAGGGATCAGCGACCCGGCCGGACACTTTTCCCCCTGCTGTGAACTTGCTGCATTTCCTATTCCTGCTTATTAAGCAGGCAGCTGACAGCTGCTGGCAAAGCCTGGGAATAGCAGAGGAGCGTGGCGTGTCCGGAGGCTCTCCGGGCCTCTTTTGGGCAGCAGCTCGGGAGCAGCTCCTTAGGTGGGATAGCCCTGCGTGTCCCAGCCAGAAATAGCCCTGGGAATCTGCTCCTCCCGGCTGGGAACGCCGGGCTGCTTGCTGGGAAAGGGGAACACACGTCTGTCCTGCAGGAGGAAACCAGCCCAGACTTTGGTGGCGGGTCCTGGAGGATCTCTGGGTGGTTTTTGGTTTTTAATCACTCCCTCGCTGTCTGAGTGCAGACACGGCCACCCATCCTCCCCTTGGAGGCTGCAGTGGGTCTGTGTCCTGATCCAGTGTGGGCTGGGATTCCTGCAGGGCTCTGCCTGTCCGCTGGGGAAAACTCATCAATTTCAACATGCCAATTAATGAGCACATCTTCAACTTAGGCCTAAACACAGGTGACTTCTGTCCTGTCCTTGTCCCTCACAAGAGCATTGACTCTTACGTGGGTGCAGCACTAGGATCTGCCCTCGGTGTAAGGAATTCATTTTAGTTTAAGTACTTTAAAAACCCTTTTTAAATGTCAGGAATGGTAATGTTGTCTTGAGGCCGGAAGTGCCAGAAAACTGTGAATTATACTTGAGGAAAACGTTGTCTTTTGGACTTTTGACCCATGTGGGGCCGTTTTAATGCAAACAGCAGCGTGCAAGCACGGCGAGTGACACTCCAGAGCGGAGCTGGAGCTTCCTGCAGGTGCAATTCCTGCTTCCTGCTGCACGGAATGCACACCTCTGCTGCTTGTGTTCACGTGGTGAGCATCTCCCTCTGTGTATTAAACACTCCAGCCTGCTTTCATCAGAGAATGGAGTGGTTTGGGTTGGAAAGGACCTTACAGACTGCCTGGTTCTACCATGGGCAAGGACACCTTCCACTGTCCCAGGCTGCTCCAACCTTGGACGTTCCAGGGATCCAGGGCAGCCACGGCTGCTCTGGGCACCCTGTGCCAGGGCCTGCCCACCCTCAAAAACAGGAATTCCTCCCCAATATCCCACCTGGGAGCGGGAAACCATTCCCCTTGTCCTGTTTGGTGTGTGTTTAACCCAAAGTGTCACCCCAAACATTTTACATTGGAAAATTGTGGGGTACTGAGCAAATATCAGCAGCACAGGGGAGCCCCTTGGAAAGCAACAAAAGGCAGATGCTCTGCCTCCCCTTGGAGCTGCAAATCCCAGCCCTCGGAGCCCATTTCCTGAGCAAATCCCCTCCCATAAAGCTGCCGGTGCCATCTGGCAGGAGCACGTCAGGGATCCGAGCGGGAATTGTCGCTGTTTTGTCCCTAAAATGTGCGTGTGGTGCCATGTGCCTCATGGGGAGCCCAGGCTTTTCCTGGGAATGTCCTTCCCATTAGGTGCTGCGTGGTGCCCTCTGATTCATCCCTAAAAGGCTTTGGGAGAACGTGTTCAGTCCTTAGGGTGTAATTTATGGGGATTATTCATATCCCAGAAGGGGGGGAGCTGCTGCAATCCCCCTCAGAGTCACCGCAGGAGGGGATTCCTCAAAAACCTCCCCAAAAGTGAGCACGGGGAGCTGAGGAACTGTAGGGAAACATAATACATAATATATAATGAAGAACAATCCATGAAACAAAAAAATTTTTTCATTTATCTGAAGAAACTGAACTCAAACCCCCAAGCTTTGGCATTTTCCAAACGCCAATTTTAAGAAACTAAACTTTGGAGTTTTCCAAACCAGTTAGTGTTGAGTCTTGAATTTATGAGCAATACGCATCCAATAACTGAACAAATGCAATTAAATTAATTTTTAAAGCAATTATTTCAAGCTTCTTGGAGCAGGCAAAGCAAATATTGGAAATAGCATCCTTGCTGAGGCACAAAGTTTATTTTATGACAAAGCGCCAAAGTGTTCTGATGACTTAGAGATATAAACTGTGAGCAATCAAATTGTGTTTTGAAGGACAAGTCAAATATGTGCCTCTTTATTATGGTTTTTTATATATTATGTTTTATATTGATTTCCTGATATAATGCTTTTTGGTTATAATCAGATACTACTACATACATATTATAATATATCAATATTATAATAGTGGTATGCTGATCTATAATTACATCGATATGTTACTATTAATATACAATAGTTATTATGTTAATATTAACATCAAGTGTGCATTGCATGTTATGAATTATGCATGATGGATTGTTATTACATATGATACATTACCATAGATACTATAATATACTATACATTACATATTGTTATATGTAGAAATATACGGTATTTATTTATACTGTATATTGCTATATTGATAACATGTATGTATTAATATATGTAATATATTAATATGTATTATTACAGCTAATATGTATTAATACCACAAACATCTACCACCTCCACTTCACACTACCTGCTACCCTCGTCCGCTAATTAGACGAGCAGAAATGCCCACGAAAGCGGCAAATCTTATCATAACTTTCAGATCAAGGCCTGGAAATCAACTTTTATTAGTTAATAACGCCAAATCTTTAAATTCCGCTTTATTTAGGTTTTATTTCTGAGGGACCCCCTCACGAGGGAGGTACCATCGGCGGGCGAGGCGCGGGGGTCGACGGGGGAGGCGACTCCCGCCGCCCCCGCCGCCTCCCCCGTCGACCCGTTCCCCCCCGTTCTCCCCGATGGTAGAGCCCACGGCGGGAAACCCCGCGCCCGCTTCACACAATGCGCGCGCAGTTCGCGGCGCGGCCGCTGGCGGCGCTGCAGCGCCCGCCCCGTGGGGGTGCCCGGATGTGGCCGCGCCGGAAGAGAAGCGCGTCTCCTCAGGGCCCGCCATCTTGTGCGGCAGCGAGCAGGGCGCGGGGGGCCCGGTAGCATCCGCGCAGGATCCCGCCGACGGGGGCCCATCATGCCCGGACACCTGCAGGAGGGCTTCGGGTGCGTCGTCACCAACCGCTTCGATCAGCTCTTCGATGACGAGTCCGACCCCTTCGAGGTGTTGCGCGCGGCGGAGAGCCGGAGGAAGGAGAGCGGCGGCGGCGGCGGCGGGAGCCAAGCGGGCGGCGGGGCCCGCGGCCCGGCGGGCGCCCAGAGCGGCTCCTCTGGCGGGGCTGGCGGAGCAGGCCAGGCGGGCGGCGGCGCGGGCAGCGCGGCCAAGCAGCTGCGCAGGGAGTCGCAGAAGGAGCGCAAGAACCCGCTGCCGCCCTTCGCCGGCGGGGACCGCCGGGAGGATGGCGGGGGCCAGCCCGGAGCGCCGCTGCGGAAGGAGGGTGAGCGGGCCGGGGGCTCGGCGGGGAGGGTCGGCCGGGCCGCACGGAGGGGGCCGGGGCAGGGCCGAGCCGCACGTGGGGCCGCGCATGGCGGAGCCCGCCCGGGGCGCCCGCGGGGCCGGCGGCGGCGGCGGCTCCGGGCTCGGCCGGCCCCACGTGTCCCGCGGCTCGGCCCGCGCAAAATGGAGTCGGGCGTGCGGGGCGGCCGGGGCTGCCTCGGTGCCCGCGGGAGGGAGAGGGGCAGCGCGGAATGGGAAAGGCCAGCCGTGAGGGGAGTCGCGGGGTGGCTCGCGTTGGAAGGGATGTGAGAGGCCATCCCGGTCCATCCCTGCCACAGGGCACCTTCCACTGGCCCAGGCTGCTCCGGCCGCGTCCAGCCTGGCCTTGGGCGCTTCCACGGACCCCGGGGCAGCCACAGCTGCTCTGGGCACCCTGTACCAGGGCCTGCCCACCCTCCCAGGGAAGAATTCCTTTCCGATATCCCATTTAAACCGGCACATGGAATCCTGGTGTGGTTCGGGTTGGAAAGGCCCTTCTCGTTCACCCCATGCCATGGGCAGGGACACCTTCCACTAGGCCTGGTTGCTCCAAGCCCCGTCCACCCCTGTATCCTGAACTTGACTCGTGTTTCATGGGCTCCGATGGATTTTACAGGATATCTGGAAGTTCCTGGGCTTCCCAAGATCCGTTTGGGTCATTTTCTAGGGGAACAGCGTTGATAGCCATCTTCTTGTTTTCATCCATATTTAAATAATCACTTGCACGAGTTCTTAGTTTCTCTAAATTTTCACGGCGTCTTACATGAAAAACTTTGGGAAAAGGAAATGAAAGCACAAAGAGACTGAAGAACGCGCTTTGGGAGCTGGGAGGCCGGGCCCCGCATGGACAGGGAGGGATGTGGGCACATGGCGTCCCGTGCGGGCAGCGGCTCCACCGCGCCCAGGCTCCAGCGCTCGGCAGGTGGGTCACAGCTCGGGCTCCAAGGAATCCTTGGAAAAAAACCCCCATCGGAGCGTGGTGGCAGCAGGTGACGTGGGAGCAAGGGAATAAATAACAGGTTAAGTGCAATTTCAGCAAGCTTTTCACAGAGCGCGATGCTACGTGAGAGCATCTTAAGTGCTTCCCCATTTATGTTACAGAGTGGTTCTGATTCTCCACTGGTTTATACTGTTAAAGAAAGAAATAATTTTAGTATGTTATTCGTTTTGGAAAGTGGGTGTTGTAAATATTCGAAAGCACCTTGTGAGAAGACGAATTTAGGAGCGATGTTAGAAATGCTCTTTGCTCGTGGATCTCGCGCTCAGTAAGGTTAGGAGTGTTTTCTGTGTGAGGGATGCAATGGTTTTTCTGGAGTCCCAGTTCGCCAAGCCAGTGTCCTCTGGAAGCCTTAGGGGGTGCAGGATTGCCCCACGAGGTACACCTGGGACACCGCAGAGTCCTCGGCACCGCAGGAGGAGGGCTTTGGGCAGCCCCTCTTCCGATTTTCACAGCTTGTTTTCAAGAGCAGCGTGAAAAATAACTATTTTCGTGGTTTGTTGTGATAGTGAAACAGAGAAAGTCGGAGCTGCTGTTGTAGCAGTGTGGTAAACAAAGTCAAGTTTGAAAATGTCTATTTTTGTGCGTGGCTGTTTTTGCAGTTCTGGCATCATAAAGGTGCTCGATGCCAGGGTTTGTTTCCTGTGCGAATGTATTTTAAGCTATTCCACTGCTCCATAAGGCTGCAAGTGATTTGCCTGCTGAATTAGCAGTTCAAAGCTTGGCGATGCTGAGAAATAACTCGTATTTTGGGTTAGGCTTCAGCAGGAGCCGGGTTTTTCTGAGTGCAGGGCGTTGAACTGGAAATTCAAAAGCCGTGGCTGTTCCATTCCAGTTCTGCAGCATGCCTGCTCCTCTCCCTGCTTCTGCTCCCGGGGGATGCCCGTCCCCTCTGGAGAGCCCTTCTCCCAGTGCAGCCCGCTGGCTTTAACCCCTTGCTTCCCCAGGGAGTCGGGAATGCTTGGGGAGCTCCGTGTGCCATGCAAACTTCATGTTAAACACGACTTGGAAGGTGAGGGAGGCATTGTTCATCTGGGTGTGTTGGCTTGGATATCATTACAACTGCAACTTCTGTGGCCCCACCCAAATTTGACATTGCTTGCTAGGCAGGAACTCGATTCTTTAAAAAATAATTAAAAGTCAGCTTTGGATTTAAAAGCTGGTTTGTTAATTTTGGAGCCAGTGCTTTGGCAAGACAACGGTGTAAGAAATGTGTTTGTCCTCATCTTTTAAAGAAGAGTAAACAAGGCCTTTCACATGAGTGCAAAAGAAAACTGTGTTAGATCTTTGCGAGGGCTTGGTAGAGAAGAGAATGCCCACGGGAGGGTTTTATTTGCAATAAAAACCCTTTTAGGAGGCCTAGGCAGGGAGGAAGAAGGCTGGGCAGCTCGGTGGCACTGTGGATTCTCAGCTGTTTTGAGGAGTGCACCAGAAGGAGAATCTTTGTCAGGGAATGTTGGGCTGGGAGGATCCATGTGGGTGAGGAGCTGGGTTAGTCACTGACCAGCACCTGCAGGTGACACCTCTCTAGGACAGATGGTGGCACTGCTGCCCAGAAGAGTTTCCAAGAACAGAATCACAGGATCATTCAGGTTGGAAAGCCCCTCCAAGACCATGGGGTCCAGCTGTTAGAGCAGCACAGGATGACTGTCCTAGGGAGCACAGGATTGACTGGTCCTAGGGCCAGTGAGGTGATGCTGGCTTTGTTTGGCTGTTCTTCAAATGAAACCCACTTGTTTTACATGAAAGGCATCTTTCAGTGGAAAAAAAACAATAATAAAATCCTGCTTACCTTCATCTTTGTTTGAAAGTTGACCCTGTTGTTTCATTAGGGATTACCTAAGTTCTCAGTCAAACCCAGTTTGACATCCTGGGTAAAACAGGGACTGAGAAGAGTCAGGTGGGAGTGGGGCTGCTCAGTTCACGCAGCAGTAAAACTTCTCTTCCCGCTCGTTTGCCCGGGGCTGGTATCTGTCCCCAGCACTGCACATTCCGTTGATGTGTGTGGCCTGATGTTGCAGGGATAAGGAGGATTGGCAGGAGGCCTGACCAGCAGCAGCAGCAGCAGCAGCAGGGCGAGGGCAAGCCCATCGACAGGAGACCCGAGCGACGGCCTCCCCGTGAGCGCCGCTTCGAGAAACCCGCCGAGGAGAAGGGCGACGGAGGAGAGTTCTCTGTGGATAAGTAAGAGTTTGTCTTGCTCATTAACAGCTTTCCTAGCTCTGACAGGCAGGCTGTCCTGCCTTCTGCTGCTCAGGTAAAGAAGCTGATTGAATCAAGATTGAATTCCTGTCATGCAAGCGATAACACTCCCCTTTGCCATGGTTTTGTTTGCAAACTTAAGTTATAGGCTGGGAGTGATATGAACAGAGTCATAGGTGTAACTGAATTATGGTTTAAATCAGGATACTCACCATATTTCTCTACATCTACAGCAGATAGCTCAGGAAGGGAACCCAAACATAGCTGTTTCCTGCAGGATGAGATTTGTTTGCTGTTACAGCTGTGGCTTTAATTTGCACAGCTGACTTAAAGCCAGCAAAAGTTTGTCCATGTAGATGTTTGCACCCTGGCTGCAGGGGCTTCAGACCTGGAAGTGGTGAAGCCATCTTAGATCTATGTGAAATTTAAACTGTCTTGAGTATTGTGAGGCAGCCAGAATTTGAGTAATGTTCAAATACTAATGTTTGAGTTGCCAAAGTTAAAATCCTTTTAAAAGTAAGTTGGATAAAAGTGAATTTAGTTGAAATTTTAACATCAGTTAATTATGTAACAGAATACAGAGATTAAATTTTGGAATTAATGCCAGAAGACACAAACAAACAACAGTCCTGAGTATTTGTTTCCAGATTCTAAAATCATGCAACCGCAGAATGGTTTGGGTGGGAAGGGACCTTAAAGGGACACCATGGGCAGGGGCACCTTCCACTATCCCAGGTTACTCCAAGCCCTTCCAACCTGGCCTGGGACACTTCCAGGGATGGAGGAGTGACTTATCTGGAATTAGAGCCTGAACCCAGCTACAAACAAATTCTCAAAGGAAAAGCAAGTAGATAAAGTTCTCAGGGATGAAAAGGACCATGAAGCACGCTGTACATTTTTGGAGGCCGATCCCTTGACCCAGCTTCCAGACAGTAATAATCAAAGCAAAACCAAGTAATTAAAATCCTCAGAGAGGACAAGAGCGTGAGATGCTGTGTGTTTTTGGGGTGCATCCTGACCTGTGTGTGTTCCCTGCAGACCCATCCTGGACCGGCCCATGCGTGGACGTGGCGGCCTGGGCCGGGGCCGTGGCCGCGGGCGCGGGATGGGCCGAGGCGACGGCTTTGACTCTCGTGGCAAACGGGAATTTGACAGACACAGTGGCAGCGATAGATCGTGAGTCTTTGCCTTTTCCTGTCCCCTGTGACTCTCCTTTACCTCCCTGCCCCCCGTTTAAAATTGATCTTTTGAATTTCTGTGTCTGGACACTATAATGTTAACTCAGTTTTGTTAGTTCTGTTTCACATTCACATTTCAGCGGCCTAAAGCACGAGGACAAGCGCGGTGGCAGCGGATCGCACAACTGGGGAACCGTCAAAGACGAGCTAACGTTAGTATCCTGTCACTGCTCAGAAAACCATTAGCACTATGTTAATCAGCCCTAATTATGGCTTGCAGAACACCCAGATTTAGCTGCATTTTTGCCTTTGATCTCCATGGTTTTTGCCACGCTTCTGCAGAGTTTAAAACCCCAGCGATTTCTTGTAGCATAAGAATAGCTTCACTGTTCAGCCAGAGTTTTGGGGAAGTTTGGGAGGCCTTGTGCTGGTTTGGTAACAATTCTTGGTTAAAATGAAACTGTTCTACTTTTAGTAAATTTTGGTCAGAATAAGCACGCATTTTGTAATACAAAAATTCAGCTGTCCCATTGAGATCTTTTTTTAATGCCCAGATCCATTTTGTATTGGGACAGTGGGATCCTTTCAGGAGGGGTAGTAGGAAGCATTGGGGAAAACCATTAGTTAAGTGAAAAGCATAGAGTTTAAAAGCTAGAGAGAGCACCAATCCTTACTGAAACAGTAAATCCACAGTAGATCTTGATTGTTAATCTTACATAGCTTTAAAGAGGGATGAAGTTGTAAAAAGACCCAACTCCCACCGTTATGTAATTGCAGTGAATTGGATCAGTCAGCTGTGACTGAGGAAACGCCGGAGGGAGAGGAGCATCCGCCTGCTGATTCTGAAAACAAGTGAGTACCACTCTCTCCAGGCTCCTGGCTTACCTCAGAGGTGCTGCTCCATTCCCTTTAACCTCTGCTGTTTATTCCACATCTGTTTGGCCAAACTCAGATTAACAGTAGATCATCCACAGTGCTGCTGAATGAGTCTCCTTAAAAACCTTGTGTCTGAAAATTGTTGTGTTTTAACCATTCCTTGGAGTCCTGCAGGCTCTTTCACATTTATTTATTTATTAATAATAATTTCTGATAGACTCTGGATCTTGAGATTGCAGCTCCAGATTCCAAATCCAAAAGTGTCTATGCTCAGATTAGGAAGCAGCACCAAGCAAATGGGACAGAAATGCCAGTGGAAGGCAACTTTCTAAACTCAATTTTCCTGAACAGCCTTGGAGACTGTGTGACTGAGCTGTAGGAGAAAAGTTGTATCTTTCATTGTCCAGGCAGTTTCCAAAGTTACCTGGGTCTCTTCCCATCTCACTTGGACACTGTTACAGGAGGAACCAGGGACTGCATGAATGAAAGAGTAACCAGAGAAGCAGAAGGAGCCTTACTGATACTGAGTTGATGTAAAAATACAATACAAAATTTTATGGTAGCCTGGTGTGACTAATGTTGTATTTTAATGAGGAGTGGGCTTTGTAGAGGACTCAAAAACTGGCAAACAGAATTTTGAAGTACTTGTTCCTGATGATTCCTAAGGTGTTTGCCGTGGCTTGGTTGCCTTGCTGAAAAGTTTTTCTATATAAAAAAGGCATCTCCACATGGGTAACTTTTTAATTGTCTGGTGTTATGTGGATCTTTGCTCTCAGTGTTTCAGCAGAACTGTAGCATGTTTTACTGCAGTAAAACAAACTTTGGCTTGAACAAAACAAATTCTGATTACATCCCATGTCAAAAATCATTCTCTCCTACACAGTTAGAAAAAGTTGAAATACAGTTATTTTGATATAAAACCTTTGCATTGTTGTTCAAAATTAATGGCTGCCAAATGAAGACCCTTGAAATTGAGGCTTGCATGATCTTTTTGCTGTGCATACACAGCATTGGTTTCCTATAAATCAGAAATTCAGTTGCATAAACACACTGAACAATGACCAGAGGCTTCCAGTAGCTGGAATATGATCTGTTATTGAGCACAGTGGTTGTGTGTTTTACTTAAAAATAGCCTTTGGCACTAGGGAGATGTGCTGTATCTCACAAATAACGTGTGTGCAGTTACTTTTTCAAATTAGCTGGAAGTAGAATTTGTTTGAATATTTGTTTTTGATTCAACAAAGGAAGCAAACTATCCAAAGCTGCTTAAATTCTGGTTTTTAAAATACTAAAAAGCTTGAAAGCTGTGGGAAGAATGAGTTCTTACTGCCTTGACTTGAATGTTTATGAATAAAGATGGATTTCAAGAAGGGGGGAAGGAGCTCCAAACAAGTCATGCCAGAAGCTGGGCTTTCAGATTTGGAAATAAAATTGACAGTAATGTGGATATTTGATGGCATGGGTCAATTTTAATTTTAACAGTTTGCTGTGTTTAGAGGTGGCTGAGTGTAATTTTTTTGGCACTCCCTCTAAAGGAGATGAATTTTCCTGTGGTGGATGTAGGTGTTAATATTTTCACCCCTTAACTGCTAAATCCTTGGCAAAGTTCAATTTAGACCCTGGTACGAGCCAGCAAATGGGTTTGGAATTGTATCCGGAGTGTAAATCCTCAGTTGTGACCATGACCTGCCTGAATTGACCACAGGGAGAACGAGGTTGAAGAAGTGAAGGAGGAAGGCCCCAAGGAGATGACCCTGGATGAGTGGAAAGCCATTCAGAGCAAGGATCGTGCAAAAGTCGAGTTCAACATCCGCAAACCAAACGAGGGAGCTGATGGGCAATGGAAAAAAGGATTTGTGCTCCACAAGTCAAAGAGCGAGGAGGTAAAGTGCCTTTCCATACTCTGAGCCTCCACCTTGTGAAGCTTTTGCTGTTGATGAGCATTTTTTGCAGTGGAAGCTCCATTTTGGGAGATGCTGACATGTTGTTGGGAGTTTAGAAAGTGGGAGCAGCATTTTAATTTGAACTTCATTCTTGTTCACATGAGCAACATTCTTTAGCAGCATTGAACTGCTGCAGTAGCACAAGTGGCCATTCTGACTGTGGTTGGGTTCAGGAGCTGAGCTGTGCCCTTAGCTTTGTAAGAATTGCCTCTTGGTGGGAGTTCTAGGGGAATGTTGTCAAGTCTGCTTCCTAAAAAAGGCAGCTTGTGTTATTTAGCATCTGCTCTGCAGTACACAGGCTCATGGTGCCTGCTAAGTGATGTCAGCTTGAAGGAAGACTGGTCATGCCTCAGAGACCTTAAACCCAACTGTGCATCTGAAATTGGTGGTGTGGGTGTCTCCTCACTTAGTGCTGTGACACAGACAAGCTCCTGGGAAGGCAGTTGGAATGATTTATGTGCTCCAGTGACACTCAGCTTAGCTGCTGTAGAATTGTTTTAAATTTGTAGTTTCTCATTTCAGGCATTGCATAATGTTCATTATTCTGTTCCAAGAGTGGCAAGGGGAGATGCACCAGGGAGGGAAATGCTCTTGTTTTGTAATGCAGGGCTGTGCTAATCTTTGGTTCTAATCTTTGTTTTTAGCACTCTGTAATATGTTAAGTAGCTCACTTAAGAGATTGGTGGCAGCAACTTTGTATACTGATGGTGCTGAGTCCTTTGAAGTGGCTGGATAGTGTGTAATACTCTGTTTGCTCTCTAAAATGTACTCCTGCTTTTTCACACCTTGCCAATTTTTCTGCTGGGAGCTGGGATGTAATACAGGGTGGGGGGCACTGCTCAGAGTTCAGTGAAAGTTCCATTTCTGCTCTGTTGAGCCCCCAGTGAGGCTGACTTGGTGACAGACCGGGCTGTTCCCTTGCTGTGTGGGACATTCTTGGAGTGATTGCATGGCTGTGTCTCCTCTGAAGTGTTCACTAAATGCTGCTTTCTCTGGCTGGGGTAGAAAAGGGAATGTGAGTTACATTTAATGCTGCTGTGTGCTGAAAGAATGTGTTAAACAGAAGTATTTATGTGCTTTACCAAGATTTACTAAACCTGGAGTTCTTCAAATTCCCTCAGTCTCTCTGAATCAGATTTATTTGACATTTACTCATTTGAGAGCACTTTTTTTAATATATAAGCCTATTTGATAGTAAAGGTGATGCTACTTGTGAGAAATTGAGAGGCTAGAAAAAGCCAGACTGTATTTTCCATTTGAAAACTGAATCAGTTAAATTAAAAAAACAAAAAACAACAACCAACCTAACAAAACAACCAAGCAAAAAAACAATTAAAAAATCTGAAGAAAAACTGTGAATAATCAAATTACTGCCATGAAGACCTGACATAATTAGTAGATTGTTCTATTTAAGAGGTGAACTTCTCAAATAAACAAGTTGGATATTTTTAGCACCATCACATAAGAAGGTAACAGCCTCTTGCTGCGTAAGCATGAAAGTGAGGTATTAACAAATGTGCCTTCAAATTGAGCTGCCTTTAGCCTGCTTTATTGTCCAGCCAGCAGATGTGTCTCCCCATCTCCCTTCTTCATTGTTCCCTGATCCCATGGGAAGCAGTGTGGGGATTTGCTCTCAGGATTATAGGAGAATAGCTCTATAATGCAGGCCTTAGGAAAGCTTCCACTGCTGCTCCTTTGTGAGCAGCTTTAGAAGGCAACATGTTTTTAAAAAACCACCAATCACCTCGTGTTTCCTCTCTTTGTTCTCTTGGATGCACTTAGGAGTCAAGAAATTAAGGTTTCTCTGATTCTTATTGGTAAGAAGGAGATGATGTGTGGAAGCGATTTGGTTTATAGGTAAATTTTGGTTTTAGCCCCAAGTCTATGCTCTTATGGCTGAAAAACCCTGTGTGCCCCAATAATCTCTCAGAAATCTGAGGTGTTGTGATGAGCACCTGCATTCCTGTAGCTTGGAAACTCCTTGGAGATGCCCCAGGAGTTGAGGAAAAGGGAGAATGAGGATCTGCTGCTGCTCATCCTTGGGAAGGAGCTGTCCTCCTTTTCCTCCTGGCTGAGGGCTGAAACGCTCAGCCCTGCCTGAGGCCTGTCCTGTGTTCCCCTTACTCTGCAGGTACTGATAGAATTAACTCAGTTCTGTCTCGGGTTCTTGCTGCTTTAATCTGACATCCAGGGCCAGCAGCAGCCCTGCTCCAAGGAGCCTCTTCCCAGGACAAGGGTTATGCCATAGCACAGAGCTCCTCTTTTTCTCTCCAGCTGATTCAGTGCCTTGAGTCTTCAGTTCCTACCAAAAAAACCAGGAATGAGTTATATTGTTGACAGATCCTGAAATTCATCCCAAAAATGGAATCCAGGGCTCCTGGAAAAACTGATACCCAGTAGAACACTGTCCCTGCTGTGCCTCTTCAAACCTCCTCACTAATCCAATCCTTCCTTAGAGGAGCTTGCACTGGGAGATTAGGAAATGTATTTTGGAAAAGAATGATTCATCTCCTCAGAGTTGGGAGCAATGACTCTTGAATGAGGACTCTGCAGGAGGATTTCCATGAGCAGTGATTCAAACATCCCAGCTCTTCCATCTCTGTGCCTGACGTGTGGCCCTGCTGGAGACCAGCCTGCATGTGTGGTCTCTGCCAGGGCTTCCTGCAGCTTCTGGGCAGCCTTCTGGTGTCCATCCACCTGAGCTTTTTCTTTGGTGTCCATCTGTTGGTTTCCATCCACCTGAGCTTTTTCTTTGGTGTCCATCCAGCTGAGCTTTTTGTTGGTTTCCATCCACCTGAGCTTTTTCTTTGGTGTCCTGAGCTTTTTATTGATGTCCATCTGTCTGAGCTTTGTTTTGGTGTCCATCTGAGCTTTGTTTTGGTGTCCATCTGAGCTGGTTTTTGGTGTCCATCTGAGCTGGTTTTGGGTGTCCATCTGAGCTGGTTTTTGGTGTCCATCTGAGCTGGTTTTTGGTGTCCATCCATCTGAGCCTTGTTTTGCTGTCCATCTGAGCTTTCTCTTGTCCCCACCCTTGGCACCTCCATCCTGTGCTGTCCCTGGCTGCGTGCACAGCTGCTCCCTGTGCTGCTCCATGTGCTCAGTGCCATCTGTACCAGCAGCTCCTGTGACCTGATTACCTGTTGTTGCTGTATGTAGTTGAGTCTCATTTCTCCCTTTTGTTTTCTCCCTTTGTTCCCTTTGTCATTTGGCGTGGACACACAACTGCCACCAGACAAAGGCGATGACAGAAATGCAGGGGAGTCTGCTGGATTCACATGAGGTACTGATCCTTTCTGTGTCACTGCTGATGCCTGGTGGGAGCATCAGCCCCTTCAGCAGGGAGCGTTTGGATATTGAAAACTCCCCAAAAGAAAGAGTTTTACTGAACATGGAGCTTTTCTGTCCATGCCTGTTGTCTCACTGTGCACCACCCAGCACCCAGCATGGTTTTGGTCCCCTTGCTCCTCATCCTGCTGGTTTCAAACCTTACCATAAGAGCTTCTATCATGAGGTTGTTTTTTTTTGTTGCTGCTGTTTTTCCATCTCTCATTGTCTGCTTTGGCTCTCTTGGTAGTTTGTTCTTAATTTTTGACAGCCTTCCCCAAGACTCTTAAGGGCAGCACTGCCTTCAAGAAGTGATCAGAAATTTAATGTTTCCCCAGATTTTTCAGGATAAGCAACTTGTTCAGGATGTCTGACTTATCACCCCAGTGATGGAAGAGGCTGAGGACAATGTGCCAAGTCTTTTGTTGGAATTTTAAGTGACCTTTAATCACTTTATATAGAGGAATCATCAGGTTATGTAGGGAATTTGCAATTGGTTGGTTCAGTGGTTACACCAAAATCAAAATGATTTTTAGTAAACTAGTGATTTGTTTTTAAATAAAAACAGCATAGGGGATGGAAATGCACAAAAATACTGCACAAGTCCACTGATCCCACCACTCCTTGTAATCCCAGGAAAAGGAATTACCACATGGCTAGCAGTAGTTGGAAATAGAATCTCAGTACCCTGCAGTGATAAAAAATGAAACAGTAAGAAAGGAATTTGGAGCATCTCTAAGGTGGTGTAGTGTTTTACAGTGGTGGTGTTAGGTTTGAGCAGTGCCATGCCAGGCTGAGGTGTGGAGTACTTTTTTTTGTTGAGACAGACTTCCTAAGTTAGGCAAAGAAATTTCCAGGGGCAGGAAAAATGAAATAAGGAGTTGAGAAGGGACCAGCTGTTCTGTGGGATACATCCCAGTGGAATGTGTTGGAAATAAAGCAGCATGGAAGGGATATTTTGGATCAAATTGGGATGGAGGGAGAGGACAAAGGGGAATGGCAGGGATAGATGGGATATTGGGAAGCACCCATGGAATCCCTGGCACCAGCTTTGGCTCCAGACCTCTCCATCCCCTGGCAGCCTTGTGAAGGCTCCACAACTGGTAATTAAAGATCACAGGGCTTAATTGCACAATGTGTTGCCTTTGAAAGTCCGAGTGTTGTGTAACTACAGCAGAGAAGTCAATTGGAGTTGGGAAGCTTGAGCCTGCACGTGGCATTTGTGTAGGAAAAGCAGGGAATTGATGAGTGCTGTGCCAGGAGCTGGGGCTGGGAGGGGAGGAACGTGTTGGATGTTGTCAAGTTTGCAAAACACCATGGCTGAGCTGTGATAGGCAGGTTTTTACATTCTTTGTATTATCCTGGATGCCAAAAACTGCCTTGCACGTGGAAATTTTATTTGTGTAAAACAGGAGAAATAACTGCTTTAAAAACACCTGGTGGGTTCAGTGAGTAACTGAAATTTTCCAAGTTTGCTGCTGTGGGTAACTCCTGGGAGCATCTCTTGCTCCTCCAGGCTCAGCTTTCCACCAAGTGCACTGGGAACAAACCAGTAAGGGAATATCCTGGCAAAAGTGCTGAGATCCACATTTTCCAGTGTCTCTGCTGAGACTGGTTGTGTTTGAGCTCCCTCAGCTCCTTGTATTTGAGCTTTCTGTGCCTCATTTGCTGTTACAGTGAGTGCAGAGCAGTGAGGGATTCTCAGCAGATCCCCAGCCTTAAATATTTATTAAGGGCTGAAATAAAAAAAGTGTAAATGCTCAGGGAGAAAAATCAGGGTGGGTGACCAGGAGTGGCAAAAGAATGGAAGGAAGTGGTGGAACCAGGACACAAAATGGGAGTTGCTACAACATGAGATCCTGTACTGGCTTGGTAATAGTCAGTCTGGTCTGGGATGAAGGACATGTTGCTGTGGTGGAATTTTGGAAGGATTTCTCCTTGGAAAAGGAAAGGTCAGGCATTGGAAGGAGCTGTCCAGGGAGGTTTGGAGTGCCCATCCCTGGGTGTGTCCAGGGAAGGACTGGATGTGGGCTGGTGACAAAATGGAGATTGGACACAGGTTGGACTCAATCCTGGAGGACTTTTCCAACCTCAGTGATTGTGTGAGCTCATGAATTTTCTTGCAAAGGCAAAATACTTTGGTTGCTAAGAAATTCCAAGGGGAAAACCAGGAGTGGGTGATGGGGCTGTGTGGGCAGGGGCTGTGCCTGGCAGAGCCCGGCTGCAGCGCCCAGGAGGGGATTTGCTGCTGTCCCCTGGCTGATGGAGATGTGCTGCTTGCAGGCTCATGCTGAGGACTCGGTCATGGATCACCACTTCCGCAAGCCGGCCAACGACATCACATCCCAGCTGGAGATCAACTTTGGAGACCTGGGCCGCCCCGGGCGCGGCGGCAGAGGGGGCAGGGGCGGCCGGGGCCGCGGGGGCAGGGCCAGCCGTGGGGGCAGGACCGACAAGGTGAGCCCCACCCACCCCGGGACACGGCCCTCACTCCCCGTCCCGCTGGCACCTTCCTGTCCCGCTGGCACCTTCCCCCTTCCTGTCCCGCTGGCACCTTCCCCCTTCCTGTCCCGCTGGCACCTTCCCCCTTCAGGTCCCGCTGGCACCTTCCCCCTTCAGGTCCCGCTGGCACCTTCCCGTCCCACTGGCACCTTCCCCCTTCCCGTCCCGCTGGCACCTTCCCCCTTCCCGTCCCTCTGGCACCTTCCCCCTTCCCGTCCCGCTGGCACCTTCCCCCTTCCCTTCCCGCTGGCACCTTCCCCCTTCCCGTCCCTCTGGCACCTTCCCCCTTCCCGTCCCTCTGGCATCCTCCTTTTCCCATCCTGCTGCCATCTTCCTTTTCCCCGGGGAAAATGCTCTATCAGCCAGCAGCATGTTTTAAACCCGAGTGAAGATCCTTCTGTGCCAAGCTGATTTTAAACCAGGCTGTTAGCACAAAAGGTTTGAGCAGTGCTGTCACCAAACACAAACAAGGGAGGAGGGTGGGTTTGTGTCTGAACCTGAGGAAGGACTTTCCAGCATGGACAGGTCTGAATGTGCCATGAGCTGCCTGAGGTGGTGCCCCAGCAGAGCCACAAGTGCTGGTTGTTTTCAGCCACAGCCAGGACACTCTGTGTGCACTGTGACCTGCTGGGGGTGAGGGACTGCTTGTACAGCTGCATGTCACATCTTGAGCCTGAGGAATTCACGTTTCCCAGCTGGAAACAGGGCTCTTCCTGGTTTTTCTCTAACCTCCAGTGATGTTTTTCCCTTCATTGGTGCTAAGGCATGAGGGGAATAAATACCCTGAAAAAATACTCATTGGGGTTTGGGAGACAATATGTGAAGTTGAGGCACTGCAGTGTAGCTACAGTGACGATTTGATTTATTATGAATCACTTACTTGCCTTAAAGGCATCACTCAAATTGTTACTGGTTGGAAAATGGGCTCAGTCTGTGTGCTGTGGTTTCCTTCACACAGATTTGCTTGGTTTTGTCCCTTCTGGCAGACACAGACTTCACAAATTTTAGTTTATTAGTTGGGAAGCTCTCTCCTGACAACAGTATCAGAATATTTAGGGAATTGAAATTAAGCAGTGATGGTTTGGTCTGAGTTGTTTCACTAATACTCTTCAAGAATGCTGCCATAAAGTAATTCCAGGCTTTCCTGCACCTGACTTTGTGTTGCTTTTGTTTCCTTGCAGTTGGTCAAGGAGTTTGATGTGATCCACACGCCCAACCAGGTGGGTGAGCTCTGCATGAGCATTCCCTGGGATCAGGGACCAAAACTCCCCTCCTTTTCTTGGCTGTTCCTGTTCTTGTGTGCTGAACAACTGGAGATGCTGAGCCTGTGGCTTAAGTTACTTTTTAATTCTGGTTTGTGGCCTGTGGAGTCTTAGACAAGGCAGAGACTCTGCAGCTACAGGTGTTGATGCAACTCTCATTTTAAATATATTTCTTGATAAATTAATACCATGGCAAAAAGTTCCACTATCTTCCTGTTCTTCTCCAAAGACCAAGAGTATGAAATTCCTTATTTCTGCTCTGGTTTTTAGATGTGGTGCAGAGTCTTCCAGAAAACTACTGAGGAGATCCTTGGCTAATGTGTGAAATTTTAGGGCTAAAAATGTGGCAGAAAAAATTACTTTAATCAACACCTGGTTTCTGAGTGGGAAAAATTAAACATGAAAAACTTAATTTGTGCTCCAGAAAGGGCCTTTTCAGTTGTGTCCCTCAGTAAGGATTGTCCACAGGGAAAGATCAACCCATGGCAGGAGGTTGGAATTCCATGGTAAGGTCCCTTCCAACCCAGACCATTCTAAGATCTCTTTAAAAAGAGAATGTGTTATAATGATATGCAAACATCCATTTGCCTACAGTTCCTCTCCAGATAGCTTGGATTAAAAAAAAAAACAGTATAGAAGGCTTTGTAATCCTTGGAATAAATAAAAACAGGGTTGTTTTTGTAGTGATGGCTCCATCCCCAAGGTGCTGCCCCCTCTGCCTGCAGGCAATAACTGTGTGATGTTTCTCTTTCAGTCAAGTGCTTCTGCTCCTGACGTAGATGACCCAGAGGCTTTCCCAGCTCTGTCCTAAACTGGATGTCATAAAGCCAACCCTGCCCTCGTCGGGCCTTCCTCTCCGAGGCTTGCATGCTTAAGGATCCTAAAACAACTAAGAAATTGAAAAAAAACAAAACAAAAAAAAAAAAAAAAGAGACTGTCATTCATACCATTCACACCTAAAGACTGAATTTTATCTGTTTTGAAAATGAACTTCTCTCGCTACACAGAAGCAACAAAATATGGTAGTCAAGTTTTGTATTTAGAAATGTAATGGTAGCAGGGATGTTTTCATAATTTTTTCAGAGATTATGCATTCTTCATGGATACTTTTTTGTATTGCTGCTTGAAAATATGCGTTTCCAAACTTGAAATATAGGTGTGAACAGTGTGTACCAGTTAAAAGCTTTCCCTTCATTTGTGTTCATTTTTTTTTTAATTTAAAGTCAGCATTTTAGACTTTCCCCTTTCCCCCCACCCCAAACTCCAAACTAGGTTTTAATTATTACACACTACTTCAGTTTCCTTAATTCCTCTTTGGCAGATTTTTCTCGGCCCGTGGAATCTGTGGAACATTAATTTGGCAGGCTGTTAGTGCTGAATGGAATGAACTCCTGCAGTACTTAACTTTTAATGCTTCACTTCCAACATGGAAAACCAGTCACATTTTCATCTCTGTTGGGTAGTTTGTTTACACAAAATCTTTCTAGAAAATTGAAAGTAGATACTTGAAATCAAGATTCAAAGCACATTGGTTTATGATTCAATACCTGTGTATGGACCCAGCAATGGGTAACTGGTCTGAAAACCAGGTTTTTAAAATTCCTGTATCCCACCTTGCACTCCCCCTCTGGACCTTTATTTCCTCTTCCTTCCCTTCAACAGAACAAGATACTTTTTTGGCAAAAAAAAAAAAAAGAGTTTTTTAATGACCTTTGCTTTTTGTTTGAGAGGATACCCTGAGATTGGGGAAATTCCTGTTATTGGAGCTGGGATACCCTGAAATAGAGGGAATTTCCTGTCCTTGGAGCTGGGATTCCATGAGACTGGGGGAATTGTTGGAGCTGGGAGTGGGGGGAAAGTGGCAGCTGTGGCTCTGGCAGCCCAGGTGATCCCAGGTGGGCTGTGGGATTGGCACCCAGGTGCAGCAGTACCTGAGGCATTCCCAGCTCTGCTCCAGGTGTTCCCAGGAGGGATTTGGGGCTCATGGTTTTGGGCTTGAACAATGGCAGTCTGTGCATGGGACACCAAAAATCCACCCCAGAACCTCAACACTTCACCTCTCCATCCAAATGCAGCTCTGGCTCAGTGCAGTGCTCAGGATCTGCTTGGGACATCACCAAGGAAAGTTTTTCCAGAGAATGACTGTAAGAAATTCCTTCTCCTCCCTCGAAATCCACCATCAGTTCCATTTCTTCCCTGTGTATCCCTTTAATACACAAAAGGAGTTGAGTGAATGGCTAATAGGGGATTTTGTAGGGGTTTTATCAGCATTTGGTAGGAGAATAGGAACAAATCTCCCATTTTATTTCATGTTTTCCTCTTTGGCCATTAGAGCATGTTGGTAGTTTTGTAGGTAGGTAGAAAACTAAAGGTAACCCCCTATTTTTGTAAAAACTGTGCAGGACAGGCAGGAAGTGTTGGAGACCTTGGAATGTGGAATAGCAGCCTGCTCAGCTGGGGTGTTAGCAGCTGCCTTTGCCTTTCCTGAGCTGTTCTCCACAGAGCTCCAGTTGGGACCCACTGTGAGTACCATGGCTCAGTTCCCTCACCTGGATCTCCAGCCCCAGGCAGGAGCAGGAGGCAGGTTTTCCACCAGAGGTGGGAGAATCCCTTGGTTCTCCTCTCCTGACTCTGCTCTGAGTGTTGAAGAAGCAGAGCTGTTCCTTCTCCCATTGTCTGGTGGGATGTGCTGCCCTTCCAGCCTTGGGGACAGCCTGGTAACACCCAAACAGGTGGAGCAGAGCTTTCCCTGGAACACAGCCCCTCCTGGATCCAAACTGCTGTTCCAGTTGCCACCCAGGTGATTTTGCTGGCTGGATTTTCCTTTTTCCTGCTCTAGAGCATTCCCAAATGGCACCTAGAGTGATTTTCAACACAGCTTGTAACTTAAGATTGGTCCTTCTGCTGTTCTGCCAGATGTGAATTCACCTCTTTCAGTCCATTTGTGTCAAGAACTAAAACTGTGAACATTTATCTTTAATATTGGTGGGTGTTAACTGAAATAAAGGTTTATTTTCATGCTCTTTTAAAAACAATGTGCTGAAAACCACATGGAAGTGAAACCACTGAGGTTCATAGTGGCTCACCTAGGGTCTGTCCCAGGAAATCCAGTTTGCATTCCCATTCCCAGGATGGATTTTGCCTTGGAAAAGCATCTCCCAAGTAGTTTATTTATGATTAATGAACTTGCTTTTAGCAACATTTTCTGTCCTCTTGCTTGCTCCTGCTGTCACACCAAATCTAGGGGACTGCAGCTTTTAAATTCTGATCCTTTGGAAAAGAGAGCAGAGAAAGTTGGAGGTGTGGAGCAGATTGGCTGTGGAATGAGCAAGGGCAAGGTTTGAGCAGGGGAGTTATCTCAGAGCTGGAATGCTGGGAGGGAGCAGGGGGGCTTGATTGGTGAGCTCCAAGAGTTAGCTGTGTGGGAAAGGACATGGATTCTCCTGGAATGTCAGGAATCAGTGGAAATGTGTGGTGGCAGCACTTGGAGGAGCTGAGCCCACCTGTGTACTCACAGGGGTGGCTTTGCAAAGGCAGAGCTCTGGTTTAATAAAGCCAGCACTGACAGCCAGCTGTGCCTCTTCCAGCTGTGCCAGCTTCTGCCCCCCTAGGGTCATCCCAAGGACCAGGCTCCCTGCCTTGGGCACTCTGGGCTGCTCTGCCCCAGCCAGGTTCCACTGGGCTGTCCCCAGGACAGCCAGACCTGGCATTCCTGCTGGAAAGGGTGTCCTGAGGGGGAATCAGCCCCTGGGATGCTCAGGGACAGCACTGGGAGACTGCCAGGCTGGAGTCACAGAGCTCTGGTCCTTGTCTCTTGGGGTGAGGCTGGACAGGAATCCCCACATTGTGATTGATTTGGAGATTCGTGGGGTGAGAACAAAATTAGTTCCAATGTTCTCTTATCCTTAGGGTGAGGTAGAAAATCAGCGTTCAGGCAAATATGAATGGTAAAATAGTGCTTTATTTAAAAAAAAAAAAAAAAACGTTTTTTGGCATCTGCTTTGCCTTTCTAGCTCAGTTTGGTTTGCAGAGCTGACTGGAGGGGCTGAGTTGTGGTGCTCAGGCAGAACCCTCTCACCAGGGTGGTTCCGAGGCAGGGTGTGGGGATCAGGCAGCAGGTTCTGCTTTTTGGGATGTCTGACCCAGTTGTGAGGGAGATGTTTTCCTTTGATGTCACCCAGCCAGGTGACACAGGTGGGAGCAGAGCTCAGAAGCCCAAAGTGCCATGGCTGAGCTGGTATTTGGCAATAGCCAAATGTGCACTTGAATGGTGGCAGCAGCAGCTCCGTCCCTGCTCGGGGATGCAGAGGATGCTCCAGGTAAGTTCATACCTGGGCTGCTCCTTCTCTAACTGCAACCTTTCAGCTTTATTTTTAATTTTTAATTGTTCTGTGTAAAGCTGGAACTTGACCAGAGAAAACAACAGGAAGCCAAGTTCAGATTTCCAACATTTTATTTCTATACACACACCTGGTAAACAAAGTCATTAAATGTGTAACACCCTTGCAGCCTGTAATTAGAACACTCCAATAAATCACTGAAATTCCTCTTGACAATCCATGTGGCTGAGTACAGATGCTGCCTGGTGCTTTTAGTTCTGCTGAGGAATTTTCCTGCCCTGAGCTGAGGCAAGGAAGGGGCCCTGGCTCTGGTGCTGTGTCCCCCGTGGGTCTGGTGACATTGGGGACTCTGTGACTTGGTGCCAGGGGAGGAACAAGAGGTGCTGAGCTGTTCCATCCTTCCCTTCTGCAGTTCCTTGCTCTTCCTGGTGGAAATGATGATTTTTTAACTCTGATTCTGGAACAGGGCTTGAGGCAGCCCAGGCTGCAGGAAGGGCTCCCCAAATACCCAAAATCCAGCTCTGGCATCCCCAGTGTGCCTCTGCAGAGGAGCAGCCACGTCCTAAGGTGAGGTGTGACTGGGGAAGGGTTTTGTCACTCGGAGGTGTCACACGTGAGGGACTGGATTGCGTGTGCTGAAACACTAAAATATTCGTAAATGCTAAAATCCAGGCCGGGCTCACATCAAAACACACTGAAATACTCAGTGAAGTGCCGAGATCCAGGCTGAGCTCACATTGAAAACACCAAATACTCTGTAAAGTTCCAAGATCCAGGCTGAGCTCACATTGAAAACACCAAATACTCTGTAAAGTTCCAAGATCCAGGCTGAGCTCACATTGAAAACACCGAAATGCTTTGTAAAATGCCAAAATCCAGGCTGAGCTCGCATCAAAACACACCGAAAAGCTTTGTAAAGTGCCAAAATTCCTGCCGGGCTCACATCGAAACACTCTATGGTGCCAGAATTCCTGCCGGGCTCACACCGCCCCCTGCCTCCCTCGGCCAGGAGCTGCCGCTGAGTTTCACCCGATCCAGAGTCAGGTCCCCTGGGCAGCAGAGGGCGGCAGGCAGGAAGGCCGAGGCTGGGAACGCGGACAGGGGGCTGGGCTCGGGCTCGGGGGCCGGCTCCGCGGCCAGGCTGCCGGGGTTGCAGATGTACTCGGCCACGGGCTCGGGGGGCTCCATCGCCTCCAGCAGCAGCCGCTGGTACAGCTCCGGCAGCTGCTGCTCCTCCGCTGAGCTCTCCGCTGCCCACCCGCCGTGCCCCCTGCTGCCAGCGCTGCCCACCTCCTCCTTGTCCGGGGGCTTGGGCGGCTCGGGCTGGGCCGGCGCCTCCTGCACCGGGCTGGCTTCGGGCTCCTCGAAGGCGCCGCCGGGCAGGAAGGGGCTGGAGGGAGCGCTCAGCTCCGCCTGCGGGGGGACACGGAGTGAATCCCGGCACGCATCTCCGGGACTCGCTCCCCGCGGCCGCTCGTCCCGCTGGGAACGGGGGATCTGCACTGTAATTCCCCCAGCAGAGATTATCTGCTGCCAGAGATTGCTGGATTTGCTGCTTCGGGAGATTACGGGCTCGCCTGGCTCCAATTGCTTTTCTAATGAAGGTTGTGGGATTAGAAGGAAAACCCCTCTAATTTACCTTGGCAGCCGCTAAGCTCTTGGCCCACGTGGCGTTGGCAGGGTCGGGAATGGCTTTGCTGTGCCACTGCGGCAGCAGGAGGGACAGGAGCCACTGCAACCTGCAGGGGGATGCATGCAATTAGAAACGTGAACGGTGAGACCTGCAGCGCCCTTGTGCTCCTCGGGTGGGGAATTAACCCAGCTGTGATCGTGGATCCGCCCTCAGAGCTCTTGGCTGGGTGGGGATAATTCCCAGGGATTGCTCCCCTTCAGTTTGGTTTCAAAATCTGGTTGAAAATTCACACTATCTATGGGCTACAGGTGTATTTTAAGCTCAGAGCCTGTTTTCATTATAATTCATGTACCTGAAACCTTAAATTTTAGCAATCTTCGCTGTTCCATGCTCATGAAAGGGTATGACCATCCTGTAGGACAAGGGAAAATGTTTTTAAACTAAAGGAGGATCTATTTAGATTAGGTGGGAGTGAAGATTTTTAAAATGCACTGGCACAGGGTGCCTAGAGCAGCTGTGACTGCCCCTTGCAGTGCCCAAGGCCAGGCTGGAGCACCCTGGGACAGTGGGAGGGGTCCCTGCCATGGCAGGGGTGGCACTGGGTGGGATTTAATATCTCTCTCAACCCAAATCTTTGCGGGATTTAATCCCTCCTGATAACCACCCCAGTTTTATTGGGACACAGCTGATGGATCCACTCACACTCTCCTTGCTGGAGGCACAGAACAAAGGCAGGCTGAGAGGATGAAGAAGCTGCAGATGAGCCCCAGAGTCAGCCAGTCCCCAGCACCTGGAATGCAGAGCAGCCACCATTCAGCTCCAGCAAAAAGAGGGGGAAAACCCCAAATCTTTCTGTGCTCTGTGGATAAACCACCCTTCACCACAGAGGAAAGAGCACAGCACTTGGGAGCTTGAAGGCAAAGAGATTCCACATCCCAAACCCAGCTGAGACTGCAAATCTTCAGCACCAAGAGATCTTCAGAACGCTTGGAGAGCTCCAGTGACTGCAGAGGAGCAGGAAAAGCATTCCCAGAGAGTGGGAGAGGGGATCCCAGGGGCAAGGACTGCTCTGGCACTGCTTGGAGATCTCCAGTGACTGCAGAGGAGCAGGAAAAGCATTCCCAGAGAGCGGGAAAGGGGATCCCAGGGGCAAGGACTGCTCTGGCACTGCTTGAAGAGCTCCAGTGACTGCAAGATAACAGGGAAAGCATTCCCAGAGAGTGGGAGAGGGGATCCCAGGGGCAAGGACTGCTCTGGCAGTGCTTGGAGAGCTTCAGTGACTGCAAGATAACAGGGAAAGCATTCCCAGAGAGTGGGAGAGAGGATCCCAGGGGCAAGGACTGCTCTGGCACTGCTTGGAGAGCTCCAGTGACTGCAGGGGAACAGGAAAAGCATTCCCAGAGAGCGGGAAAGGGGATCCCAGGGCAAGGACTGCTCTGGCACTGCTTGGAGATCTCCAGTGACCGCAAGATAACAGGGAAAGCATTCCCAGAGAGTGGGAGAGGGGATCCCAGGGGCAAGGACTGCTCTGGCAGTGCTTGGAGAGCTCCAGTGACTGCAGAGGAGCAGGAAAAGCATTCCCAGAGAGCAGGAAAGGGGATCCCAGGGGCAAGGACTGCTCTGGCACTGCTTGGAGAGCTCCAGTGACTGCAGGGGAGCAGGGAAAGCATTCCCAGAGAGCGGGAAAGGGGATCCAAGCCCAGGAGCACCCTGGCAGTGCTTGGAGAGCTCCAGTGACTGCAGAGGAGCAGGGAAAGCATTCCCAGAGAGCAGGAAAGAGGATCCCAGGGCCAGAAGCACCCTGGCAGTGCTTGGAGAGCTCCAGTGACTGCAGGGGAACAGGAAAAGCATTCCCAGAGAGTGGGAGAGGGGATCCAAGGGCCAGGAGTGCCCTGGCAGTGCTTGGAGAGCTCCAGTGACTGCAAGGGAACAGGAAAAGCATTCCCAGAGAGTGGGAGAGGGGATCCAAGGGCCAGGAGCACCCTGGCACTGCTTGGAGATCTCCAGTGACCGCAAGGGAACAGGGAAAGCATTCCCAGAGAGTGGGAGAGGGGATCCCAGGGCCAGGAGTGCTCTGGCACCGCTTGGAGATCTCCAGTGACCGCAAGAGAACAGGAAAAGCATTCCCAGAGAGCGGGAAGGGGATCCAGGCCCAGGAGCACCCAGCACCGTGTCCTTACCGTCCAGGCAGACGCTGTCGCTGTTGCCCCGGGGCCCCTCCCCGGCCGCGGTCGCCGCTGTCATCCAGAGCTCGTGGTGCTCGCCCGGCTCCAGGTGAGGGAGGTGCAGCGAGCGAGGAGCCCCGGCGGGAACGGCTGCGGGAAAACGGGGATGGAAATGGAGAGCCTGGCACCGGATTTACTGCCTGCAGCTGGAACCGGGCTCTGAGCGAAGGCAGGAAGGGGAGGAGGAGGAAGAGAAATAAGAAAAAAAGAAATGGAAGAAGAATAAGAGGAAAAAGGAGGAGGAAGAAGAAGAGGAGGAGGAGGATTAAGGAAAAAGAAAAGGAAGACAAGTAGGAGAAAAAAAAGAGGAAGCCGAATTGGGGGAGGAATAGGAAGAAGAAGAGGAGGAGGAATGAGGAAAAAGAAAAGGAAGAAGAATAAGAGGGTAAAAGAGAAGGAAGAAGAGGAGGAGGAAGAGGTTTAAGGAAAAAGAAAAGGAAGATGCATAAGAGCAAAAAAAGGAGGAGATGGAAGATGAATAAGAGGAGGAATAGAAAGAAGAAAAGGAAGAAGAATAAAAGGGGAAAGGAGGAGGAAGAAGAAGAGGAGGCAGAAGAGGATTAAGGAAAAAGAAATGGAAGATGAGTAAGAGAAAAAAAGGAGAGGAATAAGAGGAAGAATAGGAAGAAGAAGAGGAGGAAGAATTAGGAAAAAGAAAAGGAAGAAGAAGAGGAAGAGAAGTAAGAGGGGGAATAGGAATAAGAAGAGGAAGAAAGAAGAAGTGGAATAAGAGGAGGAGGAAGAAAAATAAAAGGAGAAGAGAAGATGCGGAAGGTAAGGAAGAAAAAGATAAAGAGGAATAAGAAGAGGAGGAAGAATAGGAGGAGCAGGGAGAAGTGATAGTTTCAGGCTGGAAGTGATCCCACAGGAGACTCTCAGCAATGACAGGAGAGCAGGAGAAGCATTTCCAGCCCTGGGCACCCACCGTGGACCTCGGGCTGGCCCTGCCCATCCTTCCTGTGCAGGTAGATGTGGTACCCAGTGATGCAGCCCCTCTGCTGGGGCGCTGGGATCTCCTCCCAGGAAACCAGGGCTCCGCTGGCCCAGGGCGTGGTGAACATCTGGGGCCCAGCTGAGGGGGCTGCAAGGCACAGGAGCGGTGTTAGAGCTGAGCTCAAACGCCTTGCAATCACCCGGACAGCATTCCTGGGGTTTACCTTGAGCTGTGGAGTTTCCCCTGACTGATGCTGCCTGCCCAGCTCTGTCCTGATAAAGTGCAGACACGTGGATCTGATAGCAGACGTTATCTCTGATGTGCTCTGGGGGGAGAAACCACAGCTGCAGAGCTGCTTCTTCAGGGATTTGGGGGAGAAATCACAGCTACAGAGCTCTTTTTCAGGGATTTGGGGGAGAAATCACAGCTGCAGAGCTGCTTCTTCAGGGATTTGGGGGAGAAATCACAGCTGCAGAGCTGCTTCTTCAGGGATTTGGGGGAGAAATCACAGCTGCAGAGATATTCTTCAGGGATTTGGGGGAGAAATCACAGCTGCAGAGCTGCTTCTTCAGGGATTTGGGGGAGAAATCACAGCTGGTTCTTCAAGGATTTGCAATCAGGGCAGAAATATTGCAGCGGCTGCTTAAATCTTAGATAAATCTTGTGATTATTGATGGATCTTTCATAAAGAAGGGAAAGAAATTATCTCTGATCTCCTGAGTCTGGCAGAGCCTTACTGGGCTTTAAATTGGAAATTAATGGTTTCCCACTGCCAGAGGAAAGGGATGGGTGGGATATTGGGAAGGAATTGTTCCCTGGCAGGGTGGGCAGGCCTTGGCACAGGGTGCCCAGAGAAGCTGTGGCTGCCCCTGGATCCCTGGAAGTGATTTTAGTAAAAATGATAGAAATATATAGAAAATATATAGAATATATATAAGTGTGTAGAATATAGTTTATATAGATTATATAGAAATATATTTCTATATATAGAAATATATAGAAATGCATAGAAATATATAGAAATATGGACTTTCAAACAGATTTGGCTTGGGAAGGACTTCAATGCCTATCCAGAGCCACCCCTGCCATGGCAACACCTCCCACCATCCCATGCTGCTCCAGGCCCCATCCAGCCTGGCTGAGGAGCCCAAATTCCCACCTGACTTGTGGCCAAGGATATTTTCCAACCAAGCTGGTGCCGTGCCAGCCCGGGGTGGCATTACCTGCTCTCACAGTGGACATTACTGCTATCACAGGTGACATTACCTGCTATCACAGTGGAGAGGTGGGACGGGGGCAGCTTCACCCAGCTGTGGTGGGGCTGCAGCTGTGGCTCCCTCCAGGGCTCTGCCCACTCCACCAGGTACCCCCCGAGGGGCAGGGCGGCTGCGGCGGGGGGGCTCCAGCTCACCAGGATGCTGCTGTTCCCCAGGCCCTCGGCGCGGACCCGCTGGGGAGGGGGCAGATCTGGCACGGGAGAACAAACCCAGCAGCTGGGGCTGCTCGCCCGCAGGAGCCGCAGGGACAGGCGGATCTGCACATCCCTGAGGGTCGCTGAGGTGGGCACAAGGTGGAGGCACCGCAACCCCTGCAGGGGCGTGGCATGGCAGGGGCGTGGCCTGGCAGGGGTGTGGCACAGGGGGGTGTGGCCTGGCAGGGGTGTGGCATGGGGGGTGTGGCACAGTGGGGGTGTGGCACAGTGGGGTGTGGCACAGCGGGTGTGGCATGGGGGGGTGTGGCCCGGCAGGGGTGTGGCACTGTGGGGGTTTGGCACAGTGGGGGTGTGGCACAGCGGGGTGTGGCACAGGGGTGTGTGTGGCCTGGCAGGGGTGTGGCACAGTGGGGGTGTGGTACAGGGGGGATGTGGCCTGGCAGGGGTGTGGCATGGGGGGTGTGGCACAGCGGGGGTGTGGCACAGCGGGGTGTGGCACAGCGGGGTGTGGCACAGTGGGGGTGTGGCACAGTGGGGTGTGGCACAGTGGGGTGTGGCACAGCGGGGTGTGGCACAGGGGGGTGTGGCACAGGGGGGTGTGGCACAGGGGGGTGTGGCATGGGGGGTGTGGCACAGTGGGGGTGTGGCACAGCAGGGTGTGGCACAGCGGGATGTGGCCCGGCAGGGGTGTGGCACAGCTGGGTGTGGCACAGCGGGGTGTGGCACAGCGGGGTGTGGCACAGCAAGGGTGTGGCACAGAGGAGGTGTGGCCCAGCAGAGCAGCTCTCCCAGCCATCCCCCGGCACAGGAGCCTTACCTGGGCTGCCCAGGTGCGTCAGGACGGTGGCAGGGGCGGAGCTGCCCCGCGGGCTCTGCGCTGTCACCGTCACCCTGTGCCCCGCCCTGGCGGTCACCCTGGAGAAGCTGGTCTGCGTGGTGCGGTGGGACTGCGCCCAGAGCTCCCCCTGCCCCAGCGCTTCCAAGGTCACGTTGTAGCACAGGATCCTCCCTCCTGCCTCCCACCTGCTCAGAGCCTGCGGGGACAGAGCCTCTGTCACCGGCTGTGAACGAGGGGCTGCCCCCTGGGCGTGCTGGGCATGGGGCACGGAGGGACAGGACGCAGGGAACGGCTTTACAGGGACACAGCGCAGGGAGGGGTGGGGTGCTGGGAATTGGGAATTGTTCCTGGCAGGGTGGTCACAGAAATTCTGGCTGCCCCTGGATCCCTGACAGTGCCCAAGGCCAGGCTGCAGCAGCCTGGGACAGTGGAAGGTGTCCCTGCCATGGCAGGGGTGGCACTGGGTGGGATTTAAGGTCCATCCCAACCCAAACCATTCCAGGATTTATTTTTCCCACCCAATTCCAGTTTTGCTGTGATAGCACTGGGGACACTGAAACCCTTCCTGCCCTGAGGACACTGAAACATTTCCTGCCATGAGGCTGAATTCACACTTTTTCTTTTTTTTTCACAAGGAAGGCAAAAAAAAGATGATCAGCTGCTCAGCTGGATTTGTCAAAATGAGCAGGTTTTGCTTGGGAGGAAAACCCTGGATTTTACTTAAACCACCATAAAGAATTATTTAAATTGAGCCACTCAGAACACACACCTCTGACAGTCTGTGGAACACCACACCCTGGTTTTACTCCCCTCTGGGCGCCTTCAGTTGTACTCTCAGTTTTAGTTTCCTGATGTTTCTGCGACATTAATTCATTTATTTAGCTGATGTTTGTCATAACGAAACAAAGCACAAGCCAAAATGTTTGCAAAGCTTTGGGAGCAGCTCAGGACGGAGGCAGCACTGCAAACCTGCTGAAGTTGAATTTTCAACCCTTCTCCTGGGTGTTTGTGTGAGAGCAAGGGCACACCCTGGGTAGGAAGTGGTGCTGAGTGTCAGCCTGGCCTGGGAGCTGCAGTGAAACCTCTAAAGGCAGTTTATTACCCTGTTTTATGAATGATGCTGCAGGAAGTTACCCCTGATAAAGAAAGTGCTGCAAGATAAAGGTCTGCAAGCTGAAGCCACAAAGTCTGGGGTCACAGAATTACATGAGAATTTCTGCTTTCACTTGCAGCGTGGTGTTGGGGGGGGAACACAGTGAATTTTTTCACCCAGCTCTGGCGGGTTTTAAACCAAATTCTGTGTGGAATGTTCCCTGTGGGGTTCCAGCCCCCAGCTCTGCCCAGCAGACCCCAAAAATGCTGTCTGCAGGTGGGGAATCTGCAGAGGGGCTTGGGATAAAGGGATGGAGGGACAGGACATGGGGAATGGCTCCCACTGCCAGAGGGATGGATGGGAGATTGAGAATTGGGAATTGTTCCTGGGAGGGTGGGGAGGGGTTGGATGGAATTCCCAGGTTTGCTGTGGCTGCCCCTGGAGCCCTGGCATGCCCAAGGCCAGGCTGGATGGGTTTGGAGCAGCCTGGGACAGTGGGAGGTGTCCCTGCCATGGGACAGGATGACATTCAGGATCCCTCCCAGTCCAAATAATTCTGGCATTCCATGATATTGCAGGCAGGAAAATGCTGACGAGTAAGAGGAGGAATGGGGAGGGCACCCTTGGTCTGTGTCCCTGTCCCTGGGAACTGGTGAGACCTTTGTGCTCCTTCCCTGCCATCCTAGAAATCACCATCTCTCCTCTCACCTGGCTCTGGTTTCGTTTCCCCTCTCACCTGGCTGGGTTCTGCTGCCCCTGCTGGGCTATCCTGGGTTACAAGGTGTGCCTGGGGCTGTGTGTTCTGTCCCCATCTGTCAGAGCTGGGGCAGTTATCTCTGTTCATTGGGCAGCTTTCTTTATCTCTTCCACAGCCAATCCTCCCTCCAGGAGATCTCTGCTGTCCATGGGCCATTAATTATTAATTATCTTCTGTCCATGGCCAGTGAGTGTCCCTGCATGGCTGATCCAATCCCAGCATCCCATGGGGAGATGCTCCGCCCAGGGGAGGGGCCAAGCATTCCTACCTGGGTACAATCTGAGGTTTGGGACAACAGAAACAGCCTTTGCTCACTGCATTCCCAGAGGAGCAGCTTTCTCCTGCTCTCACTCTGGCAGGTTTGTTTTGTATTACTGCATTTTCACTTTATTTTTATTATTTCTCTAATAAGGACCTGTTATTCCTGCTCCCGCATCTTTGCCTGAGAGACCCCTAATTTCAAAATTATACCAATTAGGAGGGAGGGGGTTTACATTCTCCATTTAAGGAGGCTCCTGCCCTCCTGAGCAGGCACCTGTCTGTTCCAGCCAGGCCGTGGGGTCTCACTGCACTCACCTTCCAGAAAAAGGAGAGGTTCTGGAGCCCTGAGCCCAGCTCCTGCTGCCGGTACCACACATCCAGGGTCCCTGTTGGCACTGGAGACAGGGAAGAGCAGAGCAGAGGCAGTGGTTGGGGCTTGGAGCCGACAAACAAGGAGGTAAAACCCCTGAGAAAATTCAAATTTAATCCTTCAAATGGCCCTGAAGCGCTGCAGGGTGTGATAACCCAGGTTTGCTGCTGTTTGGCTGCTTTGAGGGTGGGGTCAGGAGGAGAACAAGAACCCAGGGAGAGGAGTTTGGATGTCCTGACCTCAGTAATCTGGATGGCTCCCAGGGGAAGCCACACACCAAAGCACAGCATTTGCTCCTGTCTTTGCATAAATCTGAGGCTCCTGAAGGTCCTTGGGCTTGGCTCCATCCATCCCAGAACAACAGGCAGCCTTGGATGAGGGCGTGTGGGGCATGTGTGGGATTTTCCTGTCCAGTAAATGCCTTTAACAGCTTCTCTGAGGCAGCTTAAACCCCTGTTCCTCCCACAGTTCTGACTGGAAACTCTTGATATTTTGAAGAAACCTCCCAAAATGGCATCAAAGGGAAGAGCTGGCTCCCAAAATCCAGCATCAGAGATGAACGGGGAAGGAAAGCTGAGGGGACAGGGGATGGCAGAGCTTTGCTCCTCCAGCAGCACCAGCTCATCAATTCAAGCATGATCATTGATAGCTGGAGCAGGGGCAGCTGAGGAGCACCCAGGGCTGTGGCACAAACCCCTCCAGGTCAGCACGGTGGGAGCAGCTTGTCCTGGGGTGACTGCAGAGAGAGACTGGAACAGAAACAAGAAGCAGCAGCAGAAATAAAACCAGAGCACTGGCTGCGAGCTCGGAGCAGAAAAATCCCAATATGGGATTGCATCTGCTGCCCTCCAGCCTGGCTTTGAAAGCCTGCGAGCCACACGAACGAGGGGTTTTGGCAGCTCGCACAAAAAGGAGCAGGAGCAGGAATTTCTCCTTGGAAAGGGTTGATTTTGGGTGATGACTTGTGGAGAAGCTCAGGGCGGTGAGGAGGCGCCCAGAGCTGCTCGTGCGCAGCCTCCCCTCGCTCTGAGGGCACAAGGATCAGCTGAAAAGCCCCGGGGCAGGGTGGGGGTGACAGCCACAAACTCGGGGTGCAGCCCAAACGGGGAGAAGGCTGTTGAGAGGAAGGTGGGGGAGGCAGGGAAAGGTTCACACCTCCCGAATCAATCAATGTCTCTTACAGAAATCGCTGCTGTCACGGGGGAAAGGGGAACTGGGTGACTCAGAACAGCACCAGCCCCACGGGCTGGCAGTAATTCACAAGAAGGAGCAGCCAAAGCCAAACAGGAGAGCAGAGAATCACAGAATTACTGGGGTAATCATCTCATTGCCACCCCCAAATCCTTCAGCTGTTCTCAGGGAGCTCTGGTTTGGAGCAGCTTCACTCTTTGCTCATTAAAAACGCAATTTTCTTACAGAAACTTCTCCCTGTTGGGCTGGGGTCTGGATCTGGAGCTTGCCCAGAGCAGCCCAGCAGCAATTTGGGCTCCTGAGCTGGAGTTTGCTGTGGGTGCAGAGCCCAGAGCTGGCTCAGGGCAGGGCAGATCTTTACCAATTTCCCAGTTTAATACCAGTTAACCATGACCTGCTGCTGGGGTGCTGCCCTGGGCAGGGCAGTTCTTTACCAATTTCCCAGTTTTATACCCATTATTCTTTACCTGCTGCTGGGGTGCTGCCCTGGGCAGGGCAGGGCAGTTCTGTACCAATTTCCCAGTTTTATACCCATTATTCTTTACCTGCTGCTGGGGTGCTGCCCTGGCTGCTGCTCCAGTCGCTCCACAGCCCCTGGCCCGGCAGCATCCTGCAGCTCACCTGGAACTCGTGGGCTGTGTCGGGCTCCAGCCCCTGCAGGTGGAATCTCTCCCTGCTGAGGCTCTCCACCTTCAGGGGGGATGGAGAAACTGGTATTAGACTCCCGAGGAAATGAGGGCTGCAGGCAGTGAGAGGCTGAGTTGCAAATTCAGACACGGATTTAAAAACAGCAGCCTCAGAAACTCAAAGAATGATGCAAGGGATCATCAGACCTGCAGGGCTTCATCTGAAAAATCCCTCATAGCAAAATCTCTGTCTGGGTGATGTGCTCAGCTCCCAGCAAAGTGTTCTTTTAGCCACTTACAGTAAAATCTTCATGGAATCATGGAATCGTTTGGGTTGGGAGGGAGCTTAAATCCCCCCCAGTGCCACCCCTGCCATGGCAGGGACACCTCCAACTGACCCAGCCTGGCCTTGGGCACTGCCAGGGATCCAGGGGCAGCCACAGCAAATCTGGGAATTCTATTCCAATCAGGAATTCCTTCCCAATATCCCATCTCAATCTACCTTCTTTCACTCCCAGCCATTCCCTGTGTCCTGTCCCTCCATCCCTGTGCCCAGCCCCTCTGCAGCTCTCCTGGAGCCCCTTCAGGCCCTGCCAGGAGCTCTCTCCTGCCCAGCAGCTGCAGAATTCCCCGAATGCCATCAGGATTACCGTGCTCCAGCCGTGCCTGCCGAGGGGACGGTGCCTCAGCCTGCAGTGCTGGGCCTGCGCCTCGTGGTGCCACACGATGGTGCAGCTGGTGCCCGAGGAATCGTCAAATTCCACCGAAAACTCGGGAGGGAGCGGCTTCACTGGCACCCAAACAGAGAAACAAACAGAGAAACAGAGAAACAAACAGGGTTCAGAGAGGCAGCACAGCACTGAAGGGGGTTAGGTGGAAAATAGGATTGTTGCTTTAGGCTGGATGGGTGTTTTTTCCAAGAGGTTTAATGTTTAATGTTTGTGCCAAGAGGTCCTGACTATTTTCAGGTCTCCCCAAGGTCTGGAGCTGTCTGAGGGGTGCCTTACCTATGTCTGTCAGCGTGAAGGTGAGCGGCTGGGAAGAGGCATTTCCTAATGGATTGGAGGCAGAAACCACCACGGTGTAATTGGAGCCAAAATCCAGCTCGCTCAGAGCCCCAGAGCCAAACAACACCTGGCTGGGAGCCTCTTCTGGAAAGGAAAAGGTGCTGGTGCCGTTGGAGAGCCTGCAGCAGGAGCAGAGCATTGGTTGGATTTCTGTGGAGCAGGAAAGGTGAGCCCTGGGGTGTGCTGGCTTTGGGATTCACCCCAGGACATGGGGACAGGGTCAATCCTGGGGTGTGGGGTGTCCTGGTTTAGGGATTCACCCCAGGACATGGGGACAGGGTCAATCCTGGGGTGTGGGGTGTCCTGGTTTAGGGATTCACCCCAGGACATGGGGACAGGGTCAATCCTGGGGTGTGCTGGCTTTGGGATTCACCCCAGGACATGGGGACAGGGCCAGTCCTGGGGTGTGCTGGCTTTGGGATTCACCCCAGGACATGGGGACAGGGTCAATCCTGGGGTGTGGGGTGTCCTGGGATTAGGGATTCACCCCAGGACATGGGGACAGGGCTCCCTTTCCAAAGGGATGGGTTGGCACAGCCCCTTCGCTGCACCCCGAGGGGGCTGCAGGGCGTGCTGAGGAAGCTGCTGCAGGGGATAATTAGGCATTAATTGTATTGGCACCCCAGCACTCACTCTATGCCATAGGCAGTGGGGAGGTAGGTGAGCCTGCCCTTGTGCCAGGTGCAGGTGGGACGTCCCTGTGTCCCCTTCTGGATACAGGACACGTTCCTGGGCTCGTCTGGAGGGTCTGAAACAGAAATTCCTGTCAGTCCTGACATCCATGACCTTTCAGGGTCCTTCAGGCCAACACCTCCAGCCAGAGCAGGCTGCCCAGAGCTCCCGTGGCTCTTCCCCAAAGATGTGGGTAGGGGACATTGAGGGGATGCAGGGCAGGGAGGGTGTTCTTTGCTCTGGGCAGGGGCATTTGTTGAACCTCTCTCCCCTCAGGAACACCAGAGCTGCCCAATTCCAGCCAGGAATATTCCCATGGGACTGACTCCCAGCAGCAGCCCTGGACAAAGGCACCCCCTGGCAGTGCCTCTCAGGCTTCCCTCTGCCACAGGGGAGCTGTGAGAAGCAATGGAGAGCTTTGGGCAGCGACTCAGAAGGGATTTTCCTTACTGCCACAGTGGATGTCGATGCCACAGACGAGTGCTGTCCTGCCCCCACCGATGCACTTGCAGGTGAAGTGGTGCCTGCCCTGGGCAGTGACCAGGAGGGTTTTGCTCACTGAGCCCCCCTGGGCCCGGGTTTGCTCGGAGCTGTTGAGGAAAATCGCTGCCCAGCACCAGCCCCGTGCCCGCGGGGCTGCCAGCTGGCACGACAGGGTGACGTTGGTGCCCGCGGGGATGGCGCAGCAGGGGCTGGCAGTCATGGTCCCCTTGGCACACACCTCCGTGGCACCACGGGCGGCTCTGCCGGCACTCACTGCCCCCCTCCTGCAGGGCCCTGCAAGGGAAAGGCAGAAACAGAATCCTCAGCAGAGCCCTCGCTGCCTCAGGACGGGCTGCGCTCCCTCCCCGGGTGTTCGCTGGGGAAATTGCACAGGAACTGCTGGCACCTGCGTGGGACCAGCAGCCACGGTCGCTCCCAGTCCCCAAAAACCCAGATTAACCCAGGTAAGAGCTGCCAGAACCCTCCTTTTGTTGGGATTGGAAAAGTGCCTGGGTCGGCAGAGGTGCAGGAAGGACCTGGAGCCAGGCTGGGACACCTGGGGGTGCTCACCTGGAGAGGAGAAGGATCCAGGGAGAGCCCAGAGCCCCTGGCAGGGCCTGAAGGGGCTCCAGGAGAGCTGGAGAGGGACTGGGGACAGGGACGGAGGGACAGCACACAGGGAATGGCTGGAAGCTGGAAGTGGGTAGATTGAAATGGGATAGTGGGAAGGAATTCCTGGCTGGGCTGGAATTCCCAGATTTGCTGTGGCTGCCCCTGGATCCCTGGCAGTGCCCAAGGCCAGGCTGGACACTGGGACACCCTGGGACAGTGGGAGGTGTCCCTGCCATGGCAGGGGTGGCACTGAGTGGGATTTAAGGTCTTTCCAACCCAAACCCAAATTCCGGGATTCTGTGAACCCATTTTTTCCTGTTTATGAGCTCTGCCTGTCCCGGTGCCTTTTCTCACAAACCCAACAGCTCTACCTGGAACTGAAAACCAAACAAACTCCCTGCACCACTGATGAACCCAGAAAGGAAAATGTTCACTGGCATTTGGGGTAGAAGCTGGAAAAACCCCACCCTAATTAGGCTGAGTGCTTAATCTCAGAGTTAATTGCTGTGTAGGAAGAAGCCTCTCTTACCTGCTGTGAGGTGCAGCACCAGCCACAGTGCTGAGGGCACGATCCGTGGAAATGGCATTTTGGTGCCTGGAGAGAGAGGAATTCCTGTTGCCAGCTCCAAAAAAGTGGGGATATCATGTACACATCTCGGTGGTTTTCTAATTTTCCTGCTTTACCCCTTCCTACTTTATTGTAAAGTAGAAAGTCATAAAGTAGAAAAAAGATTTGTTCAGAAAATCCCAAACGCTCATTTTGTGAGACCTCTCTAATGAACATTCTCTCTGGTTTTGTTTGAACCCAGGGGCTGTGTTGTTGTTCAGCAGTGCCTCAGCCCAGCCAGGAGCTCCTCGTGTGGTGCCTTCTGTAGGTGATTCGCAAGTGCCAGGATGAGCAATCTCAGCAGCTTCTTCAGGGAAATGCTCTGCCTTCCACTAAGCCTGGGGGCTGTGTCAACAGCCTGCAAACAGCTGCTGCTCACAGCAAAGGGCCCAAAATATCTGAGAAAACGGGCAAAATCCAGCCTGAAATCCAGCCTGAAATCCTCAAAATCCAGCCTGAAATCCAGCCTGAAAATCCAGCCTCAAGATACAGCTTAAAATCCAGCCTTAAAATCCAGCCTCAATATCCAGCCTCAAGATACAGCCTCAAAAACCAGCCCTCAAAATCCAGCCTAAAATCCAGCCTCAAAATCCAGCCTCAAGATACAGCCTCAAGATACAGCCTCAAGATACAGCCTCAAAAACCAGCCCTCAAAACCAGCCTAAAATCCAGCCTCAAAATCCAGCCAAAATCCAGCCTCAAAATCCAGCCTTAAAATCCAGCCTCAAAAACCAGCCTCAATATCCAGCCTCAATATCCAGCCTCAAAAACCAGCCTCAAAAACCAGCCTAAAATCCAGCCTCAAAATCCAGCCTCAAGATACAGCCTCAAGATACAGCCTCAAAAACCAGCCCTCAAAACCAGCCTAAAATCCAGCCTCAAAATCCAGCCTAAAAAACAGCCTCAAAATCCAGCCCTGCTTCAAAGCCTTTGGTCAGAGGATGTGAGCTGTGATGGGAGTAAAGGATGAGAAACTGCTGAGGAGCAACTCCAGCTCAGAGCTGAGAAAAAGGGAAATTAAAGGGAAATTCGGGGGGGATAAATAGGGGGAAATTAATGGGTAATTAAAGGGAATTAATAGGGGGAAATTAATGGGGGATTAATAGGGGGAAATAATAGGGGGAAATTCAGGGGAATCAATAGAGGGAAATTAATGGGAAATTAAAGGGAATCAATAGGGGGAAATTGATGGGAAATTCAGGGGAATTAATAGGGGAAAATTAATAGGGGGAAATCAATGGGAAATTAATAGGGGGAAATTAATGGAAAAGTCAGGGAAATCAATAGGGGGGAATTAATGGGAAGTTCAAGGGAATCAATGGGGGGAAATTAATGGGAACCCCTCCCAGGTGACAGAACGGGGAGGGAAATCAGCATTGCTGCTTGGAGGGGACTGAAACACCCTCAGGGGGTGTCTGTGGGTACCAGCCTGGTCTGTTCATGCTCTTACCCCAAAATCTCCTCTGAGAGCCCCAGGCCACCCTCTCTGGCCCCCGTGGATGCGCCCCAGGGACTCTGGCTGTCCCTGCAGCTCCGAAGTGAAAGCAGCTGAGAAGCAGCACAGCTCCGAGCCCAGAGCTGGCCTTCAACCCCGCTTGTCGCTAAAAAAACCTCTGCTGTGCTTTCCAAGAACCGGCAGGAACAGCAGGCTGGGCGGCAGAGGAAAGAGGAACATCTCAGTCATTTCAGGCACAATAACCCCAAATTTGTGCCCCGAATCTCACCCATCCCCAGTTCCTGGCGCTGGATGAGTTTCTGGGGAAGCTCTGTGAGCACAGTGGCACCCCGGGTCACCCCAAACCTGGGGACTGTCCCACCTGGGGCTGTTCCCCAAAGCTGGAGGAGTGAGGGATGGAATCAGAGCCCAGAGCTGCTCAGGATGGGCCTTGCTCTCCTGGGGCTGCTCCATCCCAGCCTGCAGGGAATATCTGGGATAGTGAGAATTCCTGGGCAGCAGCATCGCCGGAAAACACGGATCCCGAGGCAGGAAAATCCCGGGACAGAAGCACCCCAGGGCAAAGAAAATCCTGGGCAAAGAAAATCCTGGGCAAAGAAAATCCCAGGTAAGGAGCATCCCAGGACAAGGAAAATCCCAGGTAAGAAAAATCCCAGGTAAGGAACATCCCAGGGCAAAGAAAACCCTGAGGCAGCAGCATCCCAGGACAAGAGCACCTCACAGCAGAGAAAATCCCGAGTTAGAAGCACCCCAGGGCAAGAGAATCACAAAACATTGAACATCCCAGGACAGCAGCATCCCAGGGCAGGAGCATCCCAAAGCAATGAAAATCCCAGAGCAGGAGCATCCCGGGGCAAAGAAAACTCGGGGGCAAAGAAAATCCCAGTGCAGGAACATCCTGGAGCCGGAATATCCCAGGGCAGCAGCATCCCAAAGCAATGAAAATCCCGGGGCAGGAGAATCCCAAAGCAGCGAAAGTCCCAGAGCAGCAGCATTCCGCGTGGTGCCGCCTTTCCCCGGTTCCCCCACCGGGGTTCCGAGCCCCGAGCCCCGCGGCCGCTCCGAGCTCCGCCTGTGCCCCGGGGGATGCTCGGGACGGGAAAGGAAAGGAAAAGAAAACAAAGGGGAAAAGGGAAGGGGAGGGAGAAGCGAGGAAGAGGAAGAGGAGATAAAAAAATAGAAATTTTGCTCAGAGCGAGGGGCTCGTCCAGAGGCACATCCACTCTCATTTTAGCTTCTCTGTCAGATGATTTTTGCTTTCTCTCATTTTTTCAGCATTCCCACAACCCACCGCCACATTTAACAGAGCTTTAAATTAATGAATATCCTGCTATTGTTTTTCTTTTTTTTGGTTTTTTTTTTTTTTTCAGGCCATCAATGACATAAACTCAGCTTTTCTGCCTGATTGTGACCAGCTTTCCTTCCTTACCATGGACACCCCAGCACGGGTATGTCAGGGCAGCCCCAGAAACGAGGGCACACAGCATGTGCAGCCCCCAGGAACCCCAAATTCTCCCTTTGAGCCTCCAGCTGCTTTTCCTCCCTCCCCCAAACCCCAGGAGCACCATTTGGGCTCCTTTCCCGATCTGCCAACAATTATCATTAATTTCCTGTGGTGGGGGGACCAGAGGGGGGGTTAATACCCCACAAAATCCCGAATAGCCAAAGCTCCATTTTACCTCTGGTTTCCCCTCTGTCCTCATCGGTTCCCGTGGCGGTTCCCGTGGCAGTTCCCGTGTTGGTTCCCGTGTTGGTTCCCGTGTTGGTTCCCGTGTTCCAGAGCGGTTCCAGAGGGGTTCCCGTGTTGGTTCCCGTGTTCCAGAGCGGTCCCAGCGGCTCGGTGGGGCTCGGCCCGGTCCCCGCCGCCGGTCCATGCGCTCCGGGGCTGTCCGTGCCCCGAGCTCCGCCCGGAGCGGGGCCGGGCCGGTTCCCCCTCCCCGGGGCTGATAACAGCGTTCGCGGGGGAAGGTGTGATGGACGGCTCAGGTGATCGGCTTTGCCTTCTAGTGACAGGCGGGAGGAAATCACCAGTCCACCACTTGTTTCCTTTTTGCTTCTATTTTTTTTTTCTTGTTTCCTTTTTCTTCTCTTTTAAAAAAAGTTTTGGTTTTTCTTTGTAAATTTTCTTGCGTTTATATAGATGTTTTCCAGTTTTCTTTTTTCTTTCCCCCTTTCTCTTCTTTCGTATTTTTTCTTTGCCTTTGTCTTGTTTCATTTTTCTTCTTTCTTTTTCTATTACGTTTTCTTTCTTCTTCTTCTTTTTCTCCTTTTTCTTTGTCCTTTTTCTTTTCCTTTTTTACCCGTTTTCCTTTCCCCCTCTTTCCTTTTTCCTTTTTCCTTTCCCCGTTTTAATATTTTTAAATATTTAAAATATATTTAATATTTTTATAATTTTTAATATTTTTATCTTCTTTATCTTTTTTCTTTTTATCTTATCTTTTTATCATCTTTTTTCTTACTCTCTTTTTCATCTTTTTCCCTTTCTTTTGTATATCTTTTTATCTTTTTTATAATCTTTTTTATAATCTTTTTTATCTTTTTATCTTTTATCTTTTTATCTTTTTTCTTTCTTTTTATGTTTTTTATCCTTTTAATATTTTTTATCTTTTTATCTTTTTTATCTATCCTTTTTTCTTTCTTTTCATCTTTTATTATCCTTTTTATATTTTTCATCTTTTTTATCTTTTTGTCTTATCATCTCTTTTCTTTATCATTTTTTCCCTTTCTTTTTATATTTTTTTACCTTTTTATCTTTTACCTTTTTATCTTTTATCTTTTTATCTATCTTTTTTCTTTTTATGTTTTTTATCTTTTTTATCTACCTTTTTATCTTTTTTATCTTTTATCTTTTTATCTATCTTTTTTCTTTTTATGTTTTTTATCTTTTCTATCTATCTTTTTATTTTTTAATCTTTTCATATTTTTATCTATCTTTTTCATATTTTTATATTTTTTTATTTATCTATATATTTTAAATCTTTTTTATATCTTTTTTTATCTTTTCCCCTTTCTTTTTCCTCCATTTTCCTTTCCTGCTTTCCCCCTCCCACACTTTTAAGCCCCAAACTCTGCTGCTCCCTACGATTCCTCCTCCATTGCCTCCTGCCGACCACAGAACCCAGAAAAACCAGGGAGGCGCCGGTGCCAGGGACAAAGCCTGGGGAGGAGAGGCAGAGCCGGCGGTGCCAGCCCCGGTGCCAGGGCAGGTGGCAGGGCAGGTCCGGAGTCCCCGCTGTGACTCTGCTGTCCCCAGCAGGATGGAATGAGTCACCCAGCCTGGAAAATCCCATTGTTCACGTTCCAGCCCGGCCAGGGGGGGCCCAGGGAGGGTTTGGGTCCAGCAGTGCCCCGGGGGATTGGATGGTGAACAAAACACATCCACAGCTGCATCCCAGCCCTGCTCCCTCATCCCAGCCCTGCTCTTTCATCCATCCATCCCTGCTCCTCCATCTCATCCCTGCTCCTCCATCCATCCATCCCTGCTCCTCCATCCATCCATCCCTGCTCCTCCATCCATCCCTGCTCCTCCATCCCATCCCTGCTCCTCCATCCATCCCATCCCTGCTCCTCCATCCCATCCCATCCCTGCTCCTCCATCCCATCCCTGCTCCTCCATCCATCCATCCCTGCTCCTCCATCCATCCCATCCCTGCTCCTCCATCCATCCCATCCCTGCTCCTCCATCCCATCCCATCCCATCTCTGCTCCTCCCTCCCATCCCTGCTCCTCCATCCATCCCATCCCTGCTCCTCCATCCCATCCCTGCTCCTCCATCCATCCCATCCCAGCTCCTCCATCCATCCCATCCCTGCTCCTCCATCCCATCCCTGCTCCTCCATCCCATCCCTGCTCCTCCATCCATCCCATCCCAGCTCCTCCATCCATCCCATCCCTGCTCCTCCATCCCATCCCATCCCTGCTCCTCCATCCCAGCCCTGCTCCCAAGGCTCTCCCAGTGCCATTCCCATGGGATTTGCCCTCATGGGAAGGTGGCACTGAGGGCTGGCACCGATGTGGAGCCTGGTGAGACCCAGCCACAGCCTGCCCTCTCACATCCCCTGCTCTGAGTCACCAGCCTGGTTTCAGTCTGAGCTCAGCCCTGGGCAGGGCTGCTCACCCTCCTCCCCCAACCCCACAGAGGCTCAGGGCTGGCAGAGGCTCCCCCAAATCCCATCATTTTGAAGGATAATCCCCAGTTTTGCTGCGAGGCCGCCCCAGCTGCCGCTGGCTTTGCCCTGACAGGTTTTCAGCAGGGTTCTGCTGAGCCAGGCACTTCTCTCTGCGGCTTTGCAGAGCCTGGGTCACAATCTGGGCTTTGATCTGCACCCTGTGTGCTCAGAAATCCCCCGAGGCCTGGGTGTTACTGAGCTCTGTGAAACCTCCCTGCCTGGAATCCAGTTTTAGCCCTGCAGTGCCTTTATCAGCCACAATCTCCCCACAGTTCTCTGACAGCCAGGGCTGGCAGGGTGGGCAGGTGCAGACACAGAGGGAACCCAGCGGCACCAGGTTACTCAGAGCAGGTTTCTGTCACCTCCTGCTGCTCTTCCCAAGGGGTTTATGGGGTTTTTGGCCTTTGGTGCTGAGGCTTTGCCAGCTGCAGGAGCCCAGACTCTGTAGATAAGGAACGAATGAAGCGACGCCATCGGTTGGTGACTAAGCTGAGCCTAAACCCAGCTCTCTGTGCTGCCAACCTCAAACAGAATGAATTCCACTCCTCCTGCATGGCAATGGTTGGTGACTAAGCTGAGCCTAAACCCAGCTCTCTGTGCTGCCAACCTCAGACAGAATGAATTCCACTCCTCCTGCATGGCAATGGCACAAAGGGCTTAAAACCGCAGCTCAGATGCACATTAATACACCGTTTATTATGTGTTAAATTTATTTGTTGCTTCTTCAGTCTCGTTTCAGGTTCAATAATTTGCAGGCTGACTTTTTGGGGAGGTGAACAAATCCCACAGGGGAGCCTCTGGCTGGTCCCTGGGGGTGCTGGGACCTCCTTGCACCTTGAACTCCCCCTGGTAGACACAGACATCACAGATAAAAAGTTGAATTTTTGCTCAGAGCAAGGGGCTCGTCCAGAGGCACATCCACTCTCATTTTAGCTTCTCTGTAAGATAATTTTTTATTTTTTATCTTTTTAATATTTTAATCGAAAAAGCTCATCTGGAGTTCAGAGCAGGAGTGAGTGCCTCTCTCTGCTCTCCAACCCCCCTGAGCTGCCTGCACTCAATTCCTTGTTCCTTTTAACTGTTCCCTCCTTCCCTTTATATTAAAAAAAATGTTTTTAAAAGAAATATTCTTTATTAAAAAATATTTTTTTTTTTAGAACTTTGGTGATGATGAGACAGCACCGTGGTGCATCTCTGTGGGTCCTGAAAATCATGGAATTCATTCCTGAGCTAATAAACAACAAGAGGGAATCTCTGCCACTGGATCTGACTGCCAATGGTAAAACCGAGCTTAAAATGGGGGATAGAAAATCCTGATACCAAAAATGAGGGGGTTTGGAATATTTGAGGGAAGGAGGGAACCCTGAGAAGTCAAAATAAATCAGTTGGGAGTGACTGTGATGGGATTCATGGGATGCCCCATCCCTGGAAAAGCTCCAGGCCAGGCTGGTTGGGGCTTGGAGCATCCTGGGATGGGGTTTGGGATCACAGAATCCAAGAATGGTTTGGGAATCCTTAAATCCATCCAGTGCCACCCTGCCATGGCAGGGACACCTCCCACTGTCCCAGGCTGCTCCAGCCCCTGTGTCCTTGGGCACTGCTGCTCTGGGCACCTGTGGAATACTCCCCGTAGCAGAAATATTCCCTTTATAAGCAGAAACATTCCCTGTATCTCCCAGGGGTCAGGGCAGGGTGGCACTGGTGGTTCTCTGGTGTCCATCCATGCTGGGAGCTGGGAATTCTCCATCCCTGCCCTGCTCCTGGGAATGCAGGAGCTGTGCTGCTCTGCCCAGGGGGATTTTCAGGATTCCTGGGGCTGGGAATGCATGCACCCAGCAGCTCCTGGAGGGCAGCACCAGCCCTGTGTGGCTGGGGAACAATTCCCCCCCAGGTTTTGCAGCTCAGGTGAAGGAGCAGCACAAGCCTCAGGATGTGGACTCTGCAAAAAACCCTTCCCCTCCTCACGCTTGGGCTGCTCAGAGTCCTGTGGTGTTCTTGTACAACTTCCTTCCTGCTCGAGCAGCACTCTCTAATTCAATTTATTCAATTCTGGGCTCCCTGCCCTGCCACACTCCCATTTCTGTGCTGGTTTGCTGCTTCTGAGGGGGAATCCTCCCCTCCTTGCTGGTCACTGCTCCTGTGGACACTGTGACAGATTGCTGGGCAGGGAGGGACCAGCACAGCACACCAGGGGGATTGGGAGTGCTGAGGACAAGCAACAAAATAAATCCATTTGTGTAGCAGCTGATGGAGAAATGCTCACAGTGCATAGGAAAAACAATAGGGAAAAAAATGGGAATATTTTGTAAGTCCCAGAACACCTGGAGATGGTTTTAGGGCTGCTGAAGGAAGGCAGCTGCTGTGTTTTACCAAAGATCCAAATCCATGCTCATGAGCCAGAATAATCCCATTTTCCTGTGCCACACTGCCCTTCCCACAGCCAGGCTGAGGGGTGACAGGGTGCTGTGAGATGATAAATCCCTCACCCAAAGGGAAGGGCTTGGCCAGTGACCACTTCAGAGGGGTTTAAAACAGCCTGGCAGGAGGTGGAGGTGTGTTCTCACCCGAGTGGGGCTTTATTGGGAATGGGAGGAAAATGAAATACAGAAAATATTCCATGTTCTTGGTTCCATGTTGTTGGTACCAGTGTGACACATAAATCCTCCTTGGTGCGGGGTCTGTTCATCGGGAGCAATCCCAAAATATTTTCCACATCTCTGCCAGGATGTCTGGGGGACTTTTATATCCATTTTAGCTGCAATTAACTCCAGGAATGAAGTGCCCCAAACCTTTGGGAATGAAGTGCTCCAAACAATTGGGAATGGAGTGCTCCAAACAATTGGGAAGGCCATGCTCCGAACATTTGAGAATGAAATGCTCCAGACTTTTGAAAATTAACTGCTCCAATCTCTTGGGAATGAAATGCCCCAAACATTTGGGAATGAAATGCCCCAAACATTTGGGAATGAAATGCTCCAAACATTTGGGAATTAAATGCTCCAAACATTTGGGAATTAAATGCTCCAAACATCTGGGAATGAGATGCTCCAACCCTTTGGGAAGGAAGTGCTCCAAACCCTTAACAAGAGGACGATGCTGAGCAGTAATTGAAGATATTTCACCCTGCAGGAATCTCCTGATTGCATCCCAGGAATCCAAGCTTTATGGGATTTTTTGCTTCTGGCAGTGTGAGGTAAGGTTAAAACTGGGGTTTGCTGGCCCAGGATTCCCAGGCAGCCCCAAGAAGCTGCAGTGGAGTAGGAAGGCAGAATTCCAGCGGGGAGCGTTGCTCTGGCTCTGCCGTTGCCCATCCCGGTGCTGACACCGCCCGTGTCCCTGCTCCAGGCTTATCCCCAGTCCCAGCTGCCCTCAGGGCAGCCCTGCCATGCCGTGTGGGATGCAGGGTCCCTGTTGGTGGCCCTCAGGCAGGACAGCAGCTCCTCGGGCACCAGCATCTGCTCGGGGCCGGGCTCCCAGCGCTGCTCCGGGACGGGTCCGTGTCCGCGTACAGGGAACTCCAGGCTGCTGTTGAGCACCAGGTTGATCTTGTCCAGCAGGCACAGCTGGGGGGTCCCTCCCTGCGTGTCCCACAGCTGGGGGACAGGGCTGGTGTAATCCTGGGAGAAGATTCCCAGCTCTGGCTGCGGGATGGGCGTGGGCGGCTGCGCCGGGCAGATTCCGGCAGCCACGTACCCCAAAGCGTTCCCGTCGGAGAGCTGGGGTTTGTAGGCACCCAGCTGCCCTGGGGCCGGGCTCCTGGGGGCCACCACGCTCCTGGGCACCTCCCTGGGCTCGGCCACCCCCGCCCTGGCCTCGGGCTCCCGGCGCTGGGGCCGCTCCTGCGCTGGCACCTCCTGGACATCGGAGACTGCAGGGTCCAGGAAGGGCTCCTGGAGGCTGGCACTGGGGAAATCAGCCTTGTCCTGGGGAAACGAGGATAGCTGTGCCACCTTCATCCAGCCCTGCTCCTCCATCCATCCCAGACCTGCTCCTCCATCCATCCATCCATCCATCCATCCATCCATCCATCCATCCATCCATCCCATCCCAGCTCCTCCATCCATCCATCCATCCATCCATCCATCCATCCATCCATCCATGCATCCATCCATCATCCATCCATCCATCATCCATCCATCCATCCATGCATCCATCCATCCATCCATCCATCATCCATCCATCCATCCATCCATCCATCCATCCATCCATCCATCATCCATCCATCATCCATCCATCATCCATCATCCATCCATCATCCATCCATCCATCCATCCATCCATCCATCCATCCATCCATGCATCCATCCATCATCCATCCATCCATCATCCATCCATCCATCCATCCATCCATCCATCCATCCATCCATCATCCATCCATCCATCCATCCATCCATCCATCCATCACCCATCCATCCATCCATCCATCCATCCATCCATCATCCATCTATCCATCCATCATCCATCATCCATCCATCCATCCATCATCCATCCATCCATCCATCCATCCATCCATCATCCATCCATCCATCCATCCATCATCCATCCATCCATCCATCATCCATCCATCCATCCATCCATCCATCCATCCATCCATCACCCATCCATCCATCCATCCACCCATCCATCCATCCATCATCCATCCATCCATCCATCATCCATCCATCCATCCATCCAACATCCATCCATCATCCATCCATCCATCCATCCATCCATCCATCCATCCATCCATCCATCCATCATCCATCCATCATCCATCCATCCATCATCCATCCATCCATCCATCCATCCATCCATCCATCCATCCATCCATCATCCATCCATCCATCCATCATCCATCCATCATCCACCCATCCATGCATCCATCCATGCATCCATCCATCCATCCATGCATCCATCCATCCATCCATCCATCCATCCATCCCATCTCCGCTCCTCCATCCCATCCCTGTTCTCACACAAGCTGCTCTCTCCCAGCTAACAGGGAATGTTACCAGAGGAAATGGCCTCAAGTCGTGCCAGGGGAGCTTTGGGCTGGATTTTTGGGAAAATGTCTGTGTGGAACGGGCTGTCCAGCCCTGGAGGGATTTAAAATCCCCATGGATGTTGCACTTGGGGACACGGGGCAGTGTTGGCCTTGGCAGTGCTGGGGGTGGCTGGACTCGATGGTCTCAGAGGGATTTTCCAACCTGGATCATTCTGTAAAGCCCAGCTTTAATCTGAGGGGAAGCAAAGCCAGGAGACAACCGTGCCCTCACCTGGAGTGACTTCACCACGGTGCTGTTCTCCATGTGGGGAAAGTCCTCAAACATCCACCTTGGCAAGAGGGACACGAGGGCGGCCTTGACCCTTCACAAAAGGCAAAAACAAACCCCAAATGTTACTGCAGTGTGTTATTCAGATATTCCTCATGCAGGATGAAACTCTCTGGGTGGGAAGGACACATGAAGAACACCCAGCCTTGGAAACTCTGGGTTCCCCATTCTTAAATTTCACCAATTTCATGTTTATTTCACTGTTTTTTTGTTGGTCCCTGCCTTACTGTAGAGCACCAGAAAGTCCTTTCATACGATAAATGTGTGATATTGCCCTCGGGCTGAGTTGAAAGGGACTCTGTAGTTGATTTTAAAACATCCCAGAAGAAATTTTATATTTCTTCTATGTAAAAAAAAAAAAAAAAAAAAAAAAAAAAAGAAAGAAAAAAAAGAAAAAAAGAAACCACAAAAACCCCAAAAAATTTTCCCCCAAAACCCCAAACGCCCTCCCCACAAAAAAATGGGTAAAGAAATTCTGAATTAGGAAGAAGGAAAGAAGGCATGGAGGAGAAAGGAATACCTTTTCCTGACTGACTTTTTAAACATCACAACTGCAAAAAGAACGGATAATCCAACCACGCTGAGGCTCAGTCCCAGGAAAACTCGGATGTCATCATCTGCAGGGGCTGGAAGGGAGGAGGTCACGGCCTGGGTGCTGCACTCACTCACCATTCACCATTCACCATTTCCTGCCCCAGAAGTGCTGACGTGAATTCCTCAGCCTGGGCTGGTTTTGCTTTTGGTTTAGGAGCTGAAACAGACCGTGACCTTTACCAGAGGATGTGCAAGCTGAGCATCCCCAGAAGGGTGGGAAACGCTGAAACACGTCCCTGGTCCCAGTTGCAGGGTGGAATCAGCCTCCTGCATGGGTTAATTCGATATTTCCTGGGTTTGACACCTCCCCCTTGGACTGGGCATTGTGTTTTAGCCTCGGTAGAGAGCAGAACTCAAAGCTTGCAGTCTGTGGGTGCTGCTTATCTTCCCTGCACTTGGGGAAAAACTCCTTTATTAGCTCTTGTTGGAACCCAGGAAATCCCTCTGGCTGCCCTGGAGGGCTCCAGCCCCTGCCCAGGGGGCTCAGAGGCCTCAGCACAGAGCCCAAGGACCCTGTGCCTTTGGTCTTGATCCATGGAAAAACAATTGCCAACCTTGTGTGAAGAATTGCAAGTCAAAAGAGTTTAAGTAGAAAAATAGTTTGTCACAGAGTGAAAAAGAGATTTTTTTAGGGTTTTTAGAATGGGTGTCCAAGGGGTAAGATGGAGGAATCTGTGTCCAGCCTTTCTCCTTCTTCTTCTTCTTGGCCTCCATCTCCTGCTGTGATGGTGGCACTTTGGGATTGGTTTAGAGTAGAAGCTCAGTGTCTAACACAGGTGATGGGTATTGGGAAGTTATGGTAAATATTGTACAGGTAGTTTTTAGTATAAAAAGATAACACTGCCCCAGAACAGGCAGAGTGCCTCTGTCTGTCCTGCTGAACAGACCTCGGCTGGACAGGAGAGAGAACTTTATAGATAAGGAACAATGAACAACCTTGAGGATGAGAACCCAGAGCATCTGGGAGCTCTCAATTCCCACTGCCAGGAGCTGCCTGGGTTAAACCCCCCATAGGACAAAGCCTAGTCTAGCAAAGCAGAGCTCCCACAGGACAAAGCCTGGCCCAGCAAGGCAGAGCTCCCACACAGAACAAAGCCTGGCCTAGCAAGGCAGAGCTCCCACAGCACAAAGCCTGGCCCAGCAAGGCAGAGCTGCCATGGGACAAAGCCTGGCCCAGCAAGGCAGAGCTCCCACACAGGACAAAGCCTGGCCCAGCAAGGCAGAGCTCCCACACAGGAGAAAGCCTGGCCTAGCAAGGCAGAGCTCCCACGGGACAAAGCCTGGCCCAGCAAGGCAGAGCTGCCCAGAGCACAAAGCCTGGCCCAGCAAGGCAGAGCTGCCCTCCTTACCCTGGGACATCTCGCTGTAGGTGCTGCCCAGGAGCGGCTCCTCTGCAGGGGCTGGAACAGAGAGAGGGAAAAAACGTCTGTGGTTCCTTCAGAGGGCTCTGGGTGACACCAAACCTGCCTTGGTTCTATCTTTTGAGAAAAATAAATAATGGTGTAACAAGGACAATTAAGCTCCCTGAAGCAATGAGTAACTCCAGCTCTGCTGGGCTCTCCACATCATCCCCACAATTAAATGAGATGTTGATCAATCCTGTCCCCACCTACAGAACCTCTTCCCCGCACATCCCTCCCTGCCCTCAGCACCCTAAACAAGGATTTAGTCCCCCTGGGGAGCTCCATCATTTTCCACAAGCACTCCCAGGTTGTTAACATCTTTTCCAGAGAAGTTGTGGATCCCTGGAGTGTCCCAGGCCAGGCTGGAGCAGCCTGGCACAGTGGGACGTGTCCGTGCCATGGCAGGGGTGGCACTGGGTGGGATTTGAGGTCAATTCTAACCCAGCCCATTGTGGGATTCTGTGATTCCCAAAGTGCCTGCACCCCTTGGGAATGAATTTCCTGATTATTTGCATGCAGTGAGGGAAGATCTGCAGCTGGAGGCCCTGCCATGGCAGGAAGCCTCTTTCTGCTGAGATAAGCAGCCAGCTTTGATCCTGGCCAGTTCAGCAATTCCCTCGGGATCCCTTGTCCCTGATTTGGAGCCACTGGGAAGGGTCCTGCCCTGCGGACAGCACCCAGGGCCAACCCGGGACACCCATCCAGGAATGTCTGCTTGCATTTCCTGGGAACAGCTGCCCTGCTCCAGGGGCTCCTGCAGGGCCACGGGGCTGCTCTGGCCCAGGAGAAACCCCTGGGCAGCTGCAGAGGGCCCATCTCAGGTGGCATCGGAGCCAGGAGCTGGGGACACCCTCAGGTGTCCCCTCAGGTGTCACCTGCAGGTACTTTGGGCTCTGACAGCCCTTGATGGTCCTGCCCAGCCCCACCTGGCCCCAGGGTGGGCTCTATTTAAGCCCAGCCCTGGCCTCAGCCCCAGCTGGGCTGGGCTGGGGCAGCTCTGGGGCTCAGACCCTGCTCTGGTGTCACAGCTTGGCCTCACCCTCCTGCGCAGCTCTGAGGGTGCACAAAGCCACCCCAGTGCTGGAAATGAGGTTTTCCTTCCTTCCTTCCCCAAACCCTTCCCAGCACTGACCCAGATGCAGATGTCCCTCCCAAGGCTCTGTGACTCCAGGTAGGAAAGGCAGGCTGGCTCTGCCCAGCTGCTCCCTGGAAAAGCTCCGTGCTGGATTTTGGTTTATCTGCAACATCTTACTGCGAGTTCTGCATGTGCAAACTCACTTTTCTGCCCCAGAAAGGGACAACGACCCCGCAGGTGCCTCTGCTGATGGGAAATGAGGTTCTGGGTCTGTGCGGGGAGCAAAGACCAGCTGGCGATGGGTCTGACACCAGCACATGGATTAAATGTGTTCTATCCTTTCCTGCCCTGCTCGGTAGGAGCAAAGACCAGCTGGAGATGGGTCTGACACCAGCACATGGATTAAATGTGTTCTATCCTCTCCTGCCCTGCTCGGTAGGAGCAAACACCAGCTGGGGATGGGTCTGACACCAGCACATTGATTAAATGCATTTTATGCTTTCCTTGCCGTGCTGGGCGGGAGGGTTTGCGCTGTTCCCGGCCCCAGGGATGATCCCCAAGGGGAGCAGCAGCATTTCCCCGTCGGGCTCACCTGGGCTGGAGCGGGGAGCGCTGATCCCGCCGGGATACACCGCATACAGCCGCGCCTGCCGCGGAGCCGCTGGCCCTGCCGGCAAAGCACAGATTCACCCTCAAAATGGGGATTTTGTCTGCTGGGCTGGGCCAGGGGCTGGGCACTGAGCAGTGACAGCGGCTGGGTTACCCCTTGAGGGTCTGGGGTCGTTCCTGGCCCACCAGCTCATTTTTAATTCATTAAATAATGAATGCATTTAATTAATTTTCTTTCCCTCCCCATCCCCTCCTTCCCCTGTGATCTTCACCCGGGGACCCAAATCCCACTGTCTGCCCTCAAATCTCCAGCTGCTTCCCTCCCCTCCTTCTCTAAGGACTCTTCATGGCCCCACTCCCTCCCCCAAAAAAGTGGGCAGGGGCTCAAACTCAAATGAAGCTGCCTTGATAGTCTGGTTTGGATTTATAATTTAATCCTGATTGATAGTCTGATTCGGATTTATAATCTAATTCGAATTTATAACGTAATTCAGATTGATAGTTTGATTTGGATTTATAATCTAATTTGGATTTATGGTCTGGTTTGGATTTCCAATCTAATCCTGATTGATAGTCTGATTTGGATTTCTAATCTAATCCTGATTGATAGTCTGATTTGGATTTGTAATGTAATCTGGATTTATAGTCTAATTTGGATTTATAATCTAATTCGGATTTATAGTCTGATTTGGATTTGTAATGTAATCTGGATTTATAGTCTAATTTGGATTTATAATCTAATTCGGATTTATAGTCTGATTTGGATTTATAATGTAATCTGGATTTATAGTCTAATTTGGATTTATAATCTAATTCGGATTTATAGTCTGATTTGGATTTATAATGTAATCTGGATTTATAGTCTGATTTGGATTTATAATCTAATTGAGATTTATAGTCTGATTTGGATTTATAATCTAATTGAGATTTATAGTCCGATTTGGATTTATAATCTAATCCCGATTGACAGCCTGATTTGGAGTTATAATCTAATCCCGATTGACAGCCTGATTTGGAGTTATAATCTAATCCAGATTTACAGCCTGATTTGGAGTTATAATCTAATCCCGATTGACAGCCTGATTTGGATTTATAATCTAATCCAGATTGACAGCCTGATTTGGGTTTCTAAGGTCCCGCAGAGCAGTGCCCAGCAGAAGGGGGTTCCTGGGCTGTCCCACCTGGGATGTAGGTGTGAGTTTGGTGTTTTGGGATTCTCTCCCAGCTGTGCTGCTCCTGCAGGCCGTGCTGGGGGCCGTGCACCCACTCCAGGATGAACCAGAGCAGGGGGCTCTGGCTGGGCTGGGGGCGCTGCCACCGCACCAGGGCCCTGCTCTGCTGCTCCTGCTGCACCTCCAGCGCCTCCGGGGCCGGGAACTCTGTGGGGAGACGGGGCAGGGGCAACTCAAACAACAGCCCAAACCCATCCCTGGGCACCGGGGAGGGAGGGTCAGCCCCGCCCAGGGGAAATGCAGCTTTCCTGGAGGGGTTTGAAAGCTGAAGGGTGAGCAGGGAATTACAGAATATGGTGGGTTTGTATATAAACACACACACATATATATATATAATAGAATTATTCAGGTTGGAAAAGACCTTAAAGATCAAGGCCACCACTGTCCCATCCATGTCGTTTTTGAATCCCTCCAGGGATGGGGATTCACCCCTGCCCTGGGCACCTGTGCCAGGGCTGGGAAACCTTTCCAGGAAGGAATATTCCCAAATGTCCACCCTGAGGCCGTTCCCTCTGCTCCTGTCCCTGTTCCCAGCCTGCTCCCTCAGCTGTGCCCTCCTGTGCAGAGCCACAAGGGCCCCCTGAGCCTCCTTTGCTCCAGGCTGAGCCCCTGCCCAGCTCCTCAGGGATTCTGCAGCCCCTGCCTGGCTCCTCAGGGATTCTGCAGCCCCTGCCCAGCTCCTCAGGGATTCTGCAGCCCCTGCCCAGCTCCTCAGGGATTCTGCAGCCCCTGCCCAGCTCCTCAGGGATTCTGCAGCCCCTGCCCAGCTCCTCAGGGATTCTGCAGCCCCTGCCCAGCTCCTCAGGGATTCTGCAGCCCCTGCCCAGCTCCCTCAGGGATTCTGCAGCCCCTGCCCGGCTCCTCAGGGATTCTGCAGCCCCTGCCCAGCTCCTCAGGGATTCTGCAGCCCCTGCCCAGCTCCTCAGGGATTCTGCAGCCCCTGCCCGGCTCCCTCAGGGATTCTGCAGTGCCTGCCCAGCTCCATTCCCTGCCCTGGGCACTCTCCAGCCCCTCACTCTCCTTCATGGGGACAGTCCCTGCCCCGTGGCCCTCCAGCTGTGCTCCTCCCCAGCCAGATGTGGAGCTCTGTGCTTGCAAGCCCCGCACCCTCAGCTCTGAAATGCTTCAGCTGTCCCTGCTTACCAGAAACGTGCAGGGTTCTGATAAGCATCAGAGTCGAGAGAGGTTTTTCCACCTTATTTCTCTTCAGTTTCCTTTTAGTCATGTGTTTGTCCTCAGCCTGAATGGGACTTTCCCCTCCCATTGCTCATTCAGACACGTTTTTCAGAACGAGCAAAACGTGGTTGTGGGGGGAAACCACACCTCGGGGCACAGGGACCATAAGGTGGCCCTAAAAGGATTTAAAAGGATTTTTGCCCCCTTCTTTTTCAGTTTGCAAGGACCCAGCTCCCAGGAGCAGCCTGGCACCCTTTGCTTTGCCAGCCAACACGGACAGGGCTAACTTAAAAATGAGTTTGTTGCTGCAGCCTTGGGAGGTGAAGGGCTGAGATTCCAGAGCCTGAAGGGGCTCCAGGAGAGCTGCAGAGGGGCTGGGGACAGGAATGGAGGGACAGGACACAGGGAATGGCTCCCACTGCCAGAGGGCAGGGATGGATGGGACATTGGGAATTGTTCCCTGGCAGGGTGGGCAGGGCTGGGCTGGAATTCCCAGATTTTCTGTGGCTGCCCCTGGATCCCTGGCAGTGCCCGAGGCCAGGCTGGACATTGGAGCAGCCTGGGACAGTGGGAGGTGTCCCTGCCATGGGACAATGAAATCAGCTGGGCTTTAAGGTCTCTCCCGGTGCCAAATCCAGCATTTCCCTGGGGCAGGGTCGGTGCCCCCGTACCTTGCGGAGCTGCCGCCCAGTTCAGAGGGATGCTGGCGGGGCTGGAGGCGCCCTTGGCGTTGCGGGCGGTGACGAGGAGGCTGCGGGCTCCGGGCGGCACCAGCAGCGAGCACTCGGTGCCCGCGGTGAGGCACAGCGGCCGCAGCGCTCCCGAGGGGCTCTCCGCGCTCACGGCGTAGCCCAGGATCCTCCCGCGGGCATCCCGGGCCGACAGCGGCTGCGGGGGCGAGAGAGGCCGGGATCGGGGATCTGACACCCCCACAGCCGGGATCGGGGGGTCTGACACCCCCACACCCGGCCGGGATCGGGGGGTCTGAGCCCACAGCCGGCCGGGATCGGGGGGTCTGACACCCCCACAGCCGGCTGGGATCGGGGGGTCTGACACCCCCACACCCCGCCGGGATCGGGGATCTGAGCCCACACCCGGCTGGGATCGGGGGGATCTGAGCCCACAGCCGGCTGTGACCTTTACGGGGATGGGGATGTGGCTCCTCCCCGGGCTGGCCCTGTCCCGCGGGCTCCGCACGGAGGCGGCCCCGGCGCTGCCCGGGGAGGAGCGGCGGAGCCGAGGCCGCCCCGAGCCCGTACCTTGATCAACACCGTCACCTCGTGGCTGCCGTTCGGCAGGGCCCGGCCCAGGCGCCGCCACACGGCGGGAGCGGCGGCGGGGGCTGCGGAGGAGCGGGGACACCGCGAGTGACACACCGGGAGTGACACTGGGACTGACACCGTGACACCCCGAGGGGACCCGGGGCTCCCACCCGCCCGCAGCCCCTCCCGACCGGCTGGCAGAGCAGCGGGGGCGCTTCTATTCGGGATGGGTCCCCCCCGTTCCCCGCTGGCACCGGCACGGGAGGGCAGCGCTGCCTCGCTCATCCGTGCCAGGCTCATGCCAAAGCCAGCAGCTGGCACGGATGGGCGGAGCTGGCTCGGGGTGACCGCGATTTGTCGCGACACCTCGGCTGATGTGGTTTAACCCCCAGGGCAGCAAGCAGGGCACTGAGGACCGCGGGTGTCGCCGGCGCTGAGCCCACCTGCCTCGGGGGTGCGGTACGGGAACGGGGGGCTCCAGGCGCTCCAGGGGCTGCGGGCGCTGCCGAGCCGGCACCTGGCCTGGAACACGAACTCGGTGTCGCTCTGCAGCTCGTGCTGCCAGCGGGGACCCTCCGGGGGCACCTTGGCACACGGCTCCACCTGCCAGGGAAGCACAGGGACACTGCGGGTGACACGTTTGACAGGGGAGTGGGACACAGCGGGTCCCGGCTGCCACCCCTGCGGGATGGGCAGGGATGGGCAGGACCCGCCCTGTCCCCTCCGGTGCCACCTTGCGTGGCACAGCCAGAGCCCCCAGCCACGCCGGGAGTGCCAGCACGGAGATTTTGGGGCTCCTGTGGCAGCGGGGATCCAGGCTCAGGGAGTTTCCATCCTCAGGGAGTTTCCATCCCTGCCCCAGTGTGGGTTTGGGGTTTTTTGTCTGGGGTGTGCTCTGAGCGTCCCCAGGATTTTGTGCCTTGTCCTTGTAGAGCGGAATGTTTGGGAATATTTGGAATTCCGTCTTTTCGCTCAGAAAGCTGAGCTAACCCTGCCCACGAGGCCATCTGCTGTCCCCCCCGGGTGGCATCAGCTCTGCTGTCCCCCGCCTGTGGCCGGGGGTGCCCGTTTGAGCACACCAGAGCACAGGGGTGAGTCTGGAACACCCCCAAATATTCCCATTGCCCGCGGGGTCTGCAGCAGGAGCGGGGCTGGGGTAGTGAGGGGGTTTGGGGTCTCACGTGCCACGCCGGGGTGCCCCTGGCCCGGTGCCTCTCCTGGCAGTGCACGTCCCTCAGGCGCGTCAGGCTCCTCCAGCGCGTGGTGGTGACGGCTGGGGACGTGTCCGTGGTCTCGGCGCCCATGGGCACGGGCAGGGCGGGCACCACTGCGGGCACAGCACGGAACAGCAGGGTGGGGACTGTCCCTGGGCTCAGGGGTGTCCCCAGAGTGCCACAGCAGGGCAGGCAGGCCAGGCATGGCCGCAGCACACCATGCTGCTCACGGGGGGACAGAGGGATGGATGGATGGATGGATGGATGGATGGATGGATGGATGGATGGATGGATGGATGGATGGATGGATGGATGGATGGATGGATGGATGGATGGATGGATGGATGGAGTAGAGGGATAACGGAGGGATAGAAGGATCAATGGAGGGAGGGATGGATGATAGATGGAGACATTGATGGACAGATGGATGGATGGATGAATGTAGAAGGATAGTGGAGGGATGGAAGGGATCAATGGATAGATGATGGACGGACGGATGGACAGACAGATGGATGGATAATAGATGGAGACATAGATGGACGGATGGATGGACGGACGGACGGATGTGGAGGGATAATGGAGAGATGGAAGGATCAATAGAGGGATGGATGGACAGAAGGATGGATGGCTGATGGATGGACAGATGGAGACGTGGATGGACAGATGGATGGGTGGATGATAGATGGAGATATGGACAGACCGATGGGTGGATGATAGATGGAGACACAGATGGATGGACAGATGGATGGATGGATGATAGATGGAGACATGGACAGACCGATGGACAGATGGATGGACAGATGGACAGACAGATGGATGGATGTCCGTACCGAGCTCCTGCAGGCTGAGGCGCTGGGGGGCCGAGCGGGCAGTGCCCAGCGCGTTGCTGGCCTGCACCCACACCCAGTACTGGCTGTCGTTGTGCAGCTCCCTCAGCAGCACAGGTGAGTCTGCAGGGAAGGTCTTTTCTTCCTCCTCATCCTCCTCATCCCGTGCCACCACCCTGGAAGCAGAAGGCAGCCCTGTCAGTGCGTATCCCAGCAGCACAGCCCCGCTGGTGTGGCCACTCCCAAACCTGACACTTGTCACCCCTAAAGCAAGCTGGGGATTCATTCCCTTCCCTGACACTGCTGATGGGCTTTTGTATTCTCACAGTGGTAAAAGAACTCCTTCCTTTCTGGCTGCACGGATCAGCTTGATTCCAAATTTCGGCAGGAGCTTTGTCCCTTCTCCTCACAAAGCTTGGGGTGAGACATATGATGGGATTTAATGTCCTTAAAATTGAGAAAGGAGAACTGATAGCCTGAGACGGGACCAGCCACGGCATCCTGGCATGGGTGTGACATGCCAGGTGCTACCATGGGGACCGGCCATGACATTTTGGGATGGGGTGTGACATGCCAGGTGGTGCCGTGGGGACCTTGGTGGCAGGGAGCATCCCAGGGCGGGACTGTGGCACACTGTGTGGCAGCCAGCACCTCTGCTTCGGCTGGCCTTTGGGGTTTGGGCAGTGCTGGGGTCACCCTCTCCTTGCCCCAGAGGGAGCCCCAGCCGCTGGAAGCTGCAGCTTCCCCTCGGTGGGGCTCGATGGGATGCGAGTTGGGGCGCTGCGGTGAGCGCGCGGCTCTGGGGCAGGAGGTGACAAAACGTGAGCTGAAGGAAGTGGAACTGGGGCACGGCAAGGCTGCTGTCAGTGGGGCTGGCACCGGGGGCTGTCCCCAGGGCTGTCCCCGGGGCTGTCACCCCCAGGGCTCACCTGCGCAGGTGGAGGCTGTGCCGGGTGGGCAGGTGCGTGCTCCGGCCCCGCTCCCATCGGCACCGCAGGTGCTCCGAGCCCTCGGCGATGGCGCAGCTCAGGTTCCCGGGGGGGTCCGGGGGGTCTGCGGGGCGAGCCCGGGTGAGGCGCGGCCCCAAGGCAGAGCAGCATGGCCCCGGGGCTCGGGGAACACGGGGGGACACGGGGCACTCACAGCCCGGGGGACACGGGGGGACACGGGGCACTCACAGCCCGGCTCGGGGGTACAGGGGGCACTCACAGCCCGGCTCTGGGGACACGGGGGGACACGGGGCACTCACAGCCCGGGGCTGGGACAAGGGGGACACGGGGCACTCACAGCCCGGCTCGGGGGTACAGGGGGTCACACGGGGCACTCGCAGCCCGGCCCCGGGGGCTCGGGGGGACACGGGGCACTCACAGCCCGGGGCTGGGACACGGGGCACTCACTCACAGCCCGGCCCCGGGGGTACAGGGGGTCACACGGGACACTCGTAGCCCGGGGCTGGGACACGGGGGTACACGGGGCACTCACAGCCCGGGGCTCTGGGACAAGGGGGACACGGGGCACTCACAGCCCGAGGCTCGGGGGTACAGGGGGGGACACGGGGCACTCGCAGCCCGGCTCTGGGACACAGGGGGGCACTGGGCACTCACAGCCCGGCCCCGGGGGGACACGGGGGTCCCACGGGGCACTCACAGCCGGCCCGGATCTCGGTGCCGCACACCACGCGGTGTCTCTGGGCGCAGCGGGAGAAGCAGGTGACGCTGACCAGGGGCAGCTGGAAGCGGGGCAGGTGGAGGCGCTCGGCGCCGTCGCGCAGGGCCAGCAGGGAGCTGTAGTTGAGGGAGACGAAGAGCTGCTGCGGCGAGGGGCAATCCAACCGGGACTCGCAGCCGATGGAGATGTCGGAGCCCAGCAGCACCACGGGCCTGGGCTCGGGCTCGATCCACACGCGCCCGTTGCACGTCAAGTTCGCAGCACCTGCGCCAAAGCGGGTGGGATATGCCGGAGCTATCCCGGGGCTATCCCGGGGCTGTCCCGGCGCTACAGGGCTCGGCAGGGAGCGGATCCCCTCCCTGGGATGCCCTGCAGCCAGGGGATTACAGCCCGCCCTGCTCACCTTCAACCCCGTGGGATGCAGGTAAACTGAGGCACGAGTGATGCCGGGGAGAAATTGTCCCCCCTGAGGGTGCCCAGAGGAGCTGCGGCTGCCCCCGTACCCCTGGCGATGCCCAAAGCCAGGCTGGACAGGGCTGGGAGCGCTCTGTCCCTGCTCCGGGTCCCTCCCACCCAAACCGGGCCTGGATGCGCCCCCCGCCCCCGCTGCAGCGCCCCGGCCCCGCTGACTCATCCCGGCCGAGCAGGAGCGGCCCCGTCCCGCCGGTTTCACCCATCGCGGGGCCGCTCGAACGTTAAATGAGTGCAGGGAAATAACGCGCGCCCCGAGAGCTCTGATCCCCAGATTAGCGCGGCGGGGGCGCGTCCCTTCCCTATCAGATGGAGCTCGGCAGCAGCGCCGGCTCTCGGCGCTATCGGCTCCATCTGCCCTTCCTGGAAAGGGCAGGGCCGAGCCCGGGGGCCGCAGGGACGGGGGCAGAGCTGGCACGGGGGCCGCAGGGCCCTGGCAATGGCCCTGGGAATGTCCCCGGGAGCCTGGGAATGTCCCCGCTCCAAGGAGGGAAGGGGAGGGAGAAGGAGCTCAGGGCAGGGGACCCCTCCTGCAATGCTCCCCTCAAACCCCACAGCTCTGGGATCGTCCCGTCCCCACCCCAAACCCCCCGCGGGCCCGGGGCGCTGCTCGGGGGCCATCCCGGTGTCCCTGTCACCGTCACTCACCCGGGCACAGGCAGCAGAGCAGGACGGGCAGCACCAGCGCCTGGCCCGGCCCCGCCATGGGCTGGGCTGCGGCATCGCCTGGGGAGCGAAAAACCGTGGAGAAATTCCTGCAGGGAGGATGTGGGATCGGGGCAGGGAGCAGCCCTGCCCCGGAGAAGGTGGGACGGGGATCTCAGGGGGTGCTGCCCCTCTGCCCAGAGCCCCCCGGGTGCTGCCTGCGGGGCTGGGGTCCCAGGGACACAGCGGAGATGGGGATGCGCCGGAATGAGCCCCCCGAGGGTCGGGAGCACCTGGGATGTGTGGAAGGGCTGGGGGAGCTCTGGAATGAGCCCCCCGAGCGTGTGGAAGGGCTGGGGGAGCTGCTCAGCCTGGAGAGGAGAGGCTCAGAGGGGATCCTTGGGGATGGATGTTTGATGAGGAGTAAAGAGGAGCGAGGCAAACTCCCCCCAGGGACAGGACAGGAGGCAACGGGGTCAGGAAATCAGGAAATTCCAATTTAACATAAAAAAAAGCTCTGTAAATGTCAGAGTGGGGCTGCTGCCCTGAGGGCTTTGGTCCTGCAGTCTCCATCCCTGGGGCTGCTCAGACACGTTTTTATGGGATGGAAACTCCCCGTTTCCATCACATCTTCTCCACAGGTCCTGCCCAGGCTGAGCCTGGCTCTTCCCAGCACTGAACGCCCAGAGACAGCCCCAAAATCCGGGGCCATGCTTCCCACCCTTGTGCCCGCACCCCACTGCTGCTCAGATTTTCCCTTGCTCCCTTGGCCTCTCTCCACAGCCTCTTTGGGAGAATTCCCACAGGCCAGGAAAGCAATCCCAGCCTCACCAGCCTCGTGGGGCCGGGTTTGGGGCTGGAAGGGCTCTGCAGCACCCAGGGCACACACTGGTGAGGAGCAGGGAGATGCAGCTCCCGGGGGGGAATTGCTCCTTTCCATCCCCCCGGAGGCATCCCCCGGAGCTGGGGTGGCTGCAGCACCCCCAGGCCCCTCTGGGGTCACAGAGCAGACCCCAAACCAGCCCTGCCACCCTCACTCTCCTGCCTGGGCTGAGCAGAGCCCACGCTCCCTCATTCCCCTTCCCCACGCAATACCTGCTGTCAGCAATGGCGAGTTTCCCTGGAGGGAGGCCAGAGTCCTCAGTAAAAGCCTCAAAACGCTGTTTTTCAGCCCAAAGCAGGCCAGCAGCAGCAGCAGCAGCGAGTGCTCTGGTGCTCCTCGTGCGGGGTGAGGTGACCTGGTTTGGTTTTGGGGCTGATCAAGCGTTCGCCGTGGGTGAGTCAAACCTCAAGTGCCTCCCTATTACCTGACCTACAAAGAGAGGCTGTCACTTCCCAAGTGCCCACGAGCCTGCTGCAAACCAGGGCAAGTGAAAAAATGCATTGGGCTCCTGTGAGAAGGGCTGGGAGCTGTGAATGAGCCCGGCTCTGCCTCCTCTGGAATCACCTTTGTGTTTTTGTTCCAGTTTAGAGGCGTTGGCAGACTCCAGAGCCAAAGGAACGAGGCCGTTTGGGGATGCTGGGCTTCGAGCTGCTCTCCTGGTGCACTAGGGCTGGGGAAACGGGGATTCAGCAGGAAGGGAGAGGCTGCTCCGCGGTGCCAACCCAAACCCCACGGAACCTTCCCCGGGGCTGTGCCAGCAGGGACAAACAAACGCGGGAGCAGCGGGTGAGGAGCAACAGGGTGAAATCAGGGGCTGGCAGCTGGGCAATGCTTACCTTGGCAGCGCTCAGGACGGGTGGCACCACCGGGAGAGGGCACAGAGCAGCCGAGTTCCCTCCCGGTGTGAGCCAGTGCTTGGGGAAACCCAGCGTCCCCTCCCGGGGAAGGGAAGGGAAGGGAAGGGAAGGGAAGGGAAGGGAAGGGAAGGGAAGGGAAGGGAAGGGAAGGGAAGGGAAGGGAAGGGAAGGGAAAGGGCTCCTCGGCGTCCCGGCAGCGTTTGGGCTCAGCCTGGTGGAGCCGAGCCCATCCCCAGGGTTGCTTTGTGTCCTCGGAGCACGGCAGAGTCCCGGGTGCTCTCAGGGAAAGAGCTTCTCCTGCCGATGGAAACTCCTTAAGGAACGGAGGTGTTGTCACCAGCACTGAGTGTCACCCCTCGGGGCCACCCTCTGCCACCCCTCGGTGGTCGTGCTGTCCCCAGCTGTCGCAGGCAGCATTCCCAGCGCTGGGCGGTCCCAGGGATGCTCCGGGGATGCTCCGGGGCTGCTCCAGGGATACTCCGGGGATGCTCCGGGGATGCTCCGGGGATGCTCCAGGGATGCCCCGGGGATGCTCCGGGGATGCTCCGGGGCTCTGCACCCCCGGCTCCCTCCGCCGCTCCCACAGCCCGGCCCGGCGCTTCCTTCCCTCGCCTCCTCAAGAGTTAAACCTCAAAAACAGTGTTAACCTCATTAGACGCGGCAACCACAGGAAACCCCGCACTGCTCCCGCCTCTGCCTCGGGGAGGAAACGTCGGGGAGCAGAATTCAGCCCCGGGGAAGGCAGAGCCTCCTCCCCTGCCAGCAAAGCCCGGTGCTCCGGGCTCTGCCCGATCCACGGGGATTTTTGTGGTAGGGAGAGCAGGAGCCTGCTGGGTGGTGCGGTTATGTAATGTATATAATGTGTGTAATGTATATAATGTGTGTAATGTATATAATGTGTGTAATGTGTATAATGTATATAATGTGTTTAATGTGTATAATGTGTGCCATGTGCCTGTGTGGCAGCAGGAACGGCTGGGTTTGGGTGGTTACACACACCCCGAGCAGCACTGGGGGGTTCAGGTTCAGTGGGAATTTCAGCTTTGGGATGTCCTGGGAGTGCTCAATGCCCGGGGCACACAGCTGGGGCTGCACGGCCAGCGTGCACATCTGGAGCCAGCTCGTCTCGTCTGGGCCCAGGTGGAACATCTGGAACTGCACAACGCGGGGGGATGTGGAGCTCTCCCGGCACAGGTGAGAGCCGCGGTTCCCGCATTTCCCAGCCCCGTCTCCCTCTGCCTGACGTGTCCTCATCCCCTCCCGAGCACCGGGGCTGCAGCTCAGCGCTCCCCGGGCAGCGGGGCCGGGCTCACACCCGGCTCTTCCCGCAGAATCCTCCTTCCCCTGCTCGGGAATCCCAGCTGAGGCAGCCCCGAGTTTCCATCCCCTCGTGTCCGGGGCTCTCTGTGCTCTGCTCGCGTGTCCCTCAGAGCCCGATGGAAACTGAGGCAGGGTCAGGGTCAGGAAATCCTCCCTGTGAGGCCGGGGAGGCCCAGAGCAGCTGCGGCTGCCCCTGGATCCTGCAGCGCCCAGGGCCAGGCAGGGAGATGGAAACATCATTAATGGATCGGTGGAACACTTGATTTGTTATTCTTGGTGGGAGCGCTGGGGCAGGGCAGGGAAAGGTCGGGAGGGAGCCGGCTCTGCTGCCGGGGGACAGGGGGGACACAGGTGGGGCACAGGCACAGGCTCAAACCCTTGTGTCACCCCCAGAGCCAGGGGACACAGGCACAGGCTCGAACCCTTGTGTCACCCCAGAGCAGGGGGACACAGGAACAGGCTCAAACCCTTGTGTCACCCCAGAGCAGGGGGACACAGATGGGACATAGGAACAGACTCGAACCCTTGTGTCACCCCCAGAGCAGGGGGACACAGATGGGACATAGGAACAGACTCGAACCCTTGTGTCCCCACAGAGCCAGGGGACACAGACACAGGAACAGGCTCGAACCCTTGTGTCACCCCCAGAGCAGGGGGACACAGGCACAGGCTCGAACCCTTGTGTCCCCACAGAGCCAGGGGACACAGATGGGGCACAGGCACAGGCTCGAACCCTTGTGTCACCCCAGAGCCGGGGGACACAGATGGGGCACAGACTCGAACCCTTGTGTCACCCCCAGAGCCAGGGGACACAGATGGGACATAGGAACAGACTCGAACCCTTGTGTCACCCCCAGAGCAGGGGGACACAGGTGGGGCACAGGAACAGACTCGAACCCTTGTGTCACCCCCAGAGCCAGGGGACACAGATGGGACATAGGAACAGGCTCGAACCCTTGTGTCACCCACAGAGCCAGGGGACACAGATGGGACATAGGAACAGGCTCGAACCCTTGTGTCACCCCCAGAGCCAGGGGACACAGATGGGACATAGGAACAGACTCGAACCCTTGTGTCACCCCCAGAGCAGGGGGACACAGGTGGGGCACAGGAACAGACTCGAACCCTTGTGTCACCCCCAGAGCCAGGGGACACAGATGGGACATAGGAACAGGCTCGAACCCTTGTGTCACCCACAGAGCCAGGGGGACACAGATGGGGCACAGGCACAGGCTCGAACCCTTCTGTCCCTGCTGGCAGCTGCCAGAGGACACTCGGATATTTGATCCTAAATCTGCGGCGGTGGCACCTGAGCCAGGGCTGAGCACACTGTCCCCTCGGGGCTCCCCTGTCCCCTCGGGGCTCCCCTGTCCCCGCGGTGGGACAGGGACACGCCAGGGACACGGGAGTGAGCGCTGCTGGCCTCAGCCCCGCTGGCACGGCGCTCCGGGCACGGTTCGGTTCCTCTCCCCGCTGGAGCAGCCGCTGTTCCCTCCCCGAGCCCCGGGCTCGCTGCAGGAACAAGGAAGGTGATGCCAATGTCAGAGCTGTGATTTTTGGCTGGGGTAAAAGGGCACCCGAGATACGGCGAGGTTGCTCCCGGACTTTAAATGCCGTTTGTCCTTCCTGTAACCCTGCCAGGGAACAGCCCCTGCTCCTTGCAGCAGCACAGAGGGGAGCGGGCCGGGAAAAGCAAAGTTGGGGCAGGGCTGGATTGTCCCTGCCAGGCCCAGCCCAGCGTGCCGGGGCAAGCGGAGCTCCTGACCCGGGGCCACCCAGCCCCACGCCCTGCGGAGCCTGCAGGCCTGGCTGTGCCCAGGCAGGCCCCGGCAGCGGGAAAATGGGGAATAACCCTTGCCAAAAGGGGCTGTAAACACCGCCCTGGCCACTGGAGGGAACGTCCCGCTGCTGCCTTCCCTCCTCGCTTGGGGAGCGATTCCCGAACCAGCCCTGCAGGGGTTTAAAACCGAGGGGATGCACACGGGATAGGGGTGGCCTCGGCTAGACGGGCTTCAAGGGCTTTTCCAACCTAAACGATCCAAGGTTTGATGGAATCGCTGCCGTTTCCAGGCTGAGCTGATCCCTCATTCCCATGCCCACCTCCATTCCTCCCACAGCCCCGGAGCAGCTCCCCCGAGGCTGCAGCTCTGTCCCCCGACCCGTGTCCTGTCCCCCCGGGGACACCGTGGGGACGGAGCTGTGCCAGGAGGGACCGGGCTGACAGGAAGGGTTCCCGCGGTGACACCGAGGTGTGCGTGTCACCCCTGTGCCCCACAGACACCAAGGTGTGCGTGTCACCCCTGTGCCCCTGGCACCGAGGTGTGCGTGTCACCCCTGTGCCCCCACAGACACCGAGGTGTGCGTGTCACCCCTGTGCCCTGACAGACACCGAGGTGTGCGTGTCACCCCTGTGCCCCACACCGAGGTGTGTGTGTCACCCCTGTGCCCCCACAGACACCGAGGTGTGCGTGTCACTCCTGTCCCCCACACCGAGGTGTGCGTGTCACCCCTGTCCCCTGACAGACACCGAGGTGTGCGTGTCACTCCTGTCCCCCACACCGAGGTGTGTGTGTCACCCCTGTGCCCCCACAGACACCGAGGTGTGCGTGTCACCCCTGTGCCCCACAGACACCGAGGTGTGCGTGTCACCCCTGTGCCCCCACAGACACCGAGGTGTGCGTGTCACCCCTGTGCCCCGACAGACACCGAGGTGTGCGTGTCACCCCTGTGCCCCGACAGACACCGAGGTGTGCGTGTCACCCCTGTCCCCCACAGACACCGAAGTGTGCGTGTCACCCCTGTCCCCCCACACCGAGGTGTGCGTGTCACCCCTGTGCCCCCACACCGAGGTGTGCGTGTCACCCCTGTGCCCCCACAGACACCGAGGTGTGCGTGTCACCCCTGTGCCCTGACACCGAGGTGTGCGTGTCACCCCTGTGCCCCCACACTGAGGTGTGCGTGTCACCCCTGTCCCCCCACACCGAGGTGTGCGTGTCACCCCTGTGCCCCCACAGACACCGAGGTGTGCGTGTCACCCCTGTCCCCAGCCCTCAATCCGCTTGCTGTGTCCCGCAGGGCCGGGGCGGTTTTGTGCTCCGAGCCGCCTTGTTTTGGGATTTTTCCACTTGGCAGAGCGTGGCCCGGAGGGGGAGATTTAATCTCCGCGAGGGAAGGGCCGGTGCCAAAACGCTGCGTGCGGGGTGAGCCGAGGGCAGGGCCCGGCAGGGCGCAGGGCCCGGGGCCGCCGTGCCAGGGACAGCGGTGCCCTCCCCTGGCAGGATCCCCCTGTCCCAATCCCCCGTTCTATCCCAGCCCCCATCACATCCTCCCCCTATCAATGCCCCCGTGCCAGCCCCTGTGCCACCATCCCACCCCATCACTGTCCCCATCCCAAGCCTCTGCGTGGTGTCCCTTCATCCCAGCCCCCTGTGTGATGTCCCCCATCACTCTCCTCCAAACCCTGTGTGATGTCCCCCTGTCCCATGCACCCCTGGCCATGTCCCCATCCCTGTCCCCAGCACTGTACCATATCCCCTTCCCTGTTCCTCCTCTGTGCGCTTCCCCACCGCTGTCCCACTGCCGTGCCATGTCCCCCATCCCTGTCCCATTCCCTGTACCGTGTCTCCATCCCTATCCCCACCTTGTCCCCTGTGCCATGTCCCTATCCTTGTCCCCATCTCCCCATCCCTATCCCCATCCCTCTCTCCATCCCTGTCCCCTGTACCATGTCCCCATCCCTGTCCCCACCTCCGTCTCCATCTCCCCATCCCTGTCCCCACCCCCGTCCCCCCCTTGTACCATGTCCCCCTCCGTGCCCGGTGTCCCAGGCCCCTCCCCGTTCCCTGCCCGTCCCTCCCGGTCCCTCCCGTTGCCCCGGTCCCTCCCCGCGCCTGCGCGCTGCGGCCGCCCAGGCCCCGCCCCAGCCATGTCGGAGCCGCGCAGACGCCCCGGGGCCGCGGCCGGGGGGGGGCCCGAGGGGGCGGCCGAGGGGGGAGCCCCCGCCGGAGCCCCCGCGCCCGGCGATGCGGAGCGGGGCATGGCGGCCCCGCCGCTCTGCCTGCGCCTGCTGGCCGCCGCCTTCTACGGCCTCAGCTCCTTCCTCATCGTCGTCGTCAACAAGAGCGTCCTCACCTCCTACGGGTACGGCCGCGCCGCCGGGACCCCCCTCCCCTCCCCGGGAGCGGGAATTCCCTCCTCGATCGGGACCCCCCACGCTGGGATCGGGGATACCCCCGGGATCGGGACCCCCCACCCTGGGATCGGGACCACCCCCCGCCCGGGATCGGAAATCTCCCCGGGAATGGGACCCCGACCCCCCCACCCTGGGATCGGGACCACCCCCCGCCCGGGATCGGGAATCCCCCCGGGGTCGGCGTGGGGACCCCCGCGGGATGGGGACCGGGACCCCGCCATTCACTCCGCTCCCTGCGCTCGGGTCCCCCCCTGTGTCCCCCCCTGCCCCGGGTCCTTCCCAGCCCTTGCCCCCGCACCCCGCTTTGGGGCTGCCGCTCCCCGACCCCGTCCCGTCCCCTCGCCGACCCCGGTGTCCCCTTGCGGTGTCCCCACGGCCGTGGGGCCGTGTGCGGGACCCCCCTGATCCGCGCTCTCCTCCCGCAGGTTCCCGTCCTCGCTGTGCGTGGGGCTGGGCCAGGTGAGTGGGACCCCGCGGTGTCCCCGCACGCCGTGTTCGGGCTTTGGGGGCCGTGGGTGACCCCTGCTCTCTTGCAGATGGTGGCCACGGTGGCCGTGCTCTGGGCCGGGAAGGCGCTGCGGGTGGTCAAGTTCCCTGACCTGGACAGACACATCCCCCGGCGGGTGAGACCCCTCCCCGGCACCCCAATCCCCTTCCCTGGCACCCAAATCCCCTCCTCGGGCATCCAAATTCCCTCCCTGGCACCCCAATCCCCTCCTCGGGCACCCCAATCCCCTCTCCAGCACCCAAATCCCCTCCCCGGGCTCCTTTCCCCATCGCCGGGGTCCCTGTCCCACAGGGGCTCTTTGGGATGCCCGTGCCCATTCCGGGGATGATGGAGCTCCGGACACGTGTGAGTGTGAGTGTGTGTGTGTGTGTGTGTGAGTGTGTATGTGTGTGAGTGTGAAGGTTTCCATGGCGGGTGGGAACAATTCCGTTCTATTTTTATCCCCCGAGGCGGCTCGGGGAGCTCCCACAGCCTCCTTTCCCTCCTCTCCTTTGCAGACATTTCCTCTACCTCTCCTGTACTTCGGGAACCAGATCACAGGACTGTTCAGCACGCAGAAGCTGAAGTAGGGATGGGTTTCCCGCCCGGGGCTTTCCGGGGTTGCCGGGGAGCCCAGCGGGCCCTGCGGGTGGCGGGGCCGGAGCCGCTCGGGGCCCTGCGCTTCCCTCCCTCCCTCCCTTCCTCCCTTCCTTTCCTTCCTTCCCTCCCTGCCCACGCCGGGATGTGCCACGTGCGTGTTCCCAAACGCTCCCCGCGGGCAGGGAGGGACACGGGGCTGGCCCTAACCACGGGCTGAGGGCTGGGGGTGTCCCTGGGGGCCCCATCCCTGCAGGCTCGGATCTGTGGGGTGTGGGAGCTGTGCCATTCCCATAAGGGAATTCCCCACTAAGGACAGGGGCCAAGCCCGTAGCCCTGCTCTGATCCTGTATCCCTGCTCCAGTCCCCTATCCCTGTCCTGATCCCATGTCCCTGCTCTGATCCCATATCCCTGCTCTGTTTGGGATCCAGTATTCCTGCTCTGATCCCATATCCCTGCTCCGATCCCATGTCCCTATTCTGATCTCATATCCCTATTCTAGTCCCATATCCCTGCTCCAATCCCATAGCCCTGTTCTGGTCCTGTGTCCCTATTCTGATCTCATACCCCTATTTTGATCCCATAGCCCTGCTCCCATCCCATATCCTGATTCTGATCCCATTTCCCTGCTCCTGTCCCATATCCTGATTCTGATCCCATTTCCATGCTCCTGTCCCATATCCCTGCTCCCATCCCGTATCCCTGTTCCCATCCCGTATCCCTGTTCCCATCCCGTATCCCTGTTCCCATCCCATATCCCTGTTCCCATCCCATATCCCTATGCTGATCTCGTATCCCTGCTCCCGTCCCATATCCCTGCTCCCGTCCCATATCCCTGCTCCCATCCCATATCCCTGCTCCCATCCCATATACCCGCTCCCATCCCATATCCCTGCTCCCATCCCATACCCCCGCTCAGTTTGGGACGCAGGGAAGGGGGCACAGCCCCTCAGCGCTGCCCTTCCCCGCAGCCTGCCCATGTTCACGGTGCTGCGGAGGTTCTCCATCCTGTTCACCATGTTTGCCGAGGGATTCCTGCTCAAGTGAGTGCTGGGGCTGGGCTGGCTTTGGCTCTGGGAGGAAGGGGCGGGTTTGGAGCTGCCGGATCCATCCCATCCCATCCCATCCCATCCCATCCCACCCCATCCCACCCCATCCCACCCCATCCCACCCCATCCCACCCCATCCCACCCCATCCCACCCCATCCCATCCCATCCCATCCCATCCCATCCCATCCCATCCCATCCCATCCCATCCCATCCCATCCCATCCCATCCCATCCCATCCCATCCCATCCCATCCCATCCCATCCCATCCCACCCCATCCCATGCCATCCCGGGGGGGCTGGCAGAGCGGTTTGTGTTGCTGTGCTGTGCCAGCCCCAGCTCCTGCAGGGAGCCCAGAGCCCCTGGGCAGGGCTGGAGCTGCTCCGTGCCCGGCTGAGCCCGCCCTGCCCTGCCCTGCCCTGCCCTGCCCCAGGCAGAGCTGCAGCTCCTCCAGGCTCAGTTCTTTATCCTCTAAAGAATCACAGAGATAATTGTCTAAAATGTCTTCACTCACAGCTCCTGCAGGGGTTGGGTTGGGGGTGGTTTGGGGTTTTCCCCCCTTTCCTCAGGAAGAAAAGCTGCTCCCTGCTCCGGGTGTTGCCAAGGCCTGATGCCAGGTCCTGCTGCCTGTGTTTTGCAGGAAGAAGTTTTCCTGGAGCATTCAGATGACAGTGTTTGCCATGATCTTTGGTGCATTTGTGGCTGCCAGGTGAGCTGTCCCCGTTCCCGTACCCAGTGCAGTTCCCTGGAGTGTCCCAGGAGCAGAGGGGTTCCACACTGACCTTCCCCCCTGCCAGACGTGCTCTCCAGTAGGAGAGAATGTTTTCCTGACCCAAATCCCACCCCCTCCTGCCATCATGAACTTCTCCTGGCTCCACAGAGGGTGGAGGGACCCTTCCAGCGCTGTCCCTGCCCAGCCAGAGCTTTAACTCCTGATTTTCCTTTCCCAGTGCTGACTTGGCATTCGACCTGGAGGGATACATTTTTATCCTCATCAACGACGCCTTAACAGCTGCAAACGGTGCCTACGTGAAACAGAAGCTGGATTCCAAGGTGGGATGAGCTCTGGCTCCCTCTGGGATGTTGGGATTTTGGTTTCTGTGAGGGCAGAGGGGGAGGCTCAGCCATCCCATTCCCAAAATCTGTCCAGAGCTGCAGAGGGGCTGGGGACAAGGCCTGGAGGGACAGGACACAGGGAATGGCTGGAAGTGAAAGAGGGTAGATTGAGATATTGGGATGTTGGGAAGGAATTCCTGGCTGGGATGGGATTCCCAGAGCAGCTGTGGCTGCCCCTGGATCCCTGCAGTGCCCAAGGCCAGGCTGGATCCCTGGGATGGTGGAAGGTCCCTGCCCTTGGGACTGGATGAGCTTTAAGGTCCCTCCCAGCCCACACCAGCCTGGAATTCCGTGAGATGTGAGAATCCCCAGCTGGGTTCAGCTCCAGGCCCAGTGGCAGCGTGAGCAGGAATTTCTGTTCCCACTCCAACCCTCGGGTGTTCCCATTTCCAGGAGCTGGGCAAGTACGGCCTGCTCTACTACAATGCACTCTTCATGATCCTGCCCACCCTGGCCATTGCCTACATCACTGGAGATGCACAGAAGGTAGGACAGCCATCCCAAAATCCATCCCAAATTCCATCCCAAATTCATCCCAGACCCCATGGGTTCCGTGGCACGCTGTCACATGGAGGAGCTGGGGAAGGGGGTGCCCCAAAACCACCCCAGCAGAAAGGAGCCACAGCTTCAACGTTGGACCCAAACCCACAGAGTTGCTCCATTCAGGCGTTTTTGTAATGCCTGAGGAATGGGGAAGTGGAGAGCAAGGAGAAAACCCAAATATTATTTAAAGAAGCTGAGTAATTTTAGAATCAATGAGTTTATTCAAACTTTCTTTTTTCCCCGTCCTTCCCCTCTCGCCGGGGCAGTTTTGTGGAGTTGCTGTGTGGGTTGGCTTTGCTTGTGGTGATCCTGGAGATGATAATAATATTAATAATACTAATAAATAAATAAAATAATAATAGTATTAATAATATTAACAACAATAATAGCATAATAATAACAATAATAATAATAGCGGCTATGGTTATGAATACATGAAATTATTCTTTATTTTTACTATTATTATAATTATCTACCTGTGGTCCTGTATACTTGAAATTATTAATTATTATATTACTAATAGTAGTATTATAGTTATTATAATTATTACAATAATAATAATAATAATAATAATAATAATAATTATTATTATTATTATTATTATTATTATTATTATTATTATTATTATTATTATTATTATTATTATTATTATTATTATTTGTTTTTGTTGTTGTTGCACTCACTGATGTGCAGCTGGCTCTCCTGAGCAGCAAATTCCTTTTTCCTGTCTGTTTTTTGGGGGATCTCCTCCACGTGCAGGGAATTCAGCTAAATGCTCTCCCCCAAAGGCTGGAGGTGTTGCCCACCCTGGGGGTGGCCCTGCCACCCTCCCTGTCCCCCAGCCGGGTGGCTTTGTCCTCCTTAGGAGCTTAAAGCCCGGGGATAATGAGCTGGGCTTAGCAGGGATGGCAGGAGGGTGAAGGTGGCCCAGCCCCGCCCTCTCCCAGGGCTGGATTTGGGATCAAAGTGCTCATTTAGGAGCAGGAGCTGGGCCTGGGCAGGAAAACGTGGCTGTGAGCAGCCTCTGTTCAGCCCGGGGAGAGAAATGGCTTTTTGAAATTTGCTTTTCCCCTGAATAAGCTCCTTTCTGGGCTGCACAAAGATGTGCTGTGTGCCGGGGCTGCTGCCAGGAAGCTGCAGCCCCAGGAGCCCCTGGGGAGGGGGCTGGGGAGGGGGGCTGGGCCCCTCCCGTGCCTCTGGCTCTGGGAATTCCTGTGCTGGCTCTGGAGGCAGCCCAGGTAACACACCCTGCCCTGGATGTGCAGGATTCCTGGGCAGAGGGCATGCAGGAGCTGCAGAGGGGCCCCGGGGCTGGGATCTGGTGTCCCTGGGCAAAGGGCATCCCCGGGTGCCAGGCAGGAGCCCTGGGTGCCCTGGCATCCCCTGCCCAGCTGGGAGGGGGGTGAGGGAGGCAGCTCCTGCCCCGTGGCTGAGCTGGAGCAGGTGAGATCCCACCTGGATTTTGGGGCGTCTCCAAGGCTGGAGGCTCCCCCATTTCCCTGGGCAAGCTTTGCCCCTCTCCAAGTGCTGCAGCCACCCAGAGGGACCTCCCTGGGTGTCCCTGTGTGCCCCTAGGTGCTCCTGGCTCTGGGATCCTGTCCCTGGGTGTCCCCTGTGTGTCCCTGTGTGTCCCCTGGCTCTGGCATGTGTGTCCCCTGGGTGTCCCTGTGTGCCCCTGGTTGCCCCTGGGTGTCCCTGTGTGTCCTTGGGTGTCCCTGGGTGCCCCTGGCTCTAGGATCCTGTCCCTGGGTGTCCCTGGCTCTGGGATTCTGTCCCTGGGTGTCCCCTGGGTGTCCCTGTGTGTCCCTGGCTCTGGGATCCTGTCCCTGGGTGTCCCTGTGTGTCCCCTGTGTGTCCTTGGGTGTCCCTGTGTGCCCCTGGCTCTGGGATCCTGTCCCTGGGTGTCCCTGTGTGTCCCCTGTGTGTCCTTGGGTGTCCCTGTGTGTCCTTGGGTGTCCCTGAGTGCCCCTGGCTCTGGGATCCTGTCCCTGGGTGTCCCTGTGTGTCCCCTGTGTGTCCTTGGGTGTCCCTGTGTGTCCTTGGGTGTCCCTGGGTGTCTCTGGCTCTGAGATCCTGTCCCTGGGTGTCCCTGTGTGTCCCTATGTGTCCCTGGGTGTCCCTGGCTCTGGGATCCTGTCCCTGGGCACCTTGGGCAGGGCCTGGCTCCTGGGTGACACCCTGAGTGTCCTCAGGGATGCTGCAGTCCTTGGTGGCCCCTCTGGGCTCTGTGTGGCACAGGATCCAGCCCTGCAGACGCTCCCCAAAGCCCCGAGGCCCCGGGGAAAGCCCTGCCCTGAAATCCAGGCTGCCTCAGCAGCACCCCCGGGTCACAGCTCCCTTGGGGTGGGAGTTGTGCTTGGCAGGGAGTGGGAGCCAAAAGGATCCAGCTCTGGGGAGCAGCCAGCTGGGAGAGGCCTCTGTGAGCCCTCACGCTCCTTCCCTGCCCTTTCCAGAGGGAGTGAGCTGGGAGCTGAGCCTGGAGGTGCTGCCAGAGCCTTGGGGTGTCACTGCAGGGTTGGTTTTCCCTGCTGTGGGGTGACAGCAGTGCTGGGGGTGCTCCTTGTCCTGCTGGGAGCGGTGTGGGTGCCCGGGCTCTGAAGGCAGGTGCTGTTCTGCAGGCAGTGGAGTACCAGGGCTGGGCTGACACCTTCTTCCTCGTGCAGTTCACGCTCTCCTGTGTGATGGGGTAAGCATGGGCTGCTGGGCTGGGGCAGGGAGGGCACCTCCATCCCAGAAATGGGGATTCTGGGTGCCCTGGTGTTACTGAAAACCATCCCAAACCCTCAGTCCTGCTGGGAGACCGTTCCTGGGAGATCTGGGGTGGGTGGGGATTGTCTCCCACCCTCCTGCAGTGCAGGTGTGGCTGAAAAAGTGGGAACAGAGGGTGGGAATGGATCCTGGAATCCTGGAGTGCTGTGGGCTGGGAGGCGCCTCAGGCTCCCCCCGTTCCCTGAGGGGCAGGGACCCCTCCCCAGGCCGGGGTGGGGGGACGAGGGGGTTCCAAGGGGCTGTCCCTGATGGTGGCTCCTTTCCATAGGTTTATTCTGATGTATTCCACGGTTCTTTGCACTCAGTACAACTCTGCTCTTACAACTACAATAGTTGGCTGCATTAAGGTGGGTGGCATTCCCCAAAAAAGCCCCTCAGCCATCCCTTGGGAATTGTGTTAACCCCTCGTGTTCCCCCCCCTGTGTTCCCTTTCCCATAAATTCCATTTTCCATACAATTCCCTTGTCTCAGGCTGTTTGTTCCTCCGATCTTGTTCCTTTGCAGAATATTTTAATAACCTATATTGGGATGTTTTTTGGAGGAGATTATATTTTTACATGGATGAACTTCATTGGTCTAAATATCAGGTAAGAGCAGAGGTTTATTTACGACTTGTAACTGAAAACTGGGGTGAAACTGAAACTATTTGACACATTTAATGGATTTCCCCCCCAAAAAAACCCCCATGGTTTTGGGCTTTTGTACTTGTTTTTTTTTGTGCTTGTGCTTGGGTTTTGTGCTTTGTGCTTCGGTTTTGTGGGATGCTCCCAAACTTGGTTTGTTTTAAAGCCAGGAGAATCCACAGGGGTATTGTAGCAGGAAAATTGAGTTTTCCCTGAGTTACCAAGCAGAGTCATGGAATTAAGGCAGCAAAAGAAGAATTTTGGGGATTATTTCATTTGCATTATTATTTTTTGGGGCGATTATTTCAAGTTAAAGAATTTGGGGATTATTTCTTATTATTCTTATTATTTCTTACTATTCTTCTTATTATTTGGGGATCCATCTTATTATTCTTATTAGTATTTGGAGATCCATCTTATTATTCTTATTATTATTTGGGGATTCATCTTATTATTCTTATTATTATTTGAGGATCCATCTTATTATTATTATTTGGGGATTCATCTTATTATTCTTATCATTATTTGAGGATCCATCTTATTATTTGGGGATTCATCTTATTATTCTTATTAATATTTGGAGGTTCATCTTATTATTCTTATCATTATTTGGGGATTCATCTTATTATTCTTTATTTTTGGGGATCCATCTTATTAGTATTATTTGGGGATTCATCTTATTATTCTTATTATTATTTGAGGATCCATCCTATTATTATTATTTGGGGATTCATCTTATTATTCTTATTAGTATTTGGGGGTTCATCTTATTATTCTTATCATTATTTGGGGGATCCATCTTATTATTCTTATCATTATTTGGGGATTCATCTTATTATTCTTATCATTATTTGGGGATTCATCTTATTATTCTTATTAGTATTTGGGGATTCATCTTATTATTCTTATCATTATTTGAGGATCCATCTTATTAGTATTATTTGGGGATTCATCTTATTATTCTTATTAGTATTTGGGGGTTCATCTTATTATTCTTATCATTATTTGGGGATTCATCTTATTATTCTTATCATTATTTGGGGGTTCATCTTATTATTCTTATTTTTTGGGGATCCATATTATTAGTATTATTTGGGGATTCATCTTATTATTCTTATTAGTATTTGAGGGTTCATCTTCTTCTTATTATTATTATTTGAGGATCCATCTTATTATTATTATTTGGGGATTCATCTTATTATTCTTATTAGTATTTGGGGATCCCTCTTATTATTCTTATCGTTATTTGGAGATCCATCTTATTATTCTTATCATTATTTGTGGGTTCATCTTATTATTCTTATCATTATTTGAGGATCCATCTTATTATTCTTATTATTATTTGGGGGTTCATCTTATTATTCTTATCATTATTTGGGGATTCATCTTATTATTCTTATCATTATTTGGGGATTCATCTTATTATTCTTATCATTATTTAGGGGTTCATCTTATTATTCTTATTAGTATTTGGGGGTTCATCTTATTATTCTTATTAGTATTTGGGGGTTCATCTTATTATTATTATTATTATTATTATTTGGGGATTCATCTTATTGTTCTTATCATTATTTGGGGATCCATTTTATTATTCTTATCATTATTTGGAGATCCATCTTATTATTCTTATCATTATTTGGGGATTCATCTTATTATCATTATTTGAGGATCCACCTTATTAGTATTATTTGGGGATTCATCTTATTATTCTTATTAGTATTTAGGGGTTCATCTTATTATTCTTATTATCATTTGGGGGTTCATCTTATTATTCTTATCATTATTTGGGGATTCATCTTATTATTCTTATTAGTATTTGGGGGTTCATCTTATTATTATTATTATTATTTGGGGATTCATCTTATTGTTCTTATCATTATTTGAGGATCCATCTTATTATTATTATTTGGGGGTTCATCTTATTATTCTTCTTAGTATTTGGGGGTTCATCTTATTATTCTTATTATTATTTGAGGATCTATCTTATTATTTGGGGATTCATCTTATTATTCTTATTAGTATTTGGGTGTTCATCTTATTATTCTTCTTATTATTTGGGGATTCATCTTATTATTATTATTTGAGGATCCATCTTATTATTATTATTATTATTATTATTATTATTATTATTATTATTATTATTATTATTATTATTATTATTATTTGGGGATCCATCTTATTATTCTTACTATCATGTTGGGGTTCATGTCATTATTCTTATTATTGGAAAATATAATATTGGGCAGCATCTCCTTTCTGGGCTGTGTGGTGGGAGTCTGTCCTGGCCTTTGGGGTGGCGCAGGTGTGGGATGACACAGAGCTGTGGGTTTGGGAGGGAGGCTGGGGGTTCTGCTGGCGCTCTGCCTTTCCCCGGGGTGTGTTTGGTTGCCGTGAGTTTCCCGGAGCCGTTCCCCACCTTCTCCCCGCATCTGCTGCAGTATTGCCGGGAGCCTGGTGTACTCGTACATCACCTTCACGGAGGAGCAGCTGAGCAAGGAGCCGGAGGCCGGCGCCAGGCTGGACCTGCGGGGCAAGAGCTCGGTGTGAGCGGGGCCGAGCCCAGCGCTGCTCCTGCCGGCCTGATGCGGGCAGGGGGCCCGCGGTGCTCGTGATTAGCACGGCTGAGATTGCTGCCTTCCTTCGCAAATCCTCGGCGACGCCCGCCCGGCCTGCGCGGGCAACGAGGAGCCTAATTGAGCCTGATTAACGGGAGGAATTAACGGGTTTCTAATCAAGGCGGGGCTGGCAGTGGAGATGGGCACGGGCAGGGCTGGCAGCTCTGCCCTGGGGTGTGCCAGGGTGTCCCTGGCTGGATCTGCTCCCTGGGATGCTGGATCTGCTCCCTGGGGTCCTGGATCTGCTCCCTGGGATCTGGATCTGCTCCCTGGGATCTGGATCTGCTCCCTGGGATGCTGGATCTGCTCCTTGGGATCGTGGATCTGCTCCCTGGGATGCTGGATCTGCTCCCTGGGATCTGGATCTGCTCCCGGGGGTCCTGGGTCTGCTCCCGGGGGTCCTGGATCTGCTCCCTGGGGTCCTGGATCTGCTCCCTGGGATCTGGATCTGCTCCCTGGGATCTGGATCTGCTCCTTGGGGTCCTGGATCTGCTCCCTGGGATCTGGATCTGCTCCCTGGGATCTGGATCTGCTCCCTGGGATCTGGATCTGCTCCTTGGGGTCCTGGATCTGCTCTCTGGGGTCCTGGATCTGCTCCCTGGGATCTGGATCTGCTCCCTGGGGTCCTGGATCTGCTCCCTGGGATCTGGATCTGCTGATCCCAGCGGGCTGGGAGCTGGGGCTGGCTCTGTGCCCAGCCTGCTCCCTCTGGAACAGGGCAGTGCCCTGGGAGCTGCTCCTGGGCTGGGCCAAGACCTCCGGGGTGAATGTTCACTGCTCTCTGGACTGAATTTAAGCTGTTTTCAGTTGGTTTTCTGTTTGTTTGGCCCATTAACCCACTTTCCAAGCTGGGTTTTCCCTCCTGGCTCTGTCAGAGCCCTGCATCCCCCTCAGTCCCTCTGAGGTTGGTGACATTCCCAGCAGGAAGGGTTTTCCTGCCCTGCTGAGCTCTGCAGCCTCCCTTGGATCCAGCCCGGCTTTGGGAAAGCTGCTGCCTTGCTGGGAGGAGCTGCTGGGGCCACGGGAGAGCCAAGGTGGCACAACTGGCACAGCACATCAGGGAATCGCAGGGGCTGCAGCTCCCACCCCTGGAAGAGGCACAAGGACTTAAATCTTCTTTTTTTGGCAAGTACAGGGGGCCCCATAATTCCTGTTTTCTATGGAATGAATCACTCTGAGTTTGTGACCCACTAAAAGAGTGGAACTGTAGAACATTGGGCAGTAGTGTTCAGTGAGTTTTAAAGGTTGTCTTACCCAGCACCTCTTTCCAGGTTGTCTTTCGGTTTTAAAAGAATTGTTTTTAAGCTTGGTTAAAAAAATTTTAGTAAAATAACGTATTTAGAGATTTTTGTACCCTAACAGCTTCCCTAGAAACTGACAGTGGGATTTTTTAGGAGATACTTGCTTAAGCTGAACTGCTGTTGGGCAAAGCTGAATTTGTTGGAATTTTCTGGAAGTGTTTGGATGGGAAGGAGATTTTCTGTGAGGGTGCAGCTCCAGCCTGCTGTGCTGGGGAAGGTGTGGAGCGAGTCAGCTGCTGCCTGCTCCAACATCCCACTCCTGGAGCAATTCCAGAGCCACAATTCCCCTTTTTTGTGGCATTTTGTGGTCACTGCAGGCAGTTGGGGTGTCGTGGAGCAGCCCCTCAGCACATTCCCCCTGTGAACACAGTCAAAAGGAAATCCCTGATTATTTTGTCTCCCAAAATTCCAGTAAAACCTTGGCTTTGTACCGGGCAGGGAGGGTCACAAACCTTTCCTGGTGTGGAGAAGCCCCCCAGTCCCAGCCCAGATGGGGTTGCTGGTCCCAGTACTGGTTCTGGTTCTGGTTTTGTACTGGTTGTTCTGTCCTGGTTCCCAGTGCCCAGGTGCTCCTGCCCTTGCTGCAGCATTCCCAATTCCCAATTCCCAAATCCCATTTTTCTCCCCCTTGTGCTCCAGCTGCACCATGCTGAGGTCACAGCCAGCAGGGTGATTCTGCCAGAGGGGTTTTTATGATTTTCTGTTTGTTTTTGAATCTACTGGTTAGATTTGCAGTCCTAAGAGAGAAGGATTTTTAAAGCTTTTTTTTTTTTTTTGTCCACGCTGGGATCCTGCTGGATCCTAAACACTGGGAAAGCCAAGAATTCCTCTAACAGTATTTTCTATGCTATTAATTGACTAAAAAACAAATGTTTTCTATAGAGAATCTATTTACAAAATGAGCATTTTAGTGATGAAAACCTGAATGTATGGCAGGCTGTGGATGTGAGGAATGAGAGCAGAAAGGATTTATGTGCCTCTGTATTTTTGTATTTGCTTCCAATAAACCAATGAACCAAAGCTGTTGCTGCTGCCTCAGCCTCTCTTCCCTGGTGGAGAGGGTGGGAATGCTGGGCTGGATAAATTAAAATAAAAAATAAAAATAAAAATAAAAATAAAACCCGGGATTTAGGGGGCTCCTCACAGCCCCCAGTCCCTGCAGGGTGAGGGGGGGAATTCTGGGTTTCCAGCTTTGAATATTCCTTGGGAAGGGATTTGGAGACATCATGGGGAATGAAGGGAACAGCTGGAAGGTGATGCAGAAAAATGGGTTTTGTTTCCATGGGTTTCAGTGCAGAGTACCAGAGTCACTGCTCTCCCAGCCTCTGAGAGGGAATATTCCACCCCTCTGGAGCAAGGAAATCAGGAATTTTGGATGCAGACAGTAAGTTTAAAAATATTTTAATAAGCTTTTCCAGAATTGCAGACGGGGAAGGGGAGGAAGAGGAGGGAATTACCGACAGTGCAAATACCGTGTGGAAAAAATGTATCCAACAAATCTGTGGGGTTTGTGTGTGTGTGGGGAATTTATAGCACATTGAACCCTCTGGGAAGCCCAAGGATTTCCTGTTGGACTGGATTCCCAACTGCACAGAAGGCTTGGAAAATGAAAGCAAAGTTAGCAGATTTCCAGGATTTTCAATAGCTTTAGTAGTGCAATGACTTATCGAGTTACAGTGGCTGCAGTTTGAAACATGAACAAATATTGTATAAAACACCAGCATAAACAAAAGGCAAATTAGAATTAAATATTCTTAAAGTCTAGCTGAGCATTACATAGTGGATTATGGAATGTCAGGTCTCTTCTAAGTATCACCAAAAAAAAAAAAAAAAAGAAAAAGGAAAGATAAAAAACAAAGCAACATTCCTGAAAATATACACAGTGCTGGATTTCACACACGAGCCTGAGACAATTCACTTGGAAACTTTCCTATGGATTTTTGGGAAGTATTTCCAACTTGCAACCGAGAACAAAGAGCATCAAAATGAAACTGAAAATAGGATTCTGCTTGTGTGGAACCGTCCTTGAGGTTCTGCTCACGACCAGAGGGGAGAGTTAACAGCAACCTCTGCCTCAGGCATTAATCACTGCATTCCTTAATTAACACAGGCCTCAATTAGCGAGCCTCACCCAGAGGCTCTCCAGGAGCAGGGCTGGCAGGCAGAGCTGATCCTTCCCCAGGGTTCTGCATCCACAGCCCATCCTCATCCCGAGGCTTGGCTCATTCCTGATCACAAAGTCCAAGGGAAGGTCAGTGGAGAAGAAACCAAATCAGCCCAAGCCCTCAGCACTGGGGTTTGGGTTGAAACATCCATTTCAAACCATTCAGTTCAACTGGAACCATAAAGAGCATAACCCTGCAGAGGAAATAACCAGTGAAGGATGAACAGCACACCTGTGAGGAGGAGGAGGAGGACACGGGGTCAGCAATGGTACAATTGAACAATTATCCCAGATTTGAACAGAGCAGAAGTGGAGCTGGGCTGAAGAAAACAACCAAACAAAACCAAAGTGAATTGGGATTTCAAACGTTCCTGATTGCTGGATGTAAATCCTACACCCACAACTTCTCACTGGTGCTGCTGGCAGGGTGACATCACCCTCTTGCCATTTATTGATGAGGAATTTTTGGTTCTCACACTGCAATTAGCTCTCCCCAGCTCAATGTGAAATTCCTGCTCTCCCTTCTCCAGGTGAGCGTGTGCACCAGCAGAGAATGCCAGGATTTCCTAGGCTGGAAAAGACCTTTGAGCTCATCAGGGGCTCCCAGCGCAGCCTCCTGTGCTGCTCAGCAATTCCATCCAGCCCCAGCTGCATTTCCAGCCCTGCTGTGCTCCCTGGAACCCGGCAGGGCACAAACCAGGGCATGATGGAGCAGCTGAACCTGCAGAAGATTCAGCAAACTCCAGCATTTGGCTGCTGGGAGACTTCTCTGCCTTCCAAACAAAGGGAGAAAGAAAGCAAGGAAATGTGTGCAATGCAAGCAGCATGCTTAACAAAAATTGAAACATCATTATTTGCCATAAAACAAGAAAAAAATAACACATTTCCAAAATCAAACGCCTCCTAACCATTCTTATGTTAATTATTTACCAGTTTCTGGGAAGAAAATTAACACGTTGGTGATTAATTTTTAACTCCATTGGTTTGGTTTGGTTTTTTTTTTTTGTTGGTTTTTTTTTTTAGAAAAGACTTCAGCAAAATAAAAGGAAGCTGACATTAGACTCAGGGTATCAACTCTCTCATAAAAGTTTACCAACTGTACAAGGTAAGAAAATTATACAAGCTTTTGTTTTAAGAAAGGACAGTTCAATCAAGACATAAGTACTGTAAAAATCTTTCAAAGGCTACAAAGAAATCTGGAAAAATACAGAATGTATTTCTTTAGCCCAGATAAAGAATATGGAAAGACATCATTGATGTCAACAATTTTACATAGACAAACCTGACCTGGTTTATTTATTTACCCTTTAAAACTTCTATATATAAAAATAGTTGTGCTCATAACTTTCAGGATTCATGAGGGTTCCTTAGTGATGGAGTGACATTTTCCTCTCTCCAGCAGGAGTGGAAGTCTCTGTGCCTGCTCTGTCTTGGCTTTTCCTGTTTTATTTTAACTTCCTGCAAAGCCCCAAATGCTTTGTTCACTTGTACACTGATTAAATGCTGTTTTATACATTAAATGCTGTATTAACACATTCTTTAATGTATTAGGCTGGGAATATTTTTGCAGCAACTCACTGCTTTGTTCCTTAAATATTTAAGAGCCTTTTTATCCCAGAACTGCAGCTGCCAGCTCTGAGAAATCCAATATTCTCCTGCTGCTTTTCAGCACTGAAGAAAACCAAATCATCGGATCTTTAGAGCCGACTAGAAGGTCTCAGGAAACAAAAAAAAATCTCAGATTGTTTATGGAACTGGACTTTGGAAGGTAACCCATCAACCCTGAAAATTTTAGACACCCAGAATTTACTCCAAGGAATAAAATCAGCTCCCAGCACTCAGTCTTCCAGAGTTTCCAGCTCCTCCAGCTTCCCGTGGGAGTTGGTTTCCTGGAAGAACTCTGAAGCACCCGGGCTCTCCTTCCCATTGCTGTTCATCCTCCTTCTTTTCAGAGGCCTCTCGCTCTTCTCCTCCAGCTCAGGCTCGTTCCTGGGGGCTGAGTGAGCCCCTTTGGGGTCACTGGGGAGGGTTTCGGGCTCGTAGCCGTTGGTGTCCAGCTCAGGGTGAGGAGTTTTCTTCCCACTGCAAGGTCCATTGGCATGCAGCCCCTCCAGCTTGGCCTCCTCCTTGCCTGGCACCTCCCCTGGGCCGTTGGCAGAGACACCTGGCAGGGAGAGAAACCCTTCAGCAAGGCTCAGCAGCACAGCTGCCTGGGCTGCCTCAGGAAAGCACAGTCTGAGCTCAAATTCATTTAAAATCCAGGGGTTTTCTCCTCCTCGCTGTGTGACTGATGTGCACACAACTGACAGAACCTATGGAAGTGCTTAAAAGGAACAGAGAATGTCCTGGAATCCCAGGACCCCAGGTGGGCTCTCCTCAGGAAAGCAGAATTTGAGCTCAAATTCCTTAAAAATCCAGTGTTTTTCTCCTTCTCCTCATTGTGTGACTGATGTGCACACAATTGACACAGGGAGTTCATGGAGTGCTTAAAAGGAAGAGAATGTCCTGGAATCCCAGGACCCCAGGTGGGTTCTCCTCACCTAGGCTGGTTCAGGAAAGCAGAATTTGAACTCACAATTCATTAAAAATGCAGTATTTTTCTCCTTCTCCTCACTGACACAATTGACACAGGGAGTTCATGGAAGTGTTTAAGAGGAGCAGAGGATGTCCTGGAATCTCAGGACCCCAGTGGGCTCTCTTCACCTGGGCTGGCTCAGGAAAGCAGAATTTCAACTCTGCTTTCAAATGGATTCATCTTCCTGACAAGGCCCCTGCCTAAATGCAAACATGGAGGGGGTTTTAAAAACCAGTTTGAACTTGAAATAGGCTGCTTGTCTGTGGGGGTGCCCACCTGGAGAAGAGGAGGCTTTGGGAGAGCTCAGAGCCATTTCCAGGGCCTAAAGGGGCTCCAGGAGAGTGACTTGGGACAAGGCACGGAGGGACAGGACACAGGGAATGGCCAGGGACAGATGGGACAGGGGGAGGGGAGGAACAGGAGCAGCCTGGGAGGGCGGGGAGGGGCTGGGATGGAACTCCCCGAGGAGCTGTGGCTGCTCCATCCCTGCAGTGCCTGAGGCTGGCTGGGAGCAGCCCGGGGTGGGGATGGTGTCCCTGGCAGGGCAGGGATGGCTCCCCAGGGCCATGGGGTGGGGATGGTGTCCCTGGCAGGGCAGGGATGGCTCCCCAGGGCCATGGGGTGGGGGATGGTGTCCCTGGCAGGGCAGGGATGGCTCCCCAGGGCCATGGGGTGGGGGATGGTGTCCCTGGCAGGGCAGGGATGGCTCCCCAGGGCCATGGGGGTGGGGATGGTGTCCCTGGCAGGGCAGGGATGGCTCCCCAGGGCCATGGGGTGGGGATGGTGTCCCTGGCAGGGCAGGGATGGCTCCCCAGGGCCATGGGGTGGGGATGGTGTCCCTGGCAGGGCAGGGATGGCTCCCCAGGGCCATGGGGTGGGGATGGTGTCCCTGGCAGGGCAGGGATGGCTCCCCAGGGCCATGGGGTGGGGATGGTGTCCCTGGCAGGGCAGGGATGGCTCTCCAGGGCCATGGGGTGGGGATGGTGTCCCTGGCAGGGCAGGGATGGCTCCCCAGGGCAGCCCGGGATGGGGATGGTGTCCCTGGCAGGGCAGGGATGGCTCTCCAGGGCCATGGGGTGGGGATGGTGTCCCTGGCAGGGCAGGGATGGCTCCCCAGGGCCATGGGGTGGGGATGGTGTCCCTGGCAGGGCAGGGATGGCTCCCCAGGGCCATGGGGTGGGGATGGTGTCCCCTGGCAGGGCAGGGATGGCTCTCCAGGGCCATGGGGTGGGGATGGTGTCCCTGGCAGGGCAGGGATGGCTCCCCAGGGCCATGGGGTGGGGATGGTGTCCCTGGCAGGGCAGGGATGGCTCTCCAGGGCCATGGGGGTGGGGATGGTGTCCCGGGCAGGGCAGGGATGGCTCCCCAGGGCCATGGGGTGGGGATGGTGTCCCGGGCAGGGCAGGGATGGCTCCCCAGGGCCATGGGGTGGGGATGGTGTCCCTGGCAGGGCAGGGATGGCTCCCCAGGGCCATGGGGTGGGGATGGTGTCCCTGGCAGGGCAGGGATGGCTCCCCAGGGCCATGGGGTGGGGATGGTGTCCCTGGCAGGGCAGGGATGGCTCTCCAGGGCCATGGGGTGGGGATGGTGTCCCTGGCAGGGCAGGGATGGCTCTCCAGGGCCATGGGGTGGGGATGGTGTCCCTGGCAGGGCAGGGATGGCTCCCCAGGCCCAGAGCAGCCCCGCTCTCACCGTTAGGGGTGCTGCTGGAGGCGCCCTCGTCCCGCTCAGACTGGCTGGTGCTGCTGTTGGAGGCCGTGGGCGGCGGCGACGGGGCCCGGCTGGAGGCGGCGCTCTCGCTCTCGTCCAGCAGGCGGTCCATGTAATCCCTGCGGGACAGACAGACAGACACACACACAGCTGGGACAGGATCCATGTAATCCCTGCGGGACAGACAGACAGACACAGCTGGGACAGATCCATGGGATCCCTGCAGGACAGACAGACAGACACAGCTGGGACAGGATCCATGGGATCCCTGCGGGACAGACAGACAGACACACACCCAGCTGGGACAGGATCCATGTAATCCCTGCGGGACACACAGACAGACAGACACAGCTGGGACAGGATCCATGTAATCCCTGCGGGACAGACAGACAGACAGACACACACAGCTGGGACAGGATCCATGTAATCCCTGCGGGACAGACAGACAGACAGACACACACAGCTGGGACAGGATCCATGTAATCCCTGCGGGACAGACAGACAGACACAGCTGGGACAGGATCCATGTAATCCCTGCGGGACAGACAGACAGACACACACACAGCTGGGACAGGATCCATGGGATCCCTGCGGGACAGACAGACAGAACTGGGACAGGATCCATGGGATCCCTGCGGGACAGACAGACACACACACAGCTGGGACAGGATCCATGGGATCCCTGCGGGACAGACAGACAGACACCCACTCAGCTGGGACAGGCTGGAGATGCTCCTGCACACACTGCAGCTGTGGGAAGGTTTCCCATGGGCAGAGGGCAGGGAGGGCTGGGATTCTGGGAATTAGGAATTGCTCCCAGGATGGGATTCCCAAGCAGCTGAGGCTGCCCCTGGGTCCCTGGCAGTGCCCAAGGCCAGGATGGGCACTGGGACTGGAGCCCCTGGCAGTGTCCTGTGCCCCCATCCCTGCCCTGGATGGGCTCTGAGCTCCCTCCCAACCCAAACCATTCCATGATTCCAAAACCTTTATGTGCTCCCAAGGGGATCCCTCCAGGCACTAAACCTGAATTTGCTGAGCCACCAGTACCAAACCATTCCAGTAAAAATAAATCCCATTTGTGCACAAAACCCCCAAAGGGGTCAAGCTAACAGCAAGTGAAAAACTCCAGAGTCCAAGACATTCCCATCTGTGCCATTTATTCCAGAGCTCCAGTTCAGGGCAGGATGGAGATGGAAACAAAGGGAGATGGTGGATGAAATCCTTGGATGTGGTGGGAGGGATGGATTAACTCCAGAAACTTCTCCTGACATGTAATTATCCTGGAATTCCACCCTGAATTCCCTGAATTTATCTGCAAAATCATTCAAGAGCAGACAAGTCCAGTCCTTAATGACACTGCTGCTGCACCCAACTGCAGGAAGAGACCCAAAAATGTCTCTTTTGGGGAAGAAGGAAAAATAGGGGGAAATGGGGGGAAAAATGGAAAATAGGGGGAAATGGAAAATAGGGGGGAAAAAACCCACCAAGAGATGGAAGGGAAGGGGGAGCCAGGCAGTCCCTGCCAGGTAAGAAACTCTCTGTAACACCCCCAAAGTCCCTGATGGCACTCTGGGTGTCCCAGAGCCCTGAAATGTTTGGAGGAACAATAATATTCCAAAGAAGGATCAAGAGAGGAGCCAGGAAGAAATGAGGAATGAAAATAATAGTAAAAGAGCTTGGCAGGAGGCAGTGGAAAGAGTGGGAGAGGCAGATCAGAGCTTTGGAATGAAGGGCAGCAGAACAAGCTGGGAGCTCTGCTCACACATTCCCTCTTCCCTCAGCAAGGATGGGAATGGGAAAGCAGCTTTGGAGAGCCCAAAATCCCCTGGGATTTGTGTTGTGCTGGCCAGAATGAGGGACAAACAATGCACCACAAATTCCACCAGGAAATGGGAATTCATGCTTTCGTAGAAAATATATTTAATTAAAACAAACATTAAAAAAAACCCCATTAACTTTTAAAAAGTAAACCAATCAAATCCTAACAGAACTCAAACTCAGATTGCTCCTCAGTGCAAAGTGTTTGCCTTGCCCCAAATCAATGTACTTTACACATTATTTATACACACTTAGGGCATTTTTTTACACTTTGGCTGTTTTCCTGCTGCAAATTAGGCTCTGAATCCCTGAATTTTCAGCTGAGAAGAAGACAAAACAAAGATTGAACCCCAAAATGATGAAATCAGGCACATCTTACGTGACCCCAGGGTGCAGGTTGTATTTTTTCTTCCCAAAGCGGGTCTGCTGAGCGAAGAAATCGTAACGCTCCGACTTTTTCCACATGTAATAAAAGGCCACACACTCCCCCACCGAGCGGGTCCGCACCTGCAGCACGCACAAACAAGCCTGGCTCAACTTCTGCTCCAAAAAAATCAGCATTTCTAGCAAAAAAATGTGAAACTCCAACTCTAAGCTGCTTGGAAGAGGGGAAATTCTTGGGGTAAAATTTCAAAATTGAGAGGGAACTTCAGGGTGTTGTAAAAATATTGGAGAGAAGGAAAGGAAAGGGAAAGGGAAAAGGGGAAAGGAAAGGGAGAAGGGAAAAGGGGAAAGGAGAGGGAAAAGGGAAAAGGGAAAAGGGAAAAGGGAAAAGGGAAAGGGAAAGGGAAAGGGAAAGGGAAAGGGAAAGGGAAAGGGAAAGGGAAAGGGAAAGGGAAAGGGAAAGGGAAAGGGAAAGGGAAAGGGAAAGGGAAAGGGAAAGGGAAAGGGAAAGGGAAGGGAAGGGAAGGGAAGGGAAGGGAAGGGAAGGGAAGGGAAGGGAAGGGAAGGGAAGGGAAGGGAAGGGAAGGGAAGGAAAGGAAAGGAAAGGAAAGGAAAGGAAAGGAAAGGAAAGGAAAGGAAAGGAAAGGAAAGGAAAGGAAAGGAAAGGAAAGGAAAGGAAAGGAAAGGAAAGGAAAGGAAAGGAAAGGAAAGGAAAGGAAAGGAAAGGAAAGGAAAGGAAAGGAAAGGAAAGGAAAGGAAAGGAAAGGAAAGGAAAGGAAAGGAAAGGAAAGGAAAGGAAAGGAAAGGAAAGGAAAGGAGAGGGGAAAGGAGGAAGAGTGGAGGAGAGGAAGAAAGAAAGAGAGGAATAAAGAGAGAAAGAGAGAGAGAGAGAGAAAGAGAGAAAGAAAGAGAGAAAGAAAGAGAGAAAGGGAGAGAGAAAGAGAGAAAGAGAGAGAGAGAGAGAGAGAGAGAGAGAGAGAGAGAGAGAGAGAAGAGAGAAAGAGAGAAAGAGAGAAAGAAGAAAGAAAGAAAGAAAGAAAGAAAGAAAGAAAGAAAGAAAGAAAGAAAGAAAGAAAGAAAGAAAGAAAGAAAGAAAGAAAGAAAAGAAAGAAAGAAAGAAAGAAAGAGCGAGCAAGCAGCTCCTCCCACAGGAATTTTGCACTTCCAGTTACAAATTCTGGGCTTTGAGAAACCAATTTGGATGTCAATATTGGGAAAAAATTGAGGAGGAAAAAATTCCTGCCTGGATCCATCCCTGGAAGGGTCCAAGGCCAGGCTGGAGCAAGCTGGGATACTGGAAGTGTCCCTGCCCATAAGATTTTTTAAGCCCTTTCCAACCCAAACCATTCCAGGGTTCTGATTCAACAGCAAAAATGAAATAATTTTGTCCATTTCTTTATGAAGGACAAAATTTATTCATAATTACTTTGAAAAGTGAGAATTGCACCTCAAGTTTACCTTATTTGCCTGAATCACGTGGAAATCCTTGCCATAGACTTTCAGCCCTTGCTCAAAGTTCCTGCACTCCTCTTCTGTCCAAACAGACAATTCTTCTACAGCAAAATCAAAAATAAAAGCAATAAAGAAAATAGTTAATTAAATAAGCCACTAAAAGGCAACTCAAGTGACAGAAAAGATCTGGGTCCTTTCTCCAGCTGCTGATTCCATAGGAACCAGCCCAGGAATTTCACTTTTTGTTAAAAAATGGGAATTCTGCCTTGGAAGGACCAGACTGGGAAGTGGGAGGAGCTGGTTTGTAGGGACTCTATAAATAAAATCTGATCTGGTTCATTGATCCTTTGGGTCACCAGTAAATCAAATGGTGGGAGAGCAAAATAATCTCATTTATTGGATCCTTCCTGCCCTGTGATGTGCCCAGGGAGAGCTTTGGAAGCTGAGCTCCCCCAGTTTGCTGTGCCTGACTGCAGCGTTTGTAATGTTATTTTTGTAAAATAAAAGGTTTATTTGCTCCTTTGTTTAGGATTATTTCATTTTATGTGTCAGGGTTTTTAATGCTACACTCTGTAAAATAAAAAATTAATTTGCTCCTTTAGTTAGAATTAACTCATGTATCGGGATTTGTAATGTTATACTTTGTAAAATAAAGGGTTTATTTGCTCCTTTATTTAGGATTATTTCATTTCACATATTAGGGTTTTTAACCTTATACTTTGTAAAATAAAAAGTAAATTTGCTCCTTTATTTAGGATTATTTAATTTTATGTGTTAGGGTTTTAAATGCTACACTTTGTAAAATAAAAAATTAGTTTTCTCCTTTATTTAGAATTAGTTTAGTTTATATATCAGGGTTTTAATGCTACACTCTGTAAAACAAAAAATTAAATTTCTCCTTTATTTAGAATTAACTCATTTATAACATTTAATGTTATACTTCATAAAATAAAAGGTTTATTTGCTTCTTTATGGAGAATTATTTAATTTTATGTATCAGGGTTTTTAGCTCTACTCTGTAAAATAAAAAATTAATTTTCTCCTTTATTTAGAATTAACTCATTTTATGTATGGTTTGTAATGTTATACTTTATAAAAGAAGAGGTTTATTTGCTCCTTTATTTAGGATTATTTCATTTTACATATCAGGGGTTTTAATGCTACACTCTGTAAAATAAAAACTTCATTTGCTCCTTTATTTAAAATTAATTCATTTTATGTATCAGGGTTTCCAATGCGACACTCTGTAAAATAAAAAATCAATTTGCTCCTTTATTTAAAATTAATTCATTTTATGTATCAGGGTTTCCAATGCGACACTCCTCTGTAAAATAAAAATATAATTTACTCCTTTATTTAGAATTAATTCATTTTACATAGCAGGATTTGTAATGTTATTATTGTAAGATAAAAGGTTTATTTGCTCCTTTATTTAGAATTATTTCATGTCTCATGTTTGTTGCATCCACTTTGATGACTGAAAGGTCTAGAAGAGCACAATAAAATACCTAAAAAATACCCAGGTGAGTTGTCAAGAAGTAATTTTCAATCTGAAGTTGGGGCTGAAATCCCTGACATTTGTATCAAATATGGCCAGGAAGGGAATTTCCACATCTGCTAATTCCATTCTCCCAGAGAACAAGGAGAGATGCATTTAAATGAAGATTAAACCAATGGAAATCAATGGGAATTGAGGAACAGAAACTCACCTCTGGCTGCTTTGACATTGAACCTCAGCCTCCTTAAGGACTCCTCCGTGTCAAAATTGCACTTCACCAGCTCATAGAGGGCCTGCAGGGAGGAAAATGCACAGTGACCCTGCAGAGCCACCCAGACCCTGCTGGGCCAGCAGCACGCCCAGAAACCCCTGACAGCTCTGAAGATTAAAAATAAACCCTTGGAATCAACACAGCGTAATCTAAGATGCATTTACTGTGGTTACACTTCCAAATCTCTATTTACAGAAGCAAGAAAATGCCCAAGCAGAGCACTGCAACTTTTTCATCCACTACACACATTTGTAAAACTGATGGAAGGGTTTTTCTGAAGCTTTTTCATCTACTACACACATTAGCAAAATTGATGGAGGGTTTTTTTGAAGCTTTTTCACCCACTACATACATTTGTAAAATTGATGGAGGGGTTTTTTTGAAGCTTTTTCATCCACTACACACATTGGTAAAATTGATGTGTAGGGGTTTTTTGGGTATGAAGAAAAAAAATTAAGTGAACATTCATAGAGAATTTAATGATTGAAACATTCATAGAGAATTTAAGGATTGAAAAAACCTGAGAGAATTAACTCATACAGATTCATATATATATATATTTTATTTATTTTCTATTATATATTTATTTTACATAAATCAGCATTAAGCCCAAGTTAACAGTTTAACATTCTCTGAGAGGTAAAATCCTCATAAATTTCGATGTCTGCAAGGAACAATAAAACTTCAAACCCAATTTCACCTCTTGGGAGTAAAGTGAAATAAAAAGATGATTAATTCTAGAAAATAAACTGCATATTTATTTTTTATACCTGCTCATTGTCTTTAATGTGGGAGCCCTCAGGAATTGCATCCAGGCCCTTCTCCTCTCCCGTGCGCCTCGAGGCCTCGTTGAGGAATTCTATGACTTTGTCCTCTGGTAAAAAGTCAGGGTTCCAGAGCAGCTGGTCATCATTTTCATACACTGGAAAAGCCCCAGGGAGAGCACAAGAAAATGAAATAATTATAATAAAATTAAATAATTATAAAGGCAATTATTGATCAGCCTTGGGGGATCATGGGGCACCATTAATCTGTAAATCAATAAAACCTCATGAATGCAGAGATCCAAATGACCTGGCTTGGGGTTTGACTTTGCTTTCAAATCCTGGCATGATCTGGGTTCTGGATTTTAGAACTCATCCTGCAGCTCCAGAATTTTAATCTCCACCTTTTCCAGAGCTTTCACAGGAGTTTGAGGGCAGGGAAGCCACAGTAAACCGAATTTAATGGAGAAATGTGGGCCAAGTGAGATATACCCTGATTATTTTGGAAGAGTTTTATTTTGGAAGAGCCAAGCTTGGACTGCAGCAGAATAAAGTGAAATTCTGGCTATTAAAGTAGGAAAATATCCAGAGCTTGGCTGTGGACTCCAACAACCTGAGGAAGAGCAGCAAGGAAGGAATTTGGGCACTGATTCCAAAAGGAATGCTTGGGAGAGCACAGCCAGCTCAGGGAGGGAGGTGTGGGGCAGCTCAGGGGGTTCAGAGATCAATCTCTACTTGGAAAAAGTATTTTATAATGGAAATAAATACAAATAAACTCCCAAAAGTGGTAAAGAAATGATTAAATGGCTTGCAAAGAAAGCAGCTTCACTTCCCCCAGGACACACTTTGGGAACAGTTCCCAGGAGTTTTTGGGGTTTTTGTTCCAGAGGTTCCCACTCAGCTGATGTTTGGCTGCTCACTCAAGAAAAATAAAGAGTTCTAGGAACCCTCAGAGAATCCTGGAATGGTTTGGGTTGGAAGGGACCTTAAAAAGCATCCAACTCCATGGATTCCCCTGGGAGGAGGGAGCTCCACTGTGCCAGGTGCTCCAAGCCCTGTCCAGCCTGGCCTGGGAGCCCCAGGGATCCAGGGAATGCAAACCTCCCTGGCATTGAGATAACTGAGCACCAGCTTGGGTTCTGGGAGGGCTCCAGGCTTTGTGCTGGTTCCTTAAAAACTAAATTCTACAAAGCTACAAAGAAATCCATTCTCATTGACCTGCAGTGGGAGCAAATCCTTAGCAATGGGCTGAATGAGCAGGAAAATTTCCTTTTTCTGCTCCCAGCTGGGTTCAAACTGGATCTGCCTTTCCTGACAGCATCCAGCCAAAGCCTCTGCTTGGGATGAGGGGAAAAATTGCTGGGGAAAAAAATCCACAAGAGCAGAACTTCTTCTTCCTGATTGAAGAGGTACAAAATGTGAAAAGCAAAGCTGCTGGTACCATTTTGCCCTTTTTACTATGATAATCCAGTTCCAGCAGTGCAATTTCTCCATTAGCTGTTTCATTTCACACAAAAGAAATCCAGAAGTGAAGAGGCTGCAGCTTGTGTGGATCACTAAATCAGAATCCAAGGGTTCAAGAGGCAGCAGGCCAAGAATAAATCCTTCTTTTCCTCTTCCTCCAGCTCTGCTGAGCACAGGATGAGCTCTAATGTGATGATGGTGGCTCTAATTGTCACTCATTTATTAAGACACATGACATCAATCCAGTCTTTTCCTTCTCCTAATCATTGATCCCAAGGAGCAATAAATGGTCAAATCTCACCTTTTTCAGTCTCTTTGTATTTGCAGGTGCCAGCTGGAATTTCAGCTTGGAACATAGAGCCCACCATGATTTCCTGAGTGGAATAAAAAGAAAAGGTGAAGCCCTCCTGAGATTTTTTGTTAGCAAACAGGAGCATGTCCACATCTTTTTTCCTCCCTTCTTGAAACTTTCGTTGTTTAAAATCTAAAAATGCAATTAACAGGTTTCAAAATTGAAGGCAGCTATATGGAAATGGATTTTTGACTGCTTGGAGAGGATTTAAAGACTTCTCATTACCAAAACTCTGCTATTTATGGGGAAAATCTGCAGAGGATTTAGGTGCTCCACAGAGCTCAGAGTTCCCCAGTAACAGGTTAATTAATTATTCATGAAATGTGGGCTGAATATTTACCTTTTTCCAGTCTTCTGAGGGAATATAATCTTCATCTTCTTCAGATTCCTCCTCTATTTCACTATCTGCAAGGAATTTCACAGACATCTGAGCCCAGAGCCAGCAGCCCCAGCCCTGCTCCCTGCCTCCCTCCTTATCTCAGGGACACTTTTGGGGACAGCACTCCTGGCTCTGCAGTGACAAGATTAAAAAATGACCCACCCAGATTTGGATTAAGATACAAGCCAGGCTCTGAGAAATTGAGAAGATATAAATAAAAACATCCCTAAATTTTGTTACTAATTTCACATTTCTTTTCCCTTGGCTTTGAAGGATCCCTATCCAAGTTTATTTTGAATTTGTGGGAATATTTTTGAGGGTTTAAAGCCCTTTTCCATCAGCTCCTGGCTTAGTTGCTGCTGGTTTTTTTTTCAGATAGATCTCAGCAGAAGGTGGGAGAAATCTGGGAGTGTTTCCTCCTGGGATGCCCAGCAGCACTTCAGGAGATTATTTGGGATAAGGACTGGCAGGAATGTTAAGCTCTTTATGGTATAGGCCAGCTGCCTTTCCCAAGGTGCTGGCTTCTGTACAGGATGGGATACAGCAGCATTAAAATTATCTAGACATTAAATGACATTTTATAGACAGCTGAAAGCTGTGGAAACCCCCAAACCTAATGCAATACACTTGAATTAAGTTAATTCTGTGCTTAAAAATAGGAATTTATTGAAGATATTTGCAATCCTCTGCACAGCTACATACCTGGCAATTCTTCATTTAAATTTAAAGGTTCCTTGGCAATTTTGGATTTAAATAAACCACAAAATAATAATTGCATTTCTAACTAATAATTATCAAGTGTAAGGTATGGTGAGGAATCTTTTATTTGTTCAAACACAGAACAGAAGGAATTCAAATAGCAACAGCCACTTTTATGGAAAAAAAGATGAAATATCTGCTGTCCCAAGCAGCCCAAGAGGGTCAGATCCCATCAGGGGAGATTCCAGGGAAATCAGAGTTCAGGGGATGCAAAATCCATTTGTAAACAAAATAAGTATGAAAATGATCAGCTCAGTGCTGGCAAAACTGGAATTCTTGAAGTAAATTTTCTTCTTTGTGACCTCCCCCTTCCACTATTTCAGGGTTAGCAATTCTTGGCCTTTCCCAGATTTTATTGCTTTTCTGTTTCTCAGGAAATCTGTGTTTTATTTGTAGGAAATTTCAGTTGATTCTTCCCTTCAGGTGGACTCTGAGCTCCTCTGGATGAGAACAGAGCTCAGGCTTTGGCAAATAACCAGGGCACACCAATTAATTTTAACCTGTAAAATGTCAAATTTCAATGATTCAATTTCCCAAATCTTTCTTGTAAAATCAGAGATTATTTCCTGTCCTTCCACAGAGCCAGCAGTGCACCTTCAGCCCTCAGCTAAAACCAGGACTTCCCTTCTTTGTTTTGAGCATGATTCTCATGCACAGCAGTGCCACAAAGAGGAAAATCCAATATTTTTAGGGCTCAAAATGCCTTTCTGGCACAGGATACTGGGATTTTGGGGCTGATGAAACTGGACTTACTGGTATCAAAATATTTACAGCGCCGAGGGCGAATGATCTCCTGGGGGTCCTGAGAGGCCACAGATGGGGCTGGGTCATCGTTGGAGGACTGGGTCTCATCCTCCTGCCCTGACGAGTCCTTGATGGCCTCCTCCTGCCACAACAGCAAACCAGAATCAATGAGGGACAAAATCAGCAGCACTTCACTCATCCCTGGCAGAAAAATCTGGTTTTGGCAATGTTTTATTACTAGATTAACCCCAAATCACTTTTATTTGTGGCATGTCCAGGCTGAGGCACCACAAATGTTAACTTCTTATCGTGTGAACACATTTTGAAGTTGTTTTTTAAGTAGATAAAACTTAAATCTTTGCTTTTTTAAATTCACATGGTTTATATTGAATTTCGTTTCAATGACATTTTGCTTTGGTCTCCAAAATAATTTCTCATGAATTTTCAATAAAAAAGGGAGAGATTTAGATGGAAATAGTACCTGCCATAAAAGTCCAAGTTAATTGGGTGGTTCAACCCCACAGGAAGAACAGGCTTGGCTCAGTACATTGACACAAGATCAAAAATAAGAATAAATTCCTTAATTAGAATAAATTCCTTTATTAGTAACATTTTAATGCGTGAACATACTCTGAGGTTGTTTTTAAGCAGATCAATAGAACAGCCAGACTGTAACAAATCAGAAATATGGACCCAAATGAAATCTGAATCTTTGCTTTTTTTAAATCCTCGTGGTTTTTACTGAATTTAATTTCATTTGAAAATTTTACTTTGCTCTTTAAAATCCTTTCTCATGAATTTTCAATAAAAAAAGTGAGGGATTTAGATGGAAATGGTACCTGCCATAAAAATCCATGTGAATTGAGTGGTTCAACCCCACAGGAAGAACAGGCTTGGCTCAGTACATTGAGACAAGACCAAAAATAGGAATAAATTCCTTTATTAGTAACATTTTAATATATGAACATATTTTGAGGTTGTTTTTAAGGAGATCAATGCCAGACTGGAACAAATCAGAAATATGGACCCAAAGGAAATCTGAATCTTTGCTTTTTTTTTAAATCCTCGTGGTTTTTATTGAATTTTATTTAATTTGAAAATTTTACTTTGGTCTTTAAAATCATTTCTCATGAATTTTCAATTAAAAAAGTGAGGGATTTAGATGGAAATGGTACCTGCCATAAAAATCCATGTGAATTGAGTGGTTCAACCCCACAGGAAGCACAGGGTTGGCTCAGTACATTAAGCCAAAATCCAAATAAATTCCTTTATTTGCAGACAAACCACCACAACTACAGGAATTATTACAAGCAGAGAAAATGAAAACTATAAATATTGTTTTAAAATGATTTTTTGGTGCTCCCAAGCCTGCTGCTGTACATGTGGTGCTCTGTGCTGGCCACCCAGGGGCCGTGAGGAGCACCATGGCCAGCACGCAGGGCCTGCACTCCAGCAGAGCCCTGTCACATGTGCAGCTCAGAGCAGATTAAAAATAGCAGCCAGGGAGGGAAATGGGCTGGGAGAGCTGAGAGGAGAGAGCTCAGTGATCCCACAGTGCTCCACCCCCACAGCCTGCAGCGCCCTGAGCTCAGAGCCTGCACAGCCAGGGAGCAAACACAGCTGGCACGGGCTGGGGGGGCTGGGGTGGGATGGGATGGGATGGACTGGGATGGGATGGACTGGGATGGGATGGACTGGGGGGCTGGGATGGGATGGGATGGGATGGGATGGGATGGGATGGACTGGGATGGGCTGGGATGGGATGGGATGGACTGAGATGGACTGGGGGAGCTAGGATGGGATGGACTGGGGGGGCTGGGATGGGATGGACTGGGATGGGATGGACTGGGGGGGCTAGGATGGGATGGGATGGGATGGGATGGGATGGGATGGGATGGGATGGGATGGGATGGGATGGGATGGGATGGGATGGGATCCATGGGATGGGATGGGATGGGATGGGATGGGATGGGATGGGATCCATGGGATGGGATGGGATGGGATGGGATGGGCTGGGGGGCCTGGGATGGGCTGGGGGGCCTGGGATGGGATGGACTGGGATGGGATGGACTGGGATGGGATGGGATGGGATGGACTGGGATGGGATGGGATGGACTGGGGGGGGCTGGGATGGGATGGGATGGACTGGGATGGGATGGACTGGGATGGGATGGGGGGGGCTGGACTGGGGGGGCTGGGCTGGGATGGACTGGGATGGGCTGGGGGGGCTGGGATGGGATGGACTGGGATGGGCTGGGGGGGCTGGGATGGGATGGGATGGGATGGACTGGGATGGACTGGGATGGGATGGACTGGGATGGGATGGACTGGGATGGGATGGAGGGACTGCTCCCAGGGCTGGGATGGACTGGGATGGATTGGGGGCTGCTCCAGGGCTGGGCTGGGCTGAACTGGGATGGACTGGGCTGAACTGGTGTGAACTGGGAGGGCCTGATCCCAGTGCTGGGCTGAACCGGGATGGGATGGGATGGGATGGGATGGGATGGGATGGGATGGGATGGGATGGGCTGAACTGGTGTGAACCAGGGCTGGAAGTGGGGGATCCTTGCTCCCAGTGCAGGGCTGAACTGGTGTGAACTGGGCTGGAAGTGGGGGATCCTTGCTCCCAGTGCAGGGCTGAACTGGTGTGAACTGGGCTGGAAGTGGGGGATCCTTGCTCCCAGTGTAGGGCTGAACTGGTGTGAGCTGGGCAGTGCTGCTGAGGGCAGAGTGCCAGCCCTGCGCTGTCCCTGTGGAGAGGGGCCCTGCAGAGGACAGGACAGGGGTGGCTCCTGTGTGGGACACAGGGACAGCACAGGCAGGGCCCTCCTTCCATCAGCTGCTGGGAGCCCTGAGGACGGCCAGGATGGCATTTGTGCCAGCAGGGACTGAGCACTGAGGGCACAGCAGCGAGTGACCCTGCAGGAGCAGCAACAAGCTCAGCCAAATGAACATCTGAGCCTTAGTTTGACTCTGCACAGGGCGACTGAGGTTGGAGAAGCCCTCCAGGATCACCCAGCCCAAGCTGGGACCCATCCCCACCCTGCCACCAGCCCAGAGTGTCACATCCAGGGGTCCCTGGACACTCCAGCCCCTTGCAAAGCCTGACCACCCTTTCCATGAGGAAATTCTCCTGAGAGAATTTTCCCTGACAGAATTCTCCCTGCAGCCTTCATGTTACATAAGTTTCTCCCCCTCCCCTGAACCTTTCCTGATCCAGTCCCACTCTGGATCTTCCTTTTGAACTGTTCAGCCCCCACAAAGAACAATCCTCTCCAGCACCTGTCAAGGCAGCTTGTAAATCCCAGCAACTTCAGCTCCTGACTCAGATGTACCATTCCTCATCCCTGGGTGCCATTCCAGGGTTCTCAAATAGGTGAAGGTACCAAAACCCCAGAATGGATCTCTTTTAAGGCCACACTAGGAAATGAAACCTCCTCTAAGGCCTCAGCTTTTGTGTCACTGACAATTCCAAGGGGTATCTTAATGAAATACAGGATGCAGCAGCTGTGCCCGTGACAGGACTCTACATTCCAAGTAGAAAAATCTCTTTTTTAAAATCAGAAAAATATTTGAAGAGAACACACTAAAAGAGTTTGAAAATGCTAAGCTCAAAACTAAAATTTGGCAAAGATACTTGAAGCATTAGGGTGAGTTAATTCAAGTACAACCAGGCTGGAAAAACACAATTTAAAAGGCTCAGGCTGGAAAACCTGCAGGATTTCCAAGAGCCAGAGCCACATTTAATCCAGCAGTTTGTGCAGTTTCAATAATCAGCTTTTCTACTCCAAGTGAGTGTTCAGCTGTATCCCTAAAGGTGTCTGCAGGCATTTAAAATGTCAGTGCTGTGGCTGAAGGACAATTCCCATCCCTCACATGATGCTGCATCCAGGGACTTTCAATTGCCTCTGCTTGGGATGAGAGAGATGGAATTAAGAGCAATTAAGAGAAATACAGATGGGTAATTAAGAGTAAACCTTATTAGTAAAGCAAGGTTTATGAAATCAACTCTATTACAAATTAGCTCTGCCATGACCTGGGACACTGAGTAGTGCATGTATGCAAATCACAAATTTACATATGCAAATGAGCACTCATTTACCTTGTTTTCCCCACTGCAGCCGCTGTTGTCATCGTTATCGACATCATCATCGTCTTCTCCCTCCTCCTCCTCCTCTTCTTCCTCCTCCTCCTCCTCCTCCTCCTGCAGGGGCACGGTGCCATCGTAGCCGTAGCGGCTCAGCAGCTCCTGGATGGGCATGTCACTCTCCTGGGAACCCCAAGAGACACTGGGATTAATGGGATATCCCACAGGAACTGGGATATCCCACAGGAACTGGGATTAACTGGGATATCCCACAGGAACTGGGATTAATGGGATATCCCACAGGAACTGGGATTAACTGGGATATCCCACAGGAACTGGGATTAACTGGGATATCCCACAGGAACTGGGATTAATGGGATATCCCACAGGAACTGCTCCATGGCACCAAGGCTCTCACCACACTCAGGGCACTCACACCCACAATGGCCACTATGGACTGGCAAAATTAACTCCTAAGGAAAATGGGGGGTTTCTGTGTGGGATCACTTATTTCCCAATCCTTAATTTATTTCCAGCAGACCTCCCACCTCAACACAATGGGCATGTCACTCTCCTGGGAACCCCAACAGAAACTGGGATTAATGGGATATCCCACAGGAACTGCTCCATGGCACCAAGGCTCTCACCACGGCTCAGGGCACTCACACCCACAATGGCCACTATGGACTGGCAAAATCAACAGAAGTTAGGGCTCCTAAGGAAAATGTGGGGTTTCTGTGTGGGATGACTTATTTCCCAATCCTTAATTTATTTCCAGTAGACCTCCCACCTCAACACAATGGGCATGTCACTCTCCTGAGCAAAATTCAACCAAAAACCTGGGAATTAACAGGGATATTTCACAGGAATTGCTCTGCAGCATCAAGGTTCTCACCAAAGCACAGGGATCAGAATGGTCACTAGAACTACACCCAGATTGGTCACTATGGACTGGCAAAACTGGAATTTTGGGCTCTTAAGGAAAATGTGGGAGGCTTTTTCTGCAGGATAATTTATTTCCTAAGCCCTGACTTATTTGCAGCAGACCTCCCACCCCAACAGGATTTCCTGGATGGGCATGTCACTTTCCTGGGAAAATCCCAACAAAAACTGGGAATTAGCAGGGATATCCCACAGGAATTGCTCTGCAGCATCAATATTCTCACCAAACTACAGGAATCACTAACAGCCACACCAAGGATGGCCATTCCAAAAGGAATTCCTTCCCCAGCTGGAAACAAACCTGCTAAACCTTAAAAAATTTTATTTAAACATCGTGAAAAAGCTGGTCTGCTCTGAGGAGACATTTCAATTTGTACTGTCAGGTCTCAAACTAATTCAAGTACAACAAAGGCTCCCAAACTTTCACCTTTATTAATAAAAAATACTAATACATACTACTAATAAATACTTTTAATTAAATTTTGTTAATAAATAGTATTAGTAAAAATTGCTGGCTCTGCTAATTAATTTCTTTATTACTTTTACTCCTCAATGTCCAGCCTTTCTCCCTAAGTGAGATTTTTCAGAGCAGAAATTTTGAGGAATCATTTAAAAATTCTCTCTCAAAGCATCAAATCCTTTGTTTATTATTTGGAATTGTGTGCTTGCTCTAAATAGTTTTTTCCTAGTATCTAATGCACATGTTGGCTGATAATCAGATATTTTTAGTTATTGGCTGACCTTAGACTTCCTATCCTAAGGGCCTGCACTGATCTAATTTCTGGAAACATCCCAATAATCCTAATGACAAAGTGGAGCTGGTTGTGCTCTGTAAAAACAAGAGTGACAGGGATTATCAGCACTTCTTATCTGCATTATTTTATTTCATTTCATTTTATTTTATTTTATTTTATTTTATTTTATTTTATTTTATTTTATTTTATTTTATATTTTATTGAACTGAGCCATTCTAGATCTTATTCCCCTACTCTCTGGTTGAGCTTTACACCCAGCCATACAATTAAATGGTTTTTGGTCCCCACAGTGTCACTTGATGGGGAATAAATATTTTACTGACACAGATAACATGAAAGGCCTGTGCTCTTAATTAAATCTGGCAGCAGAGCCAGCAGAAAAATCATACTGGAATCATCCAAATGTTCTCCAGGACATTTTGGAAAGGAATATCCTGGCTTTAAGCACTCCCATCCCCACAGAGCTGAGAATTAGAAATGAAAAATTGGAATTTGCATTTTTTTTTGGGGAATTATGGAACAGGGATATCACTGACCCTGTGTTACCCAGCAAAGGGGGTTTTTATTTATAATGTTTTTCTGTATTTATAATGTTTTCTCAGGTTAAGCCTCTTAACTTCAAATAGTCCATTGCAATTCCAAGAGCTCCAGGGACCAGCAATTCCCCAAGAGAAAACAAAAACTGGGATTTCTTCATCGCTTCAGGGTATTGCAAAATGGAAAAGGTGAAAAAAATGAATGTATTTATTTATTATTTACCCACAGCTAGAGGCAACCACTGGCTATGAGGGGATAAACTGAAGGGCTGTAATGTGGTGAGAGAGTTACATGCAATATGAAGGGAAAAAAGCCAATTTTCAGTTTAAACCCCACATGAGAGACATGTGGAGCTCCACTCCTCATTTAATCTACATGAAGCACATTTGGATTCACCAACTATTTATTTATCTTTATGCTTTCCATTTAGTATCAACCTGGAAATTAGCAGATTAAAAAAAAAGATAATTTCCACTGGAAATATAGATTAAATGGAGTAAATTAATTTCAAGTCCTATTGGCAGAATCACTTAAGCTAAATAGGATTTCTACATCAAATATTCATTAGAGAATCATTAATGATCTGTTCTGGGGGCCAACAAGGCCACAGACAGGATCTAAATTACTCTGCATTTATAATGAACCCACTTGGTAATTTAAGAATATTATTCCTGCCTGAGAAATAATTGAAGACAATACAGAAGTGACAGCAGAACCAGAAGAAATTAGCATTTACACTGGAAATATTGATTAAATGCACCAAATTAATTTAAAGTGCTATTGGCATAATCATTCATGCTTAAATAGGGTTTGGACATCATTTCCTCTGCATCTTCCTTTAAATGAGGCTATTCCTAAGTGCTCCACTAGTTGACAGATATCTGTAACAAAATGCACAAGAAATGTGAATTATGAGAGGTTTTTTTTTAAAATAAGAACCTACAAGCACCACTCTGGTGCAGCTGGAATACACAAGTTTAGTCAGATGATATTTTAATTTATATTAGTTCCAAAATTCACATCCTATAGATGCAAAAAACAACTAACCAAGCACATTATAAATATTTATGTACCATTTATTTCCCCCAATTCTTGGTAAATTTATTCAGCCTTTCCCTCTCTTTATTATTTATTTATTAATTTTTTTAAATTCCTGCATGTTTTGTGGGTGTGGTTTGGGATCTGTTCCAGATTGCAAGGCAAGATGTATTGTGTATGTCAGCTGTCTTTTGTCAAGTGGCAAGTTTGCCTTATCTCTCTGAGTGACCACAATCACTCCTCCCTCAGGGGAGATATCTGCTGATAACAGCTACTGAATGTCACTGCATGGCTGATAAGAGCTACAGCATCCCACTGGGAGATGTGAGCCCAGAGGGAGGAGCCAAGCATTCCTGCCTGGATATAATCTGGAGATTCTGGAACACCACCCAAACATTCCTGCCTGGATATAATCTGGAGATTCTGGAACACCAGCCAAGCATTCCTGCCTGGATATAATCTGGAGATCCTGGAACACCAGCCAAGCATTCCTGCCTGGATATAATCTGGAGATTCTGGAACACCACCCAAACATTCCTGCCTGGATATAATCTGGAGATTCTGGAACACCAGCCAAGCATTCCTACCTGGATAGAATCTGGAGATCCTGGAACACCAGCCAAGCATTCCTGCCTGGATATAATCTGGAGATTCTGGAACACCAGCCAAGAATTCCTATCTGGATAGAATCTGGAGATTCTGGAACACCAGCCAAACATTCCTGCCTGGATATAATCCGGAGATTCTGGAACACCAGCCAAGCATTCCTGCCTGGATATAATCTGGAGATCCTGGAAACACCAGCCAAGCATTCCTACCTGGATATAATCTGAGATTCTGGAACACCAGCCAAGCATTCCTGCCTGGATATAATCTGGAGATTCTGGAACACCAGCCAAGCATTCCTGCCTGGATATAATCTGGAGATCCTGGAAACACCAGCACGGCTTCTGCACTGGATTGCCCAGAGGAACAGCAGCTGCCTCTTCCCCTGGATCTTCCACCCTTCTACAGGGAACCACCCCTGACACTGCAGGAGGGCTGAGCCACAATTCCAATGGGATTCTCCAGGATCCCTGCTCCAGCAGAACCACCCCTGACACTGCAGGAGGGCTGAGCCACAATTCCAATGGGACTGCTGCCAGCACCCTGCCCCACAGGGTGACAGGTTGGGTTCTGACTCTGGCAGTGTTGTTTTAGTTTACTGCATTGTTTATGTTATCCTTTTATTTCCTTCCCTATTACAGAACTGTTATTTCCTGCTCCCATACTTTTTGCCTGAGAGCCCCTTCATGTAAAATTCATAGCAATTTGGAGTGGGGGGTTTATATTCTCCATTTCAGGGGAGGCTCCTGCCCTCCCTAGCAGACTCCTGTCTTTCCAGACCCAGAGAGGCTCCTGGAGGCCACCTACCCTGTTGAGATCCTCGATTTCAGACCTGAAGTTTGTCTCCCCTTCCATCATCTCCTCCTCCTCTAGTGTGCGTTCGTCGTCGAAGTCGTGCACCAGCATGTCAGCCGAGGGGTCGAACTCATGGTCATCAGAGGCTGCTGATCCTCCTGGGAACATTCCAGAAACAGCTCAACTCCAGCAGCCTGCAGCTCTGCTGGCCTTCAGCTGTGTCTGCAAGGGAGGCTCGCAGCAGAGTTGTGAGCAGGAATTCCAGTGATGGCTCCTCTGACTCTGCCCAGGGAAATTCCCCTTGTGGGGAGATCCTGGCAGGAAGGAGCAGGAACCTCCTGCACAGCCCCTCTGGGAAATTCTATCTGGGAGCATTTCAGCCTAAATAATCACAAACTTGCCTCCACTGAGCTCTACAGAGTCAAAAACTCACCATTAAAAACTCACAAATAAAACCAAATAAAAAGTCAACAAATAAAAACTCAAAAACAACTCACAAATAAAAACAAATAAAACCTTGCAAATAAAAGCTAACTCACAAATAAAAACTCAGCAAATAGAAACATATCAAATAAAAACAAATAAAAAACTCACAACTAAAAACTCAGCAAGTAAAACAGAAAAAAACTCACAAAATTCTCCCTTAATCCCAGCCCTGCTCATATTTACCCCCTTTTCTCCTGATTTTAATCCCAACCCTGCTAATCTTCTCTCCTGAATTTTAATCCCAGTTCTGCTCATATTTTCCCCCTTTTCTCCTGATCTTTAATCCCAATTCCACTCATATTTTCCACCTTTTCTGATTTTTAATCCCAACCCTGACCATATTTTCCCCCCTTTTTTCCCTGGACAATTTAAATTCCATTTTCCAAGCCTTGCCCCACACTGAGGGTGTGACAGGGAGGAGCGACTCTAAGATTTAATTATGAAGCACTTAATTATTTCTCTGAAAGAAATAAAATCTCAGGAGAAAACAACAATCCAGCTGAAGGAACTCCTGGAAAGTTTTCCACCCATAGGATGCCCAAACCCTTGGAAATTATTAAAAATATTTACCTGGGCTTGAAGACTCAACAGAAGGCTAAAAAAAAAAGAAAAGAAAGGAAATTATTTTTGGTATGTTGAACCTGTGTAAATAAAATTATTTAGCTGATAGAGAAAAACTCACTGCAGAAAAATAGATTTATAAATAATAAATTTATAAATATTATAAATAAATGTCTATAAATAATAATTAAATTGATAAATAAATTTATACATTTATAAATAAAATTATTTACCAAGGTAAATAATACTTTCACTTTAGCTGTGATTGAACTCCAGGTATAAATCCCCTTTTCCACAACCCAGGGATATCCCAGATTCCACTGCCAGTGAGTCTCGGTTTAAGAGGAATTACTAAGGAATTATTTAATTATAATTCAATAAATTAAGAGGAAGCTGAGCACAAATTCCCTGTTCTCCTTCAATTCAGGGACACACTTTTTAAAGGAATCCCAAACCATAATAAGAACGCCTTACAGAATAAAGGAAAAAAACCAATTTAATCTGAATCTCTAACTCAGATGTGAGGAAAAAACAAAAAATATTATTTTTGAGATAAAGAAAATGATTCCCTAATAATCCAGGTAGCAGAGCCCCTCTCTGGCCCCAAATTTGGTACCCTGGTCTTTACAACCTCCACAAACAAATTCTCCCACAAAATCCTGCTCTCCTTGTGCCAGTCTTGAACCCCTGGGGGAAATTTGCATGTCAGCCATTCAAAGCTCATTTGTTTGGATAATTCAAGCAAATGCTCCCACTCTTTTCAGGCACACAGTAATGAAATGTTTATTTCCAAGGCAGGAAAACTGAATTTTCCCCGTGGTGCTCCTGCCACCTCCTGCAAACTCAGATATTGCTTGGCACCGTGGATTTTGTTACATTAATTAATGTATAATGCTGTCCTCAAGGAAAAACTTGGATTTTCTGAAGGGTTTTCCTTCAACTTGCCTCCTCAACTCAGCCTAGTGACGCAGCAAAGCAAAAGCTAAAACCGAAAAAATTCTGTCTGATTTGAAGTTTTTTATATCAAAAGTTCCTCAAAGAGAGAAGAGACCTTCTTATGGAATAATTTCCCTTACACGTCTGCCTCCCTTTTGTGGGAGTCCCCAGTGTATAAATGAACTCCAAAATTGTCCAGAATCAGGAAAATGCAGAATATAAACACTGAATTCCCTGCCAGCATCCCATCCATCCATCCCTTGTCCCCCTCTCCAGCTCTCCTGAGGCCCCCCAGGATTCCCAGAGAAATTCACATTAATGGGGAAACCCCACAAATGTTTTGCAGATCGTTGCACAACATCAGGGGAAGTTTTGCTAATCACTACACCCGAAAAAGTCTTTATTTGCAAAGATTATCTTAACAAATTCCACAGTCCAGAACTCCTGATCTGGAGCTGAATATCAGGATCAGCAGCCTGGACTGGTCTTTATTTGGTGTTTTGTTTGTCTGATGAACCTGCATAATTAATAGAATGCAATACATGATCATTAATAAATTAACAAAGTCTTACTGAGTTTATTGCAGCAATCTTTGGTTGGAAACTGTGAGAAATGAATTTGCAGAGAAATTTTAAAGTGTGACCCAACTATTTCTTAGTTGCAATACACTCTAAACATTTCTTAACCTATCAACTTTCATAACAGTATGTTAAAAATACCTTAAAACCAATAATCTGAAATGACCCCTCATAAATTCTACTATAATCCACCTTTCATAATTCTATTTCTCCAAAACATCTCATCTTTCTTACAAAACCACTCTTTAAAACTTGTTTCTAATTCCATTTCTCTCTCAGCAATTTCTATCCTATTCCATTTCTAAATCAACATTTCTTATCTCAACATTTACATAGAAATCCACACTATGTGAACCTTCTGTCAGACTTTAACATTTCTCTACAAATCCATTTCCCAGAGGAAACCAAATGAATTCAATCTTCCCAGACCAGCAGGGAAGCCACAGAGAGCCTCCCCTTTTCCTCCTGGAATGGGCTGGAATCAGCACCTGCAGGTGTCCCAAACCTGGTGGCACTTGGGGACATGGACTCATGGCATGGATTCCATCATCTTTTCCAACCTTAATTGCAGGATGAAAAATTATTCCAGCAATGACTCTGCCCTCCAAGGAACAGAGCTGGATTCAAAGGCCTGAGGAGAATTTATTCTGAGGGATAAAATATTTTCCTTAGGAAACAAACAATTCTGCAAATACCATCTTAGAACTCCTCTTGAATTAAATTATTAAATTATTAAAGCTTTAGCTGTGATCTAACTCCAGGTAAAAATCTCCCTTTCCACAGCCCAGGGATATCCCAGACTCCACTGCCAGTGAGTCCCAGTCCAAGAGAAATTATTCCAGTTTGAAGCTGAGCACAAATTCCTGTTCTCCTTCAATTCAGGGACACACTTTTTAAAGGAATCCCAAACCACAATGAGAATTCCTTGTGGAATGAGGGAAAAGCCATTAAAATGTGTTGTTATTGGGAGCCTCTTACACAAATTGACACTCACTTTGCCAAAAAACCTCTTTCCAAAAGGTTCCCTGCCTCCCTGGATAATTTTGGCTGTAACAAAGGAGTGCTGAGGAGGTCTCAGCTGCAAAGCAGGTTATGGGTTTATCACTGATTTGGTGACAATCCATGGGGAATTCTGGCTGCTCCATGCCCAAGGGGCTGACCCAGCTCAGCTCCAGCCTGGGCAGGGAAGTTCTGGGACAGGACTCAATGCAGAAGGAAGAACAGGACACAAAGCAGGGATCAGGGAGTTCAGGGAGCTGTGGCTCCCAAAAGCAGCCTCTGGCTCCCTGCCCCTTCTCCAGGCTTTGCCAGTGACACCTGCCCTGCCCATGCACTCTCCTGTGTGCATTCCTGCCTTTCCAGCCTGGGATGAGCTGCCAATCATTTCCTGCTTCTATTTCCAGCCCTGAGCAGTGTCACACTCCTGCTCATCTTTATTAATGCCCAGCTGCAGCCAGGAGCAGCCCTGACCTCTGGCACCCCTCCAGTGCCAGCTGTGCCAGCCCATCCCCAAGGTGACTGGCACCACTTCTCCAGCCTCTCCCTGACCCTGGCCTCTGTGAGTGCCAGCTGTGCTGCAAACACCAGTCTGGGGCTGGACACGTGGAAAGGAGAGCTGGAAAACCCTGCAGTGCCAGGCTGGCAGCACAGAGGGTGAGGGAGCAGCCTCTGGTTGCAGCCTGGTCAGTCCCATTCCCTGCCTCCAAGGGATGGTGGCTCTGGCCAGGGCACAACAGATGCCTTTGGGGGCATTTAGTGATGACAATTTCCTGGCACTGCTGAGGGCCACATCCCAGATGCACATTCCTAAGGATGGCACGGCCATGGGACGGGAATTCTGGGAAAAGGCAACAGGAATTCTATCACAGAAGAACTGATAGGATTCTTGTTCTTCAGTGATCTTCATTTCCTGCCCAGCCATTCCCAGGGAAGCACAGAGCACTTTTTGCCTCAAGGGCACTCATGGGAACAAGGAGCTGCCACCTATCAAAGGATATTGGGATCCAAGGCCCAGGAGAGAAAAATACAAGAAAAATCAGGGACAGTGACCATCCACAGGCAATGCACACTGCAATTGTTCTGGAAGTGCACCATCAGCAAAGGTACCAGTGAGCAGCCTGCTGTGAGCCCAAAGGAATGAAAATCACCCAGGAACTCCTGACTCATGGACACTGAGCAGATCTCCAGTGGGCAAGGATTCCTGCTGCAGGGATGCACCGAGGAGCTCCCCTGCTAATGCTCCAGAGCAGCCTGGAGGGAGCTCTGGGGGCTGCAGGAACAAACCCCAGGCAAAGAGGGAAAGGACAGACACTGAGCCCCAAAGGACTGCTGAGTGCCACTGCTTGATTCCAGGGTATTTTCAGGGATGCCAGGAAAGACAGGACTTCCCAAGGTGAGGGACACTGGCAGCAACAACCTGCCAGATCACATCCAGTGCATTCCCAGGATGTATCCAACAGGATATGGGATGGATGGGATATATCCCATTCCTCAGGGTGTGGATATGGGATAGATGGGACAGATCCCATCCAATCCATTCCCTGGATAAGGAACAGATGGACAGATCCCATCCAATCCATTCCCTGGATATGAGATAGATGGGAGAGATCCCATCCAGTCCATTCCCTGGATATGAGATAGATGGGAGAGATCCCATCCAATCCATTCCCTGGATATGGGATAGATGGGAGAGATCCCATCCAATCCTTTCCCCAGGCATGGATATGGAATAGATGGACAGATCCCATCCAGTCCATTCCCTGGATATGGAATAGATGGGAGAGATCCCATCCAATCCATTCCCTGGATATGGAATAGATGGGAGAGATCCCATCCAGTCCATTCCCTGCATATGAGATAGATGGGACAGATCCCATCCAGTCCATTCCCCAGGCATGGATACAGGGTAGATGGATATGGAATAGGTGGAGTGAAGCTGGCCAGTGCCCCTCAGACACCTGTGACTGCCAAGAGGTGAAGGCAGCAGAGATGTGTCACACATGGGAACATCCCCAGCACTGTGACAGTTCGTTCAGCTCAGGAGGCAGCAGCCGTGCCCAGTTTATTCCAGGCAATTCCAGGGGATGCACTGGGATGCTCCAAGGGGGATTTATTGGGACGCTCCAGGGGGATGCACTGGGATACTCCAGGGGGATTTATTGGGATGCTCCAAGGAGGATGCACTGGGATACTCCAAGGGGGATGCACTGGGATGCTCCAGGGGGAATGCACTGGGATACTCCAGGGGGATTTATTGGGATACTCCAGGGGGATGCACTGGGATGCTCCAGGGGGATTTATTGGGATACTCCAGGGGGATGCACTGGGATGCTCCAGGGGGATTTATTGGGATGCTCCAAGGGGGATGCACTGGGATACTCCAGGGGGATGCACTGGGATGCTCCAGGGGGATGCACTGGGATGCTCCAAGGGGGATTTATTGGGATGCTCCAAGGGGGATTTATTGGGATGCTCCAGGGGGATTTATTGGGATGCTCCAGGGGGATTTATTGGGATACTCCAGGGGGATGCACTGGGATGCTCCAGGGGGATTTATTGGGATGCTCCAAGGGGGATGCACTGGGATACTCCAGGGGGATGCACTGGGATGCTCCAGGGGGAATGCACTGGGATACTCCAGGGGGATTTATTGGGATACTCCAGGGGGATGCACTGGGATGCTCCAGGGGGATTTATTGGGATACTCCAGGGGGATTTATTGGGATACTCCAGGGGGATGCACTGGGATACTCCAGGGGGATTTACTGGGATGCTCCAAGGGGGATGCACTGGGATGCTCCAGGGGGATGCACTGGGATGCTCCAGGGGGATGCACTGGGATACTCCAGGGGGATTTATTGGGATGCTCCAAGGGGGATGCACTGGGATGCTCCAAGGGGAATGCACTGGGATGCTCCAAGGGAGATGCACTGGGATGCTCCAAGGGGGATGCACTGGGATGCTCCAAGGGGGATTTATTGGGATGCTCCAAGGGGGATGCACTGGGATGCTCCAAGGAGGATGCACTGGGATACTCCAAGGGGGATGCACTGGGATGCTCCAAGGAGGATGCACTGGGATGCTCCAGGTGGATTTATTGGGATGCTCCAAGGGGGATGCACTGGGATGCTCCAGGGGGATTTATTGGGATGGTCCAGGGGAGATGCACTGAGCTTTCTCTCCCCTACAGCAAAACCACCTGAACAGAAGGGACAGACACTGCACAGTTTCACTCCTACCCACAAAACTCTTGTCTCTGCTAACACCTTTCACACTGTTTAACAGAACTGATTAATAATGAAACATCTTAAAATTTGCAGAATAATCTGCAGTGTCTACAAGACAAATACACATCCTGTCCAAATTGACTCAGTTATCTTTAATAGCTCCTGAAGTGTTACATAAAACAGTTAAAAACTAGAATTAAATTATCCTTATATTGATAGCAATATGCCTGACAAGCCCATCAATTTGTTCAGGTCTTGAACTCTGCAACAGCAAAATATCCCAAAGTTAATAAACTCTCCTGTGAGCTGGGCCTGGAGAAAAGAACTGGGTAAAACAGGGAAAAACACCTTTTATTCCAGAGGCAATGTGTCCCTTTCCATAAGAGGAAGGCAACAGCCCCAGCCTGCTCCTCTCTGTCTGTTGTGTTGCAAATTAACTTGTGTTAAATTTTTTTTTAAAAGGTCACATTTTTATTTTGGGGAGAAAATAGCAACATTGAAGCAAGGAAAAAAGGAAAACCACTTCTGGTCCTCTTTTCCAGTCCTACATGTGAACTTTTGCACAGCCCAAACTGCAGTGACATCCCTCAAATGGAAGCCTTTACACCCATGGATTTTCACTTTCTAAAATTCCTGTCCTTCCAGAAGACAAGGACCAAGTGCAATGTTTGAACTCCCAGATCCCAAATGTGAAGCTCCCAGCCTTGCAGCTTCCACCTCAGCAAAGCTGTCCTGGCCATTTCCCTCTGAGACTTGACCCCTGTATCCAGAGGACTTTTCCCAATGTTTGTCTTTGGAAGTTTTCAAGACCAGGCTGGAGGCAGCCCTGAGGGCAGAGAAGGTCCCAGCAGAGACCTCCTGAGCTGTGTCCCACCCAAATCATCCCACAATGCTGAGCTCTGAGATTCCTGAGAGAGCTGCGCCTGTTCAGCCTGGAGAGGAGAGCTCAAACCCACCCTGCCATGGCAGGGACACCTCCCACTGTCCCAGGGTGTCCAGCCTGGCCTTGGCACTGCAGGGATCCAGGGGCATCCACAGCAAATCTGGGAATTCTATTCCAGGGCCTGCCTACCCTCCCAGCCAGGAATTCCTTCCCAATATCACCCAATCTGGAATCACAATCACAACTCCACCTGCCCTGCCTGAAGGACACAGTTCCACACTTCCCCATCTCCTATTCATTTTCACCTTAACTTCCTGTCATAATCTAAAATACTGTGCTAAGAAACCTGGGATTTTATGGAGTGATTGGATCCTGCTATAGAATCCCAGAAGCAACCAGCCCCAGTCATATGCCAGGCAGCACAAGGAAACATTCCTATGGACAATTTGTGACGTGAATGGATTAGGAGGGAAATATTAATGCAGCCTGGGGCTTCTGGCCAGGAAAAGGCTCAAAAAGAAACAACTTTACAACAATTCCAGCCTCTGCCTAAATCCCTCTGCAGCATCAGGAAGGACTTGAAGTCCTGACTGGAAGCCCAAAAACATCAGTGTTTGATCACATGTGGAAAAAATCCTCAAAACTCTTCTACTACGACAAAAGAACTCAAGGGCCACCCTCTTTTTAAGATTAGAAATGCAGAGTGCCACTCTATCCCTGCAATTCCCTTGGGGGGATCCAAGCAGTGCCTACAGCAACCACTTTGGGGTTTATTCCCTCACCAAGGAAGGGAAAATCCAGAATTCCCAGCTCTCCTTTAGGTTCACTGCTACCTCAGTGCAGCCTTCCACAAACACTGCTCAAAATGACACAAAACCCCCCATTAGTTACAGCTAAGATCAAACCAGGGAAAATGTGATTGACTGCTGTCAATGCCTGATTTTAATGGTGATTTAGATCAGTAGGAAAACTGCATTTAATCTATTTTAACCTTGTTCTGTATCCAGGAGCTCCTCAAAAACCCTGACTGTTCAAACAGCTCAATTAGCAAACACATCAGTGACTGTGTGAACTTCCTACTACACCTTAGTTCAACAAAAACACCAAGAAAGTGAAACAGAACAGTTAGCAGGTCACGTATTCCTTCAGCACTGAAGCTGTTCCAAAACAGAAATCAGAAAGTAATGCTCAAAGTATGAAAACAGAATTCAGTGACATTACCAAAGTTTAAAATTCTTCAGCTGAAAGAAGCAGAACGTTGAGGAAAAGGGGAATTTTTCCAGACAATAGGGATTTATAGATGACTTCTTAAAGCACACCATGTGAATAAACTGATGTTTTGGTTGAAAACAACAAAACTTTCAGAAATTTAAAAACCTTGAAGTGCACTCAAAGAAATTAGGTTGAGACATTGAACTGTCCACTGACACCAGAGGAGAGCTCCTGCTCCTTCCCATCCTTTCCCAACACCATAAAATGCCAGTCCAGGCTTTTATCCCCTCAGAAATTCCCTCTGCAGAAGCAAAACTTTAGTTTTAATTTCAGCAAGTCAGAAAATTGAGGAAGCTCAGACATTCTGTGTGAGAACCACAGGGAGCTGCTCAGCTGCCTGCCGGAGCTTTGGGAGAAACAGGAATTATGTTCCAGCATCAGTCACAGGAAGGGAACCACGGAATCCTCTGGGTTGGAAAACACCTCCAAGCCCATCCATTCCACCACTGCCATGTCCCCAGGTGCCACATCCCCAGGGGTTGGAATCCCTGCAGGGATGGGCACTCAGCCCTGCCCTGGGCAGACGTGCCAGGGCTGGGGAACCTTTCCATGAAGGAATTTTCCCAATATCCACCCTGAGCTGCCCATGCCCAGCCCGGGGCCGTTCCCTCTGCTCCTGTCCCTGTTCCCAGCCCGATTTCCCTGGCTGTCCCCTGACCCTCCTGGGGACCTGCTGCTCCCAGGGCTGCTCCATTCCAGCTCCTGTGGCATCTCTCCCTGCCTGCCCCGAGGTTCTCAGCAAGATGGATCAGCCCATGGAAGCTCAGGGCCAGGACACAAAGGCAGCAGGAGGAGCAGGATCTCCCCTTTCAGGGCCTGTCAGACCCCTCAACCCAGAGCTAAACCAGCCTGCAGGTAATTCCAAGCTATGCCAGCCAAAAATCAGGGGTATTTAGTCCCCAGTGCTCCCACCTCACCACTGGCCACACATGGCCACCCTCTCTCCCACTCCTAATTCACTGAAGGACAACAAAAACCCCAAATCCTGCTCTGGTTCCCTTTATTTTTGCATGCTCAGTATCCTGGCAAGGATATCCTGCAGGAACCTGGCTGGTGCATCCCTTCGTGGAACACAAGGAACAGCAGGAATTGGCACTTCTGGAAATGACAGCAGGTACTGAGCTGCCTCTGCTCCACACAAAAGCCTGACCCCAGCTCTTCCAGTGGGGATCAGAAGATCTCATTCTCTCACTTACATTTCACTCCACCACTATAAAGGCTGAATTTACAAAAACCATTCTCTTTCAGCTGCTAATCAAGCTTTTCAGCACCAACCTTTTCTTCTCAGGAGGCATTAAAATACTTATTTTGGAGAAAATCTGTGTGTATCAGCATTCCCTCCACCAAAACCACCCCGTAAGCAGCTTAATGCAGGATACTGGAACAGCCACAAAGCTTCAGCTGATCTTAAGTTAGAGATATTTTCTTTCCAGTTTATGTCTGGAACAAACTTCTGACATGTTGGAGTATGAGGAATCATGTCAAAGGATCCCTAACACAGGTTATTAATCCCAAATTTAATATATATTCAAAATCTTTTTTTTTTTTTTTTCTCTTTGTCTGTCCTGTATTCAAATCACTTCTGCAAAAGTGAAGCAGCACTTTTGGTGAATTTAGTTTCACTTTCTGGCCTCCAGCCCTGCTTTCTGAAGGGCCTTCCTGTGCAAGCCAACAAGTCCCAGAGCCACACTGGGCTTGGAGGAGCTGTCCTGATCCTCTGCAACACAGGTTGTAGGATGGCAAAGAGGGCAGGATGAGCTCCTGAGGGCAGGATGAGCTCTGTGCACCCCCAAACAGCAGCACAAGGTTCTAGGATGGCAAAGAGGGCAGGATGAGTTCCTGAGGGCAGGATGAGCTCTGTGCACCCCCAAACAGCAGCACAAGGTTCTAGGATGGCAAAGAGGGCAGGATGAGTTCCTGTGCACCCCCAAACAGCAGCACAATGTCTGCCACTGGCACAAAGGATGGCAAAGAGGGCAGGAACCATCAGCCTGCCACCTTCCCATCCACCCTCTGGTGATCTGCAGCTCCTCCAGGCCGGTGGCTGCCACCAAAGCCACGTGGAAATGCCATGCTAAGGACAATTCCCACTCTGCTCCCTGTGGATTTCCTAAATTCATGAAATCCTGGCACGCTTGGGGCTGGGGCTGGAAGGAGCCCTAAATACCATCCAGTTCCAGCTCTGCCAGGGGCAGGGACACAAACCGAGCTGGAAACTGTATCCAGGACCTTAAATCACTCCAGGTATCAATTTTTTAAAATTATTACTGTTTCCCCATGAAGACACAACAGTTGCCTGGGGATGAACTCACCCACAGGCTGACCAAAAGAATGAGGAATTCACCCCCAAAAAGGCCAAGATGAAACCCCCCAGTGCAGAACTGGGACCTCAGCCACAGGAACCACAGCCACAAGGGAAAAGCCACAGGTGGGCAGCCCCACATCCCGGGGGGACCCCCCTGCCCTGGGGCTGGGACAGCGAGCAGGGAGCGACCCCAGCTCAGCCCCACATGACACAGAGGGACTGCCACAGGAAATTGGGGTTAATTCACTAAAAAATGGACAAAACCTCCAGCCAAACATCCCCAATACTCTGATGGCCACAGCAAAGGCACCACTGTCTCTCCAGGTCTGTAGGAGTGGGTTTCAAACCCACATTTTTGGGATCAGACCCGTGATTCCCTCTGGAGATACAAAACCACCCAGGCAGGTTCTCAGAACTTCTAAGATTAGCTCAGGACGTGTTGTCCCAACAACAGGAAGAGTGCTCCATTAAAGGTTTGGTTTGGAAGGGAAAGAGAAAGCAATTTAAGGGGAAAACCCCCTACATGCAGGAATTTCAAGGGGAGAAGCTCCATCTATAAAATCCAAAATCTGGACACTCTCAGCTCCCCCTGGGAGCAACACCTGTCCCACAGATTTTACTTTACCAAAGTATACTTTTCAAATTTCCATTTCCAACACATTTGTCGACGCTGTTAGAGCAGCAAACAGCCCCGAGATTGGGATCTGGGGATAATTTAGGGAAAACTTCATGGAATATCCATTCACCAGTCCCCTCCTAAAAGGGAAAGAGCTGATCCTATTGGGACGGGCCAATCCAACCCCAGCAACCCAGCCCTGCGATAAAGAGCCTTTTTTCCCATTTCCCCATTATTTCCCTATCATCATCATCTTCCATCCCGCAACACAACTCCCATTATCCCCAGCTAACCCCCCCCATCCCCGCAAATCCTGGCAATTCCACCAGAAAGCTCTCCCGGGCTGCCTTTTAAGCAATTCCCCTTTGTTTTAGGGATTACAAAAAAGATATTTAAAGGAAATAAAGCGCTGGTTTAGCAGACGCGGTCCTATAAGAACCGGGAGGCGCCGCGCTCGGTCCCGCCCGCTCCCCTCAGGCGCCTTCAGCCCCCGGGACGGCCCCGAACGGGACCGGGCGGCTCCCTGAGGGGAGCGGGCGGGACCGCCGGTGCCCGCGGGCCTCCGCTCCCCGCAACAAACTTGCGGCGCCGCGCAACAAGTTCCCGGGCGGGCCGCCGCCGCTCTCACCTCAGCCATGGTCGCTGGTATTCCCGGGCAGGGGTCACATCGCCGGCAAGCGCCGCCGGGTCCCGGGGGGAGCGGCGGGAGCAGCGGGGACGGGACCGGGAGCGGCGGCGGGGCGGGAGGGGCGTGGCCACGTTACGCACGACGTCACCGCGCACCGCGGGAAGCGGGCAGGGCGCGTGCGGCGGCTGTCAGTCAGGGGAGGCCACGCCTATCCGCGCCTGTCAGTCAACGGGAGGACACGCCCACTAGCGTGTAATATAGCGCTGTTCAGCCTGTCAGTCAGGGCGGAGGACGCGCCCCCTTCCTGTCACTTGGGGGATTGGCCACGCCCTCGCCTGTCACGCAACGCAGAGGCAAGGCTGCATCTGTCACTCAAAGTCTAAGGCCACCTCCTTACACGTCAATCAAAGCGCACACCGCTACCCACCGCCTGCCACTCAGCGCACACGCCACGCCCCTCGTTTGTCACGACGCCACAGGCCCCGCCTGTCACTCAAACCGCAAGGCCACGCCCCCAGCCGGCCGAGGCGCGGCCGCCGCCGCCCCCTCATGCCCATATATGTCATTCGGCACAAGCCACGCCCCCTCACGTGTCACCAAAGAACAAGCCCCGCCCATCACCTGGCAATCACGCTGATGCCACGCCCCCTCTGAGCTCATTCAATGCCCAGGCCCCGCCCCGGCCGGTGCTCGGTGCCGCAGCTCCCGCTCACCGCGGCCCCTCACGGCCCCCGAGTGCCCCCGGCCCCGCCCGCCGCCGCCGCCACCTCCTCGGCATCATCGCCCCGCTCCCCCTCCCCAGCCCGGACGCGGCCGCCGTACTCACGCGGGGAGCCGCAGAGGCGCGGGGGGAGTCTCATCGGCCGTGAGGCGAACGGGGGGTCCTCGGGGAACGGGGGCTCTTGCTGGGTGTGAGGCTCTTGGGAGACACAATAACAGCTCCAGGTTACACACAACACCCGTAACACCACCCCGAATAAACACAACAAAGATGCGGACCCGGCGGTCGTTCACCGTGTCCTCCGTGCAGCCCCGGTGCCTCACCTGCCCGGCTCAGCGCTGTCCCCGGGCCGGCGCGGGGCAGCGCCCGGCGCGCCCGTCGGGCATCGCGGCCGTGTCACAGCGAGGACACCGCGGCCTCGGCCGTGCCCCTGAAGAGCCGCGGCTCACGCGCGCCCGGCGCCTCCGCCCAGGAGCCGCATCCCCGACCCTCACACGGTCCCCGCGGGCGGTGCCGAAAGAGCCGGCGGGCGCGACTTTGCTGACTCAGGGGTGAATCCCCCGCGAGCGAGGCGCCGCAGCCCCGCGGGAAGGCCGGGCGGCGGGCGGGGCGGTGTCGCGGCGGGCGCGGGCAGCGCCGGTTCGGTGACACGGGGCGGGGGCGGGACCCGAACCGGGGCCGGGGACGGCCCGGGGCTGCGGCCGCGAGCACAGCGCGGCCCGCGCGCCGCACGCCGACCAATCGGCGCCGCCCTTGCTGGCGGCCAATCGGCGCGCCGCGTCTTGGGCGGCGTTGTCACGGTAACGGCGCGACGCCATGCAGGGGCTGCGGCCTCCGCGGTGAGTGGGAGCGGTCCGGCCTAAAACTGCAACGTTATGGGAATTAAAAAGCTTTAAAACCCTGAAAATGCCTCTGAATAGATGATAAATTATAGTACAGAACCAATTATAACAGATCATTAATTATAATTAATGATGGAAAAAGTTCCTTTAGTATAAATGGATTACATCCCTTAAAATACTTAGTAATACATAAGTTATAATAAATAATTAATTATATTCTGTAATATTAAATTATATTTAATAAATTACATAAGTGTCCAGAATTCTTAATTATAAATGGTTTACATCCCTTAAAACAAAGGGTAGCATTTAATGAATTGTAATATGTAATAAATTATATTCTATAATAAGTCATAATTAATCAATGGTAAAAAGCCTTTATTATAAATGGTTTACATATTTGAATTAATGGGTAATAGATAGTGAACTGTAGTATATAATAAATTGTATGCTATAATAAATTATATTCTATAATAAATTGCACTCTATAATAAATTACATTCTCAATAAATTATAAGGCATAAGAAGTTATAACAAATAAATAGTCAAAAGCCCTATTTATAAATGGTCAAAATCCTTTACAATAATTGGTAATATGTAATTAATTATTGTACACAATAAATTATAACAAATGGCTGAACTCTTTATAAGTGCTTAAGATCCCTTAAATAATTATTAATATATCATAAATTATAATCCATAAGTAGCTGCAGTCCCACAATCTTGTATTGTATCCCTTAAAATAATTGGCAATACATAAAAAATTGTAATACATAACAAATTACCTTCAATAATATGTCATAATACATAATAGTTTATGATAAATAAATTGCTACAAATATTTTACTTATTACATTATTGTATTGATTATGAAGTGCTTTACATCCCTTAAAATAATTGGCAATATATAACTAATTGTAAGAATCCTTTATTCTAAATTGTTAAAATCCTTTAAAATAATTTATATTTTATAATAAATTATAGTACATTAGAAATTGGAAGAATCCTTTCTTATAAAGAGCAATAGATGGTTAAAATTCTTTAAAATAATTGGTAATATATAAGTTATACTCTGTAAGAAATGGTAACAATCTTTTCCTATAAGTGGTTGCAATCCATTAACATAATTGATAATATATAATCAATATAAGAATCCTTTATTATAAATTGTTAAAATCTTTTAAAATAATTGGTAATAAATAATAAGTTATATAAGAAATGATGAAATTCCTTTCTTATAAATTGTTTACATCCATTAAAATATTAGGTAAGATATAATCAATTATAATAGATAAGAAATTGTGAAAATCCTTTATTATAAATTATTTACATGGTTAAAATATTAGGTAATATATAATCAATTATAATATTTAAAAAATGGTAAAAATCCTTTCCTATAAAAAGTTTACATCCTTTATAATTTTAGATAATATATAATCTATTACAATATTTAGGAAATGGTAAAAATCCTTTCTTATAAATGGTTTACATGCTTTATAATATTAGACAATATATAATCTATTATAAGAATCCTTTCTTATAAATAGTTAAAATTTGTTAAAATCCTTTTAAATGATTGGGAATTATAAGCAATTATTAAAAATAAGTTGTAATATAAGAAAGTTTAAAAATCCTTTCTTATAAATGGCTTACATCCTTTAAAATATTAGGTAATATATAATGTATTGTAATGTTAAAGAAATGGTAAAAATCCTTTCTTATAAATTATTTACGTCCTTTAAAATCTTAGATAATATATAATCTAATGTTAAAGAAATGGTAAAAATCCTTTCTTATAAATGGTTTGCATCCTTAAAAATAGAGGTGATATAAATATAGAATAAAGATATAAATATAAAATATTAGGTAATATATATTATATATATTATATATATATATTTATTATATATTTTTATATATTATATAAATATAAATATAAATTTTTATAATTTATAAATAATATATATTGTTTATATAATATATAAAATATTAGGTAATATACAATCTATAATATATAATATATAATTAGGTAATATATATATAATCATATATATAATATAAGATAATATTTAAGAAATCATAAAAATCCTTCATTATATATGGTTTAAGTCCTTTATAATTTTAGGTAATATATAATAAATTTCTAATAAAAATCCTTTATTATAGACGGTTTAAGTCCTTTCTAACAGCAGGTAACAATTGGATGTTTACAATGAATGTTCCCGTGTGTTGTTTGCAGGGCACGGCCGGGCGCCAGCCGAGCCCCGAGCCCCCGCAGAGCCTCCACGGCCTCCTTGGCTTCCCTGGGCAAAGCCCCCCTTTTCGGGGGCAGCCAGGGAGCCCCGCAGGTGAGGGGGGACAGCCAAAATCCCAAAATCCACCCGGGCCATGGCCTGCAATGGTTGGGTTAGGAAAGGTGGGAAGAGCCCCAAATCCACGTGCAGGAACGATCTCAGAAACTCTGGAATGGTTGGGTTGGGAAAGGTGGGAAAAACCCCAAATCCACGTGCAGGAACGATCTCAGAAACCCTGGAATGGTTGGGTTGGGAAAGGTGGGAAAAACCCCAAATCCACGTGCAGGAAAGATCTCAGAAACCCTGCAATGGTTGGGTTGGGAAAGGTGGGAAAAACCCCAAATCCACATGCAGGAGCGATCTCAGAAACCCTGGGATGGTTGGGTTGGGAAAGGTGGGAAGAGCCCCAAATCCACGTGCAGGAAAGATCTCAGAAACCCTGGGATGGTTGCGTTGGGAAAGGTGGGAAGGGCCCTAAATCCATGTGCAGGAACGATCTCAGAAACCCTGGAATGGTTGGGTTGGGAAGGGTGGGAAGAGCCCCAAATCCATGTGCAGGAACGATCTCAGAAACCCTGGAATGGTTGGGTTGGGAAAGGTGGGGAGAACCAAAAAGGCCTGGAATGGTTGGGTTGGACACCCTTGGGAAGAGCCCCAAATCCACCTGTGGGAAGAACCCAAGAGCCTTGGAATGGTTGGACTGAGAAAGGTGGGAAGGGCCCCAAATCAACGTGCAGGAACGATCTCAGAAACCCTGGAATGGTTGGGTTGGGAAAGGTGGGGAGAACCCCAAATCCACGTGCAGGAAAGATCTCAGAAACCCTGGAATGGTTGGGTTGGGAAAGGTGGGAAAAACCCCAAATCCATGTGCAGGAACGATCTCAGAAACCCTGGGATGGTTGGGTTGGGAAAGGTGGGAAAAACCCCAAATCCACGTGCAGGAACGATCTCAGAAACCCTGGAATGGTTGGGTTGGGAAAGGTGGGAAGAGCCCCAAATCCATGTGCAGGAACGATCTCAGAAACCCTGGAATGGTTGGGTTGGGAAAGGTGGGAAGAGCCCCAAATCCACGTGCAGGAACGATCTCAGAAACTCTGGAATGGTTGGGTTGGGAAAGGTGGGAAAAACCCCAAATCCACGTGCAGGAACGATCTCAGAAACCCTGGAATGGTTGGGTTGGGAAAGGTGGGGAGAACCAAAAAGCCCTGGAATGGTTGGGTTGGACACCCTTGGGAAGAGCCCCAAATCCACCTGTGGGAAGAACACAAGAGCCCTGGAATGGTTGGACTGAGAAAGGTGGGAAGAGCCCCAAATCCACGTGCAGGAAAGATCTCAGAAACCCTGGAATGGTTGGGTTGGGAAAGGTGGGGAGAACCAAAAAGCCCTGGAATGGTTGGACTGAGAAAGGTGGGAAGGGCCCCAAATCCACGTGCAGGAAAGATCTCAGAAACCCTGGAATGGTTGGGTTGGGAAAGGTGGGAAAAACCCCAAATCCACATGCAGGAATGATCTCAGAAACCCTGGAATGGTTGGGTTGGGAAAGGTGGGGAGAACCAAAAAGCCCTGGAATGGTTGGGTTGGACACCCTTGGGAAAAGCCCAAAATGCACCTGAGGGAAGAATCATGGAGCCCTGGAACGGTTGGGTTGGGAAAGGTGGGAAGAGCCCCAAATCCACCTGTGGGAAAAACCAAAGAGCCCTGAAATTCTTGGGATGGAAAAAGTGGGAAGAGCCCCAAATCCACGTGCAGGAAGGATCTCAGAAACCCTGGAATTATTGGGTTGGGAAAGGTGGGAAGGCCTGGAAGGGTTGGGTTGCCCCTCCAAGCCCAGTGACAGGAGTGGCTTTTCCCAAAGAATCCCAAAAATCTGGGGCTGGTCCTGCAGGAAAGCAGGAATTCAAACCCCTTCCAGGTGCCCTCCCTATAACAAAGGGAAAGGATCCTGAAAATTATTCCAATTTTTCTCCAGGTTTTTGATGAGGAAGGGAAGAATGTGACACCCCAACCCCTCTTCCAGCCAGACCCAAATGCTGCCAGGCAAGAAAAGTTTTATTAAAAAAAATAAAGCATTTAAAGTATTTTTTTAAAAAATAAAGTATGTATTTTAAAGTATTTTATCTGTAAGTGCAGACAAGCTTTTATGCAAAATTATAAAATATAGAAATTAAAATATTGAATTAAGATATTAAAAATACCAGTTCAACTATCAAAATATGTTTAACATAATAAAAATTCTCTGCTTTAATAATATTTAAGCAAGTTAGCTCTGTGTGGTTATGTGCATCCATCTCTCAAAAATGCTCAAAAATGAACAAAAAATTTGGAGTTAAAACTCCTAAATTATGTTTCCCTACACTTTCATTTACAAACCTCCAGCACAGAGGGGAAAAACAAACTCAGTGGAATTTGGGCTGACAAACTCAATTCAGTCATGCAAAGAAGGGAAATAATTAATGGTGTTTTAAATGAAAAATCCTGAGCCACAGCATTATCAAAATGAAGGAATAATTGTAATTGTTTACAATTTATAATTACAATAGTAAACACTGATTTCTGAGATGAAGATTGCTTTTTCTGCCATGTTTCCCAGGCTGGCTGTTCCAAAGGACAATCCCAGGGCTTGGGATAGCAACCAGGATCAAATATCTATAAAAAATAACTTTAAAATTATAATTAAAATACTAATAATTAAATATAGATACTAATAATATTTAAATATAAATACTAACAATTAAAACACTAATAATTAATTATAGATACCGATAATATTTAAATATAAATACTAACAATTAAAACACTAATAATTAAATATAGATACCGATAATATTTAAATATAAATACTAATAACTAAATATAGATACTAATAATATTTATATATAAATACTAATAATTAAAACGCTAATAATTAAATATAGATACTAATAATATTTCAATATAAATACTAACTATTAAAATACTAATAATTAAATATAGATACTAATAATATTTAAACACAAACACTAATAATTAAAATACTAATAATTAAATATAGATATTAATTATATTTAAATATAAATACTAATAATTAAAACACTAATAATTACATATAAATACTAATAATATTTATATATAAATACTAACAATTAAAATACTAATAATTAAATATAGATACTAATAATATTTAAACATGAACACTAATAATTAAAATCCTAATAATTAATATAGATATTAATAATATTTAAATATAAATACTAATAATTAAACCACTAATAATTAAATATAGATACTAATAATATTTTTATATAAATACTAACAATTAAAATACTAATAATTAAATATAAATACTAATAATATTTATATATTAATACTAATAACTACATATAGATACTAATAATATTTATATATAAATACTAATAATTAAAATACCAATAATTAAAAATACTTATACTTACTTAAAAGTACCTCCAGAAAATAAACACTTTTTAGTTTTTGAGACAATTGCTGCTTGTTTTTCATCCCTGAAGGACACACGGCAGCAGCCTGTGGGCATCACCACGGGACTCATCACCAACCAAGCCCGGCTTGGATGAGGCAGAACCTGAGGAAGACGCAGATTCCAGCTTGTCTGGTAAGGAGCACCCCCAACAATTGGACATTTCCCACGTGAAATTCTGTATCCTGGGATTTGTTGGATTCCCAGCATTATTTTCCGAGGCGCTGTTTGTGCTCTGGTCCCCCAGCAGAGCAGGAGCAGCAGGAGGAGGAGGAAGAGGAGGAGGAGGAGGCAGCCCTGACGGAGGCAGAGCTGGAGCAGGTGGTGGAGGTGCTGCTGACAGAGACAGACACGCGCTGGATGCTGGACCTGCCCACGGCCCTCGTGTCCACCGAGGCAGAGGAGGCTGCCAGGGTGCTGTAAGTCACCAATGGCATTGCAAATACTAAAACAGATTTCATATGTGTAGGGCTAAAATAAGTTTGCTATAAATATATTGGTTTTATATATATATAACCTATATATATATAAATATAACCTATAAATATATAAATATATTGGTTTTATATATATATATATATATATACACATTGCTATATATATTATATTATATTATATTATATTATATTATATTATATTATATTATATTATATTATATTATATTATATTATATTATATTATATTATATTATATTATATTATATTATATTATATTATATTTACACAATATTTATATATAAATATAAATACCAAAATGTATTTTATACATGTACTGTTAAAAGAACTTTGCTATAAATATATAATTTTTATTTATATATATAAAATATGTATATATATTAAATTTGTATATATATTGCTAATATTAAAAGAGATTTCATACATGTAGTGTTAAAAGAACTTTGCTATAAATGTATCATTTTAATTTATATATATATATATGTTGTTATATATATACATATTATATAATATACATATATAATATACATATTATATATGTATTATTTTTATATATTGCTAATATTAAAATAGATTTTATACATGTAGAGTTAAAATAACTTTGCTTAAATATATAATTTTATTTATATTTTACTGCTATAAATTATATATTTTATGTATTGCTATATATAGTAATGTGTATTTTTAGATATTATATCTATATATTTTATGGAATATATATTTTAATATATATTGTGTTTTTATATATTGCTATATATATTATATATATTGTTATAAAGATACAGTAATTTTAGATTTTATTTTATTTTTATCTTTTTTTTATTCTATGTTAATTAAGCTTAGACATAGTAGTGAAATAGCTGATATAAGCATACTTGTGTTAAAGTACCAACTTGGATGAAATAACATCCAATAAACATATTAAAGAAGAGACCTACTACAAATATACCAACTATCAGCACTCATTGTCTAAAGACAGTGTGGGCCAGCACCTAAACAAAAGAAAAGAATAAATAAATAAATAACATATTTTAAATAAATAAATAAATAAATAAATATTGTAATTAATAAACCTAAACCCACAACCAAAAAATACAGATGCTATGTAAAAGACCTGAAGAGGAGCCATGCTAAACAATTCTTAGAATATGTAAACTAGTTTAAGAAAAAGTTTACTTAACTTGATTATTTATGAATATACAACCAGCTAACGTAATAGAAAAATATTTAAAAGGCATCCCCAAAAATTAGTGTGCTCTTGGCTGAGTGCCAAGATGCACCCAGCCCTCATCTTCACTCTGTGTTCTTTATCTCCTGTTATCCTTTATGAAACTTTTAAAATTTTCACAAGAAAATAAACGTGTTTTTCACAGCTGGCCCCCATTTCTTACAGCTCCCTGTTGTGGGTGAAATTCTTCCTCCCTTCCACTGAGAATCCATGGCAGCTTAGGAGAATCCAGGGTGGAGGAGGGTGATAATTTGATTTTCATGAAAGCAGTAAGACATTCCAAACTGCTGCATTGATTCTTGTGGGTACTTCTAATTATTGATTAATTAAGATGAGTTGAAGGTGGCAGGCAGCTCCCCTTGGTGCTCCCTGAGCTACCAGGGCAGTGTGGGAGTGCTGGAACAGAAAAGGAGAAATTTCCTTTTTGTCTCCTGCCTTTCACTCCCAGGTATGAGAGCTCTGAATTCCCCAAAGCTCAGGGGCAGCTGGGAAAGGGAATTTTGCTTTCTCTGGGCTCTGTTCTGCCCAGGCCATTCCTGTTTTAGAGCAGCATCACAAAGATCAGAACGAGCTGCTGAATAATACAAGGCTGAAATTTCACCCAGCAATGCAAAGAGCAGTGCATGGGGGACATGGCAAAGCCTCTCCTGATCAGCTCCTTGTTCCAGACCCTGAGAATTCCAGGCAGGATTTCCCAGGGACTCACCAGGCACTGTTTCCTTTATTTCCCAGGGAGAGGAATAAGATTTACACAGAGCTTTGTGAGGCTAAAATTGACAGTGAGTACTTTGAAGAAAAAATCGCGCAAACCTTCTCTGGAGCTGCCAAAACCAAGGAGGTGCAATGTGAGGCCATCACCGTGGCAGAGAAAGGTAAACCTGGGACTGACAAAAGGGAATTTTTTACTTCCATCTCTGAGCAGATGTTCCCTCAATTTCCACTTCCAGAGCTTTGAGTGCAGGCAGCACACTGTGGGTTTTGGTGGCCTTTTCTGCCCCTCCTAAATCTTGAATTTAGTGCTGGAACACTGAATCCATTGCAATAAAATTGTTGTTAACACTCCCAGAGAACGTTATTGTTGTGTGTGAGAGGCTAAAGAAATTACAGGGAATGCTGTTCTAAACACTTTTCCTTTGTCTTAGTGTATGTAAAACCCCAAAAGTAGATAATAATCTGTTTTGAAAAGCTATTTGCCACTTGTTTTGTGGCATCAGCAGGGCTCATTCCAGCCCTTGAGCACATCAAGGCAAAAACCCTGATGGAGCTGCAGCATCACACAACAGGAGGAGCTTTAAAATAATCTGCTTTAATGATTCTTATTAAGCACAGGCAACCTTTTCTGTAAATTTGTAAAGGATGGCAATTAAATGATGAAATTAAAATGTTAAATGAAAAGTATCAGTTCAAATACCAACAGCTTTGGAAGCAGAGGTGGTTCCAAAGCCCAGTCCAGCAGTTGGGGTGTAGGAAGCTCCCTGCAATAATGTAAAAAAAAGAATATAATAATGCAAAAGAAGAGCCCTGTGTGACAGGGAATTCATTCCCAGGGGTGGTGGTGACTCCCTGGGATCTGGACCATCCCCTGGATGCCTCAGGAGCAGAACCTGCAGAGACAGAAGGACCCAAAAGCCCAGCAGGGACAAGCAGCACATCTCTCACAGCTGGAGAGCAGGGTCGGCCTGGGGCTGTCCCTTCTGCCACAGGTAACATTTCCCATTTCTGCCCTTCCTCATCCTCCTAAACCAGGCACGTCCCTGGGATCTGTGGGGAAAACTTCCTGGAAAGCATCCCTGGGACCTGCAAGAGAGTCTGCTGAAGAATCTCGGGCAGGGCTGCACTTCACTGCCATCAGAAATCATCTTAAATAAAGAGAAATACCCAGGGACAGAGTTGGCTGATACTCACTTTAAAAAGTAAAAGCAAAACACCATTTGTGAAAAATTCCAGGAGTAGCTGAAAAAGATAAGGAAATTATAATGAGAAAAAATTATAAGATGATAAAATTATAAGAAAATTATAGGGAAAAAAATCACAGTGAAAATATTTTTGGAATTCTCTGCTTTTTTCAGGTGGAGGAAAATTTTTATCCCTTGATCTTTCTGTGTGAAGTTTTATCATGTTCAAAGCATTTCTATGCCATTTATCTGTTACCAGGCAGCATGGGCCTGTTGGGCTCCATCCATGGATCCTTGTGGGTCCATCCCAGCCTGGAATATGCCAGGATTCTGTAATTCAGCTTCTTCCATCCCCCTTGCAGACAGTGCTGCTCCTGCCAGGAGCCCCGAGGAGCAGGAATGCCACTCAGGAGCAATCCTGACCTCAGCAAAGCTGCAGCAGGATTTAGTTGTCATGGAGAGGATTCTCATGGAGAACATTTTCCAACCCAAGCTCGCAGTCTATCGGCAGATTCCCGTCCTCATAGGTTTGTTCCTTGCTCAGTACCCTATTTCCAGCCAGAAACTCCTCATTTTCCACAGAATTTCCTCACTTTTGCCTGGCTAGCTAAATGCACCTGCAGCAGACCTGGCTCACTCCAGCCCAGTCCAGCTGTCTGCTCTGTCCCCAAGCAATTTTAGGCACAGTTTTAGAAGTTAGGATGTCTTAATTCCTTTCCTTTCCTTTCCTTTCCTTTCCTTTCCTTTCCTTTCCTTTCCTTTCCTTTCCTTTCCTTTCCTTTCCTTTCCTTTCCTTTCCTTTCCTTTCCTTTCCTTTCCTTTCCTTTCCTTTCCTTTCCTTTCCTTTCCTTTCCTTTCCTTTCCCTTTCCCTTTCCCTTTCCCCTTCCCCTGCAAATTTTTCTTCTGGTGTGAATAATTGGAGTGAGATAACAACCTATAATAATATAGGTTATATATAATAATATAGGTTATTTAATATTTAATAATGTAATATTTAATAATATAGGTTATATTACATAGGTTATATATAAATATAAAATGATATATAATTATAAAATAATATATATATACAATAATATGTAAAAATAAATATTAATAAAAATAAATATAGATTATGTATACAATTATACCTGTAATGAGGTAAGTGAAATATTTCCACTCAGACTCTGTATCTGTGCATTTTAGAACCTGTTGTCAGCTCAGACACTGAGGTGGAAGAAGATGAAGAGGAGGAGGACGAGGATGATGAGGATGAGGATGAGGAGGAAGCAGCAGAGGTAGCTGAAGGCCCAGCAGAGGAGGCAGGCCCCAGGCTGGAGCTGCTGTGGTCCTACAGGTGTGATTTAACCAGGGCCCACAGTGTGAGCAGCATGTCTTGGAACAAAGCAAACCCTGTGAGTGCACAAACCCTCCTGAGCTGAGCTGGCCACAAACTGGGACAGGCAGCTGGGGCTGGCAATAAATCCTGATCCAGTCTCTCACTCTCACTTTAACCTATGGCCTTCCCTACGCATCACAGCTTTAATTGGCCCAGAATTTCATTAATTGCTCCCTGAGCGGCAATGTTCATAGACTTGGGCTGTTCTAAAATTGAAATTTAACCCCTGCTGCTAAACTTTGTTTTCATTGATGGAGTTTGTTTGTGGTAGTTTAGACACCACATCTTTGTCTCTAACAGGAGCCTCCCAAAACAGCAGAATTCCTCAAAATTTAAGGATAAGATGCACAATAACAGCACAGAAGACAAAGCTTCCTAAATCTGGTCATGTAAATCTCTGTTTGCCCACCAGAACTCATTTATTAAACAAAAATAATGAATGGAAGAGAGGCAAAAAGCAGCTGAGGATGAGAAACAGAAACCCAGTGAGGGGGGAAAAAAGAGAGAAAACAAAGACCATTTCATGCTTTTAGTGCACCAAATCTCCAGATATTAAAAAGTTGGACACGTTTAGAGACTTCAGCCTTAGAATACAGGGCGAACAATCGGCTCCTTTTAAAATGTGAGTTTCACAAACTACTTGTTGAGTGCAAGAAAAGAAAAATTACTGGAGCTGAAGGCTAAAGGCTGCTGGTTTTTACTTCTGCCTATGGAAAGGAATGAAGGGAATTCACTGGATTGTGGAAAGCTAAAACCCGGAGTTTGAGGTGCTTTCTGAAGCTCCTTTTACAGCTGACCCTGAAAGGGAAAATTAGAAGCACTCCATTAAATAATGCACAGTAAAATATGATTATAGAGCAATGTATCTCCTCCATGGGAGAGAAGCTTTGCTATTCCAGACACAAAGGAGCTTTGGAAATGTCCTGCTGAGCTCCAGGTGGATCTGAGGCCCTGCTGTTGCTCTGTGCTTGCAGGATCTCCTGGCTGTTGGTTACAGGGAATTTGTTTCTCGGGGTAAGAAGAAAGGCCTGGCTTGCTGCTGGTCACTGAAGAACCCCATGGTAACGAGCCCTTTTGTTTGCTTTCCCTGCAGTCTGCTTTTCTCTGGACAATTTCTGCTGTATTTCCCTTTTAGCCACAGTTATTTACTCTAACTTCTCACAACACTGTCAGTGGAAGAGGAAATTTCATAGATGTAACATTTACACCTCTGCAGATCCATCTGAGAAGGGATCATTTAAAACCAACCATTAAAAGAATGAATCATTTAAAACCAATCATTAAAACCAACCATTTAAAAAAATAATTTCGAAATCTCACTTACAAGGTGTCCCAAAGTAAAAAAATTCTGATTGCCATAAATTACAACATTCCAGTTTGATTTCTACTACGAACTTCTCTTGGCCAAAATTCTATTAGACTGATTTAGACCAGGCAGAGTCAAATCTTTGATATGTCATTACCACACCAAATACTCTCATGATTCCCTGCTGCCACCATAGATATTTTTATGTATTTGGTTTGGAGTAGCCTTGCCGTACCAAATACCGTCATGATTCTCTGCTGCCACCACAGATATTTTTATGCATTTGGTCGCGAGTAGCCTCATCTAACTTATTTTCCAGTGTCATATTTCTGCCCAATCTTTATCCTTTTCCTAATTTTATCGGTTGTAGCAATAAACACATGGTGCCGGTCAGAATTTCTGCTCCCGTGGGCACCATCCCTGGCGTTTCTGAGTCTCAGGCGGGTGAGGGGGCTGCCAGCCCGGCTCAGGGTTGCTGTGCTCTCCCCCGGCAGTGGCCAGAGCGCATTTTCCGCTGCGAGCACGGCGTCACCGCTGTGGATTTCTCCCGGGCCCGGCCGCACCTGCTGGCAGTGGGGACAGCCAGTGGCCGCGTGGCCATCTACGACGTGCGCGGCCGCCAGGACACCGCGCTGCTGGACAGCAGGTCAGGGATGTCCTCCTCATCCTCCTCATCCTCCCCTGAGCCAGCAGGGCTGGGACAGGCCAGCAGGGACCCTAAGGGACTGCAGCCACGCACCCCATCAATTAGAGATTCATTAATAAATAATTCATATTCTGCGACAGTCCAGCCCTGGGCAATAAAGCCTTGTGGCACACTAGGGGTGGCTTTTGGTGCTTTCTCTCTGATCCCTCTTGCCAAAACAAAAGTGAGGGGTGAGGAGGAATTAAGAATAAAATGAGAGAGGGGATGGGTGGGTGATAAGGGAAGCACCTGCCCTAAGGGCAGCTCCCCAAGGTGCAGACTGATTTCATGGCACAAGCACATAAACAGTGCCCTGAAACTAATTATCAAACATGTTTAATAAGGAAACATTCTTCTAGAGAAAACAACCCCAATGTTCAGACCATTTTTTTAAAAAGAAAAGCTAACATTTCTGTTATAAGACTTAACAGTCATTAGAAAGTGGAAGTTTAATTATTCTTCAAACATGCTGTCTTGTCTTTGCTCACCTGTGATTTACCACATGTATTTTTTTGTCCCAGTGCATGCCTAAATAAGCACAAAGGTCCCGTGTGGCAGCTGAAGTGGGTGGAGCAGGAAGGAGGTGCAACAGCAGGTGACAAAGAAGAGAGACTGATGTGCATCTCAGGAGATGGGAGGATGACCCAGTGGTTCATTCAGCAAAGGCTGGATTGCTCTGGTGAGCCCTGACACTGCTCTCTCTGACCCCAGCTGGCGTTCTTTACACCAGTAATCCCACAAAACATCTCAGAGCTGCTGGGCATCCCAGAGCAGCACAGGTTCCTCACTCCTGGCTGACAAAGCCTCCTGCTCTCTGCACAGATGTGATGCAAATCAAACGAACAGAAAGTGAGAAGAAAAAATTACCAGGTGAGAGAGAAAGGAAATGTGAAGGTCCCATATCACAGCAGGCAGCTGGAATGTGCTTTGACTTCCATCCAAAGGTAGGCTCAGGAAGCCCATCCTGGCTGGAGTGTTACCCAGGAAAGCTCTGCAGCAGAGGTGGGAGCTAGCCAGGGACTTGGCACTGCTATTTAAAGCATGTTAATTTTGAAATTAATTGCTTTCTAGCTACTAAGGTTTACCCCAAATGGGTGAAGTGGTAAAACAAGCCCTGTCTTCCTGATGCCCAGAGAGGCTGCCTGGAACACAGGGAGGAATACAGGCTGGGCAGTGTTAAAGGAGCAAAGTGGGGATTTATTAAAAGGCCTTTGAATGATACACCTTGGGCAGTGCAAGAGCCTGGCCAGGGCTACAGCCAGGATGGACTCCAGGTCAGGAGTTTTCACCCTTTTATAAGTTTTGGTCCATTTCCATGTTGGGGTTCAGTGTCCAATTCCAGCTCCAGGTTCTGCAGTCCCATCCTCTGAGATTGCTCTCCCCCATTCCCTGTTGTTTGCAATTTTTGGGGCTGAAGCTGCAGCGATGCCCTTTGTTTTGGGCTGGAAAAGGATTGTTCTGTGGGACTGAGCTGTGAGGAGAACTTGCTGAGATTTATATGAAGTTCAGAGTTATACACCAATGCAGTACAGAATTGTGGGAAATGGATTTATAGGGTAAATTGTGGGAAATGGATTTATAGGTAAATAAGCTCAAACTTCAGGCATCACTCCCAGGCACGTTACTCACATTTCCTTGGGCAGGCCTCAGGGCAGTTCCCCTCTGAGTGATGGCCAGGGCTGGGAGAATTTGTCCAACACCTCCCACATCCAGGACTCAGCTGAGCTTCTCTTCATCTAGCTGAGTCCTTCCTCCACAGAGCACTCAAAGAATTCATGCATTTTCCACATGGATTGCTGAAAATCCAAGATTTTCAGGAGTCAAACCCCAGCACGTTGTGCATTGGTGGAGAACACACCCAGGAAATGTGCAACGCTGTGGTTCCACTTTCCCCCCACTCACAGGAGCTCCTCCTTGGCTCTGAACTCCTCCAGCCCTGGATGATCTCTGTAGGAGTGATAAATCCATCCAACCTAGGCCACTTTGCCCTTTCTTTCAGGATACTGATATTTTTCTTGTTGGAACAGAAGAGGGACACATCTACTGCTGCTCTTGCTCAGGCAAGGAGCAAATTCTGGGCACATACAGAGGCCATGAGGTGAGTGACACTGTAAACAAGGACAGCAGGAACTGCTTAACTCAAAAATGGAATCTTTGCTTATATTTAGTGAGCATCTGCAACAAAAGAAACCTAAACTTCTTGTCTTATGTTAGGAACGAATTCCCATAGCATAAAGCATCAGTATTACAGCATTACTTTCTGTGCTGTCAGGGTTTTTTCAAGTAATTTATTAAAACTGATACTATAAACTGTTTTAAAGCTTTAGCTCTGGCTTTATTCTAAGACAGCAATCAGAAACCTGATTGTCCTGTAGAGTTAAATAGTCTTACCTGTGGGAGGAAGGCTGGGTAGCTCTAGAAGAGATTCTGTAGCTCTGCAGCAGCACCCAGTTCTGTTTTGTTTCTCTCCAAACAGGGCCCTGTGTACAAAGTTGCCTGGAATCCCACCAGCACCGACATGTTCCTCAGCTGCTCTGCAGACTGGAGCATCCTCTTGTGGCACCGGGATTCCCACACCCCCCTTCTAACCTTCACCTCTGTCACAGCTTTTGTTCACGACATCAGCTGGGCTCCACACTCAGCCCTCATCTTCGCAGCAGTGAACGAGGAGAGGGTGGAGATCTGGGATCTGAGTGTCAGCATGTGAGTAAGGACTCTTCTCAAGGAAAAGTCTGAAATTTCATTGTCGCACATTGTTACCTCATCAGTGTTTTTATCAGATCATTACAGCTCCATGTTTGTAAATACTCGTTGTGTAAAAGCAGATGGTGGTTACCAGAGATTTGGGGTGAGAAGAGAAGGAGCTGGATGCCTCCTGGAGCTGATGAAGTGTAAAACTGCCCTTTCTCTGCAGAAATTGTGGCAGAGTTAGGAGGAAAAACAACAAACCTGAGCTTCTTGGGTAAAGATTGGATGGTCTGAAGTTGAGGTGACTCAGTTACCTGTGACCTTGTCCAGCTGCTCTGGGTTTTGTGTTACTGTCAGTGTGAAGCCCTGGTGGATCCAGAACCCTGCCACATCCTGCAAATTATTCATCTAACAAAAATATTAACCACCACTGTCCAGGTTAGGACAGATTTTTAGGCAAGTAGGATATCTCAGTTAACAGCAGCTGGGATTTTTCTGCAGGCAGAGCCCAAACCAAGCCCTGCCTCACTAGTTTCTGAGATAGCCCAGACCACAGACAGTGAGATGTGCAGCCCTTCAGCCGATGCCTGCACGGTGCCCATTGACTCTTGGCTTGCAGCTTCGACCCGGTGCTGTGCTGTGCTGCCAGCCCCGAGGGGAACCTGAGCTCGCTGCTGTTTGCCAGGAACGCCGAGTGCCTGCTCCTGGGGGACAGCCGTGGCCAGGTGGGGGTGTGGCTGCTGCCCAGCCTGGCTGTCCCCAGCTCCGAACAGGTAAGGCCGTGCCCTCGGGGCCTGGGCTCCGTGCCCAGCCAGGCAGTCCCGGGAAACACCCAGCCAGGCAATGCTGCAATAGTGGGATCACCATTCCGGGTTAAAGGTGGTGGTTCCTGCTCCTCTGCTGCCACACCACTGGGAATTAGTTTCCTTTATAAACGAGATAACGTTTGCATGCTGCCAAATAGGACAGTGCAAATGTAACCCGGCCTGGCCTGCCAAAAGTGCTGTTTTCCAGCTTTAACGGAATTCCACAGAAGAATCAGCTCTTTTTCCTCTTGTTTTCCAGGTTGGCTCCTTGTATGACATTGTTGCTCCTGCTGGAGCTGTTAAACAGTAGCTGATATCCCTTCCCCTTCAGGAAATGCTGTAGTGTGAACATAAACTGGTTATGTTTTTTAATCAATAAAGTTTCTCTTTGAAGCCACACTGCTTAGAAACTTCTTTCAAATGGCCTCGATTTCCTCCTGGAAGTCCCCTCAGTGCACCACCAGTGCTCATGCATGGGTGGCCTTCTCTGGAATCCTGATCATGGAAAGGTCTCTGCAGTCTTTTCTCCTTGGGTTTTTATCCCTTCCTGCTTTTCCCCCAAAGTCTTTCCTCCTTGGGTTGAAAGCAGGCAGTGTTTGGCTGCCTGGGCTGGCTTTTTTGAGAAGAAACAGGAAAAAATACCCGGCTGGATTTCCAGGCACTTGCTGGCCACAGGAAACAGGGAGCATCTCCAGAGGAGTGATTAAGCACAAGCTGTAGCCCTGCTCCGAGCACATGTTGTATGGAAACCTGTATTTTATGGATGCAGAACATGCAGCCTCTCTCATTATCCTGACAATAAACACCCAGCACTCAAACACAGCACTGAATTAAGGATCATTTGTGCTGCATTAACATCCACTTCCTCCTGTGTGCTGCACACCTGACAGGAGACATGCAAACTTCCCCCAACATAAAATTCATCTTGGTGTGTTTCAAGGAAAGACACTCGTTAAGGTGAATCATTTGTTAATCATTATTATAAATCCGACCAAAATACACCCTGTGTTTTCCATTCATGCCCGTGACTGTTTGCTTACTGCTAAAAAACAAGCTTTCTGTAACACATCATAACCCACCCTGCACACAGTGAAAATCAATTACCTGTAACTTTATGGTGCTGGAAAATTCTTGTGGTGCTAGGAAGGGCTCAAGATCTCCAAAGTTCCTCATGTATTTTGTTCTTAAATATGGAATTTCTGACCATGTAAGTCAGAAATTTCCTCCTAGAAGCATTTTGTTGCAATGATTTTTTATAGAAACATAAATACACCAAAGCCAACATTAGGAACCAGTAACCTAGAACCAAGCCCTGCTCCCAGAGCAGAGGCTCAGCTCCATGTGGTGCAGGATCATTGGCACACTGGGAATCTGGGCTGGGATATCAATACATGGCACAAACTCCTCTGGAGTGAATTTTGTTAGCAGTGCTTGGCACTGGCAGGGTTTCCCCACAAGCACCCACAGCTAGGTGAGGAATGAAGAGGTGCATGATGCAGACATCATGGGGAGGAGTTCATTCCATTCTTCTTTGGGACCACCAACACAAACAGACCCCAGTCAGGACTGGGCATCAGGCTGTGTGGGGAACACAGACACCAAACCCACTGAGGACAAACCCCATCACAAACACCCTTTTGTTCTGGCAGAACACACATTAACTGCACCCACCCAAGCCATACCCCATAAACTGTCACACCTCAGGTGTTCCCAGTAAAGCAGCTACGTACAGAAATCTTTCATACCTGACTGAGATCCCAAAGCACTTCAACCATGACCAGAAACAAGCAGTTTATTTGTTTTCAGCAAACATTGCCACCCTCAGAGTGAGCTGTTAGCCAGTGGAGTGGACGGACCGTCGGTATAAATGGGAAGGCTCCAGCAGAATTCCCCACACCCAGCTGGGAATCACCACGTTGGCAGCATGAGGGGCACACTGCTGGCTCTGGGCTGCCTCGCTCTCCTGCTCCTGGCACGGGAAGGGGCAGGGGAAGGGAGCAAGGTGAGGCTCTGTGGGAGAGACTTCATCAGAGCCGTGGTGTTCACCTGCGGCGGCTCGCGCTGGAGACGGGACCGCGATCTGCGGGGTGAGTACAGCCATGGCACCCGGGCTGCCTGCTTGTACCCATCCCAGGGCATCCCAGGGGCTGCCCTGCCTGCTTGGACCCATCCCAGGGGCTGCCCTGCCTGCTTGTACCTATCCCAGGGCATCCCAGGGCATCCCTGCCTGCTTGTACCTATCCCAGGGCATCCCAGGGGGCTGCCCTGCCTGCTTGTACCCATCCCAGAGCATCCCAGGGGCTGCCCTGCCTGCTTGTACCCATGCCAGGGGCTGCCCTGCCTGCCTGTACCCATCCCAGATCATCCCAGGGGCTGGGGAGCAGCACATCCCCTGCTCCCCTGAATCCCTGCAGCTCCAACCTCCCAGCACAGGCTGTGCTCTGCTCCCTCTCCTTGCAGCTTGTCTGGCTCAGCTTCCTGGGCTGCTTTGCTAAAGAAAAATAATTCAGACTTGTAAGACTTCCTAAGCTCACCTGAGGAATGAGATCCAAGGCAAGGCTATCACTGAAAACCTGCCATCTCTTGTCAGTGACGAGTTTCACTGAAGGCAGTGCGAATGTCTTGCTGTGGTCTTCACTCTCCCCACTAGAAACCCGAAGCTTTGCAATTAAAGCATGTTGAATATCTGCTCTGCAATTTAAGCACCTTCACATGGGCTGTTTTGCTAAAGAAAAACAATTCAGACCAAGACTTTCCAAGCTCACCTGAGGAACAGGATCCAAGGCAAGGCTATCACTGAAAATCTGCCATCGCATTTCAGTGACAAATTTTGCTCGTGCAAGTGTCTTGCTATGGTCTCCATTTTCCCCACTAGAAACCAGAAACTTTATAAAACGTTGTAATTAAAGCATGTTGAATGTCTGCTCTGCAATTCAAGCACATTCACATGCTTTTGTGTATATTTATACTTACTAGCACATTTCTTGATACTCAGAAAATTTTGATTTGATGGTCAGAAAATTCAACCATTACATGCACAGCTAGACACGTGTACTCTGATCAAAACAAATAGGGAACAAGAAAATAAAGGAGGAAGGTGACAGCAACAGAGGCTTTCTATACTTCCTACATCTCCATTTTTGGAAAAGTCTCTTGTAGCAACAGCCTTAAGCAAATACAAAAGTGGTAGCATGGGCAACCCCCTCCCCAAAATCTGTTGAAGAGCCTTGCTTTTAAAAATTGAGAGCTACTACACCTTTACAGACTGCACAAGACCCAGCTGCACTGAGGTACTTCAGCTGCAGCTGGGCTGTAATTTCTGTGGGAACACCAGAACTCTGGGCTAGCTGATGCCTTAATGCAACACCTGCAATTCAGGAACCCCCCAGGTCCAGCTTAATGTGCTGGTCAAGAGCCTCTGACACACCAAATCACAGTTTTTCCTGGAGAAACAATGTATTAGTGTAAGACTCAAGGCACCACAGGACACTTTTCAACATAAATCCTGGAACTCCTCAGTTTTACCACGTTGATCACAGATTATTCCTCACAGTGAGGAGTCCGTGATGTGGTGCTCTTATCAGAGGGGAACACTCAGCTCCCTGCCTGTAGCTTGGTCTGTCTTTCTAGTAAAGATAAAAAGCATAAATTACTCATCTTCCCACGACTTTTAACTTCTCATTTTCCTGCGCCAGAGAGTGAAAACCCCCAGCACTTCCCACACGAGGACGAGGGTGATGCTGACTCCTCACCACACCCAGAGCTGAGGCTGGGAATCCACAGAGAAGAACCCCAGGACGTCAAAGCTGAGCAAGACTTGCAAAACACCAGCAGAGTTCCTGTGCTCAGCAAGCGTGAGGCAGCCAAGCTGCTGGCCACATCCTGCTGCAACGAGGGCTGCACCAGGACAGAGATCAGCTCCCTGTGCTGAAAGGCAGCAGCTCGGAGTCACAGCTTCCAGGGATTAAAATAATCATGACAGAAACCACAGTCCTTTCAGTTGTGTTCTTTAATTGTAGTTTTTGGGTGTTAAAATGTCACAGTGCACACCAGCAAGTGGCTTCAGGTTGTCTGCATTTCACAGTGTTTACAGTGGGTTAGAGTTAAACTTTTAGTCATAAGTACATGAAATGTTTCTTCCCAACTAACTACTGTTCTGGTATCAGCTTTGCACCTAAAATGTAATAAAATAAGCAGCTTGTGATAGGTTTGTTCTCTGACTCAGGAAAACCCAACAGCAGGTTTCAGCTGGGAAATAGGGGTAGCAAAAAGTCTGGTTTCAGATTCATAGCGAGGTGAGCCAGACCCCACCTGGGTGGGGAATGGCTGCACCAAGAGAGACTCAGGACCACCAGTACCAGCCCCAAAAGTGGGCAGGCAAAACCCATGGTTTATTCCCTAATCCAAATACTTCCAGTAATGTTTCCTGGAGGAGAACAGGGAAAACATTACTTACAGGCAATATTCTAAAAATATTTCCCCTACAGAGCAAGTTCTGAAAGCAGCAATGAGCTGCAAAACTGTGCCATAGAAAGCCACTTCCCAGAGAAAACCCCGGGAAAGACCCTTATTCCACTCACCCACAGGCTCACATTTCAAAGCAGGTGAGAGTACCTTGGTCCTTCAAGATATTTTCAACAGAGCCAGGAAGAGTTAGGCTGAACATTAATTTCTCCTGCTGCTAAACTCTGCTACCTCCCTACTCAAAATACACACCATAGACATTTGCCACAGCAAACAGCGAGGTGTTCTTGAACACGTAGGAGGAAAAGGTGTCGCTCTCGGGATCCCAGAGGCACCTGCTGCTGATCTGCAGGCTCTGCCCACCCAGCTGCCCAATGTGTGCCACCACCACGATCTTGTACCTGGGCACCGCCAGCGCCTTGACCCGCGCCTTAATGACCTGCGGGGAAAAACAGAATCAGTTCATATATCTTCAAATATGGGGATGGATTTACAGCAGGGCAAGGGGGAATGGTATTGAACTACCAGAGGGATGGACGGGATATTGGGAATTAGGAATTGTTCCCTGGCACTGGTGCCCAGAGCAGCCGTGGCTGCCCCTGGATCCCCGGCAGTGCCCAAGGCCAGGCTGGACACTGGGGCTGGGAGTAGCCTGGGACAGTAGGAGGTGTCCCTGAGGCTGGATGAGCTTTAAGGTCCCTCCCCACCTAAACCAGCCTGTAAATCCATTAACTAACTCGTATATGTGTGCACTGTCCTCTGAGCAACCCCTGCTGGCATCTCAACACCGCCTCCAGCCTTTATCTTACACTTTATCCGGCACTTTGGGGGACATTTGGGGCACCCATGGAGGCACAAGTGTCCCGTCCCGGCCGCACCTCGGCGATGTCCTTGGCCGCCTCCAGGCACGGCCCCGGCTCGTAGCGCCGCTCCCTCAGGGCGCTCCCCAGCACATCCCTCAGGATCTCCTCCACCGCCGCCACCGGGAAGCGCCTGGCAGGTCCTGCGAGGCAAAGCCCGAGTTTAGGAAGGCACAATCGCAGCGCTGGAGGGTTGGGCTTTAGAGGGGCAATCAACACCCACCTGAGCCGGGCTCGGCGGGGCATTCACCGCCCTCCATCGCCCTCAGCTGCGTGAGGGGAGGCGGCGCCGGGAGCGGGGCCCGCCCGCCGCGTTCCCGTTCTCCGACTCCACCCTCCGTATTCCCGGCCTACATCCCCCCACATTCCCGTTCGCCGCCTCCATTTACGCACGTTCCCGGCCTTCGTCCCTTGGTATTCCCGTTCGCCGCCTCGTCCCCCCACGTTCCTGGCCCCGCCATTCCCGCCCTCACGGCTGTGAGTTCCTACGGCTCCCCTGGCTCCCATAGTTTCCAGCGGTCTCTGTGTGTTCCCACAGCCCTCACAGGTGCCCATGGCAACCACGGGTCCCCACCGCTCTCTGTGCGTCCCGTGGCTTCCACATTCCTACAGTCCCTGGTGTCCGACAGCTTCGTGTGTGTCCCTACAGTCCCCAGAGGTTCCCATGACTCCTCCATGTCCCCATGTTTTCCACAGGTCTCTGGATTCCTTTACAGTCCCCATGGTTCCCATGGCTCCCATGTATCCCTAGAGCTTCTCCAGATCCCTCTCTGTCCCCACGGCTTCCACAGGTCCCTACATGGTCCCATAACTTCCACATGTCCCCACAGCTCCCAAGTGTCCCCACATAAACCTAAAGATTCTGTGTGGCCCCATGGCCTCCAAATGTCCCCACATGGCCTTTATGTTCTCAAGGCTCCTGAGGGTCCCTGTGACCTTCTCAGGCCCCCATGGCCCCCATGGGTTCCCACAGCCCCCCAAAATGTGGGTCCCTATGGTATCCATGGGGCCCTATAGCCCACACAGATTCCCGTGATCCCTGTGGATCCTCACAAACCCCTGTGTCCCCACAGCCCTGAGGTGACACAATGACCTCCACAGGTCCTCCAACCCCAATCCCTCATGTCCCCGCAGCCCTGAAGTGTCCCCATGGCCTCCACAGGTCCCCCCAACTCCACATCCCTCATGTCCCCACAGCCCTGAAGTGTCCCCATGGCCTCCACAGGTCCCCCCAGCCCCACATCCCTCATGTCCTCACAGCCCTGAAGTGTCCCCATGGCCTCCACAGGTCCCCCCAACCCCACATCCCTCATGTCCTCACAGCCCTGAAGTGACACCATGACCTCCACAGGTCCCCCCACCCCACATCCCTCATGCCCCTACAGCCCCATTTCCTCAAGCTCCATCCATCCCCACAGTCCCTGTGGATCCTCGTGTGTCCCCACATGCCACCCTCGACCTATCCCCATGCTGGGACACTGCACATAACTCCAGCAGTAATGATAGTTTTTGGGACACGGACCCTTTTTTGGGTCAGCCTTCAATCCCTCTGCCCGCTCCTCTGGGTGCTCATGCATGTGGTAGCAAAACCAGCTCAGAAAAAGAAATGTTTTACTTTTTTTGTTTATTTTCAAGGAAAAAAATAATAATAATCACATTTAAATTGCAACTCAGTTGGGTATTTCATGTGGTTCTTATGTATAGGATGAATAAACTTTGTTCTGACGTGGGGATTTCTTTGTCACAACGCTCTGCATGGTAAATAATTGCATATTTGAGAGTCGGTGAAATTGGTGACGGGGAGGATGGAGGAGAGACATTTATAAAAAACAGTATTTACAAAAATGATATCCACATAGTCGTACTCTAATCTATAAGGCAAGTAACATTTAAAATATGTTGTTTCATGATTATCTTCAACAAGTCAATACAACACATTCATATTACCAGTGGTCAAATACAAAGCTTCGCTGCAGTAGTCCCTGTGCAACAAACCTGTACGTCTTTTATAGGTTGTTTGTTTTTTTTTTCTCTGAGAACAGTAGGAAAGCAGCAAAGTTTTCATCACAGACTAAGCAGTACCTAGGCCATCGTAGACTAAAGGTATATTATATCTCATTGCACGTTCAGGCAGAAAAGGCCAGCCATTCATTAACTTATTTAACTTAAATCTTAAAAATAGACCTGTGTATCTTCATCCACAAATATTTATAAACATTTTATACACGAGGGAGTTCATTAAGTGGTCCAGGGTGATACCTGGGGATATCTGATTCACTGCTGGGGTGTCACAGTGGGGCTGTCCCACACCCTGGGCTCTCCTCCCGCCAGCCCTGGGAGCTTCCTGGCACATCCCAACCCAAATCCTGGCTCAGACCATGCCACATTTCTGTTTGTTTCATGTCACCCAAGCATCCAGGGGATTTCATCAACCTTACAATGTTTGGGAGTGAGAAACCCCTTCCTGCATGGATGAGGAACCCAACATGGGGGCAGCACGTTCCCACAGCCATTCCCACTGTCCCAGAAAACCTGGATTTCTAATGGATGAACAGGGCATTCCCAAAGCCTCCCTGGGATCTGGTGTGTTCCACCACATCCTGCTTGTCCCCAGGCCTTTGAAGAGCATCCCACCATCAATTCATGTTCCAAGAACCACTGCCAGCACCATCATCCCTCCCAAAGGGACAAGGGAAGCCAGGCAGGAGCAGGGCAGGTTCCTGCAAATCTTTTCCTTGCCTTGCAGTGAAAGAAGAGTTAAAATCCTGACTGGAATAATCCTGATTATCATAAAACCTCCCTGGCTCTACACGGATTCATTTCCTTGAGAAATCGTGAGGAAAAGAGGAACAGAAGAATTCTGGCTATGAAATGAAATCTTTGAGACAGTAATTTCTAACCTGGAAAGTACAACAGGATGACATTACATCTTTTGGTCATGACTAGCTTCAAAATTAGGGGTTTTAACCAAGATATTTTCACATAAAAACCACAAAAGGGTAGGGAAAAAATGTTTGACTCTCTCTTAGGTAAATTAAAAATCTGTCACCTTTTCAGTGCACTCCAGCCATTGAAAAATGCTTCTGCTGGGAGAAAGAGGTGGTGACCCTTTTTATTTAGGATGCTCCTGCTGGAGGGATCTCAGAGAGCAGCACAGGAAGGGTGGCAGGGGGGCTGTACCTTCCCTTCCCATCCCCGCTCTGCCTGGCTAAAAAGGGAGGGCATTCCAATGGAAACTTGCAGGTTTTTCCCACTTATGTTTTAAAAAATGACAGATAAAACCTGAAACAGCAGAGTGAAGACAAATTAATTTCACTGGAATACTGAATGACGACAAAACCAAAAAGATGTAAACAGGGCAGTGATATTTAAGAACAAATGCAGACACCAAGTGAAAAGCTCAGTATCTGGTGTTTTTTCCTACTATTGAGAGATTTCAGAGTTATTGAGAATACTGTTAAAGCAGGAAACTGCTCTGCAAGGTCTCCTTTGAGGAGCACCATGAGCTGGCTGAGAATTGTGACTGTTTGCAACAAACAGCAGAAAGGTGGTAAAAAAAGAGTTCCTGCTTCTACCATGTAAGATTCCAAGTCTGAAGGTATCCATGGGGAAAAACTCCTGCTCTGCCAGTGGGACCTTGACTCTGCAGGTGTGGGCTGCCAAATTCCCAGGGGAAAATTCCTTTGGGAGAGGCTGCTGAGGACAGTGTAAAGGGAGATGTCCACGGGAGGAATGGAGCTGAAGCCTCTCTGTGCATGCATTCACAGATTTTCCTTCCTAAAAGCCGAGGTGAAGCCTGCAGAGCTTGAATGCCCTGAGCACTACAGCTCCCTCTCTGGAGCCAGCTGCTCTCACCAAGCTCCCAACAAACGCCAGGGCACTCTGAGCAAACCCTGTGCCAAAAACTGGCAAGAGCAGCGTGGAAAAACCTGTCCCAAATCGCTGCTTTTGGTCCCAGTGTCACAGGGCTGGTGTCACCTGCCAGTGCCTGGAGCTGTGTCCCTGTGGGGCTGGCAGTGCTGGCACATCCCACATGTCCAGAAATAGGACAAAATGTCCCAGGCTGTTCCCATCTCTCTCTCCAGGCCGTGAGGGCTGCGTCCCCACAAAGTGACCGACCTCTGTCTTGTTCACCAGCTCAAACAGGGTGAGCTTGGGAGCTTTGGGTTATGGGTTTTTCTGTTTCAAAGCACTCAAAAACCCAATGCTAATGTAAACACCTTGTCTTTCAAATGAAATATAAAGTAAAATCTCTATGCTCTGGTAATATTTACATTATAAATCCATTTTTTTCAGGTCTATGCCATAGATCTCTTTTGGAAGGGTGGGTTTGGAGCAATTGTACACACCATAAACCTGATTCTTAGGGTTTGCCCCTATGTTTCTGTGTCAGAAAGGGGTGAGCTGCACACTTTATACAAATTTCAGTTCAGGGGGAAAACCATTCACGGAGTGGGACACTGGGGAGTGCACTCCCAAAATCTGTGAGGATGTGAGAAGCTGCAGGAGCAAATTGTGCTTTTCCTTTCCTGCTGCTGCCTTCTGTCAACTCACACAGAGCTCACCCCCCAAATCTCAGCCTGGGGGCCACCTCACACCTGAAATATTCCCACATTTCCTTCTTTTCTCTCACGATGGGCACAGATCTCTGCTTTCCTTCATCAAACTGCTCCATGAGCAAGCACTTCCAACATGCCCAGGCTGTTTTCCAGTGTAAATTCACCACTCTAACCCTGGCAACACCTGGAAAACCAGCACTTTTTGTCGCCTTACACATTCCCAAAGTCCCAGCACCCCATTCATGGATGCTCCTCTGTGCATCTGTGTTTAATTTCACACAGGTTCCTTCATTTTTGTTCCCAAAATTGCCAAATTCTCCTGTTTCACAAGCCTGGCTGCAGCACATGCATGCCACCAACGCTCTCACCGTGCTGCCAGGAGTGGGATGAGACTGAGATCCACAGGAATGAGCAGCACTCACACAGCGGGACGGGGAAAACACAGAGGGATAATGTTTTGTGCCCCATTCTCCAGTTCAGCACTTCCATGTGTTTTCCCATTTCTCTTCTTCCCAGCTGCTCCCAGTGCTGGCCAGCTGGGCTCCTGCCCTGGCTGCTCCCAACAGCCCCCACGCTGCTCCTGCTCCCTGGGGAATCCTTTCCCAGTGTTTTTCCATACACATTTCCCTGCCTCAGTGCTAAAACAGAGAAGCAGGTGCGGCTGCAATCCTTTAAAGCATTTTCTAAACCCGTAGAGCTTTCAAAAATGGGGGGCAAAGGCAGAAAAAAGCCAGCAAAGCAACGTAAAAACACAACTGAATGTCTGGAGGAAGCTCGGAAAACACATCCTTGATCCCAACAGAGACATTTTGTGCCAGTGCTGGGAGCTCAGAGGGACCACCCAGCCTCTTTGCTGCTCCTTTCCTCATCTGTATCCCTGTAAAATACCTGGGCACGGGGCTGGGAAGAGCTGCTGGGATTCCAACAGGGAATCTGCAGCTGTAAGAGAACACAGAGCTGGAAATTGGGAGTCAATACTCCTTGCAGAAGTGAGATTTCCTTCCTGGGAGATTGTCCTAGGAACCTCCACCTTTCCAAGAATATCTTTCTGCAGTTAAACCAGCTAAACCTGAAGGTTTTTATTGATTGCTGTGAGACGTACGAAGGACTGAAGGAAAATTAAATCAGTCTGTGGGCCCTACTGAACTCTCTTTTGATGAGGCACCCCCTTCATAACAGCTACCAGTATCGTATTTAAATTGTATATATTGACAAAATGCAATCTACCTCTGTAAGCATTGTGCCATTCAACAGTACTACTATTAGATTTATATACCACAGTTTAAATTACATCCATTTCATGAATGGTAAAATGCTAAAACTCAAGTGTCTAACTGCCAAAATACAGCCTTACTGGAATGAGTACAATTTACAAATACAATAATTACATTTTAAAACCATTAACAATGTTACATCTAGAAGTAAATACTGGAGGACTGGTCAAGACGGTGTTTTCCAAGGAAAAAAAATGCTGAAAGTTGTCGACACTTCCAACAGAAATGTCCCGAGTGCAGGATTCAGTTCATTTATCCTTAAACTGTAATTAAAACCCGTTCCACGCACAGCAGTCCTTGGGTATTTTCCATAGTATTTTCCATGGACTTGCATAAGCTTCCATCAGTTATCCGCCAAATATTTACCTAGAAACGGGATCAGAAATCAGCTGGGGGGAGGGAGCAGCCCTGATTCCCAGGAGTTCTTGCCCACCTCCACCAGCCCTTCCTGCCCACGGGAAAATCCTCATTATACTCTGCAACCATGAGGAAAAATCCTCGATATTCTCTGTAACCATGAGGAAAAACCCTTCTGCAGCAATGAGGAAAAATCCTCGTTTTTCTCTGCAACCATGAGGAAAAATCCTCGTTTTTCTCTGCAACCATGAGGAAAAACCCCCTTTATTCTCTACAGCAGTGAGGAAAAATCCTCATGATTTTCTGCAGCAATGAGGAAAAATCCTCATTATTTTCTGCACCCATGAGGAAAAATCCTCGTTATTCTCTACAACCATGAGGAAAAATCCTCGTTATTCTCTACAGCCATGAGGAAAAATCCTCGTTATTCTCTGCAGCAATGAGGAAAAAATCCTCATTATTCTCTGCGGCAATGAGGAAAAATCCTCATTACTCTTACAGCCATGAGCACAAGGAAAACTCTTCGTTATTCTCTACAGCCATGAGTACGAGGAAGAATCCTTGTTATTCTCTACAGTTATGAACACAAGGAAAAATCCTGGTTATTCTCTGCAGCAAGGGGGCAAAAGCTCTTCCTGGAGATGCCCTGGAGATGCCAGCCCTTGCCTTTCCTGCAGGAGCAGGCGTGAGCCATGGAACCCCAGGCTGGCGGGTGTCAGCAGGATTTATTTCACGCAGTCTGTCCGTCTGTCCCCCTGCCCGAGCTGTAGCGTACAGACACACAGCGCTCCCAGCACCTCGGCACGGCCAGGGGGAGCTGCGGGGACACTCACCTGCCGCAAACCTCTTCTTGATGAGGGAGAAGCGGTAGCCGGCGCCCACCAGCTCGATGTCGCAGCTGGACAGGGTGCTGCCCTCGCTGGTGAACTGCACGGCCAGCGGGGCGGGCGAGCTCGGCCCCTCGGACAGCTGGAACCGCGCCAGCAGCGACCCCACACCTGCGATGGGAACCGGACAGACCCCGGTGAGCGCGCTCGGAGCATCCCGGCACGGACCGGGCACGGGCACAGCGCCAGCCCAGCCGCAGCATCACCCGGGCGGGCACAGCCAAACCCCCTCACCCACCCAGCAGCATTCGGCTGCTCACACACCCCAGCGCTGGGAGCAGCTCTCCACCTGGAAAAGCTCCCGTGGGACACAGCAATCACCCAGCGGGCCTCAGCCTCCCTCAGAGCGGAGCCGAGGACTTGGCACCCCACCACATCCCAGCCCGGTGTGTGAATGCCCCTCGGGATGCCAAGGTGGCTGGCAAAGCAGCACGGGTGGCACACAGCCCTGCTTTTTGAGCTCCAAAATTAAATAGCTTTGTCCCCAGCAAGCCCCTGGGCTCGTGTGCCAGCACCCTCAGCGGGTCCGTGCCTTCCTGAAGGATCCCGAGATAATGACGTGCATATTTGCAGGATTACCTCCATTTTCTGACTTCTGGGAGATATCAGGGATCTTCCACAATATCCTTTGCTGTTCAGCATTCCTGCAAACACATGGAGAAGAGCATTTCTGTAGGAATCAAGGAATTGCCAAGGAGTAATTTGAATTTTGCTCAAGACTGGTGGTGGGGTGGGGAACTACTCTGGTGCTGCTCTCTGGAGCAGCAGTTCTGAGAGCTTGGATTTGGGTTTCACAGCAAGTGAAAGTTCAAGTCATGGTTGGACTTGATAGAAGGCTTTTCCAAACAAAATATTTGTATGATTGTTATGAGGATTGCAGGTGAGCAAGAGACATGGAAATGTGCCAGTGCCTACGGCAGCGACAGCCACACATCCTTCCATGAATCCCAGAATCCCAGACTGCTTGGGTTGGAAGGGACCTTAAAACTTATCCAGTGCCACCCCTGCCACGGCAGGGACACCTCCCAGTGTCCAGCCTGGTCTTGGGCACTGCCAGGGATCCAGGGGCAGCCACAGCTGCTCTGGGCACCCTGTGCCAGGGCCTGTCTGTTCATCCCCCTAAACCCTGGGTAAAGCAGCCAAAACACAAAATAAGGGCTGATGCTCTGCTGCCTGCACATCCCCCTTCATCCCTGACCATTTTCCTGTGGGAATGGCAAGAGAAAGGGAATTGGAGTCTGGTTAAACCTTTCCTCCTACAAGAGGAGGGCAGGTTTGGGTCCCCAGCGTGTCCCCAGCTCCCACCCACAGACCCCCTGCAGCAGGATGGGGATTCTGGGCAGGGACAGGAGGAGCAATCCCTACCAGACAGCAGGAGGAAGCACAGCTTGCAGTTTGGTTACTCCTCCGTCGACGGGGACGAGGAACTGGACGTTGTTTAGAGCTACAGGCGTGGTCATTGCCTCTGTATTGTATTTGTAGTCGATGCGCAGGTCAGTGCTTGCAGGGTCACACCGCCAGCTCACTGCAAGGTTTAATGGAGTAGACTGAATACCCTGGGCAGACACCTTCCAAAATGACAGAAAAAACATTTAGTTTCCGTAGGGCTGAAGGGAGAAATCCCATTTTACCGACGCGGACATCGCATTTGGAGGCAACACCTTGAATTCCCCCTGAATTCTGTACTGGGCTTAAAGTCATACAACTCAGTGCCACACAGAAGGGACAGTGGGACAGCAAGCCCCCACCTCACATTAGCTCCACTCTGCACTAGGGAAACACCATTTTTTACATTACCATTTTTTATTTTACATTTACCATTTTTTACAGCCATAATCAGCATACTTCTATTTTTAAATTTTGTTTGGCACGGTTTTATCTCACAAAAAAACCCCTACCTGGTATTTGAGCATATCCACATTGTAATAGGTGGCTTGAGGTTTCTGTTCCGATACCTTCTTTAGGTGAGTCATCAGATTTGGCATGTTGACCCAGAACTCCTTGGAGTTGGAGTCACTCTGCACGCTGTCACTGCACAGAGGAGAAGGAACCCTTTGGATAACCTGCCTGGGCAGGACAGGGCTGTTCTACACAGCACAGGTCTGCACTGAATCCCACCTCCAGAGGAACATTGGCTCCCTCCCACCCGCTCTGGCTTCTCCTGATCCATCTGCACTGGGATTCAGAGCCCCCCAGTGCTGGGCTGATCCCCCAGGGGGGATTCTTCCCCTCTGCCCCTCCCAGGCGAGGCCCCACCTGCAGAGCTGCCCCAGCCCTGGGGACAACATCAGCAGCACCTGGAGAGAGCCCAGAGGAACCCATGGAGCTGCTGCAGGGCTGGAGCCCCTCTGGAGCCAAGCTGGGACACCTGGGGGTGCTCACCTGGAGAGGAGAAGGATCCAGGGAGAGCCCAGAGCCCCTGGCAGGGCCTGAAGGGGCTCCAGGAGAGCTGCAGAGGGGCTGGGGACAGGGATGGAGGGACAGCACACAGGGAATGGCTCCCAGTGCCAGAGGGCAGGGATGGATGGGAGATTGGGAATTGGGAATTGTTCCCTGGCAGGGTGGGCAGACCCTGGGATAGGATTCCCACATTTGCTGTGGCTGCCCCTGGATCCCTGGCAGTGCCCAAGGCCAGGCTGGACACTGGGGCTGGAGCAGCCAGGGACAGTGGAAGGTGTCCCTGCCCGTGGCATAACCCTGATACCAGGATAATGCTGATGACCTATCAACCCAAACCGTTCTGGGATTTCATCAGGTGTTTGAGCATTTGAGAGTTTCACTCCCACAACCAGCGCCTCTCCAAGGAAGACACCTCAGGCCATGCATTTCTGCAAGCTCCCTGTTTTCCCGGAATGCCGCCCTCCCTGGGACGCTGCTGGGGAATGCTTACCAGCAGAGCAGCTGGGGGTTTGGCAGGACGTGCTCCAGCCGGTTGAAGTTGAGCACGCGGAAGGTGAGCACGGCCGGGGCGGGGTTGTTGGCAAAGTGTCGGGTGATGCCCGCCGGGAAGGACAGCACCATCTCCCCCGTGATCTTCACGATGCACCTGCAGCGCCCGGCACACAGAGCCAGGGGGAGCAAAGGGGGCTCAGCAGGCAGCAGCGAGGGGGGGGCTGGCACCATGGATGCTGTGGGGACATTGCCCCCTTCCCCCCCGACACATCTGAGCCCCTGGGGGCCTCAGAGAGAGCAGAAACAGCACAAGGGCTGACAGGGATCTTCTTAAAGGAACCCTGTCTGAGCTTCTTATTTTTGCTGTCATTCAGTATTTCAGTGAAATTATTTTGTCTTTGGTCTTCCCTTTTGGGTTTTATCTATTAGAGGGTCTTAAAATATAGGTGGGGAAACCCTCCAAGTTTCTGTTGAATGCCATCCTGTTTTGGCCAGGCACGGGAGGGGAAGGGTGCAGCCGCCCTGCCACCCTTCCTGTGCTGCTCTCTGAGATTCTCACACAAAGTCCTCACCTCCCTTTCTCACAGCAGGAACATTTTTATATGGGGCACCACAGCAGTGTCCTGCCCCTGGACACCCCAGGCCACATCACCTCCTGTCCTGATGCCTCAGGTTTGGCTTTTCTATTTTCACATTCTGAGCTGCTTTAGTGTGTGGGTCTGGGCTCACATTCAGGGATGGTGAGCTCTGTGCACAGAGCAGGGAGACAAAACAATTCCTGCTCCAGCTGGGCACCAAGGACAAATGACCCAAATCTCAGCCCAGGAGCACAAACCCTGTGGGCTGGAGAGAGAAAAACAAGCAGGGTGGGACTGCCTGGGCTAAAGCTGGGATGGGACAATGAACTGCAAGGTGCAAATGGAGCAGAGCTGATCCCAGGGACAGAGCCCGTGCCCGGCCGTGCATTTTGGGGCCATTTTGGTTCATCTTGGGTGCAGCCCTGGCTGGGCTCTGGTGCTGCCCAAGGTGGGTCCATGGAGGGGATCCTTGGAATAAATCTCTGCTTGATTCTGGAGCTCTGCTCTGGGGCAGCCTGCACAAGGCATCAGTTTCTGGCTGCCCAGCTGGGACAGAAGGCATGTGGAAAACCCCCTGGACCTAAGCCAGAGGAAGGCCTCAGTCCCCTCCTCATCCCTGACAAACCCCTGATGCCCCCCCATCAGGGACACCCCGGGGGTCGGCACCTACTTGTTGGGGTCAGCCCCTTTGAAGTACGCGTTGACGGTTTCGGTGAAGGCGGCGGCCACGGGCAGGGTGTCCTGTGCCCCCATGGTCAGGGGGCTGGGGCCCCGGGACGAGCCTGCAACAGAGCAAAGAGCCCCCTTGGCACCTGCGGGCACCATGCCGTGCCCCCAGCCTGACTCCGTGGGCAGAGAACCACCAGAACCCCCCAGGCTTCGGATGAGGCTTTGAAACGTTTGGGAAATGATCTCTGCCCCACCCCGCTGCCGAAAGCAAGCAAAGAAAAGGATGGAGGAGGCCAGGCGGGAGCGGCATGCGGGGCTGCCTCACGGCAGGCTTTGCATGACAGTTTTTGCAGTCGCTTTTTGGGGCCCACAACGAGGGGCTGGGGGGTTCATTGTGTCACCCTGGGGATCGGGGTGCTGGCAGTGTCCCCCCGAGCTGAGGGGGCTCCTGCCATCCCCAGCACACTCTGCTCTGCTCTGCTCTCCTGCCCTGTGGATGCCTGGAGCATCCTCCACACCCCGCTCGCTCCACGAAACCCTCAGTGCCCGACGGGAAATCTGCAAATCATCAGAAACCTGGAAAAACAGAGGCACTGGCACAGCTTGTGCAGAGAAACTGTGGCTGCCCCTGCATCCCTGGGAGTGTCCAAGGCCAGCTTGGACAGGAGCCACCTGGGATAGTGGAAGTTGGAACGAGCTGAGATTTAAGGTTCTTTCCAAACCAAACCATTCTAGGATTCCGTGATTTGGGAAAGGGGAAAAGCTTGCCTTGGTGTTGCTGTGCATCCTTGGACACTTGCCAGGCTCTAAATAACTCAGCCCTGCAGGATCACACACAGGTTTCCCTTTGCTGGCCAGGAATTGTTGTTTCCAAAAGACATTTGAGGATGAATTCATCACTGCAAGTGCCCCTCAGGAGCTCCAGGTGTGCTGGAAACCCTCTGAGGGACCACAAGTCCTGTGCCCACCACCAAGGGGTTGGCACAGCCAAGCCCACACCTCTTCCCCACGGAAAGTATCCAAAGATCAGCCCAGATGTCTGGGTGTTGATCCCACAGACACCCAAAAAATCCTGGAGAGGTCACTCCTGCCCTTCAGCCTCATCCATTTCCCGCAATGCACCATTTTGGAACCTTTTTTAAATCGTGTACACCAGGTGAAGCACAAGGATTATTTTGCCCCAAATCTGCTAAAAAGGAGCAGCAAAGGACTACAGAGGGGCAGCTTATCCCCCATAGTCCGTCACCATCCAGCCAGGCAGGTGGAAAGGGGGACAGACCCAGCCCAGAGTTTGCTCAGAGCACACGAGCACCTGCCAGCTCCAGCCAAAGCTGTGGGAACTCCAAAGCCACAGGAATTCCAACACCAGCCCTGGGAAGGGCAGAACAGGCAGAGGATAAGGGGGAAGCAAAGCTGAGCAAAACGTGTCATGTTCCTGGTGAGCTCTTCTGCTTGGGCCATCCTCAGAAATGGTCCCTTCCCTTCTTCCTCTGCTGCTGCCCCTGGGAATAAACAGGGGTTTGGGAGCAGGAAATTGGGATTTGCAACATCCCCTGGGAGAAGCACTTCTGTCACTTCAATGACACTTTGAGTTTGGGGACATTAATGGGAGAAATGATGGTTTCCACCAGTGGGGAGGAGCTCTCACACCTCCCCGAGGCACCCACGTTAATGGATAAATCCTAAGTGCTCTTTCCTGGAGGCTCAGATGAGGGATTTTCCCTTGCAGTGCCTAATGCAGCCTAAAAGTGCCAAGCACTGATGCAGCCACACGTGTCCCTGTCGGTGGCACCCCCGGGGGAATCAGGGGAATGAGGGATTGCAGCTGCAGCCGTGATGGGGGTGCTCAGGGAGGGGGTCCTGCTGTTCCTGGAACACCTCACCCGCACACACAGACCCACAGCCGCACATTCATTATCCTAACGAGCCCAGAGCCTCCTGCTCTGAGCCCACAGCCCAGGATGTCCATCAGGGATTCCCTGCTGGAATTCCCACCGAAGAACAGACAGTTCCAGATGAGGGCATGGTCCCCAAAGCCACGGGACACCACACCCCAAAACTCCAGGACTGAGGGGACACACAGGACAACATTTTCTAAAAATGCTTCCCAAAGACACCACTGGGAGCAAATCCTCGCTGCCCACCCGCAGCAATGACCCCTCAGAGCATCAAACACAGCCAATACCCTGGCAGTGGGACATTCCCACTGCATCCACCTGGAAATTCACAGATTCACAGAATCACAGAATGGCTGGGTTGGAAGAGACCTGCAAGACCATCGAGTCCATCCCAGCCCCAGCACCCCAACTCACCCCTGGCACCCAGTGCCACATCCAGGCTTTGTTAAACACACCAGGGATGGGCACTGCACCACCTCCCCGGGCAGCCATTCCAGAGCTTTATCACCTTTCTGTGAAAAGCTTTTCCTGCTCTCCAGCCTGTATTTCCCTTGGTGCAGCTCGAGGCTGTGTGCTCTGGTGTGTCAGTGCTGCTGCAGACAGAGCCCAGCCCCAGGTGAGCACAGGCACCTTCCAGGAGCTGTGAGAGTGATGGGGACACCCCTGAGTCTCCTTTTCTCCCTCAGGGGTTCCTCACAGGGTTTGTGTTCCAGCCCCTCTCCAGCCTCATTGCCCCCTCTGGATGAGCTCCAGTGTCCCAATATCCTTCCCAAACTGAGGGGCCAGAACTGGACACAGCACTTGAGCTGTGCCCTCCCCAGATGGGATCCAAAAACACCCACAAAGTCTGGCTGTGGAGGAGGTGCCAACCAGCAGAGGAGCCTCAGGCTTGGCTCCTAGGGAAGGCACAAGAAAGGGCCTGGCAATGGAATCATCATTCCTTGCAGAATGCACTCCCCAAATGCACAAATTCCAGCTGGGTGCTGCCTGGACCCCGCACCAGGCCATGGAATGTGGCTTGGGGTCTGCCACAGCACCTCACTCTTCTCATCTTTCATCTCTCCTTCCCTCTGTCCCTCTGCATCTTTGATTCTCCAGGATGAAAAGTCAGGAATAACCAGGGAGATCTCCTGGATCCCCAGGCTCAGCTGGGATGTGGGAGTGTGAGTCCATCTGAACAACAACAAAACCTCCTCATTTCTAATGGTCTGAAGGTCATGTGGGTGGAATTGGGGTTCTTGGTTCCCTCCACTCTTCCCTCATGAATCCATAAATTCTTCTCTTCATGGCTTCAGGGAATAAATTAATTTTTACGCTCATGTTTTCACTAAAAAAATAAAAGTAAAAACTATTACAAGCATTGCAATTATTGTCCAGAAACCTGAGAGACAAATGCAGTTGCTGTGGCACAGCCCCACCCCAAACCTGCCTTTCAGCTCCTGCTTCAAAAGTCATTTTTATAAACATTTCATTTGCACAAATGACCTGATAATAACAGAGAAAAAAATAAATCCACTTTATGGATCTTTGAATCCAGCCATAAGCAGCAGACCAGCTTAATTTGCCTTATTTTTCCCTACAAAAGGTGGAAAATGCAGCTGTGGAGTAGTCAGGGATCCCAGAATATGAGAGCATCACCACATCTCCTTCCACACAGGGAAAAACAGTCCCACGTTCATCAAGCATGTGGATCTTGCCACAAAAAAACCCACAAAAAAACCAGAAACAAAGGCAAATCCCAAAAGAAACCATAATTTCCCTTCTGGCATTCCATGCCCTGAGTTCCAGACACCAAACTCAGCAGATCTCCTCTCACTTCCCTGTACATGAAGTTTATCTTTTTTAATTTTCAAGTTGGGTTTAAACATTTAGAGCTCAATGAGGAAATCCATCATGCAGAAGTGAGACAGCTCCTTGCTGGGCTGTGGGATGATCCTGGGGCAGTGCCACACTCCTGCATTCCCAGGATAATCCCAGCCCAGCTCCAGACCATCCACACCACCAGAACCAAGCCCAGGAGTTCCAGTACAAGGTTAAGATTCCAAGGCACAGGAAAAGCCCCAGGTGAGCAGGGCTGGTGCTGGACTGAGCGAGAGGCAGGGAGGAAGCATGGAGCAAGGGGAATGTGGAGCTGGAATGTTCCTGCTGAGGGATAACGCTGTCCCTGCTGCCCTCAGCTCTCCCCAGAGCTCCCAACAAGCCCCTGAGAGAGAAAATCCAAACAGGGATTTTGGCTGGAAACTGCAAAACTGCCCCGAGCACCAGGAGGAAGCAGCTCCTGCATGACCCCTCCAGAGTCTAAACAGGGAGATGCCATCGGAGTAGGGACATCAAAGTGGGAATTGTCAGAGAGGGGACCTTGGAAAAAGAGGGAAAGGAAGGACCTAAACCCCCTGGTCACCACCTTGATCCCTGCCTTCTGCTGCTGCTCCGCCATCACTGTCACCAGGATGGGTTTGCTCTAGGAGCCCAAGGAGTCCATGCCAGGCAGTGCCATCCTGGGCCACTGCTGAGCTCCCCAGCCAGGCTGTGCCATCCTGGGCCATCCCTTCCATCCCCAGCCATTCAGTGCCATCCTGGGTCACTCCTTCCATCCCCAGCCAGACACTGCCATCCTGGGCCATTCCTGAGCTCCCCATGCCAGGCAGTGCCACCCCAGGCCCCTCCTTTGCAGGCAGCACAGCAGCTCCCAGGTGCTTCCCTGGGATTTGCAGGAATCCCTCCCCGCTGCGGGAAAACCCCCTCGTCTCCTTCTGCTGTTAAAAGGAAATGTTGGCTCCGTGCCTGTGGGATGAGGCTGCCCCCAAAGCCTTGGGGAATGTCCTCTCTGGGATGTGACACTGCTCGAAGAAGGTGCCATCGGCCCCAAACCGAGGTTTTCCCCTCCCCAGCGCCCCTCATCCACGAGGGAGCCCAAAACCTCCGGCAGCTGCAGCCGAGCACCCCAGCAGCACAGCCTGGCACGGCTCGGGCGGTGCTGGCAGTGCCAGCGCACCCCGGAGCCCTTCGTGCCCACAGCGGGACGGGAGCAGCGCAGGGGCAGCGGCTCCTCGGGGCTGGAATTGCCCGGAGGAGCGCAGGGGCAGCGGCTCCTGGGGCTGGAATTGCCCGGAGGAGCGCAGGGGCAGCGGACGCGGCTCCTCGGGGCTGGAATTGCCCGCAGCAGCTCCGGGAGCCGGCGGGGACAGCCCTGCCTGGCAGGGTCGGCTTCCTCGGCAGCGCAAGCGGCTCCGCTCCCTGGTTTTCACCTCCATCTGGGAATACCCGCAATGTTCCTTTGGGCTTTTGGTTTGCTTGGGTCGGATTTTTTTTTTTCTTTTTTTTCTTTTTTTTCTTTTTTTTTTTTTTTTTTTTTTTTTTTTTTTTTTTGAAAATGAAATCAACGAGGCAAAAAAGAAAAAGAGATCAGCGGGACAAATGGCACAAACCAAATCAAATCAAACCGATTCCGGTCGGACTGGCGATGTCATCTAAGTAGCCATAGCATTCCGCACGGAAAGCTGGGTTGGATGGAGCCCGGAAAGCTGGATTGGATGGAGCCTTGGAAGGGAACCCCGGGAGCGAGAGAGCGAGGGGAGCGAGCGGTTACCGGCTGTGCTTTGCACTACTTACCTTCGAAAGTCAAATAAAACTTTCCTCTGTCAAACCAAACGAGGGAAGGCTGTTCATTCTCTGTATGGCCAGGAGTTGAAGCGGGATGGGAAAGGTTAAGGAGAGGGAGAGAGAAGGACACAGTGTGAGTCACAGAGCAGGTCATTAATGTCGCTACGGGGAGGGGGCGAGGCGCTGCAGGGCGGTCACACGTGCAGGGACAGGGGCGTGACAGCGGCCGCCGGCTGGGGACAGAAAGCGGGAAGCAAAGCTATGGAAGCCCAGATGGAAGAGTCGTTCTGCCCGCCGGGCGAGCGGTTCGCAGGGGTGCTCTCGCTTTTTTTTGGCCGCGGTAGAAGAGGTTTGTCGGCTCATGCGCTCCGGGTTCCGCCTGCGCGGAGCGGGGCCGGCGCTGCTCAGCATTCCCGGCGGATGCTGCTCCGCACGCCGCCCCGCAGTGACACTCAGGGACAGTGACACGTGGCTGTTTGCTCTCGCACCTCAGGACACGACACTTGCGGAGAGCCGGACACACGCACACAGAGCAGCGGATCCTAGCTGGAGCCTTCCCTTCCCAGCACAGCCAGCTCCCTGCCTCCACCACGCTGCCGTAACTCGGGATGTGAGGGCCGGAGGGGGGCGTGGGGCAAACAGCTTTTGGAGCTGCTAAATGAACCTTTTGGAATTCGGGAGGTGCCAACCTTCCACCTCCGAGTCCTTTGAGTCACTGAGAAACTGTCATGCAAGGTGCTGCGAGCGGTGGGTGCCGCTCCGAGGGCGGAATTCTCGGCAATTCCCTGCTAGTACAGTACCTGCCGGCGTTTCACTGCGCCCCTCAAACGCGGGCAGTTTGTCAATAAAAGCATCATCCTCTGATAACACAAGCAGAAGAAACGCAAAGGAAACAAAGAAAGAAAAGAAGAAAGAAAAGAAAGGAAAGGAAAAAAAAAGAGCACAAAAAGAATGAAAACACGGATCCCAAGTGAAACCAAGCAGCGCACTTGTATCAACGCAGAGACAGAGATGACGGAGGGGCACCGACACGGGAACCACAGAGCTCCTTGCTGTGCCAGGAATTGTCCAGACCGACATGCAGCCAACGAGGAAAGCACACCAGAGCAGCACGGAGGACACGGGGATGGAGCAGCCCTGCCCCTGCTCCCGGACAAACTCCGTGGGACTTTGCCACAGGGCACGGGACACGGGGAATGTGCTGGAGCCAGACTCCAGGTGTCCCAGGCCCCCGGGACCTGCAGCAGTCCCTGATCCCAGACCTGCCCATCCCTGCACACCTCCCAGCCCAGCTTTTCCTGTTTGGGAATTGGAATGGGTCCCTCCTCTGCTGTGGGTTTCCCTGGATGCTCATCCAGCAGCAGTGCCCGCCCTGGCCTCGGTGGGGACAAGGAGACGCTTTCCCAATGCACACCCCAAACCCTGTCTGGCTCTGCCTGTGCCCCATCCAGCTTTTCCCAAGACTTAGGCTGGGTGCCAGCAGAAAATATTCCTCATCCAGAGGGTGCTGGCACTGCCCAGGCTCCCCAGGGAATGGGCACAGCCCCGAGGCTGCCAGAACTCCAAGAACATTTGGACATCACTGCCAGGGATGCCCAGGGTGGGGCTGTTAGGTGTCTGTGCAGGACAGGAGTTGGATCACTGATCCCTGTGGGTCCCTTCCCACTCAGCATAATCTCTGCATGGAGCTGGAAGTGCAACACCTACAAAATCTGGGATGCCCCTCCTGGCTGCCCCCTTTGGAGTTCCCTGGCCAGGGGTGACCCCAGAGCCCCGATTTTGGCTCTGCTCCAAGGAAATCTCCATGGAGGGTGTGGGACCCCAGCTTCTCCTCCTAGCCCAGCACCTCATCCCCTCTGCTCAGCACAGGGAGGTCACTAAACCATCAAACATCAGCTATTGATCCCAAAAATATGAGAGAAAAAAAGAAATCTAAACGGAGAGCGTGAGGGAGCTGGGGTGGCAGAGCTCAGCTCGCTCCCATTGCCCTTCCCAGCCTCGCGCAGCCCCTGGGACTGTCCCTGTGCTCAGCCTGGCTGTCCCCTCCCCTGACGCCGTGTCCCTGCGGCCACCGTGCCCCCAGGCACTGCCAGAGGCACAGGGGACGCTCAGGGCTCGCTGCCCTGGTGACATTTGTTCCAGCCGGGCGCTGTGACAGTGACCAACAGCCGGGACAGGCACCTACAACACCTGAGAGCGAGGTGACACAGGACGGAGACGCAGTCGAGACTCCAGCAAAGCCACGGGGAGGGCTCGGTGCCAGCGGCACCGCGGGGACAGCGCCGTCACGGGGGTGGTGACAGCGGTGACAAAGGGCCGGGCGCACGGGAACTCCCGCCAGGCCCGGCTTTTCCAGAGGGTTGGGGAGAAAAGACAAGGGAGGGAGGTGATCCTGGAGGAGATGGAGCCGCAGGAAGCGAGGGGCAGGGGCTGGCAGCCAGGGATGGAGGAGGAGGAGGAGGAGGAGCGCCGGCAGCAGGGACAGAGGGGACAGGAGGGGACAGAGGGGATGGAGGGGAAGGCGTGGGGGGACCCAGCGCCTGGAGCTGGGAGCTGCCAGCCAGACTCGGTTCCCATTCCTCATCTCAGCCCCGGGGTTTGGCAAACCCCACTTTTCCCAGGAAAACTGCAGTGTTTGGTTCTGCCCTCGGACATGCCAAGTGGCTGGGAAAAGCCACCTTCTTTTCCAAGACCCCTTTTCTGTTACTGCTTTAAGGGCAAGTGTGAATTTAAGACATTCCAAGAGATTTAATATCCCTGGATCCCAAGGTCTGGCTTCCAGCCCCGCTCCCCTCTAGGCACAAGCATCCCCTGCAAAAAAAGCTTATTTTGCCCCAATTTACAGTCCAGAACCACATTTTCTGTTACAATTCCCTTGACGTTCACCAAACATCCATTTCCCACAACATTTGGAAAAACTTCCCTTGCAGCATCACCCCCCTCAAATCCCTTTCAGCATTTCAAACCCTGATGGAAACCAACAGAATCCAACCCCAAGGAATGACCTAGGGAATGAAGAGGCCTCAGGAGTTACTGGAGGATTAGGAAAGGTGAAAGAACAGCAGTGCTGCGTGTGTTTACCAACGGTGGGAGTGGTGGCTGCGCTCAGGGAATTGGTGGAAGAAATGGAAGAAGTACTTTCAGCACGGGCTAAAGGTGCTATCGGAGGAGGGCTGGAGGAGTGGATGGGAGGGCTAAAAGGCCTGGACTGGAGAGAAACATAAAACAACACAGAGTTAAAGAAAATCTAAACAAAAACATTTGCATCAAACAAATAAAATTTCACCTGGACCCTCCTGACTGCTCTGCCGGTGCCCCAGAGGGAAAATTGGAATTATTTGAGTTGTTTTAGTACCAATGGCATTTTAGCTTGGAGCTGGGAAAATAGATTATCCCCACCACTGCGGGGATGGGTGTGGAGATTCCCACCATCCACACCGAGGGTGGAGCTCCAGGGGCCATGGGATGGATGGAATGGGCTGGGCATTGGGGAGGGAGCAGTGCCCACCAGGTGCCAGCTCCCCAGGCCCTCAGGGATCCTTTGGGGGTCATTTTATACCCTCAGCATCACCCCCAAAGCCCTCACACCTTACCTGGAGCGGCCTGGGGTAGCACACAGGGCAGCCCTGAGCTGGCATTGCTGCTGGGGAGGCTGGAACTGCTCTGCTCTGCCTCCAGAGCCTTCCCAGGGCACATTCCCACCCCAACCCTCACCCTGAGCTGGCATCACTGCTGGGGAGGCTGGAACTGCCCTGCTCTGCCCACAGACCCTTCCCGGGGCACATTCCCACCCCAGCCCTCACCCTGAGCTGGCATCACTGCTGGGGAGGCTGGAACTGCTCTGCTCTGCCCACAGGCCCTTCCCGGGGCACATTCCCACCCCAGCCCTCTCCCTGCCCTTGCCATGACTGGGCACCATGGTTGGCACCACCAGGCTGGCAGAGCAGAGGTGGCACAGCCCTTCCCACGGGGATTCACAGATCCCAGAGGAGCCCAGCCCAGCCCGGTGCCCGCGGCTCCACTGCTCCATCCCGCACCGGGAGCGCCGCCCGCCGCCCCTGGCAGTGCCCGGCCGTGCCCCCAGCCCTGCCCACGTACCACATCGCTGACGGGGGGCTTGCCCGGGGGCAGCTTGGGCCGGGACGGGGGCCGGGGCGGCGGCGGCGGGGGAGTGCCACACGGGGCCAGCGGCGTGCCGGGCCGGGCCGGGGACGAGGAACCTGCGGGGAACAAACAACGGGAGCCGTGAGTGCCCGCGGGCCCTGCCCGGCGCTGCCCACCCGGAACACTCCAGGAGGGACGATGCCCGTGGGCTCCTGGCAGCGGCTGCTCGGAGCCCGGTTCTCTCTGCAAAACTGGCATCACAGAGCTTTCCCGAAAATACGGGCAGGAGGGATGGGATGGTGGATGGAACACTGCTCCAGGGCTGGCACAGCTGGGAGTTAGGGATCCTGGTCACGGTCATATTTTCTGAAAAATCCCTTCCGCCAGGATTTCTCCTGGGAAGCTGAGGAGCCTCAGAGAAAAAGGAAAACAAATTCTTATCTCATTGATTCTCCTGTGTTGTGCTCACACGTGGAGTGTGTTCGGAGATTGTTTCATTGGTTTCATGTCAATTGTTTTGACTTGTTGGCCAATCAGTACCAAGACTCTGGAGACAGTCACGAGTTTTCATCATTATCTTTTTAACCTTTTGTAAGTATCCTCTCTGTATTCCTTAGTATAGTTTAGTATTCTTTAATGTAATATAGTATCATAAAATAATAAATTGTCCTTCTGAGTACATGGAGTCATATTCATCATTCCTCCCTGCCACGGGGCACCCCACAAGTACAACAGATCCTTGTCACAGGGCAAAGCTTGGCCCAGCAAAGGAGGGGAAGGGTGGAAGAGGAAGGTTCTGGGATTTGCTGGGAGCACAAGCAGCTCCCAACACACCAAATCCTCCCAAAAAAGGGAGCTGAGCTCAGGGCTCACACAGCCCCTGCTGCAGAGGGGGCTTTCTGTGACCAAATGGGAATTCCAACGGGTGCCTCACGGGAGATCCAGGAGCCTGCTTGGCTCCACACACAGGAATTCCTTCCAGGAGAAACCCAGCCAGACCTGGAGCTGGGCAGAGCAGGCAGAGGGGGCACCAGGCCATGAAGGGCAGCAGCAATGGGAGGGAGCTCAGAGCTCAGTGCCAGGACAGCTGAGCAGGGTTTGTCACCAGCTTCCCATGGAGCTCAGCAGCTGAGGAGATGATAACTTAATAATTTCCCCACTTACAAGAGAATAATTTCCTGAGTTCTTTGGGTGATAGCTCAAATTTAGCAAAGAAAGATCAAAGCTGGATTTATAGAAACAAGAAGAGGTGAAGGAGAGCAGGCTCAGACAAGAGAGGACCTGGATTAAAGGGAGTAAATTCCAGTCATTCCTCTGCACAACTCCAAGATTCAAGCCACTTTTATTTCAAAGCCTAATTTGGGAAACAAAGTTTGAATTTTTCCTTCCTTATCCCAAGAAAAGCCAGAGAAAATAGGAAATATTGAGGGAAAAGAACCTTGCAGGACTGAGTGTGGAGGGTTCTGCGGCCACCAGGTAGCCAAATCCCAGGCAGATGGTGGCTTCCACCCAGGGAATGGACATTTCCTACAGCAGAAACTGACAGCATGTGGAAACCAGCACGGAATCAGAAATGTGCTGGAATGCTGGCCTTGGAGCAGCCTGCGGTGGTGGAAGGGGTTGGAACAAGGGGAGCTTTGAGGTCCCCTCCAACCCAGCCCTTCCACCGTGACCCTGCACAGAGCCTTGGTGACACCCACAGGCTCTGAGGGCACGGGCTCCATAGCACCCCAAAACCAGCCTTGGAAAGGCGAGAGGGTGGCACAGGTGCTGGGTCAGTGCCGCACACTCTGCTGCAGCTTTTGGAGGATTTGCACCATTTTTGTGCGGATTTTTCATTTCCCATTGCTGCCCAGCTGATGAGACAGGAGGCAATTCCTGGAGCAGGGCTGTGGATCTTCTGGGCCAGGCTTCTCCATCTGAGAGGAGCCCTGGTGCATCTCCGCCCTGTGCTCAGCTGGGAGCGGGCAGGACAGCAGTGTGGGATGGATCCTGGTGTGTCCTGCTCCTGGAGAAGTTCCAGCTCCTGCTGGACCCCACAGCCCCCACAGAGACCCTGCCCACCCCCCGAGCCAGCACAGAAAAGCCACCAGCACTGAAGCAAAGCCACATCTGCAGCGCCAGCCACACTCAGGGCACCCTCCTGGCGGTGACACAAACCCCGAGCTCCCACCAGGAGGGTGGCAGGGGGCAGACACGGAGCTGGGGGGCTGCACACCCACCCCACCACCAGTGCAGGTTCCTCAAGGCTCTGATTCCCCCAAAATCACCTTGGGTGGATGCAGGGTGGGAGCACAGGGCTGAGCTGGGCTCAGGCCCTAAGAGAACAGGCTCAGGCTGCAGCTCCTCAGGCAAGGAGTGCCAGTAAGCCGAGCCTCCCCGGCTCGTTTGCCTTAATGAACATCTATAATTAATCAGGTGAAAGCCGGCAGAGCCAGCAGCTTCTCCCGGGGGAGAGGTTCACCCCAGAACACATCTCCCCATCCACACCCAGAGCCAGGAAGAGCCGAGCACCATTCCCACCGGGAATTCCCGGGGTGAGAGGACGTGATAAAAACAAACACCCCAGCCCTGATCTGAGGCTCGCTCAGACCGTTCACCTGAACCATACCACCCTCACGGAGAGCACAACCGCAACAACAACAACAACAACAACGACAGCACCACCAAGCCCGTGCCCGGTTTGGGGCGGGAAGGGCTCCGGGAAAGGCTCCGGGAAAGGCTCCCAGGGAGGGAGGGAAGCACACGGGAGGCGCAGGGCACGGGCGGGCAGCAGGGCACGGCCGCAGGGACACAGCCAGGCGGGAGGGGCACCGGGGCAGCACACCCGAGCTCAGCACGTACCGCTGGCGCTTCCCGTGCTGGCGCCCGGTCCGGGCGACGACACCACGGCGCGGTACGTGGGCGGCGGAGGGGGCGGCGGGGTCCCTCTCTGGCCCGCCCCAAAATCTTTGGGAGAGGCGACGGGCTCGGCGGAATCGTCCTTAACGTGGGGCTGCTCGGGGAGCTTCTTGGGAGCGTCTTCCAGCTGCAGCGGCGAGGGCAGCGGGCGGGGAGGCTCGGCCGGGGCGCTGGCCGGGCTGCCCGCCGGGGACGCCGCCTTGTCCCGGGGCGACAGCTCCGGAGGCGCGTTCTCCGGGGATTGATCGGAAAAATTGACCCACTTGTCTTCCGCCGTGGCAGCGGCAGATTTGGGGGACGGCACGGGGCCAAAAATGCTGTCCAAGTCATTGATGGACGGGAGTTTGTCCCGTTTGGGCTCTGCGGCTGCTGCCTGGTCCCCTCCTGCGGTCAGAGGAGGTTTATTTTACACCGGGCGTTAGGAGAGGGCTGCGCTACTCTCTACGGGCTCTAGGCTCTAAAATCACCTTTTCTCATCTGTTTTTATATAATTCATGGGCAAGAACGTTTCCAGCACAGCCAGGTGCGACATGGAATGAATCCCGCGGGATCCAAAGGCTGGAGGAGGGAGCATGCACCACCACGAGCCAGCACTCACAGCCAAGAATCCCAAATTCACAGCCAAGAATCCCAAATTCACAGCCTTTTGTGTCCTCTAAACCACATCACGTCCTTATCAGCAACTCTGATTTATCAGCAGGTACCAAAGGTGTGCACTCAGCGCTCCACTCTCTCCATATATATATATTTATAAACACTCAGGTATAAATACATATATTCAGACATGCTGGTTGGACACTGCTGGAGTCTGGGCATGCAGCACAGGATGCACACGGGGAGTGTATTCCAGCCACGGGGAATGCATCCAGCCACAAGCAGGAACAGGTCGGAATTTTAGGGCACAGGTTGAGATTTTAGTGCACACACAGATGGGGATTTCAGGGCTCTGCTCACTGAGCCACCACACAGCAACACTCCCACCTGACTCCAGAACCACCACAGATCCACCAGCCAAGCATTTCACATCCAGGGAAGGGAGAGCCTGACACTAAATGCCCTCTGGGCTCCTCGTGGCAGCATCACCCCATCCCTGCTCCTCTGTTTTGGGATCCACATTTAAGGTGGGGGGGATAAAATGGGGATTTGCTGAACCAGACAAAACCAGACCTCAGCCACTTGCTTCACAAATACACAAGGCACAGCCCAGCAAATGATCAGGCATTTGCTGCTGGGAATGGATGGATGGATGGACATGGACACCCTGCCAGCCTGGAAAATCGGGGTTTGGGAGCACAGATGAGATGGGGATGGACAGAGCAGGGGGCTCCTCGTGGCTCAGGGGTTTCACCCCGAGGGGCTCTGGCTGTCCCCACCAGCCTGCCCTGCTCAGACCCTGCTTTCCCACCAGCCAGCACCATGAATTATATGCCCGGAAGCAGCGCCTGCTGTCCTCTGGCTGCCTTCAACACCTTTCCATCCCTGCCCTCGGGCTGCCCCTCATTCCCAGCACCATTTCCCTTCCCTGCCCAGGGCTGCAGGGTCAGGGGGGCTTTTCCCACCTCTCAGCAGGGATTTGGGGGCAGGGAAGGCAGGAGCAGCTCCTGCCACAGGCAGACCCTGCACAGCTCTGGTTTCTCAGCACAGGCTGTGCAGGGCTCTGGAACTGGGAATATATCCTGGTTTTCAGCAGGATGTTGAAGCTAATCCTGCACTGCATTCCCAAAGGCAGGGATGGTGTAAAGAACATTAATTTCACCAGGGTGAGACCGACTTGGGAGGCAAAACCATCTTTGTGCTGCTTCTACTGCAGCAGCCACTGAGACACCTCAGGGCTGGGGCTGCCCCTGGATCCCTGGCAGTGCCCAGGGCCAGGCTGGACACTGGGGCTTGGAGCGGCCTGGGACAGGACAGAAATTCCTCCCAGCCCAGCCCAGCCCGGAATTCTCTGAATTCCAAGGGCAGAGGATGCACAGGGACCAAATCCGTGCCCAAACTGCGGCCACGGGGACAGGGACCTGTCCCCCAGAGCTGGGGATGGGAGCTGTCCCTCCTGGCGTCCCCCCAGAGCTGGGGATGGGATGTGTCACCCCCAGTGCCCGCCCCCGAGCCGGGGCTGTCCCCGTGTGCCCGGCGCCCCCCGGAGCCGTTACCGATGGCCGGGGGCAGGGGGGAGCCGGTGCGCGGCGGCGTGGCCGGGATGTTCTTCGGGGGGAGCGGCGGAGGGGCTGGAAGAGAGCACAGAGAGGAGAGAGTTCAGCCGGAGAGCAGCAGGGACAGCCCGCGGGATGTCCGGGAAAAGGGGACGAGGCAGGGATGAGTGTCCAACCTGGCCTTGGGCACTGCCAGGGGTCCAGGGGCAGCCACAGCTGCTCTGGGAATTCATCCCATCCCTCCCCATCCTCACAAGGAGGAATTCTTCCCAACATCCCATTAATTCCTTCCCAACACCCCATCCCTCCCTGCCCTCTGGCAGTGGGAAGCCATTTCTGCCGGGTTTGATGGAATTTTCCCCCTTTTTTTACATCTGCTGTTTCAACCCCCTAAATTAGCATTTTAATTAAACCTGGATCCTCCGAGGCACGGAGCTGCCTCCGCCTTTCTGCCGTGCCCATCCCACGTGGATCCAGGATGTGGATCCGGGATGGGCAACGCTGGGGCTGATTAACAGCGGCTAATTAACCAGCTGTGCTTTACAGGGGCATTTCTGCACAGGAAAGGGCTCCGCAGCTGCCCCGGGCAGAGGGAAAGCTGCAATAAAAACCCGGGACTGGGGCTGAGCTGCTCTCCCTGATGTTATCCTGGAAAAACCGGTGCTTCCCACTTTTCCAGCCAAGTGACCTCGGCATGAACGTGCAGGATCAGGATCCACCCCACCCCTGCACCCCTTATCAGTCCCATTCCCTCCTCCACCCCACAGTGCTGTCACCCAAGCCAAACAAAGGGGGAAAAAAAATCTCCTTTAATTTAAAATATTGTGGAACTGCACAGCCTGGATGAGGACAGCTCAAATCTTTGACCTGATTTCTGGATATATTAATTTATTTTCATGGTCACTTACTTCCAGTTGGAAAAGGTCTTGGAAGTTTTGGGGACTCTACGTTTGTGTTGATGGGCTGGACTGACCCCCATATCTCAGGCTGGTCCAGAGCAGCTGAAAAATCAAAACCAAACATTTGAAAGCAATGAATAACCCAAATATTTTCTTCCCATCACCCAAACACACAGATGAGACACTGAGGCTCTGGGAAAAGAGGGCCCAGACAGTGACAGAAACCTCATTAATTAAGGACAGGGGGTTCTGTAACGGTGGATAATTAAAATCCTGTCTGATTTTGAAGAAGGACGTGCAATTAGTTTGACACTTATGCTGCTTGACAAACAAAACAATGCCAGGGATGGATTTGGAGACTTATTATGGGAAGGAAAACATTGTATTGATGGCCAAAGTGGTCTGGAATTTTAGGATATGCAAACAAAAAAACCCCATCAGGTAGCAAAATTAAAAGATAATTGTAATCCCAGAGAATAAAGGGGGGGGGGGGGAAGAAGATATTTTTGTATATAATTTAGATTTCTTGGAGTTTTTGTGCAGAGAACTGCTTGCAAACGTTGCTTTGATTAAAAGAATTAACTGGAGGCGTTAATGACGGGACATAACGAGGGCAGTGGCCCTCCAGGAGGAGGAGGAGGAGGAGGAGATCTCTGGGAAGAACCCGCTCCAGGGCATGGATGGGGTTGGTTTTGGGGAAAACAAGTCTTGCAAGGTTCCTGTGCTTTGGGAAAGCTGGGAAAAACCAGATTTGGATGGAAGCAAAGTGTCTCTGTGTTAAAGGAAGGAAAAATGACATTTTGAGATGGCATTTCCTAGGCATGGAGGGGTGCAAGGCTCGTCCAACAGCAGCCTCCAGAATCCTGGGTGGAGTTAAACCTGCTCCAGGGTGAAGGTTTGGCTGGAAAACACTGAGTTTTCATGTTCTTGAGCTGTTCCCTGTCAGGATCTCTCCCAGACCTCATAATTAACTAATTGACTTAAGCACTTGCTGTGTTTCCACCCAGCCTGAATTAACCCTGGACATGGTCACCTGTCCTTCAACCCCTGCCTGGGCTCCTTCCTCCTCCAGCAGGAGGGCTGGGAACTGTCCAGCTTGGAGAAGCCCTCAGAGCCCATGGAACTGCCAGTTCCACCCCTGACCTTGTCCCCAAGTGCCACATCCACACAGCTCGGAAACCCCTCCTGGAACGGGGACTCTGCTCCTGCCAGGGCTGGAGAACCTTCCCAGATCCCTGACAGGAGATGCCACCGTGGCCCAAAGTCACTCACCATGTCCCCAAACTCACCCACCATGGCCCCAAAGCCACCATGGTTCCAAAGCCACCCACCAAGGCCTCAAAATTGCCAAGGCCTCAAAATCGCCCTGTTACTAAATTCACTCACCAGGTCCCCAAATTCACCCACCACAGCCTCAAACTCCCTTGCCCCAGCCCCAAACTCACTCTGTCCCCAAACTCAATCACCAAGTCCCCAAACCCACTTGCCGTGCCCCAAACTCACCCACCATGGGCACAAAATCCCTTGCCCTTTCACCAAACTCACCTGTCCTGGCCCCAAGCTCACCCTGTCCCCAAAACTCCCTCACCCCGACCCCAAACTCCCTCACCCCAGCCCCAAACTCACCCTGTCCCCAGATTCAATCACCAAGTCCCCAAGCTTACTTGCCATGCCCCAAACTCACTCATCCTGGCCCCAAACTCACTCATCCTGGCCCCAAACTCACCTGCCCTGGGCTGAAGCTCACCAGGTCCCCAAACTCCCTCACCCCAGCCCCAAACTCACCAGGTTCCCAAGTTCCCTCACCCCAGCTCCAAACTCACCAAGTCCCCAAACTCAATCACCAAGTCTCCCACACTCACTTGCCATGCCCCAGACTCACTCAGCCTGGCCCCAAACTTATCCACCATGGCCCCAAACTCACCAGGTCCCCAAACTCACCCACCCTGTCCTCAAACTCACCCACCATGGCCCCAAAGTCACTTGTCATGCCCCAAATGCCCTCACCCCAGCCCCAAACTCACCCTCCAGCTTGGCCTCCTCAAAGGCCGACTCCAGCGGGGGCCCGAAGAGCGGGGCCAGTGCCGCAGGGTCCTCCCCGGCCTTCTTGCTGTGGGGAGAGAGCACAGCGGCCATGAGGGACAGGCCGGGGTTTGAGGGGTGAGGGAACACAGAGCAGCCATGAGGGGCAGGTTTGGGTTTGTGGGGTGAGAGAGCACAGAGCAGCCATGAGGGGCAGGTTTGTGGGGTTAGAGGAGCACAGAGCAGCCATGAGGGGCAGGTTTGTGGGGTTAGAGGAGCACAGAGCAGCCATGAGGGGCAGGTTTGGGTTTGTGGGGTTAGAGGAGCACAGGGCGGCCATGAGGGGCAGGTTTGTGGGGTTAGAGGAGCACAGGGCAGCCATGAGGGGCAGGTTTGGGTTTGTGGGGTGAGAGGAGCACAGAGCAGTCATGAGGGGTCGGTCTGTGGGGTTTGTGGGGTGAGGAAGCACAGAGCGGCCATGAAGGGCAGGTTTGTGGGGTGATAGGAGAACAGAGCAGCCATGAGGGGTCGGTCTGTGGGGTTTGTGGGGTGAGAGGAGCACAGGGCAGCCATGAGGGACAGGCCAGGGTTTGAAGGGTTTGTGGGGTGAGAGGAGCACAGAGCAGCCATGAGGGACAGGCCTGGGTTCTGACCCCATCTTTGAGACAAACACAAATATTTTTGAGGATGTTTTGTACCCCAGACCAAGGAGGAGCTTGGCAAACATGAGGTTTCAGGTGGGGACAAGGGAAAGGAGCAGCACCCCAGTGCCAACCCTGTGGTGCCACAGCAGCTGCTGGGACACCGAGTTGCTTTGGGATTAGTCAAAACTTCATGGAAAAGAATTTTAAAAATAAAAACTTGAGGTCTGGGCCATGCTCTGCTCCAACACACCTTGAGCTGACCCCTGGAGCTGCACAGGGCATGTTCCCAGGGAGATTTGGCTTCATTCCATAAAAACTTGCATGTTTGCTGTCCTGAATCAATACATCCCCCACCCAGAGCTTGGCCTGCTCCCTATGGATCAGGCTCAAGGTGCCTTCCAGCAGGGAATGTCCTTGGGAAGCAGGGATGGGCACTGAGCATCCCAACCACCACCAGCCCCTCAGTCCTGCCAAAATCCTGGAATGGTTTTGGGTGGAAATACCTTAAATCCCATCCCATTCCACCCCTGCCATGGCAGAGACACCTCCCATGGTCCTGGGTGCTCCAGCCTGGCCTTGGCCACTGCCATAATCCAGAGGCAGCCAGAGCAAATCTGGGAATTCCATTCCTCCCCCTCCCAGGGAACAATTCCTTCCCAAAACCCCATCTGCCCCTCCAGCTTCCCGTCCAGCAGAACGCAAATGGGAATTTCCCAGCCCCAGATGGGATGAGGGCCCTGAGCCTGGGATGGTCCCAGCAGGATGATCTGCACTGACCTGGCGGGGTCTGGCGTGGGCGTGGAGCGCCGGGGCCGCGTGATCTCCTCACCTGGGACACGACAGGACAGACAGGGATGAGAGTCAGAGCCATTCCCACCCCAGAGCATCCCCCTGGCCCCCAGAGCCCCTGCTGGCAGGGGGGTCACACCTGATGTCCCACCCACCCTGCTCTGCGGGGATCCTGGCAGCAAAAATCTGCTTTAACTCCAATTTATTTCTGTACAGAGCTGAATCAGGGAACTGCTCTGCTGCAGATGTCCCCCACACCTTCTCCAGGGAAAGCTTTTGGGAGCCACCAGCTCTGCAGGATCACTTTAAACCAAATTTAACTCCCCCCTTTTCCCACCCCCACTCCCCAAACCCCCCAGCAGGTGCAAGGAGTGCTGGTTTGATGGACTGCAGGAGATACTCACTGGATAAATTCCTTTTGATCGTCCCCTGGAAGGAGAAACACAGGGATCAGTGGCATGCACAGGTACAGGGGTGTGTGGCAGCTGTCACCCCAGGAGCAAAGCAGCCCAGCAGAGGTGGTAGGAGCTTCTGAGGGGACATTTCCTGCAGGAGCCTGAGCTCCAGGGAGCAGAAAACCCTGTACAAAATTCCTGAGCCACACAAAGCCACTGCTGGCAGCTCTGCTGTCCCCAGTGCCACATGCACAGGGGTTGGGAATGGGCACATCCACTGGGAATGGGCACTCTGCACTGACATGGGCAGCTGTGCCAGGGGCTCGTGGGGCAGAAGCCAAACTCTCCCAGCCATGGGAATGGGGACACCCCAGAGCCAGAGCGTGTTCTCCAGGGATCCCCATCACTGAGGGCCCCCTGTGCTATCGCTGGGTGTCACTAACATCTTTTATGAAAAATCTTTTCTTTAGGATTTTTCCTCCTGAGAAGCTGAGAGGCCTCAGGAACAAAATGCAAACAATGGTTATCTGCTGCTGTGGAATGCAACAGGTGCATCTGGGATTGGGCTCATGGGGTTGTTTCTAATTAATGGCCAATCACAGTCAGCTGGCTTGGACACAGAGCTGAGCCACCAGCCTTTGTTATCATTCTTTCTATTTCTATTCTTATCTTAGCCAGCCTTCTGATGAAATCCTTTCTTCTATTCTTTTAGCATAGTTTTAATATAATACATGTCATAAAATAATGAACCAAGCCCTCTGAAACATGGAGTCAGATCCTCGTCTCTTCCCTCATCCTCGGACCCCTGTGAACACCATCACAACTGGGGTGACACAAGGGGCTGTGTGGCACCCCTGGCAGCTGTCCCCACGCCCTGTGACACCCCTGGCAGCTGTCCCCACGCCCTGTGCCCCCCCAGAGCCCAGCAAGGACAGGGACCCCCGTGACCCCATCCCAGCTCTTACCGGGCTGCGCCGCTGCGGTCAGCGAGAGGGGAGAGAAGAGACACCTGGTCAGAGAGTGACACGTCAGCACCCCAGGGCCCAGCTGCCACCGCCACACCTCGTGGGTCACCCTGGGACAGCCCCCCAGGGGAACCCAAGGCCTGGGAAATGGGGGGGATTTCCCTCCTGGAAGCTGAGTTCTCATGGAGAAACCCCAGTGGCACCAGGGATGGGTTTCCTGCCTTCTCCTCCCTTTGGATGCACCCCAATCCAGGCAAAACTGAGCTCTCACACACCTGGTCCAAATTCTTGGACCCAAACTACATCCCCAAAGCACCCTCAGAGCCAAGCCCAGCTCTATACATTCTATTTTAAAATGCTCTAAGTCAGCGATAAAGGAAATTAAACTTCATTCTAGAAGGGCAGGATTTGTTATTTGCTTTTGGCATTTCAGCTCTAGAGACAGGACAAGAGCACACACAAAGCTGGGTTAAAATATTCCAGGAGATAAAAATTACATTTCTTACCGGACTTTTCCTCTAAAAGAAGGCAGAGAGAGAAAAAAAAAGAAGGAATGAGAAGGTGAGGGATTTTTTTAATGAAGAGGAATCAAAGATTTGTGTCAGGTTAAAGACAAAGCAGAGGGACAGGAGTGCTCCAGCTTCACCCCTCATGTGGGAGACTGGAGGGATAGGGAGCATTTGGAAATGGAAAAGTTGTGTCTGAGCCATTTTAGGGGGAGAATTTAATTGTTTTATCATGACAGGCCCTGCTGGCCATTCCCAGTTAAGGCACCAGAATTCCCAGTCCAGAGGGCTGGGAACGATGGTGAATATGGACACAGCCCCTGGCACAGAGCTGCCCAGAGCAGCTGTGGCTGCCCCTGGATCCCTGGCAGTGCCCAAGGCCAGGCTGGAGCAGCCTGGGATGGGGGAAGGTGTCCCTGCCATGGAATGGGATGGGATTTGGGATGGGGTTTTAGGTCTCTCCCAGCCCAGTCCATGGGATTTATGATCTCCCTCCCAGCAGTTCCAGAGCAGGGCTTTGTGGCTGGTTTGGGAGCGAGGACAAGCCCAGGATGAGGGCAGGGAGCTGGCAGTGAATGCTGGAGTTCCTGTGGATGCCTGGCAGTGAATCCTGGCATTCCTGCAGGTTCCTGCAGGCAGCTCCTGCCCGGGGCTCTGGTGCTTTCCTGGCCCATCTGCTCCCTTGGCTGCATGTCCTGGCTTTGGGATCCTCCTGCCCAGCCTCAGGGGCTTTTCCCTGAGCACATCCCAGGGAGGCTCCAGGCCAGCCCCAGGGATCCCCTCCAGCCCAGCACCCGAATCCCTCAGCCCACCCCACACTGGGATCCTCCTCACCCCTTCCCAAACCCCCCAACCTCCGCAGGAAAAACACCACGGGAAAAGGGAGACAAAAATCCTATTTGGTAAAAGGCACATTCTGCAAGAATTTGGTTTTCCTAATATTATCATCAATATTAAATTGTTCATTTTGAAGTTGGTCCCCCCCCGCTTTTTTTTGTGCTTCCCAAAGCACCCAGCTGCCATTTCTAATCCTGAAATGGCAAACGGGAGCTCCCTGGTTGGGAAGCAGAAACAAAGCACACGGATTTTGTTTGACTTTGGCTTGGAGAGCCATTCACACTTCAGATCCAGGTTACTTATAAAACATGGAAAGCTCTGTCTGGGAAGTCACTTCAGCCCACACCAAAACCTCCTGAAAGCCCAGAATCCAATCTTTTCATGGCTGAACAGATTGGGATGAGCCAACAGGAATCTTAACAAGCCTCAGGAAAAGCAGAGGGGGATGGACTTTATGCCAGGATGGACTAAGGAAAAATGACCTTTCCTTCCAGGAACCCAGATTCACCTCCAGGGTGGGAAACATCCCTCTAAAATCCCATGGAAAACCCATTGAGATTCAGGGCAAGACCCTGAATGATGATGATTGAAAATTCCCCTTGATTGAAATTCCCCTTTTTCCTCATTGAAAAATTAGGGGGGAAAAAAATCAGAATAATACATCCTGATCTGATTTATGAGCAGGAAAGGAAATTTTTATGACATTTTGAACTGGAAACATTTCAATACATCTGAGCAACACCTGCAGACCAGACCCCAAAATAAGGACACCAAAGCCAAGTGGAACATCAGCTCCCACCGAGTTTGGGGTGATCCCAGCGCACCACCACTGCCACAGTGCAGCTGGTTTGCAGCTGCCAGATAAATTTGGTCATACCAGACCTCACCAGCTTAGAAGTAAAACGAATCTCCAGACAAGGCAAGGATAGGTTGGATTCAAACCAAAGGGGGACCTGCAGCCAGCCCCATCTGATCCTAAATGCAAACACACCACTGGCTGAGGGCCTGGGTAGTGCAGAGATCCCGACCTATCAGCTATCCATAGAAATTTTGAATCCCCTATAAAAGGGGGACTCTTGGCTGGACAATGAACCGCAAGGTGCAAATGGAGCAGAACTGATCCCAGGGACAGAGCCCGTGCCCGGCCGTGCATTTTGGGGCCATTTTGGTTCATCTTGGGTGCAGCCCTGGCTGGGCTCTGGTGCTGCCCAAGGTGGATCCATGGAGAAGATCCCTGGAATCAATCCCTGCTTTATTCTGGGACTCTGCCCAGCCTCTGCTCCAGGGCAGCCTGCACGAGGCATCAACATCACCAAATTTATCTGGCAGCTGCAAACCAGCTGCACCAGGACACACCAGGGGCCGGGCAAGGCCGGGCAAGGCCAGGCAAGGCCGGGGCACTCACCACGGGGGATGGAGAAAGTGCAATGTTGCCGATGGAGGCCTTGAGCTCGTCCACGGTGGCGGCGCTGCGCAGGACATCCTTGGCCTGCAGGGGCTTGATCTTGATGTTGAATTTCTTGTGCGCCTCCTCCTCCTCCTCCGACTCGCTGGAGGAGTAGAAGTGCTTTCCTTTGGTAGGTACAGCTCAGTTAAGGAATTTTCCTTCCTCAGTGTTCTGAGCTTGCTGGAGAGCAGGATTCTGGCAGTCCCAAAATGCTGACCCCAAAATAGGGGAGGAAATCCTGTGCTGGGCCTGTCACTGCTGCATCCCTGTGCAGCCAGAGCATGAGGAACTGCTGCTCTCAGGGATAAATCCAGCCCAGGGCTTGGTTTATGAATCCATGTCTGGATTTCATGGGAGTTGTTCAGGTTGGAAAAGCCCTACGAGATAATCCAGTCCAGCCATGCCCCAGTGCTGCCCCAGGTCCCCAAGTGCCACATCCACATGGATTTTAAATCCCTGCAGGGATGGGGACTCCACCCCTGCCCTGGGCAGCTGTTCCAATGTCTGATCACCCTTTTCCATGGAGAAGTTTTCCCCAATATCCAACATAAACCTCCCTTGGAATTCGAGGCCACTCCTCCTGCTCCTGTCCCTGCTCCCACCTCCTTGTCAAGAGGCAGAAGCTCCTCCCTGACCCTCCTTTTCTCTGAGATAATCACAGACATTTTGGTCTCCATGGAGCATCCCATGGGATGTTCCCCCACTCCTCATTTCACAGCAGTGAGTCAAAGGCAATGCAAATGCCTCAGGTGATTCAGCTTTATCTGTGGAGAGCCAGCTCCAAATGGAAATCAAAAGGTGGAAATAAAGAATTATAATTAATAATAAATACTAACAGTGAAATAAAAAGAGCCAGAGGGCTGCCTGTGAGCCCAGCTCCTGTTACAGGCTGTAACCCAAGAGGCAAAGCCAAAACCAAAGGATATATCCTGGTTCCTCGGGTCGGATGCTGTATCCCTCCTCATCCAGCTCAGGGGAGTTCTAGATAGGCAACAAAACAAAAAAAAAAGAAAACCCAAACAGGAAAATGAGGACTGTTCATTCCTGGAAAGCTGGAGCAGCTCTTCCCTCCTGTGGGAAAGGATGTCCTGCACAGCCCAACCCTCTGGGGCCACACAGGGCACCTCAAATTCCACAATTCATTTTGCAGAAGGAAAAGCTTTAATCCTTGTTGAGGATTCAAAGTTTTCTCTGGCTAAACTGCAACGTCCCATGGGCCAGGACAGAGCTCCCCAGAGCCACCTCATCCCTGGGAATTCTGGCTGAGCTGCAGGTATGGAATTGGGGTCTGGACAGAGCTGATTTCACCCAAAGAGCCCAAAATAGGTGTGGAAAGAGCCTGGGGTTCCCATGGGATGCAGCTGGGGACAGGGAAGCTCCAGGGGACACTTACATATCTGTCCCAGTCGATCTCTGCATAAAATCCATTTGGGGCTCCGTTGGTTTTCTTCTGGAAAGGAAAATTCCCACAGTTCAAATAGAGGAAGCAGGAGGAGAGCACATCCTGTAGCAGGTGCTGTTATCCCACACCCACAGCACAAACCCAACAGCATTCACCATCTCTACAATCTCCCATTCCAGGGAGATGAAAGGAAGGGGGGGGGTTGAAAATTCCTTAGGTGGACATCCAACATTCCTTAAGGAAAAGTGAGGAAAGGGTCCTCCTCCCTGTGCTGGGATCTCCCAGCCCAACACCAATCAAGTGGGGAAACTTCTCAGGAAACATTTCCTGGGAGATAAAAACCCTTCCCCAAGAAAGAGCAATCCCAGGAAGGCTTCAGATCCCATTATCCCACATGCCAGGTGCTGTGAATTCGGGATGGAACAGTGGGAAGGGTCTGAGATGAGTCCATGCCATGAAACACCAACACACACAGGAACTGCTGCTTGGCATCAAGGGAATTCCATTTGGAAGAGGCTCCAGGCATCTCTCACCTCTGGAACGCTTCCCTGGCTGGCTCTGGGCACCCAAACCCACCCAAAGTCCCACGGCCACCACGATTTTGGGCACCTGAATGGGACAACCCAGCTCCCTTGAGCTTCCAGAGGGACCATTCCCATCCCAGCTGCCTCCAAGGGGCTGGCAGGATGCACTCCCTGGTCCAGGGCTGGGTGCAGCTCCTCACCTCCACACTCTGGGTGGACAGCTCCCTTGGAGCTCAGCTGAGGAGGGAAAACCTCCCCTGGGTTCTGTTTTGTGGGAATTCTGGTTGCTGCTCCAGGGGATTCCTCCTTTTCCCCCATCCATTTGTGTTTAACCCCATTTCCACAGGCCTGGCTGACCCTGAAGGGATTTTCCTGCACTCTGGGTTCCAAACCAAGGGGGGCTTCCCTGTTTTCCACAGCCCTGTGGGAGCTGGGGGCCGAGCTCAGTTTTCCTTACCCCGTTTTTATTTCCTCCTTCCCGCGTGCCCTCGGCTTTGCTATTGGAGGTTGGATCATTGGGAAGAGGGCTGGGCTGCTGCAAGGGTGGGGTGGCACAAAAAGGGTTAAAACAGCTGCTCCTTGGCTGGCTTTTGGGGGTTTTCTTTTTAAGGGCACAAAACTGAGTTTTAGGAAGCAAGGAACGTGGATTTGCCAGGAAAGGAAGGCTCAGCTCTGGCTCCACCAGGATTGAAGGTGGATTTTCCCGTGGGCTCTATTCAGCAGTCAGGATTTGCATTCTGGCCACTCCAGAGGCTGCAAAAATTATGTGTGAAAGGGTCTGGAGGATGAAAAATTATATTAAACTTCTCCATCGCCAGTCCCTCTACCTCAAACACCTCCAGGAACTTTGTTTTGTCCCCTAAAAATTGCATTTCTGCGTCCTTGGAGAGGACACCTGAGGTCCCTCTGCCCACACCTGGTGAGGAAAAGCTGCCCATGGGATTTCTGCTGGAACAGGGAACAGCCTGGGGATATTCCCAGAACTAAAATTGGAAAAACCTCCAGGATCATCCAGCCCAAGCTGTGCCCATCCCCACCCTGTCACTAAGTGACACATCCAGGTGTGGACACCTCCAGAGATGGGGACTCCAAACCTCCCTGAACACCCTTTATGCGGAAAAATTCCTCCTGATAGGCCCCCTAAACCTGCTATCTATTAATTGATCCAACCTAAACCTGCTATTTATTAATTTATCCAGCCTAAACCTGCTCTTTATTAATTTATCTCTGCTGAATAGAGCCCTGCTGAAGGAACTACTTTTACTTTCATCTCTATTTCCTAACAAGCAGCTTAAAAACACAGAGCCTGCCCAAAGCCAAGGATTTTGGGTCAGACTGGGGGAAAAACTAAAATTATTTCTTGCAAGGAGCAGCTTGGCCCACAAATTTTTATCTTTTAAAAGATACCCCAGCACTGCTCTCCCTGCTGAGCCTCAAGGGGCTCATCTTTATTTTGAGGTGGAACTCTAAAAATCTGGATTTCCTGAAGAAATAAAGCCCAGTTTGAAGGCAGAATATTTTTTATATCAAACACTAAAGGAGACAGGACCCATTTCCTACCCAGCTCTAGCAGGGACATTTCAGTCTAACACCAGGAATAAAAGCAGCAATGATTAAAAGGAAAAAAAACCAAACCAACAAACCACAAACATCTCCTTGTTTTCAGGTTAATATAGAAAATAAAAATAGAGGCTGGAAGCAGCTGCTCTGGCAATGAACTCCTCAGGCAGCAAATCTGGCCCAAGCCAATTAACAGGGGTGGAAAGGAGGATGAGGAGCTGGGCTTTAGCAGGACACCTGCTCCCTGTGCCCCTGTGCTCCTCAGGACTCCCTCCGTTGGTGTTTTTATAGCAAACCTGGAATTTGCCTTTTTTTAAACATTTATTTTCTATATTAAACAGAAAACTGCTCACAAATGCTGATGGTGGTGGGAGGGGAGGTGACACTGGGCAATACTCACGATGCCATCCCTGTCTGGTGACCCTCTGGAAAGAACAGAAAAAGGAGCTGTGTTAGTGCCCAGACCACACCCAATTAACTCAGGGAAATGAATTTTTAAATTTTAAAATGAATTCATGGCAGCAAAACCTGGAGTTGTCAGCACATCTGGGTTACCTGAACCTCATGGAATCCACACAAGGTCACGGATTTTTTTCCCTCGTGTTATCAGCTGATAATTGTTAGGTTTGGGAGGAAATGAAGTGCTGGGGCTGGCAGTGTCCCAGCTGGCTCCTGCACCATCCCACAGCCACATCCCTGCCCGTGTCCATCCCCTGCAGGGGACAGGAGTCCCACTGGAGGAACTCCAGGCTTTCACTGCGCCAGAAGGACAGACACTGCTCTGCCGATGCACGGCAGCTGCCGGGGCTCCCCCGGACCCTGATCCCGGCTGCCGATGGGATTCGTGATCGGGGCCGGCTCTGCAGGGATGCCGGGACTCAGGGAATGCCAATGTCCATGGGTGCAGGCGGGCTCCTCCCGCACATCCCGGGCTCCCGCACCCCAGGGAAGCGCCAGGGCTCACACTGGCTGGGGAACCAGGGAACCCGGCTGGGAGCTCCTGCTTCCACAGGGAATAACACCGGCCCGGAAAGGTCTCCAATCAACCCATGCTGTGTCCCATCTCTCCCATTCAGGCTCCATCTCCTTGCACAAAATTCCCTGAAATCCTTTGGGAGTGGCAAAAATCCCTTTGCTGTTATGTTTCCCCCTCGCTGCATGATCCCCATCACAGGAGGTGTCACCTGCTGCTCCCATCCCGGCTGGAATTGCTGGGGAGACCTTCCCCAGGTCCAGCAGAACCATTCCAGACCCAGCAGCGGCTCCAGGGACCCCGGCGAGGTGTCCTGGGAGGGAGGTGGCCGGGGGTGGCCGCAGGGTGTGGCAGATGCCACCATCCCGGCCTTCTCCCGCTCCATCCCCTTCATCCCTGCCTTCTCCCGCTCCATCCCCTTCATCCCGGCCTTCTCCCGCTCCATCCCCTTCATCCCTGCCTTCTCCCGCTCCATCCCCTTCATCCCGGCCTTCTCCCGCTCCATCCCCGCCTTCTCCCGCTCCATCCCCTTCATCCCTGCCTTCTCCCGCTCCATCCCCGCCTTCTCCCGCTCCATCCCCTTCATCCCGGCCTTCTCCCGCTCCATCCCTGCCTCTTCTCTCCCTCCTTTTCTCTCTCGGTTCCATCCCTGCCTTCTCTCCCGGTCCTCTCCCGGTTCCATCCCTGCCCTTCTCTCCCTCCTCTTCTGGTCCCATCCCTCTCTCCTGTCCCGGTTCCGTCCCCGCTGCTGCCGGCGGGGATTTGGAGAGCGCCCAAAGCCCCCGGGCCGTGGCCGCGCCGTGACCCCGCCGTGCTAATCACGGCTGCTGCTGCTGCTAATTGCAGCGCGCTCCGGGCTGGCCCCGCCGCGACCTCCGCGGCTGCCGGGGATCCCTCCGGGAACAGCGGGAACACCGGGATTGGGATGGGATGGAGGGAGCGGCGGGATTGGGATGGGGATGGAGGGAGCCACGGGATCGAGATGAGGATGGAGGGAGCACTGGGATCAGGATGGGATGGGATGGGATGGAGGGAGCACTGGGATCAGGATGGAATGGGATGGGATGGAGGGAGGCACCGGGATTGGGATGGAATGGAATGGAGCAGCAGGATGGGGGAACAGCGGGATTGGGATGGGGTGGAAGGAGCAGCAGGGCAGGGATGGAATGGAAGGAGGGAGCAGTGGGATTGGGATGGGTGAGGATGGACGGAGCAGCGGGATCAGGATGGGGGAACAGCAGGATTGGGATGGGATGGGGTGGGATAGGATTCATGGGATGGGATGGGATCCATGGGATGGGATGGAAGGAGCACAGGGACTGGGATGGGATGGGATGGAGGGAGGGAGCACCGGGATCGGGATGGGACGGAGGAAGCAGCGGGATCAGGGATGGAGCAGAGAGAATCCCGGCGCTGGATAAGGCAGTGCCCAGCCCCGGCTCCAACAGATTCCCAAGGGGAGGAGAAGCAAAGGAGCCTCGCTCCTGCCCATGGGAATGAAGGATGGATGAGCTCACTCCCAGCTGGAGCTCCCGGCTGTCCCACAGCCACATCCCTGGGGACAGCAGCATGGCACCTCGGGGCTGCACGTCCCTCTTTGGGGATGTGCTCTGTGTGTCCCTGTTCTTTGCAGCAGGAAAAGCCCGGCAGACGTGCCAGTGCCACCAGGGCCAGGCCTGTCACCTTGGCATGGGAAACATCCAAGCAGCTCCCAGCAGGACACAAAACTGCTCAGGGGAACAAATCCAAGTGGAATAAAAGGAAAAACCTCGGAGATTCTGCTGACCATGGAACACCTGAGCAGAGCTGCAGGAGGGGACTGGCTGCTGCCTGTCCCCTGCTGTCCCCAGGACATGGTGGCACAGGCTCCTTGGCCACAGCGCTTGGGGACATCCACCCCAAAGCCCTCTGAGATCATCCAACCCAACCATTCTCAGCATTGCCGAGGCCACCTCATGTCCCCAAGTGCCACATCTGATTCTCCAGCCCCTTCCCAGCTCCCTCAGCCCCTCCTGGGGCTCCAGCCCAGGCTCGGCCCTCACACACAGCACCCCCCACCAGATGTGGGAAGAATCCAGATGTTTTCTGGGAAGCAAAATCCCTGTGCTGCACCTTCCCCAGCCACCAAACCCTGCACAAACATCTGTGTAAATCCAATTTCCACCTCTAACCAGCTCTAAAGGGCAGAGAGGAATCTGCTCCAACTCCGAGTCCTCCTTTTCCACCGCCCCCCAAAAATCCCCCACACCCTGAGAGCTCCCAGGAAATCCCAGATTTGCTGCACATGCAGGGGACAGCTGGGATGTGCCTGCTGATAAAACTGCACCCAAGGATGGCACCATCAGCCCGGGATGCCCCAGATCCCTGCCGAGGGCCCATGAAAGGCCCCCAAGCCCCAGGAACTCACGTGGAGTCAGTGTCCTTCTCTTTCCTGCGTATGCCAAAGGCCTTCCTGGTGCGCTTCTTCAGTCCTGGGGAGCAACGGGGAAAGGAATTGTTAATGCAACCCCAAAAAATCCTCCTCAGGCTCCTCACAGCCTCCAGGGCTGCAGCCCATAAATGGGGTGAGGAAAGGGACCAGCCAGGCGATCGGGGAGTCTCAGAACTGAGGGGCTGCCAGGAGGTTGGGGGGACATTTCTTTCTGACATTTATTTGTTCATTTAACACTGATTAACTCCCTCCCAGTGTGTGGGACTGTTATTTCCCACTTAATATTCCACACTCAATATTTCACAGTTATTATTTCCCACTCCATATCTGTTTCACAGCTAATATTTCCCAGTTGATGGTTTCACAGTTAATATTTCCCAGCTGATAAATATTACAGTTGTTATTTCCCGCTCCATATTTGTTTCACAGTTATTATTTTCCAATTAATTGTTCAGTTAATGCTTCCCAGTTAATATTTATTTCCCAGTTAATATTTCACAGTTAATATTTTCCACTCAATATTTGTTTCAGTTATTATTTCCCAGTTAATATTTCAGGGTGTTTTCCCGGTTAATATTAATTTCACGGATATTTTTTTTCAGTTAATATTTGTTTCACAGTTATTACTTCCCAGTTAATATTATTTTTCACATTTAATTTTTTTTTCCACAGTTAATTGTTTCACAGTCAAGATTTCCCAGATAATATTTCCCACTCAATATTTCTTTTGCACTTATTTCCCAGCTAATATATATTTCACAGTTAATATTTCCCAGTTAATATTTCCCACTCAATATTTTTCCTAGTTAATATTTCCCATTCAATATTTGTTTCCGAGTCAATATTTCCCACTCAATATTGTTTTCACAGTTAGTATTTCCCAGTTAATATTTGTTTCCCACTCAGTATTCCAAATATTTCTGTCCTGATGACTCCCTCTTCTCCCACACTGTTTGTGGGCACTGCAGAAAGGAGGAAAGCCCCTCCTGGGTGTTAAAACCCAGCTTAAACCCGAGTTTGGTTGTGCTCAGCCCTGGTTTTATCTGCTCAATGCCTGGCACCGAGGATTCCAGAGCCAGCAGGGAAATCCTGGAATTCCAGAGCCCCAGGAGCAGCAGCCTCCCCACAGCCCTTGGAGAGCAGAAGGAGCACGGTGGGCTCCTCCAAGGTTTTCCCTCTATTTGCAGAATTCCAGGATGGTTTGGGCTGCAGGGGATTTTAGAGCTCACCCCGTGGGCAGGGACACCTTCCCTTATCCCAGGTTTTCCAGCCTGTGGGATCCATGAATCCCATAAAGCCAGCTGAGCCCCACAGGCTCATCCTGCCCCATTCCTGGCTCTGCTTTCCCAAATCCATCCTTTCCCATCCCCACCAAGGCTCAGTGAGTCCCTAATAACAGAGAATATTCCCGTTTTTCTCCCCTGGAGAACCCTGCTCCCCAAATCCCAAGCAGACCCAGGGGGCTGTGAGCCCCGGGGCTGAGCTGCTCCTTGGTGTCCCCTGGAGCAGAACCCCAAAAGTGGCAGAAATGTGCTCAGAAGCTGGGTTATGTAAGAGTTCCATCTGCCTGGAGGGCTGCTGGCTCCAGGAGAGGGGAAAAAGGGATCTTTGGGGAAGGGGAAGCAAAAGGAGCTCTGCCTTTGGAGAGGGGGGCTGAGAGCAAACCCCAAAACCGCCCTGTGGGTGACACCACAGAGGGACACTGCTCAGGGGACAACCCCAGGATGGCATTTCCAGCAGCTCCTGAGCCCCTGGAGCAGGAAAATTCCCCATCTGGAGGAGCAGGGGCTGAGCTGGGGTTGGGATCTGCTCCTGAGTCTCTGGCACAGGAAAATTCCCCATCCAGAGGAGCAGGGGCTGAGCTGGGGCTGGGATCTGCTCCTCCAAACCCTAGGACAGGAAAATTCCCCATCTGGAGGAGAGGAACTGAGCTGGGGCTGGGATCTGCTCCTCCAAACCCTAGGACAGGAAAATTCCCCATCTGGAGGAGAGGAACTGAGCTGAGGCTGGGATCTGCTCCTGAGTCCCTGTACAGCAAAATTCCCCATCCAAGGATCAGGGGCTGAGCTGGGGTTGGGATCTGCTCCTGAATCCCTGGTACAGGAAAATTCTCCATCCAGAGGAGCAGACACTGAGCTGGGGTTGGGATCTGATCCTGAGTCCCTGGCACAGGAAAATTCCCCATCTGGAGGAGCAGGGGCTGAGCTGGGGTTGGGATCTGCTCCTCCAAACCCTAGGACAGGAAAATTCCCCATCCAAGGATCAGGGGCTGAGCTGGGGTTGGAATCTGCTCCTCCAAACCCTAGGACAGGAAAATTCCCCATCCAAGGATCAGGGGCTGAGCTGGAGTTGGGATCTGCTCCTCCTGAATCCCTGACACAGGAAAATTCCCCATCCAGAGGAGCAGACACTGAGCTGGGGTTGGGATCTGCTCCTCCAGTCCCTGCCAGGTGCTTTCAGAGCTGAAACTCCCCCAGGACCTGTCCTGGCAAGACTCCTCCTCACAAAAACTGATCAAACCTCATCCATGAAGCTCCCAGGCCCGAGCCATGGGAATGCCAGGGGGAATTCTCCGGGCTGGAGGTGCCAGGGCAGAGCCAGCCCTGCTGCTGCCTGACCCCACCTCCGCCACAAAAGCCTCTCCAAACCCAGCAGCACCCACCTATAAACCCCTTTTTCCCTGCTGTCCCTAAGAATTCCACCTGGGAAACACAATTTGCTATTTTAAAACTCTGATTTTGTTTTTCAGCTTTTTTCTTAAGAAGGACCAACATCATTTTCTGCACCAAAAACTGAATTCTAGGAGCAAACCAGCCCCATTCCCCCATATCCAACCCTTCACCCTCCAGCCCCAGGCTGCCTCTGGACCCCCAAGTATTGATTTCTAAATTTCAATTTAAATTTTAAATATTGAGTGAGGTTTCTGGAGGGAGAATTATTCCCTTAGGAGCTTGGAGCTCATGGGGAAAACTCCTCTCCAAGAGGAAAGGCAGAGTGTGGATGCTCTTTGTGATGATTGAAGTAGGAAAAAAAATGCTTGAAATGAATTCTGCTTCATCTGTGCACAAAGATAAAATTTATCTGTGACAGACTTGGGAGCAGGGAAAGAAGGAAGAGGAGGAGGAAAATGAAATAATCACTCTTAAGTTGGATTTTTTTCTTGCTTTGGGTGTGGGGATTTTCAGAGCTGGATCATTTTTTCATGTAGGAAAATCTGAATCATTTTTTCATATAGGAAAAGCTAATTTTATTTATAAAGATTACATTTCTATAATTTTTAAAGACTTTGTGTGTGACTCAAATTGGCTGGCAATATTTTTGCTGCTTATCCTATTGGTTGGAAGGTGCTTGTGTGTGAACGTGCAAAACTTTTTATAGATGTTTACATTATTTTTTGTGGATTCTTATGGGATGGATCTTCTGTTATGACAGGTGTAACTTATTTTTCTTGGCAAGATTAGGTTGTGTAAACTGATTCTCATTCTTTGGATTCTTTCTTATGGGAATTAACTAACTGCACTTAGCTAAACCACAATTTTGTAAGGTCTTTCTTTTGTAATAGTTTTGTACGTATTTATTGTAATGTAAATAAGTATAAATATATAAAAATAAATATATAATAGTTTTACATATAAGTATTTATTAATTATATATAATAAATAAATACATAAATAATTATAAATAAATTTTGCCTACAAATAATGTAATTATTTGTAGGTAGCATCACCCTGCCTTAAAATCGAATTTACTGTGCGACTTTTGCTTTGCCCAGCACGCTCAAACCTGCAAATTGCTCCCAAATTCCTTGGGAGAGCACAGAAATGTGGGAATCCAAGCAGAGAACAACCCTGCCTGTGCTCAGCACAGCAAAACAAACTCTTGAAATCCTCAGGTATTCCCAGAGGGAAAAGCCACGCAGTAAATTCAATTCTAAGGCAGGGTAATGCTACATAAAAATAAAAATATTATAAAAGAAAAACATAAAATTGTGGCTTAGGCCTGCCACTTCAGCTAAGTGCAGTTAGTTAATTCCCATAAGAAAGAATCTCAAGAATGAGTTTACATAACAGCCTATTCTTGCCAAGAAAAATAAGCTACACCTGTCATAACAAATAATAATAATAAAAAACAATAACTATAGCCCATAAGAATCCACAAAATAACGTAAACATCTATTAAAAAGTCTTGCACATGCACCTTGTAACCAATAGGACAAGCAGCAAAAAATTACAGCCAACTCCAGTCAAAAACAAAGTCTTTGAAAACTATATCAGTTCTAGGAATAAAGAATTAGCTTTTTCCACATTAAAAAAACTGAGTCCTGTCTGCTTGAAACCCCAGCAGGCCCTAAATCCTCTCATGGCTTTGGGGCTCTGCAGGACACCCCAAAGAGCCCCCACAAGCAGGTTTGATATAAAATTGGGCATTTTTGGTCCTTGGCACACCCCAAAATCCCCATTTCCTTCCCCCCTGCAGCCCGAGGCCAATCCCACTCAGTCTTTGTTTCCCACTCAGTATTTCCCAGTTAATATATTTTTCCCAGTTAATATATTTTCCCACACTCAGCAGTAATTACTTGTTTCCCAGTTATTTCCCACTCAATATTTGTTTCACAGTTATTATTTCCCAGTTAATATTTGTTTCCCAGTTAATATTTGTTTCCCAGCTAATATTTTCCATACTTAATATCTCTCACTCAATTATTCCATCATAGTTAATATTTGTTTCCCAGATCATATTTCCAACTCATTGTTTGTTTCCTACTCAATATTTTCTTTCCCCGTTAATATTTCCCACTCAATATTCTCTTTCCCAGTCAATATTTGTTTCCCAGTTATTATTTTTCCCCAGCTATTATTTCCAAGAATTCTGTGCTCCCAAAATAATATTATTTACAATATACTATTATATATGATATCTTACACCTTGCATGTTATAGTATTTTATACTATTTTATAATATTGTATATTACCTGGTTTGTATTTTATATATTGTATTTTACAATATTTTCTATTATTTTATATTCCATGTATAGTAATTATATTAATTATTATGTATTAATTAATTTGGGGCTCTTTGAGTGTCCAAGGCCAGGCTGGGAATGACCTGGGATATTGGGAATTGTCCCCGACCTGGCTGGAATGGGATGAGCTTGAAGGGGTTTCCAACCCAAATAATTCCAGGATTTCATTATTATTATTAATTAATTATTAATATCGACTCTAATAACAAGGCACAACTTTGATGGTTTCCATAAATCTAACATTATTTCATGTATTTATTTAATTTATTTGTGGGGCTGCCTGAAGTCCTTGGTGTGCCTGGAGCAGGGGCAGGCTGGGAAATCTCATCCTTCCTGCTCCAATTTTCCCAAAATTCCTGAAATTTGCCACAAGTTAATCCCAGCTTGAGCTTTTCAATTCTTAACCAGGTGTAGGTGGAGAATTTTAAGATTTTTTTTTCCTCAGTATGTTATCTAAAAAATAAACTAAACGCAAATGACACCAAAGAAAAAAAATCAGAATTTAAAGACAAATTTAAAAGCACCAATCCCAGAAATGCTTTCCAAGGCTGGGGTGGGTAAGGAATGTTTTTCCCAGATAATTCAGGACTTAAAAATCTGCTTTTAAACAAACTTCCCATTGCCAGCAGCAATCCAGAGTAAACTGGGATGTGCTGAGGAGTTTCCCTTCCCAATCCCACGTGAGAATTCCCTGAGCAAGGGAGGAGAAGGGCAGGAATTCCCACAGGACAGCCCCAAAACCTCCGGCTCCAAGAAATAAAACGGAAAAAATTTAAAAATTTTAAAGGAAAACACTAAAATTGAAGAATTAACATGGGGAAAAATATAAAATTCAAAGGGGGGAAAAATATAAAATTAAAAGGGGGAAAAATCTAAAATTAAAAGGGGGGGAAAATCTAAAATTAAAAGGGGGGGAAAATCTAAAATTAAAAGGGGGGGAAAATCTAAAATTAAAAGGGGGGGAAAATCTAAAATTAAAAGGGGGGAAATTAAATTAAAAGGGGGAAAAATTTAAATTTAAATGGGGAAAATTAAATTAAAATGGGAAAAAATTAAATTAAAATGGGAAAAAATTAAATTAAAATGGGAAAAAATTAAATTAAAATGGGAAAAAATTAAATTAAAATGAGAAAAAATTAAATTAAAACCCCAACACCAAAAACTGATTTAAAAATCCAAAATAAATGAATTTTTGAGGGTTTCAGCAGCAAAAGCCAGCAGCTGGAAGCACTTGCAGCCCCTTTCATTCCTTGGGCAGTGCCCAGGAAGAGCGGCTGCAGCTCTGGGATTCTGCTTCGGACAAAGGCCGAGCTCTCAATGGCTGGCACAGCAAACAGGGCCACGCTTGTGCTCCTGGCAAAGGCTCCTGCCCCAAAAATCCACCTGCACAACCTCCAGGCCTCGGGGCTCTGGGGTTCGTACTCCCAAACATCAGGGGGAAAAAAAAGGAAAAAAAGAGAAAAATCACATGGATGGGCTGGTATTAAAGAAATGAGTTTGAAAATTGGCTAGTAGGGAAAATGGGAAACTTATATGAGAAAAGAAATATATATATATAATGGGAACATTTCATATATATATATATATATATATATACACACATAGGGAAAAATCTCATATTTATATATACATAGGGGAAAATTTCATATTTACATACGCATAGAGGAAAATTTCATATATATATACATATATATAGGGAAGCATTTTTATGTATATGGGAAAATTTTTTATATGTATAGGGGAAAAAATCATATATATATGGGATGAATTTATATAAATATACGGGAAATTTATATATATATATATGGGGAAAAATTCATATATATATAGGATGAATTTATATATATCTATATGGGAATTTTTTTAATATATATATGGGAAATTTTTATATATATATATGGGAATTTTTTTATATATATGTATGGAAAAATTTTTATATATATATGTGAAATTTTTATATACATATGGGAAAAATTTTTTATATATGTATGGGAATTTTTTATATATATGTATGGGGAAATTTGTATATATATACGAAATTTTTGTATATATATAGGGGAAAATTATATATACAGGAAATTTATATATATATATATACGGGAAATTTATATATATATATGGGAATTTTATATATATATATATATATGGGAATTTTATATATATATATATGGGAATTTTATATATATATATATATGGGAATTTTATATATATATATATATGGGAATTTTATATATATATATATATATGGGAATTTTATATATATATATATATATGGGAATTTTATATATATATATATATATGGGAATTTTATATATATATATATATATGGGAATTTTATATATATATATATATATGGGAATTTTATATATATATATATATGGGAATTTTATATATATATATATATATGGGAATTTTATATATATATATATATGGGAATTTTATATATATATGGGAATTTTATATATATATATATATATGGGAAAAGAATACATAGATATATATGGGAAAGAGGCAGAACTGCCAGTCCCTCCCGTGCCGAGGCAGATGGATCCTTCCTGACAGCTCTGGAGCCTCCCAACACTTCCAGGTCACTGCTCTGGGGAGGAGCTCTGCATTCCCCTCCTCCTCCCCAGCTTTTCCTTCTTATTCCTCCTCTCCAATCCCAGAACTGCCACCAACCCTGCATAAATCCCATTTTCCTTCATGGTCTCCTCTCCAATCCCAATATTGGATTGGGATTCCTGCCACAAATTCTGGGTTAATCCCATTTTCCTTCGTGCTCCTCCTCTCCCAAAACTGGGTCAGGATCCCAGCCACAAACTCTGGATAAATCCCATTTTCCTTCACGTTCCTCCTCTCCAGTCCCAAAACTGGGCTGGGATTCCAGCCACAAACTCTGGGTAAATCCCATTTTTCACTTCCAACAGCTCTTGGGGCTCAGCATCAACATTTAGGGCAGGATTTCCCCCAAATCCACGTTTTTAAGGGATGAAACCCCGCCCTGGGGAGGTCCAAGGTGAGCAGCCCTGACCTCACCTGGAATTTTCTCTCCTGCAATCCCTGGAACAGGAATGAGGCTGGTGAATCACACAGGAAATTCCTGCCTTGCCAGGAAATCCCAAATTCCTGCATTTGGGCACCAGCTCCAGATGCCCAAGGGCACATTTTAAACTGGGCTCACCCCAAGGAGGAGTTCTGCCTTTTTCTTTTTTAGGTTTTGCCATGTTTCTTTTCCCAGGTTTTGCCTCTTCTGTTGTTGCTGTTGTTTTGGGGTTTTTTGTTTGTTTTTGAACCCAAACCCAAGAGCTCCAGAGCTTTCTCCCACTTCTCTTCCAAGCTTTTAATTTCCAAGGCCTCATTCCCACAAAATTCCTCCTTGCCAGCTCAAACCCACCTGGATCAGCCCCCAAAAAATCCCAAAATTCTCCATGGACATCTCTGGCCTTGAGCACGGTGGATTTCTGATCAAACTCCAGAAAATCCCAACACTCCTGACTTGGGGCTCTGGGCATTTTCTGGGATGGTTTTCCATCCATGCCTGAATTCGTGATATTTCCATCAAACCTGCTGGTGGCTTCCTCAAATCCAAACCCCAAATTTGCCTCCTTAAATCCAAATCCCTCCAGTTTTGCCTCCTCAAATCCAAAACCCGCAGATTTTCCCAGATAATTTCCTTGCTGAGTCCTGCAGACAACCATGAGCTCATTCAAACAAAACTTACTAAAACCAGACCACCCAAAAATAAAATAAAGTCAATTTTCAACCAACGAAAAGGATTTTTGGGATGTGCCATTGATGCCTCTGGGCCCAGCAATCCAAGAATGGAGACCACCAGGGCCAAAAGATGATTCCAGAAGGATTTTCCCAGTTTGGAGGTGACCAGAGGATCCCAGACTGGTTTGGGTTGGGAGGGACCTTAAATCCCATCTCACTGACAGGACATTCCCATGGAAATTCCCCGATGACCAAACTCTCCAGATTCTAAGGAATTCCCACTCTGGGGTCTGGAGGAGCACAGGGAAAGCAGGGATGAACTTCTCCAAAGGAACCACATCTGCTCCCATCTCCCCAACATCTGAGCTCCTCCCTGAGCAGCCATTCCCAAATTCCCAAAGCCTCCCAAGGCCCTGGAGATGCAGCAGAGCATCCCCAAGGAGTCAAACCTGTTCCATGCCCAGATGTTCACCTCTGCACAGGGAGCTTCTGAGCGTTCCTCAATCCCAGAGAACATCCAAATCCTTCCAAATTCTGCTCATTCCTCAATCCCAGAGAACATTCCAAACCCTGCTCATTCCTCAATCCCAGGGAACATCCAAGCCCTGCTCATTCCTCAATCCCAGGGAACATCCAAACCCTGCTCATTCCTCAATCCCAGAGAACATTCCAAACCCTGCTCATTCCTCAATCCCAGGGAATATCCAAATTCTGCTCATTCCTCAATCCCAGAGAACATCCAAACCCTGCTCATTCCTCAATCCCAGATAACATTCCAAATTCTGCTCATTCCTCAATCCCAGAGAGCATCCAAATTCTGCTCAATCCCAGAGAACATCCAAACCCTGCTCATTCCTCAATCCCAGGGAACATCCAAACCCTGCTCATTCCTCAATCCCAGGGAACATCCAAACCCTGCTCATTCCTCAATCCCAGAGAACATCCAAATTCTGCTCATTCCTCAATCCCAGAGAACATCCAAACCCTGCTCATTCCTCAGTCCGAGGGAACATCCAAATTCTGCTCATTCCTCAATCCCAGAGAACATCCAAATTCTGCTCATTCCTCAATCCCAGGGAACATCCAAACCCTGCTCATTCCTCAATCCCAGAGAACATCCAAACCCTGCTCATTCCAGAAACCCAGTGAATATCCAAACCCTGCTCATTCCTCATGTGGTCGGATCTCCGGGGGGTTTTATCCCCATCCCAACCCTGCTGAGTGAAGCCAAGCACAGCAAATCCATGGAATGTTCCTGCCCCTCCATGGAGGTGGAGGAATTTCCATTTTTGGAGACACCTGTGACACCTTCAGTGTCCTCCAGCAAGGATTGGGGTCTGGGAAAAAAAAAAACTTTTTTTCTTGTTTTGTTTTTTTAGGTATCATTGGGATTTTTAGACACAAAAAAGAAACATTTTTGTCCCATCCCCCAGAAGAACCACAAAATATTCCATATATTAAGCACAACCTCCATAGCCACCAAAACTGCTCATCCTGCGCCGTTCCCAACCAGGGGAATTCTCTTTTTCCCAAGGAAAAGGATCCAAAGAGAATCCATGAGCCAGCTCCCTCCTGCTGGCCATGGGTGGCCTCAGGCCCTGGGCCCACCACTCCAGCAGGAAAAATTATTTAAATAATTAATTACAATGATAATTAAACCCCTTTAAGGTGCTCCCTGTGAGGAATTCTCGGTGTTTTGCTCAGGTTTAAAAGTTTCAGCTCCAGTTAAGCCAAGCTTAGTAAAACCATTGAATTTTTTGTGTTAATATTAAATAAACCACCCCTGCAAGGGACCAGGGGGATCTTGGGTTGGAGTTCCACTCTCCCACAAACCCAACCAATTTCCAACTACTTCAAAACTCAAAAAATCCCCAGGAATTATTTCTAATTCTCCAACTTCTGTTCCAGGTTTGCATCCACCACTTGGAGAAGGTTTCAAGGTGTTTAATGATTCACTTTTTATGAGTGGTGTTTAATTTTCCCCCGTGCGTGACTGGGTCATGGAAGGTGATTCCAGCTCTGCCAGAGCCCAACATCCCAGCCCTGGATCCATCCCCGGCGTGGGGCTGGGCAGTGACCAAAGCTCCTGCCAGGCCAAAACCCTCAAGGAATAAAACCAAACCCCAAAAACCCCAAACCCAAAAACCCCGAATCCCCAAAGAGCCTCAAAACCCCAATTTACTTCCCCCAAGCAGCCTCAAAACCAAATAAATAACCCAAACCAAGGCCTACAACAAGACAGCTCCAGTTTATCCACATTCATTCATCCATAAACGTTGGGATTTTGGGAGCAGGCAGGTTTTTAATGGCATTTTCCCTGCCATGACCTGCTCCTGTCGTGGGATGGGTTTGATGTCATGGGCTAAAATTAAAACCTCTTTTGCTTGTGACTCTCATCAGCACGAGGGAGAGCAGGGAAGGCTTTTCCTGGGATCTAAAGGACCCCAAACCTCATTTCCCTCACACCAAACCCAGGAGAGGCTGCTCCATGTGCCCACACGGCCGCGACAATTCCCCAAGTGCCCAGGCCAGGGGAGCATCCTAAACCCACAGAAATCCCGTGGATCTCCAGGGGAATTTGGGCAGGGGGCAGCCCCAGATTTGGGGGACACTCCAGGAATCAATTCCCCAATTTCTGCCTGTCATTCCAGGGAGCTCCTGGGCTGGAAGAGGCTCCAGCAAACCAGGCCCTGCTGCTGCCACCAACGGGCCAGAAATCCCCTGAAATCCAACAAATTCTGCTCTTGCTGGCCCTGGAGCATCCATTCTGCTAAAATACAGTTAAACCCAAGACATCCTCTCCCTGCATCCTGCTCCAGAAGGAATTAAAATGATAAATAATAAAGGAGAGCTTTACATACGGCCGAGACAGACGACAGAGGATGAAATTCCTGTCATGCCCAGAGGCTTTTCCCACACAGGATCAGACACAGCTCCCTGAAGCATCCTGAGCCCGCAGCCCATATTTCCTCCTCATCCCCCTTTTTTATGCCGAAATCCCCAATCCAGCCTCTCCTCCTCCTTCCCCCGACCCGCATCTCCGCGGCTGGGCAAGGAAAACCCATCGGGAGCCGCGATTCCCTGGTTTCCCACGGAAAGGATGCTCGTCCATCCGGGAAAAACACCGAATATCGCATCCCCGAGCGGCACAGCGGGATAAAATCGGGATCTGGGGACCCGAATCCAGCCGGCTCCGCGCCGGAGGAAGCGGCGGAAAGCCGGCAGGGAATCCGCGCAGCCCGAGCTGCCTACACAGGGCTGGGGATGGAATTGCAAATAACCTGATATTATATCACCGCCCGGCTGAGCCCGAGCGGCCGGGATTAGGGGGAGGGGAGGCTCTGATCGCGTTATTATTGTCATTATTGCCATTATCGGCGCTATCATTCCGTTCGGGAGAGGCTGGAGCCCCCCGGGCACGGCTCGGTGCCTCCCCCCCCGCCGGAGAACGCGCCCGGCTCATCGCATCGCATCGCATCGCATCACCTACCTTCCATCATGGTGGCAGAATTGCATTCCTCACTTTCCGAGGAGCCTGGAAAAACGCAGGAGAGTGCGGGTCCCGCTCAGCAGCGCCCGGCCCGGCGCGGGGAGGAGGATGAGGAGGGTGAGGAGGGTGAGGAGGAAGGAGCGGCGGGCTAGGGGCAGGCCATGGATGCTGCTGCGCCTGTATCACCTCCAGGCTGAGCGCGGAGATGCTCGCAGCGAGGGAGGGAGGACGAGGCGGGCCCCGCACTGCTCACATGCGCGCTCGCTCCCGACACACCCCCGGCAACGCTCCAACCTATTTCCCAGATTTTTCTCCTTTTTCGCCCCCCTTTTCCACCCTCCCCAGCGCCGTTTTCCCCAAAAGCAGAGCCCCTGCCCGCACCTCGTGACGCACTTCCCCTCCCTAATCCTATTGCGGGTTAATTCCTGTCAGATTAGAGGCGCGATGGGAGAAGGGAGAAGGCACAAGGGATGGATCCCGGGCACAAACCCATCCCTGGGGCAGCGCTCGGCCCGGCGGGAGAGGATGGATGCGGGGGAAATTCCTCCCGACAGCTCCCAGCAGCGCCCGGGATTCATCCCGCACGAGGGGAGAGCGGAGCGGGGAACAAAAGAGGCCGGGGAGGCGCCGCGATGCCATCCTGCCCTGCGTGCCCCGCGGTGCCACCCCTGCTCTGTGCCCCCTACAGTGCCACCCTGTCCCGCATCCCCCACAGTGCCACCCTGCCCTGTGCTCCCCGTGATGTCACCCAGCCCCGTGTCCCCTCACAATGCCAGCCTGCCCCGTATCCCCTCCACAGTGCCACCCCCTGCCCCGTGTCCCCTCCATAGTGCCACCCTGCCCCGTGTCCCCTCCATAGTGCCACCCCCTGCCCCGTGTCCCCTCACAATGCCACCCTGCCCCGTGTCCCCTCACAGTGCCACCCCCTGCCCCAGCTGCCCCCGGGTCCCTCACCCCTTCCCAATCTATCACAGGGGCTGGGGGGACTCAGCCGAAATCATTGGGATCCCTGGTTTATCCAAGAAAACGCGGGATTTGGAACCGTCCCTGGCAAACCCGGCTCCCAAAGTCCGGTTATTTTATTTTTCGTGGCAGGAAAGGGGCTCGAACCCCCCCGGGACCCTCATCCCAAAGAGAATCGGGGCTGGACGGGACAGCCCGGGCTGGGTCCCCGCCGCTTCCCAGCGCCCGGGGAAAAAAAAACAAAAAAAAAAAACCCAGAAAAACCCCAAAACCCAACGGGATGGGCACCATTGGCGCCCGGGGAAAAAACCAAAAAAAACCCAGAAAAACCCCAAAACCCAACGGGACGGGCACCATTGGCACCCCGGAAAGCCGGGATGGGCACCATTGGCGCCCCTTGCCCGCCGCTGTCCCTCTGTCCCCGCAGGCTCAGCGGCAGCGGCGGCGCTCCGGGGACAGCCCCGCGTCCCAGCGCGGATTTTCAACGTGACCGCGGAGCGAGCGGCGATGGAAACTCCCCCTGTGCCGCCCGCCCGCATCAGCGCCCTCAGCATCATCCCCGCGGCTCGGCAGGGCTTCTCCCCGCTCCAGAGCGATGCCCACACCGCTTTTCCTATTGAAAAAGGAAAAAGCTGCTTTTCATTATTAAAAATCTATTTAGTGCCCCTCATTAAAAATAGTAAAAAATTAAAATTAAATAAATAAAATAAAATCTATATTCTCTCCCATTTAAAAAAATTAAACCAAAAGCCAAGCAGCTGCAAGGGTCTGGGTAAATCAGGGAGGGAGCAGCAGCTGAGCAGGGTCTGTGTGTCCAGCCCAGCCCAGCCGGTGGGAAATGCCCCAGCAGCAGCCACGGGGATGGGATTATTGAGCAGATGGTTCCTGTAATCCCTGCACGGAGCTGCTGCGACCTGCCTGCCCCCCTGCCAGCCCAGGGACAGCAGCCCAGGGACAGCAGCCCAGTGCCCTCGGGAATTGTGGTGTAATCCCGGGCTGGGCACGGCCCAGGAATGCTGCCCCGCTGTCCCCTGGGCTGCCCCGCTGTCCCCTGGCATGTCCCGCTGTCCCAGCACAGCCCAGGAATGCTGCCCCGCTGTCCCCTGGCATGTCCCACTGTCCCACTGTCCCCTGGGCTGTCCCGCTGTCCCCTGGCATGTCCCGCTGTCCCAGCCCTCAAACAGCCCAGCAGCCAGGCTGGCACACAGGGGAGGGCACCCAAGGGATGGACAGACACCTTCCGTGCCCAAATTCCTCCTGGACACACCCAAGTGACACAAATCCCCCCAAAATGCACAGAGCACAGCCCCAGAGTCCCCATCCCTGGCAGTGCCCACGGCCAGGAGCAATCCCAGGGAAGGTGTCCCTGTCGTGCCAGGGCTGGGATGGGCTTCAGGGCCCTTCCAATCCTGAATTTGGGCATTCCGTGGTGCCACAGCCAGGACAGAGCCAGTGCCCCTTCCCACAGCTCCAGAGGGCTGAAATTCCTGAATCCAAGGAGAGCCAGAATTTCCCTGCAAATCCCTCCCAGCCAGGCTGTGGATACAGAAATCCTTTTCACCAAATTTCCCCATTTCAGGCCTGGCTTTGGGCAGCCTCCCCATCCCCCTGGGAATGCTTGGGCTGCTCCAGCTTTCCCTGGATCCATGGCAGAGCTCAGCCTTGTGAGACCCCTCCTGCCACGGGGCCTGACCAAAACTGTGCCCAAAATTCACCCACAAACTGCTCCTGGAACGGGCTCTTCCCAAAAATCAGGGGGCACAGGGGAGCCTGGAGCATTCCCTGTCCCCGGGGGTGCAGCTGCCACCAAAGCCCTGTGTCCAAGACAAAGCTGATATTCCCAAATGTTGGAATTCACCTTCCCAAGGCCCCCCGGCCCCGCTGAGCTGCCCCAAGGACAATCCCCATGAAAAGCCCTGGAAATCTCCAGCAGCTCCCGGAGGAGAGGTGTGAGGAGCTGCCGGCAACAGATGAAGCCGAGGGCCTGAGGATTTAAAAAAAAAAAAAAAAAAAAACCAAACCCAAATAAGAAGAGCGGCAGCAAATGAGTCACGGCGAGCAGGGAGAGCAGGGAGAGCACGGAGAGCACTGAGCATTGCTCATCGCTCATCGCCCATCGGGCAGAGTCAGCCGCGGCTCCGTGTGACAGCAGCGCCCCGGGAGCCGCCCGGGCCCGCATTCGCTGCTAAATAAAACCCCAAATCCTCGGCCCGGCCCGGCAAATCCCGGCATTGGCGGCAGCCAGGGATGCGGCATCGCCCCTCAGCACGGGCCGGGATTGAACCGGGATTGAGCCGGGTGGGAGCGGGATTGAACCGGGATTGAACCGGGATTGAGCCGGGATTGAGCCGGGATTGAGCCGGGTGGGAGCGGGATTGAACCGGGCGGGAGCGGGATGGGGCCGGGATTGAACCGGGATTGAGCCCCGAGCTGTGGGATGCAGCTCCCGGCGAGTTCAGCCTTTGCCTCTTCCCTGTCAAACCGGGGTACAGGGGACACGGGCAGGGACACCTCCCACTGTCCCAGGCTGCTCCAGCCTGGCCTCGGGCACTGCCAGGGATCCAGGGGCAGCCACAGCTGCTCTGGGCACCTGTGCCAGGGTCTCACCATCCCCACAGCCAAAATTCCTGCCCAATATCCATCTAAATCTACCAATCTTCAGCTTAAATCCATTCCCTGTGTCCTGTCCTTCCAGGCCTTGTCCCCAGTCCCTCTGCAGCTCTCCCAGAGCCCCTTTGGGCCCTGAGCTCTCCCTGGAGCCAATTTCCAGAATTTTTTCCTCAAAGGGTCCCCCTATCAGGGAAGGAGGCTGCGAGAGGGGAGAACCCCCAGGAGCAGCTGAACCCAACCCTCCATGAGCTCAGGAGGGCACAGAGGGGATCCATCCATGCCCCAGCTCCTGAAAACCCAATGGCACCACCGAGACCCCCAGGTGCCACTCCCTGCACCCCAAACACTCCCGGGGCAGCCCCAGCTCGTGCTGTGGGCAATCACAGCATTGCATGGGCATCCAGAGTATCCCGGCAGGAGCAGGGCTGGAGAATCCATGGGAACAGGCCCCAGCTCATGCCAGGGGTGGGAAATCCATGGGAGCAGCCCCTGCCAGGGCTGGAGAATCCATGGGAGCAGCCCCTGCCAGGGCTGGAGAATCCATGGGAACAGCCCCTGCCAGCCCCCAGCTCATGCCAGGGCTGCCCAGGGCTGCTGCTGCTCCCAGCTCAGCCCTTTCCTTCCATGAACCCTCGGTTTTCCTGAGCACAGAGAGCCACAGAGCCATTCCCATGCCGGGAGCTGCTCCCAGGAGGACTCAGGGATGTGGGAATGAGCCCCCAGCCCAGGGACAGCAGGGAGAGGGGGAGAGAACAACGCTGGGAAAAGGAAATTCCTGTTGGATGCACTCACTGGATTCCTGCTCCAATCCCCACCGTAACCAGGCCCGGGATCCCCCGCTCACCAGCAGCCCCAAAACCCCAAAGGAACGCCCCAAGAGATCCCACCTCGCTCTGCTCCTGCTCCTGCTCCTCCTCCCCAGCTCCAGCACCTCCCCGCCCTCGGCCCTGATAACCGGGGCTGGTCGGGGCAATCAGCACCGCCCCCGGGGGCACCAGCTGCGGCTGCTCCACAGCGCTGATCATCGATCCATCCTCATTCTGGGGGGCAAAAAAGGCAAAGCCTCATGCAGGCCTGGGGCTGCAGCCAGCACCCCCATGTCACACCAGGTACCTCACCTGAAATGTCACTGAGCACGTTGGGGTTTGATCCCTGATCAGCCTGGGATGTGCTTTAGGATGGGGATGGATCGTCCCCCTGCCCCCAGGATCAGAGCTGCAGGAGTTGATCCATCAGTAAAATTTCACAGCTGTGTATAAACCCCAGAGAAACAGATTCTGCCCTGACATAATCCAGAGCTTCAGAAATGCCAGTGGGGTCTTTCATTAAATTAAAATTAAAATTTAAGGTGTTTTTGGGTATCATCCTGATCCCCTTTGGGCCTGTCTGCTTCGGCCACGGCTAACAAAGAGCATTAAATTCTCCTTAAAATTAATTTATTCACAGAAAAGAAACGGGACGGGGAGGGGGCAGAGATGGGGGGCGGTGCTGGGGAACATCGGGGGCAGCAGAGGCAGAGGCAGCCCTGGGGCGTCTGCATCCAGCTGTGCGGGGATCCAGCTGTGCGGGGATCCAGCTGTGCGGGGACCCAGCTGTGCGGGGATCCAGCTGCGCCAGTTCCAGCTGTGCCGCCCGCGCTGTGCGAGCCCCGCAGGGCCCGGCCCGGCCCCGGCCCGTCCCCGCCGTGTCCCCGGAGCGGGCGTTCCCCATTCCCGGGGCTCTGGAGCTGCACTCCCTGCGCAGCGCCCGGGGCTCGGCAGATGGAGCTGTGCAGCTGCGCAGGGCCGGGCCGGACAGATGTGCAGGGACGGACAGATGTGCTGGGACGGACAGATGTGCAGGGACGGACAGATGTGCAGGGACGGACAGATGTGCAGGGGCGGGATGGGCCGGACAGATGTGCCGGCCCCTCGCGCTCCCCCGGTCCTGCCGTCCCCCCGAGCGCACCCCGCACCTGCGGGCAGAGCTCTGCTGTCCCCGCGTCCCCAGCGGTGCCGGACAGAAGCGGGGACAGATGTGGGGACAGAGGCGGGGACGGCGCCACTCCAGGGTGGCAGAAATGCCCTCAGCAGAGCGGGACCCTGGGCGCCGGGCTCGGGACAGGGAAACCTTGGCAATGGGAATTCTTGGTTTGGGCTCCTCGTGTCACCCCAAAAGGGACATTGGGGAGAGTTCAAACGCCCAAACCCATCTCAAGCCCCATCAGCAGGGCCGCAGCCTGCTGTCCCCCCTGGCCAGCCCCGTGTCCCCGCAGTGTCCCCATTGCCAGGCTGGCAGTGCCGCCTCCCCTCCCTGGGAGCCCGCGGCCTCTCCAGCCCCGGTGAAATCCGAGCTTTGTGCCTGCCCCGGCTCCTTCCTGTTTGGGACTGCACAAATGTCAGGGGAACTCCCCATTTTCACTTCTGCTTTCTCCCCCGCCGCAGCCCCGGGTGAGCCCCAGGGGCACCCGAACCCCCTCGGCTGGCAGGGAGCTCTGCAGGTCCCCAGCCTGGGAATGCTCCATCCCAACAGGGACACCAGGGACAGGAAGATATGGAATCACTGGGGCTGGAAAAGCCCTGAGGCCACCACTGCCCTGTCCCCAAGTGCCACATCCCCGTGGACTTTAAATCCCTGCGGGGATGGGGATGCCCTGGGCAGCTGCTCCAGTGCCTGACCAGCCTTCCCATGGAGAGATTTCCCCAAATATCCAACCCAAACCTCCCCTGGTGCCACCTGAGAACATTGTGTCCTGTCCCTGGTTCTGGCTCTGTCACACATCACTGGTGAGCCACATTCATCCCCGACTCCCACAGAATGGGGAGAGAAAAGGACATGGAATTCCAGCTGCCCCCCCAGGAGAGCAGGCTGAGCTGGGAAAAAGCAGCAGGACTGGTTTATTATTTCTGGTTTATTATTTTATTTCTGTGCATCACAGTCTCTGTGAACAAGGGTGACCTGGGGTCAGAAGTCTCCTGGCAGTGGCAGGGGCTCTGTGGGACCCTTGTCCCCCCGCCCTGGGAAGGGCTGGATCTGCTCCCACTGCCCATCCCTGGGGTTGATGCCCTGGGTGGGTTTAGGGCTGGTGGAAATCCCCCTGAAATCCCAACTCCATGGCCTCAGTGGGAAGTGTTGTCCTTGGGGACAGGGCCAGCTGTCACTCGGGGCTGTGGTGACATCTGTGGTTAATGGTGGCAGCAGGGAGGGGACAGATCCGTGTGCATCCCTGAGCGTCCCTGTCCCGAGCTGGGGTCCCTCACCTTCCACCCCACACACACCAGGAGCTGGGGGGAGCCCCTGGAGGTGCCCTGGGGACCACCAGGGACAGACAACAGTCCCACCAGCTCTGCTCCAGAGAGGAGGAAGCGCCACATCCCTGCTGCAGCTTCCTGTGCCAAAGGAACCTGTGCCAGTCCAGCTCTGGGTGTGAGGGTGGTGCAGCACTCAGGGAATCCTCATCCCCTGAGGAGCAGAGGCCACTGAGCCTGCCAGTACCCCTGGGCTGGGATTTCCCCCTGCAAACAGAGGGAAAGCACAAGGGTCCGGGTGGGTTTTGTGCTGTCGCATTTTCTGGCACTGCTGCTCTCTCCCGGCTTCATGTTTTCCCCCCTGAAATGCTGATGCTTTTCCAGCCCCATCATCCCTTTCCCATCCCTTTCCCATCCCTTTCCCATCCCTTTCCCATCCCTTTCTCATCCCTTTCTCATCCCTTTCCCATCCCTTTCCCATCCCTTTCCCATCCCTGCACATCCCCAGGAGCCGTGGGCAGGGCACAGCTGCCACAGCCCAGGGATGTGGGAAGGATGAGTTGGGGTGAAGGGAGGATGGTTTAAATTGAAAGGGGAGAGACTTAGATGGGATGTTGGGAATTAAGAATTGTTCCTGGGAGGGTGGGCAGGCCCTGGCACAGGTGCCCAGATTTGCTGTGGCTGCCCTGGATCCCTGGCAGTGCCCAAGGCCAGGCTGGACACTGGGACACCCTGGGACAGTGGGAGGTGTCCCTGCCATGGCAGGGGTGGCACTGGATGGGATTCAAGGTCCTTCCAACACAAACCAATTCTGGGATTCTGTTAATCCACAAATCACTACTGGCCCTTCGAGGAGTTTCTACCAGGGAATTTTCACCAAAGAGTTTCAGAGGTTCAAACCCTGGGAGAATCCCCCAGGATCCAGGGGCTGGAGCCCCTTCTGCTGGGCCAGCAGGGCTGTACAGGAGGTGGCCTGGCCCCACGGAGGGAGCGCTGGCAGGGGATGCAGGATGAGATCCACACTCGTTTTCATGACTGCGCTCGGAGGCAGCGGATCCAGGGAAAGCAGGGGAGCCCCCGGGGACAGGGCCGGTGTCACCCGCGGCGAGGGCGGCCCCGCTCCCCTGCCCTGGCACAGGATGTTTTTCACTGGAAAGTCGCTTGTTTTGGGTCAGGCCGGGACATGAAAGCGGCCGCGGGCCGGGCCAGCGCTTCCTGTCTGCGCTGCCTTCCTGTCGCCTGCGCTGCCACGCAGGAAGGACGAGGCCCCGGCGTGCCAGGGACGGTGCCCGCGGCACCGGGAACGCTCCCGTGCCCTCCTGAGGAAGGGACACTGGGAATGCAGGCCCTGGGGCTGGCCACGGGAGCCTCTGGGCGTTGGCCATGGGGATTCTGGGTGTGGGAGATGGAAATTTTGGGTTTGGGATATGGAAGGGTACTGGGTTTCAGAGTTTGGACGGTCTGGGTTTAGGGCATGGAAGGTTCTGTGTTTGGGACATGGGAGATTCTGTGTTTGGGACATGGGAATTCTGGGTTTGGGATATGGAAGGGTTCTGGGTTTCAGATATTGGAGGTTCTAGGTTTAGGGCACTGGAGGTTCTGGGTTTCAGATGTTGGAGGTTCTGGGTTTCAGCCATGGGAGGATTTTGCATTTCGGCCACAGAAAGGTTCTGAGTTTTGGCTGTAGGAGTGTTCTGGGATTGAGCCATGGGAGGTTCTGGGTTTCAGCCACTGGAGGGTTTGGGGTTTTGGCTCCAGGAGGGTTCTGGGTCTCAGCTATGAGAGATTCTGGGGTATGGCCACAGGAGGGTTCTGGGTTTTGGCCAAAGGAAAAGGATTTCAGCTGTGGGAGGTTCTGGATTTCAGCTGTGAAACGTCTTGGATTTTGGGTGTGGGAGGTCTTGGATTTTGGCCAAGGAAGGTTCTGGATTTTAGCCCCAGGAGGGTTCTGGGATTGAGCCATTGGAGGGTTCTGGGTGTGGAGGGTCCCATTTTCTGTCCCCCGAGCAGTGGTGACACGGCCCACGCTGTCTTGGTGACAAAAGCCCCCCAGAGAGCTGCAGGCTGGGTCATGCTTTCATTTATTCACTTCATATAAAAATCTCTTAAGAATGCGTCTGAACACAATATAGAATACTATAACATACATAGTGTGAAACTTTGGGGAACAATAAAATAACCACCTGGAACAATGCAGTGTTCAACAGACAAACAAACCCATTGATCATGCACAACTGTGCTATTGTCATGAACTAATTAGTCACGAGTTGGACCAAAAAGCTTGAAACATATTTTACAAACTGAGATTGACACCGCTCACGATGCCGGACAAGCTTTGTCAGAGGAAGTTTCACAGCACAATTATTACATCAGTTCACATTTTTGTTTTGTCATAGAGATTCACATTGGGTTGTTCAGAAATTGGAACATTGTGACATTGAAAAGCCGGCCCGGGGAGTTCTTTGTTGGGCTCCCCCTCTCTGCGTTCCTGGCAGATTCCCAAATCCGCTGCCCTGGGATGCGGCGTCCCCTCCCCACGGGCGGCTGCCACCCGAATGCCCTTCCTGGGTTGTGTCTGTCTCTTCAGCTATGTTCAGGTTCTTGGACTTTATGCAATACAAAAGGTTACAAGAAAAAAAGGCAACTCTTATTCCGAGTTTTCTACCCCATTAGCATCGCCGCCGACAGGCGATGCTAATTCATATAAATTAATAACTTACAAAACATTACAGTATGTACAGTAGGTAATAAATACACTGTTATAAACAGTAATGGAGGTGGTAGAGCTCGAGGCAGTGCAGGAGGAGGAGGAGGATGGTGGACCTAAACCTAGGGAACGTGGACGAGAGGCCAGAGAAACACAAATATCCGAGCGTGCAAATTCCAGGGAGCTGCCAAGGGGGAAGGCGTGTCACACACTGCCTTGCCACGCTTACTCAGGGATGGACTGAGCTGTGCCAGGGAAAAAAAACCTGCCCTCTGTCCTGCTCACCACAAACCCAAACCCCGGGGAGGAAAAAAATTCCCGCTGTTGCCAGCGAGGGAACGGCGCCCGGCGGCACCGAGTGACTCCCATTGGGTCACCGGGGGGATTAAGAACACACTGAAGGTGCAGTAATGCAAAGCAGAGGGTTTCCCCTTCTGTTTAGTCTGTCAAAGTGATTAACTGCAATAAAGTGACAGGTATTGCCCACGAAAAGAAAGGAAGACTGCTTCTGGTAACAGGAAGAATCCAAAAAGTAGCCGTCAATTCCGAAACACTTTGTGTCGCTTTTGAACTACCAAGCTCCGTGTGTTGAATTAAGAGACTCTTGAAAAGACATGAAAGTGTTTACAAAGAAGGCACACAGGTCTGCAGACAGGTGGACAGGTTGGATATGAGTTATTGATCAGTAGTTTCTATCAGTCTAACTGGTATAAACTCCAAAACTAACAGTATAAAATCTCTCAGTTGTGTGTCAGCGCCGCCTCGGCCCGACCCAAGCCAGCTCCAGGACCACGCGGTGCTCTCGGCTGACGAGGCTCAAACCACAACGCAAATCACCCGTGCATTTCCTGAGCAATCACTCCCTACCCCATCTGTAACCCTGACTCCAATCTCAAGTAGCTGGAGGATCTGCCAGCCCCGTGGCAGAGGCTCAGCCCCGCTGCGGAGGCCGTCCGAGACCGCTCGCAAGCTCCGCAAGTGTTTAAAAGCCACTCCCGCGGGGCCGGGCCATTATGTGTCCACAGGAGATGTGTCTTCTGTCACAATCTCGATGGTGGCCTCCCTCTGGGGCTCCTCCTCCCCGGGCTGGGCCACGCACAGCGTCTCTGCATTGCCGAAGTAGCCGAGGCTCTCGCCGTCCTTCTCGGGCCCGTCGGAATCCTCCTCCTCCAGCGTCAGTTCAAACTGGAACTTCTCCATCAGGCCCTGGCAGTCCTGGCCCCGCTCCTCCAGGGGAGGGGACGGGCTCTGAGGTATCATGCTCTGGTACCAGTTCCTGTTGTCCTCCAGAGTGTCCAGGATGTCCTGGGCGTCGGGCTGCACCAGGTCAGCCCACGTCTCCCACAGAGGATGGACGATGTAGTCGATGAATCCCACCTGGAAAACAAAGGCACACACACTTAGGGCAAGGGAATAACCTGCAAAAGGTGGACATCTGGAAAGTTCATATTATATTCGTTTTACAAGCAGAACACCAGGAACAAGTCCCCAAACCAGCACAGCCTAACAATGATATTATCACACTTAATTATCTGATACCCAGAGCTGCACCCACACACTGTTGGGTTGGTCTGATGTCTTGTCCAAAATCAAACCTTGGAGGAAGTTTCACTAAAAGCAGGAGCCAGCAGGAAATTCAGGGGACGGAGCCCTGGGCTGATCCCCCAGTGTGGGCAGCAGAGAAGGAGAGGGGGAATCCTGCCCCTCTGCCCTGCTCAGGTGAGGCCCCACCTGCAGAGCTGCCCCAGCCCTGGGGACAACATCAGCAGCACCTGGAGAGAGCCCAGAGGAACCCATGGAGCTGCTGCAGGGCTGGAGCCCCTCTGGAGCCAGGCTGGGACACCTGGGGGTGCTCACCTGGAGAGGAGAAGGATCCAGGGAGAGCCCAGAGCCCCTGGCAGGGCCTGAAGGGGCTCCAGGAGAGCTGCAGAGGGGCTGGGGACAGGGATGGAGGAATGGCTAGATGGATACTGGGAAGGAATTGTTCCCTGTGACGGTGTGGAAGCCCTGGAATGGAATTCCCAGATTTGCTGTGGCTGCCCCTGGATCCCTGGAATGTCCCAGGCCAGGTTTGGAGCAGCCTGGGACAGTGGGAGGTGTCCCTGCCATGGAGCTGGAAGTGGATGGGCTCTCAGCACTGAGTCTGCTCCTTTCAGACAGAATTCCCAGGTGACTGGGGACAAGGCTGGTGCATTTATGGCCTTACCCCAGGATTCCCACATAACTGACAGCTGGGAATACTCCAGTGCTCCCAAGGGGAGCAGCCTTTATGGTCTGAATTTCCAACTTTGGGTGCATTTTCCTGCAGGGTGCAGTTTGCGCCTATCCCAAACAGCTCCATGATCCCACACTTTCAACGTTCCCGTTTTCCTCCAAAGAGCCCCACGCGAGATTTCCTCGGGAGGAGCGCAGCCAGCGGGGCTGCTCACCCCGGGAATGCGGCCCGGCCCCCGTGGGGTGACATTGCAGGCTGGAAAGAGTGAGGGATGCTGAGCCCTTCCGCCGAGCTCAGCCCTGCGCGCCGCTCTGACTCAGGGAGCAACCGCGTCCAGGATGGAGCCACGGCCAGAGAGGGACTGGAACTGCTCCCTCCTGGCACAGCCCGTCCCGCCCCACGGCTCTGTGTGGAGCAGGGAAAGGCTCTCCCAGGAGCCGGGCTCCATCCAGGAGCAGATGTTTGCTTTGGACGTGGCTCCCGCTCCCTCAGACACAACAGGATGTCAATAGCACCGCGAGCATCCAACTGGAACGGGCTGGGGAGGCAGCTCCAGCAGAAAGGTGATGAAAAGTTCCTGCTGCACTGGGAAAAAAAGGGTTTGGGATGGTTGGAACCCAATGTGTCCCAGGGCTGCACGGCGCCGATGGGTAAAAATCAGCACTCGTTAATCATTGCTTCTTTAAAATTGTTTCTTTGAAATCGTTGATTCTTTAAAATTGTCATTTCTTTAAAATTGTCATTTCTTTAAAATTGTCATTTCTTTAAAATAGTTTCTTTAAAATAATTGTTTCAGGTCACTGCTCCTTTAAAACCATCCCAAATCATAAAATAATTGGCCACGTGGCTCAGCACTGATCCTAAAATATTGAGGGCATCTCAAGCTTTGAAATATTTGCATATTATCTCCTAATCCACTCGTTGTTTCCCTCCAGCACGGACACACTGATTCCCTTTCTCCTTTGCCATTCCACGATGGCCATTTTGTATAATTCCTGTCTTTTCTGCACAGCAAAAATGGCATTTGGAAACCTCCAGCATGGACACGCCACCTCCCTTTCTCCTTTGCCATTTCATGATGGACATTTTGTGCAATTCTTGTCCTTTTCTGCACAGCAAAAATGGCATTTTGAGGCCTCTGGGAAGTGCAGATGTGAAGCAAGGAATGAACTGGAGCTCACATGTGGAGCACATGGGCAAGCCTGGCTGAAGGATTCATTTCTTGTTAGGTTAAGAAACCCGACAGATTTTTCCAACAAAATCACCACGCGGTTGAGTGAATAATTTTGAAAGCACTTGGCCGAGCCCAAGAGGACATTTGGAAATAATTATCATCAATTTTGTTACTTATTCAAGCTGAAAAACCTCAATGATGACTTGCTGGAGTCATTCAAAAACAACAACCAAGACAGCATTATATAAAGGCTGGAATCTGTTTGGACAAACATAAATTCCTGGTTTCATTCCAGATTATCCAGGCGAAATTTTATGGCCTGTGCTACACAGGTCAGAACAAAATCTGACCTTGAAACCATTTTATGAATCAGAACTAGGGATGAGCCAGTTCATCCCCTCCCACAAAAAAAAAAAAAAAAAAAAGGGGGCAAATCCAGCTCCTTTTAAGTTTTGCAGGGACACAAATGAATATTTCTGGGATTCACCCTGCACAGGGCAGCTCCAGAAGCCTCCAATTCAACTAGACAGGTGCAGTAGTGCAGAATTGTCCTGGATAACGAGTGACAGGCAGAGTTCTGCAGGGTGCTGAGGGGGATCTCAGGGGGGAGAAGCTCCCAGCCCTGCAGATCAGCGGGGTGAGGGGGTGTGAGGGCAGGGCAGGCTGGTGAGGGTGGGCAGAGCAGAACTGCCCACCCTGGGGAGCAAAAGGACCCAACTCCCTCTGGAAACTGGGACATGAGCAGGGGACGAGGAGATGCCCAGGGGGATGGAGAGGGGCTGGAAGAGCCTCCCCAGCCTGTGAGAGCCCCAGGCAGAGCTGGATGTCAGGGTGGATCAGGAGGCACGCTCTGAACCGCTGGCTCCCCTCCCAGTTGTGCTGCAGGAGCAGCTGAGCTCGGTCTGTGCTGTGCAATGCCAAGCTCAGGCAGGGAGAGCTGCATGCAGCTCAGGGCCAGTTACCTGGGATTTTTCCACGGAGGCCGTGTGCTTGTCACACATGGGGCTGATTTCCATGCCTCTCTCCCTCTCCTTGTCCCCCTGCTGGAAGAACTCCTCCATGATCCTGTCTGTCCACTGCCGGTAGAGCTCCAGGGACTTGGTGGGATTGCTCAGGTCAGCACAATGCACCATGTTCCGGAGAACCTGCAATTACAGCCACAGGAAACTCATAACATCAGCTGCAAAAACAGGAGGGCTTCGGGCTGGATCTGCAGAGCATTGCACCACAAGATTCTCTGATTATGCAACAGACCATAAAAATATCAGAAACATTGCATGGCAGCACGTTAAAGAGCTGGAGCTGCTGGAGAGAGCCCAGAGGAACCCATGGAGCTGCTGCAGGGCTGGAGCCCCTCTGGAGCCAGGCTGGGACACCTGGGGGTGCTCACCTGGAGAGGAGAAGGATCCAGGGAGAGCCCAGAGCCCCTGGCAGGGCCTGAAGGGGCTCCAGGAGAGCTGCAGAGGGGCTGGGGACAGGGAGGGAGGGACAGCACACAGGGAATGGCTCCCACTGCCAGAGGGCAGGGATGGGTGGGACATTGGGAATTGGGAATTGTTCCCTGGCAGGGTGGGCAGGCCCTGGCACAGGGTGCCCAGAGCAGCTGTGGCTGCCCCTGGATCCCTGGCAGTGCCCAAGGCCAGGTTGGACATTGGGGCTGGAGCACCTGGGACAGTGGGAGGTGTTGGGTGGGATGGAATTAATTTAAAGTCGCTCCCAACCCAAACCAGCCTGGAATTCTGTGATTCCCTCTCCATGGATGAGCTGAGCTGCCCCAGCCCCACAGCCAGACTGGTCTCTGGTGCTCACACAGCCCAGGCCTCACACCTGGAGCAGCTGTGGACGTGTCAATGACATCCCACAGGTTTGTCTGGGGATCCAGCTGCTTCCCACCATTCAAACTCCACTTCCATGCTCTGAGGGACAGAGGTGAGATGCTCCCACTTTATGGAATGAGTAATATCCCTTCCACACACGCACAGAACGGGCCTGACTAAGTGGCCACAAGGATTCAGGCAGCACCAGGGTTTAGAAATAAAAAATTTACAGAGTTTTCCCAGGAGCCTGCTCTTAAGGAGTTGGTCATCAAAGTGGAGAGCAGAGCAGGATGAATCTTGTCCTGCTCACTGCACAACTCTGTTCCAGCACTTTCTGGTCACTTGTGTAAACCAAGGATTAAATTATTGAGGGAACAGACTGTACAGCAGTTAATTCCAGCCCACTCTGAGGTGCTTCAGATGTGAAGTTCTGAAAGAATTTCTTGCAGTGTTGGAACAGGAGAAACAAATGGGAGAAAGCAGCAAGGAAATTTAGGAGCCCTCAAAACTTGACCTTGGAATGTGCCATGCTTGCAGTGCCAATTGTTAAAAAAATCCCTAATTCTGGGTTAACACCTAAAAAATAACACCTAAAAAATATGGGACCACCTCGTGCTTCTTTTTAGTGCAGAGGGAAATGACTGCTGAGAATTCAGCTTCTCTGCATGACTGATTAAAAAGCCACAGCAAAACCAGGAGTGTGGCCTCCCCATCCTGGCCAAGCACCCCAAACCCAGGGAATGTGGGTGCCTCACCTGTATCCTGTCTGTGTAGTTGTCCAGAAGGAGAACTCCTGAACTGGTCACCTTCTTTGTTTCCACCATAGTCTTCAGATCAGCCAACAGACTCATGTGCTTGGACATGTCAGTGGCCAGCACCTTTCCAGAATGGGGGAAAACAGGATTTCAGGAGGGGAAACCACAAGAAACGACCATTTTTGGTTGAGAAGAGGGGGAGGGAGTGGCCATACCATGTCAATCACCATCTTCCTGAGGGTCTGGCGCTGCTTCTTGGTCAGGTTCTGGAAGATGTCACAGTGCTCCTCCTGGAGCAGTTTGAAGCCCACGGCCAGGTGATGGTTCTCCAGCACGGATTCGTCGTTGTACATCAGGGCCAGCTCGGAATCTGGCAAGGAACACCAAGTGTGGGACTCCAGGCTGGGAAATGTGGGGTTCCCAACAGCCAACAGGGGCTTGTTCTGGGCACTGAAAGGTTTTAGTGGGGGGAAGTTTCTTTTCCCATCCCTGGAAGGGTTCAGGGCCAGGCTGGATGGGGTTTGGAGCAGTCTGGTCTGGGAGAAGGTGTCCCTGCCCATGGGATACTGGATGATTTCAGGATTCTGGGATTCTTTCTAGCTCCATGAGTGCCAGCACTAGCACTTCACAGCCTTTGCTCAGTCCCAGTGACAAAATAATGCTCAGTTGACTCAGTTACAAGTCACTGGCAACAGAATCCTGCAAAAATCCTTCCCAAAACACAACAATCCCCATATTCTGGAATCCAGATCCGTGCTCAGGCAGAACAGAACACAAAGGCCAATATTTGGCTTTCTGGTTGTCAATAGCAATAGGATTACTTCTCTTATCTTAATGGTAAAGTTTGCACTCAGGGCTGGCAGAATTATTATGTGTTAGCAAGTAGTAAATATTGACTTTACAAATTGTGCTACAATGGTTCCCTTTGTCAGGGATTGTGTTTTAATTCCTGCTTGAGTCCAAAATGTCTCAGTCCTCCACTGCACTGTATTCTGAGAGGGCAGCACAGCCTGCAATTTGTCATTTGTGGCAGGTAAAAAGCATTCCCATTGCTTTCGGGGTGAAATCCTGAGAGATTCAGAACAAGACTCACTTGTGTTAATCAGGAATTGATTGGAGACCCCGGGGTGATCCACATCATGGATTGCAGCCGCAAAAATGGCAGCGAGGATCTCCAGATCCGTGAAGACAGCCTAGGAGGGAGCAACAGCAGCCTGTCAGAGGGGTTTCACCTCTCAGCAGCTGGGGAAGCTGATTGAGGGGAACAACTTGTGCTCTTTCAATTGGTTTTCTGGGCCAAGGCACTGCAGAAAGGTGACACAGAGATCCCACACGCTGGGATTTCCTAAGGATGGAGGCGAAGGGAGCGCTCGGACGAGCCACCAGTGCCCACCCCATGCTGAAAGAAGCCAAGCAGGGCACTCACATCCAGGGCAGGGGTGGAGAGCAGCACATGGGTGGACTGGGCCACGTCAGCAGCGTGCAGGCTGTTGTGGTAGGCCACGTCTGAGTGGTAGTGGTCCTCCAGGGTCATCATGTACGTCACGAACGTGTCCGACGAGATCTTGAAGGTTTTCAGCAGGTCCCGCTCCTGAGGGAGCAGAGCACAAACCCCAGCTGAGCGCCAGCTCAGGCTGGAGCAGGCAGGGAGCAGAGGGGGGCTGGGCATGAGAGAAGCAGCAGGGAAGCCTGGCCTGCAGAACACCCACCTGGAATATGGCGTACATGATGCAGGTCAGCGGCCGGTTGTGGGAATACCTGGCCACGTTGAAGATGTTGAGGCCCCACTTATTCAGGTCTTCCAGTTCCTTTGGAGAGCACCAGAAAATAATGGTTTGAATGGTTTTCCAGGCAATTCTGCATTTCCCCAAAATGTTCGCAGATATGCAAATGTAATGGTTACTGGAATTATGTAAGTGCTGAACGTGTGAGCTTAATGAACACAGAGTAACTGTGAAGGGCTGATTTTGTGTTTCATAATTGCTCTCCTCTGCCTGCACCACCTCTTTCCCTTTTTATTTTAGGGCTGCTTTCATGTATTTTTAAATATAAAATATGCTCTTGAGGCTATGATTAATTACAGCATTTCTAATGGCCACATCACTCCAGGGATACTAATTCCAAGGAAAGGAACAATCCATGCCCAGCTTCCAGATGCTCCCAGAAGAGCAGGAATCTCCCCTACCTTGGCCAGGTGATCTTCCTTCTCTGTCTTCACCCCAAACCGTGAGATGCTGGTGTTGTTCAAGCTCGAGCTGTGCATCAATTTCTTCACCCCACTGATCTGTGTCATGAGCTGCTGTTTTTTCTTCTTCTCCCTGTCCTTCTGGGTGGGAGAAGGGATCTCCACATCGTTCTGCTTGTCTGCAACAGAGCAGGGGGAAATGAGTCAGCACAACGTGAGCTCCCAGCACATCCCACAGAATCAGCCCTCGAGCTGCTGCCTCTGCTCCCCACTTCAGCCCCAGGGGGTTCTGATGGGGCTTTTCTCATTTTGGGATCCAAAACTCAAAAAAAACCCAGTTACAAAAGCTCTGGTTGGTCTCTGGCAGCCACTGTGTGGTCTGGGGACACTGGACATGTTCAGGAATGTCTCTCTGTGCATGGATGTGACGCTTGGGGACATGCATTAGGTCTGGACCCCATGATCTCCAGCCTAAATGATTCTGTGATTTTCCATGCCTGAAATGCACCAGGTTCTCCTGGGGGATAAACCACAATTAATTTTATTCCCTATTTGCAGGAAAACAAAAGATATGTTCAAACAACACTTTTTTTTTTTCCTGATTAGGGTAAAACCACATCTGTTTTCCCTATTTTCACTTTTTAGGGTCAATATCCCCTGCTCTTAAAACCAATAACAAATGGGTGTCACTGATTCATTAAAGATTTTTCCTTTACAAATATGTATTGAATAAAATCCAAAGCACAGGCTAAATCCCATTGCCATTCTCAGGGATAATCACAGTTTTAGTGCACATGAAGAGGGCCCAAACCTGGCTGTGGAGGTGTGTTTAGCAAATAAATAAATCTTAAAACCACGTGGCATTCACTGCCCTACAGCTGATTTATTAAAGCACAGATCCGGCGGCTCACGACTTCCATCCAAACCATTTCTCATGGATTGTACCCCAGCCTCTGAGCACCTTGAGGACCTCCAGAGGGATCAGACTTCCAGACAGGAGTGACTTTTGCCTGGGCTTAATGAAACCCCTGTGAAAGCCCAAGCAGCAGCAGCAATTAGGAAAGGAGCCATTATTCACAGCACAGCCGGGCTGACATCACAGGGTGTTCCCTGGATTTTGCTGAACCACCGAAGGACTTTCCTCCCCATAATCTCCTTAGCAGTGACTAAGGCAGCAGCAAATGGCCATTCTGGAGCAGAAATCCCTGGTTTGTGGCATCAGTGTCCCCACGGGGGTGGCAGTGCCCCCGCTGTGCCCTCGGGAGGAGCTGTGACCCACGGGCAGTGGGATGGTCCCTCTGCTGTGGTGTGGAGCCTCTGCTGCTCCTCCCTGACCTTCCCAGCCTGTCCTTGCTGGGAATGCAGGGCTGGAGCCTCTGCTCCTGCTGGGAGCCTTCCCAGCCCATTTCATCACAGAATTACAGAGTGAATTGGGATGGGAGGGAGCTTAAGGATCCTCTGGTTCCACCCCTTGCCAGGGCAGGGACACTTCCACTGTCCCAGGTGCTCCAGCCTGGCCTTGGGCACTGCCAGGGGTGTTGGGCACCCTGTGCCAGGCCTTCATCCCCTCCACAGGGAGGAATTCCTGCCCAACATCCCATCCATCCCTGCCCTCTGGCAGTGGGAACCATTCCCAGTGTCCTGTCCCTCCCTGCCCTGATAAAATCAAAAGGCTGAATGAAGCCACATGATCTGGGTTTAATATCTCTGAATTATCCTCACCTTTGGAGATAAATGAGTGTCCTACCCACACATTTCTGTTTGTTTGTTTGTTCAACCTCCTCACTTGTAGACTCCTGTTATTTTGGGTGTTCATTTAATTTAATTTAAATTTTAGGAAGGAAAAAACTAATTCATAAAACCCATACCAGCACGACTTCCTGAAACAACTGACAATCCTTGTAAAAGCTTCTCTCATTTTTTTTTGCAGATGAGCAATCAGGCTGCAATCTGGCCCAATCTGGAGAACTTGCCCCCCTCAGCAGTGCCAGGCCCTTGGTCCTTCCCACCCCAAACCAGTCTGGAATTCTGTGAATAAAACAATCCCAGCAGCAGCTCCGGCTCATCAGCCCCTGCTGGGATTCAGGCTCCATCACCCTGAGCGTTTGTGGGGTTTATTTTTGGTTGCCACATTGGCAATTCCTGCTGCACACTCACGTGGCTGCTGGGCAGCGCTGACCACCAGCCAAATCCCTGGTCTGGCCCCTCTGTGCATCCCAGTCCAGCCCCATTCCCTCCCTGCTCGAATTCAGGCTCTGGGTTCAGCTGAGCAATAAAATCCATGCATCCCCACAAAGCAGCTCCAAACTTCCATGGATTATTAATGCTGTGTCCTAAGTGCAGGCAGCAGCTCCAGCTGCAGCTGGGTATTGGAATCACTTTAAAGCCCTTAATGGGAATAATTGTGTGTCACACAGGGAAGGCATTCCAGCCTCGGGGCAGAGTCCCCAGCACCCACAGCACTCGGCCTCTGGAGCTCTTGGATTCAGGGATGTCCATAAATATGAGGCTCCTCATTTTAGAACAAATGGTCACAAACCCTGAAGCTGCTTCCTGAGAAAATCCCATTTGTCCTAACAAACGTTGACACAGAGGAGTCATTCATGTATGTGGAGCTGTGAGCTCATACATGAATGAATGAAATGCAAAAATATTCCCTCTTTTTTCTGACTTCTGGTGCAGAACGAGCAGATTTACACAAAGCAATGGATAAATTTCGGGGATGATTTAGTCTGAGCCCCATCTCCGAGGGGAAGGTGCAGCTGAAGGAGGCAGTGGCTGCAGCTGGCCCTGGGTGACTTTGTCCTTTCCATAAGGTCACCACAAAACCCCAGCGCTGCATGAGGCACCGCCAGCAGCAGCCTCCCAAACCCTCCTGAGGCTCGGGGAGGAATTCCTCCTATCCAAACACCACTCTCCCCATCCCGCAGCCCCTTGAAAGTGAAACCCACAGAGGGGAGCTGTGAACGGGGGCAGTGGGGCTGCCCCTGCCCCTGCCCAGCCCCGCATTCCTTACCCAGGAAGGTGTTGGAAATGTACTCGGACACTTGGTTGCCGGAGCGGCTCATCTCGGACAGGTGGGTGAGCTCCCGGTTCAGCATCCTCTTGAACTGCGAGGGGGAGAGCACAGAAAATGGCATTTTTATGGGATCCGCTCCCAGATCCGCGGCGGCAGCGCGGGAGGCTCCCCCGGCACGCACAATTCCGGGCATGTTTGGGATGGAGCCGGCGACAGATGGTTTCATTTCCACCCTGCTCGGCACCACCGTGACTGGGTATTTCTTTTCAGCCCACGGAATTAATTTTCCTCTAAAGATGCTCATTAGTTGCTACTGTCACAAACGAGGAGAGAACGCCTCAGATAAACCTCCCTGAAAGCTCAGATTTTTATCTCAGGTTGAGATTCCCCATCCCCAAACCTTCTTTTGTTCTGGATTTTCTAAATTTGCTCCATTTTGTATTAAAAGGCTGCATATCCAGAGGAGAAATATGCCCTAAATCTGGAGATCATTCAACAAAATGTGGGATTCAGGCATGATTCCCTCAGATATTAATGGTGAGATCCTGCTGATTTTATAATCCAGCATTTTCACTGCTGCATCATTTCAACCTGCAACACCGAATTCCCAAAAAAATGACATCCATGGACTCTGCATGCACACTACACACACGATTAGCCAAAACACACAGAAATCAGCATTTTAAAAGCATATTTTCCTCACAGAGGCTTTCTCAGAGCAATACAGCACAAAAAAAAGCACCCGTTAATAATTCGGTAATTAGCAATCCTTCAGGAATTAAACCCACCTTAATGTAACCCCAAGACACAGATAACAAATAATTGGCTTCGGGCATTTTGGAAAGCTCCTGGCGAGCCAGCACAAATCCTCCCGCAGAAATCGCCGCTCCGAGGGCGGAGGAGCCTTTCCCAAGCCCAAAAATTCAGCGCTCATCCGAGGCACAGCTCCCGCCGGCAGCCGCTAATCCCAGCCCGAACCGAGCCTGGCGGCGCATCCGCATCCTCCGGGCTGCCCGTGGGTGGCTGCGAGCCGGGAGCGCACAAAGGAGCGGGGAGGGATGCAGGGATGGATGGAGGGATGGGGAATGCACAAAGGAGCGGGGATGGATGGAGGGATGGATGGGGAATGCACAAAGGAGCGGGGATGGATGGAGGGATGGATGGGGAATGCACAAAGGAGCGGGGATGGATGGATGGAGGGATGGATGGAAGGATGCGCACGGAGCCGGCCGCGTGCCGGGATGCGCTGGGCAATCCGGGATGCGCTGGGCAATCCGGGATGCGCTGGGAATGCGGGATGGGGCTGGGAATCCGGGATGGGGCTGGGAATCCGGGATGCTGCTGCTCGCTCAGCTCCTGGAGGGGCTCCCCGCTCGGCAGGAGCTCGGCTCAGCTGAGCCGCGCCTGGCAGGAGGGGATGCTGGTTTAGCCAGCCCCGCTAACACAGCCATGTTTTATGGGAAAATTAAAATGGAGGAAGCTCCGGGAATATTTAAATAAAGGGGAAAAGCAGGCAGCGGTCTCCTCTCCATTCCTGCTTTGCTTTAATCCCGTTCCCTACAGGGAATTGCAAAGCATTCCCAGCTGGATTTTTAAAAGCGTTTTTTCACATTTTCGGTGTGATCGGGTTTTTCCTCCTCTGTGGTAAAGGGCAAAATGCAGCAACGCAGCAAAATGTCCCTTTGCAGACTGAAATACCCTTCATATAAGGGTATAAAAAACAACCACCTTAAATCTGTAACTGCAATTCATAAATTCATACATTCATTCTTAAAAGAACGCATTTGTCATGTTCCTGCCCAAGGCAGGGGGAGGAACGAGATGAGCTTTAAGGTCCTTCCCAAGCCCAGCCATTCTGTGATTCACAATCCAGATTTCAATATTTAATCAGTTCTGCAGTTTTTGTTTCAAACACACAAGCAATCCCTTCAGGAGGAAGCCGGAGCCGTCCTTGACACGGAACCCAAAGAAAATCCCCTTGTGCCGTGCTCCCAGCACGGGATCAGTGGGATGTGCAGCTCTCCCGCTGCTCAGGACGTCCTTGGCGATTGTGCTGGGAATGCAGCACACGCCAGCGGCCAGGATTCCCAAAATAAAAGGGCCAGCTTTGCTGTGAAAGCCTCTCCTGTCTGCAGCTGCCTTGCCAGCCCCTGCTGGGGTGGTGGCACGAGGCTGCCCCGCGTGCTGAGGGACACGTGAGGCGTGGGCACAGCCCCAAATCCTGGTCCTGCTCCCTCTGACAGCCCAGCCTGGGCAAGGCACGGCTCCAGAACCTCCAGATGGGATTCCAGCTCAACCTTTGGCCATGTGGGGCACAGGGAGATGTGACCCATCTGCTCCTCTCCTGAAATTCAGGACTGGCAGAGGTGGGAAGCTGATGGCACCTCCCTTTCACCTGTGCAGCCCAAAGGTGGGGTGTGACCTGCTGGGACAAGGCCACTTGTCCCTGCTGTCCCCTTGCACAGCAACCTGCCAGGGCCACAGAAACAGGGAACCCTGGAATGGTTTGGGTTGGAAAGAGCCTTAAATCCCACCCAGTGCCACCCCTGCCATGCCAGGGACACCTCCCACTGCCCCAGGCTGCTCCAGCCTGGCCTTGGCACTGCCAGGGATCCAGGGGCAGCCCCAGCTGCTCTGGGCACCTGTGCCAGGGCCTGCCCACCCTCACAGCCAGGAATCCCTAATTCCCAATATCCCATCCAATCCCACTCTCACCATCACACTGTGAGACCTCACATTCCAGGCAGCAGCTAAAATCCTGCCCCATGGGATACAAGGGGGAGAGGATGTGGAGGTTGGCATCCCATGGGATACAGGAGGGATTGGGATGTGAAAGGTTCTGGCTGCCCAGGAACACATCCCACAGCACTGTGCCGTGGATTTTTGTCCCACAGGGTCCCCACTCCACCTCCTGCCAAGCACGAGGGACAAAACCCTTTTGAAACTGCCCTGACAGGTCTCGGGGAAGGAGCAGGAGGGGCAGCAGGGAGGGAGCCCTGACCCCGTCTCTGCTCCCGGTGACGCCCGTGCAGGGCAGCAGCAGCAGCAGCAGCAGCGCGGGCACACGTGAGCCCTCCGTCCCTCCTCCCTGGCACAGCCTGCCAGCCCCACATGTGCTGCACCATTTCCCTGCAGCGGCACCGGGAAAGCGCCGTCAGCAGAGCACGATCACACAAACCACCTCTCATGGCCGGGCTGCGCTCACAATGGCCCCTTTCAGGCCACGAGCCCCGGCGCTGCCGGACAAACAGCCGATAAACGCGGCTTTACCTCACGAGTGGCTCAGCGAGCACAAAGGGCGGCCGCGGCCTCCCCACAGAGGCACACAGCGATGGAGCGGCCGCCACAAGGTCACCCGAGGCATCTGCAGCCCTCGGGATTCTCGTGCCCCGTCTGGAAGCAGCGATCTGCCCCCCACAGCCTCCACCTCCCTCACCTCCCCAGCCCTGTAATCAGCAGCTTTTATAAACACGGGCAGCAGAACCGCAGCACTGCCAGGGTCGAACCCCGCTGAGCTTCCCGGAGCTCCGGGAGTTCCCGCAGCATTTGCAAACTTTACCGGGATTTGTCACCCCAAGCAGGATTGACTTCATCTCACACATCCCCTTCCCAACCCAGCGAGGCGCCCGGTGCTCGGAACATTTTTGGGGTTTTCCCTGGCTGCCGGGAGCGGCGCTGCCGGCCGGGAATGGCTCTGCAGGGAGCAGCAGGCGGCCGCCTCCGCGGGGATCAGCGCCGTGTGTCCTGCGCGACCCCCCGGAGCAATCCCGACCTCAAATCCGTGCGGCAGCCACGGGGAAAGCAGACAGACTGCAGGGAGGGAGAGGAGAAATTCCAACGGGAGCAAACGCGGGGATGGGGGCCCTGGAGCGCCGCCCGCAATTACGGTACCGCGGTAATTACGGTAGTGCCCATTGCGGCACGGGGCCGCGCTGCTGCTCTCATTAATTTTCATAATTAATAATCATCCCCGCGCCTTTTCCAAAGGCAAATAGCACTGATAAACTCACCGAGAGATGGGAATTAGGAGTGTAGGGATGAGGAGGGGATGCTCACCCCAAATCCAGGAGGTTTCCCTTAAATAGGAGAAAATCAGGAAATGCTCAGTTCTCCTTTTCCTCCACCCCAAACTCCGGCCACAGGACCACGCAATTAACACCTTTAACTGACGGGAGGAGTGCAGATAACACCGATAAGACCAAGCCCAGGTGCCATTTTCCATATCCAAGAGCACACCAACATTCCCAGCCGGTCTGGAAGCATCCAGAGCCCCAGCATCGAGTGGAGCTCTCCTGGTTTGCCTGCTCTGAAGCAACTGCAGAACTCATCTGCACCACATTAAGCCCCCCAGAAGCGAACCATTCTTGGATTACCAGCAGTGACCCTATTCCAGGCATCCCCTGCCCCAGGGAATCCCAGCTCCCTCCCAGCCGTGGGTGCCGGTGGGAATTTCCCTGATTTCCAGCGGCCAAGTTCACTCCCAGCTCCCTCCTGCTGCCCACAGCAAACCCTCCCTGCTGTATTCCTCTGCTGAGCTCTGGCTACAGACACAGAAATCCTGGGAGAGGGGTCCTGGCAGGGTGGTGACGTTGGCACCAAGGGCATGGAGACACTTGGCAGCTGCCCTGTCACCCCATCCTAACCACATGTGCTCCATTCTTATGCAGAGCAAGAAAGTTTGGCCTAATTTATGATTGAATTTGACAGATTTAGGGGCCCAGTCACATTGGGGGGTTCGGGGTGACCCTACCATGACCTTCCAGAGCCTGAAGGGGCTCCAGGAGAGCTGCAGAGGGGCTGGGGACAGGGATGGAGGGACAGCACACAGGGAATGGCTGGAAGCTGAAAGAGGGTAGATTGGGATATTGGGATATTGGGAAGGAATTCCTGGCTGGCATGGGATTCCCAGATTTGCTGTGGCTGCCCCTGGATCCCTGGCAGTGCCCAAGGCCAGGCTGGACACTGGGGCTGGAGCAGCCTGGGATGGTGGGATGAGATGGGCTTTGAGATCCCTCCCAACCCAAACCAGTCTGGGATTCCACGATATGACCCCAATGGAGTTTAGGAAAACGCCCCTGACGATTTAGTGTGGAAATTCCCCCTTTTGTGGCTCTTTATGGGAATAACAACTGTGTTCCCCTGCTGGGGAGGGTCCCGAAGGCACCCAGAGCCCTGCCAGCCCCGCAGGCACGGATCCTGCTGCAATTCCCGTTCCCTCTGCAGTGTGGAGAGGGGCTCCTGGTGCAGCACAGGGAGGAGAATAAAGCCAGGAGCGGGGATGTGCTGCTGATGGAAACCCTTTGAAGTCGCTTTAGCCCAGCTGGGGCTCCCCGGGGCCGGGAGTCCTTATGCAAAGCGGCCGCTGAAACGCAGCCGGAGCCAGGGCAGGAGCTGAGGGCGGTTTGCAGATAAAAGAGCGGCTGGGATGCAGGAGAGCTCTGCAGAAGGGATGCAGGAATCGCGCCGCACATCTCCAGCGTTTACAAACTCAGCTCCCGACCCGCCCTTGTGACGCAGGGCTCCCGTCCCCAGACACCCCAGCGCTAAAGGGCTCGTGGGCACAGCGCGACTTTCGCCGAGGAACCCTCCCCATTAATTAGCCGGGTAATTAGCGCAGCTCCGGAGCCGCAAGCAGGCCTCGGTGGGGCTGCGTGGAGCGGCTCTGTCCCCGGGATTCCCGGGATTGAAGAGCCGCCCCTCACCTGGCCGAGCCCCGTCGGAAATGATTTACACACAGGAGGGAAATTACTCACCCGAGCCATCGGGGCAGACAGGGAGGGGGCAAGGCTTTTGTCTGGGACCGGGATGCATGCGACGCTCCGCTCCAGGTTAAAAAAAATTGCATTAATGCCACCCCACGGAAGGAATATTTGTTATTTGCCCAACCCTTTCTTCCTGACATCCCATTCCTCCAAACCAAACTGCTGGGTTTTGGAATTGTGGAGCATTTCTTCGAAAGTCTGGAAGCCAAGAGTTAAAATTCCTGTCTTGGAGCAGCATAACCCCGCTTATCTGTGTTTTCCTGCTGTTACATCACTTACAGAAAGGACCGTGGCAAACAGATTTGCAGCTGTCCTTGTTACTTCATAATTCCCATCGATTTTCCTTGCTAGGTACTCCATGGAGAATGATGGGAGGCGCGCATTTAATGCTTAAACAAGAAAAAAAAAACAAAACCAAAAAACACGAGGTTGTTTCACACTAAACAACACAAAAAGAAAGTTTTCAGCCATATTTCAGTGCCTGGAGAAAAGTGGAATGGTTGCAGTCAACTATCAGTCATTAAAAAAATCAAATTTCTTTTGCAGCTCTTTCTAGTTCTTATTTCCTAAAACAATATCGCGTTTAATGCGCTAGAAACTCTTTTTAATGAGATACAAAGTACTGTTTGTTTTTTGGGTTTTTTTTGTTTTCCCTTCAGCTGATTTTGGAAACCCAAAAGTAAACACAGGCTTATGAAATCTCCAATTTCACATCAAAGCAGCCTTGATTTATAGAGATGTTCAAAGGAAGACTTTAAAGGAGCAACATCATGACCAACTTGTTGGCCTGATGTTATTAGAATAATTTAGAAATCCACAATGTAAATGTTGATAAATAAATAGCAGGTTGCCATAAATCAGCATGTGGCTGCTCATGAAAGCGAGCACATCTATCTGATGTAGACAGAACAATATTCAGATTTTCCCCCCGTGAAGTTTAGCATTTCTGAGAGCGGCAGAACCTCCCTTGGGTGGGACGGGATTTACGCAACACGGGGCTTTAAAAAAGCGATGAATTGGGAGCTGGAGCCGAGCGTTCGCAGCACTGGGGCATTTCCAGCTCGTTTCCAGCCAAATGAGACTCGAAATATGCAAATTGCTGCGAATGCCGGAAAGGAAAAGCTCCCTGCAGGAGCCTGCCCGGGGAGAGCGCCGGGGCCGGCGCTGCTCTGGCTGCCCGGATTGCTCCATTCCCCACACTCCGGGTGTTACTCAGCGCCCAGGCAGGAAAATCCCCGCTCGGGTCATGGAGAAAGCGGCGCTGAGCTTCCCTGAAAACCCGTGTGTCATGTGTGGGATGGGGCTGGCACCGGCAGAGATCCCCGAGTGCCCTGCGGGGCCGGATCTGCTGCTCCTGGGGCCCCTGGATCCCAGTCCATGGATCCCGGTCCTGGAGAGTCCAACACCACTGCCCTGGATCCCAATCCATGGATATCAGTATCAATATTTCAACACCACTGCCCTGGATCCCAATCCATGGATACCAGTATCAATATTCCAACACCACTGCCCTGGATCCCAATCCATGGATACCAGTCTCAATATTCCAACACCACTGCCCTGGATCCCAATCCATGGATACCAGTATCAATATTCCAACACCACTGCCCTGGATCCCAGTCCATGGATCCCAGTCCTGGAGAGCCCAACACCACTGCCCAATCCATGGATCCCAGTCCTGCAGTGTCCAACACCACTGCCCTGGATCCCAATCCATGGATCCCAGTCTCAATATTCCAACACCACTGCCCTGGATCCCAGTCCTGGAGAGTCCAACACCACTGCCCCAGATCCCAATCCATGGATACCAGTATCAATATTCCAACACCACTGCCCTGGATCCCAGTCCATGGATCCCAGTCCTGGAGCATCTAACACCACTGCCCTGGATCCCAATCCATGGATCCCAGTCCTCCAGTGTCCAACACCACTGCCCTGGATCCCAGTCCATGGATCCCATTCCTGGAGCATCTAACACCACTGCCCTGGAACCCAGTCTCAATATTCCAACACCACTGCCTGTGGATCCCTGTCTCCAACACCCCTGCCCAAATGCTCAGGCTGGGTTTCCCTCTGGATTGATGTGAAATAGCAGGACTGGCAGAGTTTAAGATTCCAGAGAAGCCCCCACGGGTTTGGGTTGGAAGGGACCTGGAAAACCATCTCATCTCCTTCCAGCCCTTCCATCTTCCCACTGCTCCAGGCCCTGCCCAGCCTGGCCTTGGTCAGTGATTTCTCGCTGTGTGATGGCACAAAGGACAGACTGCTGCTCTCCTTGGGTGCAAGAACCCCAGCAGGGAGGTCTGGCCCAGTCTGAAGCTCTGGGATCCTTTGGAGGAACCTCAGGAGGGTTTCTGCTCCATCCAAAATGATTTTCCAACATCCAGAACAGATCTCTCCTACCCAATTCATTTGGCAGCTACATCTGGAGTGTACAGCTCATCTGGTTGGGTTTTGTATGGATTTTCTCTCTCTCCCCCACCGAAAGGTGCATTTTACAGCACAAATGGCTCTGCTGGGAGGAAGGGGCGCACAAAAGGCACATCCCAGGCCAGGGATGACTCCCCAGACCCGTCCCACCTTTCCCAGAGCTGCATGGTCATTGCCACACCAATTCCTCACCCCAGCACTGCTTTTACTCTTCCCTCTGGGGAGAGGTGAGCAAACAGAAGCAGAAACAGGCCAAACACTGGCTCTGCAGTGCCACTTTTAGAGCTCTACCAGCTGGAAGAACGCTGGATGTGTGGAGAGCAAAGGGAGACTGGGGAGGAAGGGGAGCGGCTGAGAAGCAGCAGCACCAAGCACAGACCTCCAGCAGCTCGTGTGCTGCCACCAAGGTGATTAAGGAAAGGCCTGACAGCATCTGTGGCCCCGAGAGCGCTGCAGGAGCCGCAGATCTCAGCCCCACACCTTGTGTCAGTCACACCCCTGCAAACCACAGCGGGGCCTGGGTGCCAGAGGAAGCCGAGCGCTGCGTCAGGAGAGCCACAAAGCCAAGAGCCTCCCTGGCTCACAGAGCCTGCCCTGCTCCAGGGAGTCTGGGTGGGATGGCCTGGATTGCATCCTCAGTCACAGAAAACACCCCCAAAGTAACAACTGGCAGAGCGTTTGTCATTGAACAGGACAGCGATGCAATTAAACATGGGATTTTGCTAATTGTATGAAGCAGCAATTTAAATTTAATTTAAATCTGAATCAAGCTCTGCAGTCATCATTTAGGCAAATCCAGCTGGGGTTTTACCTGAGTAGGAGAACAGGCTTTGGAAAATTCAAATAACTTTGTGCCCTGAGAAGACTTTTCCAAGATGCCTGTGTTGGAAAAAAAAATAAATCTGGCAACTTTGAATCAACAGAAGTTTGTTTTCTTCAGAAAACATGGGATAAAGAGGGAGTCCTGGGAAGAGGGCACTGAAAATCCAGGGAAGAAGTTGGTGTAGCTCAGCATCCCCCCAGAAATGTGGCAGCTGGTCCTGCCAAAATGAAAATGAGCCTAATGCAAGCATCAGACCCATACAGAAGGCACTAATTAATGGAGATAAACTTAAATGAAAACTCCTTCTCACACAGATATAGGCAAATGCTCCTCAGAATCCTTCTGCTGCCGTTGGCCCAGCTGTGCTAAACCAGCAGCAAGGTGAGGCACTTCTGGTCTGTTTGCTTTAAGCCAGGCTTTAATCGGGGGAATCTCTCCCTCTCAGGGCTCTGAGGGTGAATCTCCATCCCAAACCATCTCCACGACTTGTCCTGCCTTTGATAACTCCACGTCTTTCAATTCATTTCACTTCATGCAAATATTTGGATCAGCCCCATGGGGAGAAAATGAGGGGTTTGGAGTCAGGCTGTCCACAGAACCACTCCAAACCAGGATGAGGATCAGCACTGCCCTGCAATCCTCCTCAGCTCCTCGATGCTGCTCCTCTGGGATGACACCAGCATCCTCCACTCCAGAGGGACCCTGCTCCCCACATTTAGTCACTCTCCAGTGCTGCCCTCAGCTCGTGATTCATTTTGAACCTGCCTTTGAGCTATTATTTATTTAAGCCCCACCCTGACGTGTTATAACGTAAAAGTCTGAGAATGCTGAACTTATAAAACCTCATCACTTCCCAGGAACACCAGGATTGGGTAAAGGACACGCCAGAGGCTCCTGGGCACCGTTGTGGCTCAGAGGATGGGTGACAGCTCCCCAAAAGGCTCCTGGGGAGGAGGATTTGAGCCAAAATCCTACTGACAACGCCTTGATCTCTGCACCAGCCGTGATCCAAGGGATCCCCCTTGGACGGGATTTTCCACAACATCCCAGAAGATGGGAAAGCATCCAGCACTCAAAATCCCTTTGCTGCAGGAGGGGATCCCAGATGGTGACACTGTCTCCTAATCCCCACACATTCCACAGCCAATGCTGCAGCCCTCCAATATTTCAATTTCTAAAATATCTGAAGCAGTTTAACCAAGATATCGGGACAGACACCCCAGAGGGCTGGCAATGACGAAATATCACATGAATTATGTATGGCCCCGATATTCCACCCTGCTTTTGGGGCATATCTGACACCCCCAGAATGATTTACTTTAGAGGGCAAGAAGCACAGGAGGACGCAGAGACAGCCACCCCAAAGTCCCTTTACGATGGTGATGACACCGACACGCAGGAGCTGAGTGGGACCCAGCTCCCCAAATCCCTGGGGATCCCAGCGTGGGTCAGGCCAGCACCCAGCGCTGTTCCCTCCTGCTCCAGCAGCTTTCCTGGCAGCTCCCGCTCACCCCGGTGTTCAAGCTCCGCTCCCGCAGCGCCGGAGGAACGCGGTGCCCCGTCCTTTAGCGCAAGGACATCCCAACAGGGACAAGATCACCCCCAGACGGGGGGACACCCCAAAATCACCCAGACACAGCTCCTACCTCCTGCAGCATGCCGCCGGCGCGGGTCCTGCTCGGCAGCGCGGCTGCCCGGCCACGGAAGGGTTAAAGAGCGACGTCAAAGCGGCGCGGGGAGCGCGGGGCGCTGCGGGAGCGCGCAGCGGGAGCGCGCCCGGCGCGGCCCCGCCGGCCCGGCCCGGCTCCCGGCGCTCCGGATCCCGGGAATGCCGGCACGGCGCGGGGCTCAGTGACTCATCCCGCCGCGCAAAAACAGCAGACCTGGAAGCGTCTTTGTTCCGCCGGCTGCCGCAGCGAACAAACCTCTCTTTGTGCGGCGATTAAACAAAGGAAGTCGCAGCGCAAAGCCAGGGCAAGACTAAACAGCCCGGCACCGCTTAAGGGAAACATCACGTAGCAAGGGGACGGGGCTGCGGGGACGCTGTGCGGCCCGGCACATCCTCCGCTGGCACCGGCACTTCACCTTCGTGGCCAGATGTTTATTGAGCCACCCTCTCCCGAAAGCGAGGGGCGGCCTCGCTCCGCTTTTCTGCCCGAAATGCCCTTTGAAATCCCAGCAAAACCAGATCGGCTGCGTTGTTTATCTTGCGGCTCGCAAGCGAGAGAGGAACACGCGGAGCAGTTGTGCTGCTGTCCCGGGCCGCTGGCTGGACAAGGCTGGAGTGATCCAGCACTTGGGAATAACAGAAACATCCTTAAGAGCTGCAGTAAGTGAGGTTAAGGATTTGCAAGGAAGAGTCCTCCAAGAAACAGTTTGGGACGAGGCAAGGGGGTCTGCAAAGTCATGAGAGGACACCACTCACGCTCTGCCTATTTAAACTTAGAATATCCCCAGAGAGCAGAATTCTGTTCTCTGGACTTCATGGACTGCAGAAAGCTCTGAATTAAGGTCTGATTTAAGGAGAGGCAGAGGTGCAGCTCAGGTCCATGCAGGTATCTCTGTTTGGGCTGCATGGACAGGCAGCTCTGCAGGAACAATCCATGCTCCCCATCCCTCCATTTCATGATGTGATGGCCCCATAAAAACCTGGAGCTGGCAAGGCCAGCATTTCAGCGGGGGAAAAGACCCGCTCCTTCTGATGATCCAGGGGATGCACTGAGCACATCCTGCCCCAGATCCCAAATTAGGGACTAGAGCAGGTCCCATCTGCAGCAAAGTGAGGCTAAGGACAGCTGCCTAATGCCAGGACAGAAAAAAGCCCCTTTTTTATCATCACTGACTCACAAACCCTTCTGACACAGCAGCTGCCTGAGCTGGAATCTGGATGTGGTGATAAATGCAGGAAAAATTGAGTATATGTGTAGGAATAATGTAAATAAGGGTGGCTGGGTCTCTCAAGCAGCACCGAGTGCCTGCAGAGCTCCTTCCAGGTTATTTTGCGTCAGCGCAAAGCTGCAGGGCCCTATATGTTAGGAATGTTAGGAAATTCAGTGTTAGGAAAACAAACTCCCTTCGTGGCAGCTGCAAACAGGTATTTTTTGCAGGTTATTATTTTTTTCCCCCTCTAAACTAGAAAGACAAGAGCGCTGTGCACGGTTAGTTCTGCAGAGATCCGAGCTGCCCTGCGCTGGAAGTGCCTGGGTGCCAGCCTCAGAGGGAGCAGCGTTCCCTCCGTGCCAGCTTTCCGCGGGGTCCCTGCGGGTGGCACTGCGGGCTCCCCGCGCAGCCCCCCGGCTCAGCCGCTCCTTGCCGCCGGTGGCCCCCGCTGAACGAGCAATACGCACATGTTTGGAGCGCTGCCTTCCGAACCCCATCAGCTCAACGCGCGGCTGCCGTCCCGCATGGCTCTGCCCCCTCCGCCGCCTCCTCTATTTTATTTTTGCCGCAGCGCTCCCGAGAATCCCCCTGCGCGCACGGATGCCGAGAGCCTCCCTCTCTGCCCCTCTCGGCGCTGTTGTTGCAACTCTGGACTTTCTAAACTACGTCTGTCAGGAAGGAGACAGGAAATTCGAGTCACACTTGCAACAGCTGTGCCATGCCTACTATCGGGCTCAAATGACGTAGTTTGGCTGGGGTGGCGCGGGGCCAGGAACCGGCGAGAGCGGAGGTCAGGAAGATAGGTCAGTGTTTATTCTGCTGCTGCGCTTGGGAGCATGCCGAGCCGATTTGCTTTCTTCCTATCTAGACTGTTTCTCTTTCCGTTTTTTCTTTAATAACGCGCAGCCCGAGCATCCTGTTTTGAAAACATCTGCCGGCTCTGCTGCTGGCCGGCGACAAACGGAGATGCTCGGAGCACGGGACGGGATGCTCGGAGCGGGGCAGGGCGGCGGAGCCCCCTCGGCCCCGGAGGTGCAGGGGAGACCCAGCGCCGCCAGAGCCCGCACCTTGTCCGCCACCAACCCCCCAAAAAGCCGCAAATCCCCCGATCTGCCAGGCACTGAAACCAAACCTTCCAACCCGAACCGTGATTTGTGACAATGTTTACAGCTCCGCAGCAAAGGCAGGCGAGGTGTGAGGCCATTTTATGCTTCTCTTTCACAGCTGAAAACTGTGAAACTGGAAGTTGACCAAAAAAGCGCAGACATTTCAGAAACGGGTTATGAAAGAACAAAGTTTCAGGAAGTTTTTCTCGAGCCAGCTGCAAGCCATCTGCACCCCGAGTAATCGCAACTTTAAAGTGCTACAAAAGCAATTTAGTTTCACCTTCACGAGGCCAGATTTGTCTGTCAGCAAAAAAGAAAAAAAAAAAGTAACCTCAAATTGAAGGGCGCTGTGTTCACACTGGAGGTGCAGCGTGAACCCTCCTCAACTTTCATCCAGGGTTCCCTCAACACAAACTCAAACGAATAAAATGATATTTCTTTCTTGGAAGCTCGGACTGTAAAACTTTTACTGCTTCCTTTGCCCTTGCACATCGTGGTAATCACTACCAGAAGAGGAAGCTGAAACAACACTGGATTTCTTTGCTCAACTTTTTCCCATAAATTCAGTTTCTGGTTGCAGTCATTTCCAATAAGGAAAAAAAAACCAAACCAAAGACATCAGGGTGGTGCAGAATTGGGTTTAAAACCATCACAACTGGGCAATGCCGGGGATGCGACGGGCGCTGGGTTGGGAATTTGTGAGTGTGACAATTCCAGCGGGCACGGCGGGGCTGGAAGCGCTGTCTGGGAGCGCTGGAAGGGGCAGGCGCGGGCCGGGAGCTGCCAGGCTGTGCCGGGGGCTGTGCCCGGGGCTGTGCCCGAGGCTGTGCCCGGCTCCGTGCCCGGCTCCGGGAGATGCTGGAGCAGGCTGGGCTCAGGAGGGCTGCAGCACCAACTCCCACAAGTTGCTCAGAACTCGCGCTTTGCCCTCTGCTGCCTGTCAGGATACTCCAGCCACTCTGCTCTCCCCCTGCTCCCCTGAATTTAAACACCACGGACTTTTCTTGCTTTACTTCAGCACTTTATTCTCTCTCAATTCCCCTCTGGCTCCCAGGAAAGCTCAGCGGAGCAGCAGCCCCGCAGCTGATCCCTGTCACCATCCCTGCCTGCCCACCCTCACCATGTGCTGCCAAGCGGTGCCAGCCCAGCGCATTAAAATCAAATTATAAAACGTCACCGAAAGCCAAAACAGCCGTAAAATACCGGACCCACAATGTTTACAGTTCGCCGTTATTATTATTAAGCAATGAAGTTAATTGACTTCTGGCGTGGTGATTTGCTAAATGCGGGCGTTTGCAGAGTGTTCCTGCTCATATCGGCTCCAAGGGACCGGCGCTAATTGAAACCTCTTTAATTTTCGGAAATGAGCCTGCGGCAGCCATAGGGCTCTCCACGGTACCCCGGATCGCGCCCCTCAAAGACTATCCCGGATCGCTCTCCCCGAACCATCCCGGATCCATCTCTGATGGCTCTCCCCGAACCATCCCGGATCCATCCCTGATGGCTCTCCCCGATCCATCCCGGATCGCTCTCCCCGAACCATCCCGGATCCATCCCTGATGGCTCTCCCTGATCCATCCCGGATCCATCCCTGATGGCTCTCCCCGAACCATCCCGGATCCATCCCGGATCGCCTTCCCCGGATCCATCCCTGATGGCTCTCCCTGATCCATCCCGGATCGCTCTTCCCGATCCATCCCGGATCGTCTTCCCCGGATCCATCCCGGATCCATCCCGGATCGCCTTCCCCGGATCCATCCCTGATCGCTCTCCCCGATCCATCCCGGATCCATCCCGGATCGCTCTCCCCGATCCATCCCGGATCGCTCTCCCCGATCCATCCCGGATCCATCCCTGATCGCTCTCCCAGATCCATCCCGGACCCATCCCGGATCGCTCTCCCCGCTCCATCCCGGATCCATCCCTGATCGCTCTCCCCGATCCATCCCGGATCGCTCCCCACGCCACCCGCCGCGAGTTCTCCCTGCACGCGTCTCCGCGGGGAAACGTGCAGTCCCTTCACCGCAACTAACTCGGAGCTGCGGTCCTGGACAGACGCGAGGACGGGCCGGGATCAGGCTCAGAGCCCCGCGCCTCTCCGCACCCCCGTCCCGCACCCCGGTGCCGCACGTGGGCTCACCTTGTTGGATGCCATCTCGCTGACGGAGCGGTAGGTCTGGATGGTCTCCAGCTGATCCAGGCACCAGTCGAGCTCCTCCAGCGTCTCCATGGCCAGCTTCTGGTAGGGCTCCTCTGCGAAGAGGCACACGGACATGTAGTCGGGCTGGCGCTGCGGCCGCCCGTCCATGGCGGGGCCGCCCGAGCCGCCGCCAGCGCTGCCGGAGGTGCCGCTCCGCTCCCTCATCACGCGGCCGCCGCTGCGCTGCCCCGGCCGCCGCCAGCGAGTCCCCGCCCGCCGCCGCCCCGGCCCGGCCCGGCCCGGCCCGGCCCCCGCTGCTGGGGGAACCGAGCGCCCCCCGGGCAGGGCAGGGCAGGGCAGGGCAGGGCCGCGGCTCGGGAGCGTCACCGCGGCCCCCCCGCCCCGCCGGCTGCTGCGGGCATGGGCATCGGCCTCCCCCGCCGCCCGCGGGACGCTGCTCCTGCTGCTGAGCCAGCCCCGCTCCCCGCTGCACCCACAGCCTGCTCCCCGGCAGCGCTGAACCCGAGAGCTCTCCTCCCCGACAGCCCTGAACCCCGACAGCGCTGAACCCGAGAGCTCTCCTTCCCAACAGCCCTGAACCCCAACAGCCTGAACCCCGAGAGCTCTCCTCCCCAACAGCCCTGAACCCAAACAGCCTGAACCCCGAGAGCTCTCTTCCCCAGCAGCCCTGAACCCCAACAGCCCTGAACCCCGAGAGCTCTCCTCCCCAGCAGCCTGCTCCCCATCAGCCCTGCTCTCCAGGAGTTCTGCTCCCCAACAGCCTGATCCCCATTAGCCCTGCTCTCGAACAGACCTGAACCCCAACAGCCTGAACCCCATCAGTCCAGTCCTGCTCTCCAGGAGTTCTGCTCCCAACATCCCTGCTCCCCACCCCTGCCTGCTTCTGCTCCCCAGCAGTTCTGCTCCCCAACCTCTCCAGCCCTGCTCCTAAACCTCACCAAGTCTCACTACCCACCAGCTCTGCTCCCCAGCCCTGCCTGGTCCCACTCCCCACTCCAGGTCCCATTCCCCACTCCAGGTCCCATTCCCCACTCCAGGTTCCATTCCCCACTCCAGGTCCCATTCCCCACTCCCAATCCCATTCCCCACTCCTGATGCCATTCCCCACTCCAGGTCCCACTCCCCACTCCTGATCCCATTCCCCACTCCAGGTCCCATTCCCCACTCCTGATCCCACTCCCCACTCCAGATCCCATTCCCCACTCCCAATCCCACTCCCCACTCCAGGTCCCACTCCCCACTCCAGATCCCATTCCCCACTCCAGGTCTCATTCCCCACTCCAGGTCCCATTCCCCACTCCTGATGCCATTCCCCACTCCTGATCCCATTCCCCACTCCTGATCCCATTCCCCACTCCAGGTCCCATTCCCCACTCCTGATGCCATTCCCCACTCCTGATCCCATTCCCCACTCCCAATCCCATTCCCCACTCCTGGTCTCATTCCCCACTCCCAATCCCATTCCCCACTCCAGGTCCCATTCCCCACTCCAGGTCCCACTCCCCACTCCCAATCCCACTCCCCACTCCTGTCCCTCCTGGCTCCCCAGCTCTGCTGGCTTTGTCCCCATCAGCCCCCTGCTCCCCAGCACACCCTGCACCCCAAACCCACCGTCCCTGCTCCCCGAGCTCTGCCAGCCCTGCCAGCAGCACACTCCCCAGCAGCTCTGGGGTAAAAGTTGAGGTTTCCACAAGCGGATACAGTGAATCATAAAATCTCCCCATGAATGTAACTGCTTCTCATAATCCCGGTAACATATGCTCATCCCATAAATCTGTCAGGGCTGATGGATTCAGCGTTCCTACGGGCAGGTACCAGTGACATCACAGGGCAGGATTGCTCAGACACACTCAGGAGCTGAGCCAGAGCCCCAGCCCTGTCCCCCTGCCCTCCCTGCCTCGTGTCCCTCGTGTCCCTCGTGTCCCTCGTGTCCCTCGTGTCCCAGGGTCCCCAGGGAAGGAGCTGCACCCCGTGCTGCTGTCTCTTCCCAAGCACAGATCCTCTCTGTCGCTCACCACATCAATAAAGCAGCATTGGAGAGGGACCTTCCATCAAATGATTGAGAATAAACAGAAAATAAACCCTGCCAAAGGTAACTCAGCAATAGACCTGGCACAGCCACCTTTGGAAGGTTTGGTGAATCCAAATCTTTGTGGCATTGGAAGTTAATGGGGTTTTTTCTGTGCCTGCAGAGCTCCAAACATTCAAAGTTCTCTCATTCCTGCCTAATCACAAAGCAGGTGAAAATAGACACAATCACACAAAGCTCAGTGTATTTTCCTCTCTCCCATGAGAAATTCCCATTTCCATCAAACGAATTTTTCCCATTCCCTCTTAACTATTTTTTTCCTGTAAATTAGTTGACCCAGAAGGACTCAAACCACTTGTTGCAGAAAACGTTGGGATTGATAAAACCAGCACAGGCAAAATAAGTTTAGGAAGAGCAAGAAACCCATCTCAGCCAAACTAAACCTCACATGTTTAAATCAAATCCTGCGTTCTCCTGCCCTGAGACTCCTCAGGAAGCACAGCCATGCATGTGTGCATTCCTGGAGGAGGAGAAGGAACAGGTTCACAGGGACTCTGACACCAGACCCTAATTTTAGCCTTTTGGGGGATTTCCAGCCTTGCCCAGGTCTGCAGGACCCGCTGCCACTGTCACTTCACTTCCAAACTTCACCTCAGAAAGAGCCATCAGGGAAGGCAGGACCCAGAACAGAAATCTGCTCTTGATATTGAAGGACTCCCATTCCCCAGAGCTGATATTCAGGATATTCCTTTACTCTGTAATCTGAGTCTTATGTAATAAAAGGAAAAAAAAAAAAACACAACTAAAACAAGCAAAACTATATTAGGGATATCGAGATGAATTAGGAAACGTGAGGGTTTAGGGGGTTTGGCTGTAAGTATTTTATATTTATTTTTGGGTTTCAGAAGATGAGCTAAATAAAGAGTGACTGTTTTACACATTTGCAATGTTCTCTGGCATTTTTAGCAGGGCGCATCAGGACCCTCCTTCCCTCGGTTTCTGCCTCCCTGCTTCATCCCTGGGAGGTTTCCTGGAGGAATCCTGGGCGAGCAGGGATCCCTCCATGGTTTACTCATGCAGAACACTGTCACTTGCCAAGCCTTAGCACTGAACCCACAGAGAGCCCAATGGGTTCACGATTTAAATTGGGATATTTTGAAAACGGCCCCCTAAGATACCCCCAGTCATTTCCATGGCAAAGACTCAATAAAGTGAGAGCAAACAGCTCTTGCTAAGGATCACTCCCAGGGGAAAACTGTGAGTTCTGCTGCTGTTCCAGGGCAGAAATGGATTTTAAAAAGTACCATTCACGTTTTTCTTTCAGAATTTGCATTTTTCCTGACACCGGCCAGCCTGCCCACAGCTCCCTCTGGCCTTGGCACCCAGCGAGATGCAGCACCTGCATCCCTGTGCAGCTCTTCTTGGTGTTTTTGGCTTTTGACTCATCCCAATCTTTTATTTTTCACTCATTTTCTCAGGAAAGCAGCCTGGTGCACCGATGCCTGCAGGTGTGTGCCCTCCATGGTCACCGGGCAGTCATTTCTGAACCGGCTGCCTTGGCAGGGGCAGGAGGGACGTCACAGGCACCACATTCCCTCTCATTTCACAGAATCACACGGGCCAGTCAAGAAGAGTCACTGTCCTGGCCCACAGCAGGAAGAGGGCCCAGCTCAGCCCTTCTCAGAAACTCAGAGCTGTCCCTGAAGGCACCGAGTGACGCAGCCTGAGCCCAGCACCCCGGAAACCCCAACTCTTATCAAACCCCAACTCTTATCAAACCCTCCCTGGCTGTGTGCAGCTGCACGAGCTCCCTTGATGAACTTGGGGATATTTGCCAATAAATTGTGAAAGCAGGGGCTACAGTCCCACTCCTAAGGCTAAATTTGCTTTTAGAACCAGCATGTGAAATTAAAATATACCCTCCAAGTCCCCCGTGAAATATTTTAAGATCCACAGCTACCCCGGAATAACAGCCAGATATAGAATCCATTAGGAGTTGCTCTTCTACCAATCTAAAAACTTTGTGTGGGAATGATCTTAAAATAACAAATATTTTCTGGCTTTCCTCATATTTAATGTTCATGGATACCAGAGAATGGTTTGGGTTGGGTGGGAACTTAAATCCCATCCAGTTCCACCCACGGGCAGGGACACCTTCCACTGTCACAGAGTGCTCCAACCCTGTCCAACCAAGGATCCATGGGCAGCCACAGCTTCTGGGTGAAATCCATTCCAGGGCCTCACGTGGGACAATTCCTTCCCAATATCCCATCTAATTCCATGGCAGTGGGAGCCATTCCCTGTGTCCTGTCCCTCCATGCCCTGTCCCCAGTCCCTCTCCAGCTCTCTCGGAGCCCCTTCAGGCCCTGCCAGGGGCTCTCAGGAGCCTTCTCCAGCCCAGGCTGGCCACCCCCAGCTCTCCCAGCCTGGCTCCAGAGCAGAGGACGGGGTTGAAGTGCCCTGGGATCCTCTCCCCGAGTGGCATCTGCTGTTGCTACAGCGACTCCCACAAACAGTAAACACAAGTTTAGATGCTCCATGAGTTGTTCTTTCCCTGAACCCAACGTGAGCGTCCCACTGACATCAGCAGAGCCAGAAACCGTCCCAAGGCCCGGGCAGTGGCTGACTTCCATCACCTTCCTGGTACAGCTGAGGCACATGGGCACTTTGGAAACACTGCTGCCATTTCGGGATGGGGCTCCTGGAACACTTCAGGACGCATCTTCAACCATCTCACATTTCAGTTTATATTTGGGGGTTGCATAAGCCAGACCCGTAAATGACAGCGGAGCTTTGGTCATGTTTGCTGGGCTGAACTCACTGCTGACACAGAACAGGGAAGTGAGGAACAACAACAGGAGTTTCAGTTTTTGAGTCCTGCCCGGTGTTTGCGCAGGAGGGCTGGGGCTGGTGGCACTCCAGCAGAACTGAGGTGACATTTCCTCACCAGAGCTGAGCAGCTGCCAGTCCCTGCGAGGACAGAGGCAGCCCTCGCCTCGTGCTTCTCTGCTGGCACTGGGAATGCTCCAACGTCCTGAAATGCAGCACCTCTGCAGTGCCAGGATTCTGCAAAAACTGCATTTTTGGTAGGTTTTGCCATCTGTTCCTTTGCCAGCTCTGCAAGGTGATGGAGCACACGGAATCTCTCCCTGCAGAGGTGACTTAGCAGCCCCTTTTTAGAGGCTTTTTCCCACTTACTGACATTTCTGTGCTCTCTTTTTCTCACACAATTGTTTAGGTTGGAAAATCCTTCTCAGACTATGCAATCCAACTATTCCCAGCACTGCTAAGGCCATCACTGACCCACATCCCCAGGTGCCACATCCACAGGAATTTTAAATCCCTCCAGGGATGGGAAGTCCTGGGCAGCTCTGCCAGGGCTGGGGAACCCTTTCCAGGAAGGAATATTCCCAAATATTCAATCTAAACATCCCCATGCCCAGCCTGGGGCCGTTCCCTCTGCTCCTGTCCCTGTTCCCTGGAGCAGATCCCAAACCCCTCCTGTCAGGAGCTGTGCAGAGCCACAAGGGCCCCTGAGCCTCCTTTGCTCCAGGCTGAGCCCCTGCCCAGCTCCTCAGGGATTCTGCAGCCCCTGCCCGGCTCCTCAGGGATTCTGCAGCCCCTGCCCAGCTCCTCAGGGATTCTGCAGCCCCTGCCCAGCTCCCTCAGGGATTCTGCAGCCCCTGCCCAGCTCCTCAGGGATTCTGCAGCCCCTGCCCAGCTCCTCAGGGATTCTGCAGCCCCTGCCCAGCTCCTCAGGGATTCTGCAGCCCCTGCCCGGCTCCTCAGGGATTCTGCAGCCCCTGCCCAGCTCCCTCAGGGATTCTGCAGCCCCTGCCCGGCTCCTCAGGGATTCTGCAGCCCCTGCCCGGCTCCTCAGGGATTCTGCAGCCCCTGCCCAGCTCCCTCAGGGATTCTGCAGCCCCTGCCCAGCTCCTCAGGGATTCTGCAGCCCCTGCCCAGCTCCTCAGGGATTCTGCAGCCCCTGCCCAGCTCCCTCAGCTGCTCCAGATCCTTCCCCAGCTCCATTCCCTGCCCTGGATATGCTCCAGCTCTTCAGTGTCCTTTATGTCAGGAGGGGCCCAAAAGTGACCCCAGGATTTGCGGTGTGGCCTCACACACGGTGCTGGGTACAGGGGGAAAGGTGAGAGCTGCTCATCAAGATGGACTTGAGGCCTTTTTTCACTCTTGAACACTCGGAGAGTGAGAGGTTTTGGGGAGCATCCTCTTTTCTGGGAGTAGTTCAGTGCAAGGACAAGCACACACTTCACACATGTCACAGATGGGAAGGGGATTAATGGGATGAATTCCCACCCTTGGCTCCCCCCAAACCCCATCTGTGCCATCCTTCTCCCAGCAGAGCTCCGGCCCCTCGGGCCTGCAGGGATCTGAGCACGAGGCCAACATTATCTGCAGCTGCAGAGTTCCTCCCTTCACCCACAAACTGTCCCCATCCTGTCCCCAAGTGCCACAGCAAGGCAGGAGGGGTTGGTGCCTTTGCCCTCGGCTGACGCAGGAGGTGAACCGAGCCAGGAAACATTTTGAAAAGGGATCCAAATGCCAGAATTTCAAGTGGGGTTTATTCTCTCTCTCCTGATTCCCTCATGATTCTCTCTTGTCACCCCAGTCCTGATAAATAAAAGCATTAGGACTTCTTCTGGAGGGAAGTGCAAAGGCCGTAAAGCCACAAGAGTTTTAAGGCCAAAACACCACATCTCAACCAGGTGAATTAAAAATTTGGGGAGAAGTTGCAGTTCCCTTTCCAGCCGCCAAAACCCTCAGTTTTCCATAATCCAGGAGGAATATTCCCAGTGGGATTGAGTTGTGAACAGACTGTCCAATCTGCTGGACAAGAAATGTTGAAGACAAATATTTGCCAACATCCTTTCAAACTCAGCTCTCCTCAACTGTTAAAGATCAAACTGTGGGCTCGCTGTACTGGTAAAAGGCTCCATTTCTACTTCTGCAAGGAAAAAGAGGAATTCCTTCTATTGGATCACAACTTTCCTTGGGAAAGATTAAAAAAAAAAAAACCTAAAAACTCTGATAGACTCTGCCAAAAATTCCAAGAGGAACTTTCACATGGAAGGTTAAAAGCAGCTTCCAGCAGTTTTCCTGACTTTACTCAGTCTATCCATCCTGTTCCACATGTTTACAGTGCCATAAGACATCTTCTAAGTTATTTACTCTTCATTTCATCCTAGCTGCAATAAATTGGGACTATTTATAAAGTTCTTCAGTGTTCGGGGCTGTCCTTCCCAGCCCAAGCTCCAGCTGCCTTTGAAGCAGCAACAGCTGAGACTCGAGGTCACCAAAGTAATTTTCCAGTGATTCCAACTGATTTAATAAAATATTATCACTCTATCTAAACCTTACCTCAACAATTTAGACTCAGGATAAAATCTGTTCCTCTAGAAGGAAAATAAATAAGAGCAGTTGCTCCCTTTTGCCTGGGAGAAGTTTTGATGCTGGATTTATTCCCAAATCCAGGGTGTACAACATGGCACTGAAATGTTCCCATAATGTTGGACAAGCTGGTAAAATTCCACAAAACCTACAGCAGACAAACACTCATAAACCCCCAAAGATGAAAATCCAAGTGTTACAGGGGGAAATGGTTCCTTCCCTCCAGGAGTGGCACGCAACTGGGTGAAGAGCGAGCAGATTTGGGAACCTGAGCTCCTCCTCTATGGCTCCGGGGGGAGATGAGGATTTTGGAGCCCTGGTGGATGTGTATGGCCAGGTGGAAATGTTTATCCTGGTGCACGAAAACTCTGCTGTAGGAAAAGTCTGACAGCACAGTCCCAGACCCCCAGCTGGAAGATACATTAAGAAAACAACTTTAAAAACATCCCTAATTCCCAGGTGAAGCCACAGGGCGCAAGCCCAGAGTCTGCAGTCATCAGAGGACCTTAAACCACCCCACTTTTAATTATTCTCTGTTTATGACAGATTATCCCAACTGTTGTCATTACTGCAGATGACACAAAGGACTGGGGAGAGCAGGCAGATGCTGGAGTAGATCATATGGATGGCAGATGATTATTTGGGAGCTGATAGAGCTCATTAATGTCACTGAAGGCCTCATTTGCATCCCTCACTCCTTGGCTGCTCATGACTATGAGCTCGTGTGGGGAGAAGGTGGGAGAGGGCCCCTCTGGGGGAGAGTCCATCCCAACTGATCCAGCAGCTGATCCCACCTGGGCTTAGCTGGGAACTGTGGGATCAACTCCTGGGCCAGGAAAAGGGAGGAGAGAGAAGAGGGAGAGGAGAAAGGGAAGGAGAAGGACATGGAAAAGAGATGGGGAGAGAAGGAGAAAGAGGAGAAAATGAGAAGAAGGAGAAGAAAAAGAAGGAGAAACAAGGAGAAGAAGGAGAAAGAAGGAGGAGAAGGAGATAGAGAAGAGGTGTGGAAGGAGAAGGAGAAGGAGAAGGAGAAGGAGAAGGAGAAGGAGAAGGAGAAGGAGAAGGAGAAGGAGAAGGAGAAGGAGAAGGAGAAGGAGAAGGAGAAGGAGAAGGAGAAGGAGAAGGAGAAGGAGAAGGAGAAGGAGAAGGAGAAGGAGAAGGAGAAGGAGAAGGAGAAGGAGAAGGGTGCTCAGTGTGATTTACCAGGGCACTCACACGGCCATGGCTCAGATAAAAGTCCCACGGATCCCTCTCGTTCCCCAAAAGAAAATGGCTATTTCACCTCCCCAACACGAGGTTCATTAGCAGGAATATCACCCCACTTTAATGACTAACCAGTGTCAGAAAATGGCTATTTCAGCCCCACAACACGAGGTTCATTAGCAGGAATATTGCCCCACGTTAATTACTCCCAGTGCCTAGCATCACTCTAAAACCCCAGAGCATGTTGAGTAAAACAGGTTTATCAACAAAGGACGTGCCAGGACTTGATGGAAAAGGGGCCTGTGCAGGCTGGGAGCCGTTCACCCTTTGCCTTCCCTAATGGAGCTGTGGTTGCTCACGGATCGTGTGGACATGTTTACATATTTATCCCTCACAATGCCGAGGGAATAACTGACACCCGGTGATTTATTTGTTTAATGTATCCTGTTAGTGATTCTGAGAGCTATTTCCTTGAATTAAAGCATTGTTCTACCAGATCCAGAAAATATTCCTGTGGAAATCCTTCTGTTGGACACATTTGGAAATTCACATGGAAAACAATCAAAGGCACAGAGCACAGCCCCTGGGATTCACTTCAAATCTGCAATGAAATGTCCAAATCTTATAGCACCACCTCCCAAACTACAATCACTGAAAAAATCCTGTAATTACAAGTTGCTTTTATAGATCCGATGCCTTGTGCAGGCTGGACAGAGTTCCAGAATAAAGCAGGGATTGATTCCAAGGATCTCCTCCATGGACCCACCTTGGGCAGCACCAGAGCCCAGCCAGGGCTGCACCCAAGATGAACCAAAATGGCCCCAAAATGCACGGCCGGGCACGGGCTCTGTCCCTGGGATCAGTTCTGCTCCATTTGCACCTTGCAGTTCATTGTCCCATTCCAGCTTTAGCCCAGGCAGTCCCACCCTGCTTGTTTTTCTCTCTCCAGCCCACGGGGTTTGTGCTCCTGGGCTGAGATTTGGATCATTTGTCCTTGGTGCCCAGCTGGAGCAGGAATTGTTTTGTCTCCCTGCTCTGTGCACAGAGCTCAGCATCCCCTCATGTGGAGCCCAGACCCACACACTAAAGCAGCACAGAATGTGAAAAACATAAAAGCCAAACCCTGAGGCATCAGGTCCCCCATGCACCTTCCAACACTCGGGAATCCATGAACAGATTTTTTTTCTGAGCACAAGAGCCATATGAGCACCTGAGGAAGGTGTGATTGGAAAGCAGGTGTGATTGGAAAGGTGTGACTGGAAAGCAAGCTGCATCCAGCAGCACCACCCAGCCCCACTCTCTGCCATTCCCAACTGCTCCCTGCTGCAGATCCTATGGACACTCACGCTCCCGGCCTGCTGGAGCGCAGGGCTGGAATGAGAAGTGAGCAAAATCCATGGGAACCAGGGAGCCACCAGCTGCACTGCCCCTCCTCCCCACCCTAATTATATCTTTTGCAAAGATAAGTGCAGATGTGCTAAGAAAGGCTCGGAGCCCCAGCGCCCGCGGAACAGGTGGAGCCACGACGCTCTTGAGCAACTCCCCAGCAAATGGACGAGCCTGCCCTTCTCCCCTCGCCGTATTTTTGGGACTCCAGTCCGACCAGTCACTCGAGCTGTCCCCTCTCGGGTTTCCCACACCTGCAGCCTCCCTCGGCGTGCAGGGGAGGTGGCAGGAGAGGAAGGGCTCTCTCTTTGTTGGCCGTGGAGTGGGGCCAGCGGGTGCCCGAGCTCGGCAGGAGCTGCAGCCAGAGTGGGCACGGGCACTGCATGCAAATGAGCACAGAGTTGTCTCACAGTTTATTCTTTCAACAAAAAAGTACTTTGGAAATGTAGATTTTTTCCTCTGCTAGCCAGCGTTAACACATGAGATGGGGGCAGAAAGGCCTGGGAAGTGAAATCCCTGCGGAGAGAGGAACGGGGTGAACTGGCACAGCCACTGGCAGGGGGTCACTGAGGAGGTGGCACTGGAGGAGATCCAGCTGTGGGGGAACGAGGATGAAATCCTAACAGGGGCTCCAAAGCTCCAGGAACAATGGGGCCTGTATTCAGAGATGAGAGGGAAGATAGAGACAAAAAATGAAGTGAAAGCTTTTCCACTGCTAATTGCGAAAAATGCCAGGAAATGAGTGAGCTGGAGCTGCCAGGAATAATGTGGGAGACTGAAATCGGGGATGAGTGTTTGACATCAGCTACAGCCTCTGGCAAAATAGAGCCAAGATTTTGGGGGGCATTTTTATTCTCTTTTCTCTTTTCCAAACAACAGCGAGCAGGAAAAAGGAACTTTTTGGTTGGATTGCTGAGGAGCCTGGCATTCTAAGTTCCCTAATTAAAGACAGGTCCTTTCTGGGACACACCATTCCAGCTGCTGGGAAAACTCAGCCCCAAGAAAAACGGCTCCAGAGCCGCTGAAGACGTCATGGCAGTGATTAAACAGCACTCGCCAAGAACATCCAGGACACATCCAGGTTCAAACTGGAAGATTCTGGGAAGCAGGAGGAGATGTCTCACCAAGAGAAAGCACAGGCAATGAAAAGGAGAAGGAAAAACCTCCTGGTTGCAGGGAATGCCACAAAAATGGTCGCAAGAAGGAAGAAGCCCAAGCTTCTGTCAGCATGGGGAATGAAAAGGAGAAGGGAAAACCTCCTGTCTGCAGGGAATGCCACAAAACCAAAGGGCAGCAGCATCCCAAGAAGGAAGAGGGCCCAGCTGGGAAGCAGAGGCTCCCAGCGAGGGGAGGATTCATTCCTGCAGTGTGACTGGGCTGGGCCAGAGGAGCAGCAGGGCCGGCAGTCCCTCAGTGCCATAGTAGCAGCGATGTTTCTGAGTCAACAGCCCCGAGGCTGAGCCCCGGGCCAGCTGCGGTAACCCGAGCAGGACCCTGAGCCGCAGAAATGTCACTGTCACTGCCGGGGGGCCCAGCTGGGCTATCTTTAGCCAGCCCCAGTTAATCACCTAAGCTCCCCACAGCGCAGTGGAAAGTGCCTGGGAGCTCCACGGGGTGATCCTGGTCTATTCTCAGTACCCGGGATGGGCTGAATCGCCCTCCGGAGGTGCTGCCACTCTCTGCTCGCTGCTCCCCTGTGCCCCAGGCACAGGAAGGGACCCCAGAGGTCACCTCCCACCCACGGAGGGGCCATCCCAGCCGAGCAGCAGCACCAGCAGCTGCGGGGCATTGCTGGACACCCCACAGCCCCCTGTCATCAGCCACCAGCAGCCTTCACCCCCAGCCTGCTGTCCCGCTATTCCCAGCCCTGCAGCAGCTGCCATGTGGGAATGCTGTGGGAAACGGTGCCCAAGGGCTCCCTGCACACCCACCATGGCCCTCCACGGCCCCAGGGCCAGGCCACCCTCCAGGCCTTGGAGGAGGAGGTGGGGTCTTTCCAACACAGCCTGCTTTGGCAAGTCTGCACCCACCATTCCCAGTCTTCCTTCTTGTCTTTCGTGAGTTTGGAAATAGATTCCAGAGGAAAACCTCAGTGACCTCTCACTGATGGGAAGAGTCTGAGCAGTCCACAGCTCCCATAATCTGCCCCACCCTTCTCAAAGATGCACCTTTTTCCTGTTGTCACCTTCCTAAGCACCACAATTTTCATGGGCGACTCACACTGACCTCACAGCTTTTCCAGCCTGACCCCTGTCCAATGATGTGGGCCTGGACACCTCCACCTCCTCCAGGCTGTCCCCATCTGGCTGCTCCCTCATTGAACTCCATCCCTCCTTCCCAGGCAGGCTGGGGGATGAAAACTGAGACCAAAAAAAATGCTGACTATTTTGGTCTTTCCTGTACCATTACCATTAGGCTGTTTCACCCATGGATCAACACTTTTTTCTGTATTTTCTTTCCCTGCTCCATCCCCCCACTGGGGTCCCCTCACCACTCACAGCTCCATCAGCCTCTGGTCAGCCCAACACATGCCAAAGTTTTCCATGCCTCCCTTGTTCCCAGCGTTTCTCACTCTTTGCCTGCTCCTTTCTTGCATTTTGATTCTCTGAGAAGCTCCTTGCTTCACCAAGCTGCCCTCCACTGGAATTCCTGATCTTCCTGCACAACAGGATGGTTTGCTCCCGAGCTTTTCTTCAAAAAGCAGCCATCACTTAAGACTGGTCTATAATTTTTAGGTGGCTGAAGTGGGATGAAATGAATCTTATGACAATGACATAGTCTTCAGAGCAAGTGGCAGTGGAAGGCCTGGGCAGCAAACAGAGGAGCTCGTGCAGAGCCCTGGTGCTGGCCAGTCCCAGTTTGATCCCAGTTTGATCCCAGTTCCTATAACCCACCCCGGGGTGAGCAGCAGGACCTCAGCCATGCTGTTTGGGAGCAGAAATGAAGCATTTCCAGGGAGCTGATCCCAGAGGTCACCCTGGAGCGGGAGCCCAGCCAGAGGGAGCCGGTTAGGGCAGAACTGGACAGACCTGCAGAGTCCTGACTGCACCCACCAGCACAGGCTGGGGTGGTGGATCACCACCCAGGTCATGAGAACCGGGTCACAGAGGCCACCAGCACGGGCCCACTGACTGACGGAGGAGCCAGGAGTGCCCAGCAATCAGTGCACAGCCCTGACTGCGGTTCCTGACCTGCAGAGCTGGGTTTGGCCAGGCCTGGTGGGAATGGTGCTTCCCACGGAGCCAGCCCTCCAGGGCCATCAGCCCTGGGGTGGGCAGCAGGGCAGTGCCAACAGCATCACCCCTCCTGCAGAGGAGGGTGGCATGGAAGAGGTAACAGGAGCTGGGAAAAGCACTGGGATAAGCCCAGCAGCTGGATCCAAAACCAGAGGCTCAGAACTGGTGAAGGGGTCACTGTAGGTTTTCAGGGAGATCCTGGATAGCCCCACAGACACCTTAAAAACAAACCGGAAAAGGCAGAGATGGGGCTACTCAAGTACTGCCTTTCCAAGATCCCAAATGTCGCTGGGAATGAAGGACCTGAGCTGCAATGGGCATTGCAGAAGATGTTTCACCAGGAATCATCATTCCCACACAATAAACAACACTAACAACCCCAACAGAGCATTGGGAACTCTCGGAAAGCAGCAGCTAATAAAAAGTCTTGCTCCTGCATTAAACCCAAAAAGCACTTTCATATCCATTTTGTGTGTTTTAATGTGTCCGGTTGTACGTCAGCCCTGCAAAGCTCAGCTTTGAAGATGCTACAGGGAGAGATGAAAGCTCCAGATTCCCAAAGCTCCACTGCACCTTTCTCATGACAATGAGCTGCAAAAACGAGGCGTGAACACCAAGAGCACCTAAAGGTGGCTGATAGAAGTTGATGAAGCTTCCCAGAGAGGTAATTTCTGATGTGGAGATAAGCCTAAAGGTTTAATCTGAAATGCTAACGAGGAAGGAAAACTGGAGACATTCTGAGGAAGGATTTCAGGAGATAGCATCTCCTGTAGGGTGGGATGGTTTTACCACAGGGCAATCCCGTTTCCCAGTGTCCTTCCCCCTGCAGGGAACAATGCAGCCGAGGTGCCACAAATCAGAGGGGTAAGTGACAGCGCTTTTATGGTGCCAAATGGAAGTAACAAAATGCAGGAAGCATCCTGTCAGATGTCACTTAGCAGAGCTATCACCGGGGAATCTGGGAAAGGGATTTGCCTGCATAGTAGGAATTCCTCGGTCCTCCGAGAGGGAGAAGCAGAAATGGCAAGAGAGGCTGAATCTAATCTTGGCCTGTTGAATGAATGAAAGATTCCTCAGTTCCAACTTTATCTCAGGGTTTGGCACATTATCCTTTCACTGACCACGTAGATTCCTCCTTGCCCCGGGGATTCTTGCCTTAATCACAAGACAGGAGGAGAAATAGGAAGCGAGAGAGGAATTCTCCTAGCCAGGCTCTAACAGTGAGTGCAGGAGGTGGACGGGGCACACCAGGGAGGGAGCTGCAAGGAGAACCCTGGGAATGATTTCCTAGGGAATGTAACACACTTTGAACGCATTGCTGAAGACACCGAGAATTTCCAAGGTCATGATGGATTTTTACATTAAGTGAAGCCCCATCACAGCTTTGCTCCCCACAGTCCTCAAAGGGCAGTGGGAAGGGCCCAGGGATCTGCAGGCTGGGATGGAGATGCCCATTGGTTTGGATGGGAGGGAAGCCTTGACTCAGCCCTAGAGCTGAGCCTGAGGATTTCAAATCCCAACCCCAATTTCCTGTGCCCACACTGTGCTTCTGTTTCTCCAACTAAACGAGGCCAGGCTGGGTCACAGCAAGCACATTTCACTGTGTGAGCAGAAGTGTTTTCTTCAAGCACACGTGAGTGCAGGAGTGTGAGAAAGCCCTGGAAAACTCAGGATATGATGATATCCTGACCTGGGTACCCACCTAGGATTTACCTGGGCACTGCATTATCTTATTTGCTGCATGTGGGAGAGCGCTGGGGAGCTCACACGTGCGGGGAAACCAACTTGGATCCTGGAAGCAACATCCTTGTGCTAACGAGGTGCTCCACCTAAGCTAATTAGCCCTGCCTTTCAACAGCCTTAATTAGGTGGGGCACCATCCTGGGCTGTTGTGGCTGGACGGCTTCCGGTTCTGGAGCTGGCTCAGCCTCAGCCTGGCCGAGGATCCCTGAGGATCCCTGAGGATTCCCGAGGATTCTTGAGGATTCTTGAGGATCCCTGAGGATTCCTGAGGATTCCTGAGGATCCCTGAGGATTCCCGAGGATCCCTGAGGATTCCCGAGGATTCCTGAGGATTCCTGAGGGTGCCTGAGGATTCCCGAGGATTCCTGAGGATTCCTGAGGATTCCCGAGGATCCCTGAGGATCCCTGAGGATTCCCGAGGATTCCTGAGGAATCCTGAGGATCCCTGAGGATCCCTAAGGATTCCCGAGGATTCCTGAGGAATCCTGAGGATCCCCGAGGATTCCCGAGGATTCCTGAGGGTCCCTGAGGAATCCCGAGGATTCCTAAGGATTCCTGAGGATTCCTGAGGATCCCCGAGGATTCCTAAGGATTCCTGAGGATTCCCGAGGATCCCTGAGGATTCCCGAGGATCCCTGAGGATTCCCGAGGATTCCCGAGGATCCCTGAGGGATCCCTGAGGATTCCTGAGGATTCCCGAGGATCCCTGAGGAATCCTGAGGATCCCTGAGGATTCCCAAGGATTCCTGAGGATTCCTACCCGGATCCAGCTGTGCTAGAGAGGGGCTCTGCTTGTGCCAGCCCCTCCCCGTCCCAAAGTCCTCCATCCTCACATCTGTGCACAAACACCTCCTGCACCCCTGCGGGCGCCCCAAAAGCTCCTCCTCTGAAACCTCGAGCTGACTTTCACAAGAGGCCCACGGCACGGAAGGAACTCCCCGGCCAGACCACACAGCAACGATCTGAGCTCAGCCAGAGGAAAAAACAAGCCCAGAGTCTGAGAGATGCACAGGATTGACTGTGCTCTGTGTCACCGTTTCACAAGAATTTGACAAACCACGGGCAGAAAGGTCCTCGCTTGGATCTGCCTCCAAATCCAGGTGCTGCTTTCATCCCCTGACCCATCTGCAGCCATTAAATCAGGTTTTAACCTGGACATAATGAAACTTCTGGTCTAAAGAGTCTGTCAAGAGTGAAAGTCCTTTGTGGTGAAATAAATGCTGGAGTAGGAAAAGGAGGAGGAACCTCAGGGAAGAATCCTGGAAGTTCAAAGCACAATCCTGGATCTACCTGAAAAGCTTCACTTGGCCACTGGCATTAGATGCAAAGACGAAGTTTATTAATAATCCTTAGCTCTTCATGGGGAAAATTATTCAGAAATGTTATAAACAAGGGGCAGAGCAAGGCTGCCCACGTCACCTGAACCACGTGGTACAGGCTACTGGTAAAATGTTAGACCTGCTTCAATCAGGTTCCTTGGCTCCTGGGAAGGTTAAAAGGTCACAATTTAACACTAAATTTGCCTGTATTTCCTCTCAATTTAATTTCCTGGTGTTTCTCAATATGAAAGTTAAGAATGTGGTTTCAGGAAGCATCCCAGCTATAATCCATAGGAATTCTTTATGACACACAGCACCCTTTGTGTCCCCATGCCTTGCCTGAGCCATGGAAAGACAGGACACAAGGTCACCCCTTACATTCTGAATGAGCATTTCCATGATATTAATTATTAAATATAACGAAATGGTGTTTTTTTCATGGCTAAATGTAATTACTTGAAAGCATTATCCTTTAGGATGGCAGCTTAAAAACCTGCTTCAGTTTGGAATTTTAATCTGTTTTCCTCCAATAGGTATTTTATGTACTCAAGGGGAAACGCCAACCCCGCCGATTCACCTCAGCTGAACTTTGTGCCCTTGGTTTGCCTCTCCCCGAAATGCCCGGGACTGTCATCCCCCAGCTGAAATCCAGGGATATCTGCAGGGAGCAGAGTCACCCAAGAATGCAGAATGTTGCAGAAAACGGCCTGTTTGGAGTGACTGGGCTGCCGTGAGTCAGCGCTATCGGCGGATCCGCGACTGCAGCGTGGGACACGGCGCGAGCCCGGGGAGCAGAACCAGCACACGGAGCCTGGACAGACTCAACTTCCTGATCCACAACCCCCCAGCTTTTAAAACATCAGGATATTTCACATGTCAGCTGGGTGGTGGCTCCCCAAAACACCCAGGTGTTGTCCACCCCCACACCACAACTCTGATTCTGGGGAGAGCCCCAAGGCCCAGACTCAAACTCCTCGGTGGCTGAAGCAGAGCTGAAACTTCCCCGTGCTAATCCTGGGTGTTCATCTCCCTCCTGCACAGCCCGTGACTCACTGGCCTTTCTGTCTCCCCAAGTGCACGTAGAACTTTTGGAATAATGTGCTGAAAATCACGGAGTGAGTCCCACGGGGAGCGGGGTGGGGAGGAAGAGGGAGATGGCAGGAGCCTACAGAGCAGCATCATTTGTTTTGACAGCTTTTAATGTTCCACATTAAACCCTGCACGTGCTCATCTCCACCTGGGAGCTGAGGCCAGCACACCCTGGCTGTTTAAGAGGTGTGTTTGGGACATGGCACCACATTTCCCCTGAAATTACCAGGGAAACAACATCAGATTCATTCCCTGGTTATCCATAATCAGAACTTGATATTATAGAACACCAGATATTAATTTATTTGTACATTTTTTCCTAGATCTGAACTATTTTAGCTAAATTCTGAGTCCTGTATGACAACATTCCTTAAACCTGGGGTCAGTCCTGACCCAAATCAGGTTTTTTACACCACAGAGATGCCTGGAAGGGACAGATGGGGACAAACGTGACCCAGCAATGACAGGCAGACTTGAAAGTGTAACCACTCCCCAAATGGCTGCAGCCAGCAGAGCTGAGCACAGCCTCTCACTCTCAAAAAACATTTGATTAAAGCCCTCAAAACACATTGATTTAAGCACTTCAATCTGAGTTCAAAGAAATCAAAATGTCAGCACTAAAAGCACCTCTTATTAACAATTCCAGTTCAAATATCAGATTGAATGGACATGGAAGTGGAAATGTTCCTCACTGAAGGTCAGCTATGGCTCAGCCTGCTGGGGATTATTCCAGGGCTTACTTTTCCTGCTCTGAGTTTTATACTCTGAGGCATTTTCCAGAATTTCTTACATTTGGCAGCATAAGAAGCACCTGGTGTCAGGCTTGGCCAAGGTGTCTGTGCTGTCACTCACACTGTCAGGAATTCTGCGCAGGGAATTCAGCACAATTACCAGAATTTTGGTGGATTTCAGCACGTGACTCCCCACTCTAGGCAATGTGCACCAGGAGCTGTTCTAGCAGCACTCAGAGCCACATTTGGAAGTGTGACAAAAGAGGGAGCAGCTGCTGCTGGAAAATGTGGTGTGAGCAGCACCTCTGCCTGGGTCCCTCCTTCCTGACCTAGAGAGGGTGAGGAGCAGCTTTTTGGCTTTTACCTGCACGGGATGATCCCACTGGAAGGGGGTGGAAAAACTGAAAAGTTCTGTGCAGTAGAGCTGAAACCCAGGAAGCTGCAATGCAAAATTAGAGAAATACCCTCCCCAAGGAGCTGGAATTCAGGTGGAGGCCCAGCAGCATTTGAGGAGGAGCCAGGTGGGGACCCTGTCCTATGAAGTCTAAACCAGAAACACTCCAGTTCAACTGGAAACTTCTCCTGGAGTTCTCTTCTTCAAGAGGATCTTTGGGAAGAAGAGGGAGGAAAGCATTTCACAGCTGTCAAATGGCAGCAAAGTCCATTTCCAACAAACCCTGCACTTGTGTGTGTTTATTCTTGGAATCCTCTTAGCAGGACCGGCCCCACGCTGTGCTCAGTGACAATCCCCACAGAACAGACGCTGTCCCACATCCTCCTGGGCTGTCCCAGGCCAGCACAAATGCTCCCAGCACGGATCCAAACGTCCTGTTCTCGAGTCAGCTACAGCAGGGACACGATTTTGGGTCACTTCTTGTAAAAGCTGTCCAGGGAATGAGGCGGGGAGGGAGGGAAGGGGCGCAGGAAAACAGGCTGGCTTTTCCACTTCCCAGAACTCTGCCCTGGCTTTTTCAGAGAACACAAAGATTGCTCTGATCAACTCCTGCTTTTGTCAGCCTCATATCTGGTATTTAAAGAAAAGGACACTGCTTGTAAAATGTGACATTTCAGAAGCATTTTGGTATGAAGTGCTAAGCCTGACAAACCTCCCTAAACACAGGCTTGAGGCACGAAAGGTCTGACTGGATTGGACCCACTGGGAATGGAAACATTGGGGTGGCTGGAATATGCTCCAGGGGCCCTGGCAAGCTGCAGCCAGAGCCTCTCTCCAAGTGCTTGGAACCTGCAGCCTTTGAGGTCCAGGGAAAGTCTGTTTCAGAAAGCTTTTGAAGAGTGTGAAGGTGTGGTGGAGGAGTTTAGCATGCACAGATGATTAATTTGCTCCTGGAAAGGGAGATTTCTGACAGCAGGATATTTATACTGGAATATCTACATTAAAATGCACAGTCCCTTTAAAATTCAATTTAACCATGGAGTTCCTTAGCACTGAATAATGATCTTGGATCCCAGCAAACCTTGGGTCAGATCCTGCTCCTGGCTCATGTTTGTCACCTCCAGAGGCACAGTCCTGATTACAAAATCAAAAGATATTAATTGTCAAATCAACACCCTGCAGGATTTTGGAGGGGTTTTTTTAAATTTTGAATTCCTAAAATGATTCTGAGCTCCAATGCACCGCAAAACCAATCAGTGCTACCTTTGGATGTGAGAACATTTCCCACAGGGAGAGGTGTATGTAAATAGTTTTTAAAGGCTACTGCTTAAAACATTTAAATGTTGGTAATCATACATATTTACAGTGAACTCAATGAACTTTGAATAAACTGACAGGTTTGATTAATAACCATAAATAATTAGCAGCTGTTTCCTTTCTGTCAAAAAAGGTATTGCAATTATAGCATCCTTAAGGCTGTCATTTACAGGCACTTCTTGGAGCAAATATTACAATGAAATGTTTCATTAACTCTTAGTGTAACATTCCTCCCCGCTTGCACAATGGTGGTTACATTAATTAGCACACCTTGCTTGGCTACAGAAATCATTTTTAGTTCATCAGGAGATGAAACTGGTGATAAAAGCAGAACATTTCTGGGTGATTTGAACATCGAAACGATCAATATGTTCTTTATTCAGTGTCACTGTTTGGCAACTGCTGAGCGTGAATCAGAATGGATGCAATTCCATATGGAATAGAGGGAAAAGTTCCAGAGCAACCCTTTGCTTCTTTTAATTCCACCTTGATTTTTTAAAGCTCTAAAAGTTTTAATCTTTGTAATTGTTATTTTGTAATTTTAGAGTTAAGTTTGGTGAGCAGACTGTCCCTGCAGAGGACAGCAAATTCCAATTCTGCCCTTCAGGAACAGTCCTTTCCCCTCTTTATGTTCCCCTCCAACCTGGAAACAACCCCTGCTCCCACCAAGACCAATAAATATAAAAAAAAAAATTGGGAATTCCTGCCTGACTGCAGACCAAAGGATTTGGCTGCTGAGAATCAGAACACAACGTTCCAAACGCTTTTTAAAACACAAGAAGAAAGCAACTTCCACTGGGAATCAGGTCCTGCAGGAGGACCGAGGTTTGGCCTTTGGGGCTGGCTGTGGGATTTGAGCAGTGCATTTCCCTGGGAATGTCTCCACAGGGATTCTGGATGCAGCTTCTCCCATGGAGCGTCCAGGACAGAATGCTCTGCACTGAGAAACTTCCCAGAGCTGTGGGGCCGAGCTGCTGCTGGGGGCTTTGGGGAGGCCACTGCAGCCCCCAGTGCCTGGAATGCTGTGACATGGAAGCAGAAAGGACTCAACCAGCGGGACAGTGTTCATCCCCCAGGCACGCACACACTGTGCCCTGCGACCTAAAAAAATAACCCGGCCTGCCAGAGCTTTGGTTTGGGTGGTTTTGTTTGGTTTGGGCTGTTTTTCCCTCTGATCCAGGACACAGCTCTCATTCTCATCTGGAACTGATTCAGGGTGCCGAGGAGTGCGCTGTCAAAACCTCCCCCAGCAGCCCTGATGCTTGTGTGCAGCAAACAAAGGAGACACAGATTTTATCAGCGCTGATATCAGCGATGGCAGAGCCCAATTGTCTCCGCAGGGCCCTTGCGCAATGCAGCGGGACGGGAGCTGGGAACGGGACCCGACCTGGCCCTAAAGAGCAGGGCAAATCAGGGACACAGCGGGACCGGACCGGGCCCTACAGAGCAGAGCAGGGACACAGCGGGACCGGACCGGGCCCTACAGAGCAGAGCAGGGACACAGCGGGACCGGACCGGGCCCTACAGAGCAGAGCAGGGACACAGCGGGACCGGACCTGGCCCTACAGAGCAGAGCAGGGACACAGCGGGACCGGACCGGGCCCTACAGAGCAGAGCAGGGACACAGCGGGACCCGACCGGGCCCTACAGAGCAGAGCAGGGACACAGCGGGACCGGACCTGGCCCTACAGAGCAGAGCAGGGACACAGCGGGACCGGACCTGGCCCTACAGAGCAGAGCAGGGACACAGTGAGACCTGGCCTGGCCCTACAGAGCAGAGCAGAGCAGGGACACAGCGGGACCTGACCTGGCTCCAAAGAGCAGAGCCAGCCAGGGACACAGCAGGACCGTGCCACCCCGAGGTCCCTCCCCTGCCACGGCACGGCTGCAGCTGCCCGGGTCACTCGGAACGAAGGCACCCATCAGATAAAGCCCTTTGATAGCGCGGCTGGATCGATGGTTTATCCTGGATCGATGGTTTATCCTACCTGAGCGTGGGCTCATCAGTGAAATGCCAACTGACCAAAACCCCAGAGGTTTGGCTCTGTGACCCCTCCAAAACACATCGCTGCTGCTGTTAGAGCAGCCCTGCTCCTGCCTGGCTGCCCGAGGATGCCATCTCCGTGTGTCCTCAGGGCTCAGCTCCCACTAATGCCTCAGCATTTAGCTTTTATGGGTTTTATATTTTTAGCTTTTTAAAACAAAATATTTTTCAGATCCTGTTCTGCTTTAGCACTCTAAAGCTCCATAGCCTGTCAGGTGCTGCTCTCCCACTTTATTCAGACAAAACCATTCCTCTCTAGGCCTGAAACTCAAGGACACCTCACTGTCTCAGGCCCTGAGAGGTCCCTGAGAGATCCACTGTAAACAACAGTGAATTGTGGGGAGCAAACTGAGAGCAAATGACTTCATTAGCTGAAGCTGTAAGTGGAGGATTAACCCTGATATATAAATGGACCAAACTTATAAAAGTGTGAAAAAGTGGTGACCATCGCCCAGCCCATCTTGGGTGTAGCCCTGAGAGGCTTTTGACAGCCCAAGGTGTGCCTGTCAAAGGCTTTCCATAAATACCTGCTTTTATTCTCTTAATTTCCTCTAGCCTCTGTTTGAGGAGCCGCTCCAAGGCACCAGCAGCCCCTCGGGAGCCTGTCCAGAGCCATTCCCGATGGGAAAAGGGAGCAGAGCTGCCTCCATCCCTGGGTATCTGTGAATGGCTGTCCCGGGCAGGCTGGGGAACGCTCAGGGAGTCCCGCACAGCACAGCCGGGCTGCAGGAGGCAGCTGGCCCCGGGGAGTGACAGGAGCGACAGGCTCCTGATGGCAGCAGCACGTGGAGCATCTTCATGTGACATCCACAGGTGGGGCGGAGGGGAAAACAGTTTTTATCCGTTGCTATGGAGTTATGATTAGCTTGTGTGTCTTCAGAGCCTGCCGAGGAGAAATGAAGGCTATTTTCTTATATAGATGTCATGAAATCAATCCTGGCAGAATTTCGGGAGTCAAAGGCTAAGCAGGTTTGCCCGAGTGCCTCCTGTCACTCGATACACAAATAAATCTAGCCAGGGGACCTGAAACAAGTGTCACTTGTCAGCCAGAGCCGGGCACAAAAATGACTTTTTAGTCTCGTTTGGAGCTGTTTATGCACACAGCAACACAACAAACGTGCGTTCAATAAAACACAGCAATTATCCTCACCCAAAATGAGCCTTAGAAAATGAAGCAAAAAACCACCCTTATTGCAAAGGGTGACTTCAGAAGAAACTTTTCCCTTATTCTCTCCAAATGCTAAAAGCAAACCTGATGTTCTTCTTTTAAAATGTGTCTGCCTCTAGCTCTTTGGCACAGGCTTGCTGCTGGGAGGGCCGGCAATCTATTTAATGACTGCATTGACGTCAATAGCATAACTGAAATACTTACTAAGATGCATGAGTCCAACTTTCGGGGGGTGTGTTCCAGCAGGCGGGCGCAACACGCGGAGCGGACTCCGGCAGGAATGAACTCCCCCCAGAGCCGGGGAGAGCCCCGGGACGGCCGGAGCTGCCCCAGCCCCGCTGGAAATCCGCCTTGAGACGCTCTTTTAACGTGAGGAGCGGCAAGAATCGCCTCAGCGCTCACCAGCACGCCTTTAGGCGCGTCATTAAGCTCATTATCTACCTGATTTCTCACACGGTTTTGGTTAGTTTCTGAATGATCTGCATCGTGCCTGCGCTGCATCCTTTAAAAATAATATCTGTAGGTGCTCACAAGCCTCCATTGTGCACGCAGGCTGTGACTCGGGGGCTCAGCTGCTCGGGAACTCGTGGTTCCTCCGCACCACTGTAAAAGCCCAAAGCACCACAGCCATTTGACTTTTACAGTGGCTCTCCAAATCAAAAGGTCAAATCTTGAGCCAAAATACCGGCAAAGAAACAGAATTTCAGAGTGAATCCACTGCTCCGTGTGTGCCCAGAGCCATTCTGCACGTGCCAGGCAGAGCAGGATGGAGCAGGAGCAGCAGCTCCGTGCTAATTGCTGGGGATCAGAGAGATTTGTAACCCAGAGCTCACTCGGATGCACTCACTCCCTAGCTCCTACGAGAACTCGGGGCTGTCAGCAGCACGAGCATTATCCAGCCTTTGTTTATGCTTTACACAAAGGTTTGTGCACGAGTCTGTGTACGTCCTACACCCACAGGAAAAATGAAAGAGTACGAGTTTGGAGGTCGTGTAAAGGCATGTGAGAGGAGCAGACAAACGTGCCGAGGTACAGGAAAGCAGAGCTAAGGCACAAGGAAGAAAAACACCGACCCTTCCCTCCCATCCCCAGAGAGGAATTTGAACAAAGCTTTAATCCCCTGAGCCCTGAAATGCTGCAGGTGACATATCCCAAAGGGCAGCACCTCACAAGCCTGGGGCTGCGGCAGATCAGCAATGTTGTGTCATTAATAGTGAGGAGAATGCCTATCATTAATTGTGAGAGCTGCCCATCATTAATTGTGAGGAGAATGCCTATCATTAATTGTGAGGAGAACTGTCATTAGTGAGTGCTGAGAGTATCCAAGGGCATCTTGAGAAGACTCTCCACAAACCCCTCGCAGTCAGGGGAAAAACTCAGTGCTGTTTGATCCACAGCTCTGTGCTTTGCTCCCGTCACCACTGATGACATTAAATGTGGCAGTGGATCAAACAGGAATGGGAAAACACTGCCCATCCCAGGACTGATGGTGTGGGAGCAAAACAGGTTGGGAAAAGTTTGTATCAAATTTGTGGAAGAATGAGAGGCTTGGACTGTGAAAGGAAATTCGATTCAGAGGGAATAAGGGTCACTGAGGGGAATAAACATGGAAGAAAGAACAAAAGCAAGCAGGGAAAGCCAGACCTGCTGCTGGTTAAAGGTGTTATTGGTTGAATCATTGGTAGGAACTGCAGACCTTCACTGGGGCAGGGGAGGGGAGAGCTGGGGGCAGAAGGGAAGGCTCTGATCGATTCCTGAGCCCAAGGTGGCACAAAGGTCACCAGCAGTAACTGCGGCAGAGGCCACGCTCAGCACAAACAAAGGGGGACAGGAGAAAGAAACCTCAGGAGAAAGAGCCCTCAGGGACACTGTGACACCGTGTCCCTCATTGTTCCTGTAACCCAGAGCTGGCTGAGCCCTGGCCCTGCACAGCTGCTGGGGATGCCACACACCACAGGAACCCACAGCACTCCCACCATCCTGCCCAGCTCGTTAAGGACTGATGGACTTTTGCTATGGCTTTGTATTTCCATGTTATGGTTTCTCAGTTAATTCATAAAAGTGATTTTGTGCGTTCCTGTGAGCTGCACTTATAACAAAATAACAGGAAAAATCTGCCAGATTTACTTCAGCTGATACCAAGGACAAAACACAGGATGTTCAATCCATATTGCCCTTCCTTCTCTGGCTGTGCTTGCAAGGTTAAGAAAGCTCTGAAATACACAGTGACACCAGCAGTGCCTTTCAGAGCCCTTTGTCCCAGGAAAAACCCGGCCAAAAGCTTTTCTGCTTAAAGAAAATGAAAGCAAAAAAAGAATTTCCTCATTTCACCACAGCTCATTCATTCCACCACGGGCCTGGGTCCTCAGTGATGCAACACCAGAAACAGATTTGGCTATTGTTGCTTGGAAAATCCTGGAATATTCCAGCTGGAGTAAATAGCTGGCGTGTATTCCTTGCAGTGCAAATGCTGGATGTAATTTGCCTCCCTCCAGGGTAATTTTATTAATGCAGCCCTGTTTGCTTTAAGGCCTGAGTTCTGTATTTCTCAGAACAGGATATAAATCACCCCGTTAATGACAAATCAAAGCAGACATCCACAAGATGCTCACAGTGATGTCAGCGCGTTGTGGCAAAGCCGTGAATCAACGGGTGACACTGGAGGGTTAAAATCAAATTCCCAGCTTCAACAAATCTCGTGAATCTAAACCCAGGCCATTCCAAACACAGTCTTTCATCTGCAGAGATGTGAAGCAGCCTGGTCCCAATCAAAACACGACTGCTTCCTTCTGCAAAACCTTCAGGAAAAACACTCTGCATCCTCTCAGCCGCTGGCACAGAACTGGAAGGGTTCTGCTAGGAAAACCTCTCCTTCAGTTCATCATTTCCAAAGCAGAACCATCCACGGGGGAAAAAAAGGTGCAAACACTGAAAAAGTTCCTTAAAAATCTCTGTTCTTGCTGAATTAAATGGAAACTTCCTTAGAAAGTCAAGGGTTGTGATTGTTTTTTGCTGCTTGGAAAGGAAGTCAGTGTGACAGTGGCTGTGAAGAGGCAGAGGAAGGCAATGACCTGAATTTAACCAAGAACCCAGGGTTTTCTACCAATAATGCCAATATTGGCTGGTTTATGTAGGAAATCACACAACTGCCTATTAATCTCAAAAATGCATCTCCTTCTTACCTACAAAGTGTCACAATTTACCACAGCTGCAATGATCCAACTCACTTATAAAAATTTTACTTGAAGATTTCACCTAAAAGCAGCTAAGATTCATGGTTAAAAACCTATTTACTTGAGGGGCCACAAGTCCAGCCTTTACAAGGTAACACAACACTTGCTCTACAGTTCTGTGTGTCAAACACTTCATTACTAAAGGAATTCTCATATATTCCCAGCATGAGAAGCTTGGATCAGCTAAAAAGTACCAAGTGTCCTACAGCTCTCATTGGAAATAGTGTAGAAAAATATGCCCAAAGTGTTAAAAAGTTGAGAGCAACTTTTTCCACGGAAAGTGTTAAGAAAACGAACCTAAAAATTCCTGGAAGGGCATTCTCTCCTCATTATTAGACTGTCTAACTTATATAAACAGATTCATTGAAGGCCTAGGAAATTTTCCATGGGTTTTTTTGTTTGTTTTTTTTTTTTCCACACAGGCACAAATTCAAAGCTTTGCTAGACCCAGCCTTAGATTAGGTGATGAGCTGCATTCCTGCTGGCTGTGACAGAAAGGGAAGGAGTCTGAAATTGTGTTGTCCAGTTTTGTTTTTGAATCAGAGGTTTCCATCTCCCATTAACAAGTTTGGAGGAACCTAACCTGGAAGTGTCCAGGACTCTGTGTGTCCCTTGAGAATAAATAACACACAGCAGGAGAGGAAATGATAGTTATCCAGGCTTCACATGCTGTGAAAATTAAGCTTTATTAGTCCCTCCAAGCATGTAATTATTGGAAGGGCTGAGATTAAACCTTACAAATGGGCACTGATCCAAATCTTATCTCCTTCTCTCCGGAGCAACCTTTGAATTAGTGCAAGTAGGGCCAGCTCTGATGCTGAGCAGGGTTCTACAGACCCTCAGCCTGGCTGAACCCAGGTGTCAAAGCAAATAAACCTGTCCTAGCTAATCAGCTTCTGCTGCTCACCCTTGTCCTTCCCCTGCCTGAGCAGCCCTCACGGTGCTGCCCACCCCACCTTGCCCTGGCACCTCCTTTCCCAGCAGGAAGGCAAGGGAGTCTCACCCAGGAAAGGTTTGAGTACACAGATCACATGGAGACAAACTGAAATAAACAGAATAAAAAAAAAGACCCAGCTGTGCCTGAGCCTGTTCAGGGCTCGTGGGCTGGGGCTTGTCCAGGCCTGTGCTCACAGGGACTCACAAGAACAGCAGCCACTGTGGCCATGACTATCAAACCAAAATCGTGTTCATCTCCTGTGCTAATGCACCAGCACAAACCCCAAACCAAACGATTAAAATAACAATATTTGCAGCCTGGTAGCTCTCTCCTGTGAGTTTGGCAGGAGGAACCCAGACTTGCACTGGGGAGGGGGCAGGAGAGCAGCTGTGAGCAGAACTGGGCAATAAATGCTGTGTGCCCTTGGCCTGGCAGCCATCCCCACATCCCACACGTACCTTGCAGGTTCACTCTGGAGACAGGTGGCTGACTCGTGGCTGGAGATCTCCTAGGAGGGAACAAGAATTCTCTGTCAGAGGTGGGATTTTATCTTTGCAAACCCTGCCAGCTCCCCCAGTTAAAAATCCGTTTCTATTGTCCCAAAAAGCCCCAAACATTTCACAAAGATTTGTTGAGCAGCACTGACAGATCTGTTAGGAAAAGCCAGAGATGGCTGCTCTCTGCCTGCTCCAGAGGCTGGAAATGAGGAGAAATGGAACACCATCCCCTGCTGCCTTTGCAACTTCGTGCTCAAAACATCCCTGAAGGCAGCAAGGGCCAGGCTCTGGAGTTCCCCCATGGCCAAGGCCTTTTCCCACAAAGCTTTTCCCTACAGAGTTTGGAATGGACCCTGCAGTGATGCCAAACTGCTGCAAGGCAATGCCACAGGTAAGGTCAGAAATATGCCTTTAAACCCTCCAGTTAACACTGGAATTGCTCCTGAAGTGAGGAAGAGGATGCTGCAGTCACTACTGGTTAGCTCTGAGACAGCTGAAGGACACTTCCTGGACTCTGACCAATGCTCTCAGCAGCAATTCCTGGATTTTGGAGGGGTCAAAAGTTATTTGAAAAAAATTGGTTCAAGTCAAGCCAACAGGGTCTGACTGGAAAAAGGTGCAGATTCCCTCCAAATGTCAACACAGCTCCCTGTGAGACTTGCCAAACAAAACTGTTACTTTTTCAAGCTGAAACCATCATCAGAGACTTGTTTTCTAAAGGAGTTAAAAAGAGTTGACACCTAAATCAAGACACTTCAGTTTGGATTGACTGCAGTCCTTCAGGCTGACCAAAAATGAAACTTTGGGCTTCTGCTTCCCCAAAGAAGTTTCAGATCCATTTTAACTGAAGCCAGATTTCCCCACACTCTCCCTTCGCCAACCTCCTTCCTAACCCCAAATTTCGGAGTCAGCCACTGAACTGCACCATCCATTATTCGCCAGCTCCGCTTTGAAGCTGGAATCAAAGCAGGCAGAGCGGCTCAATTGTGCTGCAATTGTAGCTCCGGGGGGTTCTTCAGAAGTGCTCCGGGAAGGCCTCGCTGCCCAGGTGAGGTGTGGAGCGCGATTCCAGCCCCGCTCCCAGCCCGAGCCTCCCCGGCATCCAAAGGCTGTTCTGGCAGCATGAGCAGCACCCGGCCTCTCTGAAGGGTTCAGCACAGGGCACACGCGCTGGGCGCTCAGCTCCCGGCAAATGTGCCCCGACCTGCCTCTGCTGAGCCTTTGAAAAGCCAAATCTCGAGATCTCTAAAAAACAGAAACTCCCCGACAGGGACAGCGCGGAGCAGAGGGATCCAAGCTCAGGGATCTCCAAGCGCCGAGCTGCGCTGACATGCCTTTGGGGGGTGGGCAGGCACCAGCCGCTGCTCCCTGCGCTATTCCCCGCTCCGGAGCCACCCTCGGGGCCGTGTGCCCATCCTGCTCTGCGGGCACGGAGGGAAGAGCAAGGACAGCGCTGTCCTTGCCCGGCTGCCGCTGCCCGCTCCGTCCCGCCCGCCGCAGGGCATCGCACCGAGCCGGCTCCGGATGCTTCCCGACCGCGTCCTGCGCTGCGATTGCCAAACTCCGCCACTCCAAAGCCATTAATCATCCTCTCCTCTTTTCCAATCAGGAAACTGCCTCAAGAACCCTGACGTTAAAGTCCAAAAAATATGACTGCCAGTTGTTTTTTTTCCTGCAGGCCTTAACATTCATACTTTCCAGCAAATATGTGGGACAGCATCCTCTTTTTCCTTGCTCGGGCCAGGAGGGGTGGAGGAGGAGGAGGAAAAAAGAGAAGAGAGGAGAAGAAGGGGTAAAGGAAAGCTGAGATTCTCATGATGCCCAGAGCAGAAGTTTAAGTAAAATGTCACATATCATGAGACAGATGATAAAATCATGAGCTGGCAGCATGGCTGCAACTCAGCAGAGCTCTGTGGAAACTGTGCAGGAAGCTCCACGGCACCTGGAAGCACATTCCACCATGGACTGGGATGTTTGGCATGGGATAGTTTAAAGATTTAATGACTTTTACTTTGGCCAGGCAAACACTTTATACCTCAATCAAATCTGGGAATGCTTTCCAAAGGACACTGTAAGATGCCTGTGTGTCCTACAGGTTACACCCTCGCTTCCTTCCGGCCCTGTCCAATTTCAGATTCCTCATTAAGAACAGCCAAAATGCCCAAGCTTTCCAAAAAAGCAAAGCTTATGAAAAAGGAATATTTAAACCATCTGGGTTTTTTTTTTTTCATTAACCTCCACCTTGGAATGCAGCAGTTCCTTCCCATCAAAATTTGCCAACAGGAATCAACAGGAGGGAAAACCTCACGCCCAGATAAAATGCTGGGCTTTATGTAAAATAAAGATGATGAGCTTGTGGTGGACACCAGGTGATGCCAATCACACTTGGAGTGGAGCGAGCCCGTGGTGTCCCTCTGGGGACATCCTCATCCTCATCCTCATCCTCATCCTCATCCTCATCCGCATCCTTCCCTTCTGGAGCCAGTGAAGGATCAGTGGGACGGGTGGGTGCACAGCAGACCTCGCCAGGAATGAGTGATGATGGTTTGAGGCTGAACAGCTCTCTGGGGCCCAGCAGGCCAGAGGATGACGATGACTGGCTCTGTATAAATAGCCAAGGGGAAACGGTGGTTCCGGACAAAGGCCTAAAAAGGAGTTTGTTTGGTTTCTCCTGTTCAGCAGGTAGGAAAAACAACATCCTCCTCCTGAGTGCATCACCTTCCTCCTTCAGAGCAATCAGTGTCAAAGGAAGTGATGTAGGATTCAGTTCTCTGGGCAGCCCTCTGGCAGCTGAGCTCCAGGATGCCACTTCTGGGAAATCCTTGCTATTCCCAGAGCTCCAGGTTTGGGGTGCCCTTTGGCCATGAACTGCTCATGTGAGATAAGCTTTGTTGGGTAGAGCCTGGTGCTGATAACACCACCTTTGGGGGTTTGATCCCTCTGCGGGCCAATTAAGAGTTGGCCTTGATTCTGCTGGATCCCTTCCAACCGGGACAATTCTGGGATTATTATTGCTCTGTGAAGCAGCGGTGGAAATGCAGAGCAGGACCATTATGGAATGCCTGGGATAGCCAAGGTGGCCACATGACAAAGATCATGGAACTGTTTAGGTTGACAGAGACCTCTGAGATCACCAAGTCCAACCCAGCACTGCCAAGGCCACCACTGACCTGTGTCCCCAGGTGCCACATCCACAGGGATTTTAAATCCCTCCAGGGATGGGGACTCTACCCATGCCCTGGGCAGCCGTGCTAGGGCTGGGGAACCCTTTATGTGAAGAAACTCTTTCTGATATTCAAATAAACCTTCCCTGGCCCAGCCTGGGGCCGTTCCCTCTGCTCCTGTCCCTGTTCCCTGGAGCAGAACCCGACCCCCCCGGCTGTGCCCTCCTGGCAGGAGCTGTGCAGAGCCACAAGGGCCCCTGAGCCTCCTTTGCTCCAGGCTGAGCCCCTGCCCAGCTCCCTCAGCCTCTCCTGGGCCTCCAGACCCAGATCTGTTTCTTTCTCACTCTCCAACCCCTCAATGTGTTTTTTTTTGTGGTGTGGGGCCCCAAACTGCCCCCATGATTCATAACGGACATTGCACAAAATGAAACACAATGCCTGCTCCTCAGGGAGGACCTGAGGGATGAGGGGATGAGGGGAGGAGAGGACGAAGAGATGAAGGGATGAGGGGGATGAGAAGACGAGGCGGTCACGGAATGAGGGGTGAGGGAATGAAGCTATAAGAGCATGAGGGGATGAGGGGATGGATGCCATGAGGGGATGAGGGGATGAAAGGATGAGGTGGTGACGGAATGAAGCGATGAGAGCATGAGGGGATGGACACCATGAGGGGATGAGGGGATGGAGGCCATGAGGGGAGGAGGAGACACGAGGACAAGGTGGTGAAGGAATGAGGGGTGAGAGAATGAAGGGATGAGAGCATGAGGGGATGAGGGGATGGATGCCATGAGGGGATGAGAGGACGAGGTGGTGAGGGAATGAAGGGTGAGGGAATGAAGGGATGAAGAACATGAGGGGATGAGGGGATGGACGCCATGAGGGGATGAGGGGATGAGAGGACGAGGTGGTGAGGGAATGAAGCGATGAGAGCATGAGGGGATGAACGCCATGAGGGGATGAGAGGACGAGGCGGTGAGGGAATGTGGGGCGAGGGAATGGAGCGATGAGAGCATGAGGGAATGAGGGGATGGACGCCATGAGGGGAGGGCAGACGGCGCCCCCTGGCGTCCCGCGCAAACCGCGGCGGAGCCGTGAGGCCATGGCGGAGCCTGAGGCACCGTGGCCGCCGCTCCCCGGCCCTGCCGCTCCCCGGCCCCGCCGTTCCCGCCGCTCCCCGGCCCCCGCCGCCCCTGCTCGGGCCCCGCCGGCTCCTCTTGTGTACGAAAGGAGCTTAAAAAGCCAGGCTTACTTGTTGGAGGTGCCGTGTAAATTGGTGAGAAGCGTGAAGTTGTTCCTCACGCTTCTTAGGCTGGCCAGCACCTGAGGGAGACAAAACCGCAGGTGTCACCTTCTCCGCTTTAATGCTTTAGAAAAGCTATTTCAGAGGCCAATATGCCATCAACTCACCTGGGCAAAAGGTGTGACAATCAGGTCGTCGCCATGCCTAAGGAAAAAACGGAGAAAAATGTATAAATTTCTGTACAAATTTACCTTCAAACAAAGTGAAATTCACCTCAGGGAAGGAGCGTTTTCCTGAGGGGCTTTTCCTCACGAACGTACCCACGCAGCATTTAGTTAACACCACATAAAAGCTTGTTCCTAATGGAAAGGTCACCGTGTATATCCAAAACAACCGGCTGCAGCAAGCATTCGGACTGAGAACGCCAGGCAATAAAAGCCAGGAAATTCAAAAGTTAAGGCTCACGCTTGCACCGCGGTGGAAAAAAACCAACCGTAGTGGTGCGGGGAAAGGTCACCTTTGAATTTCCTGGCTTTTGTTGATCTCTGTCGCAGTCTCTAACCTTGTTCAGACGCCGGGTTTTGTCTGGCTGTTTTCATCACGGAAGATTTGAGCAGAAGTTGTGAGCAAAATATACCAGCGATAAGAGGGATTTTTTTTCTTTTTGCCTTTTTTTTTTTTGGTATTAGTTGTGGCACTTGAGCGTGTATGGAACATTCTGTATGACTGACCTAACTGAGAGATGGTAGGGTATAGAATCATTGGAAGGTTAGGCTTGGGAGGGAGCTTAAAGCCCATCCAGTCCCACCCCTGCCATGGGCAGGGACACCTTCCAGTACCCCAGGTGGATGCAAACTCCACCCAGCCTGGCCTTGGACATTTCCAGGAATCCAGAGGCAGCCACAGCTGCTCTGGGCACTCTGTGCCAGGGCCTGCCCACCCTCTTGACCAAGAATTCCTTCTCAATATCCAACTACATCTACCCATTTTCAGCTTAAATCCATTCCCCCATTTCCTGTCCCTCCATTCCTTGTCCCAAGTTCGGCTCCAGCTTTCTTGGAGCCCCTTTAGGCTCTCTTAGAAGCAACATTTTGGTCAATTCTATTCTTAATCTCATAATTAATAACAGGATGTACTGAGCAAGGGCAGCAGAGCCAGCTCCAGGACCCTCTGGAGAGTTCTCCACCAGTGCTGGACCCCTCCAAAGAGCAATTGTCCCTGCTGTGCTGCCAGAGGTCATCCCTTCATCTTCACTCGGGTATCAGTGCTATGAAGCCTAAATTTAATTAAAATTGTCTCCTGCTCATGGAGACTCTGTCCCAGTGCCAACAGAGCCTTGATGCCCATGGTGGATGGACACTTCAGCTGCAGACAGCCATGAATTTGGGGGAAATTATGGCATTCCCCCACCCCAGCACACTGCTGGGAATTGTTACAATCCACCCTTTACACGAAACACTATTTGCATAATATGGAGTGTTTCCTCCAATAAATATTTACTCAGTTTTAACTCAGCAGCAATATTTTCTCGCAGAATTCTCGTGGATCTGGCTAATATTCAGATTTCCATTCCGTGACAAAACTTTCGCAACAGCTCAACTTTGTTTAACGAGCACTTTTTTTATAGCTGAATGGCCGCTTCAAAACTTCAAAATGTGCCTTTCAAAATGAGGGGCTGGGAATCCAGGACACTCTGTGGGTATCGATCCTCTCAAGCTTAGCCATCTGTCCCATTTTCCCCTTGGTTCTTGGGAACAGCCCCAAAACACGATGGGGAACGGCAATACTGTAAATAAAAGTACAGCATAACTTATCTGTTATTCCAGGACATGGCTTTGAAAGCTCTTCTGCTAAATTCTGGAGAAAGTGGGAATGTTCGAGGGATGGGATGGGATGGGATGGGATGGGATGGGATGGGATCCATGGGATGGGATGGGACGGGATGGGATGGGATGGGATGGGACGGGATGGGATGGGATGGGATGGGATGGGATGGGATGGGATGGGATGGGACGGGATGGGACGGGACGGGATGGGATGGGAGAGGATGTTGGATCAGCACCTGTTTTGTGCATTCCAGCTATGGAATGTGCCAGAACCACCCATAAGCTCCTCTTAGCAGAGCTCTGGGGATCAGAGCAGCACAGAGAGCTGTAGGAGAGTGCAGAACACGAGCTGAACTGGTGCTTACTGTTCGCTCGGGAGGGAGGAGTTCCTGGACATGGTCTTTGGTGAGAGGTCATAGTCGCTGTCGGATCTGTAGAGGAACGACTCCCGGCGCTGGCTGTGGCCCGGGAACGTCGTGTGCAGGACGAGTCCCGACGAGGAGCTGGCCTGCGGGTCCAGCGGGCTGCGCCCCGGCGACGGGCCATTCTCCACATCGAAGCTGCGAACGGAACACACACCGCAGGTCACACGCTGCCACAAGAGGGCTCGCAGAGCATGTGTCACCTGAGCGGGGCTCTCTGCCACTGTGTCACAGCATGGCTCCCTACCGCCGTGTCACCTCAGTGTGGCTCTGTGCCACCGTGTCACCTCAGGGCGGCTCCCACCATGTCACCTCAGCACAGCTCACTGCATCACCTCACCGTGGCTCACACCGTGCCACCTCAGCACAGCTGCCACCGTGTCACCGGCCTGCGGCCATCAGAGCCACTCACCGACCCCGAGTTTCTCCCGAGTGCAAGGAGGACCCTGTGTGACCATCAGCATTTACCCCGGAGGCTCCTGTGCTGGCTGCCTCTGCTCATGCTTCCTTCAGCACGCATGTTGAGCGGCTCAGCACAGCTCTCAGCACGAGCACGCAGCAGCTGAAGAGGGCAGGGATAGATCAGAGATGACGGAGAATCCATCCCTGGCAGGCCCTGGCACAGGTGCCCAGAGCAGCTGTGGCTGCCCCTGGATCCTTGGCAGTGCCCAGGCCAGGCTGGAGATGGCTTGTAGCACCTGGGACAGTGGGAGATGTCCCTGCCATGGCATGAGATGGGCTTTAAGTTCCCTCCCAGCCCAAACCATTCCAGGACTGCATTATTCTAAACACCCCACTCCACCCTCAATGCCTTTTGCACAAGCCCAGGGGTTTGATTTGCCAAACCTCACTCCAAGTCTTGTGAGCACAACAGGGACTAAAGGCACCACAACATGACAGCACTCTCCAGCCCAGCCTTGTTCCCATCTGCTCCGGAGCCAAGCTTTTGAAACCCTGTAAGATTTGCAAGCACTTGGCAGTTGTGGGAGCTGGATGCCCAAACCTTGTTTTATCCATTCAAGGTATCACTTCAGTGAATTTTAAACAGCTGTGCTGTAAAATGAAGGGCTGTTTAAAAACTAAATAAAACCACCAAACTTTTTGTCACCTTTTCCATTTTACATCCACTTTCTTGTGGTTCATAGCTTGGCTGCTGTGACCCGTGGCTGAAGTCACCCTGGCCACTCCAGCAATGACACCCCTCATAAACACTGAAAATGAGCAGGTTGGCCTCCTTTGGCCTGATGGAAACACCAGATGTGTGACCATGGCCCGGGAAGCCAAGTGAGGTACGGCCACGCTCAGGAGGAATTTCCTTGCCTTTGGAAGTCAGCTTTTGTCCCATGCTGGATGCTGCCCCACCAGGACACCGGGCTGTGGTTCCTGCTGTGCCTTTCTCCACCCCTCCACTCCTTAATCCAGAAGATTCCCTGAGCACAGTGGCAGGGAAGACCCAGCTCTCCCTCCTCTCTGCAGAGAGAGCTTCAACTGCGGCAGGAGGAGCACATAAAGTATGAACACCTGAACTTGCCTGGATCCTGCAAGTTTTTCAGATTTCTACATCACTGGGATGAACTGCTGCCTTGATGAGAAGCCTCCACAGCCAATGCCCAGCTGGGAACACCATGGCTGCTCCAGCTCCTGCTGCCCACTTCCCCTGTTCCCCATTCCAGCACCTGGCACGCTGCCGTACGGATCACGTGGTTAGTCCAACTGAAAAGTGCTTTTATTCCTTTCCTCAAGTTCAATGTGCAGCCACACCAGTGCTCCTCAGGCTCCTTTTCCTTGGCCTTGATCCAGCACTCAGCCACCCATGTGCTCAGCCAGAAGTTAACAGAAAATTCCCCAAAAAGTGACTGATCCCAGAGTTTGGAGTTACCTCTGCCAGGACTGAACAGGCGCTCCCAGAGGTACAGCCTGTGAGCAAGATCCTCAAACCCAGGAATAACTCTGCTGGCACTGCTTTTTAATAGGTACAAGAACTGGAATATGGGAAAATATTCCCTTTGGATGATCCAGTGTCAGGAAAATGTGACCCGAGACACAGAGAGCAAGGCCTTGTGTTTGTCACCAGTTGCTCCTGGTTTGCACAACACCCACCTGGAACTGTGCCCTGATTAAAACTGTGCCCCCCAAATAAACACTTGCTGGAATTAGTCAGAACTTCAGTGGGATTGTAAAGTTGCCGTCTCAGAGCTGCATTTCCCACTATTTTTTTTCTGTTGGAAATTAACTGCTGAGCTTTGCTGGAAAAACTTCATCACTGTGTTCAGAACACTGTAAAGACTGTGAGATCCTCTCTGCAGTTTGCACACCCCACAGGCTTTGTCCAAGTGGAAAAAAAGCTGCATTTTCCCACTTAGAAATAAGGATGGCAGAATACAAAGCACAAAACCCCCAAAATTTCCATTCCAATTTATCCCCAAATAACAGCACTCACAGCGAGACACCCCATTTGTGATATAAATTGTGTTATCTAAACATATGGGCCAGAAATTTGATATCTAAAGTCCCTAAAAATCTTTCAGAAATCTCTGTCTTCATAAGAGATCTCTCTAGGATATGTGGGAGCTGCCAGCATTCCCTGCCTGACTCCAACCTGTGTTATCAGACCTATTTACCAACATTTCCCAGTACTGGGAAATCCCTGCGCACCAAGGGATTCCAGGGAACTGAGCCCTGCCAGAGTCGAACAGGCTCCAAAGGAGGAAAGGTGACACCAGCACCAGCAGAGCTGCCCAGGGCAGTGGTGGAGTCTCCACTCTTGGAGGGATTTAAAGCTGTGCAAATGTGGCACCTGGGGACATGGAGGTGGGAATGGATGGATTTGATCATCTTGGAGGCCTTTCCGGAGTGATTCCACCATCCCGGTGGGATGGGCCCTAGCCCAGGCAGTGCTGTCTCCCACCAGTGTGGGGCTGGGAAGGAAGGGGGCCTTTCCCGGGATGTCTCTGCAGGCTGCCCGTGCCTTTCCCGGGATGTCTCTGCAGGCTGCCCGTGCCTTTCCCGGGATGGCTCGTCTCTGCAGGCTGCCCGTGCCTTTCCCGGGATGGCTCTGCAGGCTCCCCGTGCCTTTCCCGGGATGTGTCTGCAGGCTGCCCGTGCCTTTCCCGGGATGTCTCTGCAGGCTCCCCGTGCCTTTCCCGGGATGTCTCTGCAGGCTGCCCGTGCCTTTCCCGGGATGGCTCTGCAGGCTGCCCGTGCCTTTCCCGGGATGGCTCTGCAGGCTGCCCGTGCCTTTCCCAGGATGGCTCTGCAGGCTCCCCGTGCCTTTCCCGGGATGTCTCTGCAGGCTGCCCGTGCCGGCTCTCTGGGGATGCAGGAGCTGGGAGCGCAGAGCGGGGAGCAGCGGCCGCTCCGCTCCGCTCCCCGATCCCCGCGCATCCCAAAGAAGCCAGGACCTCAGGGAAGCGAGAGGAAGGAGACGGCAGGTGGCAGGAGTTAGCTGCGAGCGGGCACCGGCCCCGGACCTGTGCAAAGCTGCGCCTGAGCCGCGGTATGAGCAGACAACGGCGAGCCAGGAGAAATCATTGTAAAACACAGCGAGGCTTCGTGAGTCACTCTGCAAACAAAGAGAATTCATAACAGCAACCCCCAGCTGCTCAAATGCTGCAGTGTTACTGTAACAGCTACAGGATCAGAGAGCCTCCCGAGCTGGAAGTGACTCACAAGGACCATCGATCCAACCCCTGGCCCTGCATCCCAAATCCCACCCTGCGCATCCCTGCCCAAACGCTCCTGGAGCTGCTCTGGCAGCCTCGGGGCCAGGACCATTCTCTGGGGGAAAAACCTTGCTCAAAATCCCAGCTAAACCTCCCCTGACACAGCTCCAGCCATTCCCTGGGATCCTGTCCCCGGTCACAGAGGATAAATTGGTGCCTGTCCCTCCACTGCCCCTCGGGAGGAGCTGCAGATCCTGGTGAGGCTCCTCCAGGAGGAACAAGCCAAGTGCCCTCAGGTGTCCCTCGTATTTCCACTCCAGACCCTTCACCAGCTTCAGGAACCGATGTCCCTGGACTAGCATTGCCCACCAGCAGTGGGATGTGGCAACATTTGGCACAAGGATTGAGAAACAGGAATGCGCCACGCTTTGGATGTAATTCAGAGTCATTCAATCGTCATTGCCAGTCAAGTGGTTTCCATGAGAGCTGCACAGCCCCACAGTTTGCTCTGGAGTAACAAACACAAACACATTCCAGCCCAGCAGACCAGGCAGGCTCGAGCATTTTTGTTTATGTTGGGAATTTACACTTTTCCCGAGGATGATAGCACTGACTCTCCAAGAAGGTTCACCATCTGCTTTGCCTTCCCCGAGTCAATCCTGAGGACATTACTCCCCATCTCCTAACTACAGTACCACCTTCATGATATCAATGTTTCCAAAATATTTCCAGAGGTTTGGGCAGACTTTGTTAATTATAGAGCTCTTTTTTGAGATTTGTGAGTCTCACCAAAACATCCCTCAGGATTCTTAGAACCACGAACAAGGAAAACTGCTGTTCCTTGCACTGCCTGGCCGCTCTCTAACGCTGTGCACCTGTTCCCCATTATCTGAACAGCTTGCTGCTTTTCCTAAATAATCTCCCATGTGGAAAGGGCTGTGCTTGAAACCATCAGCACTCAATGGCCCAGGATGGGACACAGGGAGCCTGGCACAGCCCTGGCAGGGGCACAGGGCTCCTCGGGGTGACAGCTCACAGCTCCACAGGCATCACTGACCTTCTTCCCCTCCCGACCTTCTCCCACTTAGGGAAAACACTGTTACTCTTAGGAACCCCTTACAAGTTCAAACCTCTCTGCTGGGTCTGTCCCTCTTGTGGCTCCTGACTTTTTTATCCAGGTGAGGCCCCACCTGCAGAGCTGCCCCAGCCCTGGGGACAACATCAGCAGCACCTGGAGCTGCTGGAGAGAGCCCAGAGGAACCCACGGAGCTGCTGCAGGGCTGGAGCCCCTCTGGAGCCAGGCTGGGACACCTGGGGGTGCTCACCTGGAGAGGAGAAGGATCCAGGGAGAGCCCAGAGCCCCTGGCAGGGCCTGAAGGGGCTCCAGGAGAGCTGCAGAGGGGCTGGGGACAGGGATGGAGGGACAGGACACAGGGAATGGCTGAGAGTGAAAGAAGGTAGATTGAGATATTGGGATATTGGGAATTGTTCCTGGCTGGGAGGGTGGGCAGCCCTGGAATAGAATTCCCAGATTTGCCGTGGCTGCCCCTGGATCCCTGGCAGTGCCCAAAATCAGGCTGGACACTGGGGTTTGGAGCAGCAGGGGAAGCTGTCCCTGCCGTGGCAGGGGTGGAACGGGATGATTTTTAAGGTGCCATAGAAGCCAGCCTGGTCTGTGGTTCCGTGATGCCACAGTCTCCAGAGCTCAGTGTCCCCACACAAGGCAGCAGCCCCTGCAGCCCCTCCCTGTGCTGTCACAGCTGCCTGGCACAGGAGCCCGGCAGCACTGACTGAAGTGTTTGTAACAGAAGCTGTCAGCTGCTGCTAAACACATCATTAAGCCTCTGCATGTATCCAAAAGCAAAAATATGTGTTTACTTGACTTTGTAATCTCTGAATAAAGAAGTTCAAGGCCAGGTCGGACAGGCCTTGGAGCAAAGTGGGCTGGTGGGAGGTGTCCCTGCCCTGGCAGGGGGTGGCACTGGATGATCTTTAAGCTCCTTTCAATCCAAACCATTCCGTGACTTTAATTCACTCTCTGTTCCTGTCCTCCTGCTCAGTGGGTACAACAGAGACAGAACAACCAGAGCCCCTGCTCTGCTCACAGCAGAGCCCAAAACAGACCCGAGAGCTGCTGCTGCTCTCTGCAACCCAAACCCACCTTCAGCAGGTAAAAATGAGTCCCCAGAGCCCTCCCAGCTCTCAGAACCCATCCAGCAGCACCCTGGGGAGGCTCCTGGCTTGCACAGCAAATGTCAGGGGTTGTATCCAGCACTGTGCTGGGCTGGAGCAGCCACCAGGAGATGGTTGGAAAAGTACAGCAGGAGGTAAAAATGAGTTTGTATTCTCTCTTAGCACAAAGGATTCCAAAAAACTTAATCCTTTTAATGTTTACTACAGATAAGCAGCTCGACATTATCCTGTAACAAGTGAACATCATGGGGTTGTTTTAAGTCCCCCAGAGAAGGAATCCTGAGTGCTAAAATCCAGTTGTTATTTTTCCAAATGTTCATCCTGGACTATTTTATCCTCTTCCAATGGTTCTCTGCCACTAATCTCTGGAAAACACAAGGCACAGTCAAACAAAGCAGACATCCCACCTGTATTTTTACTTCCAGAGCTTGGAAAGACATATGGATGTGAGTGTGATCACTCCCAACATGGGCAGCAATGCCATTTCCTAAGGGATTTTTCCTCCTGAACACATTCCAGCTGACAACTGATGGAGCAGTTGCTTCCCCTCCTACCCAGCTGAGGTATAGCAAGGTATGAGTGGCACAGGGTGCCCAGACAGCTGTGGCTGCCCCCGGATCCCTGGCAGTGTCCCTGGCACGGTGGAAGGTGTCCTGATGAGCCTGAAGGTCCCTCCCAGTCAGACTCCCCAGGGTTCTGTGGTGCCGCTCCTGTGCAGCTCTGACAGCTCTGCTCACCCTCCAGGCGTCTCTGCCCACACCTCCACCCACCCTCCCACACCTCCAGCACCAGCTGAGCCTCCCCAGGGGAAAGCTGCCCCTTTTCCCTGTGGGGAGAGCTGGGATGGCTCGTGGCTGTGGGACAGGTGGCACAGGGACAGCACGGTGCTGCAGAGCCGGGGATTGTGGCAGCGCCTGCTCTGTGACATGCTGCTGTCCCATGGCATGGATGCTTCCAGTGTTTGCCCCAGCCTGGCCTGGCTGCTCTGCTCTGTTCAGGGTCACTCCAGCTCTCCCAGCTCTCCCAGCTCCAGCCAAGCCCTGTAGCATTCCTCAGACTGTCTCTCCCAATCCACAGCACACAGATGTTGGAGGCTGCCTGTGGTGGCCTGGCTCATGTGACAGGGACACTGGTGTCATCTGGTGGGGCTCCAGGACACCCTCCAGCCCTTCTGGACAAGCCTTGATTCCTTCCCAGAACCAGTGTGGGGGGGTAATTCCAGCCAGCAGGTGGGAACACGGGGTCCAGCCCTGCCTTTCCCCACTGGGACATTACTGGCAATGGAAGGGGAATTCCAGTCCTATATTCCATCTTTTATTGATGCATCCTCAAGGATCTGCTACCCTCTGAAGTGCAATCTGCACTTCACTCCCTTCCCAGAGCCAGGCCTTCAGCAGGGGTCTCCAGGGTCCCCTGCACAAACACCCCGAGCTCCCAGCACTCAGGAAAGCATTCCCGGATCCACAGACAGCCAGAGCATCAGGAGGCTGCTGGCCAGAGCCAGGCTTTATTCCCTCCTGCCCTTAAACAGAGACCCTGGCACGGCTCCAGAGGCACTTCTGCCTTTCCTAGCAGGGGGGAAGCTCTGAGCTGCTGCATTCCGGCCGGCCCCACTTCACAGAGCTCCTCTCATCTGCTGTCAGCCACACAGGAGACAGGAACAAAGTGACAACCGTGGTGACAACTTACAGACACCACAGAGTTTCCATTTCACCTGAGCTGAACACGCAGCCTTTGAGGTGGAAGATTTACACATTTCCTGCACTAATTTTTTAAATTCCCCCAGCCCTTGCATGGTATCCAAAACTCCAGCAATGGGTGCGTGGAAAGCTGCTGTGCTCGGAAATGCATCCAGCCTTTCCATTTGATTCATGGAATAATTATTTGACCTGGTTTTTGGATTTATCTCCATAATTGGGATCCGTGGAGCCTGTCAGTAAAAAGACAGTGAAATGTCCTAAAATGGTATTCAGATCTTTAAATCCTTTGGAGACTCGGCCTTTAACAATAATTAATCCAGCTGGGTACATTTCAGCAAAATTTTCCCTGCTTCACATCTCTCAAATGCCTGCACTCCCCATCTCTCCTATCCACGGGAAAGGACACTGTGATAGCAAATGTCAGAGCCCAGGGATGTGATTCCAAGGGCCATCTTTTCAGAGCTCTCATTGATCATTTCAGGGCCAGCAGGAGCTCCGTGCAAAGGCTGCATCATCCAGCTCAGGAGCATCTGCCACCTGCTGCTGTTTGAGGGGTGAATCTGAGGGATGGCAAGTCCTGGCCCGTTGGCACAAAGGGTTTGCTCTGTCTGAGGGGTCTGGCACAGGGATCACAGCCATGGCTGGGAATGGCACCTGCTGTCCCCACACAGGGGTGTCACAAGGGCCTGAGGCAAAGGCACCAAAGGAAACCACCAAAGAACAACGCTGGTGTGAAAACAAGAGGGGATAAAACGGACAGGAATAAACTGAGGTTGGAAATCAGAGGGAAATCTGTGCCTCGAGAGCAGCCAGAGCACCGAACAGCTTTCCTGTGGGAGTGATGGGGGTAAACACCAACTTGATGTTATTCCTGGTGGGATTAATAGTGTAACTCATGAAACATTGCTCCAGGGAGATCCTGAAGGCCATTCCAGGGCACAGAGGGGCTCCAGGGGAGCAGGAGAGGGACCGGGGATAAGGAATTGTTCCCTGGCAGGGTGGGCAGGCCCTGGATCCCTGGCAGTGCCCAAGGCCAGCCTGGAGCCCCTGGGACAGTGGGAGGTGTCCCTGCATGGCAGGAACGAGAGGAGCTTTAGGATCCCTTCCGATGCAAACCATTCCGTGATTCCACAATTCTGTGAAATGCCCAGCCCAGCTCGCCAGGCACAGCCAGGGAATACAAAGCCTGCCAGCCCAGACAGTATTTCCATAAATTTGCATTTTTCCCAAGGCCAGTGAGGCGGAAGGGACAGCTCTGCCTGCCCACACTGCCTCCCCTCCTCCTCGGGCAGCTGCAAAACAAAAGGGGGGGAAAGAGGGTCAAGCCAAACCCCAGATTTTCATTTTCTGCTGTTAAATCACATGGTTGGCAATGAGCTTTAATCACTCAGGACAGCAAACTGGATTTAGCAGAAGGAAAAGCTTCCCCAGCGTGGAGAGAAGTCAGAGGTGGTGAGCAGCAAGAACAAAACCTTTTAAAGGAATGACTGTGAGGCCAAAAATCCAGGCAGGGCAGAACTCCTGCAGCACATTTCATGTGGTTTGTGCCAAATGGTGGGGTCAGGCAGCAAATCAAACCCTCTTGGGATGATTTCCCTGATGTGAAAACAGATAGAGCGCTGCTGGCACCCAAAATATCATTTAATAACACTGTTAATGTTCCCTAGACCTGCAAATCCTCTCCAGACCTGCTCCGGGGCTTATTTTGATCTTCCTTAATTAATGATCCCTTAGAAGCTCTGTTTCATGTTGAAAATCACTTGCTGGAATCACTGTTTTGAAGTCACTTCCTGCAAACCATAAAGCTTTTCAAAAGAAATAAGAGATGTGGGGGCACTGAGCAAAACCAGCCCAAAACTCAAATCTGAAACAAGTCATCAAGTCCAGGAGCATCAAACAACACAACAAAGCAGCCACAACAACTTGGAAATTTGGGATAAATACAAGCAGAGCACTTGGTACAATTAATTAATGCTTAATTACACAGAAGGTGAAGTTTGCAGTGTGAGTAAGCACAAATGTGTGGGCCTGGCACAAAATCATTGTATCTGATTGCAGTTACAGCTCCATTCCCGAGCTAATGAGAATTGAGCCATCCTGGGGGTTTTGGGCTATTGATAAAGGGTATTGATAAAGGGTTTGACCTGAGCTAATGAAGAATGAGTAGGCAGAGGCAGTCGATGGCCAAAGTGGATCCATTTAAAAATATTGACTCACCGTGTGGAAACATTTGGGGTGGTGAGACCTGTGGAGAGCAGGCACTGAGGGGTTACTGCCATGGAGGGGGAGAGATGCTGGAGTTCACTGATGGAACACAGGAGAGAAAATACCTGGAATTAGGGAGGAGCTAATTAAAACACCTGAAACTGGTAAGGAGCTGCAGGGAACACCTGAAACTGGTGAGGAGCTGATTAAAACACCTGAAATTAGTGAGGAGTTGATAAAAAACACTTGAAATTAGTGAGGCTTTAGTGAAAACACCTGGAATTAGGGAGCAGCTGATAAAAACACCTGAAACTGGTGAGGAACTGCTGGGAACACCTGAAATTAGTGAGGAGCTGATAAAAACACCTGAAACTGGTGAGGAACTGCTGGGAACACCTGAAATTAGTGAGGAGCTGATAAAAACACCTGAAATGACGAGGAGCTGCTGGAATAGATGGTTCCAGGCCTTTCAGTGGTGCCACAAGCAGCAATGGCCCTACACTAAAACCCAAATTGCACCTGAACATGGGGAAGAGCTTTTCTGCTCTCGGGGTGGCAGAGCACTGCAGCAGCTGCCCAGGGAGGTCACAGAGCTTCTCTCCTGGGATATTCCGAGCCCACCTGGATGTGTCCCTGTGCCACAGCTCTGGGTGACCCTGCCTCCAGCAGGAATCTGCTTTTGTCCTTGTCGGGGTTCCCAGGTCAGGAGGTGTTGGTGGCACTGTGTGGATGTTCCTGGGCTGGCTGCTGGCCCTGACAGCCTCTGGGAACCATCAGCATGCAGAGCCAGGGTGAGAGGCAAACAGGGGGTTGTCCTGATAGCCCTCAGCCAGAGCCCAGCGTGACACTGTCTATTAATACCCCGGTGTCACCCTGCAGAACAGCTGACCCAGGGGACAGCAAATGCCACACAGATAGCCAGGGCCTGCTGGTGATCATGTGAGGAGCAAACAAGATAAGGAGAGGACAACAAAAGCCTCGTGCCAGAGCCTCCTGTGCTGAGCTCCCAGCCAGAACAGTCGGGCTGTGCCTCGTGCCAAGGTGCTGCTGTGTTTGGGCAGGGGGGTGTGCAGGGCTCAGGAGGCAGGGCAGCAGCGTGTGCCAGCCTGGGCAGCTGGGCAGGGCTCACCCTGCTCAGGTCAGAGATTTATTGCTGCTCACAGCACACCCATGATGGCTTTGCACTGTGCTCTTGCAAGGGATGCTCTCTGGGATTGAAGCTAATTCTCTGATTGCTGTTCACTCGTCACTCACAAACCCAAATTCAGGTTAAATTTGTACCTGCAGTGAGCAAAGGCACGATGAACCCCAAGCCTTTTCCATGAGGGGGAAGGCAAAAGCCACCGAGACAGCCTGAGAAGGTAACCATGGCCACACTGGTGGCTCTGTGCCCCTGTGCCTGTCCTGGGGGCACAGAGGCAGCAGAGCCACCTCAGGCACACGTGCCGAGGGCAGCTCTGACACAGCAAAGCTCCCTCCAGCAGCAACACTGAAAGCTGGGTGCCTCTCAAACACCCAGAGCTGGCCTCGCTCCTAAAGCACAGCAAATCTGAGTAGAAAACACAGCCCAGCTCCTGAGTGAGTGGAATGGCTGAGTTAATAAACCCTGTGCTTCATCCCTGCAGAGCTCCTTGCCACAATCATCTCAATGGATCCCTGCTCCTGAACCTCTTCCCAGCTCAATGGGGCCATTGAAGCCCAGAATAGCTGGACTGCCTGTGCTGCATCCTCACAAGAGGATGAGGCTCTTGCTGCAGTCTAAGAAAGAAAAATCACTCAGCACAAATCAGCTCTTTTAAACCCACTGATTAAATAGATATTCACAAGGCAGAGCACAATGGCTTGGAAGGAGCCATTGCAACCCATTACACAGCTCCTCACTCATGCCCAGGAGAGCCTTTCCTTTGCTTCTCTAATAACAGGAGAGAAAAGGAAGCCACAGGAAAGATATTAAACTGCATAAAAATAGGTGACAGGCAAATTTACAAACTTGGAGAGGCAGAGAGAGAGAGGATTTGGGCTGGCAGTCCTGCTGGGAGCCTGGAGCCCTGCAGGAGAAACTCCAGCTCCTCTGAAGGGAGGATGGAACTCCAGAGTTTATTGAAGGGTGACATGAGGGGCTGGGCAATGCTCAGAAACTCCATCTCTGGCTCTGTAAAGATCCAAGGAGCTGCTGCAGGGCTGGAGCCCCTCTGGAGCCAGGCTGGGACACCTGGGGGTGCTCCCCTGGAGAGGAGAAGGATCCAGGGAGAGCCCAGAGCCCCTGGCAGGGCCTGAAGGGGCTCCAGGAGAGCTGCAGAGGGGCTGGGGACAGGGATGGAGGGACAGGACACAGGGAATGGTTCCCACTGCCAGAGGGCAGGGATGGGTGGGAGATTGGGAATTGGGAATTGTTCCTGGCTGGGAGGGTGGGCAGGCCCTGGGATAGGATTCCCAGATTTGCTGTGGCTGCCCCTGGATCCCTGGCAGTGCCAAGGCCAGGCTGGACATTGGGACACCCTGGGACAGTGGGATTGTCCCTGCCCAGGGCACAGGGGACAGGATGATTCCATGGGATGTTCCCTGCCTGTGGACCCCTGCAGCCCCAGCCCCTCCCAGCCTGGATGAAGAACTGACCTTTGTCAGCCTCACACAATTCCTCCTCCAGGCTGCTGTGCTGCCAGGTCAGATCTCATGCAAGGTGACAATTTCTTAGAGCTTTGACAATTTCCTGCGTCTCCTCAGGAAAACACGGTATTTTTTTTTCCTTGCCAGAACCCACTTTTTAACGCTCTTAATCTGAAATAAACCCATCATATTCCATCTGTCATCAGCTGGGCTTTCATTCCTGGAGTGAAACTGGTCTGGGAGAGCTGCAGTGAGGGCAGAGTTTAATGGAATAATTCTTACACTGCACAATTTGGACGCAGCAAAGCAAAAGGGGGTCAGCTTGTTCTTCCAGCCTCCACTCCAAACAATTTAATGTCTTTATGGATGAAAAATGTCAGAGCTTTTTGTGATCTGAGGGAAACTGGGACATTCAATACAGCCCCACTTCAAGCCTTCACTCACACACCTCAATTCCTTCAGCCAATATTTATTCTCTGGATTTTCCAGAGCTCTTTTATGCACTTAAATGGAGAGATACAGACAGAGCCTCTCCTTCAGAGCCACTGTGCCCCAGTAAATCTCTGTCCTGGGGAGCTCAAACAGCCAATAGGAGCTCAAGTGATGCACCTGAGACAGACCCATTCCATCACCACCTTCAGATTTTGAATTAATCTCCCCTTCCAAACTCATTGCCAAACCATATTTAAACGTTTCTTCCTAAGGGAGTGATAAAAATTGACCAGCAAAATCAAAACAGAGCATAGAATAAAGATTAGAGCCAAATTATCCATGATCAGTGTAAGAATAATAGACTTCCCTAGGATAACTGGGCACTGAAATGTGATTTAGAGCTTTCCAAGAGCTCTGCCAGATCACCCTCCGTGTGACTTTTGGAACGCTCAGGCTGTGATGAGTTTATAGCACAGTTCTGAGATTATAAATCCAAGGGTGTGGCTTTAGCTCTTTTATCGGGGATTAAAACTGAGAAATATTTATCCAACCCCTCAGCAAAGCACGAGTGGAGCCAGATCCCCAGTTCCCTGCTTTCGGCTCTCCTGGATGCCACGGAGCAGATCCTGATCCTGATCCTGATTGCCCTGAGCATGGGGCAGAGGATCTGCTGCCCACTGGGCTGGGAATGCTGCTCCAGAGCTCCAGGGGCTGTGGGGGCACCAGGAACCCCCCAGCTCCTGTTCCTGCAGTCTCAGAGGGTTTCACACCCACCTTCCTCCCTGTTTCAGGAGGAAGGGTTGCAATGATCTCCTGTCCCTGGTGGGATGAGCAGGCACGGGCAGTGTGGCTGCTGATGGGAACCAGGAGAGCTGGGATGATCCCCTCACCCCTCCCTGGGATGAGCAGGTTTGGGAGGCATGAGGACAACTCCAGCAGCTCCAGACCCAGCCCTTCTCCCACCCAACCAGCCGGCAACTCCCACATGGAATTCCCCTCCTGCCAGCTTCCAAGGCCAGATGATTTCATCCCAAACATTTGTTTATCAACTTCCAGACCAGTAAACGAGGAGTGAAACTGTTTCACTAAAAAAAAAAAAAAAAAGGAAAAAAAGGTGAAGTTTGTGCAAATCCATCCCTGCTAAAGCCAAACAACACAAACATAAATAAGGGAAGATCGAATTTCTCCCTTCTCCTCACATGAAGTCATTCCCAGGATTTCATTTGAAAATCCAGGAGTGTGCTGCGAAGATTTTGTAATTACAAACCAATAAGAGAAAGCATCCAGGAGGAATAATTACATAATTCCTAGCTGAACTGGCTGCTCAGAAGCATTCACAGCCTGGCAGAGCTGTAATAAATAGCTCCTCATCTCCTGGCTGCCGCTGCAGCTGATGAGTCACGGCTGTTCCCGGGATGGATCCCAGAATATCCTGCTCCTGTGTGTGCTGCATGGACAATCAGCCGGCAGGGAACGGCCCTGGGGCAGCACTGGCGTGGCCCTGCCATGCAAACACAGCTGGGCAGTGCTGTACTGCCTGTGGGGAATGGGAATATTTCACTGGCATTCAGGGAACGGGGCACGCCCGGCCTGGAGGGCTCTGCTGCCATCCCAAGGGTTGGCACAGCCCAAAGGGACCCCGGGGCTTTCAGGGAATGGTTCCCAATCCCACCCTCCTGACTGGCACCAGAGGAGATCCTCGTGCAGAAAAACCATCCAGAGAGAGAAAAACAGCCATGGAATCAGGAAAACATGAGGGAACAAGTCCAGGGATGGGACACAGGGAACCCAACAGGAAGAGACTGGAGCCAGGCTGGGAGAGCTGGAATGTTCACCTGGAGAAGGATCCAGGGAGAGCTCAGAGCCTTTCCAGGGCCTGAAGGGGCTCCAGGAGAGCTGCAGAGGGGCTGGGGACAGGGATGGAGGGACAGGACACAGGGAATGGATTCCAGCTGAAAATTGGTAGATTGAGATGGGATATTGGGAAGGAATTCCTGGCTGGGAGGGTGGGCAGGCCCTGGAATAGAATTCCCAGATTTGCTGTGGCTGCCCCTGGATCCCTGCAGTGCCCAAGGCCAGGCTGGAGCAGCCTGGGACAGTGGGAGGGGTCCCTGCCCAGGGTGTCCCTCCTTCAGGGGTGGGACTGAGGGATTTTTAAGGTCCTTTCCAACCCAAACCACTCTGGGATTCTATGATAATGCACAAGGAGAGGGGATTTTTATACATCCCAAAAGGAAACCTGGGATGTTCCCAGTGCTGTCTGCAGTGAGGGTGTTGGGAGGTGAAGGCAGCAGCTGCACTTTGAGATGTGCATAAACAGCAGGAGATGAAAGAGCAGAGCCTGTTTGGAAATGAGGTTGTGACGTCAGATGGGGAAAGGCCTTTCTCAGCCCTGTCACTCTGTCAGTCTCACCCACCTGGGGATCTGTCCTACAATTCCCAAAGAATCCTGACATTCCCTGAGAGTGGCAAACACACCCTGGTGTGGCACTGAAGGCCAGAGAACACATGCAGGTACCTAATAGCCAATTACACAGGTATAGGGATTTTAATTGCATTATGGAATCCTGGAATCATTTGGGAAGGGAGACACCTTAAAAATCATCCCAGTGCCACCTCTGCCACAGCAGAGACACCTCCCACTGTCCCAGGTGCTCCAAGCCCTGTCCAGCCTGGCCTGGGCACTGCCAGGGATCCAGGGGCAGCCACAGCAAATCTGGGAATCCTATCCCAGGGTCTGCCCACCCTCCCAGGGAACAATTCCCAATTCCCAATGTCCCATCCATCCCTGGGAGCCATTCCCTGTGTGCTGTCCCTCCATCCCTGTCCCCAGCCCCTCTGCAGCTCTCCTGGAGCCCCTCCAGGCCCTGCCAGGGGCTCTGGGCTCTCCCTGGATCCTTCTCCTCTCCAGGTGAGCACCCCCAGGTGTCCCAGCCTGGCTCCAGAGGGGCTCCAGCCCTGCAGCAGCTCCGTGGGTTCCTCTGGGCTCTCTCCAGGTGCTGCTGATGTTGTCCCCAGGGCTGGGGCAGCTCTGCAGGTGCTGGATGTGCCTCGCTTGCTGCTCCCAGCCCCGAGCTCCTGCGCTGCTCTGCCTGCCCAGGAACGGCGTCAGTGCTGCCCCAGACACCGAGGCTGCTGCTCCACACGCCCTGCCAGACCTCCCCGTCTCTCTCACGTTACTCCCAGCACTTCTGCCCTCACCCTCACTTCACCTTCCCTGCTACCCACGCCCAGCCCTTCCCAGCTCCCTCTCCTCTCCAACCCACAGCAAACCAAGTGTTTATGTCTCATTTCTCCAACCTTCCCACCCCAGGAATCCCCCTCATCCCCCTCAGATTGGAATCCCTCCCAGCTGGGTGATCCCAGCTCCTGGAGCTCCTGTCCTGGTGGGATCCCATGGATGCTGTTCTGGTGGGATCCCATGGATGCTGTCCTGTGGGATCCCATGGATATCACTCCTGGTGGGATCCCATGGATGTCACTCCTGGTGGGATCACTCCTGGATATCACTCCTGGTGGGATCCCATGGATTCTGTCCTGTGGGATCCCATGGATGCTGTTCTGGTGGGATCCCAGGGATATCTCTCCTGGTGGGATCCCATGGATGCCGTCCTGGTGGGATCCCATGGATGCCATTCCTGGTGGGATCCCATGGATATCTCTCCTGGTGGGATCCCATGGATGCCGTCCTGGTGGGATCCCATGGATGCCATTCCTGGTGGGATCCCATGGATATCTCTCCTGGTGGGATCCCATGGATGCCGTCCTGGTGGGATCCCATGGATATCACTCCTGGTGGGATCCCATGGATATCTCTCCTGGTGGGATCCCATGGATATCTCTCCTGGTGGGATCCCATGGATGCCTGTCCTGGTGGGATCCCATGGATAACACTCCTGGTGGGATCCCATGGAAGCCTCTCCTGGTGGGATCCCATGGATGCTGTCCTGGTGGGATCCCATGGATATCTCTCCTGGTGGGATCCCATGGATGCTGTCCTGTGGGATCCCATGGATGCCTGTCCTGGTGGGATCCCATGGATGCTGTCCTGGTGGGATCCCATGGATGGCTGTCCTGTGGGATCCCATGGATGTCATTCCTGGTGGGATCCCATGGATGCCTGTCCTGTGGGATCCCATGGAAGCCTCTCCTGGTGGGATCCCATGGATGCTGTCCTGTGGGATCCCATGGAAGCCTCTCCTGGTGGGATCCCATGGATATCACTCCTGGTGGGATCCCATGGATGTCATTCCTGGTGGGATCCCATGGATGCTGTCCTGTGGGATCCCATGGATGCTGTTCTGGTGGGATCCCATGGATGCTGTCCTGTGGGATCCCATGGATGCTCCTCATGGATTGCCCACTCCCATCCCCAGCTCCCCTGATGGGAGCCTCAGTTTGAGATTTTGTGCTCTCCTAAAAGCCACAGGTACCCTGTCAGTCAAGGGCAGCTCCTGTCCCATTCCCTGCCTCCAGGAAGGATCCCACCCATCCCAGCTGCTGTGCTTGGCTCCTGCTGGGCCTTCCCAGCGTGGCCCAAACCCCTGGAATCCAAAAGCTCCAGATTCCCCTTGGAATCTGTTCTTCCATGGGGCAAATCTGGAAAATCTGCTTTTCTGGCAGCTCTCCATGGCAAAGGTTAATCCTGTGGGAACAAGAATCCCCAGCACTACCTGGGCATCTTTTCCAGCCATGTTTGCTTTTCCCAGTCCTCTGGTTTTTCTGTATTCCTACACAAAAACACCATCAAATAATGCAATAATTCAGGAGTTTATATCACCAACCCATCATCTTTCATCCATGGCCCCTAACAATAATTTATAAAGGAATCCAACCCTTTGGATTGATTCACCTCACTCCCATTTCACCAGCAAACCTCCACCTATGGCCTCCATCCAAGGAAACGGGGATTAACACCAGGCTGGAATGTCCTGGAGCTTGCAGGGAACACAGAGCCTCATTCCCTCACACTGAGTGGGAGCACAGGCACCTGGAAGGGAATTGCCCTAATCCCAAATTCCACAGTTCCCATTTGTACCCCAAATTTCCTGCTGATATCCAATCCAGGCAAACCTAAACTGCCAGAAAATGAAATGTGGGAATGTTCCACCAGAAAAGTGGGAATTTTCATGAAGTTTCTGTGGTAACCACCACAGAATTAGGTTTAGTCTTGCTGCTGCTCGTTACCAGAATTGTTCAAGTTTTTCTGGAATTAGCGTGGAAATACAAACACCTGAGGGAGCACAGCAAAAACTCCCTAAAACTTCCCACTGCAATCCCAGGGACGATGCCAGAGCCAGGCCAAGCTCGGGATGGAATCTGCCAGGAAAGGTTCTGGAGAAACAGAGTTAATTTCAGGATAAACCCAGGAGCTGATTTGGGATAAACCCGGGTGCTGATTTGGGATAAACCCGGGTGCTGATTTGGGGATAAACCTGGGATCTAATTTGGGATAAACCTGGGAGCTGATTTTGTGATAAACCCAGGAGCTGATTTGGGGATAAACCTGGGAGCTGATTTGGGATAAACCTGGGAGCTGATTTGGGATAAACTCAGGAGCTGATTAGAGGAATAAACCTGGGAGCTGATTTTGTGATAAACCCAGGAGCTCATTTGGGATAAAATCAGGAGCTGATTCAGGATAAACCCAGGAGCTGATTTTAGAATAAATCCGGGAGCTGATTCGGGACAACCCTGGGATCTAATTTGGGATAAACCCAGGAACTGATTCGGGACAACCCTGGGATCTAATTTGGGACAACCCTGGGATCTAATTTGGGATAAACCTGGGATCTAATTTGGGATAAACCCGCGGTGAAGCGGCCATGCCCCAGCCCCAGCTGCTCTTTCCAAGCCCACAGCCCCAGGCTCTGGTTTGTTTTGTTTTCTCTCTCCAAAGGCTCCATTCCCACCTTTGGGCAGGAGAGCCCAGGGCTGGCCGGGAGCAGCCTCTTCCCAAGGAGCCACCCGTGGGTGCTCAGGGATGCTCCTCTGGAAGGGAATCCAAGCTGGGAGCCCTTCAGCATTCCCAGGGGACCCTGAGGAGCACCCTGGGCTGTGGGAGGTGTCCCTGTCACAGGATGGGCTTTAAGGCCATTCCCAAGGCAGACCGTTCCAGGACTCTGGAATGCCTGCCGGTGGTTCATCCCATCCACTGGGTCTGCAGAGCTCTCCTGATCTGATCCCTTCCCTGCTCTCCAACCTCTGTATCCCAGGTTTCCACCTCATCACCAAGGTGAATAAACTTGGGGGTTTCATTTTCCATAGTGCTGCAGAGAGTGAAGATAATCTGATTTATCCCTACACGATTTTCCCCTTCCCTGCCGTGTCCTGAGACCTCATCCCGGCCACGTTTCCCGCACTAATTCCGATTTCCCCAGCACTTCCCACTCCCGTGCCCCGCGGGGCTGAGGAGGTGCTGTCCTGTGCTCGGAAAGGCAGGATGAGCCGGGAGCATCCCCGAAAAGCCGCGGGATCTGTGGGATGAGAGCTCCCGGCAGGAATCCATCAGCTCGGTGTCACGGGCTGCTCCCCGCCGAGCTCCTCTGCAGCATTCCCACATTGAGACAATTAACACGTTTTTCCCAGGCTCTTCCTTCCAACAAAAAGCTAAAAAAAGCGAAACTGCTCTGAAAGGCTCGCAGGCATTTTCTGCCCTAGAATTTAGAGTTACATAAAAAAAAAAAAAAAAAAAAAAAAGACTTATAAATAAGAGTTTACATTAAAAAAGCAACAAAAGTAATTGGGGCTGGGGAGAAGCAGACCCTATAAAATGATGAATAGACCCTATAAAATGATGACTAGACCCTATAAAATGATTATTAAACCCCTTTTAAAGCCAAGCTATAATTTCACCACTTGAAAATTTGCTTTTTTCTCCTCGGAATAAATGAAAACCGCAGCACGAAGGAGCGGCGTTAGCACTGAGCGCATCCCCGCCGTGGCTGCCGGTAACTGTGCCGGAGCGGGGCGGCCCCGGGGGCTCGGGGAGCGGCCGGGGCTGCAGCGGGGCCGGGGATGGGCTGTGCGGGCGCTCCCGTTCCGTTCCGTTCCGTTCCGCCGCTCCATTGGCGTCAGCGGGAGCTCCCAGCGCGGCCCCGCGCTCCGAACGGGCGAGGAAAGGCAGCGAAACCCGGCGGCTCCTCCGGCACGGCGGCGCTGCCCCTCCCGAGCCTCCCGCTGCCGTGCTGGCCTTGCTGCACACCCTTCCGCGAGTGTTTGAACCACCGAAACACGGCTAAAATGAGCGGCGAGGGCCAGCGCGCTGCCTCAGCCTCGGCTCCCGGGATCAGAGGGTTTTCAAGGCTCTTCCCAGCCCACACCAGGCTGGGATTCTGTGATAAAGTGAACCAAGACAGTGCAAGGGCTGTGAAGGACACTTTGAGTGCTTCCAAAGGGGATGGAACGGCTCTTTGCACTGGAGCTCACATGGTTGAGGCAATGATTTCCCAACCCTCATTAAAAAACCATTTCATAGTGCATGGAATGAAGGTGTTCTGAGATATAAGGTGGGCTCGACCCTCTGGGTCACCTCCAGCTCAGGATATTCTGTGATTCCAGGATTCTGTGATTCCCTGAGTCCATCATTCCATCATTCCATTATTCCATCACTCCATGATTCCACCATTCCATGATTCTATTATTCCACTACTCCACCATCCTAAGCTCCAGAATCTTTCTTTCTGCAGTGGCTGCCCTCAGCAGGAGCAGCAAAGGCATTCCCTGTCTGGTCCCAGAGCTCAATCCCTCTGCCAGAGCCCCCAGTTCCCAGCGCAGAGGGATGATGATGATGATGATGGTGATGGGTTTGGGGTTGCAGTTTGGAGGGAAAGGTTTTCAATCACACCTGGTTCCTTTGAGAAGTCCTGAGGAGGCTCCTATGGAAGTCAGGACAGGGAAGAGCACTGGAAAATCCTTTGTTTAGCTCTTAGGATTAAACTTGGGCTGAGCTTTGGGCCTGGGGAGCAGAGGGAATTCCCAACACCCACCTGCCCTGCTCTCTGGGTTTATCCTGTGCAGAACTCGAGCACAGTGCCTGGGGATGTGGGCCCAGCCCTGGAAAAGCTCTTCCACTATTGCCACCTTCCAATTGCAGGGGCCTGGCCCAGCTGCTCTCAGGATGGCAGAGCTGCAAACCACAAGCTGTGGGGCTGTGTTTAAACAGAACAATTTACTGAACTTTGGGATTCTTTGTGCGTGACAAACTCCAGGTCAGCAGGAAGCCCAAATTTCCCTTATTAAATTTTGCTTCTTTCTGCTGGAAAGAAGAAAAGAAACCCCTTTTCCATCGTGGTGCTCACTGAGAGCCTGAGATTGGCTAATCTGCCAGGGAACTGGAGCTAAAAGAAATCCATATCCCAGTTATTAGCCCCTGGAGAAGAGGGTTAGGGAAGAAATCCTGATCAGGCTTTCAGAACAGGAATCTCAATCCTAAGCCTGCTAAGATGTGAGAGCGGGAAAAGCCCCAGAGCTTCTTAGAAATGCTGAGAGCTGAGTTTGCATTCACAGGATCCTGGAATGGTTCAGGCTGGAAAACACCTCAAGGATCACCCCAGTGCCACCCCTGCCATGGCAGGGACACCTTCCACTGTCCCAGGTGCTCCAGCCCCAATGTCCAGCCTGGCCTTGGGCACTGCCAGGGATCCAGGGGCAGCCACAGCAAATCTGGGAATTCTATTCCAGGGCCTGCCCACCCTCCCAGCCGGGAATTCCTTCCCAATATCTCAATCTACCTTCTTTCACTTCCAGCCATTCCCTGTGTGCTGTCCCTCCATCCCTGTCCCCAGCCCCTCTGCAGCTCTCCTGGAGCCCCTTCAGGCCCTGCCAGGGGCTCTGAGCTCTCCCTGGATCCTTCTCCTCTCCAGGTGAGCACCCCCAGGTGTCCCAGCCTGGCTCCAGAGGGGCTCCAGCAGCTCCAATTCCTCCTGGAGTCACACAAACCCAGGGAAAGCTGTCCTGGGTTTTCCTGCTCCTGCCTGGCTGTCACCTCTCCCAGGGGATGCTCCCTGGGGACACCAGACCAGGCTGGGGAGCAGCTCCTCCACCCCGAGGGGTCTCTGCAGCCAGGGGGACTCAGACTGAGCCCCTGGGACAAGGCAAGGAGCAGGAGCAGGAGGAACAGCCTGGAACAGCAGCTCTGTGTGCATGGCAAGGAGCAGGAGCAGGAGGAACAGCCTGGAACAGCAGCTCTGTGTGCATGGCAGGCACAGATGTCCAGGAACTCGGCTGAAAAGTTTCCCATGCCAGTGAAGCTACCCAGATCCCTTCCCTGGAAGTGAAGGTAACGAATGGAAATATGGAACTGTAAATACGTCAGGAGCAGCCTCTAACTCTCACCTCCTGCCTCTCAAAAGCAGCGGGAAAACACAGCCAGGAGCAACTTGAAAAGGCCCAGCCTGAGGAGAAGGGAAAGGTCACTAAATACCAATAATTAAACAGCAGCCCCTTGCTCCCCAGAGCCCCTGCACACCCAGATCCCCCCAATTAAATCCCATCATTTGCTCCCAGCTCCTTCCAGGCAGGCATTGTCTCAGCTCTTTGTGCTTCCTCCAGGCTCTTCTGAGAGCAGGAGAAATATTTGGCCTCTCCTTTTCTCAATTGTGCCCACAGATTTCAGAGTTCTGTCTCTCAAATCTACCTGCTGCATATAAATCATTGCTTTGTTGGAAATCCTGCCTATTTATAGGAGGCTGTGGAATTAATCCGTCAGGAGAACCAAAATGGTTTAAGATCCAGCTGAAATCCATGGAAATAAGGTGACTGGAAGGTTTAACCCACAGATCTGGAGAGTGTTAATTCCCAGAGCAAACCTTGAGTATTCTGAAAGTCAATACAAAAATCAAAATGAAATTTGTGCATGAAGTGAAGGGGAAATCGGGCTCTGCTCCCAGGGAGCAGTGACAGGACAACAGGAGACAGCTTCAAGTTGTCCCAGAGGAGGTTTAGATTGGGTATTTGGGAAAATTTCTTCCTTTCCAGCCCTGGCACAGCTGCCCAGAGCAGGGATGGAGTCCCCATCCCTGGAGGGTTTGAAAAGCCCTGTGGATGTGGCACCTGGGGACACGGGTGGCCTTGGCAGTGCTGGGGACTCGGTGGTCTCAGGGGGCTTTTCCAGCCTCAGTAACTCCACGATTATGGTGCCACGTTATGGAAAACCCCTCCAGCCTCACAGCCAAGTGCCACAGCTCAGCCTGAAGCAGGGAGCAGAGGGAGCCAAGGTCAGGGTGACTCCTGTCCCGTGGCTATCACTGCACTGATAAATCTGTTTATATCCCAACACAAAGATACTCCTGCCACTCCAGCTGCTATCAGGGAGCTGTGGCCTCTCTGAGATTCCTGAGCTGTCAGGAATGCTGGGATTTGATCCCACCACTTCACCTCAGGACAGAGTTTCTGCTGCCCCCCTGCCCAAGTTCAGCCTCTGCAGCTCCAGAGTCAGGCCCCTGAGTTTGGGGCCATCCCTGTGAACAACCAAGAATTCCCACATTGCTCCAGAGGAGCTGCTGTGCTGGAGCATTCCCAGCTTCCATTTCCCCAGAATGAGCTCCAAGCGCCATTCCCACCCTGAGCACAGAGCATCCCCTCCCCTCTGCACCCAAAGCAGCAGTGACAGAGTCCCACATTGTCCCCACGAGGGGATGGAGGGCAGCAGCTCCTCTCCTGGATTTGGGGAGAACGTGGAAGATAAAAGTCATCCATGGAATCATGGAAAGCTTTGCGACACTGAAAGTTCATCGCATCCCACCAGGCCAGGATGAAGATCCAGTTCAAAATTTCCTTTGGGGTGATGGAACAGAGGAGGGAGAAGCTCCAAAGAAGCCCAAAACATTTTATTCCAGAGGGAAGGAATCCCTGAAGACATTTCCACCAGGAATTAATGAGTCTCACTCCCTGTGTGGGCCCTGAGCAGCAAGCAGGAGCTTACACAGGTCTGGTTTAGCAAGGCTCAGCCTGACTCAAGTTGGCCAGGATGGGGTGAAGAACCCGCTTTGTTTTCACCTGGGCACAGGTGAAGGGAATTTTCTTGGGATAACTTCATCCCTTCATAAATCCACCCCTGCCAAGGCTCCCTTTGAGCTGCACAGTTTCCATCAGCTGAAACCTCCCTGGCTGATCCCATGGCTCTGTCCCAGCCCCATCCCTGACCATCTCTCCTGGTGGCACTCGGGGCTGCTCAGGGTTTGTTTCAGCTCCTAGAGCTGAAATGATTTCTGTTCTCCTTGCTCCAAAGGAAATGCATTTTTCCATCACTTCCTGGGCTCTTTGGGCGTTGATTTTGTCCATAATTAAAGCACAGGATCTCTCCCCTTCCCTTCATCTGTAAATCTGGCAAATCAATTAACACTCCCCACCCAATATTCCTCTTTCTTGGCTTATTGGGGCTCCTCCGCAGGAGGAACTTTCCAAAACAAAGCAACAACTGCCCTGGCTACACCTCAAGGGGAAGCCATGGGAAAAATCCCAAGATAGGCTGGGTTGGATTGGGTGTCAGGAAGAAATGTTGGGAAGGAATTCCTCCCTGTGAGGCCCTGGGATGGATTTCCCAGAGCAGCTGTGGGTCCCTGGAAGTGTCCCAGGCCAGCCTGGAGCAGCCTGGGATGGTGGAAGGTGTCCTTGGATGGAATGAGATGATCTCCAAGCCAACCCATTCCAGGATTCCATAGTTTTAATGCAGGCCCTGCATTCTTCCTGCTCTCCAAGCATTCTCCTTCCTGTTCTCTCATCCTGGAACTGCACACGACAGGAGCAGGATGTGCTCTGGAGAAGCCAACCCCATCCCTCCCCAGCACCATTCCAAGGCTCAGAGCCTTGGATATTCCTATATATTTGTTTATATTTTATTTATATATTTATATGTCAGGGGATATTTTAATTCCTATATACAAATATTGACCTGTAGGTTGATCCCAGAGCCGCGGTTAAACGATTAAAAACCATAATGAGATTACAGAGAATAAACTCTGCGTAAACCCAGAATATTTGTGTGTAGGTGAGATCACAGAAAGCAGGATTTGAAGAAGCAGAATATAAAATTATCTCCAGATTCCCAGAGATTCCACAGATTATCCACCCTGGAAGCCCACATGGACCACACCAGCCAAAGACTCCAGCCCTGAACTCCACCGGCGGATCTTTACCCATAAAATGAGGTTTTGGTGCCATGTCCCAGCCCCAAGCTGGGAAAAGCCTCTGGGATTCCCCTGGGCTCTCCCTGTCCCCCTGCCCTGGCCCAGCAGAGGCAGCAGCAGCTGCTCCATCTGCTCATTAAAATGCAACAGGGAGAAGGTGCCGAGGTGGCACCATGGAATCGCTCCAGCGAGGGACGTTTTAGGGACTCATTAATTTTTAAAGGAAAATTGAGGTTCATAAACACCTGAGAAGGAAAATAAACCAGGACAGCGGGAAATTTTCCATCCTCTCCCCACCCTGTCCCCACAGTCCCGCTTGGAGGTGTCGCGAGGGCGCCTCAGATCAAACTCTGAGCAGGGAAGATCAGAGAAGGAAATATTCAGCAAACCCACAGTTCCAGAAACCCCCTTATTCATGTTCCCATCCAGCAGCTGCTTCTCAGCCTGGAAAAATCCTGATTTCCAAGCTTTTGTGCCCACCAGAAGTGCTGCGATCCGGACAAACCCATGGCATACTCACCAAATCCACGAATGGCGGCGATTGGGTAAAATATTAATATTTAACATCTTCCCAGCTGATCCTTCTCCTCTATCATCCGAAAAGAGTCAGGACATGTCCTGCCAATTCCCAACTTGGGTCCCTCTGGAGTTGGCTCAGTGGCACGGAGATGTTTCCCGGAGTTTTTATTCTTTGGGATTACATGGCAACTCCCCTTGCAGGTGGATGCCACTTTCCAGAGGAACGCAAATGCCTCGGCAAGCAAAAAGTGGGGGTGCCTGTGGAACAGCCTCTATGGACTCCCAAATTTCTTCATTTCTAGCAGGAGAAAGAAAAAATAAATCTATTTCTGGCACCCCCCCCTTTGACTGCAGCTTCCTGCTCTCATTTGTAAAATCCCAACGATCCTGAGACAGCGAGGGGGGGGAAAAAACCTTTTCCAAGCTGCAGCACCATCCCCTTTCTGCCGTTCCTGCTTTCCAGGTCACATCCCTCCTTCCTCCGGAGCCGAGGCAAAGTTTAGTGACGCTGCAGCAGCCCCGGCGCGGGTCCCTGCCGCGGAGCATCCGCCGGGATGGATGAGCGGGGGCTGCGGCGGGGACGGGGCCGCAGCGCGGGCTCACGGGGCGGGACGGGGCGGCCGAAGGCCCGGAGCGCGCATCCCGCCGGCTCCCGGCCAGGGGTCAGCGCCAGCCGGAGGGGAGTGCCCCGCCGCTGTCACTCTCTGTCCCCGCTGTCACCCGGGCGCGGGGCTGCTCCTCCCAGCCCCGGCCATGCCCACCCAGGTGCGGCTCCTGCGGGAAACGCCGGCCGGGCAACGGGACCGCGCCAGCCGCAGCCTCGCCCGCCGGATTGCCGAGCGAGCGTGTGCCTCTCTGTCTGCATAAAATGGAATTTTACAAGATTTACAAGATCTAAATCCCGCCGCTCCACATCAAACCCGACGCGGCTCCCTGGTGCAGCGAGACGTCAGGGGTGGGTGGGAGATGGGGCCGCATCCGCCCGGGAGCGGCTCCCGAAATTCCGGCCCCCCCCGCAGCCGGGAGGGGAGCCGGGGACAAAGGGAGGGCTGGGGGAGCCGGGATGGAGGGATGGAGGGACGGAGGGATGGAGGGAGGGATGGGGGGATGGAGGGATGGATGGATGGATGGATGGATGGATGGATGGATGGATGGATGGATGGATGGATGGAAAGGAAGCCGCGCAGCAGGATCGGGAATGCTGGCAGGGCTCTGCCCCACCCGCACCTTGCGGGGGTGACAAAGGGGACCCGGTGGCGCCTCCTCCCCTCGGGAAGGACAAAGTTCGGCGGCACCGGACGCGCAGCAGGCACCGGAACATTCTCCCTTCCCCGGGTTCGTTCGTTCGTTTGTTTGTTTGTTTGTTTGTTTTCCCCCTGAAGTCTCCAAACGTTTCACCTTGACAACCACGGGAAGGGATTTTATCCATCAGCTGCAATCGAAGGTGTCGGGAAAGGGGGATAAAGGGGATTTTTATAGCTGATGGATTTGTACAGCTGATGGATAAATGGGATTTTATAGCTGATGGATAAATGAGATTTCTATAGGTGATGGATAAATTTCATCAGCCATCAGTGATCCATAACATTCCCTATTCCCAAAGCAGCAGGAGGGGACAGCAGGGGACAGAGCAGGGGTCACCCCACGGATCTCAGAGGATCCACAATCCAAGCCCCCCTCCCTGCAGTTAACTCCGAGCTGGAAAGGCAGAACGAGGAGCTGCTTCAGCAATTGAGATGCCAAATCCAATTTAAAAATCCAGGGAAGGGGGAGAGTGGCAGTGTCATTCCATCCCCACTCAGACTCCCCAGCTGCTCTGACACACTCAAAGCCCAGGAAAAGCTTTTCCAGACTGGGAAAACTGTGTGGTTCTCTCCTGTCACTGGGAGATGAGACATAAATCCTTATTTTTATTCTATTGACGTTATTGATAAAAGGATTTAACAAATCTATAAAAATAGGGGCAAATCAAAGGTATAAGGGAAAGATCAGGATGGAGCATGAATGATCAATATTCCAAAACTCTGCACCTCTCCTTGGCTTTGCTCCATCTCCACTTTGGTTTGGCAGGAGCCAGTTTTACTCACAGGGGTGAAGAATTTTGTGTAAACCATGGAATTCTGCTTCTTATCCATGAAAAAGGTGGCCAGCAGCCATGGATGGAGGTAAACAGACAGGTACACAGACAGGTCCAAATCAGGGAATCATGGAATGGCTTGGGATGGAAGGGACCTTAAATCCATGGAATCATGGAATGGTTTGGGATGGCAGGGACCTTAAATCCCACCCCATTCCATGGCTGGGACACCTCCCACTGTCCCAGGCTGCTCCATCCCCATCCAGCCTGGATTTGGGCACTGCCAGGGACCCAGGGGCAGCCACAGCTGCTCTGGGAATTCCATTCCAGGGCCTTCCAACTCTCCCAGCCAGGAATTCCTTCCCAATCTCCCGTCTAATTCCACTCTCTGGCAGGGGGAGGCCATTCCCTGTGTCCTGTCCCTCCACCTTCCATGCCTGGAAACCCCTACCCTGTGGAATGAACATCTGCACATTCCCCTCATTGTTCTCGGAGAAAAAGCCAGAATGAATTCTCTGCTAATTCTGGAGCAGCCACTTCCACGAGCTGTTGGTTTTTCTCACCCCACCACACTGAGTTTGTGCCTTTTCCCTCCCCATTCCCATTTTTCTGGTGTCTCCCTTCACAATCCAGCCTTTCCCAGCATCCCAAATTTGACGTGGGGAATTGCAGGGAGCGGGGCACCAATCACAGGGTGCTGGGTGGGAAGGAGAACAATCATTCCCTGGAGTTTCCTCCTGGAGTTTCTTAGACAGTTCAGTGATTATCCCGAGTGGAAACCCAGGAATTGCAGGATCAACAGGACAGAAATGAATAAAATCCCAGGGCTGGGATCAGAACCCACTGGGCCTCCCTCCCTCCCACTCCCAAACCCCCAAATTGTTCATTTGGATCTCCAGACTCCATTTATTTATTAATTAGCCTTTGCAAGCCATGCTAACGAGGAGCCTCCTCCCACTGGGCCATCCTGGCAGCCCCAACACTGATGCTCCTCCAGGGAAACTTCAAACATTTCCTGAAAAATCGCACAGAAACCGGAAAACCAGCCCAGAATGGGGATTTTTTTTTCCACATCTTTGAGCAAAAGTTACATAAGGCAGCCCCTGCTCTCCTGCTGCCTTGAGACTCTGCAGGCCCCCAGTGCTCGGGCACCTTCATTCCCTCAGCCAGCAGCAGGGAAGGCTCAGGAATGTTCCCTGTCCTCACAGCAGCCTGAAAAACACCAGCGGATATTTTGGGACTTTTGAGACAAACCAGAAGCACAGAATACAAAAATGAGTTTATTCCGTGCTCTCTCTTCCCAGATTAAAGACCTACACTGATGTAATATTGGGGTTTTCAGCCCAGATAATGGGGTTTCACCCCAGATAAATAAATCCTAAACATGTTTTCAGGGATATTTCTCTTCCCCCTCATTGCTAATTATGGAATAATCAGGATAACACACAACCACCCCAGCTGATCACTAAAAACCACCCCAAAAGGAGCTTCCCCCACGCTGTTCCTGGCATTTTCCTGTCTGTTTTTCTCCACGGCATCGACCCTTTCTCAGACACTGAAATTCCTGGGGTTTCTGCCCCTCTGGGGAGCACAAAGCCATTTATGGGTTTGGGAAGGCTGCAATTGCTGGGGCTCCTGAGCAGCTTTCCATTCATCCCTCCTTGCTGGCCACGCTGATTGAGGATGATGAAATCCTGATCTGCAATTCTAATTCCCTTCTTTTTCCTGAACAGGCTGCCCAAGAGCTCCAGGAATATTATTTTACCAACCCTCACAATAAACACCATTCTCCATGGAGTCCTGAACAATGCACTTATTTCAGATCCTGAAACACAGACCCACTCACAATAATTAGCTCACAAACCCCGATTTTCAGATCACCTATTTTTCTTCAGAAATTGGGGAATGCTATCCAGCAAATAACGAGCTGTACCAACAGCAGGGTGGCTGCAAACCTGCAGCAGAATTGGTGTGCCAGGTGCTGCATCGTTAAATCACGGAACCCTGGAATGGTTTGGGTGGAAGGGAACTGAAATGCCAACTCAGTGCCACCTTCCAGGGACAATTCCACTGTCCCAGGCTGCTCCCAGCCCCAGTGTCCAGCCTGGCCTGGGATCCAGGGGCAGCCACAGCAAATCTGGGAATTCCAGCCCAGCCAGGAATTCCTTCCCAATATCCCATCTAAACCTTCCCATTTTCAGCTTCCAGCCATTCCCTGTGTCCTGTCCCTCCATCCCTGTCCCCAGTCCCTCTGCAGCTCTCCTGGAGCCCCTTCAGGCCCTGCCAGGGGCTCTGGGCTCTCCCTGGATCCTTCTCCTCTCCAGGGGAGCACCCCCAGGTGTCCCAGCCTGGCTCCAGAGGGGCTCCAGCCCTGCAGCAGCTCCATGGGTTCCTCTGGGCTCATTCCAGAAAGTTCCTCTCAGTTTCCAGAGCTCTGGATAAAAACTCTCAGGAAATGGCACAAGCACTCGACATTTTCCAAAACTGGGATCCCCAAAAGTCATTTTCCAGCAGGAATTTGTCATTTCTGGAGCACTGCTCTGAACCCACCCCGAACTGTGCTCCACAAATCCAACCCCAAGTGCCCTCAGGAGCTTCCACCTCAGCTCCATCCTTCCCACCAACACTGCCCTTCCCAGCTTGCCATGAACAAAATCCCATTTTCCAGCAGGTAATGCTCTGTCCCAGGAATCCAGTGTGGAAGAGGAGGAATTCCCGAGCAAACCCTGCACCCAGAGGGGCCAAACTGGGAGCCAGAGCCACCAGACCAGGCTGGGGGGAGCGGGACAGAGGCAGGAAAAGCTGTACCAGGGGCAGAGGGAAGGAAAACACAGGGAAAAAAAGAAGGAGAATCATCTCATCCCTGTGAAGTTCCTGAAGAGTTTCCAACAGAATGACTCAACAGCGGCAGCTGCTCCGTGCAGAGGGGTCTGGGGCTCGCTGAGCTGGCAATTAATGAATGTTTGGATCTATTTTCCATCAACACCAGCTCTGCTGACATTCCTCCAGCACACTGATGGAGCACAGAGAGCCCGGGGCTGGGAATGAGCAGCTCCCGGCAGATTCCCAGGTCCCCATCTGGATTAAATCCTGACCTCCCGTTTTATTGCACCTTCAGGGAGCTGGAGTTTTATGCTCCACTTTGGCTCCTTCCAGCCCCTGGAGCTTTCACAGTTTGAGGAGAAGCTGCTGCAGGGATGTGGGCTCCCAGCATGGAAGTGATTCCAGGAGCAGGAACCACCACAAACTTTGGGACTCAGATGACCTTTCTTTGGTGCTCCCCAGCTTTGGAATGCAGATATTCCCTCAGCTAGGGAAGCAGCAGCGCTGGCTGTTCCCTGGATGAAATGAGGTGAAACAACAGGGGAAAAGTGCTGGAATTCATGGAGTCACTGAGGTTGGAAGAGCCCCTCAAGGCCATTGAGCCCCAGCTCTGCCCAACCCCTGCCTTGTCCCCTTGACAGTGTCACCTCCAGGAATTCCCTGGATGCCCGCAGCATCCAAGGCTGGATTTGGATCCAGACCCTGGCACAAAGATCTGGATCTCCAGCCGTGGAACAAGGAGCAGGATGGGGGAGGGAAGGCCCTGAGCATCCCAAACCTTCCTGGTTTCCCTGCGCCTCCTCCGCTGCGCTGATTTATCCGGGAGTAAAATCACTGCCTCTGGAACAGGTCACAATATTATGACTTATAACCCCCACAGCTTTTTGTTCCCTGTCTCCAAGCCCTGAAGCTGCAGCTCTCCAGAGCTTTCCCATCTCCTGGAGAGGAGCAGGGCTGGAATTTTTACACATTTTGTGTTAAAACAAGCAGCTGACAATTCGGGAGCGCCACTTAAGGAGCGATTTCCTGCCAGGAGCCGGGGAAAGCAGAAGTTTTCTCCAATTGCTCCTTTCTCCTTCCTCTCCCCTAATGCTCATTCCCAGCACCCCTCAGGTTCCTCGGAGCACAAATCCATCTGCATGGAAATGTTGAACAATGTTTCCCAGAGTTTGTGGCGGGGAGGAAGCCCCGGGGCAGCCAGGGAAGTTTAATCCCGTTTTCCACAGGTTTCCCCACCATGGCCGTGGCGAATTCCCAGGTGAATCCCAGGAGGAGAAGATCCCAGATCTTTACAGATGGCCACCAGCAGCTCCTGAAGGCTGCCTGCTGTCACCACTGTCCCATCTCCAGGTGTCCCATCCAAAGAAAAGCCAGGAACAGGAGGAGCCTTGGGGCAGGACAGATGGAAGGGACAGGACAGACCTAATCCTAAAGTCAATCCTAGGGTCAATCCTAAGCAATCCTAAGGACAACACTCTTCATCCCCCTTCAGCAAACTCTCCAACCCCGGATTTTCACTCCAAAACAGCTGCTAAACCCTGAAAAGTTGGGAATCTTCAACTTCCCAAATCCCTAAAGGAGCGAAAATATTGAAAAACCAAGGAACCTTGGGATTCAGTTTCCCAGATCCTTTGGGGGATGAGGCTGGATGGGGCTGGATGAGATTGGATGAGATTGGATGAGGCTGGATGAGGCTGGATGAGGCTGGATGAGGTTGGATGAGGTTGGATGAGGTTGGATGGGGTTGGATGAGGCTGGATGAGGCTGGATGAGGCTGGATGAGGCTGGATGAGGCTGGATGAGGTTGGATGAGGCTGGATGAGGCTGGATGAGGCTGGATGAGGCTGGATGAGGTTGATAGGGTTGGATGAGGCTGGATGAGGTTAGATGAGGCTGGATGAGGCTGGATGGGGTTGGATGAGGCTGGATGAGGCTGGATGAGGTTGGATGAGGTTGGATGAGGTTGGATGGGGTTGGATGAGGTTGGATGAGGTTGGATGAGGTTGGATGTGGCTGGATGAGGTTGGATGAGGCTGGATGAGGTTGGATGAGGTTGGATGAGATTGGATGAGGCTGGATGAGATTGGATGAGACTGGATGGCATTGGATGAGGCTGGATGAGATTGGATGAGGCTGGATGAGGCTGGAGCCTCCTGGGCTGGTGAGAGGTGTCCCTGCCCATGGAATGTCAGCTGTGAGGTCCCTCCCAGCCCAAACCTGGCTGGAATCCTGGGATCGTTGCCTTGACACAGTGAAGCTCCCCTATCAATTCCAAATTAACTCCCCTTGACAATAGGATAATTTATTTGTGGGGAATTTTGGAAGGAATTTGAGATGGGGGTTTTGAGTTGATTTTTTTTTGTTTGTTTGTTTTTTTAATTAATTTTTTTTTATTTTTTTAAATGTTCATTTATGTTTTTATTTTTATATGGGTAGGAAGGGTGAGTTTGGTTCCTATTGTTATACTATGGTTTAGAAGGTTTTTAGACTTTCAGTTTAAAGATTTTTAAGAAGTTATTGACTAATAAAATACTGTTAACAAGGGTATTTATGTTTTCGACCTAATTTTTAAATATTTTGTTTTATGGACTTATAGTGTAAATTTTTTGGTTAATTATGCTATGATATATAAACTTATAGTATTGTATTTTAATTTTTTGTTTATTTTTGTAGCTATTTTATCTTTTATATTTTAAACTTTAAAATTTTAAATTTTTTAAGTTTAGTTTAATGTGGTTTTGTATTAAACCATAAATTTACATTTTTGTTTTTAATACTTAAGTTTAGAAGTTTTTCCTAAAGTTCCAGATTAAATCTTGTCTTTCATTTTAAGCTTTGGTTTACAGGCTTAAAGCCTTGAGAGTATTTTGCATTTTGGATTCTAAAAGACAGCAGATATTTTTCCATGGAAAACAACTCGCATTCCACCCCCCAGCAGCACATTAATATTCCTTTCTCCCTGCACTCAGCCAAGCCAGGAGAATTTGGCACGCTGCAAACTGTGAACATTGACAACAGCACTAATTTTTAAATAATTTGGGAAGAGAGGAAGTGCCAGAACGTTTCCCAGAGTTAACTGCACACAGTTAAGCTGAGCTTTGTTATGCAGAGCCTGGTAGGGAAAAACAGAGCCTTGGAGCTGCTCTGTTGGGAAAAAAAGTGGATATTCCTTCAAATTCCACCTGGGCGCACCTGCTCTCCAAGGAGGCTCAACAGGAAACTTCAAAAATAGAAAATAATGGCTTTGGGGAATCCCTTTGGATCTGGTGGGGAGTGCTGCTCCCAGAGCAGCGTTCAGGGGGGTTCAGGGCCTTTGGGGGATTTCACCCCAACTCCCAGAACATTCCACATCACACAGCCACACATGTGAGTGTCTGAGTTTAACTGTAATGCAATGGATTTCACTGTAATATTTAACTGTAACATAATGGATTTAACTGTAATATTTAACTATAATTCCTCATCACTTACATTCCTGACCCTCTAAACATCCTTATCTCACAACAGGGAGAAGAGAGGCTCTTCCCAAAGTTTTTCCAAAAAAAAAAAAACCCTCCACTCACACAAAAAATGTTTGGACTCTTCCCAAGTTGTTTGCCCATTCCTCTGATTTTCAGACTGTTTTTATTGCTCCCATTTCCCTAATCTTCAGGGGGATGGGGATGGAATTGGGAAGCCTCTCCCCTTGGTACTGCTCTGCCCTTTCCCACATCACACCTGAAACACATAAAAACAACTATACCCAAATTATGCCCAAATTCCTGGAATGGTTTGAGTTGGGAGGGATCTTAGAGATGATCCCACTCCACCCCTGCCATGGCAGGGACACCTCCCACTGTCCCAGGCTGCTCCAAGCCCTGTCCAGGACAATTCCAGGGATCCAGGGCAGCCACAGCTGCTCTGGGAATTCCATCCCAGGGCATCCCCACCTGCACATGGAGGAATTCCTTCCCTAAATCCCACCCATCCCTCTGGCAGTGGGAAGCCATTCTCTGTGTCCTCACCCTGTAAAATGGAAAACCACTCTGACTTCCTTATTTACTCTGGAATTTAATATTCCACAAGAAAGCAGAGCTGGGATTCATCCCAGGGGTGTCACTCCAGCTGCAAACGTGGCTCCTGCAGCCCCACATCTTCCAAGAGCACAAAGTGACCCCACGGAGCTGACTGGGATGGGGCCACCAGCCCTTCCTTGGAGTTCCAACAGCAGCTGCATCCAAACCCTGCCAGTGCCAGGAAAATGGGAATCCAGGTGCTGTCCCAGAGGTGATGCCCCCATCCCAACGGTGGGCATAAAGCCTGAGATAAAACTGTTAATTCTCCATTGGAATTTGCCAAAACGAGGGATGGATAAATCATGACCCCAAAACATTACTTATGTCTTCACCTATTACCAAAAATTCCTGTCTTTTCCAGGATGTCCCAGTAACTCCTGTGGGAATGACAGCATTACTCCCATTCATAAAGCACATTAATCTGGAAGCTGCCACTTCCCACCGTGGTAACAGCTCTGGATCACTGGGGAAGGGGCTGATCACTCTGCAAATGGGACCTGGTGGAAGAGGTTTTACAGGGACTTCTGAGAGGCAGAGAGAAGTTTGGTAAGAGGATCCATGTTCACCCCTGAAAGAATTTCCTACCAAGGTCGTTGACATAGAAACCAAGAAAGAGAGAAGGATAAATAAGAGAAACCTGCAACTATTCCAATGAGCACTTTGCTTGTCTCGTGACCAATGAGTAAAGTGGAAACTGATGAGTTTTGTGAGAATGTATAAAAAGCGTGCATGCCATAATAAGAACAGTTTGGAGCCTTCTGGAAATGCAGTGTATTTTACTGTCTCCATCTCAGCAGGACAGGATGTGATGGGAGTTCCCTGGGCACTCTGCCTTTGGAGCAGCCTGGCACTGGAGCATCCTGCCCATCTCAGCTGGGACAGGATCTGGTGGAGTTCCCTGGGCACTCTGCTGCCTTTGGAGCATCTGGCACAGCTGGCACAGCTGGCACAGCTGCCACCCTGGGCTGCCCCTGTGTCCCTGCCCTCTCCAGGAACGGTGCTGGTGCCATTTTCCTGCAGCAGCCCTGGATACACGCTGCGTGCAGAGCGTTTGTCTCCTTGGAAACAAAACCCTCCCAACCTCCAGCGCACACAATCCTCGGGAAAAGAAAACTCTGCCATTAAACCCAAGGCCTGGCTATTTTTAGCCCCCGAGATGTGAAATCCCAACTGTTTCATTAGGAATAGAACCCAAGGAAAACACACTTATCTCGATTATTGGAGGAGGAAATCTTTGTATCCACCCAAACAATAAACCCACGGACTTGTGCTGAGCAAAAGAATTGCTTGGCCTTTGGAAATCAAAATAATTTGGAATATTTGCATTTTGGGATGCTCCGAGCCAGGGTCAAAAGAACAATTTGAGGTGATGAACAAGAAAACCCTCAGTTGACAAAGCTGAAAAATCAGGAGGGAAAATGGATTCATTCCCTGGAGGCTGGACTTGATCCTGGAGCTCTTTTCCAACCCTAATGATTCTGGAATAATGGAATTAGATCAAGGAATTGGAGAGTTTAATTGAAAATATATTGGCCAGTCCTTTGTGCTGATGATACCCTGGTGGTTTTCCTGGAGAAAGTCTCTGCAGCATTGCAACTAAAGACATGCCAAAGGAATTCTATTTAAAAATCACCTGAAAAGAGCAATTTGGAAGAACCCACCCTGAAATTTAAAAGAATTCACTCTGGAAAGTGAAAGAATTCACCCGGAAATTTTAAAGAAATCACTCTGAAATTTAAAAGAATTCACTCTGAATTTTAAAAGAAATCACCCTGAAATTTAAGAAAATTCACTCTGAAATTCTATTGTGAAGTTGCTGTTTTCTCCAAAGAAGAAATATCAAAAATTATGGAATTATTTCTCCTCTAAATCTGTAATTTTGAGTTATTCTCCAGCCCCACTGTTGGATTTGATCCTTGGATACTTTCCTAAATTCCAGGGTATTTTTGCTGTGCACTGAGCAGATCATCAAACATTTCTGTTAAATTTGACTGCTGGGCTGCTCGGGGAAATAAAACATTAAAAACAAATTTATCAAATTAAAAACCAGATGAAAAACAAGAGTTACAAAATCGTAACTTCATGTTCCACACAGCAAGAAAGAACCCGGGAGTGGAATTCTTTCACAGCCCTCAAGTTTTATTTGTTCTCTGGAGATTCTTCCCTTGGATTTGGATGGATTTTCCTTTTCCTTGTATAAATGTTTGGAAATAAGAAAGATTTATCCTCTGCCTGTCACGTTTTTGGATTAAACATTGCATTTCAGGGGGCTTTTTCCACCATAAATAGAGGAATTTTCAATCAGATGAAGCATCCTGACATTCTGAGGTGAAGCAGCTGAGGTGAAGCACAGGGCAGGGAATTTTCACCTTTTATGGATAAAGATCATTATGCTTGATGTCGAAAATGAGCTTAAATTTCTTTTTAAAACACAGTTTTAATCTCTTCATCACCAAAGGAGTGTCCTGGGAACCATCCCAGCTACTGAGAGGAGCCAAACCTGGAATGACCATTTGAAGATATAAAACTCCACTGAAATTCTGATTTTTTTATTTTTTATTTGGAAGGATGGGATGCAGAGCTGCTGGAATGCCAGGAATTCCCACAGGATCTGTTGTGCCATGGATGACTTCATCTGGAAGTCAGATAAAGCCATGGATATGCAGGGAAAGGAAGGGAAATGTGGATCCTGGAAGAACAAAACCAGGATCCCTTTGGCTCAGTTCAGCCACTGGATGGATTCCCTTTGAAATACCAGGAAAAATTCCTCCCCCAGAGGAGCTGGAGCAGCTCCCCAGGGAATGGGCACATTCCCAAACCCCCTGAGTGTGGAGAACACTCTCAGGGATGCCCAGGGTGGGATTTTGGGATTGTCCTGTAGGGCAGGACTTGGATCAGTGATCCTTGCATGTCCTTCAACTCAGGATATTCCATGATTCTCACACATACTCCACACAAAAATCCAAATTTTTCCAACAACTGCCCCAAAATCTCCAATGGGAAGCTCTGAAACCTCCAAGGCTTTGCCACTCCAAGGAGCAATTCCAGGGGGGAGCAGACTCAGCTGCAAAATTATTCCTGAATTTAGGAGAACAAACACTTGGCCTGAGCCTGACTTTTTTTTTCCCCAAGTTTTCCACATGAAGAGCCTGCCTAGAAAACCCCAATACTAGTGTGTTTAGCTAAAACTGGGAAAATCCAGTTTTCAGGCTTAATTTTTTGGGATTTGGAGAGCAACTGGAAACTGTTTTGTCTGGAAATGGGACCAAATTATTAAAACCAGAATCAAACGAGTCAGAATCTGATTCCAGTTAACAAAATCAGATCCCAATTAATGAAATCAGAACCAAACAAATGGGATGGGATCCCTCCCCAGGGAAAGAGTCACCTCTGGATTAATGAGCTGCTAATTGGACACGACAGGAATTCCACCCAGGGGGCTTCCAGTGGCCCTAACGAGGCTGAGGGGGGTAATTAATTAATTCATTAATCTCCCTGCAGACCCTCCCTGCCATTGCAGCTGCCATGAATAATTCAGTTGGTTGGACAAATCCGCCCGAAGATGGATTTTAGTCCCAATTTTCATGAGGAATTTTGTCCTCCCTGTGTGGAAAATCGAAACGGGGAATTTGCTGTGTTTTCAGCTGGTTTCCTCCCATTTTTAACTCCTTCTATCTGAGGGAGGCTAATTAATCTAATTCCCTTTGAGTCCAATTAACTCCTGTTGGAACATCACAGGATCTTGGATTGGGTTGGCCTGGAAGGACCCTAAAGCTCCATTCCCACCCCAGGGACAATTCCACTGTCCCAAACTGCTCCAGCCTGGCCTTGGGCACTGCCAGGGATCCAGGGGCAGCCACAGCAAATCTGAGAATTCCATCCCAAACCCTCCCAGCCAGGAATTCCATCCCAAAATCCCATTTAACCCTTCAGGTTAAAGCCTATCCCTGGAAATATGCCCCAGAAAGGCTGAAAATCAGGGATTGATCCATCAGGGATGGTTGGAGATGTGGCCAAAGGCAACTGCTGGGATTTTTAGGAAAACTCTTGTTTTCCTCAAAAATAACCCCACAGAATGGGATCCCTGTCTCCCAGCCAGCACTGGAGAAATGGAACACTGGTTAATAAATTCTACTTTTCCAGATTTAATCCCAAATTTCCCCACCCACATCCATGAAATCCACCTCTCCCCGCATCCTTTGAAGGCCTGGCTTTGCTAATTGCCCTGGCTGCTCGTTAGGGAGATAATTAGGAATTTCACCCAGCTAAACGCTGTAATTTACAATTACAACGTCCATAACATCCATCCATAACACGCTGTTCTTAGTACAGAAAATGTGCCATGAATATTCAAAATATTCCCGGGAGCAGCTCCTAAAACGGATGGAATTCCAGGAACCTCCATCCCAGGAAACTGATCCTCATCCATCTGCAGCTTCCCTTTCCCAGGAATGTTGGTCACCTGCCTCAGGTTCTGGTTTTGCACCCACCCAAAACCTCTGGATTCCACCCCAATTTTGTGGGATCCTCTAATTCCCACCCAATTTTGTGGGATCCTCTAATTCCCACCCAATTTTGTGGGATCCCCGAATCTGGCTTCTCCAGCCACTCCCAGGATCCTATGGAATCTGTCAATTCCCAACGTTTGGGATGAGTTCCTGCACTTTGAGTAGGAATTTCCAGTTCAATCTAAATAAAATCTTCAAGAATAAACCATAACCTCTTCTACTTTTTGTTGGTGACTATTTCATGGCATTAAATGAATATTTAATAATAATTTAATTATTCCAAATAATGAAATTCCAGATGAAATGATGGAAACCACACACAACGAAAGCATCTAAACAACTTCCAAAACCCAAACCCTGCTCTTTCATCACAAGGTTTTTTATCCAAAGGAATTTGGAACCAAATAATTTGATGTGAACTGGGAAATGGGAGGTAAAACCAGGATTAAACAACACTTCCATACTAACATTTAATAAATTTTATGGGAAAACACAAATATTCAATTCCAAAATCAACATCTAAAATTAATTAAGACCCTTTTCCAGAGGCAAATCCCATCCCAAAATCCACATACATCCTAATCCCCTGCCTGGTCAGTCAGAAAACAGCACAAAACCAAAACTCCTCCTTATTTTTTGGGATTCTGGGCATGTTTGCTCCCAGTTCTACAGGAACTTCCTGCATTTGGGAGGCACCAAAACCAAAATTCCTCATTATTTTTTGGGATTCTGGGTGTGTTTGCTCCCGGTTCCACAGGAACCTGCTGCATTTGGGAGGCAACAAAACCAAAATTCCTCATTATTTTTTGGGATTCTGGGAGTGTTTGCTCCCGGTTCCACAGGAACCTGCTGCATTTGGGAGGCACCAGCTCCGTGTGGGAGGCAGCAAATGGGATTGTGAAGCTTCTGTGCAAACAGAACACAAAGGAATGAAAATAACAGCAGGGATGAAGTGCAGGATTTTTTTTTTTCACTGTGTTTTTCCAAGAGGGATCAGCTCCCAGAGGAATAAAGGTCTCCTGGATGGCACCTTTAATTTGGGAAGATCCTTGAAACAATGGCAGCTCCTTCCCATGGCTGGGATGTTCTCCAGGCTGGCTGTCAGGATGGGTTAATTGTGAGTTTGGGGTCCCCATCCCTGCAAGTGTCCAAGGCCAGACTGGAAAGGGTTTGGAGCACCCTGGGATGGTGGGAGGTGGCATGATGGAATGGGATGAGATTAAATTCCCTTTCAACCCAAACCATTCTGGAATTCTGTGAGGAGACCCAATGGTCTTGGAGGGCTTTTCCAGCCTCAGTGATCCTGGGATTCTGGAATGCACAGACGGAAAGCATCCCAAAAATTTCCAAATATTCCTTCCAAACTAACACAAATGTAAATCCTCAACTTCCAGGGAAGTAGCAGCTGGGACAGCTGGAGAATAAATAGTTTGCTTGGAATTTAAAATATAAAATTCCAGCTGGGCTTCCTGCAGCACAGGGCTGGGAAAGGGCTGGAATTCCAGCTGATTGACTGGATGGAGTGCTGGGGAAGCAAGGCAGAGGACTGCTGTGCACCTTGCAGGGATATTGAATAATTTCTTTCCCATAAAAGATGGAAGAGTTTCAGCTGGAGATTAAAGATGTCACCGAAGGCCTCGATAATAACAAAATAAAGTTTCTTTTCCACCTGACATCTCCGATCCCGGAATTTGCTGAGCCTGACAAGGGACACATTCCCCTTCCCAAGGGAAAATGGGTTGTTCCTCTGGATATTGCAATATTCACCTCAGAGCTCTCAGAACAAACAGGAAAGGTTTGACTTCATAAAAATGGGATTTGCTGGGTGCAGTGACAAAGCCACTGCTGCTGCCCCTGATGTGATTCAGATAACACCAAAATGAGATCGGGAACAGAGAGAAATCCCTGGAATGACAACTCAGCTCCAAACCTCCACTTGTTCCTGTGGTTCCACAGATCCTGAGGGAACAGCAGGTGGGAAAGAGCCCCCTCCATCAGGAGCAATGGTCCCATGGGCACTGCTCCAGGAATTCCAGATTTATGGAGCTTCCCAGGGCCTGAAGGGGCTCCAGGAGAGCTGGGGAGGGACTGGGGACAGGGATGGAGGGACAGCACACAGGGAATGGCTCCCAGTGCCAGAGGGCAGGGCTGGATGGGACATTGGGAATTGGGAATTGCTCCTGGCAGGGTGGGCAGGGGTTGGATGGAATTCCCAGATTTGCTGTGGCTGCCCCTGGATCCCTGGCAGTGCCCAAGGCCAGGCTGGACCCCTGGTCCATGGAAGGTGTCCCTGTCCATGGATGGGATGAGCTTTAAGGTCCTTCCCAATCCAAACCAGTCCAGGATGGAAAAATCTCCAACTGCACCAAATGCCAAAGGGGAGTCTGAGAAAAAAACTTCCCAAGCCACCAAGAATTACATAAAAACTGAGAAACATTGGGTAGAAAACTCTGCCTAAATTAGGGATAAATGAATGGTTTTGAACAGGCTCTTCCCAACCAGTCCCAGCTTCCACAGGGCAACATCCATGACCAAAACACGAATTCCCAGATGGAGATTTCCCAGTGTTCCTCCCATTTTTGGGGCAGGAGTTGAGCTTTTTTTCCCAGTGCTCCTTCCCTTTCTGGGGCAGAGGCTGAGCTCTCGCTGCCCTGGTTTGGGAGCAGAAGGAAACCAACTCCTGCCATGGGCTCAGCATCAAGGAGCAGCAGGAACATCCCGAATTCCAAAGCTGATCCCTTCCCTGACCTCATCTGCCCAAACCCACCTCACATCCCAGCACAGGGAACCCTTTGTGCCCTCCCCACATTCCATTTGTTTGTGTTTTTCCAGGAAAAAGAACAGGGAAGGGGAATGTTCAGCTCATGAGGATTTTCCCTGGCCTCTCCAAGTCCTTCATTCCAGCTCTCCATCACAAACTCCAACTTTCCCTGCAGATCTCTGGGACAAACTCTGCTCCCAGCACATGTCAGCAGCTGGACTAAACGGGGAATTTGGGAAGAAAATCCCAGTTCCAGTGTGAGGTTCCAGCTTTAAATAAATACCTGCCTTGTCATCCCCCCAGCCCTGCTGACATCCAGACTGCTCTGTCTCCTGCTGATCCACATTTTCTGCCAGCCCACGCACCCGTGGATCCTCCAGCTCCTGCTTTTCCTCTGCTCCGTCATCCTCAGCTTCTCCTGGATCCTCTCACTTCCCCCTTCCTCTTGCTCCAGCAGATCTGCTATGTAGTAACTCCCATTTTCCCCTCATTTCCAAAATTAAACACGGAGTATTCCCGTTTTTTTGGATGGGGCTTGGAGCAGTCTGGGATGGAGGGGAGGTGTCACTGCCCATGGGATCATCCTCAAGGTCCTTCCCAACCCACAGCATTCCAGGGTTCTGGGATTCCAACCAGGGATTAACTCCCTAAATCCAAGTGCAAATAGAAATAATCTGAATCAAAGTTACAAAACCCAGAGATTCCTAAAGCCACTAAAAAATGGGGGAAAAATATCCTGGAATGAAAAAAAAAAAAACAAACCATTAAAAAAACCTTTGTTTTGTCTCCACAGCCTGATTGTTTCCTGCTGAAAAGGAGGAGTTTGCACATTCCTGTTTCTAGAATTCCCAAATCCCCAGCAAGGTCTCACCCTCAATTTGCATAGAAAAAAGCTTAAAAAGAGTAGAAAATAATTATATCTAGTCTGAAAAAGCTGCAATTGTTCTGTAGCTGCCAAAACAATCCCATTCCTTCTTAAATGCCATTTTTCCTGCCTTAATGGACTTATTTTCCTTCAGACTGACAAGTTTTGCCTTCAATTAGCAGGAATTTTAATTGATGGAATGTTTAATGTGGTATTGAGGTACTTATTTATATCGTACTAAATATTTATCAGCTCTCATGCTGATGAAGGGAACCAGAGCAGGAAGACAGAGCACAGAATGCAAAGGGGTTTGGGATAGAGCATGAAAAAAATATTGGATTTGCTGGGAATAATTGAGATCTAAACATAAGGAATGGTGCAGAGCAGGATCTGGAAGTGAGGTCAGCTCTGAACCTTGGATTTGAAAAAGGGAATGATGAGAAACTCCCTGGAGTCTGGTGCAGAAAAATGGACTGAAAACCATAAAAGCAAAAATCAGCTTTTAATAGTATTTAGCTAGAAACAGAAAAAATCCATTCCATGGCAGGGGTGGGGCTGGATGGGCTTGAAGGTCCTTTCCAGCCAAATCATTCCATGATTCCATGTTGGAAGGGCCATTAAAGCCCATCCTGTTCCAAACCCAGACTCCTCCACGGGCATTTGGATGTTCCAGGGGTTTTCCTCTGGGCCATTTATTCTACCAGATTTCTAAACCCACTGCAAGGCTCCTGTGAAGTCTCCACTGCTCCCAAACCATCCAGGGAAAAGTGGAATGATTTCCAGGCTGGCAGTTGGGAATTTGGGGATTTTTCAGCCAAAGAGGTCGTGGAGTCCCCTGGATCCCTGCAAGTGTCCCAGGCCAGTGGAAGGAGTCCAGGGAGGAACAAAATGGGCTTGAAGGTCCCTCCAACCCAAACCAGCCTGGGATTCTGGGATTTGAGGTTTGAGCATCCAAACCACTCCTGAAACAACAAAGGATCCATTCTCCCATCTAAGGATCCATTCTCCCATCAAAGGATCCATTCTCCCATCAAAGCATCTCTTCTCCATCATTTCTCCAGAGGGATTTCTGAAGTGCCCAAAACACTCCCAACAACTGAAGCCTTGGAGATTCTCAGATGAGGAATAAAGGATTTGAAATCAGAAGAATTCCAGACCAACTTCAGCTCCTCCATGACCAAATCCAACCTGAGGAGCTCCCTGTGCGACCCAGAGCTGTCCCAGGTTGGTGATTCCTTTACCAAGCTATTCAAATCCTAGAAAACATTAAAATCCTACCAAAAAATCCAAAATTCCAGAAGGAAAAGGCCAATTTTTGACCTGTTTTTCATGGACAATTAATGATGTGGCTCAGTTACTTCTCAATGTGAAAAACACTGTGCAAATGATGCAAATCCTTTAATATTTTTTTAGGAAAATGCTGTTCCAGACTTTTCTTTGCAATACAGGAATGCTTTTAAAACAGACTCTTGATTACACCAAGAATTTTAATTAAAACGACACAATTATTTTCAACTGGACCAGAAACTTGTTTAAAGGAAAGCCATAAGAATTCTTTTCTTAAGGAATAAAGAGCTCGAAATGTCCGTGTTTCCATGGAGACAACCTCTATCCTTTCGTGCTTCCCAATCTATCCTGGGCGATCAATACTTTATGGTAATTGTTTCCATGGAAATTGCAACCAGAATAATCCTCTTTTTCCATAGAAAAGCAACAAGGAAACAACCTGGGGAAGGCAGAGTGGGTCTGCAGCAGCGACAGCACAACGAGCTCCGGGGTCTTGAGGAGAAGAACTCGAAATTTGTGTTTGATACACCCAGTTCAATAGTTTTGGGAAGTTTCATAGGGAATGTGAGGATGAGGATGGGAAGCTGGGTTTGATCAGCATGGGATCAGTCCTGAGCATCCAGGTTCAGAAGAATCACCCAGGGTGGAGAGGGACAGGAATGAGGCGGTGCCAGAACAGAACATCAGGGACAAAGGAATGGCACAACCAGAAAATCATGGGATGTGCTGAGCTGGAAGGGACCCACAGGGATCATGGATCCAGCTCCTGGCCCTGCACAGACCCCCCAGCAATCCCACCCTATGCGTGTTCTCCAAACACTCCTGGAGCTCTGACAGCCTTGGGAATGGGACCATTCCCTGGGGATCTGCTCAGTGCCCCTCCTCTCCCTTTTCCCAATATCCAACCTAAACCATCCCTGGCACAGGAAACTCCCTGGATCCTGTCCCTGGTCATGGAGGGGAAAGATTGGCACCTGTCCCTCCATTCCTTCTCCAACAGCCAGAGCTGGGGAAAGCAGGGCTGGTTCCCAGCCTGGAGCTGCATCCAACCTACTCATCCCAAGGATGTGCAGGAATCTGGATATCCCCCATGGAGCAGCACAGGGAACAGCCCCCAGCCCATTATCTCAGCCATTAACTTCCAGAAATGACAATTAGAGGCTCATTAGTATTCAACTAAAATCATAAAATCAAATGAGAATGCAAAGTTCACCCTTCACATGAAATTCCAGCCCCAGCTGGTTGTGGAAAACTTCCAACACAACCACTAAAAGTTCCATGTTCAGGAAAATCCTTCCCTGGGTTTAAATTTATGCCAAGAGAATTCCCCAACAAAGCTGTTCCACACTTTAGGAAAAGGTAATTCCTGGTAAAACAAATGCCATCAGAATTAGCAATTAACAGCTGGATCAAAAGAGAATTACTTGGAATTCTTCAGGAAATTCCTGCGTTAAGAGCATGTGAGCGGTTTTGGATGGTTTTCCATGAGAAGCAGGTGAGGAGCAGGATGAGAATTCATTATGTTGATGATGGATGTGATTACAGGAGATTAAAAAGCATTCCAGGAGTGCTGATCCCATGGCAGCTCCCAGCAAACCCTGCCAGGAAAAGGCAGCAGCTCGGGAACTCCAGGATCCATCCCCAGCTGCTGTGAACACTCATGTTTGTTTTCCAGGTAAAAAATCCAGAAAAATGTGGCACTCCCCGCTTCAGCTGTGCAGCATGGAATCTGGGAATGGGTTGGGTGGAAGGACCTTAAATCCCATCCCATTCCCATGGGCAGGGACAGCTCCCACTGTCCCAGGTGCTCCAAACCCCAATGTCCAGCCTGGCCTTGGGCACTGCCAGGGATCCAGGGGCAGCCACAGCAAATCTGGGAATTCTATTCCATGGCCTCCTGATTAGGAATTCCTTCCCAATATCCCGTCCAACCTTCGTCATTGGGAAGCCATTCCCCTTGTCCTGTCATTCCTTGACCCTCTCCAGCTCTCCTGGAGCCCCTTTAGCCCTGCAAGGGACTCTGAGCTCTCCTGGATCCCTCTCCTCTCCAGCCTAGATCTTTAATCCCAGTGGGATCTCTGGTGGCAGAGATGGTGACAGCAGCTCTCAGCAACATTCCCATTCCCTCAGGACCACCAGGTGTGCCAATCCCCAGCCTGGCTCTCTCTGGTGGGATCCCACTGGAACAGATCCAACCCTACACCTGCACGAGCCACAGGAGCCCTGGTGTCACCTCCAGGTGTTGGAGGATCCCCAAGGACACCCCTGACCCCACAGGGCTCCAGCTCCTCTTCCATGGATGTTTGAAACCACCAACTAATCCACAAAAATGCAAAAAAAAAGGGGAAACTTGCAGGGGAGAACTGCAGCAGGGACACCAAAGGCTGACTCCTCTTCCCCAGCAGCTCACCTGCCTCCCAAGGAAGCCCCGAGGCCGCGGAGCTGCCAAGTGCAATCCATCAGAGCCTGACCCCCCTGAACCCTGCCTGGATGTGCAGAACACGGCATTCCAGAGAAAACACGGCCCAGGCAGAGCTGGGAGCCCTTTCTGGGCTGGAACTCATGCAGATTTGATGAGCCCTTCTCTGGAGATGGCCTAAAAATGGCACAGGATTTGTTTTCCCAATTGTTCCCGTGATTGAGGGATGTTTTTCCCCAACAGCTGCATCCTGGCTGTGCATGTGTTTGTCATTCCAGGATTTTAGATCCATATTTATATATTTATATGGATTTTTTTTATATCTCTATATAAGAAAATAGCACCTAATTATTATCCTATATCTTCCCAGACTTCTTTGGGAAGAAACTCAAGGAAACCATCAAATCCCATGGCTGGCAATTAGGAACCTTCCCATAAATGTAAAAAATTTGAGGAAAAGGCTCAATATATCAAGTCAATAAAAACACAGATTTCACATTTAGTGTGGAAAGATAAAATCTGTATTTTGTGCAGTGGTTTGGGATGGAAAGGAGCTTAAATCCCATCCCATTCCACCTCCTGCCATGGACAGGGATACCTCCCACTACCCCAGGTTGCTTCAAGTCCCATCCAACCTTGAACCCTTCCCAAATACATTTATCACTGAATAATTTATGGCAAAGCTCTTTTCCAAAGTTGTTTAAATCCTCTAAGAGAACAAAACACCAAATTTTAGCTCTTTTAGTGCCTTTGGATCAGAATCCTTAAAAACAGAGGTCTGGAAGAGGATAAACATATAAAGAGCACCACTGGAATTCTGTGGCAACATCACTGTGGTATTCCTTAAGTTTGGAATGCATACTCCATGAATTCTGAAAATCTAAATTAAAATAAACTCTGCTTTATTTGCATTTAATTGAAATTTTTCTTTAAAGGCTTTAAAGAAGCTCAGAAATTCTGAAGCCAGAAAAGGGAAGGAAAAACCTGGAAAATTTGAGGTGGGAAGCAGAGGAATCAGGAGGTGGGAATGCAGCTTTGCTGGGTGGGACCTCCCACCCAAAGGGAATTTTTGTCAGGAAAGGTAGAAGCCAGGGAAAATCTACAAGTGGCAAATCAATATTCCCAATGGATCTGTTCTGTTTCCAAACTCCCTCCCTATAACTGCACCTCTCTCTACTTGGATACGGAATAAAAAGAGCTCAGTGTGAGTTTTGTACCCATGCTGAAGTCCCCAGTTGTTCCATTTTCCCCAAATTTCTACAATTTTGTTCAACCTAAAAATCCAGCTGAGAAATTCCTGGGCTTTTTTCTTAAACTGTTGATTTAGGAGTAAAGAACTGCAAATCTCCACTTCCCTGACAGAGAACCTACCACAGGAAGCTATTTCAGTACTCCCTGTTTTCCACTCACATCGCTTTGCTCAGGTCCAATTAAGGAGCTGCTCCCTGTGCCTTTTTCCTGGGAATTATAATGCTCTCAGCCCCACTTGGAGAGCTCTGAACTATTAAAAAGGAATCCAGCAAATTCCCAAGTCCATATGTTTGTCTTCCCCAGTTTCTCCTTGTTAGAGCGCATTTCTCGCCCTCCTCCTCAGGTAGCAGATGGAGTAGTACAAATCCCACTTCCACACATCCCTGGGAAGGGATTTGAGTCAACCCAGCTCCCTTTTAAAGCTGCAGACACCAGGAATATGGGACCAGGAGGATGTGGAGCTGCTGGAGAGAGCCCAGAGGAACCCATGGAGCTGCTGCAGGGCTGGAGCCCCTCTGGAGCCAGGCTGGGACACCTGGGGGTGCTCACCTGGAGAGGAGAAGGATCCAGGGAGAGCCCAGAGCCCCTGGCAGGGCCTGAAGGGGCTCCAGGAGAGCTGCAGAGGGGCTGGGGACAGGGATGGAGGGACAGCACACAGGGAATGGCTGGAAGTGAAAGAAGGGAGATTGAGATATTGGGAAGGAATTCCTGGCTGGGAGGGTGGGCAGGCCCTGGAATAGAATTCCCAGATTTGCTGTGGCTGCCCCTGGATCCCTGGAGCAGCCTGGGACAGTGGGAGGGGTCCCTGCCATGGCAAGGGTGGCACTGGGATGGGATTTGAGGTCCTTCCACCCAACCCATTCCCAGATTCCACGTTTGAGCTGCACCCAGGATGTTCCTCACTCCAAGGCCTCCTTCCAGGCTGGCCCAGAGCTGGCAGGAATCTCTGTGGACAACGACACCCAGCACAAATCCTGGGATGCATTCAGCAGGGAATCGCTGCAGCAGCCACTTCCTTGGCTTCCAAGTTTCTGGGTGAGCTCATCCCACTCATCCTCTCTTCCTGCCTGGAATGATTTCCAGGATGGCAGTTAGGATGGTTCTTTGTGAATTTGGGGTTTTTTCAACCAAAGTGGTCATGGACTCCTCTGGATCCCTCGAAGTATCCCAGGCCAGGGTGGCTCATTCCAAACTCCACCTTCAGGTGATGCCTCAGGTTTGGCTTTTCTATTTTCACATTCTGAGCTGCTTTAGTGTGAGGGTCTGGGCTTCATGTTAAGTGTTGGTGAGCTCCGTGCACAGAGCAGGGAGACAAAACAATTCCTGCTCCAGCTGGGCACCAAGGACAAATGACCCAAATCTCAGCCCAGGAGCACAAACCCCGTGGGCTGGAGAGAGAAAAACAAGCAGGGTGGGACTGCCTGGGCTAAAGCTGGAATGGGACAATGAACTGCAAGGTGCAAATGGAGCAGAACTGATCCCAGGGACAGAGCCCGTGCCCGGCCGTGCATTTTGGGGCCATTTTGGTTCATCTTGGGTGCAGCCCTGGCTGGGCTCTGGTGCTGCCCAAGGTGGATCCATGGAGGAGATCCTTGGAATCAATCCCTGCTTTATTCTGGAACTCTGCTCTAGGGCAGCCTGCACAAGGCATCACAGGGGTTTGCAGAGCGCCAGGGAATTCTGGAAAACCCAACAATGATTCCCAGTGTGGATAAATGCTGGAGAGAGGAAGCTTTGGCCCGAGGTCACAGCCCCCAAAATCCCAGGATTCTGGCAGGGCTGGGAAGGGATTTACCTTCCTTCTCACGCTGGGATGTGTTTTGCCAAAGAAAACTTGGAATCCTTTGATGTCACCTCTTCCGTGTTGGATTTATTGACTCGAGCCTTTCTCGTGGGGGTTGCCAGGAGTGAAAAGTTTTCCAAGATTTCCTTGCTTTGAAGGATAGCTCAATATTCGGGATGACTCAGCTGAAGATGAGTCAGACCCATCACTCCATGAAGAGGGACTTTGATCTATTGGAGTTGATCTGGATGCCCTCAATAAAAGCGAAAAAGTTCCCAAATGCTCCTTCCAGCCCGGAGAATCCCAACAGCAGCACTCTCATGGAATGGGGCTATGGATGATAACTACTTTAAGATTTATTGGAATTTTTCTACAGGGTAAAAATGCACTTTGGCTTAAAAGAGAGCAGGAAAGTCACCTGAGCACAGGAATATTCCTGACTGGGAAAGTGGTGCCCAGTTTTTATACTGGAAAAGCTCACGGGAATGAAAAGAAATCTTAATTTTGCCAAGATTTCTGCTGATTTATTTTCTGAAGTAAATTTTCCCTGGACTTCTCTGAGCTGCACAAAAGAAAATCTGGGAATTAATTCAAAACTTCATTTCCCTCTCACTACATCAGGAGATAAAATTGTTTAATATCAGCTTATTTCCTGACAACTTATTTTGTGCACAAAAAAGCTCCGATAACAATATTTACCCACAAACAGGGATAACTCTGTCTTTTTTAAAAGGTCAAATATCCAAAATAATAATTAATCTTCCTGCTGATTTATTTTGTTAATTATCAGTAAATTTTCAGTTTTCACGGAAAAAGAACTGGGAATTATTGGTAAAATTTCCATTTTCAAGGGGGGAAAAATGTGTTCCAAGGAAGTGGGTTTCAAATTTCCAGGGAGACCCTGTCAGCTTGGAAAGACACCTTTGAATTTCCTTGGAATTATTTCTAGCCTGGAAGGACACCTTGGAATTGCCTTGGAATGATTTCCTGCTGCTCTGACCTCCTGCCAAACAACTCCACTGCAGATGAGGAGGGATTTGCTTTTTGGGCATTTCCAATGGGATCATTCCTGTATAATCCCATTATTTTTTTTTTTTTTCATTACACTCCAGGGAAAACTGGAACAGAACTGGGAGGCCTTGGCATAAAGAAAAAGCCCCAAAAATTCAATTGTAAGTGTTTTTATGACAAATCCTAAGGCAGCAGCACACAGAATCCCTCAGGTACAGTCCCTGTACCTTGTTGGGCTCTTCCAGGTGGGAAATATCCCAGCCATGGCACAGAGTGGCCGGGAAGGAGAGGGAATGTTCCTCCAGCAGGGCAGCGGGGCCCAAGGATGCTCCACATTCCCAGGAGCAGAGGATCCATGTGGATCCAGAGAGGATGGTGCCTGTGCCCAGAGCCTGGGGCTCCTGCCCCCTTCCCAGCTTTTGGACACAAAAAGCTGGAAGCAGAATGGAATCTTGGTGGGATGGGGAAGAGGAGGGAGGTCAGGCTGTGGTGACCCCTGGCCCACTTTGCCTCCCTCCATTATCCATCATCCATCCATCATCCATCCATCCATCATCCATCCATCATCCATCCATCCGTCCATCCATCCATCCATCCATCCATCCATCCATCCATCCATCCATCATCCATCATCCATCATCCATCCATCCATCCATCCATCCATCCATCCATCCATCCATCCATCCATCCATCCATCATCCATCCATCCATCATCCATCATCCATCCATCCATCCATCCATCCATCCATCCATCCATCCATCCATCATCCATCCATCATCCATCATCCATCCATCCATCCATCCATCATCCATCCATCCATCCATCCATCCATCCATCCATCATCCATCCATCATCCATCCATCCATCCATCCATCCATCCATCATCCATCCATCCATCCATCCATCCATCCATCCATCCATCATCCATCCATCCATCCATCCATCATCCATCCATCATCCATCCATCCATCATCCATCCATCCATCATCCATCATCCATCCATCCATCATCCATCCATCATCCATCCATCCATCATCCATCCATCCATCCATCATCCATCATTCATCCATCCATCCATCATCCATCCATCCATCCATCATCCATCCATCCATCCATCCATCCATCCATCCATCATCCATCATCCATCCATCCATCCATCATCCATCCATCCATCCATCCATCCATCATCCATCCATCCATCCATCCATCATCCATCCATCATCCATCATTCATCCATCCATCCATCATCCATCCATCCATCATCCATCATCCATCCATCCATCCATCCATCCATCCATCCATCCATCCATCCATCATCCATCCATCCATCCATCATCCATCCATCCATCATCCATCCATCATCCATCCATCCATCCATCCATCCATCCATCCATCCATCCATCCATCATCCATCCATCCATCCATCCATCCATCCATCCATCCATCATCCATCCATCCATCCATCCATCCATCCATCCATCCATCCATCATCCATCCATCCATCCATCCATCCATCCATCCATCCATCATCCATCCATCCATCCATCCATCCATCATCCATCCATCATCCATCCATCATCCATCCATCCATCCATCCATCATCCATCCATCCATCCATCATCCATCCATCCATCCATCCATCCATCCATCATCCATCCATCCATCCATCCATCCATCCATCCATCATCCATCCATCCATCCATCCATCCATCCATCCATCCATCCATCATCCATCCATCCATCCATCCATCCATCCATCCATCCATCATCCATCCATCCATCCATCCATCCATCCATCATCCATCCATCCATCCATCCATCCATCCATCCATCCATCATCCATCCATCCATCCATCCATCCATCCATCCATCATCCATCCATCCATCCATCCATCCATCCATCATCCATCCATCCATCCATCCATCCATCATCCATCCATCCATCCATCCATCCATCATCCATCCATCCATCCATCCATCCATCCATCCATCCATCCATCATCCATCCATCCATCCATGCATCCATCCATCCATCCATCCATCCATCCATCCATCCATCATCCATCCATCATCCATCCATCATCCATCCATCCATCCATCCATCATCCATCCATCATCCATCATCCATCCATCATCCATCCATCCATCCATCCATCCATCATCCATCCATCATCCATCATCCTCCTCTCTCCTCCTCCAGCCTCCATCCCCTTGGTCCTTCCCCTCCATGCCATTCCCTCTCCACTGGCATTCCTTCACCCCTCTCTGTTTCCCATCTGTTTCTCCCTTTCCCAGTGTTTTTACTGACAGGGTCGCTCGAGGTCCAGCAGAGCCCTAGAAACAACTTCCAACAGCACTCCCAGGGCTCTGATGCTTTTCCATCGCAGCTCCCACCAGGATTATTCCAGAGGGCAGGACCAAAGCTGCTGAATCAGCAGAGCCAAAGCACCACCGGGATGACCCTGCCCCGTCCCAACATCCCCCTGGAATCACCTCCCCGAACGCTGCAATTCCTCCCGCGGCTCGGCGAGCAGCTCCCATTTCAATTTGTGCCAGTTAATCTATATGCAAATGAGCGGCGTGCATATGGCAGCGCTCCGCCAGGACCCTCAGCTTTGTTCCACAAATGTTCCCGGCGCTATTTTCCCGGGATGACGTCCGCGGAGTCATGGTTACAATGCCGCAGGAAGCATCCCTCGCCTCTCCCGCTCGGGAACAGCTGAGCCGGGCACGGATCCCGGCAGCCCACATCCAGCGGGAGCGGAGGGGGCGCTCCGAGCTTCCACACCCCGGCCGGGAGCCCAGGGAATTCTCCCTTCCCCATCCAGGGCAATGGAGGGGGCACTTCGTGCTTCCACACCCCGGCAGGGAGCCCAGGGAATTCTCCCTTCCCCATCCAGGGCAATGGAGGGGGCGCTCCGAGCTTCCACACCCCGGCAGGGAGCACAGGGAATTCTCCCTTCCCCATCCAGGGGAGGTTTGGAGAGGAAAGTCACTGCTGTAATATCCCAGGAAGAATCCAAGGGAAATTTCTTTTCCCCATCCAGGGGGATTGGAGGGGGCACTCGGTCCTGTAATACCCCGGGAAGGATCCAAGAGAATTCTCCCTTCCCCATCCAGGGGAATGAAGGGGGCACTCCGTGCTTCCACACCCCGGGAAGGAGCCCAGGGAATTCTCCCTTCCCCATCCAGCGGGAGTGGAGGCAGCTTTTGGTCCTTCAATACCCTGGGAAGAATCCAAGTGAATTCTCCCTTGCTCATCCAGGGGGGCTTGAGCAGACAATAGATATTTTAAAATCCCAGGAATCCACGAATGTCTTGGGAAGAATCTGAGGGAATTTCCCCTTCCCCACCCTGCATCCCCCATCCAGGGGGTTTTTGGAGACGACAGTCACTGTTTTAATATCCCAGAAAGAATCTGAGGGGAATCTCCCTTCCTTACCCTGGATCCCACATCCAGGGGGATTTTGGAGAAGGCAGTCACGGTTTCAATATCCCAGGAAGAATCCAAGGGAATTTTCCCTTCCCCACCCTGGATCCCACATGCAGGGAGGGTTCTGGAGGAGGCACTGGGTGTTTCAATATCCCAAGAAGAATCCAGGGAATTTTCCCTTCTCCACTCTGGATCCCACATCCAGGGGCATTTTGGAGGAGGCACTCGGTGTTTTAACATCCTGGGAGGCCAACTCAAATATCTCAGGAAGAATCCAAGGAAAATTTGCCTTCCCCACCCGGCAGCCCACATCCAGGGGGGGTTTGGAGGGGGCACTTGGTGTTTTAATATCCCGGGAAGAATCCAAGGGAAATTTTCCCCCACACAGCAGCAAACAAGGGGATGAGCTAAGATGCGCCCTCCCCAACTTCTCATTATATTTAATGGCTTTGATTATTAAGCAGTTCCTCAGCACTTCCAAAGGCTCCTGAGCTGGCTCTGAGCTCTCCTGGTTATTCTGTCACTTGTCCCAGTCCCCATCCCAGCAATGTTCCTGACTGGAGGGACACTCAGCAACCCTGGGAGCCCCAGGAGAGATCTTTGAACCTTTTTTCTTGCCAGGTGTAATTCCAGCCTGCTCTCCATCCCATCTTCCCTCCCTTCCATTTTCTATTTTGCTCATTTTGCATTTTGCCAAAACAATTCTGAGATTAAGACCCAAAAAAACAGTTCTGGAGTGCAGATATGAGACCACAGTTGGCCTTTGCAGTGGTTTTTCCCTCACTATATTATCTTGTACCTCCAGCTTTGTGTGCAATTCAAAATCTGCCTTTTAATTCCCAAACATTCCTTGGATTCATAACCCCAATAACAGCTCTGGAGTGCAGATAAAAGCTCCTTTTCCAGGCAGAATTGCTGGCTTCTACAGTGGTTTTCCCTCACAATATCTGCCCATATCTCAGGCTTTGTGCGCAATTTGAAATCTCCATCAGAATTCCCAAATATTTTCTGGATTAACATCCCAATAGCAGCTCTGGAGTGTGGATAAGAGAGCCTTTTCCAGGCAGGAATTTCCACATTTGGCCTTTGCAGTGTTTTTCCCCCCCACAATATTTGTTTGCATCCTGGGCCTTGCGTGCAGTTTGAAATCTTCACTGGAATTTCCAAACATTCCCCCTTTTCTGTTCCCTGTTGGTCCTTCCCTAGAAAAATTTTACTGCTGTCAATCTTGTCCTTATTATGCAATTTTCTCATTTTTCTCATTGCTGAATTCACCTGTAATTTCCCCATTATCTGTTTTCAAAGAGGCAGCTTTGGGGTGTGTTGTTTTTTCGGGGTTATTTTGGAGTTAATGACTCCCACCTGTGCCTTTCATGGCAGAAGGCAATAATTAAAGTGCAGCATTTCAAGCATTTTCTTGACACAAGCGTTGCTTTCCCATTATTTCCCAGTTTTTTCCCCCCCACCACTGTTTTTAAAGTGATGAGCGAGTGACAGGCATTAAATGTCGCAGTGACAGCCAAGGATTTGGGACTGAACCCACCCCAGGCCACTCCCTGCCACAGCATCCACACACTTCAAACCAATTAAAACAAATTTGAAAAGGCCAAAGCCCAGATCTTTCTGTTTTCAGCCATTTTTTTTTCTCTTTCCACCTTTTATTTGGGTTTTAATCATCAGCTGAATGCCTGGGCTGCGTCTGCAGTCAAAGATGTTCAGTCTTTGGCATGATTAAATTAAAAATTTAAATTAAACTCAATTAAGACCTCCCATTTTCTGGTAAAATCTCCTTGAATTCCCAAGCTCTGAACTGACAGAACCATTCTCAGGAAATGAGGAGAGGCAAAGCTTCCACTGAAATAAAAGGAAGGAAAACTCCTTGGGGAAAGATCCCAACACTGCTACAACATCCACATTCCTCCATTTAAACCTTAAAAGTTCCTGCAAAAACAAGTTTTAGGATTCCAGGAGAATTATTTTGATTGGAAGAAACCTCTGAGGGCAATTTCAACCAGGAGATCCTATGGAAAAGGCCTGCCAGAAATGAATATTGTCAGACTTGAAGTAAAATTTGTTCATTCTGATGATTCAAGAGGAGCAGCTCCAGCTTTTTCCAGGGCTGGAATAACATCCAGCATTTCACAAAGTCACCTCAAAGTCAAACTCAAACACATCCAACTGCAGGACAGGATGGAAATTTCCACCCATGGAAATGCATAAAACAAGGGATTATTTTAGTGGTAGGCATTTATTTCCTTTATTAGGCTCTGCTGATTCCATTCCCCTAAAATAAGGATATTTTTTCTGCATTCAATACCCTCTTTGGGGTAATTCAACCCCAAATTTGTATTTATTGCTTATTTATTTCCAGCTGAACAGGACTTGGGTGCTGGCACCTCCTTTAACGAGTGTTACACCCAACACAGGAAAGAAAAAATCCTGTTGGATTTAAAAAGGCAAAAAAAAAAAACCCTAAAAATGTGTATTTAAAGGTCAAAACTGCCAGTGCTCCCTGTTACAAACAGCACAAAAATCCCATTTTGTGTGTCTGGTTTCAGGTGTCAGGAGCATTTTCCCCCATGAATTATTGCTGGATGGAGAGGGGGAGCCTCAGAAATTGCTCTCAATAAAGGATCCACTTCAGATCCTAATTCAATCTCCCAAAGTACCCTGAATTAGTTCCCATTACTGCCGACCCAGGGAATTATCCAATCATTCCCTCTTGCTCTGGATTTGCTGGCACTGAACTCTGCCCCACGTGCAGAGCAGGGTCCTGCCAACCTGGGAGGGAGGGAATGGGTTAAAAAACAAGGATCTGCAGCCACAGCAGCACTCAGGATTCCAGTGGGAAGGAGTCCCAACTTCAGCAGGAAAGATTCCCAAATTCCAGCAGGAAAGATCCCCAAATTCAGCCAGAATTATTCCCAAATTCAGCAGAAAGGATTCCCAAATTCCAGCAGGAAAGATTCCCAAATTCCTGCAGGAGAGATTCCCAAATCCTAGCAGGAAAGATTCCCAAATTCCAGCAGGAAAGATTCCCAAATTCCTGCAGGAGAGATTCCCAAATCCTAGCAGGAAAGATTCCCAAATTCCAGCAGGAAAGATTCCTAAACTCCCACAGAAAGCATTTCCAAATCAGCAGGAAAGATTCCCAAATTCAGCAGGAAGGATCCCCAAATTATAGCAGGAAGGTTCCCCAAATCCCAGCAGGAAAGATTCCCAAATTCCTTCAAGAAGGAGTCCCAAATTCCCTTAGGAATGTTCCCCAAATTTCCTCAGGAAGGATTCCCAAATTCAGCAGGAAGGATTCCCAGTGCTGAGAATTGGGCAGCACTGTGGAGCAAAGCAGAAACTCCCAGGAAAGGAATTCACTCCATTCCTAAATTCATTTTGTCATCTCATCATGGCCATGGAATTCCAGACTGGTTTGGACTGGGAGGGGCCCTAAAGCTCATCCAGCTCTACCCCATGCCAACCCACTCCATGATTCCATAATATCCTACAATATAAATGACATTTAGGGGGATTGAAGAAGAGAAGCCAACAGGAAAAAGAAATCACCTTTGTCTGAATCCCTGAAAATGGGCAGTGATTTGCATTACAGAAGAAATAAAAATCAGATTTCTGGTTTTTTAGTGAGAATTCCAGGGCTCACATCACGGAATGAACTCTTGGGTGAAGGGACAGAGTGTTCAGGAAGCAAAGGAGCTTTTAACCCAAGAGTAAAGACAAAGTGATGTCCTAATAAATTAAAAATAAAGCAATCAAGGAGTACACTCCTGAGGTGATACCTGAGTGGGAACATTCATCCATTGCCACTAAAATGCTTTATAAACAAAATAAAACCTTGTTAAGGATGTGATGTTCAAATTCTGGGAAGGTCTATCCAATTGTGCCCAGAACAGAATGAGGGATTATCCATAAAATTCGAATTAACCTTGGATCCAGGTCTTGCCTAACATAAAGGGCTGCTTTTATTCTATTCAGAGACCAAAGAATTGGATTAACAACACAAAGATTTATACTTTAGTAAGGAAGGAATACGAAATTAAATCCTGCCCAGAAAAACCCTGCTGGGTTTTGGCATCACAGAGTTGGATACACAGAATCTGGGGATACAGGCAGGAACTGGAACCATTTCCCAGCACATGAAACCAGGTGAAAATTCCCCTGGCAGAGCTGCACCATTTGCCAGTTCCTCAATTCAATAAAAAAAAAAAAAAAAAAAAAAAAAAAAAAAAAAAAAAAAAAAAAAAAAAAAGAATTTAGTAAGAATTTCCCGGATTTCACAAACCACTCATTTCAGTAATTGGAATAAAGCAAACCCGGTCTCACTCCAATGCTGGATAAGACACAATTGTTATGGATTAAAAAAAAAAATCCATAAAAACATGGATATAATTTAGGGAGACAAGACTTTTAGGGAAATTTCCCCTTTGGGGGGATGTAAAGGAGGCAGCACCACCTAGAGAGAGGGCTTTGGTCTCACAGGGAGGGATAATGGAATCCAGCTTTTCCAGCAATCCAGACATCAATATTTGGAGAAGGGAGGCAGGGGAGACAAAGAAAAAGACGGGAAAATCCTATCAATAAAATGAGTTCACTGAAGAGACCTGGAGGATCTGAGTCCTCGTGGAAATCAATGATCTGCTGGGAACAGTCCCAGCGAGGATGGGAATGCTGCAGGACCAAAGAATCCTGGAATGGTTTGGGTTGGGTGGGACCTGAAATCCCACCCCTGCCATGGCAGGGACACCTTCCACTGCCCAAGGTGCTCCAAACCTGGCCTGGGGCACTGCCAGGGATCCAGGGGCAGCCACAGCAAATCTGGGAATTCCATCCCAGTCCAGTCCCTCTCCACCCTCCCAGCCAAGAATTCCTTCCCAATATCCCAATATCTCAATCTCCCTTCCTTCACTCCCAGCCATTCCCTGTGTGCTGTCCCTCCATCCCTGTCCCCAGCCCCTCTGCAGCTCTCCTGGAGCCCCTTCAGGCCCTGCCAGGGGCTCTGGGCTCTCCCTGGATCCTTCTCCTCTCCAGGTGAGCACCCCCAGGTGTCCCAGCCTGGCTCCAGAGGGGCTCCAGCCCTGCAGCAGCTCCGTGGGTTCCTCTGGGCTCTCTCCAGGTGCTGCTGATGTTGTCCCCAGGGCTGGGGCAGCTCTGCAGGTGGGGCCTCGCCTGGGAGGAGCAGAATCCTCCGTTTGCTGCTGTTTTTGGTGACGTTCCTGCCACATTTAGCCTCCCACCCCGGGAGTGCAGAGGGAGCAAACGGATCTGTGACTCTGGGAACTGCAGCCAGCAATTTGGCAGCAATTACCTCCCTCCCTGACCCGCAGTTCAAACAACACACACAGAAATAAGGGGCCTTGTGCCTTCCCAGGGAGGTTCAAGCTTTAATTACAGTGACTAATCAGCCTGCGCAGGGTATCTCTGACACAACAAATTCACCAAAACCATGGATTTTTGCAGAAAAAACCTCCAGGCAAAGCGGGGATGTGACTGCTCCAACCCTCCCTTCCCACTGCACTCGAACCCTCTCCAGCTTTTTTTTAGAGCAGATGCAGCTTTTATTCCTTTGGAGCTGTGTGGGCCAACAAAGCCCAGAGAGGCAGAGGTGGGAGGTGGAGCTCTGACAGAACACCCTGGCACTGCTGCCAGAGGCTCCTTTTCCCTGGATTTATGGAGTACAATGAGATTTGTACTCACCTGCATCAAAAAAAGCTCTTTAAATAGATAAATGAGTAATAGTTTTTAAGATAAATGGTCTTTTATGTTCAGAACTGTTGTTTTACTATTTGTACTACGTTGTTATGGGGCGGCTTTCCAGGGCCTGAAGGGGCTCCAGGAGAGCTGGAGAGGGATTTGGGACAAGGGATGGAGGGACAGGACACAGGGAATGGCTGGAAGCTGGAAAAAGGGGGGTTTAGATGGATATTGGGAAGGAATTGTTCCCTGGGAGGGTGGAGAGGGGCTGGGATGGAATTCCCAGATTTGCTGTGGCTGCCCCTGGATCCCTGGCAGTGCCCAAGGCCAGGCTGGACACTGGGAGCACCTGGGACAGGGGAAGGTGTCCCTGCCATGGTGGGGGGACTGGACAATCCTGAGATCCCTCCCAAGCCAACCTGCTCCAGGAACTCCTTCAGTTCCCCACAGAAGTTCCCTGGAGTTCCACTGTGCCCCTGCTGGGAGCAGAAAGCCACCTCTGTGAGGAACATTTCCAGAATGTTCTGATCTCTTCCCACCCTCCAAAGCTGGTCCTCACTAACCCAAAACTTTTCAGCCTCGCTCAGCAAAGCACTGAGGCTCAAGACCTCGTAGCCTGCCCATGGAATAGAGCTCAGCTCTTCTCCATCCTCCCTCTGAAGCTTTTCCAAATGCCCACATCCCTGCTGCAGCTTTGGAATTATTTTGGAATTATTCCTGGCCCTAAATGGGAAGAAGTTTCTTTCTCCTGCAATTTTCATGGAACTAAGAGAAAGCAACTGCCTGGAGAGTAAATAACACCAATTTTGAAATCTCCCCTGATGTTTTGCTATTTCTGCCTCTTTCTTTTCTGGTGAAAATCTTACTTTGCTTCTTCCTGTCTGCCACACTTTTTTCACAGCAAAATTCTGTAGCATCTCCTAAAATTAACCTGTGAAAATGCAAATTATTTGCTCTGAGGGTGTTTCCTTAGGCTGCTCTGATGTTACATTTTCCATTCTGGACACAGAGGTTACAAATGAAAATACTGCTCAGCCAGCCAAATTAAAAGGTGTATTGCAAGAAGAAGCAAATTGTTGTTGTTGTAACAGATTACAAAGCACAAAACAATTCTTTTTTAGTGCTGGAGGCAAAAATATCAATCCTCTCTGCTGGCCTAAAATCAAGATTTGAGTATTAAAGCAGCTCAGCTTTCAGCACAAGGCCAGTGGTGAAGTGTGATGCGCACATGGAGATCATCCCCATGAAATTGGCTCAAAACCCCCGAAAATTAATTGAACAACTCTAATTGGGAAGATGCAGGCAGATTAATGAATTCCAATTTGTGTTCTGGATGTTTGCTGCAGTAAACAAGCAGCAAGAGGAGCGGCGTGGTTGTGATTCCTTGCTGGAATGCCTCCGCGAACGCAGCCGTGAATCATCGAGCAGTCATGCTCCTCAAAGGGCAAAATCAGCCATGAACGGCCCGGAATAATGGGGAAAACAATCTCTGCTGGCTGCCAGCTTCCAGAACCCCCACAGCTGCCAGCTGGGTCTGACACACAGCAGCTCCACCTGGCAGGTGTCTGCACAGAGCGCCAAAACCCCACGGAAAACAACAACGGGATGGTCACTGCAAAAACCCAACAGGGGGATGGTCACCCCAAAATCCCAGCAATGGATGGTCACTGCAAAAACCCAACAGTGGGATGGTCACCCCAAAATCCCAGCAATGGATGGTCACTGCAAAATCCCTACAGTGGGATGGTCACTCCAAAATCCCTACAATGGATGGTCACTGCAAAATCCCTACAATGGATGGTCACCCCAAAATCCCAGCAATGGGATGGTCACTCCAAAATCCCTACAATGGATGGTCACTGCAAAATCCCTACAATGGATGGTCACCCCAAAATCCCAGCAATGGATGGTCACTGCAAAATCCCTACAATGGATGGTCACTCCAAAATCCCTACAATGGATGGTCACCCCAAAATCCCAACAATGGATGGTCACCCCAAAATCCCTACAATGGGATGGTCATTCCAAAATCCCAGCAATGGATGGTCACTCCAAAATCCCTACAATGGGATGGTCATTCCAAAATCCCAGCAATGGATGGTCACTCCAAAATCCCAGCAATGGGATGGTCACTGCAAAATCCCTACAATGGGATGGTCACTCCTCCAAGGAGAGGAAATTCCCCACTCTGGGTATGATCAGCAGCCAAGAGGAGGCAGAAATCTCCAAATTCCACATCCTTTCCCTCTTTTTTTCCCCATCATAATTTCCACCAGAGCCTGGGAATTTGGGGTAGGTCAAAGAAAGCTTCCACAAACCTTTTTTCCATGGTTTTGACAGGAAAACAACAAACCAGACACACTCACTGCCCCTAAAACCTGACCACACCAAAGGCTCACAGATACAAAGAATTTCTATCTGCAATATTATTGATTCCATTAGGGAAAAACTACTGAAATCCCAAAAGAATGAATGGGATGACTGTGAACATCCATAATACAGGAAATTAGGAATGAAACACTTCCTGGAAACTGCAGGTTCCCCTCATGCTGTGCTGAGTTCAGAACTCACCCACAGGCATGGAAAAGAACCCTTGGCCAATTTGTGCTGCAAGCAAAACAAAGAACTGGGATTTATGTTGGAAATTCTTGGGTTTCAGCCTCATTTTTATCAGAGATCAACTGCCCTCAATCACTCAACAACTCAAAATTTGGAGTGGCTAAATTTCCAATTCTTATTTCAACAACAAAACTGGAACAATTTTCACTTGCACTCTGTCAGGACAACCTATGGATATTTTCAGCCATTAAAATTTAATGCATTAAATGAAGGAAATTGGAAATTGTTTTCCCAAACTCATAAAATCCAGCTCTCCAAAATCCAAAACACTGCCAAGAATCACAGGTTCCCTACAAAGACATTTTGAGAATGAAGAAATAAAGTGATCACACTGCACTTTTCCACAGAATTATCCACAGGGGGGCTTATTAAGGCACCAAAACCCAATTAAAGGCAGCAGATGAACCTACACATTTTTGGATGTAATTGCTGCGTTGTGTCTGCTCCTGCCTCAAACACAGCATGGTGCCCTGGAATATTGGTTTGTCAGGAAAAGAAAACCCAAAAAAAAACCCTACAAATACAAGCTGGGATAAGTTAGGACCTCAAAGCCCATCCAGTGCCACCCGTACCATGGCAGGGACACTTCCCACCATCACAGGGTGCTCCAGCTGGATCACACTGCAGGGATCCGGCCATGGCTTCTCTGGGAAATTCATTCCAGGGAAATTCATCCCAGGGCCTCCCAGGGGACATTTCTTCCCAAAATTCCCAATCTAACCCTGTTTAAAATCGTTTCCCCTAAAGTTAAATCCTGTTTAACGTGTGGCTCCCTCCCTCTGCCGCCAGCCTCCCTTCCCTGCTCCATCTCCTCTCCCGCTGTCCCTCTGGACACAAACCCCTCTGGAGCCGCTCTTCTCCCCATCCAGAGCACCCTCAGCTCTCCCAGGCCCAGAATCATCCCAAACCCCAAACCCCAAACCCCAAACACCAACCCCTGCACCTGAGGGATCTCTGGTGAAATCCCAGGGGAGCCAAGAGCCACACCAAAATCAAGGGAATAAAAAGCAGTTCTGTTTATTGAGGGGCCTTCAGGTGCATTTAGGGCAGACAAACCACCTCCAGGGGCTGCACCCAACATGGATGATGGGTCATGAATTATCACACTTTTATAAGTTCGGTCCATTTGCATATTGAGGGTTAATGTGCCAATTACAGCTTCAGGTAATGAAATAATTCACCCCAAGTTTGCTGCTCTCAACTCATTTTTGTTTCCATCTCTCAGGGCCTTCAGGTACATCTTGGGCAGACAAACCACCTCCAGGGGCTACACCCAAAATGGACCATGGGTCAGAGGTTTTCACACTTTTATAAGTTTGGTCCATTTGCATATTGAGGGTTAATGTTCCAATTACAGCTTCAGGTAATGAATTCATTCACCCCAAGTTTGCTCCCCCCAACTCATTTTTGTTTCCATCTCTCAGGCCTGAGGCAGTGAGGAGTCCCTGATTGCCAGGCCCGGAGAGGAATTGTTGTGTCTGCTCAAAATGGGACAGCAGCAGCTCACACTGAATATGGAGTTTAGAGCTGTGCACTAAAGAACTGCAGGATCACAAATAAGTGAAAAATAGGAAAGCTGCAATCCTGAGGCCTCACTGGACAGCGCTGGCCCTTCCCCTGGCACTCTCACCCCACTGGGACTCCAAAGGGACAAGGGGACAGGGACAGCAGCCATCTCCTGGAGGCTGGTGGAGCCCCTGAAATCCAGAAACATCCACACAGAAAATTCCTCCTGCTCTGTCCTCAGGAGACTTCAGCTTGATGACCTGGAGATTAATCTGCTGCAGGGAACGCAAATCCAAGGAGCCCCACACGTGTCCCACCAATCCAAACCAGTTCAGCCAAGGATTAGAGCAGTGACAGGAGGGAAAATGCCTTAAAAGCTCAAGCCAGGGCCCTAAAAATACTGAAAAATATGAAGATGCACCTCATCATTCTAAAAACTAGACACAAGATTAGAAATGTGACATTTTTCACCTCAGCTTGAGCGCAAATTCATCCACTCCCTATGAGGCCAGGCCTGGTAAAAGCAGGATCAAAAATAGATGTTCCAGCTGATTAAATTCTCAGCTAAACAAATTGTCTACAGGAAAATGCATTAGAGAGATGCAAGAGCAGCAGGACCCCGGGATGAAATTGGATTCTTTGGATCATGTGTCTGAAGCATTCCAAATTCCCTTGTTTAGCAGGAGAAATTAGCACAATAGGGACACTCCAAGCACGCAAATTCACTGCTCACACCTGAAATGTTGTGTGAGAAATGAGATGGGTTTGAAAGGAAATAAAACACCAGCATAAAACCCCCCTGGGATTAGAATATAGAAGGATTAAGATCAGAAAACAGCCCTCTTTTAGCTAAACTAGTTATACTGATTGTCAACATTTGTTTGCAGGTATTAATACAAAAAAAAAAAAAAAAGAAAAAAATCATCTTAGAGTGGTAAAAGATGAAAGTATTACCAGGAATAATGGAATGAAATGCAGAATAGAAGTGTGGATTATTGAAAAAAAATTCTAGGTTGCTGTATTTACTAAATATGAGTAGCCCTGAGCATTTGGTGTTTTAAAAATATATTTGAACACAAGGTAGATAATAAAAACTACAATAAGTTAATATTATGATGATAAATCCTTCAGCATTTAGCCAGGAATCCCACATTTTGGGGTGAGGGGAAGGAAACCAAGAACAAGTAACTCTGAATTCCTTCAAAGATGATCAATTCTCTATTTGTATTACATCCATACATCCTATTTAACATAAATCCCAAGCTCTATGGAAATGTGATGGATCATTTCCAACAATCACTGTGTGGTGCTGAAAGGATGACTAAAACCACTGACAAATAAAGCAGCCTGAGAATGAAAACAGGATCTCGTTCCTATGAGACCTGGGACAATTCCTCCATCCCCAAATGATCTCCTGGAAAATACATTTGGGACAATTCCAGATCAGGACTGGCTGCACCTGGTACCTGTTATTCCTTCTTCTCATTGATCTCCAATTTTTAAATTGCAGAATCAAGCCAAAAACCCTAAAGCCAAACAACATCCCCCCCCAAAAAAAAATATTTCTCAGCTCGATAATCCAACCTTTGTCACAAAAGCATGAATTAATCAAGATCCCACTTATTAAGCACTAAGAAGCTTTTAATCTTGGTTATTCCTTTCAGTTGAGTCATTACTGGAATATTTTCCTGCCTTCCTGAAATGATTAACAGTGGTGACCTTTTCAAATCGGGCAGGATCTTCCCTGCATGCAAAACAAACCCACAAAAGCTTAATTTACAGCCCCAACCCAATCTACCCCAAAAATCTCTGTCAACAATTAATTGAACATTCAGGAAGTGAAATAAAAACCGTGTGGTTGGTGGTGGCTTTGTTTTGTATTCATTTGTCCTCTTTAATATCGTGCTCAAGGCAGGAATTATTGGTGACAAAACCGGTCACAGATCTCACATCAATTTAATTCAGAGCCTGGGGCTGCACTGATCAATTCTGCACCACAAAATCCTCCCAGATCCACAGGAAAGCCCTATGGAACAGCAGAGCCTCAGAAAAAAACCCCAACTCATCTAAATAAACAAATCCATAACATTATACCCCAAAGCCACTGCTGGAGCAGCAAATATCAAGGAAAATGGGATTTGAAGATGTCTGTCCCAAAAAAGGCCACCGAAGGGACAGCTCTGAAATTCTAAGTAATCACTGCTTTTCTTTTGTCTCAGGTAAAATTACTGGGATTTTTGGAGTTCTCCCTTGGAGCAGGAGCATCCACTGAAATCTTACAAGCTACAGGATTCCCCAATGAGAACATCAGATAATTCCCTACAGAGGGATCAGACTGGAATGGGAAATAAAGGGTTATTTGTCAATGGGAACATCACGAAATTCCCCACCCTGGGATCACACTGGAATGGGGAATAAAGGGTTATTTGTCACTGGGAACATCAGGAATTTCCCTAACCTGTGATGACACTGGAATGGGAACTAAAGGGTTATTTCCAAGTACAATGAAGATTTTCTGGAGATTTCTGCATTTCTGTAAATCCCCAGTGCCTCAGAAGTGTCTGCCTGGAAAGGTGACACACGCTACACTCCTCTGTTCTCCAAGTCTCAGGAATTCTTCCTTTGCCTTTGAAATGCAGCATTTCAACTCCTGCCAACGAAGATCAAGAGATCCAGGATGAAAATGGGGCACTTGGAGCTGGGAAAAGCATCTGGATCGTGGCTGCTGCTCCCAGGATTGAACGTTGATATCCCTGCGTTCATTCTTGTCCCTCTCGGAGATTTGCTTTTATCTCTCCTGTCTCTTTTTAACCTTTCTCTGTGGTAATTGTATTTGTTAATCGTGTTAATTAAGGCTGCGAGCTCACCAGGGAACATCCTCCCCTTTGTTTTCCAGCTCCAGCTCAGGCCTGGCAGAGGGACAGCATCAAACATGCCTCAGATATTTGGATCAACAAAGCCATTCCATGGAATTATGGGATGAAGATGGAGCTCCTGAAATCCCCTCTGTGTGCTTGGATCCAAACTTTCCTCCCCATAAATCCTGGAGCTTTAGGAATATAATCTCGTGGAATTAGAATTACAGCTTCTGGGGAGAGGTTTTAATATTGACTACAACAAAAATCCATGCTAATTAAATTGTGCCTCTCTCAGCCAAGAGCTGGTGCCCTTCAAAGGTCCACAGGCTTCAACCCCGGAATTTGCTGTTTAGTTAAATGCTGGGTGTTTGTTCTTTTTGTTTACAGCCAAAACCGATGAATTTTAGTCTCCATGACAGAGTTCCTAAATTAGTGACCCTGAATTATTCATCAGCTATTTAGCCAAATGCTCTCCCCAAGCCCCCAGTCGTTTTAAACTGAACAAAACCACATTAAATATTCTATTTTTCTCTCTAAACACCGCATTTTCCTCCCAGATATTCCTTAAGGCATCCTGCCTTCTGCCTGGAGTGATCCCGGGCTAAAAGCCACATTTAATAATCTGTTTCAGTTTCTTCCCTCCCCTTTCCTTGAGCCATGAATGGAAGTGAAAGCAAAATTGGAGCTCAGCGTGTTATCTCTGCGGAATCAAATGCAGCCGACAGGGGCTGATGCGCCTGGGGCAATGCCATTCCCAGTTTGTGTCACCGCTCCCCGGCCCGTCCCCTCGCTGGGATGTGACAATGGCTGCTGCCACTGTCCCCAAGGAATCGGGACAGCTGGAACCAGCCCGGGGTGCTGCTTGCACAGGGAGCGTTTGCTTTCAAGCATTGAAGTAATTCCAGTTTCTTTCTCTTTGCCTTCATTTAGAGAAATCAGAAATAGGCCAAGAGCTGGTTTAGGAAAGCAATTTATCCTAACAACTCGAAAATTAGATTTTTAACAATAAAACACAGTGGGAAGCACTAAATAAATACAAAATCCAACCAAGAGACAACAAAATGCCTGAGATTTGAATCTCCAGCTTGACCTCTCCAGTTACTCCCAGTTCACACCAGTTCTGACTGTCCAGTCAAGTTTTGTACATTTTTACTCATAAATTCCACCTCTTCGAGATTTGTGGTATTTCCCTCATATTGCCATGCACAAAACTCTAAATGAGTATTTAAAACATCAGCCCCAAATACTTCTGAGCTTGCTTCCATCCTCATTATTTACATCGTTAATAAAGCAGCTCTAATCATTGTGCTTGATTATCCCCTGCTCCTTAAAATCCCAGAACCAGAAATGTTGGAAAAGACCCCCAAGAGCAAGTCCCACCATTGATGTTCCTCTCCCACCTCCCAGCACTGAAGTAAATCCTAGTTTTCCATTTTAATTGTGCTTTTGAGATTTAAACAGCAAGAGAAAATAAGTTAATTAACAGCAAAATTAATAAAAAGACTGGTCTGAAATGTGAGTGAGAATGGTATTTGAGTGTGAATGATGTCCAGTGACAGAAGTGATGGGGATGAGTGATCCAGATCAGGATCAACAGGAATTCTCTGACAGATCCAATTGTCAGCTCAGCCCACGAGGAGAATTCCTCATTTTTCCATCTGTTATTACACAATAGGCCCACGAGCTTAATTCACAATATTTTTCAAGTTTTGCTTCATGATTAACATTGATTGAAGTCCTTTTAATGAATTTTAGCTGATCTGAGCCCACCTCAAGCCCAGCTGGAGGCGACTCCAAGCACTCTCTGTCAAAGGTTGTTAGTGGGGGAAAGTGAATTCCCAACAATAGAAACAAACCCCACAAAACAACCTCTCAGGAGGGATTTCCATCCCACAGAGCCCTCATGTTTTTTCCTTAACCTTCCTTGGAGACCGGGTTCTTGTTGCCAAGGGATCCCAGTGGTGTGGGCTCTCCATGGAATTGTTCAAGGACAGGCTGGATGAGCATCCTGGGACACTGGGGGGTGTCCCTGCCCATGGAATGAGCTTTAAGCTCCCTCCCAACCCAAACCATCCCAGGATTCTGCGATTCACAGAATTCAAACCCACCAAATCCCAACACAAAGGTTCGAGGCTACTCCCCAAAGCTCCCGATGCACTCCAAGCACAGCTGAGGATTATTCCCATTCCGCTCACCCTGGGCTGACCAACTGAGGCGTTTCCAAGTTGCCACAACAGCTTTTTCCCTGTAAAACAACAAGTGACGAGGCCAAGGCAAACGGGGATAATCGGCTCCGGCGGATCCCGATCGGGATGCAGACGGCACAGCCGGAGCTGCTTCCTGGGAAAGGCTGTAAAAATAGCAAAGGCTGACATTTCAGCATTTCAGGATTTCTCTCCTTCCTTCTGGAGGCAGCCTGGAAGTGCAGCAGAACACATTTCCATCAACCTCTGCTAGAAAAACCAAAGGCTGAAGTCTGGGTGACTGGGGAAGGTGTTGTTGCTGGAGGCAGGGTGGGAGAAGAGAACCTTGTGTTTATAGGGAAGAAAAAGCTGGAAAAAACAGCAGCAGCTGAGTGTGGATCCAGACTGGAGCTTGCCAAGACTTGGACTCCAGGGAAACCCTTCCAGATCGGGTTTGTATGGAGTGGGGGCTGCTCATCTCCCCAGCTCTCATTCCATGGGCATCTTCTCCATCCTGTCCCACCTTGTCCCTCTTGTTCCTCCTTTGCCATATCCCAGTGGGGTCACCTGGATCTCAGGAAATCTCCTGAGCCAGCAGGATTGTTCCTCATGGACTCCTCTCAAAACCCATGGATGTTTATCTGCCAAGTATCACTTATACACAATGGAGTTGTCTGAGGGTTTTGAAGTTTTTTTTGTGGTGGGGACATAATTCCTCCTTTGTTCCCAGTTGTCTTTGACAGGAAAACCAAATCCATAAATGCTGTCCCTGGCTCTGCCTCAGAAATCCATTTGCTGCTTTTATCCACCTCCTGTGGAGCTGAAGGAGGCTCCAGAAGAAATCGATATCCAACGGTACCAAACCCAAAGTCATAATTTATGAACAGGCTGTGACCTCTCCATGAGTTTGTTTACAATGGATCCAGGGGTTCAATCCAATAGAGAACTCCTGGAAAGGGGGAACACTGAGCCCAGCAGCAGCTGGAAGCAGCTCAGCCCATGGGGGAGATGGCACCAGGGTCATTGGTGCTCCTGTCCCAGCCCTGACCTCCAGCAGCTCCACAGAGCAGCCTGCTAAGGGAGCCAGTCTGACAATTCAGATTTAAAAGGACACATTCCCTAAGGACAAGAGAGAGCTTTGGAAAATAGCCGGATACTCAGCTCTTGCCATCATTAATTTATAGTGATCCCACTCCTATAATTACCAGTTGCTTTCAAAACTTTCCTCCCTCAGTCAGCCACTAAGGAAAAACTCAAATTTAAAATGCTGTCCAGCACTCCAATATCCACCAGCAATTCCAGGATGAGGAACATGAGTTTCTCGTGCCATGAATTTTCCTTATTTTCCTAAGATTTTAGGATGTATGAACAGCAGCAGACCTGGATTTACTTGCCCTTCTCCCTTTCTCTCTTTGCCTTGTCCCATGCTCCTTGTCAACCCCATCCCAAAATTCCACCTTTCATATGTGATGCTTTTCCATTCTTTTTCCATCTTCCTCAGAAAAAAAAACACAGAATAAAAGAATCCCTAGATAAGCAAGAGGACTGTTTATCCAAGCAGGATAAAATCCTGGGGCACCACAGGAACCCACAGGGATCATCCAGTGCAACCCCTGGCCCTGCACAGACAGCCCAGAATTCCAGCCTGGAATCCCAGGGAGCGTTGTCCATGTTCCCAAGGTTTGCTGCATTAACAGCTCTAATTAATAACACATCATTTGACTTCTATGGTGCTCTGAAAATACCTTTGAAGCTACAAGGACTGGATGCCTTTGAACGTTCTGAGTCCCCTTAAACCTCATTTTTGTGGAATGGGCTCAGAAATATTCCAGGCTCAGCTCCTGCAGTTAGCTCAGGAATAACAGATCCAATAACACAGAAAAGCTAATTTTCTGTTATTGGTAGGGAAGGCAACTTCCACCTAATGAAGTCATCCATCATTCTGCAGTTCTTACCTGCAGGGTTCATTAAAGCTTCTGGAAACAGAGCTGCAGTACAAAACATTTTAAGAATATACAGAAAATCCTAGGAAAAAAAACAATGTGAGAAAAGGAGGCTCAGTGGGATCTTCTGGCTCTGCACAGCTCCCTGACAGGAGGGGACAGCTGGGGGGTCAGGGAACAGGGACAGGAGGAGAGCTGATGTTTAGATTGGATATCTGGGTAATTTTTCATGGAAAGGGCTGTGATCCATGGGAAAAGGCTGCCCAGGGCAGTGGTGGAGATGGCCTGGAGCAACCTGGGATGATGGAAGGTGTTCCTACGGATGGGATGATTTTTAAGGTCCCTCTCATCCCAAACCCTCCTGGTTTTATGATTCCTCTGATCCCTGTGGAACCCCTGAGGTGACACTGGACAATCCAAGTGAAACACTGGGATTATTCAGAACCAAACAAGCTAAAAAACAACCAGAAAAACCCCCAGAAAGGATCAAGGAATGTGGAGATGTGCAGTGAAGCCAACCCACAGTGCCTAAAGGATGATAAACCAGGAATGAGTCTGCCACAGTGTGTCCTGGCAGCCAAGAGGAGCCAAGTGTACATCCCAAAAACAGCCCAAATGTGGGAAGTGAACGTCCCAAAAACACAGCCTGAACGTGGGGATGCTGCCACGAGGGAAGTTCCACACATCAACACTTCCAACAAAGCCAAACCCAGCAGGAAAACCTCCTGGAGAAACACTTTTGCTACAGAAAATTTCACTTCAGTTGAGCCCACGTGTGAGGGTTGGAGGCCAGGGATTCTCCAGACAGGCCTCAGCCACCAGGGATCCTCTGGGAATGCTTATTCCTCAGAGATTTGGACATGCAAGCACCAAAAAACTTATTTAAAGGCATTTAAACTTATTTAAAGGCGTTCAAACTGACTTAAAGATATTAAAACTCCAGAAATAATTTCTCTGAGAAGGAATCTGCTCCCTTCCTCTCTCCCCTTCCCAGGGCATGGCTGAATCCATCAAACTCCAGTTATTAATCCAAGGACCTGCTGTGTTTTGCTGGAATTCTGAACAGCTGGGCCCTATTTAACAGCATCTTTTCCCCCATATGTGGCCGGGGGATGAAGGAAGTTGCTCCTTTCTGTTTGCCATGGACTCAGCCAGGGCTGGGAGCCAATTTCCCTGGAGAGAGCAGATGCAGGGATGGCACAGCTGGCTCTGTCGTTGTTGTGTGGGCCTGTTTGTGTCTCCTCCTCACCTCCGTGTCCTTCACAATCCCTCCTCCAAGTGCTGAGGAATTCTCCTTGGAGATGGAGACAGATGGGAGAACACGCTCAGCTGACAAAAAGTGAGGAACCTTCTGGTTTCCCCCCCTTCCTTTCCCTACTCCCTTCAGTTTGTTTCTCCTGGAACTTTCAGTGGAGAATTGAGCAACACAGCATCCAATCCCAGCCCCAGCCTGGAAGAGGAACTGCTGGAAGCAGGAGAATCATCCTGCTTTTTTCCAAACTGGGAAAAGAAGCTCGCAATCACATCAACAGAGGGTGAGAAACACAAGCAGAGCAGCTCATCAAAGCACAGCCAAGGGTGTTTCCAACACTGGGATACGGGAACGCATCCTGCTAAAAACGGAGCGCAGTGGGAACGGCTCCAGCAGCACATCCCGAAAAACCCCGGAATCCCCAGGGTGGGAAAGACCTCTGGGATCACCCAGCACCAGTGACAGACACTGCATTCAGAAGCAGGAGTCAGCTCCTCCAGGCCAAATCCTGGCAGAAGGTGGCCAGGAGAGCTTGGGTTTGGGGTGCTGGGATGGCAGCGCTGGGCAGGGCCCCCTCAGCAGAGTGGGACACCGGGGTGGCACAGGGAGCCACCAGCAGCACCCGGGCACCTCCGGCAGCACCGAACCTCCAGAGAAATTCATGGATCTTATCAATTCCAGGGAGCCACCAGCAGCACCTGAGCTCCTCCAGCAGCACCAAACCTACAGAGAAATTCAGGGAACTTATCCCTGAATGGGAGCCACCAGTGGCACCTGAGCTGCTCCAGCAGCACCAAACCTCCAGAGAAATTCATGGATCTCATCCATTCCATCAGCACCAAACCTCCAGAGAAATTCATGGATCTATCAATTCCACCAGCACCAAACCCCTGGAGAAATTAATGGATCTTATCCATGAACGGGAGTCCCCAGGAGCACCTGGGCTCCTCCAGCAGCACCAAACCTCTGAAGAAATTCACGGATCTTATAAATTCCAGGGAGGCACCAGCAGCACCTGAGCTCCTCCAGCAGCACCAAATCTCTGAAGAAATTCATGGATCTTATCCATTAATGGGAGCCACCAGGAGCACCTGAGCTCCTCCAGCAGCACCAAACCTCCAGAGAAATTCATGGATCTCATCCATTCCACCAGCACCAAACTTCCAGAGAAATCCATGGATCTTATCAATTCCAGGGAGCCACCAGCAGCACCTGAGCTCCTCCAGCAGCACCAAACCTCCAGAGAAATTCATGGATCTCATCCATTCCACCAGCACCAAACCCCTGGAGAAATTCATGGATCTTATCCATGAACGGGAGCCATCAGGAGCACTGGAGCTCCTCCACCACTACTCAGCCTCTGAAGAAATTAATGGATCTTTCCAATTCCACCAGCACCAAACCTCTGGAGAAATTAATGGATCTTTCCAATTCCAGTGACCCACCAGGAGCACCTGAGCTCCTCCACCAGAGATATTAATGGATTTTATAATTTCCATCAGCAACAAACCTCTGGAGAAATTAATTGATATTATCAATTCCACCACCACTAAAACACTGGAGAAATTCATGGGTCTTATCAACCCCTGTTCCCCTCAGAAATTCCAAGTAAATACTCTCCAAAATTCCATCTTCCTGAAGCACCATTCCATGATCACAAACCAAAAGCCAACACAACAACTGGATCATTTCCATCCGCCTCCATGGGATTTTGCAGCTTCCAGGAATTCAAGAGCTCTGTTGTTACTCACCAGGCTTGGAAAAGTCTCAACTGGATTGTGCCATCTTATTTAACTCCCTGAATTCCTCCAGGGGAGATTGTTGTGCCATGAAATAAGATTTCATTTCTGTTCTGTATTTTCTTCCTCCATGAGGTAACAGGTAGCTATTAAATTATTGAAGCTAAATGTGAATTAATTTGGGAAAAATCCACAAAAATCTTAATTAAGAAAAGACAATCAGCATCATATTGTAGAAATCCCTTCTTTAAAAGCTCATCAGAGCCGGAATAAATAAAAATTGAACAAATGATTTAGGTTGGAGAAATATTCAGGGAATTCCAGGATGGTTTGGGTTCAAAGGGATTTTAAATCTCATCCCATTCCCATGAGCAGGGACACCTCCCACTATCTCAAGCTGCTCCAAGCCTGTCCAACCTGGCCTTGAAGAGCTATTTATAATTTTGAGGCTAAATCCAGCAAAACAAAGGAGTGAGTGTTATAAACTGCAGAGTGCACTTGGAAAACACTGAACTTTGGGATCTTCCAAGCATTGCTGTCAAGGCCCTTGTTAGGGGGGTAAAATGGATGATTTGAAGTTCTTGATTGGCAAAAATAAGATGGAAGAGATGTAAAAGTCAAAGATGTTTTTTTAAAATTGTTCCTTTGGATTCCTCAAGGTATGGATGGGCTGAGGGAGAGCAGACTGTGGGATGTGGAGTGGGAATGTGCTGGGATTTGGCTGGCAGGAGGAAGAGCTGAGGACCACCTGCAGGAGATGCTGCTCCCTCTCCAGTCACTCCAAAGGAAACTCGCCATGAACAGCATTTTCATGGCTTCTGCCTGCCTTTTTCCCCATAAAATCCTCCAAAATGCACCAAGGGATCCGATGGGAGTTATCAAAGGAAGAAGGAGCATTTGGAATTCTGGGATCTCCCAGGCAGAACTGCCAGATGCAAGTGAGGAATGAGCCTGGTGGATCCTGGTGGAGGAAAACCCCAAAGGAGAAGGTTTTACAGAGGTTTTTTATGCAGTTCTTTTATGGGAATGAAGCATCTGGAGATGGGATGCAGGGTTTGGAGCAGGCAGGGATGAGGCTGGCACAGGTCTGGAGGTCACTGTGGTGAACACAGTGGGAACAGCCTTTCCCTGAGGAAAAGAATCATTTGGATCATGGAAATACTTGAATCATGGCCTTATTCTAAAAAAAACAAACCTCAATATTGCTTTCCTTTTTTTTCTGGGCAAGATGTGTCTGGATATGGGAGCAGCCTGTGGTGACACAGATTCCATCAGCACCAGCAGGAGGAGGGAATTGCCATATACTGTCAGAAAAGCAGGAAAATGTCTGGAAAAGGCCATAATTTCAAAGGGAAAGAGGAATGAGGGAATGCAGAAAACTGGAAACCAGGAAAAGGAGCAGAAGATTCCCCAAAAAATGGCATCAATGTGGTGAAAATGCTGATTTACCCCCCTCAGAGTGAGGAAGTTCTCTGGTTAGGAGGCTGGAGAAGTTACAGATTCCATAAAATCCAGCACAGATGGATTCCCTGGCTTGGCACTGCCCGTTTATTCCCGAGGCAATTCCTCCCCAGCCCCCACAAAGGGCACCTTACGTAAGTGGCATTTGCCTGGGCACAGGTGAGGCTGCTCCGTGCCCTCACCCCAGCCCCAGAATTCCCCAGCACATCCAGGGGCTCAGCTGGACCCCACAGCACACAGGGAACACCCTCCAGACACTGCAAGGAAATGCTGGAACACAGGGAAATACTGAAAATTAACTGAAATATTTAAATTAAATTTCAGCTGGCTTCGGTGTGTGGTTTGTGTTGAGGGTGTGCTCACACTCAAACATTTTTTGGAACCTTTTCAGAGTGATTTTCTTATTTCTACATTTATTTCTTTCTTATCTAAGCTTAAAACAGCTCCAAATCACCTAAAAATTGAGTTGAAAACCTTTCCTTCTTTCCATTTAGAGGGATCCCACCTCCTTTACGAGCTGATCCAAGTTCCATCTCCAAAGGAAATATCTGAATTCTTTTTTCACCGAACACCACAGATGCTGAGCCTGGTCCCATCCCGCTCCCTAATTCCCAGCTGGAGCATCTTTCCCTCATTTCCCTGGATAGGCTGCTGGGACCAGATGAGCTCCATGACAGATGTTCCAGGGAATTAATGTGAAAAACCCCAAACACCAGTGACTCTGAGCAATTAAAATCCCCACGAACACTCTGGAGCTGATGCAGCTCATAACCAGATTGAGGTTGTTATTGCTGCTTGGATTTAAAGAAAAAAACAAACCAAAACCAATCAACAAACAAAAAAGCAGGAATTCTGCAGGATTCCAGAATTCTAAAGGAATGGGAAAGTAATGGATTTATGGCTGTGTGAGGAAGGATTAAAAAATTCACATAACTCAAAGTTTTCTGGTTCAATTCCCACACTCAACTGGTGCATATTTTGGGATTTAAAAGGTGGATCCTGCAAGAGGAAATTTAGGAAATGAATCAGTGAGATCCTCATGGATTTTCCTGGATTTTATTTCATCTGTTGATGGCTGTTTATGGTTTAAGCAGGATAAATGACCCTCAGAGGCAGCCCCAATCAGCTGTAATGGCATCTAAATTGACTGTTTGGGGTTAGAGATTTGTGGGGAGGGAAAAGAAGCCTCCCAGACAGGATTCCCATGGGAAAAAAGGTGGAAAAGAGGGAGATTTGTAGCCAGCAAAAACTGTCTCCAAGCCTTTTTCAGGATTTAGCTCCAAGAGTGCCCTGCTCCAATCACCCTGAGCTGAGAGAGAGAAGAAAAAAATGTGCCCTGAAGGCTCTGAGTTCCTGAGCTCTGAGATGAATTCCTGGGCTCTGAAATGTGTTCTGAGATTAATTCATGGGAACTGAGATGAATCCATGGGCTCAGGAATGAGCCCTGGAATCAATTCATGGGGCCTGAAATGAATTGGTGGGCTCTGAGATGAACTGATGGGCTCAGAAATGAGTGCCTCGTTCTGAAATGAATTCACAGGTCCTGAAACGAATTGATAGGCTCTGACACAAATTCCTGGGTTCTGGAATGAATTCATGAGCTCTGAGATGAATTTCTGGTTCTGAAATCAATTCATGGGCTCTGAGATGAATTCCTGGGCTCTGAAATCAATTCACGGGCTCTGAGATGAATTCCTGGGCTCTGTCATGAACTCATGAGCTCTGAAATAATTCCATCGGTTCTGAAATGCACTAATGGGCTACGAAATACATTCAGGGGTCATGAAATGAATTCCTGGGCTCTGCAGCGGAGCCCCGGGCTCTCCCACACGAGCACACGGCGCCTGGCAAAGTTGCCGGCTGCTGCCTTTGTTCCCGGGAATAAAGGGCTGGATTCCTCCCGGAGAACGGCGGCCGAGCGAGGGCCGAGGCCCCGCACTCGGCATCCCCCGGCTGCTTTTCTGCTCCATTCCCCGCCGGCAGAACCCACCGAGGACCCGCGCTCCCTCTCCCCACTCCAAACCACAGCTCCGCTGGTTTCAAACCCAGTTTCAACCCAGTTTAATTAAACCCGGCAGTGCTTACCATGTGTGCGCCACCGTGAAGCGACGGCGCTGGCGGATGCTTTTATTCACCAGCAACTTTCTGAAAAAGCAGGGAGAGTTCCTGGGCGAGCTGCGAGGAGAAATCTTTGGCGACGTGGGTCTGTTCCCGGGCAGCTTGGGCAGCTCCAGCTCCAGGTGCATCTGCTCCTTGAAAGTCCTGATGTACACCTCGGCCTCGGGAGTGGCGAGCTCCCGGGAAGGCTCCCTGGCCGTCATCGCTGCGGGCGCTCAGCGGCGGCCACGGCCGCGCATCCCCCGAGCGGCCGGCGCGGAGCTGGCCCCGCTCACGGCCCGGGCAGCGGCCGCGGGATCCGCCAGCGCCGCCGCACAGCCCCGGCTGCTCCTGCGAGGATGCTCCCGCTGCTGCTGTGGCCGCTCATGAAAAATTCATCAGCCTCTGCTCCAGCATCCCGCCCTCCCCGAGCGGGAATAGCGGCGGGATTTCAGGGATCAGTCAGGGAATCGCGCTCTGCTCCAGCATCCCGCCCTCCAGGAGCGATCAGAGCTGGGATTTCAGGATCAGTCAGGGAATCGCGCTCTGCTCCAGCATCCCGCCCTCCCCGAGCGATCAGGGCTGGGATTTCAGGGATCAGTCAGGGAATCGCGCTCTGCTCCAGCATCCCGCCCTCCAGGAGCGAGCAGCGCTGGGATTTCAGGATCAGTCAGGGAATCGCGCTCTGCTCCAGCATCCCGCCCTCCAGGAGCGATCAAGGCTGGGATTTCAGGATCAGTCAGGGAATCGCGCTCTGCTCCAGCATCCCGCCCTCCAGGAGCGATCAAGGCTGGGATTTCAGGATCAGTCAGGGAATCGCGCTCTGCTCCAGCATCCCGCCCTCCAGGAGAGATTTCAGGATCAGTCAGGGAATCGCGCTCTGCTCCAGCATCCTGCCCTCCAGGAGCGATCAAGGCTGGGATTTCAGGATCAGTCAGGGAATCGCGCTCTGCTCCAGCATCCCGCCCTCCAGGAGCGATCAAGGCTGGGATTTCAGGATCAGTCAGGGAATCGCGCTCTGCTCCAGCATCCCGCCCTCCAGGAGCGATCAAGGCTGGGATTTCAGGATCAGTCAGGGAATCGCGCTCTGCTCCAGCATCCCGCCCTCCAGGAGAGATTTCAGGATCAGTCAGGGAATCGCGCTCTGCTCCAGCATCCTGCCCTCCAGGAGCGATCAAGGCTGGGATTTCAGGATCAGTCAGGGAATCGCGCTCTGCTCCAGCATCCCGCCCTCCAGGAGCGATCAGCGCTGGGATTTCAGGACCAGCCCCGGGCACGGCGCACCCTGCGCTCCCAGGCCGGGCTCTCTTTGAGAATTGTTTTGCCCGCACGGCGCCGGCTCCACCCCAGCCGCGCTCATCGGCTCGGGGTTATTTTGGCAGCCGGACTCTGTCCTGCCCTGCCCCAGGAGATTTTGAGGACCTGCCCAACATCCCGATGCTGCTCCCCGGCTATGGGAGGGATGGGAGAGCGCTAAGAGTGGGATAAAGGCTAAAAGGGAACAAAACCAAAGGGATTCTGTTCTGCAGGAATTCCTGCTCCATGGAAAGGCTCCACCGTCCTGGGATGCAGAGCCAAAGTGTCCAAGCTCTGCCAAATCAAAGGATGGGGGAGCTGGCAGCTCCCTGCCAATTCCAGTAATTTTTAGAGTCTATGCATTTAAAACAGAAAAAACTCAGGAATTTTATCTCTTGATAGAAACACCATGAAAGCAAGTTCTACTTTTCCAAGGATAAAAAGCAACATTCAGGTAAGGAAGTTAAAGACAAGGAGTGTAAGAGCACAATAAATCCCTGAGGGACTTTTTAAACTGGTCAAAATAAGGTGACCAAAAGTGCAAATATAAGAAATGTTTTTAAAGGAGGAAGATTCAGGGAGAGCACATAAGGAAAGTACTCTGGTTGTACCATGCAGGCATCAATTACAGCAAATCCCTGCCCAGTGGGTTTTCCATCAAATATCCCAAAACTCCTGCCAGGAACACGAGCGTGCCTTCCTCAGCTTCCAGCAAAGCCTCATCATAGAGAACTTCCCTGGAGAGGAGTTCCCAGACACCCCACCCCGCCTGCCCTGTGCCCTATCCCAGTTATCAAAAACCAAAATAAACCAAAATATCTGCCCAAGCCTCGCTGAGGGCACTGGAACTGCAGTGGGATTGAATCCTGAGAGCTTCAGGCAGCAGCACAAGGGGGATATATTGGATGATTTAGGAATTCTGGTGTGGTAGGCTGGGATCTGTTACTCCACTGACAGGCAGGGACAGACCAAGGGGAGCCCGGGAGCTGAAGGGGGAATCAAATCCACACACATGCTTTGGAGCTGGAATTCCTACCAGAAAGAAACCTGGAATTCCAAACAGAAACAACAAAAAAATGGAACTCCAAACAGACATAAAAAATAGGATTCCTAACAGAAATATAAAATGAAATTTCCAAGAGAGATAAACAATGGAATTCCAAACAGAAGTAAAAGTGAACTTTCTAACTCTAATGAGATGTTGGAGGGAGTTTGTGAGGATACAGCTGCTGTTGGAGAAATTTCCATGCCCTTCCCTAAAGCTTTTCAAAGGGCAGGGAGAGCAGAGGGAAATCCCATTTCAAAAGCAATAAAACTGTTTTCCAAAGTGCCCATTAAGGAAGTGCTTCCCATCCTTTGGCCATCCATAAATCAGTAATGAACTGGCAGCCCCCTGGCCAAGGTCCTGTGCTGAGATGGGCAGAGATGCCAGAGAATGGAGCAGATGAGGAGGGAGAGGGGAGGAAGAAAGGCTCCATTCCCTGGGGGAAGCAGGAGAGGGAACACAAAGTGCCATCCATCGGAATGCCAGAGCTTCTCCAAGCTCAGCTGGCCTGGAGCACTTTGGAGGCTGATCCTGAGCACAGGAGATGTTTCCAGCACCTTCCAGCTCCTGGTGCCAATAGATCCACATTTCCCTGACAAAATTCCCTGGGAAAGGTCCCAGCAGAGCTCTCCTGGACTTCCAGCTCCCACTCCTCACAATGCCAGCTCCTGGTGTTCCACACACACAGGACCCTGCAGCCAACATCTCCCAGTTCTCCAGGGATTTACAGCTTGGAATTCTGGCCAGACACAAATTCTCCAGGGATTTACAGCTTGGAATTCTGGCCAGACACGCTGCTTCACTCCAGGATGAGCCAAGAGGAAGTGAGAAGCAGACACTGGAGCTAACTCCAGGAAAGCTGGGATCTGAAAGTCCTGGCAGGAACTCCCTGTGTTTGCAGGGAATAGAGAGCACCCAGGGCAGCAGAGCTTCTGGGGGTCATGGAATCTGGGAATGGTTTGGGTGGGAAGGGAACTGAAATCCCACCCAGTGCCACCCCTGCCATGGCAGGGACACCTTCCACTGTCCCAGGCTGCTCCAGCCCCATCCAGTCTGGCCTTGGGCACTGCAGGGATCCAGGGGCACCCACAGCAAATCTGGGAATTCCAGCCCAGCCAGGAGTTCCTTCCCACTATCCCATCTCAATCTACCCTCTTCCAGCTTCCAGCCATTCCCTGTGTGCTGTCCCTCCATCCCTGTCCCCAGCCCCTCTGCAGCTCTCCTGGAGCCCCTTCAGGCCCTGCCAGGGGCTCTGGGCTCTCCCTGGATCCTTCTCCTCTCCAGGTGAGCACCCCCAGGTGTCCCAGCCTGGCTCCAGAGGGGCTCCAGCCCTGCAGCAGCTCCATGGGTTCCTCTGGGCTCTCTCCAGGTGCTGCTGATGTTGTCCCCAGGGCTGGGGCAGCTCTGCAGGTGGGGCCTCGCCTGAGCAGGGCAGATCCAGCCCAGTCTCACCCACCATCACCCCCAACCCTTCTCCCAGGGCTGTTTCCCATCTGTGCATCCCAAGCTTGGACTGACCCTGGTTTGCAAATGAAAACGATTCCCTGAAGAGCCCAGAACACCCTGCACTGCTCTGTCCATCCCCACACATTGCTGTCTGCACCCAAGATAACAATTCCATCACAACAGGGAGCAGAAATATGAAGGAATTGTTGAGGAGGCGGAAAAGATGATTGAAGGAAAGTGCCTGGCAGGAAAATGAGACCGCTTGGAAGAAAAAGGACAATTAAGGAAACTTTCAGAAGTTTAAGTGCATTTGGGTGAGATTCCATCCCCGCTTCCCAACTCGCTGAAGAGTCTGGAAGTGCTGAAGTTTCAATATATTTGATTAAAATAACTGATAGGGTGGGAAACAACATTTCCAAGCCTGCAACTCCTCATCAAAAGCTGATCCTGAGTGTGCTGAGAGCAATTGCTAAGCAACAAGAACACATCTTTCTTCCTCAGCAGCACCATTATTCACCTGTTCCCAGTGCTGATAGCCAGGATGCAGTAAAACACCAGGGAAAGGCAATTCTGGAGTGTCCTACAGGCTCCAGTAGCAAAGGAAAAGCTTTCAGCTGACTTCTCACAGCACTTTCTGCCAGGGGCAGAGCAATTGGAAAATTCTTCCTCAGAGCACATTTAGATAAAAACAGTCAGGAATTCCCCTCTCTTACTCCAGCCCCTGTTCCATCCATCCCCAGGGCATCCCAAAAAGGTTCCACCAGCCCCACAGCAAATTAATTACAGAAATTATTTCAAGGGACTGTGCTTTGCTGCTGCTACTTGGGCTTCTTTTTCCAAGCAAGGGAACCCAGGGGAAAACATATTTTTAATCAAGTACAAAGTCTCCTTTCCAGAAATCCTGGCTGATAGAATTCCCCCTTTAACAGGAAAAATAAAATCTTTATTAAACTTCCAAACAATCTGAAAATTAAGATTTTTTCTTTATAAAATAAAAATCACAGATCCCCTCTGTGTGTTTTGATTGCTGCTCAGAAATTTTTATTTAATCCATGGAATATCCATGTGCTCCTACAGCAACAGGGGCTGTTCCTTCATTAGTTCTGGAATTACTTGGAAGGTCCCCCATACACAGCAGCATTTCCTTGGCTTAAATCAGGCCCAGGATTGGAAAGGTCAGGAGAGATGGACAATTCCAAACATTTAGAAAAGCTGAGGATGCTCAAGGGAGGATTCAACCCCTTAAAATCCCTTTTAGACTAAAATTAGACCACATTTGATGGGAAAAAAGCCCATTATTGGGCCAGGACATGATGGGATCTCACAGCACCATCCCTACTTAAGGTGGATTTCTGCCAAATGGGTTGGGAAAGGATCCACGATGGAATTCCAGGAGAGAAATTCCAGGAGCCAACCAGCTCCATTAGCTCTGGGAGAGATGAACATGAGCCTGGAGAGGAGGCAGGGAGATCAGCCAAAGCTCTTTCCCCGTAGGAAATAAAAGGAAGGGAGGAATGTCTGGGTTTGGGAAAGGGTGGGAAAATGAGATTTTGAGGAAAAGCAAACCTAGCTAAGGCAGGAGAAAACCCTACAAAATAACAACTTCTTCTTGGACTAAACCAACACAGAGACTGGAGATAAAAAAAAATAAGGAATGAAAGCGCAGAGAATTACAAGAATTGTCATTTGTACTGGAAAATAACTGGGTTACAGAGCCAGCAGCAGAGCACAGAATAAATCTGTGGTGGAAATGTCACAGCAGTGACAGGGATGTGATCCTGAGCTCAGCCCCTGAGGCAGCAGCTGGAGCTGCCAGGATGAGGCAGCACCAGGAATAAATCACAGCAACCCCGGCAGAGGAGACAGGCAGAGACGGAGAAAAAGGATCAGAGGGAGAAATGTCTGCAGCAAGACAGGGAAAACATCAAGGAGCTGGGAGCTGGAGGAGGAGAGCAGCCAGGAGAGGAGAAGGCAGGGAATGAGGCTGGCATGCGGAACTGGAAGGGGATTGAAACGTCAGGACAAGGAATGACAGCGAGGCTTGGAGGGAGAGCAGTGGCTGTGAGCAAAGAGAGGGGAAGGAGGCAGGGATGGGGAAAGGGGAGCTGGGAGCAGCTCTGTGAAAAGCTGGAAAACATCCCCAGGAAATGCAAGGGACTGCAGGGAAGGATGTGTCTGTGGCACAGAACCCTCTGTGGTGGGGACCCACACAGAACCCTTTGTGTACAGACCCCTTTGTTTGTGGGACCTCTGCAGGGATGGAGCAGCTCTGGAGACACAACAGGAGTGGAGAAAAAGGGAAAAGAAAGGGGAGGAGCAGGGAAGGGGCTGACATGAGAGGAAGTGATACAAAATAGAACCCATATTTTCCCTTATTTCCCTTCCATCACATCCAAGAGATGCCCTGTGCCCATCCCAGGTGACTGCCACTAATTCCAGAACTAGACCAGTCCTGGTTAATTCCACTCCATCCCAGTCCCAGTTTCACTTCAGCTCTCTCAAATCTGCTTCCAGGCCCGACCTAAACACCACATTGTCATTTTAACCACCCCACCCAACCCTGGGGATTAAAAAGGTGCTTTCACCTGAAAACTGAAAACTGAAATTCACCACTGGGATTTGAGCTGCACTGGATCAGCCACATCTCCAGAACACCCAAACCAAAGCCAGGGTTTAACAGGACAAAAATGGAACAGCAAAGACATTTTGGGGAGCATCATCCCTTGATCTGTGGGGATGCTGATGTTTCCCAGAGACAAAGGGGATGTCCCTGCATCCCTGGCAGTGTCCAAGGCCAGGCTGGACAAGGCTTGGAGCACCCTGGCATAGGGGAAGGTGTCCCTGCCCATGGCATGACATGAGAAGATCCTAAAAATCCCTTCCAACTCAAACCAGTCTGAAATTCTATACAATAAAAAAATCTTCAACCCTCACTCATCATCTCCTTTTAACAGAAGGCTGAACAAATCCCAGGAAAATCTTTCCAGCCCAAAAGCAGAAGGTTTCATGGTGTTCAGCTGGTCAATTTTTAAGGAAAAAATCTCCCCCAAAACCACCTGCCTTTGCATCTGCTGCCTCACAGGCTGAGCTGCTAAAAGATGGCTCCACAACAGAAAACTGGAAATAAATTACATGTTTAAGGCTTTTCCTTCTCCTTCCCTGAAAGTTTCCAGCAGCAAGAGAAGCAGGAATCCATCCCTAATTACAGGTTTAAATGACAAATTCCCCACGTTAGAGAGGCAAAAAAATTAATAACAATCCACTGTTATTTAGATTCCTGTTGAGAGATGAGGTTGTTTTATATCTAATAAAAAAAGATAATTTGAAATTATCAAATTGTCAAAGATATCAAAGATAGTTTGAAATTATCCAGTCTGGATCTCCATTCAATTCCCACAGATTTGGGGAGCCTGGAATTTTTGGGAAGGGAATTTTTGGTTGGGAAATCAACCAAAAACTGAACTAAACCAACCAAAAGTTGAATTAAACCAACCAAAAGCTGAACTAAACCAACCAAAAGCTGAACAAAACCATAAGTTTTCCAGTATTAAAACACCCAGAATCTCAACAAGGCTAAGAAAACCAAGAATAATTTCCAGATGAGTCCCAAAAGATCAATTGCATCTTTAGGAAATATTCCCTGGGAGTGGCTGGGTGCTCATCTGCTCACCCTGAATTAACCCCCCATGTCAGGCAGGCCCTGCCTCTGTTTGAGCTGAGCTTTCCAAGGCGTTCCCTGGCACAGGAAATTATTTGCATTCAGCACACGCATGCAGGGTTTGGGGAGAACAGCAAACCTGGTGCCTTTCCCTTCCCATTTGTCCTAAACTGGATTTGGAACAGTTTTTTCCATATTAAATCCCCCACAAAACACAATTTATCTGCCAAAAAATACAACTTCATACCACGCTGTGATGCCCCTTTTTTCTTACAGGTATTTCTCCTGTTCCCTCCTAGTAACTGGGAATAAATTGATATTTATAAGTTCATTATAAATTTATATCATTTAGATTTTATTATCAAATTATATAAGCCACCAGGGTGTGATGTAAGAAGGGAATTTGCTTAGCAACTTGGGATTGTGCCTGATTTATTCCCAGAGAACACTGAAATGCCTTCTATATATCCAGAGTGAGTAATCCCATATGTCAGAGCAGTCTGTATTAATTGTGATTATTTCCTCATTTCACAGCTATAGATTACAGAAGGTATTTGTAATGTATTATCAAAAAAAATCAGTTTATTCCTCACAGGCAGAGACCTCTAGGGTGACTCCAGAGAAAGGACAAGCTGATGGGAAAACTCTAAAAATTTTGTATATCTTGATGAGAAAAGGTTTTGTGTTAAATACAGAGATGGAGCAGGGAATATTCCCTCCTGGAAAGGCTTTTCCAGCCCAGGGCAGGGGTGGAATCTCCATTTCTGGTGGGATTTAAAAGCTCTGTGTGGATGTGGCACTTGGGGACACGGATGGATTTGATGACCTCAGAAGCTTTTCCAACCCAAACAATTCCCTCAGTTTTTAATACAACGACAAATACGGAAAAGAAATCCAAAATATTGCTCTGTCACTTCTTGGTGCTCCCAAATAATCCCCTGGATCTAATCCAGACACCCACTTTGCCTGGCCATTTTTGCATCCTGCCATGGATTCCCATGGAAAACTGCCCAAAAAAAGGACAAAAAAGGAATTTTGGAGCACCCTCCTCTTCCTTGCCACAAAAGGACTGAAATCATCTTCACCAGCCCACAAATTTCTCTGATATTGGTCCCACAATGGCTGAGGAACAGAAAATTACACCTTTCATCCAAAGTTGTGTATTTCCCTCAATTTCAGTTGATTTACAGAAATAATCCCAGTTTCATTCCAGTTATTTTATTTCTTTGCGTCTCAGCTCATCTCCCCCTTATCAGCTCCCTCGGATTAACCAGAATCAGGTTTATAAAGTGGATTTTTTTACAGCTATTTTTCCCTAAGGAATTCCAGGCAAAACCCCCAACGTTCCCTGCCCAACAGCTCCCAGCTCTGCCAGTGCCTCGCGTTTTGGAGCTGGGAAAGGGCAGGATTTGCTCTGCTGACAGAATCCCCGCGACGCTTTGTCCATTATGGCTTAATTAAAGGAATCAATCCACAGCCAGAACTCCTCGAGAGCAGCTCGGTGCCACTGCCAGCAGAAACAGGGTCAGGGAGGGGTGGCTGGGGCTGGCCAAGAAAAACAAAAATTCCATGATTTTTTAAAGTGATTAAGGTCTCCTGCGCTGGGTAAAAGCCCCTGGAGCTGGGGTGAGGCAGCAGCACGGGACAATCCTGCATTCCCAATCCTTCTGCTTCCTCCCAGGGACATTCCCAGGGGTCTCCAGGCCTCTGCTCCAAATATTCCAGCAGGGAATTGCTCTTTACGAAAGGGAGAGCTGGAAATATTCCAGATGGAGGTACTGAAAACACATCAGGAAAGGTCCAAAGGCATCGCAGCCTCCCAGGGCCAGGTGGACCAAGAGGAATTTGGGAAACTCAGGGAGCAACTTGGCCACAAGTGTTTAAAAGTGGGATTTATAGGTGGATTTTGGGGAGTTTTGCTGGGAAATCACAAAATCATGGAATCACAGAAGCATTAAGGTTGGGAAAGACCTTTAGGATCAGCAAGTCTGACCATCAGCCAGCACCACCTCCATGTCCACCACTGACCGTGTCCTCAGGTGTTACAAACTAAAAACTGAATGAAACCAACCAAAAACTGAAGGAAAACAACCAAAAACTGAACTAAACCAACCAAAAACTGAAGGAAAACAACCAAAAACTGAACAAAACCGACCAAAAACTGAAGGAAAACAACCAAAAACTGAACGAAACCAACCAAAAACTGAAGGAAAATAACCAAAACTGAACTAAACCAACCAAAAACTGGACAAAACCAGCCAAATCCTGAACAAAAATAACCAGTTTTTCAGTTTAGAAACTGAAGCAATCAGTTTCTTTCTGTTAAAAAACTGAAGAAAATCAACCAAAACCTAAACAAAACCAACCAAAACCTAAACTAAACCAACAAAAAACTGAACTAAACCAACCAGCAACTGAACTAAGCCAACCAACAACTGAACTAAGCCAACCAAAAACTGAACTAAGCCAACCAAAAACTGAACTAAACAAATAAAAAACTGAAGGAAAATAACAAAAAACTGAGCTAAACCAACCAAAAACTGAACTAAACCAAATAAATCCTGAACTAAAATAACCAGTTTTTCAGTTAAAAAACTGAAGTAACCAGGGTTTTTTTCAGTTAAAAAGCTGAAGAAAATCAACCAAAACCTAAACAAAACCAATCAAATTAGGAACAAAACCAACAAAAAACCTGAACTAAACCAACAAACAATTGAACTAAGCCAACCAAAAACTGAACTAAACAAATAAAAAACAGAAGGAAAATAATCAAAAACTGAACTAAACCAACCAAAAACTGGACAAAACCAGCCAAATCCTGAACTAAAATAAACAGTTTTTCAGTTCAAAAACTGAAGTAATCAGGTTTTTTCAGTTAAAAAACTGAAGAAAACCAATCAAAACCTAAACAAAACCAATCAAATTAGGAATAAAACCAACCAAAAACTGAACTAAGCCAACCAAAAACTGGACAAAACCAGCCAAATCCTGAACAGAAAAAAACAGTTTTTCAGTTAAAAAACTGAAGTAACCAAGTTTTTTTTTTCAGTTAAAAAGCAGAAGAAGACCAATCCAATTCGAAACAACACCAACCAAAAACTGAACTAAACCAACCAAAAACTGAACTAAACCAACCAAAAACTGAACTGAGCCAACCAAAAACTGAACTAAAGCAACCAAAAACTGAACTGAGCCAACCAAAAACTGAACTAAGCCAACCAAAAACTGAACTAAGCCAACCAAAAAAAAGGAACAAAACCAACCAAAAACTGAACGGAACCAATCAAATTCTGAATAAAAACAACAGAAAAAGGAACAAAACCGACCAAAAACTGATGAAGAACACAACTCTGATGCTGGAGCCACGGGAGGGTTTGGGCTGGGAGGGCTGCAGAGCTCAGCTCACCCCAGGGATGGATGCCCTGCAGCAGCCGGGCCCAGCGGGTTGTGCAGGTGAAAACAAACGGGGTTTGCTCTTTCCCTGGAGATGAGTTATCATTAGTCAGAAAATCCTGTCAACTTCGTGTCTGATTCAGCTTTTCCATCAACTCTATTTCCATAATTTTCATTTATTTTCTCTGCTAGCGAGGGTGAAGTTTGAAGAAAATATTTCAGAAGCTTCGTTGTCTTCTGCTGATTAACAGTGACTCATTTCTTCCCCTTCCACACACATCCCAAGCTGTCTTTTTGCACTCAGGATTGAGGTGTATAATTAAAATTGAATCATTTAAAGCCTTTTTTTTTGTGTGCTTCTGTTTCCAACCACTTTCATCTCCAGGCAAAACCCTGCAGCTCTGAACTAACAGGCTCATCCTTGATAAAATTATTGGGATCACCTTGCAACTCACACAAAAAGGGGATGTTATGTGGAGTATTTGGAGTAAAATTCAATGAATTCAATAAATGGAAAGGAATTAAAAGATTAGGTGGCAACAACAAAATACAAGTTGTGGACAACAAGTGATTTTGAAATAACCATAATTTTAATTCCTGACCTATGATTAATCCATCTTAAAATTCCTCTGGGTAACTACACCTCATATTAATCATAGCTCTTTTATTTAGGCCTCCAAGAAAACATAAAGATACAGGTTTTTGAAGCTGCAAGAGCTTCAGAAACTGATGGCACCAGCCAAAATCTAAATATAGGCAGACAAAACACTTCTCTGGGTATTTTTAGCTGAGAAATAACAGCAGACTCAAGTCAGAGAGAGCAAAATCACCTTTTTTTCCCAGGTTTTTTTTTGGGATAGGTTGACATTTGCAATGACACAGCAGCGGCGACCTTGGGATATTTGGCCTTCCCACATCTTTTTTTGATAGAAAGGAGTTTTGGGGTTTATTTTGATAGAAGATCTCCAGGATTTGGGGTGGGATGTCAGATGTGACCCCTCAAAGCCCTGAGTGCCACACACGACCATGGCCTGGGTCTGTGGCTCTGGCAGAGCCTCAATTCCACATGGGAATAACCGGAATAACCCCATCCCAACCACAGCAGGAATGTGGGATATTCCCTGTGGGAACACCTCAGATCATTGGGAATAACCCCATCCCAACCACAGCAGGAATGTGGGATATTCCCTGTGGGAACACCTCAGATCATTGGGAATAACCCCATCATAATCACACCAGGAATGTGGGATATCCCTGTGGGAACACCTCAGAACATTGGGAATAACCCCATCATAATCACACCAGGAATGTGGGATATTCCCTGTGGGAACACCTCAGAACATTGGGAATAACCCCATCCCAACCACAGCAGGAATGTGGGATATTCCTGTGGGAACACCTCAGAACATTGGGAATAACCCCATCCCATCCACACCAGGAATGTGGGATATTCCCTGTGGGAACACCTCAGAACATTGGGAGTAACACCATCCCAACCAAGGATATATTCCCTAGAGGAACACTACAAAATATTGGGAAAAACCCCATCCCAACCACACCAGGGATGTGGGATATTCCCTTTGGGAACACCTCAGGACATTCCTTCAGGTTTTTTATTTTTCTCACCACATGGGAAGCTAGCTCATTTTTTCCCCTATTTTAAGTTTACAGCACATTCCCTCAGTTCTTATCTCCTGGAGGTTGAAATTATCTAAGAAATAAAACTCCAATTTCCCAGGGTATTATCACAAAGTCAGAAACTGCATTGAAAAAAACAAAAGAAAATTTAAAAACCTCAAAACCACATTCCTCCAAAACATTGTCTCCTTCTGAATTTCTGGGATTCATCCTATAGTTCCTGTTAAACCTTCCCAGATATTTCATTTCATCCATGGGATATGGAAGGAGCTTGGTTTCCCAGCCTGATTCCAGCTTTGTTATCCTTAATTCTCCATGCAAATCTCATCCCCTTTATCATCCTAACTTTCCTTATCTACCCCTCAATTAATCCCCACTTATCCGTCCCTCAATTAATTCCCATTTTATCAATTGCCCAATTAACTCCCATTTTATCAATCTCTCAATTAATTCCCATTTTATCAATCCCCCGATTTCAATCTCCCATGTAACTCTCATGTTACCAATCCATCAATTAATTCCCATTTTATCAATCCATCAATTAATTCTCGTTTTATCAATCCCTCATGTAATTCTCATGTTATCAATCCATCAATTAATTCCCATTTAATCAATCCCCATTTAATTCCCATTTCATCAATTCCCAGCAGCCTCCCAGGGAGGACGGGCTGGCTCTGGCTGCAGCCAGAATTCCCGAGGAATGTTTGGAGTAACTCAGTTCCCAAAATTATCCCGAATTTCGGGCTGATTTAGCTCCTAACGCTGTTTTTAATTTGCTGCCCACCACCACCATCTGGAGAACAACGGGAGTACTACAGGAGTAGAGACTGAGTAGATTTATCCCAGTTCCAGGTGGATGTGGGGAATAGGATCAATCCCTTCATATTTTCCTTACAGATTCTCATCTCCAGGCTCCACAATAAAATTATTCCAGAAGAAAAAGGCCATAAATGAGGGATAATAAGGCAGCAAATCTATATTTTAATGAAGTATTTATTGCCACATCCCAAAAATTTATCAGCCTCTCCAATCTCTAAGAAAGTGCATTCCAATATTTAATATTAAACCAGATAAACGTCTCATGGAATTCTTAAAGCCTTGATTTCTTCACGCTTTGGGATTCACCATAAATCCCTTCTTTGTTTCAACACCAAAATTTGCTGCAAACCCTTCAAAATATCCAAATATACCCCACACACCTGAGGGAAACGTGGAGAAATGATGGGAATGAGCAGCCAAATCTAACCCAGGAGATGCTAAGGAGCAAAAAAAAATTGGGAAAAGAACTCTTCTGGATGCTCCAAGTGTAGCTACAAATTTATTCTTCACACCCTCACTCTTCCCTCCTGCCTGGATTTCCTAACACAAAGCTGGAGTCAGAAAATATGGAGCAGGATTGGGGAAACATTTGAACAACTTGGATGAAAACAGGGACAAAAACTGTGGAGAAGAAGCTTGGAAGACTTCTGCACTCAGACTGTCACCTGAAGATCCCTATCCCATGTCCCTCCTGCCTTGCAGGATCCAGAAAAGCTGTTTTGTGGGAATATTCCCTTCCTTTTCCACAGAAAATGTTACTACATCACACCTGGTTTGGAATTACTGCTTTGGGATCAGCCCCCCTTGTTTTTCTGGCTGTCTCCAGAAACATCTTCCATGTTTTATCCACTGTTTTTTTCCTTCAAATCTTCAATTAACCTGGGTTTTGGATCACTAACAAGCACTGAGCTTGCAGCTCTGTTGGATTTCTATCCCAAATCCACGATCTTCTCCAACCTTAACATTCCATGATCCCATGGCTGTACTCCTGAGAGGGTGGCAGGTCCTGAGTCTTTGGGAATTCTGTAGGGAAAAACTGCCTGGAATGGGGCAGAGGTGAGTGCTAACCTGGTCCAGAACCCCTCAATGCCTAAAACTCCAATAAAAAATGGGAATGTTCAGCCCAGTTTTTACAGGATCAGCCAATGTAAGTGGATAGGGAGGTGAGGATTAGGATGTCAATAAAAAATGGGAATTCTGAACACAGTTTTTGTAGGATCAGCCAATGTAAGTGATCAGGGAGGTGAGGATTAGGATGTCAATAAAAAATGGGAATTCTGAACACAGTTTTTGTAGGATCAGCCAGTGTAAGCGATCAGGGAGGTGAGGAGGACGCAGGAAGAGGAGCTGGGACAGCGCAGCATCCCAGTCACACCAGCAGCTCCCAGTTCCTGTGGAAAACCGGGAATTTTCAGCACTACAGAACAGCAACAACCCGAGCAGGGCTGTCAGGGCTCCAGGAAAATCCACACGCGCGGATCCTGCTGGGCCGGGAGAGAGGAGCAGCGATGCCCTCTTGTGTTCCAAGCGATAAATCCATGACGAATCCCTGGCAATTCCTCCCAAACCATGGACAGAGGCACATTCCAAGCTCAGAGCGAGTCCATCCTTCCCAGCCCACCCTATGGAAAGGCTCCCGCTGTCGGGAATGCAAATTCCTGCCCCACAAAAGGGAACATTCGCACAATGCCCACCAAGGTGAGCCAACCCTTTTATTGCCAAAATTCCCAACCCATCTGAAATCAGGGAACTTGTTTGGTTGCATTTATCCCAGCAATTAATCACAAAACCTGGACAAAAGCTCCTGCAATTCCTCTATCTCAGCTATTCCAGGGCAGTTTAGAAATCCTATTTTCAGCAGGAAAACTCTTTCCAAAGGACTTTAACAAATGGATTTGGGACGTCCTCTAGAGCTGTTCAAATGGAAAGTGCTGAGCTTGATAGAAACCCAGACTCCAACTTGGAATAATGACGGGAGCATGAACCAGCAAACGGAGCCAAGACAGGAAAGTTTGGAATCTAAAAGCAATCCTAAACCCAAGTGTGAGCACAGAATGTCAGGTGCAATTAATATAACCTCAATATTCCCATGAAAAGCACAAGCTACATCCTTATTTTGCCATAAAATCCAGTTCCAGCGCAGAACACCCAAGGCTTTGCCTTCCTCCTCTCCCTCTGGATTGACTCCCTTGTTTTGGCACTTCACCCCAGTTCCAGTTCTGGATCTCACCTCGGAGCAGCCCCTTGTAATCAGCTCTCTGCTGCTTTCTTGGGACTTACCTCGAGCTTATGGGATCCTCTCCAGCTGTACAAACACAGAGAGTGCTGAGTTTAACAGAAACCCAGACTCCAGCTTAGGAACATGAACCAGCAAATGGAGCTGAGAGTGGAGCATTTATAAACTAGAACCTAAAACTGACTCTAAACCCAAAGTTGAGAGCACAGAATTTAAGGTCACACTGATATCACCTCAATGTTCCTATGACAAGCAGGACACACATCCTTATTCTGCTGTAAAATCCAATTCCAGCACAGGAGAACTCTCCTCTCTCTGGATTGATTCCCTTGTTTTGGCACTTCACCCCAGTTCCAATTTTGGAATTCACCTCAGAGCAACCCCCTTGTAATCAGCTCTCTGATGCTTTCTAGGGGATTTATCTGCAGCTTAACTTTAGATCCCAATGGGATTTTTCCAAGCCTTTTTCCTCACACAGGGGATGAGAAACATACAGAGAGTCAGAGCCTTGTCCTCAACCCTTTGTGGCAGAGTTTAGCACCATCCTGAACTTGTGTGGGTGCCAAGTTAGGAACACAAATCCTCCGGTTGAGATCAGAATCAGAACTTTCGAGAGAGGTTTTTAACCAAGTAGAATTTAAAAAAAAATTAAAAATAATTTGTTTTATAAACTTATAACCGTGATACAACAACCGATAGAGGTTGATTAATCAGGCTAATACATATGAGATAATCAGACGTGTGCTTATAACAAAAAAGAAGGGAAAAAAGCCAATTTGGAAGCAGAAAACAAACAAACGGATCGATGAATCACTAAAAGCAGAAGGAAAGGAGACTCACCAGTCGTGGTAGGTGGTGATGGCGATGCTGGGGGGCGGCAGCAGGGGCAGGGTGGTGGGCCTGCACACGGTGTCCCTGTCGGGGGTCCTGGGGTCCCTGTCGGGGGTCCTGGCCCGCTCCGTCTGCCGCTGGGCCAGCGGGGGCAGCTGCAGGTTCCCCGAGCAGCAGCGGCGGCCCCGCCACAGGTCAATGCCCAGGGCGTGGCTGGACGTGCTGTAGGATTTGCTGAGCCCACACTCCAGGTAATCCAGGGAGCCCTGCAACACAGAGGCCTCTGAAACCCCTCCGTTCTGGAAACAGGGCATTTCCTACACCAGGGTGAAACACATTCCATTCTCCAGCCAGAACCAGCCCACCACTCCAGAACTGAATTATCCAAACAAGTTATTTCCTCCATGAGGGTAAACTACACTCAATTCTCCAGCCAGAACTATCCCACAACTCCAGAACTGAATTCTACAAAGGATTTCCTCCACGAGGGTAAAACACATTCAATTCTCCAGCCAGAACTATCCCAGGAGAACTCCACAACAACTCCAGAACTGAATTCTGCAAACAAATTATTTCCTCCATGAGGATAAACCACACTCAACTCTCCAGCCAGAACTATCCCACAGCTCCAGAACTGAATTCTACAAAGGATTTCCTCCACAAGGATAAAACTCAATTCCTCAGCCAGAACTATCTCAGGAGGAAGGGAACTCTACAGGTCCAGAACTAAATTCTACAAATTATTTTCTCCATGAGGGTAAACCACACTCAATTCTCCAGCCAGAACTAACCCAGGACATGAGAACTCCACAAGTCCAGAACTGAATTCTGCAAATTATTTCCTCTGCTAGGATAAACCACACTGGATTCTCCAGCCAGAACTACCCCACAACTCTACAATTCTACAAACAAAGAATTTCTTCCACAAGATATTTGCACATAAAAATGTGGGATCTAGAGCAAATATTCCATAAATCCCAGCAGCATTCCCTGCTCCCTGCCCACACCACACTGTGTCTGCCCAAAGACCATCAGAGCAAAAACACCTGGATAAAACAACTCCAAACCTTTCCAGGGCTTGATTTGTTCATTTTTAATGTGCTGGTTTTATTTTCTTCTTCCTATCTAAAAATCCTCCAAGATTACCCATCAGCAATCAAAGCCAAACCAGTTTACATTTACCAAAGAAGACAAAATCAACTTTTTAGCTCATTTTCAGAATGTAAGGAAAAGGAAAGAAGAATAAGGAAAAATAAACCTTCAGCAGGAGCTCACCTCATCTGCAGTCACTGTCATGACACTTCTGCTTTTCTTCATCATCAAGTTTCAAGTGCAGCCCAGGATAAAAAACTTCAGGTAAACAGAATTTCTTCAGAGGGGCAACCTGAAAGAAAAAATTGTCATATTATTTTATTTATAAACACATGGAAATTATGTATCTATATAATTAAATTTAAATATATGTATATAATTATATACATATAGTAATTACATATAATTATATGTTGCTTATATATTTTAAAATTAATATCTATGAATATGTATGAGTTATTTAGATGTAATTATATATAATATATCTAATTATGTATATAAATATGTAATATATATTATAAAATTATGTCTATAAATTCCATACAATTATATATAAATGGTATATATATTTATTAATTATATATTATATAACATATATTTATATCAATACACGATTATACATTAATTATTTAATTATATAATAAATTTCTGTTAATTATACTAATTAGCTATATGACAATCACTATATATATATTTGTATGTAAATGTTTACATATTTTTGAATACTAAACTGGGTTTGATAACAAATAAGCCACTAAATTCCCCGCTGGTTTATTCCTGACTGCCCATTTGGATAAAATTCTGGAATTTTTAAGGTTGGAGAAGATTTTTAGGCTCACCAAGCACATCCCTGAAGCAGCCCCACTGTGTGATCCATGTCCCCAGGTGCCACCTCTCCCCATCAGCACTGCCCTCCTGCAGCTGTTTCCCAATCTTATCCCAAATTTTGCATGGCTCCAGGGGCCCTTTTCCTGAGCATGAGGCTGCATCTCCTCAGCCCTTGCTGATTTTCATGGAAAACCATCTCCAATCTGCTGAAAACCCTGCTGGGCAAATTAAAAACTGAACAGCTCAAGCCCTGGAAAAGTTGGGAGTTGTTTTATCCAGTTTTTTTTTTGCTCTGGTGGTCTTTGGGCAGTGTGGGGTGGACAGGGAACATGAATGCTGCTGGGATTTATGGAATATTTGCTCTGGATCCCACATTTTTTTTGTGCAAACATCTCAATGTTCCATCAGCTCAGCACCCGCTGTGGTGATGCATTTTTTATTTCATTATTACTCTAATCCTCATCAGAATTCCCTAAGAATTCAACTCCAGTTCCCATTCTCCAGTGGGTTTAGGGTTAGGATTGGGATTAAGGTAGGACCTGCACACCCACCAGGGTGCATTTAGGGTTACAGCTAGGCCAGGATCTGCACAGCCTCAGGATGGGTTTAGGATTAAGGTTAGAGTTAAGATTAAGATTAGGGCATGACCTGCTATTCCAAATTATTCCAAATGTCCCTTTTATCCACCGTGAAAAATTCCCTCCTTTGCCCTTTGAGCAGCAGAAATGTTGTGCTCCAGCAGCAGAACCCAATTCCAGGTTAAGTGCAACGATTTTATCAATCCCTAACAATGAAGAGAATTTTAAAGCCTGTTATTAAAAGGATTAAATTATAAATCCCCAGATATCAACGGTAAATATGGCCACGACATGCCCAGATAGGGATAACATGGAATGAATGCTCACTGCCAGAAAAAAATACAAATTCCCTTTGTATGTGGACAAAATTCATGGAAAAACCAAAAGGAAGCAGCAGAATGAAGCAGATTTGTGTTTAATAGAGTCCAATTTGGGCTTAATAAAGCCCAGTTTGGGGTGTTTGTCACTGCCCCGATCTGCAGGGACTGGGATCCCAGCATAAACTGGAGCAGCTTCCTGAAAGTGTGGAATTGCACAAGGAAACACAAAATGAAGAAACACCCACATAAATAAATATCCAGAGCAACCCCTGAGAATCAAGGAACCATCAAGGCCAGAAAAGACCTTTAAGGTCATCAATTCCAAGCAGCACCACCTCCATATTCTCCACTAAACCTCAATCCACACATTCTTTGGGGAAAAAAATCCAAAGCAATGAGAGTTTAAGGATATTTCTCAAATTTTGCTGAACTCCAGGACCAGGCTGGACAGCAGGAAGTGGAGGGAAGGACCAGACTGAGTGGAAGATCATTCTGTGAAAATCTGACCCCTCTCACAGCACAGCTTTATAAATGTTTATTGATTTGTCAAAGTTAATTTAAGCAGAATATGGATAATGACAAAATCTAGCTTTTGCTCTGTGGGGATTGCAGTTCCGAGGCCTGAAGAAAACCCAACACTTCCTTTAGTCATGACTAAATTCCCATTAAAATCTGACTCATTCTTTCCTGTGCCTTCCCAGAAAAATCTGACACCTGGGATGAACATTTAAGGGGAGAATAAACCAGAGCAAAACACTCCAAAGAGGCTTCCTGGGAATTCTTTCCTCATGAACATCTCCTCATTGATGCAGACTTTTATTACAATTCCAGTACCCAAATCCTCCAAAAAAGCTCTGTATCCTAGAACATTAGTTGGGTCTGGGCTCAGGGAATGCTGGCCAGCAGCAAAGCTTTGCATTTGTTAATAAATTGTGAAGAATCAGCTGGGTCTGATCCATTTTCCTGGAACATATCCCATGTGGAATATGAATTTTCTTTTTACACCAAGCTTCCACCTGAATATTTTTGTGTTCCATGTGTTTCAAAACTGGGAAAACACTCCAGCAATTCCAGAGGGATCCAGCCAGGGGATGAATTAAAGGGTTCCCAAGAAGCAGCTGACAATGAGGATAAAATCCCATGGATGCTTTTCCTGATTTTCCTACACACTTTCCAGCTCATGCAGTGTGAAATCCATTTGCAGCAATTCCTAAAACACATCCTCATGTGCAGCTTTGGGAGGGTTTGGAATGTGAGACCCACGTTCCACCCTGTGCCTTCCCACACGCTGGGGCTTCTCCACGGGCAGGGTCAGAGCTCCAGGGGGATGTGAGGAGCAGAGGGATCCCCTCGGCCCTAAAGGATCCCCCTGTCCCACAGACACAGCCAAGGCTGGCTCCCAGTCCCATTTCCCCACTCCAGGAACAGCAGTTTTGGGAAGCAGAGCTGTTTATCCAGCTCCTCCCACTCTTCATGGAGGCAGGACACACACACAGAGTGAAACCCAAAGCAAATCTCAGTGAAATCCCAGCAAAAGCACATCCCACTGTCCCATCTGCTTCTGCCTCACTTCCACCACAGCACCAGAGCAGGATTTTCCCTCCCAACAAAATGGGGATCCTGAAAACGCTCAGAGATAAACCCAGGCACCTGAATTGTGAATTACTGCAGAAGCTTTTCTAAGGAAACGGATGAAGGAGATCATCTGATCCCACAGGGAATTACATCATTTGTGAGCTGGGATTCAAACTGGATTCTCCTTCAAATCCATGAGCACTTCACAGGGAGAGGCACCAACTCAGACAGGGTGACAGCCACCAAAAAAAAGTGACAATCTCAGGTCTGGCTCTCCCAGGAGGAACAGATGGGCTCCTGCTTCACATAAAATCATGGAGTGCTGTGGGTTGGAAGGGAAATTTAAATTCATCCCATTCCACCCCATCGTGGGCAGCGACATCTCCCACTGTCCCAGGCTGCTCCAACCTGGCCTGGGACACTGCAGGGATCCAGGGGCAGCCACAGCTGCTCTGGGCAATGAGAAAGGAGGGAAAGGCTGGAACCCTTCCAGATGGAGTCACTCCAACATCTCCCTGCACAACTTATTCCAATGCCTCACACCCTTCCAGGAAAAATATCCAACATGAACTTCCTGTGGGACAGTTCCCTCTGCTCCTGTCCCTGTTCCCTGGAGCAGATCCCAAACCCCTCCTGTCAGGAGCTGTGCAGAGCCACAAGGGCCCCTGAGCCTCCTTTGCTCCAGGCTGAGCCCCTGCCCAGCTCCTCAGGGATTCTGCAGCCCCTGCCCAGCTCCTCAGGGATTCTGCAGCCCCTGCCCAGCTCCCTCAGGGATTCTGCAGCCCCTGCCCAGCTCCTCAGGGATTCTGCAGCCCCTGCCCAGCTCCTCAGGGATTCTGCAGCCCCTGCCCGGCTCCTCAGGGATTCTGCAGCCCCTGCCCGGCTCCTCAGGGATTCTGCAGCCCCTGCCCGGCTCCTCAGGGATTCTGCAGCCCCTGCCCGGCTCCCTCAGGGATTCTGCAGCCCCTGCCCAGCTCCTCAGGGATTCTGCAGCCCCTGCCCAGCTCCTCAGGGATTCTGCAGCCCCTGCCCGGCTCCTCAGGGATTCTGCAGCCCCTGCCCAGCTCCTCAGGGATTCTGCAGCCCCTGCCCAGCTCCTCAGGGATTCTGCAGCCCCTGCCCAGCTCCTCAGGGATTCTGCAGCCCCTGCCCAGCTCCCTCAGGGATTCTGCAGCCCCTGCCCGGCTTCCTCAGAGATTCTGCAGCCCCTTCCCAGCTCCCTCAGCTGCTCCAGCCCTCCTCGGACACATCCTTAAGAATTTCCCCTTTTTATTACTTATTTGCTGAGGAAAATATTGTTCTTTTCTGTGACATTTTCCCGTTTCTTGTGAGCAGCAACAGCTCAAGTGCTCTGCGGCAGCTCTGAGAAATTCCCTCCTCCTCAGCAAACCCAAGCTGTTCTCTTTTCCAGCAAAAGCTGGGAAGATTTCACAGAGCTCTGCAAAACATAAGCAAGGGCATCTATTAGCACTAAGGGCTGGAACTTGGGAAAAGTGATTCAGAAAAGAGGGATTTCATGGAATCATGGAATGATTTGGGTTGGGAGGAACTTTAAACCTCATTCTGACTGCTGCCATGGGACACCTTCCTCTCTCCCAGATGGCTTCAAAACCCCAGTGTCCAGCCTGGCCTTGGGCACTGCCAGGGATCCAGGGGCAGCCACAGCAAATCTGGGAATTCCAGCCCAGCCAAGAATTCCTTCCCACTATCCCATTTCAATCTACCCACTTCCAGCTTCCAGCCATTCCCTGTGTCCTGTCCCTCCATCCCTGTCCAAAGTCTCTCTCCAGCTCTCCTGCAGCTCCTCCAGGCCACACTGAGCTCACCCCAAAGCCTCTCCTCTCCAGGTGAACACTCCCAGCTCTCCCAGCCTTTCCTCCCAGCAGAGCTGCTCCATCCCTGGCACCATCCTGGAGATGGAGGATACAATCCCATGGATGCATGGATGGAGCCTGATTTTCCTACCCAGTGGTTAAAGAACAGCTGCCAGCTCATCCAGTGTCTAATCCACTATTTACAGAAATCCCTAAAACACATCTTCACGTGCAGGTTTGGGATTCCCAGCCTCTGGATTCCTTCCAACAGCTCCCTGCTGGATTCCATGGGCTGGATTTTCCCTTGGAGCTGCCACAGCCTTCATCTCCTATCACTGCCATTCTCATCTTCAACTGCTTTGAGACCTGACACCACCAGCACCATCCAGATGGAGAAGGGATTTTCCCACTCTGGCCTCTCCCAAGGTTCTAAAGAAGCAATTCCTCCACTCTGGTCTCTCCCAAGGTTCTGGAGAAGCAATTCCTCCACTTTGCTCTCTCCCAAGGCTCTGGAGAAGCAATTCCTCCACTTTGGCCTCTCCCAAGGCTCTAGAGAAGCAATTCCTCCACTTTGCTCTCTCCCAAGGCTCTGGAGAAGGAATTCCTCCACTTTGCTCTCTCCCAAGGCTCTGGAGAAGCAATTCCTCCACTTTGGCCTCTCCCAAGGCTCTAGAGAAGCAATTCCTCCACTTTGCTCTCTCCCAAGGCTCTGGAGAAGGAATTCCTCCACTTTGCTCTCTCCCAAGGCTCTGGAGAAGCAATTCCTCCACTTTGCTCTCTCCCAAGGCTCTGGAGAAGCAATTCCTCTACTTTGGCCTCTCCCAAGGCTCTAGAGAAGGAATTCCTCCACTTTGCTCTCTCCCAAGGTTCTGGAGAAGCAATTCCTCCACTCTGGCCTCTCTCAAGGCTCTGGAGAAGGAATTCCTCCACTTTGGCCTCTCCCAAGGTTCTGGAGAAGCAATTCCTCCACTTTGGCCTCTCCCAAGGTTCTGGAGAAAGGATTTTCCCACTCTGGCCTCTCCCAAGGCTGCCCTGAGCTTTGTCCTAATTGCCAGGCTGAGTTCAAAACCCGAATTTGTTGGTTTAAAGCCATCAGGCATCAGGATAAAGTCACAAATTTATCTCCAGGAATAAATCCAACCAATTTCCTTGCTATAAAAATGGCAAAGGAAGGATGATCTTTGTAGAGGCTTGAGAAAATTCCAAGCAAGTTGGGCATGGCCAAAAATTATCTTGAAATAATTAATTATTATTAAAACTGTGCCTCAGCTTTAATTAGGAGGCTCCTTCCCAGGATATGAGCAAGATTGCAAGGACTCCTCTTTCTCTGGAGTCGGTCCAAGCATTAAAGTTAGGAATGCCTCAGCCAGTCTGTCCCAGAAACTCCAGGAATTCCTGGATTTCCTGCAGAGGGGACAACCAGGTTGTCATTTCTCTTCATTTCTTTCAGTTCCAATTAAAAAACTAAATCCACATTTTGCTGTCCTTAGGCCTGACACGCTCTATGGAATTCCCATGAAACACAATTTTCAAATTTTAACCAGCTTTTTGGCGACATTTTTCCAAATTTTCACAGATTTATTTTTCTTGAATTTTCACTAGCCCATTTTTTATAGGAAACTTCCAGACAAATATTCACAGCTTGAGCAGAAAAAAAATTTCTACTTTCCTGATTATGTCAGGGATTTTTAATCTTATCTTTCTAAAAAGCTTATGTCCTATTGTGCAAAAATGAAGCGAAATTAACAATCAGCTCTGACAGCTCCAAAGGATTCAGTTCAAGTGTTCCCCACATCAGGACTTCCAAGGTAATTAAGGGAAAAATGAGGCAGACTATTAAAAGATGCAATTTCTCTCCTTCTTGTTCCTTGAACAAATTATTTGCAGAGCCTCCCACTCCTCAGGGCAGCCGAGCAGCTCTCAGAGACCAGAACTATTGTTGTTATTATTATTATCCTTACTATTATCATAATAACCATTATTATAATTTTTACCATTATAACGATTTATTTTCTTTTATAATTTATTTATTTTATTTTATTATTATCACAATTATTATAATTTTGATCACTATTTATTAATATATATATATTATTATTTAACATTATTATTGTTATAATATCAAATTTTAAATACACCAAACCCCAGAGAATTCAGCCATGCAGATTTTCCCCCGACAGATTTTTAGGCTGATTTTTTCTAAATTACACTTGATGTTCCCCTTGTGTTTTTATTGTCACCCCTAAGCTCTGCTGGGTCTCCCAGAAAATGGGAATGCTGTGGATCCATGGGATTATTATGGGATAAACTCTGCAGAAATAACGCAGCCCTCACCTCCTGTCCCTCATTCACTCCTTCCCTTCCTAGACTCTCCCACACGTTGAATTTCAGAATCTTTCCTCCAAAAGAAAAGGTTTTAGAATCCTCAGATCTCCTTCCCCAGGAGTTTTTCTGGGCAAAGCCAAATTGCCGGAAAAGAAGGAAATTTCCCCTTTTTATTTTTGAATTTTATTTCAGAGCCAAGCAGCAAAGCCACGCAATGACCCCAAGAACACCAAAACAGAACCAAGGCTACAAAGAGAGCACCTCATCCTCCAGAAGTCTGGGAAAATAGAGAATATTCCAAACCTTGCCCCTTTTTCCTGTTGGAAAACCCACTAAGAATAGTGGGGAAAGATGGAATCCAGAATTACAGCAGCAAATTCATTTTTAAGCTTTTAAATCCACTTTTTCAGGGTTCTCCAAGCTTGAAGTCCCTTGGGAACTCCACAAGAACACCAGAATTCCATGAAGGAATTCCTGGCCGAATCTCCAAACACCTCAACCCCAAAATTCCATATCAGAGCCAAAAATTGCCCTAAAATTCACTTTTTTTATGCTTTTAAATCCCCTTTTTATGGGCTTTCCAAGCTCAACCCCCTGAGGGAACACCATAAGAATTTTAGAATTCCATCACAGAATTCCAGGCTGAAACCTCAAAGTCCTTCAACCAAAATTCCACCTTTGCAGGGCCAAAATATTGCCCCAAACCTCCATTTTTTAGGCTTTTAAATCCACTATTTTTAGGAGAACCCTGGAGAACCAAGGGAAAGCTGAGACCTGTAAGGAAGAGGCTTGGAGTAAATTGGAAAAATGAGCTTTAAGGTCTCTTCCAACCCAAATCATTCCAGGGTTCCCACCCAGAAAATGGGAGGTGAGGATCTGGGCTCTCCAGGATGGAGCATCCTGGTTTTCTGCCCAAAATAATCCAGCTTTTCTCACATCCCAGATTCCCAAACACAGCCATGGAACAGCAGCTAAAACCAACCCCAGGGCCTGAGGAAAAACTCCTTCCATGGCCAATTAGAACAAACATAAATCAATTATCCAGCTTTTCTGACCACAGGCACGCAGAAAATCCAAATAAAAAGGGAAAATGAGGATTCGTGCCACAGGAAATTCCTGCTGCTGTACTCTGTGTCCTCTCCTTCCCAGGAAAAGGATTCTGGAGCAGAGAAATTGCATTTTCCTCAATATTCATCCAAAACTGCCAAGCCTGGCACTGGGAGTATTAAACAGGACACGACAGCACCGTGGTCAACTCCAAATCTGATTTATCCCAGGGTTTTTTTCCATGTTAGCAATTTCCAGACTGAAATTTCTGTCTGGCCATCCAATAAAAAAAAGGAAATTAAGGCTACAGAAAAAGCATTTGGCATGCTGGAAATGCTCCCATGTTTTCCACCAGCCACTTCCATATTTTATTTCAGATATTTGAAGTGGCATCTTGGACAGCAGTAATCTATAACAGGAGATGAAAGGGGAAAAGCCTGATTTAGAGGGACATTTCAGCTCTCTTACTCCAGGATTTTTTCCTCAGAGCCAAAGCAGATGTTCCTGTTTCCTTAGACTGTGGTTGTTTTCTTTCCTTCTGGATCTGATATTTTGCTTCTTGGGCAAATATTTGCATTATTTCTGATGCCAGGCAGAATGATCAGCATTTTTTTTTTTTAATGAAAAAGTGATTTAGCTCATTCTGCAATTTTCTCCCAAATGAGGTGCTCTGAAGTGAGGTGAAAGTGGCAATTCCAGCATTTTCTCCCAACTTCTCCTGGTAATTTCTTTCCCAGTTATCAAAAACTCCTTTAATTACCAGGAGTGATCCTCTTGCTGAACATTTTGGGAAGTTTTTATCCAATTCCATCACTTCAAAGGCTGCAATTAACCCTGTTCAGTAACCCCTGCTCCCAAAATCCCAACGCTTCCCCCAAGAAATTCTCATTTCCCAGGGATCAGCTCCGTGTCAGGGTCCTTGTGTGACACCATAAAAAAAATAAATCTGCCTTTCCTGGTCAAATTATTCCATGCTAAGGTTGCAGAGGGAATTGAAAAAGTGGAAATTCCAAAATATTGGGATGTAGGAGGGTGCCAGGGTGATCCAAGAGGAATCCCAACCTGGATCCATCCAGCCTCACCAGGAAAATCCCAATTCTGTGATTGAAAATGGAAAAAGCTGCCAGAGGATGGGATTCCCTGGGATATTGGGAAGGAATTCCTGGCTGGGAGGGTGGGGAGGGGCAGGGATGGGATTCCCAGAGAAGCTGTGGCTGCCCCTGGATCCCTGTGGAAATTTGAGGATTTTAAATTTCCCTTCCAACCCAAACCAGTCCTGAACTCTGGGATTTTGGAGCCTGAGGCCTTGAGGTACAAAAGAACCATTTCAAGCTAATCCAGGAGATTTTTCCACTCAAATTTGAGGCTACCTGGATAAAACAGTATCTCAACAACATCCAAATACTTTCTTTTTGGGCAACCGGTGCTGCAAATATAAAAATACAACACAAAAATTCTCCAAGTCACAGGAATGACCCAACTTCTCCACGGGTTTTCCCATTTTAGTCTTAGGATGCATTTCCCTGGGACAAAAAAGTGCAGATTAAGAAATCCCCACCCAGCTCCCCGGATTCCCAAAGCAGCTTCAGGAGAGGAGATTTACAGCTCTCATTTTTCGAGATTGCTGGAAAGCTGAAGGGCATTCTTGTATTCCTGGGGGAAAACCATTAGGATTTAATTGCTACATGGATTACTTGGGGAGAGATTTCCCAAGTTTTCCAGGATGACACGACATGCAGAGGGACAAGAGGGATGGGCTGAGCTGGTTTTCCTGCTCAGGGTGTGGAGGCTCCTTGTCCATGGCCATTCCAGAGTCCCTGGGAAAGGGAAGCTCCAGCTCTCTCTCCCTCCGTGGGCTCCCAGATCCCTTCCCCCAGAGCTGAGTCACTCGGATCATAAATTCCAACCTCACTTCCCAGTTACTATAACAACTTCATGGATTTCTTCTTGTTATTAATTACACTCAGCCCTAATCTGCTGCTCCAGGATCAGGCACTCCAGGAGAGCTTCCCCTCTCCCTTCTCCCTTCTCCCTTCCAGAGGTTTTTCATTCCCAGCCTGCTCCCACATTCAGGTGCTCCCCTCATGAATCTGCTTCCACTGAGATAAGGAAACGCTGATATTCCTCCCTTTGAAAACTCAGAATAGAAGGAAATGGGTTTTTTCCTCAAAACAAACAAGATGCCCAAAATAAAACTGCAAAATCTGGGCCCTCAGCTGTTTTCCTGCAGCAAATGTGGAGCAGGGAACAGCTTGGAATATAATCCAGCCCAGCACGGAGGGAATGAGCCCTCTGGAAGCAAAGCTGGGAGCAGAGCACAGGAGCAGCTGCAATCTGATTTACTGGGGCTGAATTCACATCCTCGGGGGCTGAACGGGAAACCTCTGCTGCTGGAAAAGGCAGGAGAAGGCAACAAACTCCAGGCCAATCCTGAGGTGTTGGAGCGAGCACAATGAGCCCCTTTTAAAATTCTCCTCTGGATCAGCTTTGGAGCTGGAGAGCTGAAGGGACATCTCTACCCAAGAGAACAGAGATTTCCCTTTTCCTTCCCTTTCCCTTTCCCTTTCCCTTTCCCTTTCCCTTTCCCTTTCCCTTTCCCTTTCCCTTTCCCTTTCCCTTTCCCTTTCCCTTTCCCTTTCCCTTTCCCTTTCCCTTTCCCTCCATCATGGGATGAGATGGGATGGAGAAAATGGAAAGTTTCCTCAGCCTGGAGAGCAGGGAAGGGGAGCAGGAAGGGGAGCAGGGAGTAGGGAAAGAGGGCATTTCCTACTCCATTCCCACAGAATCACAGAATTCCAGACTGGTTTGGCTTGGGAAGGACCTTAAATCCCATCCCATCCCACCCCTGCCATGGCAGGGACACCTTCCACTGTCCCAGGCTGCTCCAACCTGGCCTGGGACATTTCCAGGGATGGGGTAGGCAAAGATTCTCTGGAAAAGCTCCTCTTTACCCTCAGTAAGGAATTTCTTCCCTCCCACCTGAATTCCCTCAGCTTGGGAACAGCCTGTGCCTCCTCCCAAATGACTGCAGGTCTCCGATGGAAGTTTTGGCAGATCCCCCGAGAATTTACAAATGAAAATTCCAGTATCACTCGATCCGTTTATTTTTAGCAACGTGTCACCTGCTCGCTGAGAGAACAAAGTCCCGCTCCAAATGCCAGCCCAAAAGCATGGAAAGCACTGGGTGCCTTGGAGAGCAGCACTCCCTGCAACTGGAGGGGCTCAGCAATGAAGCACGAAGGGCTCAGGGATGAATGGAGCATGAGGGGCTCAGCAATGAAGCATGAGGGGCTCAGGAATGAAGCACGAAGGGCTCAGGAATGAAGCATGAGGGGCTCAGCAATGAATGAAGCATGAGGGGCTCAGCAATGAAGCACGAGGGGCTCAGGAATGAATGGAGCATGAGGGGCTCAGCAATGAATGAAGCATGAGGGGCTCAGCAATGAAGCACGAGGGGCTCAGGAATGAATGGAGCATGAGGGGCTCAGCAATGAAGCATGAGGGGCTCAGGAAGGAATGAAGCATGAGGGGCTCAGGGATGAAGCATGAGGGGCTCAGGAATGAAGCACGAGGGGCTCAGGGATGAACCATGAGGGGCTCAGGGATGAACCATGAGGGGCTCAGGAATGAATGAAGCATGAGGGGCTCAGGAATGAAGCACGAGGGGCTCAGGGATGAACCATGAGGGGCTCAGGGATGAACCATGAGGGGCTCAGGAATGAATGAAGCATGAGGGGCTCAGGAATGAAGCACGAGGGGCTCAGGGATGAACCATGAGGGGCTCAGGAATGAATGAAGCATGAGGGGCTCAGCAATGAAGCACTAGGGGCTCAGGAATGAATGAAGCATGAGAGGCTCAGGAAGGAATGAACCATGAGGGGCTCAGCAATGAAGCACGAGGGGCTCAGCAATGAAGCACCAAGGGCTCAGCAATGGAGCACGACGAGCTCAGCAATGAAGCACGAGAGGCTCAGGAATGAATGAAGCATGAGGGGCTCAGCAATGAAGCATGAGGGGCTCAGGAATGAAGCACGAGAGGCTCAGCAATGAAGCACGAAGGGCTCAGAGATGAATGAAGCATGAGGGGCTCAGCAATGAAGCATGAGGGGCTCAGGAATGAAGCATGAGGGGCTCAGGAATGAATGAAGCATGAGGGGCTCAGGAAGGAATGAAGCATGAGGGGCTCAGCAATGAAGCACGAAGGGCTCAGCAATGAAGCATGAGGGGCTCAGGAATGAAGCATGAGGGGCTCAGCAATGAAGCACGAGGGGCTCAGGAATGGAGCATGAGGGGCTCAGCAATGAAGCACCAAGGGCTCAGCAATGAAGCATGAGGGGCTCAGAAATGAAGCACGAGGGGCTCAGGAATGAATGAAGCATGAGGGGCTCAGGAATGAAGCATGAGGGGCTCAGGGATGAAGCATTCCTGCTCCCTTCCCCACCGAATTCCCCAGGTTCAGGCGTGCAATGCAGAGCTGAACTCATCTGCAGAGCCACCAAAACACAGGATCGTTTTAAGCCCCCAGCCAGATGGAGAACACTCCTTCCCCTCCTCTGCAGGAAAAGGGAAGAGCATCCCAGCCCACAGAATCCCAGCAGGGAAAGAAGCCCTCTCCAGATATTTTCTGCTTTTAAAACTCATGGAAATGATGGTTTGATTCTATTTCCAGCGTGAAAACCCGCGCTGCTTTAGTCACCAAGTCACAGATAAACACAGGGGAACATTTTTGTGCTGCCTTCAATTTTTTCCATCTCAAATGACAAATTTCCATGAATTCCATCGCTCTGATGAAAGGGCAGTTGTTACACACCTACAGATACCCTTTAAAAACCCACCAGTGCAACCACAATTCCAAAAAAAATGTTATGGAAGTGTGGATCTGAAATCCAAACCAGAGCAGCTGCAGGGTTCCCAGCATCAATCCAGGCTTGCTCCCAAGGGCACAATATCAATAATAAAAACCAAAATAGCTTTGGTTTGCTGCAAAGTGAAATAAAATCTGGTTTATCCAACTAAAATTGTAGGAATCACTGTACTGGCAGCAACAAACTGGTGTTGGATCCATAAGACAACCCAGGATGGACCAAAAAAAGGAATAATTCAACAACTCTGATGAGTAAAATGGGAAAAGGAACAGCCAGGAATAGCCAAGAATATTCCAACTTGATCACATAGTGAATTATGGGAAGGGAAAAGGGAATTTTGGGGGATTGGCTGCCATTCCATGACAGGAATTCTTCTGCTTGCTCCTGTTTTATGAACAAACAACCCCCAAAATGCCGCCTCAATTTCTCCAGCAAAATCCACACCAGGAACACCTCAGGCCATGGAAAAATCCAATATTAAATTCAGGAAAATTCACTGAAACTTCTTAAAAGTCAGGAAGAGTCTGCTCAGAGCTAAATCATTATTTTTTAATCATAAAGCTTCTCCGGTTTTCCACAAGTCTAAATAAATCCCTTCTCCTGTGCTCAGGAAATTCTTCCTGAATTTTCCTCCACAGTCCTGACTCAAGGAATTAATTACAATTATTTCACCTGACTGGAGTCTTGCACTAAATATTTTTATGCTGAGAGCGGGTGATTAGGAAACAAGGAAAGACGACAAAAATGTGTTTTCCTACTTCCTTTCAGTGCCTGTGACTGGATTATTTCCCCCTTTTTTAAAACTAACTGGATTTCTGGGAATACAGCTCCAGAAGGAAATGAAGAATGAGGTGAAATAAATGTTTATTTTTATAGTTCTTCTGCCTGACTTCATTTGAACACTGCCTTGTTCTTGCTTTTCTGGGAAAAAGGCATGGAAAACTTTCCTTTTTTATGGAATTGATTCATCAGTGACCCACAAGATGGGAAAAACCCCACAATGTTCCCGTGGCTCCTGCAGGAATAAGGAAAATAGGAAAACTACAGTGCCAGTTCTCCCCCAGAACTGGACACACACCAATAACACCTCAAACAATGGAAGCACAGGCAGAGATTTCATGGATTCCTCAGGACAGTGCAGGGAAAGGGGCTTGGAATTGGAATTTGGGGTTGAATTCCAGGAAGGAAATGCAGAATTGAGAACTGAATGCAGAGGAAAGAAAGAAGGCAAAGAAAAAACCACAAAAACCAACAGAGGAATATTCCCTTGTCCCAGCCTGGGAGGAAGCAGAGGGAAAGGGCATCCCAACAATTCTTCTGGATGAACAGTAAGAGTTATGGCAGGGGAGACACCTCTCCTGGAATTCCAACTGGGAAAGAAGCCCTCTCCAGATATTTTCTGCTTTAAAAAAATCATGGAAATGATGGTTTGATTCTATTTCCAGCGTGAAAACCCGCGCTGCTTTAGTCCCCAAGTCACAGATAAACACAGGGGGACATTTCTTGCCATGAGGAGCCTCTTTTGGAATTGTGTCCATGAATCCCACGGAATCCCTGGGGTCAGCAGGATGCAGGAACCCCAGAGCTGCTGTCCTCCTGCCCTTCCTGGAGAGGCCTCTCTCTCTCCAAGGACCATCTGGACAAACTTCCTGCTCTTCCTGGCATCCCAAAAGATCCACACAGAGCTTTTCCCTGAGGGAAGAGCAGCACCCCTGGAAGGAGCAGCGCTGGGAACCCAAGCTCTCCAAAGAACATCACACATCCTGCTCTGCTCCTGCCCAAGCTCACTCCTCCTGCAGCCCACAGGATAACAGGAAATTTCCAATATTCCTTGGGTAACCAACAGGGAAAGCTGAGGGGAAAATCCCAGCGGGGAATCCCAGAGGCACAGCAGGTTTTAATGGAAATCTGGGTCTGAACTCCAGCTCCTCTCCAATCCAAAGGGGTTTTGCCCTCTTGGCTCCAGCAGCTCCCCACAGCCCCCAGCAGCCATTCCCAGGTGGAACATGGAGAATCCTGGGCTGTTCCAGGGGCACTTTTCCAGCATTAAACGGGATGTTGTTCCCTGCAGGCAGGAGAGGGTTCAGCCCTGGCACCACAGGCCCTGGGAGGTTCCTGATCAGTATTCCTGAGCATGCTGGGCATCCCGAGGATCTGCTGCTCCTGGAGCAGAATCCCATCACACAGAGCAGCCTGGCCCCGAAGGTTTCCATATGTCTCACACTGATTTTCTCCTCAAGAGCTCTTGTGCTGCTGGATCATTTTCTGTTCTCATTTGAGCTGCTGCTTTCAGAAACAGGGACTCCCGAGGATTCCTCCTTTTGGACTCCTCTCCTCCCCAAGCTCCTGCTCCCACTATTGATAAGCACCCTTGCAAGTGTCCCTGCTGCAAGGAGCTCCTCTCCACATTTATCCCCCACATTTCCCAGGAGCTCTGGCAATCCCAGGTTTTCTGTGCTGTTTATTCCAGTGGGATCCTGGCTGTGCCTTCCTCGAGCAATTGCTGAATTACAAAAGCGTGAATGGGACAAAAATCAATGGCAAGAATTTATTTTTCCATCTGAGCACAGCCCTAATCCTTCCCCAAAGCTCAGGAGGGATTTATCCCTCAGTGCCCATCCTGCAGACAGCAAATATTCAACCCAGATCCATGGGAGTGACTCAGAAGCTGAGCTTTGTTTAGCAGCAACCAGGTTAGAGAAGGTTCTCCTCCATTGGGGGAAATTTCTCCCTTTCTTTCCTTTACATTTCAGATTTTAGACACCAAAGCCAATTCCTGCACATCAGTGAGAAAACTCCAAGTCTCAGATTCCTTCTGAGCTCCAGGCTGTGCCTTTATTTGCCTTAGCTCCCAGAAGAAACACAATTCCTTGGATGTGCCAGAGGCACCTGAGCTCACAGAGGAGCCCAGGCAGAAACAAAACTGAAAACCTGGTGCTTATTTACTCAAGCAAAGGGGCAACTTCTTGTTTCCAGGTTCAGCAGCACTGACATAAAAGCACAGCATCCAAAAGAGTGGCGAGGAGCAAACCCTCTGGCAGCTCCACTCAGCTTCCCTGTGCCAAAAACACCCAGGGATTGCTGTCCCCACAGCAGGCAGAGATTCCCTGTGCATTCAGGAGAGCTCAGGGCAGTTCTCTGGCTTACAATCCCCCTGGCAGCAGTGTGTTTGCTGTCCCCTGTCTGCTGTGCTTCCCTGCCTCTCCGGAGTCTCCAAGGCTGGATTGTTCCCTTGGGTTTATTTTAGCTGGCCTCTCTTTCCCCTCTTCTCCCTTCCCACACCCTGGCGTGCAGCACAGCGAGCTCTGCCTGCTGTTCCACAAGGTCTGCCCTGAACAGTGAAAAATAAAATAAAATCCCTTTACTGCCAACACTCCGTGTGCTGCTTCCTGCAGGCCAGGAGGGCCGGGCTGAGGAAGGGAGCAGCACCTGGAGCAGAGTTTTGTGTGTCCTCTGTGTCCCCTGGTCCTGAGCTGTCCCCAACACCTCCTGCACGGGAGGCAAAGCCTGTGCCAGCATCAGCAGCTGCTCCCACCAAATCTGCTGCCAAAACCAGGTCAGACGTGGGGTATTATCCCCCAGCAAATTAATTAGAGAGCAAACGAGGCTGAGTTAACTCTCCAGCAGCTCAGCGGAACGCTCTCGACAGCTGCCTGCAAAGGAATGTTCCAAATACTCCTCAGAAACGCCACCCCAGTCTGCACCCATGGGAGCAGAGCAGAACACAGAGCCTCTGGGGAGGGTTCCCACGGGGGGCAGAAAAACCCACCAGTCAGAGAGGGCTTTGCCACAAATCAATTCCCTTCCAGGACACTCTGAAAAATGAGGGGACATCGGTGTCTCAACTGGGGTTTCTGCTGCTTTTCTGTCACCAGAAATACACCTCCCTTATCCCCTGAAATACTGGCATCTCCTCGCTCCCCCTGCAGCCCACAGGACAACGGCAGTGCTGTGATATCCTTGGGTAGCCAACAAGAAAAGCTGAGGGGAAAATCCCAATGGGGAATCCCAGAGGCACAGCAGGTTTTAATGGAAAACTGGGTCTGAACTCCAGCTCACCTCCAATCCAAAGGGGTTTTGCCCACTTGGCTCCAGCCCCCACAGTTCAAAGACCATAATTCAGCATTTTCAGTGTTCAGGCCTGAAGTTTTATAATTTTGCTCTATAAAATACCTCATTCTATGCAATATCTTTGCTCCACACTGTCCCAATTCCCAGCCTGTATTTTCAGCACCACCAAGATTGTCCTTAATTTCTCCCAGGCCCTGGATCTGCCTTGGTTCCAATTCATTCCCATCAGTAAAAATATCCACAACCCTCTTTGCTTCCAGAGAGGAGAGAAATTCAGGAAAGAAAATGGATGGAGAAAAGGAAAGAATCCCACAATCCACACATGGTCAGACAGAAAAGGGAGAAACAAAGACCAAAAAAAAGGGAATTTTCTGGATTTTCCTCCCCTGAGTTCTCTATAAACAAAGTGTATCCTTAAGTGGCCAAACACGAGGAAAAGCAGAAGTCAGGGTACACAAAATGACATTTTTTAAGCACCTGAATAAGCACGGATTTAACCCAGCCTCATCCTCTAATCTATTTTCTCATCACTGCCAGCAGTGCCAGATGCTGCAGCAGAAAGTGCAGGAATTCCACTGGAGGCAGACAGGGAATAATCTGCTCTCCCAGGAAGTTCCCTCTTATCTCTCAGCCTGCTTTAAAATACAAAGGATAAACCACTTTATCTTTTCTTTATTGTTCTCTAAAATTGTCTTTTTCCATCTGCAAAGTTTCTCAGACTCCTGGAGACTTCTGAGATTGGCAGGAATTATTTTGCCATGGTTTCTGCTCCAAGAACGCTCTGGCAAACGGACCCTTGGTCCAATTAGACATCTAATGAAAAATTAAGTTAAAAATTAAATTCAAAGCCTTGGATTTTTCAATTTTCCTGCATAACCAAGAGAAAAGTTCTTAATTTACTTTCTCTGTACCATTTGTCAATCTCTTTCTAAGATTTTAACCTGAATAATGGACATATCCCTGAATTATTTGGGACATGAAGGGCTCACAGACGAATGGAACACTCAGAGATGTAACAAGCACAGCCAGGCTTCCCCTGCATGTTTTAGCACAACAGGATGGTATCAATTTGTTCATTTTTTGTACAAACAAGCTTGAAGCTGAGAGCTGTTTCCATAATTAGAGAAATTCAGCTGAAATTCACCTACCCCAGCTCAAGCATCCCCTGCATCGCCTGAAACCAAAACACTGCAGCAGCAAGGAGCCCAAAGAGAAACTGATAAATTCTTTTCATTCTCTAAAGTGAAGGAAAAGGGGAAAAAAAACCCCACAGAGTGAGTAATAAATAACATCAGGTTAAAATCTTTTCCTTCAAAGCAATATTTCACATAAATATCCACTCACCTGTTTGCAACAGGCATCAAGTTTAAGGGAGTTTTTTCACCTCTTTATTTGTCCTACACCTTCCCAATGTTTTCTTTTTTGGTTTCTTTTTTTTTTTCCATCTGCCAAGGCTGTATTTATCCCACTGCTGTAATTATCCAATTTTATTTGCTCAGGGAAGCACATAAAGACTGAAAATTGGAAAGACAGGCACTTAATTTAAAGGAATAAAGGTGTTCCCAAGCACTGTTTTGTCACTATTTTTCCCAAATGTTTAAAACTTTCCCCATTTCTCCAGGACAGCTCCACGTGGATCACTCCAAGGACAGGATTTTTGGATAAAACAAACCATTCCAATTAAAAGCTGCCATTTTAGGCAGGATTTTCCAGCTCTATCCGTGGCTATCCATTTCAAATATGGAAATTCCAGGGATTTGGTTGGAATGACTCTTTAAAGGAGCCCTGTGTTCCCAGAGACGATTACTCAGCTAATCTGGGTTAAGCTTCCTGATGGATAAATCAGGATTTGAATGCTGAATAAGGAGAGGTTTCCATGTGACATGGGAAGAGCTGGGAAGTAAATACAGAAGTGGTGGAGAAAAAACCTGAATATGTTTTTGGAAAAAACAGCCAAAAAGGCTCAATATCATCCTTTACTCTAGCTTCACATTAAAGCATTGCACTAAAACTTATTTCCTGGAATGTAAAATGTCCAAAACCGAGAATAAAGTAGGATACAGCTGTACTCGGAGCACCTGAGCAGGCACAAGGAAACACTAAAATAGATGAGATGACAAGAGAAACAGAGAATTCCAGTGAATAATCTGCTGGGAAAAGCACTTGTTGTGCTAACAAGCTTTTATTCCAGATGATTTATAGATCACAGATTTGTTCAGAACCTTTTTAACCATCAGCTCCCTCTCTGGAGCTGATAATGAGGGACACTACAAATGAGCATCTCTCTCACAGTGGCCTAAAAAAGTTCCCTGTTCCACTGGATTTATGACCTGCAAATGCAATTATTCAGCTTATTCACTGCAGCTTCCTATGGACACCAGGAGTCCAGAGGAAAAAAACAAAAGGCAGTGCATGGATTCTGCTGGGAAGAGTCTCACACAAGAGAGATCCACCGGGAATTCTCTCTTCAGTGGAGGATCTCTTGGGATGTCTCCTGTAGCAACAGATACTGAGCATCACACAAAACAACTCAGTGCCCTCATGGCTCCATCCCAGCCCCAGAGATCACAGCAAACACCTCTTTCCTCAGCAGAACTGATTTATGACTCGCCGACCTCCACCCGAGGAGGGCAAAAAGCTCCTCTCTGTGGAGCCACACCGAGGGAACAACTCCCAGATCCTCTCTGAACTCGCAACTCCCACCAGGCTCCGAACTGGGAAAAGGAGGCTCAGGAAAAACAAACTGACTCAAAGCACATGGCAGGGAAATGATGCAGAGGAAATGTCTCCGGCAGAGGAGCATCGGCAGGGCTCATCCCAGCCGGAGCGCCGGGGATCCAGGCTGCAGAGCGCTGCTCAGGCTCTGGGATGGCGATGGGAGCGAAGGGGAGCCCGGCAGGGCAGCCCCAGCCCACGGCGCTGGGAAGGCGCAAATCCCAAAGGGGATTTAGGGATTTGCTCCAGGGAACACCGTGGCCAGCATCAAATGAGCCACTCCGACAGAAATTCGAGGCGGAAAGAACACAGGGAGAAATAGAAGGGAAATTAACATACACATAGAATACCTAGAAGGTGCAGAGGGCGCAGAAATAAAGTAATTTTAAAAACCAATTGAAGTGTACGTCCGCTCTCTGGCAAACCGCAACCCTCGTTTGTTTGGGGTTTTTTTCCTCTTAATGCCATGTGATTCCCCACCACAAAACTTAACTGGGGCCAGGCAAACACCCCACAAGCGGCTCGGTCCCTGGGCTCTATGGGGCACGGAGCGGGACCCGCCGGGACCCCCTCACGGCAGGGCCGGGCCGGGCCGGGCAGGGTCCCCTCACAGCCCGGGGCCGCCTCAGCCCCAGCCCCGGCCCCGGCCCCGGCCCCGGGCGGCGGCCGCGGCCCCACGGGCGGGCAGCGCTTACCTTCGGCGGCGGCGGCGGCTCCGGGGGCTGCCCGCAGGTTCTCCTCCGGTTCTCCTCCGGTTCTCCTCACGCTCCCCTCAGGTTTCCGCCCTCAGCGCTCCATGGCCCCGGCGCTGGCGGCGGAGCGGCGGCCGCGCTTCCCCAGCGCTGCGGAGCGAGCGGGGCCGGCCCCGCGGGGAGCGCCGGCGGCTCGGCTCGGCTCGGCTCCTCGCCTGCCTTCCCTTCGCTCCCCGCTCCTCTCCTTCCCTTCCTTTCCCTCTCCTTCCCTTCCTTTCCCTCTCCTTCCCTTCCTTTGCCTTTCCGCCCCTTCCTTTCGCTCTCCTTCCCCGCCTGCTCCTCTCCGCTCTGCTCCTTCCTTCCCGTTCCCTCAGCGCTCGGCTCCGCTCTCCCCTCCCGGTTCCGTCCGTCCCGCCCCGCTCCGTCCGTCCCTCCCCCGCCGCAGCCCCGGCCCCGGGTCCTCCCCGGCCGGGTCTGGGCCAAGGCGAGCTCCGGCAGCGGCTCTGCAGCAAACCCGGCCAAATTCCAGCCTGGATGGGGCTGGGAGCAGCCTGGGCTGGTGTGTGGTGGCATCGCTCGCCCATGGCGGGGTGGGCTGAGGGGAACGCTGAGGTCCCTCCCAACCCGAACCAGTCTGGGATTCTGAGGAATCAAACACAAATTTATCGATATCATTGCATCCACAGGGGCAGAGCAGGAGAGAGGAAGCAGCTGGTGGTGGTTGGAGCAGCCTCCCTAGGGAATGCTGCCTGGAGCAGAGGATGCTCCGCACCCGGGGCAAGCAGCAGGCACAAACCTCGGGCACGGCCGGGCTGGGCTGGGATTTTGGGGAGGAATTCTTCCTTTCCTTTCCTCCTGGCAAACAGGAGCTGCTCACCTCGAAGGTTTAATGCCACATGTCACACCTGTGGGAGCTGCTGGTGGTCACACCACCCCAGACACCCAGCAGATAAAGGGCAATTCTCTCCATATGGTTGTTCACTTCTGCTTCATCCTAAACATGAGATCTTGGGGTGTTTGATGTCCTCATCAAAGGCCAAGTTTCTGGAGTAATAACATGAAGACTTGGCTCACGTGGTAAAAGAGGAATTTTCTGGTCTTCAGGGCCATGGAGCAGCATTTAAAAGGCTTACAGAACCCACCCCAATTCCCCAAAACCTCAGAGTCCAGCAGAGAAAAATAAAATCTATTCATTATAAAACCTTTTAAATGAAGAGCTAAACTGGTTATTTGTGGATAACACACAGCCCCTTGATTTTTTCCAGGGATCCGTGACTGCAGCCTCTGAAAAGTGAACAGAAGGCTGCTGTGTTGGGATTCCTGTTCAAGTCCCATCCCATGGCCCAATATCCCACAGGCCCACAGGCCAGACCACAGCAGATCTTGATAAACCACTCTTTATGCAATAAAAGAACAATATTGAATGGAAGTTTTGTGCCACGTAATCCTACAGAGGAGAAAAGATTGTCTGTCCAGTTCAGTAAAATTTAGAGTTAATAATTAATGGAGAGATTTCTATAACATACAGGAGTTTCTTTTAAAATACAAAGGTAATTATATATCAAATTTTAACACGCCAATACCTTTTACAAAATATGGGCTGCAGTGAGGAGAACCAAGGTGAATTTTTGTCCCTCTCTGCTGACTCGGACACAGATCAAGGAATCTGGTCCAGAGTTTGGTGTGCAAAGGTGTTAAACTTGTTAAACTCTTGGAAATTCCACAGAGAAGTCACTTCTGCAATCCTCCCCTGGATTTTAGGTGTAAACCCCGGGGTTTAGGCTCAGGCAAATCTTTGGAATATTTAAGAGTTGTCTGTGAGGATTGAACAACGCAAATTAGGGCAGAATTCCCCAATGGCTGAGAGAAATTCTGCTTTTCCAGACTCCAAGGCCAGGGAAATTCAAATGCTGCTCTTGGTCATTCCCAGCCTCCAGGCAGCACATCCAAGCTGTTCAGCTCCCTGGCAACAGGAGAGAGCAGCAATCCTGATCCAGGCTGCGATTCAGAGTCATGGATGCAGTTCCAGAGGCTGGGAACAGCAGCAGGGCTGCACTGCTGGGCAGGACGGGGCTGTCCCTGTTTGCAGCTGGCAGCAGCAGCAGCTCCTGGTTCCTCCTCTCTCCCTGGCACCCTGCTGAAGCCTGGCTGCTGGGAGGGAGTGCTGAGAGCAGGAGGGTGCAATGAAATGGAATGAAGGCACTCTCAGAGCTCCTGCTGCAATCCCATCGTGGGCTCGTGTTCCTCGCATCTGCCTCTGCTGAGCCTGCCAAGCCAGTCCAAGAGGTCATTCCTGAGACATTCCAGCGGCCCTGAGCGCTCCTGATCCACGCCAAAGTGAGTCCTGAGAGCTGCAGCACTCCCTGCCCTGCTGCAGTTGCCGAGTGCCACTCACAGGCACCAATTCTTCACTGCTGAGAAGCTCTGACCATCCCAGAGGACTCCATATCCATAAATCCACTGAGATGCCGGCAGCCTTGGGAAAAGGTCACTTCCCAGTGACCAGCCCTGTGCACTCCCTGCCTCTGTCCTTCCCGCAGCCTGAGCTCTCAGACACACAGCAGCAGCTCTGAGATCAGGTTTGAGGCCATCTCTAAGGTCCTTTTCCCAAACCCTTCTGTCACTCTGTGAAACCCTGGAGATTTTTGGTTATCCAGCTTCTCTTCCCGGCCAAACCTCCCCGTTCCTGGCAGAGTGCTCAGGGGAGCTGCCCCAAGGCTCCTCCAGGAGCATTTCTGTGCCAGACTCTGGGCAGGAAGGAATTCTGAGGGCAGTCAGAACTGGACAGCTCCCTCGGCAGGAGCAGCGGGACGGAGGCACCTCCTCTCCCTTCCCCATGTTAGCTGGGATCCCGCCGCCTTCCACACTGCAATTCCCAGGATAGTGCACGACGGGGCCGAGCTGCTCCCTGAAGGGGAACATCCCTTTTCCCGTGTTCCTCCCCCGGCAAGGTCCCAAAACCAGGCAGGGGATGAACACTTGTGGGTGAACTCTCGTGTTCCAGAGTTCTGAGCGCCGGCACACAGGGAATGGCTTCCAGAGGGCAGGGCTGGATGGGAGATTGGGAATTGTTCCTGTGAGGGTGGGCAGGCCCTGGCACTGGTGCCCAGAGCAGCTGTGGCTGCCCCTGGATCCCTGGCAGTGCCCAAGGCCAGGCTGGATGGGGCTTGGAGCACCTGGGACAGTGGGAGGTGTCCCTGCCATGGCAGAGTTTGGAATTAAATGGCTTCAATGTCCCTCCCATTCCAAACCATTCCAAGGGTTATTTTAAATGCCAACACCACAGAGATGATGCACAGGGATCACCCTGGGCAGTAGCTCAGGAGGGTTTTTAGGATTCATTGTTGACACAGAGCTCTCACCAGTCCAGGTGATGCCTTTCCTTTTCTGTCCCATTGTGGTGCAAGATTCCCACATCCCCAATCCTGCAGCCAAAAAGCTGCCTGGTGAGAGGAAAAGTATATTTTTATTCCTGACCCCTTCCCTAGAGCTGGGCAGTGGAGGGATGGTCCAGCTTTGTTCTGGAAAGTAAAACTGTCTCAGGATCAAAGCTGAGGATGTGGATCCTGTGGGGATTTGTTTTCTCTACTAGAAAAATAAAACTAAAGCAATGTTTGTGGGAGAGAGGCTGGGGGAAAAGTCCAGCTTCCTAAAATAGGAAAACTGTTGCACTCATTTCATTTTTTTTCTCCTGAGGAGACTGAGAGGGGAAAAAAAATAAGCTGGCAGATGTCTGTGGTTGTGTTGAATGCACTCAGATCCCTGGGTGATAAATGTGGCAGGAGAGCTGGAACACAGCAGGATAAATGGATTCGGTGAGGTCCTGTCAAAGGGAACATTTCCCATTAAAACAGGAAGGGAGCAGCAGGAAATGAGTTTGGAATGAGAGTGGCTGATATAAACAGAAGGGGGTCCTGGTTCCTGTGCCCTCCAGCACCCCCAAGGCAGCCTCAGAACCTCCACTGAGGTTCAAAATACCATTTTGGGGTATTTTATACAATTTCCTGGGTTTGTTCTGGACTTGGTGCCCTCTCCTCTCCAAAATCCCTCTTTTCAGGGAGGATCAGGAGATTCTTGGCACTGCCCACACCAAGCAAACCCAGCCAGGGACTCCCCACAGGATTTTTTCCCCTCTGTGCCCTCAGCTCATCAAACCCAAATGTCTTTGTCATCTTCCCTCCTCTTCCACAAAGATCTTGGTGCCAGGAAAAGGGATTCAGCTGAAAACTGAGGGAGGCTGTGGATTGTTGGGAGATGAGCAGGACAGGATGGAAACAGGGGAAGGAAACAAACACCCCGGATACTGTAAGAGATCCATGAATTAATTAATTAGCTGGGCAGAATTAATGAGTGCTTGTGCTCTCTTCTCTGTCCTTCCAGCTGAAGGAGCTCATGGATATCAAGTAAATGGGAATTAAATGGGTTATAACAGATGCTGGGATCAGGCAGTGGAATTTCCCCTCCCCATTTCACAGGAGTAGAACAATTGTTGGGTTTGATGTCAAGAGGGAGAGAGAAGCTGAGCAAGGAGGGAAGAGGAGCAGGGCAGACATTCCATCCCTCTTGGAGCTTTATCAGGGATTTATCTGGGAGAAGAGCATGGAGCAGCAGTTGTGAAGTGAAGGACGTGCTTCCTACCCTCCAAAAATCCCTTTGGGAGGCATTGATGAGGCTTTTCACTCTCAGGAGTGGCTGAGGAGGCTGCTGTGGATTCCCAAATCCTGCATGGAAATGGGTAAACCAGCAACCCAGGCAGCTCCCTTCAGCAGGGTGGCTTCCCTGAAAAACACCAACCAGCTTTCCTTGGAAAAGGGCAGGAGCTTATGGAGCCACTGAAGCTTTTTATTACTTTGGAAATGCTGGGCAGTTTTTAAAGGCAGACACTTCCCTGGAGCAAGGCCAGGGCTGGAATGGAACCCCTGGAATTTCTCATCCATGAGGGAGCAGGCAGGTGGAGGAGATGGGAAGTGGGAAGGATTTGTCATAGTCCCAAAACAATGAGGGTAATTCCATGGATGATTTCTCCTGAAACAAACCTGGAAACCCAAATGTTTTGGCTAAAGACAGCAGCAAGGAACATTGCAGCACTTCCTGGGATGTGAGGCCTCAGATTCCCTATTTTCTCTGTAGCTGGGCTTTAGGAGGGAGGATGGGCTTGAGTCCTGAGCCATGGGCATCATCCCTGACAGAGCTGGGAAGTGCTGGATGCTCTGGAAAAAAACATGGAACAGAGCAGAAAACATCCCAGCAGGAAGCTGGATTAGGGTTATGTTGTGCCTGCTTTGGAAAAGCTGGATGCTCCCACTGCCTCAGCTTTGCTGGCAGCCCCAGAGGTGCCACCAAGGGCTCAGGTGTTGGTGCAGCAGGAAGCACAGGAAAAGGTGCATTTTCCAAGACAGGGATTGAGAAATGAAGAAGATTCTGTCACTTTCCTCCTGTGCTGCAGCTTCCCTGGATCAGCACAAGCTCCTCACTCCTCTTCCTCCCCCTCAGCACCAGGCTGGCAGACAGGGAGCTGACTCATCCCACCGAGTTCTTTGGGAGCATCCCAATCCCTGAGAGGGCCAGGAGGAGCTGTGGGTTAGGGCTGAGAGGTGCTGGGGAATGTTCTCCTCTCTGCTGCCAGCCCTGAGCCCACAGCCTGTCCCCAGCCCAGTTTATCCAGCTGGAGGAGGATTTGTGGCTGGGTGTTGATGTACTCTGGGAAAAAATAACCACTGACAAGATTATTCATCCTGCAGAACAGCCAAGGCTGGAAGGTCCTTGGGTTTGAGGAAGGAAGGAGCTAACATTCGGTCTAAATAAACACAAGTTTACATGAACAGATGTAAGGAGTCCTGACATTAAATTCCTCATGGAATAGGTTTGGGCTGGGAGGGAGCTCAGGGATTATCCAGTCCCCCTCCATGGGCAGGGACACTTCCACTACCCCAGGTTGCTCCAGCCTGGCCTGGGACACTGCCAGGGACAGGAAATCTGTGCCAGGGCCTGCCCACCCTGCCAGGGACAGTCTGGGAAGTGCCCAGGGAAGGGATTTTCCTCACTGCAAAGAGCTCAGCTAATTCACATCAGCTCCCTAAAACCACACCAAAAGAGTGGTCAGAAAGATTTTAGCCCCTAATCCTGGGACTGGTTTTTTTTGGAGTGGGAAAAAGTATCTCAAATTGGCAGGAAAGGTTCCACTGTCTTTTTGCCTACAAAAAACAAAACAAAAACAAAACCACCAAAAAACCACCAAAAACAAACAAATCAACAGAAAACACAAAAACAAACAAACAAAAACATAAACAAAATCCCCCACAGAGTAGATTTTTAAACCAACAAGAAACCTTTCTGTGTTTTAGCCTGGCAACCCTGGCTTGTGTTTCTGGGTGCTGTCACCACTGATAGGGTTTGGGCAGGTGACACAAAGCAGGACGTGCAGGGAAATAATCTCCAGATCTCCTGGATTTCCATCTCTGCAGTTTCAACCTGCCTATTTCAGCCAGAGAGGCCACAGAGCTCCGAGGGGCTCAGGGCAATCTGTCCCAGCTCCAGACAGGGAATTGGATTGGAGTCCTCACAGGGCTCCTGCTTCAACATCTATTTCCACATCCAGCTGATGGGAAAAAGAGAAAAAGGCTCCCAGAGTTATAAAATCATACAATCCTGGAACCATTAATCTTGAAAAGTCCTCTGAGACCATAAAGTCCAATTGTTTCCCAGCACTGCCAAGGCCAGCACTGCCCGTGTCCCCAAGTGCCACATCCACAGGGATTTTAAACCCCTCCAGGGATGGGGACTCAGCCCTGCCCCGGGCAGCTGTGCCATGGATGGAAAACCTTTCCATGAAGAAATTTTCCATCATCTCCAAGCCAGACCTTCCCTGGGGTACCTTGAAGCCCTTTCCTCCTCCTGTCCCTGATCCCTGGAGCAGATCCCAAACCCCTCCTGTCAGGAGCTGTGCAGAGCCACAAGGGCCCCTGAGCCTCCTTTGCTCCAGGCTGAGCCCCTGCCCAGCTCCTCAGGGATTCTGCAGCCCCTGCCCAGCTCCCTCAGGGATTCTGCAGCCCCTGCCCGGCTCCTCAGGGATTCTGCAGCCCCTGCCCAGCTCCTCAGGGATTCTGCAGCCCCTGCCCAGCTCCCTCAGGGATTCTGCAGCCCCTGCCCAGCTCCTCAGGGATTCTGCAGCCCCTGCCCAGCTCCCTCAGGGATTCTGCAGCCCCTGCCCAGCTCCTCAGGGATTCTGCAGCCCCTGCCCGGCTCCTCAGGGATTCTGCAGCCCCTTCCCAGCTCCTCAGGGATTCTGCAGCCCCTTCCCAGCTCCCTCAGCCCTTCCTGGGGCTCCAGACCCTCCCAGCTCCATCCTCTGCTCCGGATCCTTCCCAGCTCAAAGACAAGCAGCAGCCTAAAACAATCTTTTCAAAATGCTGTCGCCTGAAAACAAAAAGGAACCCAACATCCTTCACTTCAGCTGGAGCTGCTGGAAGAAATCTCTCTGGAACCATCCCTGCCCCAGCCAGAAGTTGCCTCCAGGGAGTGTGGGATGGTTCAGGGGGCAGAAATGGGGAGCAGGGTTGAGCCCATCACTGTCCGTGCTGCTCCCTGTGCTGAGGAGGGAGGTGGTGCTCTCCCAGCTGGGGTTCTCCTGATGATCCAGCTGGAGTTCTCCTGGTAATCCAGCTGGAGTTCTCCTGACCTCCCAGGTGGAGTTTTCCTAATGATCCAGTTGGAGTTCTCCCGATGATCCAGCTGGAGTCTCCTGATGATCCAGCTGGAGTTTTCCTGACACCCAGCTGGAATTCTCCTGGCCACCCAGCTGAGTTTTCCCATTGATCCAGCTGGAATTCTCCTGCCCACCCAGCTGAGTTTTTCCTGCCCACCCAGCTGAGTTTTCCCGATGATCCAGCTGGAGTTTTCCTGATGATCCAGCTGGAATTCTCCTGCCCACCCAGCTGAGTTTTCCCGTTGATCCAGCTGGAGTTTTCCTGCCCACCCAGCTGGAGCAGAGGGATTCCAAGCTGTTCCTGCAAACAGCAGCTGGTCTCTGACAAGCTCCTGACATCAGGCAGGCACAAGATTAAATAATTCTTTCCCTGCCAGATCTTTAATCATCTTTGGAAGCTCTGAGTGCTCCTTTGCAGTCTGAGCTGGGTCTCCTGCCCACCTGTGTGTCCTGGATGGATTTTGGGGAATCTAACAGAGCTGTTCCTTGGCTTTCCCATCCCATCCATTCAGGGAATTATAAAATCCTCTTCACAGAATTCACAGAATTCACAGAATTCTAGAATCCCACAGTGGTTTGGATTTGGATGGAGATTAAAGCCCATCTCATTCCACCCAAGGCTTGGGACACCTTCCAGCAGCCCAGGTTGCTGCTTCTCCTTTGCCAAGTGCTGGATCCATATGGAAATTGCTTTCTTTGCTGGGAAGGTTTGTGTTTGACACCTGTCCCTAACTCTCCTCTTGGATCTGAAGGCAGAAATGGCTGCTTCTGAAAGAATTTTCAGGGATAGGAAATGAGCTTCATTTGCATCGCAAAAATCCCGGTGTTTTACTGGGAAAAACCTGCATGCACACCCCAAATACACTCAATTCAAAATTTGAGACAAGTTATTTTCCCAGCAGAGGGAAGATTGGAGGAATGGGACCCTTCCTCTTGCAGAAATTCCCACCAGGAACCTGCATTTTAATTCCCTTTTCTCCAACAGGGAACACAAAATCTGGAATGTCCACGACAAAATCATGGCCTGGTAAGGATTTGAAGGATGTATTGGTCCCTTCTGTGCTTTTAAATCAGGGAATCATGGAATGGCCTGGGTTGGAAGGGACCTTAAAGATCATGGAGCTCCAGATCCCTGGGACTTGAAGGTTTTGCTGCTTCAAACATCAATCCCAGATTAAAAAATAAGAAAAGAAAGGGGAATTTAACTGTAGCTGCAAGTGACATGGAAAAGGGAAAATGACACATTTGATTCATTTTCTTACATAAAAGAGCTGCAGTCCTGAATGCTCTTCAAAATGAATCTGCAGGATCTTAATTTGTACTTCAGAAGCTGCACATGGCTCCTGTAATTGCTTGGTTCAAACTGAAAAAGCCTTTCCTGGTGAGTGTGAGGCCACGGCCAAAAATCCCATTTCTAAATCCCATTTCTCTGTAAAAAGCCCAGATTCCCTGGGAATTGGCTCAGGATTGTCTGTGGCACAGGAACATTTCTGGAGAAGCAGCAACATTTTCCCTGGGAAGGAAACAGGAGCTGTGCTGGGTCACTCCTGTGGCTGCTCTTGGGATGCTCCCAAGTGCAATTCCAAAGGTTTTTCCTCCTCCCCATGCCCAGGGTCAGGTGGATCCCTTTGGATCTGCCAGGCACTGAGCCAGGAGTGGAGGAGCCCCCTCAGAGCAGAGCTGCAGGTGAAGATCATCCCTTGAAAGCCATTTTTGCCCCAGCACAGATCCCGGTGTGACCCTGTTGCCCACTTTCCCCCTGCTCCTGGTTCCTTTCCCAGCTCTCCTGGGAGGGGCAGTGGGCACAGATTCCCTGCTCCAGGCATTCTCACATGGAACACAGCCCCTTCCAGCCCTCCCCGGGGTGACACCTGTGTCCCCTGCAGGGACAGTTCTGGAACGAGTGGCAGCTTCTTGTGGCTCCAGCAGAAACGTCCTTGCCTTCCAAAACACCCAGGCACTGCACATTCCCATCTCCAGCTCAGCCAGGCATGAGCCAAGGAGATTCTGTTCCTGAGGCTGCAAACACAGCAATCCCTCAAACTGGGAAAGGTTTAGCTGTGGGAAACAACCTGACCTGAAGGCGAGGGGAAAATAATGATGGAAAAGAACCCAAAGCTCCCAGCTCTGCCCAGCTCCCAGTTTCCCCTGCCCGAGGGAGCGGCTGGAGCTGTAACCCGAGCCAGAGGCAGCAGATGGAGCATTCAGGATATGCAGATTTTGGCTTTCTGTGGGAGCACGGAGAGGTGAGGAGCAGCATCGAATGTCCCTTCCATCAGGGTGGAAATGCCACTTGCAGGAATTATTGATGGAGCTGTGGGGCAGGACCTGGATCTGCAGCATCCTCAGGAGCACTGGGATTGCAGAAACAGGACAGGAAGGAAGCAACCCCTTGGTTCTACACTCATCACACCCCAGATCTTCTCTTTTTGCTGCAGCAGCACAGATTTGCTGTGTTTCCTGCAGGGTTTTTGCAGAGGAGATCCGTTGGTTTTCCTGAGGAGCACCAGCTGCTCTGGCCATCAGGAAATCATGGGATGGCAGTGATAGGGGATGGGCTGGGCTCCCAAAGGAGGGGAAAGCTGGGAATCTGCCATTGAGGAGAGACCTCCTGCACATCTCCTAATTCCTGAATTCTCCATGTTCCCAGGAAAGCCCTCCCTGGTCCCTCAGCTGATCATTCCCATGGTTAAGCTCCCCCTGTTTGTATGGAATTACTGGGAAAGGTCTGGGCAGGCCAAAATCAACATCAGCTTTTTATTCCTGGAGAAAGATGACCTTCAAACACAACCAAATAATTTTTCTGGACACTTCCAAGAAAGGATCACTCCATTCTCCAGAAAAATGGGCTCTCCTGTCCCTTCCCGACAGCAGAAGTGCATCCTAAATCCAGCATCCATCACAGCTTTAGCTGGAATGCCACAGGAGCCTGCAGGTTTATCTCCAACCACAGTGACAAGTCTTGGTTCCTAATATAAAACAAGTTTTAATTCCTCACCCCACACAAGATTTTGGAAACCAGAACATCAAATCTGTGTCACATCCAGCACCAAAGAGCCCCACAAGAGCCAGGTCAGCAGCCCAAACTGGGTTTAAATTCACCCTTGCTTTGGTTTTTAATTTTGGTTTTGCTCTTTGGTTTTGTCTCTCTGAAGTTTGACAGAAATATATTCTTTGGAATACACAATAAATTCATCCTCCTTCACTCCTCAAAATAGTTCTCTGAAAAGGCAGGTGTAGAAAAATATTTATGAACTATGCAATAAAACAAAAAAAAAATAGCTTTGGCTTGCAAATCGGTGTGGGTTTGTTTTTCTGCTTCTCCCAGAAAATGCAAACCTGATTTACTCCCACCTGAGGCTTCCTGACAGGGTTGTAGAGGCAAAGTGACTTCTCCATACAGACACGTTGGATCTCCCAAAATCTAAAATGCAGGGTCCTTGGATCCAATTCCTGTCTTTTCTCCCATGGAATCTTAGGAAAGAGCTTGGGAAGAGACGTCAGTGTAAAACTCACCATTTGGAATCTTGTGTTCAACAATAAAATGTGGATACTTTGCTTTAAATACATCATTTTATCCAATTAATGGAGACACAGGAATTTGGATTCTCTTCCTCTTCCTGCAGCACCCTGAGCCTTTCACTCCTTGATCCATTCCTTGCAACCACATCCAGGCTGACTCGATGTCACACATCATCCCCAGAGAAATGGCAAATTCCAGCTTTCCTCCCTCAGAAATATCCCAGGCCCTGGATCAGCTCTCTCACCCTTGGGGGCTCCAGGTGAGGCCTAAAACCAGAACAAGCTGGACAGAGCAAGAGAGGGAAAACAGAGGAATGCATCAACACCTGGGAAAACCTCAGGAATATGGAATTTTGGGTGATTCTGTCACTTTTTCTCCGTGGCCTCCTGCCCTTTGGCTGCAGCCATCCGGAACTGCGGAACATAGGGAACGGCGCCTTTAGGCTTGAGGCCGCTCTGGATAAACTCCGTGACAGCGTTTGGGACGTGCTGGAGAAGCTCCTGCTCCATGAGCAGACCCATGCTGTGGGGCTGGCCCGTGCCCCCGGGGGTGTCTGTCAGGCTGTCCCTGTGCCCTGTGTCCATGGCTGCTATCCCCAGGTAGCACAGGCTGCGCTCGGCCTCCTCCAGAGGCTCCGAGAACCCCTCTGAGGACAGCAGGGACAGGGCCCTCTGCACCAGCACTGCCCCCCTGCCCACGTCCCAGGCACCCCTGCAGAAGGCCCCCAGCACTATGGGGTGCTGCCCGAGGAAGCAGCTCCCCAGGCAGCTCCCTGGGCAGGATTTTGGCCGGCACGGCCCGCTGGAGGGACAGCTGCTGATGACTGTGGCGTATCTGAGGTCACCCCGAGCCAGGGCTTCTCCATCCTGGCAGCTCCTGCAGAAACTGCTGCTCTGGAAGGGGCTGCTGGAGCAGGCAGAGTCACATTCCGAGTCCTGGGGGGAGTCAATTCCTAAAAAATCCCCTGGCTCCTCTTTTCCCAGGGTTTTGGTGATGCTGATGTCCTCCAGCACCATCTCTGCCTCCAGGAGAAGGGGCTCACACGACATTGGCTCGGGGTGCTTGGCAAAGAGATGCTCCAGAGTCTCAGGCTGGAAGAAAAGAGGGATTTTAGTGCTCGTTTATTATGGAACGGCTTTATTTCCCTTTCCAGGTTTTATGGGTCACAGCATCCAACACCAAAGGTGGTTCCCAGCAGCCTGGAATTTTGCCACATTGAGTTCACACATTGTTTTTTAAAAATTTATAGCTGAAAATCCTCTATGACAAAATTTCCTTGACTGATTTACCATTGATACATCAGCTGAAGGAACTTTCCCTGCTAGGATTGGATTATCCAGGTCAAATTCAGCCTTTCCATGGGATTTTTGGAGCATTCCCACCTGAGTAGCAGCTGCATGTTTGAACTGAGTGAAACTCCTCTGTTTGGGAGAAATGCAGGATTTACTACTCCTAATAAATGCAGATGTAAATTATCCACCAGGATGAACTGACAGCAGCAAGAAAGCTCCAAAGGAAAATTCCCTTGTATTTCCTAATGAATTCAGGACAAAACAGATAAATCCAGGTTTTGGTGGGTTAACAAATCATGTTTTACAGCAGGGAAGCTGCCAAAATAATGAGGAAAATGTCAAAATAGTCAGAGTAGTGGGAAATCAGAGCAAGGAGTGAAACTCCTGGGCTCTACTCAGTTCAGACTCACTGTTGGTGACACCTGGGCCCTGAATTTGGGATTTTCCCACACAAATCCATCACCTTCCCACATCAAAATGAACAGGGAGCTTTTCAACAATGAAAATAACAATTTTTTTCCTCATGCATGTGGTTTATCCCTTCAGGAGATGTTTGTGTCCCTTCCCCTCTCCATGGACACCACAGCAAACACAGATTAAACCCCTCCCAGCCAAGGCCAGGGCTGTTTTGGCAGAGGCCACCATCTGTCACCTACTAAAAAATCAGTTTATTATTTAACAGTTCATCATTAAAAGCAGGTATCTCATGTCCAATGTATAATCCAGAGGCCTGGGGAAGGGGAACCTCTGGATGGAGCCAGAGGGGGGAACGGGGCTGGATTTCCACTGGAGACAGAGATGGAACAACAGCCCCAAGTGGAGGGAGCAGCAGCAGCCCCAGGGAAATACAAACCTGCTGGAAATTAACTCCTTGTGCCCACGAGCAGTTCTTGGGGTTGGGAACATCCTCCCAGAGCAGCTTCTTCATCCTGAAATGTCAGGGAAATGCTGGAGTTGGTGCTGTTTGCACTGTGCAGGGAAGGAATCTCTGCCATTTCATTTATCCCCAGCACTGTGGCCATGAAATAACCATTGGAGAGATGAGAAATGGCCCAAATTTAACCCAAACCACAAAGAAGGGACATTCCAGGTGCCAGTTTGGGAAAATGTAAAGGGTGCAGCCTGTGCTGAATGACCACAAGCCACGGGGCCTGAAGGGCTCCAGGAGAGCTGGTGAGGGACTGGGGACAAGGGATGGAGGGACAGGACACAGGGAATGGCTGGAAGCTGGAAAAGGGGGATCTAGATGGATATTGGGAAGGAATTCCTGGCTGGGAGGGTGGGCAGGGGCTGGGATGGAATTCCCAGAGCAGCTGTGGCTGCCCCTGCATCCCTGGAAGTCTCCCAGGTTGGACACTGGGGCTGGGAGCAGCCTGGACAGTGGGAGGTGGCCCTGGGGTGGCCCTGGGTGGGATTTAAGGTCCCTCCCAGCCCAAACCAGTCTGGGATTCTGTGACACCAGCTCAGCAGAGTGCCACCAGTTCAGCTGCAGCAGCTGGATTTTGGATAACAGGAACAAGAGCTGGATTTTGGATAACAGGAACAAGCAGCAGGATTTTGGATAACAGGAACAAGAGCTGGATTTTGGATAACAGGAACAAGCAGCTGGATTTTGCATAACAGGAACAAGAGCTGGATTTTGGATGACAGGAACAAGGAGCTGGATTTTGGATAACAGGAAGAAGAGCTGGATTTTGGATAACAGGAACAAGAGCTGGATTTTGGATAACAGGAACAAGCAGCTGGATTTTGGATGACAGGAAGAAGAGCTGGATTTTGGATACCAGGAACAAGCAGCTGGATTTTGGATAACAGGAACAAGAGCTGGATTTTGGATAACAGGAAGAAGAGCTGGATTTTGGATAACAGGAACAAGGAGCTGGATTTTGGATAACAGGAACAAGCAGTTGGATTTTGGATGACAGGAACAAGAGCTGGATTTTGGATGACAGGAACAAGGAGCTGGATTTTGGATAACAGGAACAAGAGCTGGATTTTGGATAACAGGAACAAGGAGCTGGATTTTGGATAACAGGAACAAGCAGCTGGATTTTGGATAACAGGAACAAGGTACCTTTGGTGTGAAAGCAGCAACACTCCCAGCAGCAGAACTGAGGTGGAGAAAACAATGGGCAGAACCACGTGGAGGCTGCCAGAATTCCCAGTTTCAAATCCCCCTGGAAATAAAGGAGTTCAGCTATTAATGCAGCAAAGTGATTTGTCTGGGAGCAAATGGTTGGCAACAGGGAAATAACAAACAGTAGAAACAACAGCTTAGATGGGGAAATAACCTTGAGCAACAGTTTTATTGCACATGGACAAACCTTTCCCTTGGGAATAAACAGACAAAAAGGAATTATTTAAATAGGAGTTTAATCCTTCACTCAGCTCAGCCCACAGAGGGTTTTCAAATTAAAGCTGTTCACTGTTTGTAGGTACACTACAGTGACTTTATTACTAGTTAGGGTTTTTTTTTCAGAAAAGACAGAGATTTTACACTTAAAGTTCACTTTTACTTCATAAAAAACAGGGGAAAGCCCCTGACAGTCACCTTTGGCAAACTGATCCGTGGCTCTGGCTTTGCCAACCCCTCCAGCAAACACAGGGTAGAGGCTGAACTGGTACTTCTCAATCAGGATAAAGTGATCTGCAAAGAGAAATCAGCCTTTGGAACCCACTGCCATCCAGCTTTTAAACAACTCCCTCCACAGAGGCTCTGGGCACAGATCAGAGCTCAGATCAGCCCAGAGAGGGCAATAATGGATCCATCTTTTACAGATCCCTACTTCAAAATCCCAAGATTCAAGCTATTAATCCAGCATTATTCTGTCATGGAATGAACACCTTATGGAGCTCCTGGGATAATTTCCAGGAGTAAAGTCAAAATGCAAAGGAAATGCAGATATTCATTTGAATAATTAGCTGGTGTGTTCAGTATTCCAGAACTAATTTTATTGTAGTGCCACAAAATGAACTCACTCCAGAGCTTAAACTGATTATTAATGCAACAGGCAATCCTCTAATGAGCATCACAATTTGGTTTATTGGTCAATAAAAGTGATTAGAAACACAGAAGGGAAAAAAAGGGCTCAGAGCTCAGAAATTCCACATTTTTCAGTTCCACACCAATTAACAGCACAAATTATATTTTCAAGCACACACTCACCATAAATGAAATATTTCCTGAGGTTTGGAGGAACTCGCAGCCATTTCACCTGCTCCTCTTTGTTCAGGTTCCTCCACTCAATCACAAAGGATTTTATCCCAGGGATTTGGGGGGAGAGGCTCCAAACCACAACCACACAGGTGCTGTTCACCAGGTAAGCACTCAGGGACTGCACAGCATCCACTGGGGAAACAGGGAAAGCACCTGGGATCCACATCCCATGAACTGCTGAAGTGTCACCACGTTCTCACTTTAATTGTCTTTTGTACAATAAAGCCACATCAGCAGAGAGGTTTTTTCTTCAAGCCACCAAAAATTTGGGTTACACTAAAGCAGCCCCAAGCACAAACAGATCAAGTTTATCATAGACATCAAATATCCCAATTCTCACCTGCAATTCCTTAATTATCCTTAACCAAAAATTAAAAACTCCTGAAATCTCAGGAATAAATTAACAGAGTGCAGCCAAATCCAGGGATTTCTGCTCAGGAGGTGGAGCAGGAATTGCTGCTCAGGAAGTCTGAGGGCTTTGTACCCTGGCAGCCCAAAACACGACCACATCTCATTTTGGAGACAACAAAACATTCCCAGCAGGAACACTGGGTGTTCCCAAAACAAAGGGGATGAAAGATCAGTTCTCCAGCATGATTTTCTTTTTCTTTGATTAATTACTTTATATTTAATTAGTGAAGTGTGACAACTTTTTTCCCACCCTAAAAATCACAGGATTTTCATGAAGGAAATCTGAGTTTTCTAACAGCTCAGTTGGTGCTGAATGTATCCCCATAAAACATTCCTTATTCCAATAGAGGGAATGTTATCCCAAAGAAAGCTTTGCCCATGAACATCACCAGGTTTCCTGGCATTTCCCACATCCCATTCTCCTTGCTGCTCTTACCTGTGCTCATTTGCTGGGACAGAGTTAAATTGGAATTAATTGCAGAGATTCCAAGTGAATTCATGGCCAAGATGGTGACAGTGTGGGTTGGCTCCATCCACGGGAAAGTCCAGCTGGTGCCATGATCCACAAATTCCTCCCAGGGGGGGCTCCCTGGGCTCTGGTGCCTTATGATGTACCTGCTCACGCTGCACAAGGAGTCATTCTGTGTCAGGGGCTGCAGCAATTAATTCATGGGCATTAATTCCTGAATTCCGTCCTGATTCCCGGAGCAAAGGTGTTTGGGCAGCTCCAATTTTAAGCAAGCGGGATCCAATAATAAAATAGAAATAATAATAAAACAGGGCCCAGAATGGTCCTGGCTCCTGTTTTTTATCCAAGGGCTGGAGTTCTTTTAAAGGCATCATTTCCCTCTCTGAGAACTGACTCTCATCCCTCTCTTCCCAGCAAAGGGAAGTGAAGGACAAGGAGAGCCAAACTTTCAGATTCCCACAGCAATTCCCTGTTTTGCACATTTTTCAGGGTTCAAACCCCAGAGCAGCACATGAGCAAACAGGAATGGGCACTGAGGAATTTTTTTCTGTCCTGCATTAGCATTTTAAGGCAAAGAAGGCAAAACCATCTCCCATTTTATCCCAGATTTCCCAGCAGGATTCACCTCTTGCCTCTAGGATGAGCCAAGCAATTGTCAGGAGCCCAGAAAAAGGCAAATCCCAATTCCCACGAGCCTCATGTGCCTGTGAGACTCCACTCCTGGCAATCCCACCTGGTTTTAGGATCACAAGGAAAGCCCCAAACTCAGCTGCTCCCACCTTCCACAGGAGCGTAACATTCCTCCGCTTCCTGGCCGGATCCTCAGAAACGATCCTCCAGAACTCCGGGCCTTGCAAGGGAGCTGCAAAAACACCAGTTTGGGAGGGACAGTCACAGCTGAGCGTGGCACGTGCCAGCCCTGGGGATGTCCCTGGAGCACAGACCTCTGATGTCCTGCACGAGGCTCTGGGCTGCTCTGCTCCAGTCGCTCCAGTAGCCGGATCCCTGCAGCTCCCGGCAGCGCACCTGCACCTCGTGCTGCACACAGGGCTGCTGCACCGGCACCACCGCCCAGCTGCCGGCAGGCTCGGGCACTTGGTACAGCTGGGAGAGGGAAAACAGCCACAGTGAGGGCTGAGGGGTGTTTGGGCAGCTCTGTGATAGTGTTCACTGAGCACAAAGGGGTGTTTGGGCAGCTCTGTGATAGTGTTCGCTGGGGCCCGAGGATGAGGGAAGGGATGAGGATCTGACTCCATGGTTCAGAAGGCTGATTTATTATTTTATCATATATATTACATTAAAACTATACTAAAAGAATAGAAGAAAGGATTTCATCAGAAGGCTGGCTAAGAATAGAATAAGAAAGAATGATAACAAAGGCTTGTGGCTCAGCTCTCTGTCCGAGCCAGCTGACTGTGATTGGCCATTAATTAGAAACAGCCCCATGAGCCCAATCCCAGATGCACCTGTTGCATTCCACAGCAGCAGATAATCAATGTTTACATTTTGTTCCTGAGGCCTCACAGCTTCTCAGGAGGAACAATCCTAAGGAAAGGATTTTTCATAAAAGATGTCTGCGACACAGCTCTAGGAGTCAAAATTCCTGAAAATGAACCCCGTGAGGAAGTGGGATTGTGAGGAAAATTCCTTTGTGGACACTGCAACTGCTTTTGCATTTTGTGATTTTCCCCCATGGATAAATTCCATAAAAGCCATCTCCACACTTCAGCAGTGCCATGACCCCTGCTCCAGGCCAGATGGAACATACCTGCCATGGAACCTCCTCCCTGCCCCCTGGCTTCCAGCGGATCTGGAATGTCAGGTCCCTGCTGGCAAACACAGGCTGGGCCCAGCTCACGTTCAGCAGCCCCGTGTTCCTGGTCACTTCTGCTCCCACGTTGGAAGGGGGCAGAGGCTTCACTGGGAAATGGAAAAATTAAATAATTACTGCAAAGTCTGCACTGGCACTGCCCAGTAAATCCAACCATGGATGGCTTCTCCTTGTCCTGAGGGTGGTGGGTAACACAAGGCCTCTGCTGTTCCAGGGAAAGCAGGACTGGAAACACGGAACCCATGGGAATGTTTCCAGGTATTTCATTTCCATTTAAAGCACAACAGATTCTTTTGTATTTCTTCTGTAGAGGGAATAACAGGCAGAAGTGGATGTTTCATTTAAAATCTGGTATGGAAATAACATGTAAACCAATTTTTCTTTAAGGTAATATCAAACCCTCGTGTTTTTATTGAAAACCTGTGGGAAAATTCTTTCCCTACACCATTTAAAAATTCAGGGGCACAAGGGAAGGATCTTGACCTACCCACATCTGCTGGGATGACACAGGTTGGGGAGGATTGCAGGGTTCCCAGGGCGTGTTTGAACTCTATCCACAGGGTATATCCAGATAACAGGAAAATGGGCTGGAATGTGCACTCGTAGGAATGGTTCCCCTGCAAAAGGCACTCCTTCACCTCTGAGTCTGGAGATGGGCTTGGAAAGTCAGAGCAATAAATTTGGCTCCTTAAAAGAGGGAAAAAAAACACGTTCAGTTGATGCACTGCAAGTGTAAATCTGGAGGGAATTAAAGGAATGGAGGCACTGCAAACTCCTGGGATTTTGAGGATTATTTGGATCTTGAACCTGAGTCTGCACTGAAAGGATAAAAACATTTCAGAGTCACTCCTCAAAGCTTTGGCTCTGCAAAAAGCAGGACAAACAACAAAAGCAGCAGGTACAACAAGAGAAGGCAGCTCCAAATCCTCATCAATTGTGGGATTTGAGGGATTGGCAATGAACACAGCAAGGCAAATCTGCCAAGAACTGACTCCAGTCAGGAATGACTTCCAAAATCCCAACTGGCAACCAGGGGGAAGCTGCCACAGACACCCAGTGAGGTCTCCAGGAGATGCAAATCCCACCAAAACATCAACTCTGGAATAAAAACCCCATGTCCAGTCATCACACCTGGCAACAGAAGAGAGGAGCCTTGGCTTCTGGACAAAATGGAACTGGATAAATTCCTGGAGTGGGAACTGTTCAGCTTTTTCCTCAGACTTGAGACAAGAGGGGCTGGAGGGGGTGTGAGTTACTCAGAGGAACCACCAGAGTTACACTGGGTGGAAGTTCCCCCTTTGTGCCCCCAGGATTAGAGCAGTGCCTGGTGCCCTGGAACTGGGGTTGGAGCATTCCCTGCTCCCACAGGATCATCCCTCTGGAGCTGTTTCTCCTGGCAGCACTGCCTGCAGGGAGAGATGTAGGAACAACCCAAGCTAAACAAAACCCCACAGGCAGAGCATCACACACAGCACAGCAGTGCTGCACTCCAGCTCCTAAAGGGAACAGCAGCAGCAATTTTATTGCATTTTCCTCTTTCAGGTCTCACTCTGAACAAATAACCACAAAAACCAGAACAAAAAGAAGGATCAGCAGCATCTGGGAAGGATTTGCAGGCAGTGGTAATGTCACTGTTTGATCTTGCAGGAGCATGAACAAATCTCCACATTATCACCTCCTACTAGAAAATGACATTTTTAGCTAAACCTGAGCAGTGAGGAAGTGGGAATAAAAGGCACCACGAGCAGCATGGGGTTTATTCCCAGCTCCCTGCCCAGCAGTGCACTCACTAGATCCATATTTGTCAAGGCAGAGTAAACAAAAGCTACCCCAGCACTCAGCCAGGCATTAATCCTGCCCCAAAAGCCTCCACTTGCACTTTCCAGCATTCCAGTTATTCCTTCAGTCCACAAACCCTGGGAAATATTCACCTGGGCACCAGGATCATCCAGGACTCCACCAGAGAAGACAGGCTGCCTTTCCAAAGGATTAGGCAGGGCTGATGGAAGCTGTTGGCCAAAATTCCTGCATCTCCAGCCCAGCAAAGCAGTAAAACTATGGATTTTTTGCCTCAGGAAGAGCTGTCTGTCTGTCTGTCTGAGTGGAAACCCTCAAGTTCAACACATCAGGGATGGAATGGGATGAGCTTTGAGGTCCCTCCCAACCCAAACCAGTCTGGGATTCTGGAATTCTGGGAATTGCTGCCTTCACAAAGCAACATTCCCTTCACCAGCTAAGGTTTGGTTCTTCAAACAAGACTTTTACCAGCTTGGAATGAGTTGGTTTCATCCTCTGTTTTTACTTGTGTGTACATAGAAAAAAATATAAAAAAAAATTTTTAGGAGAATCAAAGACTGAGTGGAGACCTCAGGAGGTCTCAAGTCCCATGTCAGACTCAGAGCAGAGTTAAATTCAGATCAGATGGAGCTGTCAGGACCTGAGAGGCTCCAAGGACAGGGATTCTACAGCTCCCCCAGGCCAGACATCCCCACTGGGAATGGGCTTTTCCCTTATTTCCTTACAGCTTGTAGATAGGAGCAACTGGAATCATTTTTTAACTGATCCAAGAAATCTTCTTGAAGAGAACTGGCTCCCAAACAGGTTGAAAAATGCTGAAAAACCCTATAAATAAAATCTGCTCCATACTCAGCTATCTCTGGTTCCCTTCCTGCACACAGAATAAAGAATCTGTTAATTCTATAATTACATTCTGCAGAATTCTTTGACACTAAAATATTTTGAGCAATGCTTTCCAAACATAAAAAGAGAATTAAACTCCATCCATACCTGTGATATCTTAACTGCAGACTCCCCAGGAGCAGGGTGGTTGGGTTTGCAGACCACCTGCAAGTCATTTTAGTCTGGTAGCCATCAGTCTCACAGGAGATATTAAAATCCATGTCTAATTAAAAGACATAAAAGCTTAATCAATAACATACAATGGTTGCTACAAAACAAAACTGTGAGGAATTTTTGATGTAATTTGAGATGGGAGTTTTGAACTGGTTTTGATGATGTGGTTTATTTTTTATCTTCCACATAAGTAAGAAAAGTGAGTTCAGCTCACATCTTCACAGCATAGTTTTAAAAGTCTCAAAACTCTTAGTTACAAGACTTTTAAAAGAGTTATTGACTAATAAAACACTACCAACAAAAATATTTCTGGTTTTGACTTAATCTTTAAATATTTTGTCTTATAGAGTCATGTAAGCCCTCTTAGTCAATCATGTTATAACACACAAACTTACAGTGCTGCACTCTAAATTTCTTGTTTACCTTTATAACTACTTTTATTTTTTCCATATCTTAAACTCTAAAACTCTAAACTTTCCTTTACTTAGCATGTCTTTAAACTATAAATCCATATCTTCGCTTTCAACACTTACTTACATTTCCAAAGCCTTAAATCAAATCTTGTGTTTAATTCTAAGCTTTAACCTTTTCACATTTGTGACTGCTTTTATTTTTTCTGTATCTTAAACTCTAAAACTCTAAACTTTCCTTTATTAAACGTGTCTTTAAACTATAAATCCACATCCTCACTTCTAACACTTAAGTTTAGAAGCTTTTTCCAAAGCCTCAGATCAAACCTTGTGTTTAATTCTGAGCTTTAACTTATAAACCTGAAGTTCTGAGAATTCCCTACATTTCAAATTCCAACACAAAATGAAACAAAAAACAAACAAAATACAAACAAACAAACAAAACAAAAAATAAAAAACCTAAAAAACCAAAAAAACCCCAAAAAACAAAAAACAAACAAACAAAAAATTCAACAAACAAACAAACTGTCAACATGATATTTTCTGAAAAACAAACAAACAAAAAAATTTCAACAAACAAACAAACTGTCACCATGATATTTTCTGAAAAATCCCTTGTACCAGGATTTCTTCTCCTGGGAAGATGAGAAGCCTCAGCTTCTCCATGTTTTGCTGCTCTGGAATGTGGTCTGGAGATTGTTTCTCCAAACATGTGAATTGTTTTTGCTTCATGACCAATCAGCTGTGTTGGACTCTGAGGAGTCAGTAATGAGTTTTTATTATTCATTCTTGTTAAACCTCCTGTCTGCATCCTTCTCTTTCTTTAGTACAGTTTCAGTATAGGAGAATGGAGTGGAGTGGAGTGGAGTGGAGTGGAGTGGAGTGGAGTGGAATGGAATGGAATGGAATGGAATGGAATGGAATGGAATAGAATGGAATAGAATAGAATAGAATAGAATAGAATAGAATAGAATAGAATAGAATAGAATAGAATAGAATAGAATAGAATAGAATAGAAGGAGTGGAGTGGAGTGGAGTGGAATGGAGTGGAATGGAATGGAATGAAATGGAATGGAATGGAATGGAATGGAATGGAATGGAATGGAATGGAATAGAATAGAATAGAATAGAATAGAATAGAATAGAATAGAATAGAATAGAATAGAATAGAATAGAATAGAATAGAATAGAATAGAATAGAATAGAATAATAAATCAGCCTTCTGAGAACATGGAGTCAGATTCTCATCTCTCACCTCGTCCTGGGGACTCTCACAAACACCGCAACAAAGAAACAAAAAACCACAAAAACAAAAAACACAAACAAACAAACAAAACCCCAAAAACCCCTAAAAACCAACCTAACCAAACCCCCAAGGGCAATAAAGGATTTGAAATGGGAACAGTCCATCCTCGCTCTGACAATGGCCAAGAGCAGCACGGAACGTCCCCCCGAGCCTCACCTACGACGTAGAGCTCGGCGTAGGCGCGGTGGCAGTGGCGGCTGCGGTGGCAGCAGTAGAGCGCGCTGTACAGGAAGCTGCCCCGCGGCTCGGTGGCTCTCAGCGCGGGCAGGGTCACTCGGCTGACGCGGCCGCTCAGCAGCGAGGTGCGGCTGGCCGGCAGCGGCTCGGCCAGGTTCAGCCACCACACCAGCTCCCGCGCCGGCACGGGCTCCGAGCCGTTCCGGAACGTGCACAGGAAGGACACGCTGGAGCCAGCGCGGGCCAGGGCCCTGGCGGGGAAATACAGCACCTGGGCTGCGGGAAAGAAAGGGGAAATGCACTCAGCAGGGTTGGAACTGAACCACAAAGTGTAATAATAATAACAATAATAACAATAATAACAATAACAATAATAAAGAATAAGTATAAGTATAAGGTATATTACATACCATATAATAATATAATATAATATAATATAATATAATATAATATAATATAATATAATATAATATAATATAATATAATATAATATAATATAATATAATATAATATAATATAATATAATATAATATAATATAATATAATATAATATAATATAATATAATATAATATAATATAATATAACATTATATTATATTATATTATATTATATTATATTATATTATATTATATTATATTATATTATATTATACTATATTATATTATATGATATTATACTATATTATATATTGTTATACTATCTATTGTGTATTATGTTTTATGTTGTTGTTATTATTATTATTATTATTGACAATATTATTATTATTATGACAATATTATTATATCTATTATGTGTAATAGTATATAATAATATGAAATAATAATAAGATGTTATATTATATAATAATATATACTATTATGATATTATTAAATATTATAATATTGATATTATATTATAATTATCATAAACGAGAAGAAGAAGAAGAAGAAGAAGTATAAGTATAAGAATAAGTATAAGGTATATTACATACCATATAATATAATAATTTTATATCGTATTATATATTATTATACTATCTATTGTGTATTATGTTTCATGTTATTATTATTATTATTGTTATTGTTATTATTATTATTGACAATATTATATTATATATTATGTGTAATAGTATATAATGATATCATATAATAATATGTTATATTATATAATAATATATACTATCATGATATTATTAAATATACTACTACTACTACTACTACACTAATAATAATAATAATATAATAATAATAATAATAATAATAATAATAATAATAATAATAATAATAATAATAATAATAATAATAATAATAATTTTGTTGTTGCAGATGCAGAAATGAGCCTTGGACTGCCTCCCTCTATACCTAAAGTTCCTAAAGTTTCTAAACTCTGGTTTAAATAATCTTTAATATCCTCAGGTTACACAAAAGGAAAAAGGTGGGGCATCCATTGAACTTGAAAATGGAACTAAAAAAACATAAAAGCATTTGTCAATTGAAAAATAATAATAATAATCATCATCATCACCATTATCCAGTTGTATTTCTAACTTTCCTACTTCTTAATTGCTATTAACAGAAGCAGAAATGAGCCTTGGACTGTCTCCCTCCACACCTGAAGTTTCCAAACTCTGATTTAAATAATCTTTAATATCCCCAGGCACATCTGAATGAAAAGAGCATAAAATCCTTGGAGGGTGCAGTGCAAGCAGCACAAGGGGAACAAAATAAAATGAATCCATTTTTCCAGGAGTTGCTGTTCCTCCTCCTCCTGAAGTCAGCAGGAGATTCAAGTCCCAAAAACTGGTTTTACACTGCAATTAGCAGCAAATTGTAGCAGTGCTCCAATGCAGGCTCAAATACACTGAATTTTCCAAGGATTGAAAGAAGTTTAAACTCAGCCCCCATCAGTGAGGGATTCAGGGAAGATACAGGTGGAGCTGGAATGGAGCTGTTTGCAAAGAACACCCCAAAACCAGCATTAAGTACTTTAAAGGTCAGGTTTGCTTCTCCCACTGAGGAACCAGGCAGGGATTTTTAGGATTTCCCCTAAATTTCCCTTTCTCTGGCAGTAAAGCAGATTTAGGATCTGCTGTTTCAGGTTTTATAGGAAAAAAGCCTTTTTTCCCAAGGTTTAGTTCTTTCTTTGGTGCAGGTGCCTATATAAAGAGTTCAGAGAATTCCTGTGGCAGCACAGACCAAAACATTCCCAGGGAATTCTGAGCAGAGCATGGAAAAATACAACAAAATAAGCAGAAAGTCAGTTTTGCACAGGGCTCAGCATTACAAACCAGGCTGGACTGTATAAAAAGCACATCTGATTTTGCTCTGGGCCTTCAGCTACAAAAGCAAAACCAGAAGTGAGAGAAAGCACCAGGAGAAAAATCCTGAATTGAGGGGAGGTTCGGGGCTGCCAGCTGGAGCTGGAGATGGAAAAGCTCTGAGGAAAAGAGCTTAGTGTGGGTGTGGGCAGGGAGTGCCAGCCCCACAGGTGTGCTCTCCAGAATCCCAGCCTGGCACAGCTGAGCCTCAGGCAGGAAAGGCTCCCACAGGACCTCTCATCCCAACTCAATTTCCAACACGAAACCCACAAACCAGCTGGAAAATCAGCTTTGTCCCCAAGGCTGCAGGTGCCCTACCTCCCAAACTGAGGTTGTAGGGTGAGCTCCAGTCACTCCAGAAGCCTGGAGCATGGAGATTCCTGCTCCTCACTTGCACTGAGGATGGAGAGTCCAGCAGGGCGTTGTCCATGGCCATGGAGCTCTCCAGGGCAACCTGAAGCATCTGCTGGATTGTCCAAACATATTATTGTTGTCAAAAGAAACAGGAAAAGAGACAGAAGGAACATAAATAAATTTTACGCAGTCAGAATTCCCTGAATTCTCTTTCATGCCTTCTCTTTCAACTCAGTTTTTAAGAAGGATGGGAGTGCTGAGCAAATAAATTTGTTACTTAAGAGACATGAGATAACATCCTTATACTCTAGACAAGGATTTTCTATATTTTTAGGTAGCAAGCTGGGTTAAAAAAAATCTTTCTTCTTTAAATTTACTGTCAATTTGAGACTGCTGGAAGTTGTATAACTCTCTGGAAAATGAGTTGTTTCATTATGGGTTGCTAATTAACAGCTGCTTGTTATTCCAGAGCCACTTGCATGGTAGGAAGAGAAAAAAACCTATTTATAATAAAACTTAAAAATATTAAACACAGATGAGTTACAGAACATATAGAATGCTGAAAGAAAATGGATTTAGACTTCACAAAATCCAGGATTTCACCCAAGGAGAAAAATGGGAGTTTGTTTGTGAGAGCCAGCAGGAGATGGGGCTTCTCTCAGTGGGGACAGGTGTAAAATCCAGCTTTTCCAGGGAGAAGCAGTGAGCTAAGCCCAGCTTCTCCAGGAAACAGCAGCCAGCTAAGCCCAGCTTCTCCAGAAAAAAGCAGCGAGCTAAGCTCAGCTTTTCCAGGAAAAAGCAGCGAGCTAAGCTCAGCTTTTCCAGGAAACAGCAGTGAGTTAAGCCCAGCTTCTCCAGGAAAAAGCAACCAGCTAAACCCAGGTTTTCCAGGGAAAAGCAGCCTGCTAAACCCAGCTTCTCCAGGAAACAGCGGCCAGCTAAGCCCAGCTTTTCCAGAAAAAAGCAGCCAGCTAAGCCCAGCTCCACCAGAAGAGCCCCCCTCCCAACCCAAGGCCCAGGAGAGCGGTGGCAAAGCCGGGATTCGGGAATGCCGGGATTCAGGAATGTTGGGATTTGGGAATGCCAGGATTCGGGAATGCTGGGATTCAGGAATGCTGGGATTCGGGAATGTCGGGATTCAGGAATGCTGGGATTTGGGAATGCTGGGATTTGGGAATGCCGGGATTCAGGAATGCTGGGATTTGGGAATGCTGGGATTCAGGAATGCCGGGATTCAGGAATGCCGGGATTCGGGAATGTCGGGATTCGGGAATGCCGGGATTCAGGAATGCCGGGATTCGGGAATGCTGAGATTCAGGAATGCCGGGATTCGGGAATGCCGGGATTCGGGAATGCTGAGATTCAGAAATGCTGGGATTTGGGAATGCCGGGATTTGGGAATGCCGGGGTTCAGGAATGCCGGGATTCAGGAATGCCGGGGTTCAGGAATGCCGGGATTTGGGAATGCCGGGATTCAGGAATGCCGGGATTCAGGAATGCCGGGATTTGGGAATGCCGGGATTTGGGAATGCCGGGGTTCAGGAATGCCGGGATTCAGGAATGCCGGGATTCAGGAATGCCGGGGTTCGGGAATGCCGGGATTCGGGAATGCCGGGATTTGGGAATGCTGGGATTCGGGAATGCCCAGCCCCGGAGGAGGGCACAGTGCCTCTCACCTGGCTGTCCCCGCGGTGGCCCGGGGGAGCAGAGACCCTCACTTGGTGCTGCAGAGGGAAGGGCAGCGGGGCAGGGCTGGACCAGCAGAGCTTCACCTGGCCCCTCTCTGCCAGCTCCAGGCGCAGCTTCACGGGGGCCTCAGGCTTCACTGCACACAAATCCACCCACAGGTTAGCCCCAGCCTCACCCAGGGTGCTGGGTTTTACTGAGTCACAACTCAGACTTAAACTCAGTTCTTTTAAACTCAGTTTCCAAGAGCTGCTCTACTGCATGGCTTGTGTAACATCCCTGGAAAAGTCATCCTGGTGGCTGTTGCAGTCATCAAGAAATGCTGTTTGACCTCCCATTTCCCTTAAACCCGCAGGAATTCCTTCCCTCTGGCCACAACTTTTCCCAGTAGCCAAGCCCTGGCTTACCTGCCTTGTTGGGAAGAGGGAATGAGGAGGAGAGGGATGGGAATGCTGAGAAAATCAATTTGTTCCTTATAGTGTACACTGGGATCTCCTAAACATTCCCATCCTTCCACAGGGATGGTGGCTGGGAAAGGAGGTGTCCAGGAGAGTGAAAATGGAGAGTTTGGATATTCCCATGGGGATGAAGGGAGCTCTGGGTGGGAAATGCCCAGGATTCCATTCCTTGGACAATGCCAAGGAGCCAAGGCCCTGCTTCTCCCTGCTACTCAGACCTTGGCTGGCCCAGTCCTCATTCCCAGCCAAGTTTTGCCCATGGAAGAGTAAAACCCCACAGAAGCTGAAGGGAAAACATTCCCAAAATTCCTGGGCAGTGGGCAAATGTTCCCCTCAAATCCCACCTGCTCTGGGGTGCAGCTCTCCAAGGGTCCCATTTAACTGCATTACTGGAATGTCACTCAGTTATAGCACATATCTCTAATTATTTTCAGTATAAATCCATCAACCAAGTCAGATTTTATTTAGTTATTTATAACAAAATTCTCTTATTATTTTCAGTATAGATCTACCACACCAAGTCAGATTTTATTTAATTTCTACTTCTGGACCATCTCAAAGCAATTAACTTCAGGAAGGCCAGCAGGGAGTGATTGGGGAGGAAGCAAATAAAAGTCAGTGGCTTTGCCATCACATTTCCCTGAATCAGATCCCACAGATAATGATGGTTCTGATGCCACCTGCTCCCCTATCAGCAAATAAAATCCACGTGGCACAAGCACTCAAGAGTTTTACATTCAAAATAGTTTTAATTGAGCTAAATCTTGGCAGAACATATATTAATATTGTGCATTTTAAAAACATGCTTCACTAAGCAGAGCTAACTCATTGTGTCATTTTTAAATACTGGCAGACTCCAGCCTGAATTTTTAAATTTTTCCTGCAGCATCATTTTAAACCAGCAGGATGAAAAATGCCACCTCTCATCTTCCAAACCAACCCACCCAGAGATTTTAACTGGTTCTGTCTGCAGAGCACATCAGTTAGGAGGAACTTCATAAAGTTCCTAAGTTTTTAAGTTAATAAGATGTTCATAAAACTTTAATTTTTTTCCCCTGCAGCTGACAGCTCCTGCCTTTATGAAATCTGCCCAAATCTGCAATAACTGGGCACATTGGATAGCAACACATCCCAAATTCATCATGTCAGGAGAGTTTGAGCTTGATCAAACACACAGCAATGTTTTCCAGCTTGGGGTTGCATGGGTGAGGAAAAAAACATCAGGATCAGAGAGCTGCTTGGGAAAATGGGTGGGATTTCTTGCTAAGCAACTGTGGGAACAGCTTTTTGAATTTAATTGAAGCCCTCAGCAACAAGCTCCACCACTGGGCCAGTCTTGTGCACAGAGAGGTTCTGATTGGAAAGGAAAAAATGAGAAACAACCAATATTTGAGTGCTTGGGCTGTGCTCAGTGTGGTTTGCACTGGAGCCCAGACAGGGATTAGGGAGCTTTCCCTGCCCTGTCTGTGCCCCTTTGCCAGCAGAGCCATCCTGCTGCTGTTGTGGAGCATGGACAGATGACTCTTCTACTAATTAAAGTTGAAAAGAGGGTACATTTATTAGAGTGCTGAAAAGAGCACATTTAGGTACATAAAGGTACATTTATTACAGCACTGGACAGCTGGGGAGTAACCTCCCAAAGACACGTGTAAAAAGTCACAAACTCCTACTCTCCATTTATCCAAAAAGGTTTTCCATGTTCAGATGGTTTCCAGGACACCAGTTACATAATCATTAACTCACTTTGTATTTTAATTAGCTGGATGTCCATTAGGGCTGTGCAATTGTCCTCTTTGATTGGCTTGGTGGGCTCTGAGATGGGTCAGAAGAGCCCACCATGGGGGGTGGGCTCTGAAATGGGTCAGAACACAAAGAAATGGGTTCTGAACAGTAAGTGCTGACTCTTCCTTTGAAGAGGAAGTAAAACCTCTTCCTCATGGTGAACTCTCCACCCATGCCAAGCTGGCAGGGCTCCTTGGCCTGCTGGTCCCAGTCCAAACCTCCTCTCATTCTTAGTTGTATTTATGGCTCCTGCACTCTTTCAACACTTCATTCCCCACCTGTCATTCCCAACCTTGTCCCAGTTATCCCACCTGGTACCAATCAATTTCCTTGTTAAGCTCTAATCACATTGCATGACCTTTGCTAACACACTTCTAACCCAGCCCTTGATCCACGGAAGCTCTCAACTCAAACCCATCATTTTCCCTCTCCCAGCTGCGTTCCCAGCTCAGCCCCCTGGCTCAGTGCTCCATGGCCAGGGGCTCAGCCGTGCTCACCGATGTCCCAGGGCTGCAGGGCCATCAGGGGTGACCCCAGGGCTGTGTCCCCTGCCACCATCTCCAGCCACAGCAGGTAGGTGTGGTTGAGGCTCGGGGTGCCCAGCAGGCACTGGCAGCTGGCCTGGTCCCTGCAGTCACACGGAGCCACCCTCAATGTGCCCTGCAGAGAGCTCGTGGATGCAGCCCCCAGGGACAGCTCCGACCTGCAGGGGGGAAACAAAACCATTTGCTGTATCTCAATAGGCGTGCCCACCTGCATTTGGTTTATTGATCAAAGAATTAAAATAATTAATGAAAAAAAAAACAAACTTTGCTGCTTCTCCCTTTTTAAATGGCTTTCAAGTAATGAACACAATTCCATTACAGAATTCCTAGATTTTCTTTAGGCACACAGTGCTGTTTTACCTTCCCATGGCAGCTCCCTGCCATCCCAAAAGAGATGAATTCTTAATTCCCATATGTGAGGCACTGAAATAATACCAAAACAAGTTAATGCTCCTTCTATTTCCTGCTGCAATCGAGCATTATAGGGAATATTATAATCATGGGATGGTTTGGGTTGGGAGGGACCTTAAATCCCATCCCAGCCCCTGCCATGGACAGGGACCTTTTCCACTGTCCCAGGCTGCTCCAAACCCATCCTTGGGCACTTCCAGGGATCCAGGATCCAGCCACAACTTCTCTGGAAAATCCATTCCAGGGCCTCCCCACCCTCCCAGGGAACAATTCCTTCCCAATATCCCATCCCAATATCCCATCTGAATCTTCAGAAGCAGCAGTTCCCAAAGCATTCCTCATTCTCATCTCTGCTCTTCAGGCTCTTCCAGAACCCCACATTTATGGAATTCTGCAGGTATCCAGTGACTAAAGCCTTCCCAAGGTTGGGAATTTAATAGTGCAAATAATTTGAGGCCAAATTTCTCCCAGCAGCAAAGCCAAGACAAACCCTGACAGCTCAATCACCTCGGATTCTTTCCTGCTTTTCACGTTTCATCCTTACCCAACAAGAAAATAAAAAGCTCCTGTTTGGAATTGTTCTGAAATGATTTTGGAATTATTTCTGTCAGTACGGGTTTTGTTTTACTAATTCAGAGAAAGAAATGGAAATTCATGGAATAGGAGCCTTTCAGTACATTTTTCCAATGGTTTTATAGCTGGCATGAGTCACTGGAACACTTGGATTCAGGCAGGGCAGAGATCTCTGCATTGGAGGAGAGGGAAGGACGAGATCTGCTGCTTTATTTTTTGGGTTTAGTCCATTTGTTATCTGCTCCATTTATCTGAGAGCAGAGCACAGGGAACTGGCCATGATTCACCAGTTCCATTTCCATATCCTGCCCTGCTTAGAGAGGAACAGATCAAAAAACTGAGGGGAATTATGGAGGATGGGAAGAGCTGAGGCTGGGACTGCAGGGAGCCACTCCTGGATCATCCCAGCCCCACTCCCCTCATCCCTCACTGATCTTTCTGCATCCTGGGATCCTCTGAGGCTGGAAAACCACGGAATTTGGGCAGCCCTGCCCTCCCAGCTCCTCGGCAGGAACAGCCCCAGGCAGGTCCATGTCAAGGTATGCTTCACATTCATTAATGCTCCAGACAGTCCACCCTGACATTCCTACAATAATTCTCACCAGGACTCGCAGGAATTATGCTGATGGTATCTGGCAGACACGGAGCTCTGAAATTACTTGGAATAATTTGGTTTTTCTCCATGTGGCTCCGCTGTTTTCTCCTGAATTTCCTTTCAAAAACTTTGCAGAATTTGCTTTGAAGCTTCTCTGCCTTCTCCTGTTGCTCTCAGGTTTTATTGGTCTCCAAAAGCTACAACCAATCCATATTGAAGAAAACATATTTCTTTCTTCAAACCACGTCTTTGATCTGATCTATCTGGAAAGTGGTTACCACCACACCAGCCCCTCATCATTCCTAATAATTATTTCAATTTTTAACCATGCAAATGGACTTGTTTGCACCAAAAAAAAGCAGTGTAAAGGGAGAAAAATGCTAAAACCTCCTCTCCTGACTTATTAACCCTCACAAGCTGAGGAGAGGTCAGCTCCTCCACCCAAATCCTGTCACAGAGAGTTCTTTTAGCCAACACCTTGGAAAAGAAACATGCAGGAAGTCCTAAATGTTTTATATTTATATTCAACCCCCTTCAGAAGGTGATGCTTCTCCTGCTAAATTCATCTGTGGCCCCGTGGGGAACTTGGAGACTTTCAATAAGATGCTGCAAAATGTCCTGGCTGAATTTCAATCCTGTTCTTGCAATTGAGAAGAAAAAGTAAAACTCCTTTCAGGGAAAATCACCTGAATTTTCAGGAAAGGTCCATCCCAAGCAGGTGGCTGTGAAATGGCATCACCATTGTAACTCTGCTGTCACATTGTTCCCATATCCTTTCCAAGCACTGCCTTGACTGGGAAAGGATGGAGCAAAGCTGTCTGAGGCTTCCAGGATTTTCTCCATAAATATTTCCCAATGTTTTTGATCAATGGTAGCTCTAGAAAAATCCTTATTTGAAGAAGCTGCCCCATGAAACTGCAGCAGATCTGAGGGCTGCTGAGCTCATCAATCTCTAACGAGAGGTTGGTTTTCTCTGGCTGGAGAGGCTCAATGCACAACTGATTGAATGATTTATCCTTAAAAAACATGGGAATTTGGGCCCAGAGCTGGAGGAGAGCCTCCCAGGTACTTCAAATAAGTCCAAATATGAATGCAGCCTCAGGAGCTCAAAGGGCAAATGATAATCAGTGCTCAAAATGAAACCAAGGGGATCCCTGAGGCTAAAGACTCCAGCTCATGGAATTAACCCTGGCCTTTACAGCATTCCTGGCATCAGACAGCTGGAAAGATGTTTGGTAGACAATTAACCCATTAGTCTAATGAGGCTTTGGAATAACCTTTTCTTTTTCTATTCTTTTGGAATAACCTTTCCAAAGCCCCATCCTCTCCCTCACTTGAGCCTCTCACAGGGCACTGCCATGGCCAGAACAGAACATTCCCATTCCTGCTATTTCCAAGCAGGAAAAGTGTGGATGTGGTAAAAAAGAGGAGACTTGTCTAATGCTGGGGAAAAAAAAGAGAAAGGAAAAAAAAAAAAGAAAAAGCTGTGAGAAACCCAAGCTTTTCTGTTGTAGATTCTCCTGTATCATTATTTTTGTGCAGTGCCCTGCATGTGAGAATCCTGGCTGGATCTCCAGACTCCCAGGGAGAAACACATGCCAGGAATGCATATTTTTAAAACTGGGAATGTTTTCAAGGTATTCTGGCTCAGGAATAAAATGCTAAGGTATCAGAGAGCCAACAGGGAAAGCTGTCACCTTCCCAAAGGCTGAAATGCTTGTGCTTGCTGCTCCCCCAGAATACAGGGACCCTAAAAGGAAAATATTAATATGGAATGTGGGGAGGGGAGTGAGTTCTCCAAGGTTTTGCTTTGCTTCTCATCTTTGCAGCAAACAGAGACCCTGCTGAGCCCACAGGGCCTGCTCTGCTAAACTGCATGGAGCTCACTGAATTCCCTTCCTGACACAAGGAGCCTCCTCAGCCCAGCTGGGGCTCCGGGCTGCTGGCATCCCAAAACAATTCAATATAGAGATTTCTGCTCTGGGATCACTGGCAAAGCTTCTCCTGCGCAGCTGAGCCTGGATGGAGCAGAGCAAAGGCAGAGCTGCTTCCCCCACCAACACCCATGGAATGGTATTGCAGCACTCACAGTCATGAGGAGCACTGCAAAGGGGAACCCACCTCACCAAAATGGGATTTAATATTGTGTCAGCTCAACAACCATATTTATTCCTAAATAATGCAATTGGGTTCTGCTCTGACTACAGGGGTGATTTGTGCCAAATGAAATCTGGCTGTTCAGGAAGTCCTCTATAAATTCAGCTAATTCAACTACTTCAGTTTATCCTGTTTCATCGGGAAATGAAGTCTCTGCGTGTCTCTTCAAACCTATCAATAACCCAGAAAAACCAGGGTGGTTTCATGGTATCAAACAGAACTTTTTGTAACCAACGTGCACCAGAGCTGCCCATCCCACAGGCAGGAGGATTCCATCTCTCAGCATTCCAGGGAATATTCACCACAGTGCCCATGAGATGAGAGCAGCATCTGCCACTGGATCACATGTAAAGTACCACAGTTACTTCAAGAGAGACAATATTATAGTAAAAAAAATAATAAAGCAGAATCAAGACTTTAAAATTAAGAAATGCAGACAACAAAGATACCTTAAGAAGTCAATGCTGATTTCATTGACAGATTTTAAGAAACATGGGAAGGACAGAGAAGGGGGATTTTCCATTCCAACCATTTTTCATTCAAATAACCACAAACTTTCCATCTTATCCAGGATTACTTTTAGACAGGACAAGGTAAAACCTGCAGAGCTAAAGCTCCCACCATGCTGGCAGCTGGAATGTTGATGTTTTAGGAAATGCTTTCAGTTTTCCAGAGGGATTTAACAGTAAATCCTGTACTTACCCCCAGTATAAAAGATTCACCTTCAGGTCAGCTCTCAGGTCCAGCTTCAAAAGCTGCAGGTTACAAACCAACAGGTCCAGCCTGCCCCTAATCCAACATTCCATGTTCCAGCTCCAGTCTGGACAAAAGAAAGGGATCACACATTTCTGAGCTGCATTAAAACAAAATAAAATACCTGGATGGAAGTCACTCACAAAGAGAGGACAAGGAACAGATATTCCTGAAAGCGAGGCTGCACCACAGATGGGAAATAATTTATGAATAATTTGATTTGGGCACCTCAAACACTTCCAAGGCTCACAATCCACGTGGTTCTGCACTGTCATGAGTAAAGAAGGAATATTTTTTTACCTGGATTCAGGGACAAGGCTGCAGGGTGAATGAAAATGCAGCTGATGGTGGTTGCTGTGTCCTGGGAAGTGGCACAGCCCCAGCTGGGGATTTGTGGAATGAAATTCTGCCCACTGAGGTCAAGGAGATTCCTGGCAGCAGGATGCCAGCTCTGTGTTCCTCAGAGACAGCAGGAGAAAAAAATCCTTGGGAAAAAAATCCTAATCCATGTACAGACATTTACTGCACATTTATTATTGAAAGCCTCATAATTCATGTAGAAGTGATGCCATTTACTCTCCATCTCCCCTGCCTGCTTATGGAGTTTAAAGCCCACATCCACCAAAAATATTTAAAATATTCCTCTCAGTGTCTAAACTGCTTTGAAGATCTGGGTTTATGTCCTTTTATGCAGTGCTCCATATTTTATTCACAATTCCCCTAGAAAGAAAGCCAACTTTTTTTTTCCCTTTTGAAACTGTGCTGTACAATTCCACTACATTCTGAGGAAGGATTTTATCCCCCTGAGGAAGGATTTTACTTGTCTGAGGAAAAATTTTACCCACTGAGGAAGGATTTTACCACACTGAGAGGGATTTTGCCACACTGAGGATGGATTTTACCAGCCTGAGTAAGGATTTTGCCACCACACTGTGTTGCCTGCCCAGGACAAAAGTGAATCCCCATTAATCCAACCCACCCTCTCCTCCCAAACAACAAAAAACCCTAAATATTTTTGGAATAATTAACTCCTTATGCCCTGGAGTGCTAAACCCACCTATTTTCTGAGGAGCAGAGAGATTTATTTCTGAAGGAATAAACTTCCTTGCCTGCATGCTTGCTCTGTACAATGAACAATCAAAGTTGCTGGCACTCCAAAGGCAACACAGAAAATTTTCTTCATTCATGAAATGCTTGATTTTGGGTGCTCCAAGCTCTCTCCTCAAACCAGACCAGCTCCCAGCTGAGAAAGGGCTCAAAAAGGTCTCATTCAGCAGCACACAGGGCAGTGTGAAATTCCTGGCAGGAACTGGATGGACCATGCAATGGGCAGCTGCCATCTGAAGGAAGTCTGCAGATATAAAGGGGAAAGTATTGAAAACAAAAGGAAAAGTTCATCTTTTTGAACAAGTAAAAGGGAGTGGTTGATGTGATACAGAAATAGGTAACAATCAGGTTATTTACGGGGGTTGCTCCCTCAGGTAAAGACAAAATTAATAAAAATATCCCTTCTAGGTAAAGACAAAATCACTAAAAACATCCTCTCTGAATGGTGTCACAGATTCCAGATTTTACCCCACCCTCACTGCACCTGAACTTCTGTTTTCTCAATCTCTTGAAAAAGGCAAGGCCAAGATTTCAGGTGAAACAATTTATCTCTGGGATAAATTGGATTTTATCAACCAAAACTGCAGTGAATCCTAAGCTGGGTGTGAGTCTCATCCCCCCATGCAGTGCTGGAACAAATCCCCCCCCAGCTCTTTTAAAACAGCTCCATTTCAATACAAATATAATCCTGTTGTAAATATGAAACACAGTCCCACTGTAACTGTGAAATAAAAAAGGACAACATTACTGTGGGTGCAACTGCACAACCCCAGGGCACTATCTGGGAAGTGAGAGGCTGGAAAATGATAATTTTTTTTTTCCCATAAGACTTAAAATAAAACCACTCTGAGCACATTTGTGGATGTCATAGCTTGAATTGTGCTCACAATGGCTGAGAGAGGGATGAGCAGGGAAAACTCTGTAAAACACTCTGAATTTAAAGATTAAAGCTCTGCTTACAGCAAGGAACAGGGGCAGGGGTGCACTTTGTGTTCTGCTCAGGAAGGGCAGAAATTTGAAGCAGTTCATTAAATAGAAATTAATTGATGCTCTATGCCCTGCCACAGCCAAAATAAGAAATACCAGAATATCTCTGGCACCGTTTGATTAATAGAAGTTCAGAATTCTCTAGCACAGAGCACGAGTTAAATAATACTAAAATATTAAACGAGAGCTCCAAAAAAGGCTGTTAAAACCAGGAGATGCAGAGTGTTATTCTGCAGAGGGTTTTGCTTATCCCTCCACACAGATTTTGTGCTGCCAGGCTCCTGCAGGGCTCTGCTGCTCCCTGCTCTCCCACTAAACAGAGTTTGTGCCTCTGTAAATCCCAGCTTCATTAGCCTCCAGCAGGAGGAGTGCAGCAAACAAACTCTCAGGCCATAATCCATGATTACAAAAGGACAAAGAGGTGGCACAGAGCAGCAGCGCTGTCCCCAGCTCATCCCTTTTTCTGAGGAACGTCCCCCTCGTGTGTCACAGATCACCTCAAGGGATTCATTAGATCTTCTAAAGTCACAAATGTGCTCAGCCCCTTTCTCCAGAAACAGAAAGAATGAGGTTAAAATGACCCAGAGCAGCAGGGCCATCAGATGGTGACAAACTGCCCTGAAATGCCAGGAAATCTCCCTGGAGGATCCAGGTTTTCCAGTTAAAGCTCCTCAATATGTTCAGATCACAAAAGGTACTTAAAAGAATTTCAGCAATGCAGTATTTGAGAATGAGTGGATAAAAGTACATAGAGAGCAAGAAAAAAGGTGTTTATGTATATAAAAGGTACCTAAATGTAATGATTCATTCATCTTTTTGATTCATATTTTGTAAAAATAACATAATTTTTTGAAATAACTCCACTGGATTACAGGGTCTGCTTTCTCCCTAAGCACCACCATTAAAACCCTTTAAATAGTCCTTATTTTAATAAAAAAAAATTAACAAGGAAGGCAAATACCAGCTGTCCTTGCAGAGCAGATGCCAATATTGTCAGAGGCATTTCCCAGTCTATTAATGCAGCATTTGGAGTGAGCTGAGCTCCCTTTGGCAGCCCTGTGGTAACCAAGGGGGCAGGAATGGCAGCAGAGGAGCTCTCCTTGCACTTCAGGGCAACAAAACAAACTCCCCAGAATCTTTTATCTCATCAAATCTGTTAGGGCATTTATTTGGATGTGTCCTGACTCCACATGTATTTTTTAACAACGTTCCCTGATCTGAAAAGTCACCCCAAACTGGGGTTTGGCTTATTTTTTAGTGGCTTACCCATCAGCACAAACATGGTTGGGATGATTTGCCAACACATCTTGTTTTGTAGAGCTGACCTGAAAAACACACAGAAAATTAATGGAGGGTTTATAATTCTCAGTCTATTATTTAATTTCGGCGCATTTCAGTTCATTTGGTGCTCACTCCTTTGTAAGCAGAATCATGGAAAACCACAATGGTTTGGAAAGGAACTTAAAAATCATCTCATTCCAACACTCTGGGACGGGGAGAGACACTCCTCTCTGCACCAGGAAAGGAAGAACAGGCCAGAAAGGGAGGAAAAATCAGAATTTTCCAAGTGCAGCAGACACAGAAGCACTCACCCACTCCAACAGTGAAGACTTCACTAAACCTTACAGCAAAATTTCATTATTGTTCCTTCACTTCAGATACTTTGTTCTTTTGTATTTTCATCCAATAGTTACATAAATTCTGCTCAAATCAAAATATATTTTTATAGTTAGAGCTCCACAGAGGAGAGTTTGGCTGCTCTTGCAGTCAGGAGTGAAGTGCTGAGTAAAACCCACAGCTCAAGGCAGGCAGCAAATGCCAGGGTGAGAAATTCCAGTTAGGGAATCCCTCCAAAGGGCTCCATTCCTGGAATATTTCTGAGGACAGCTTCCTTGAGAGCATCCCTGGAGCCAAGGGAGGCAGTGCCAAGGTTATGTAATGCACTTTGGGGCTGCATGTCCTGGAAAATAGATTTATTCCTGCATTCCACATCTACCTGCAGCACAGGCAGCTGCCCGGGGATGTCACAATTGCCAGTCCCTGTCTCCTGCCCGCTCTCCCTCACATGCAGTGGAGCTGAACTTCCCCAGCACTGTGCTCTGCAGGATCAGCCATCCCCATCCACTTCCCTGCCATCCACTGGGCTTTCTCAGCTCCATTTTCAGCTATTAAAGAGGGAATCTCAGACTTTCCCACTTTCAGGGGGCAAGCTGGCTCTCAGCACAGCTGCTAGGTGCCCATCTCACCTGCTCCTTTTCCATTAGTTTATTTCTAAAGAGTTTATTTATAGAGAGCCATGAGGGCCAGGGGAATTATGGAGCCATCAGGTCGTTTCACAAAGATACAGAAATTCAGTAATTTCCAAATAACTGAAATTAGTTGGATTTTCTCTGATTTCAGAAACAAAAAGTACCTTTTTAAAAAGAGTTTATTTGACACAAATGTACATTATTCACACTATTAATGAGAAACAGCCCATCTTCCTCTTTTGCATGTGCAACAAAAATCCCTGTCCATCCTTCAAGCACTTCCCAGCAGGAAACTGGCAGAGATCACTTCCAGGACAACTGGACATCCATTTCCAAAATTTACAAAGTTATCCATAGGCCCTGGATGTTAAGAGTTTCCCCCATGAAATAGCCATTTACACTGAGAAGAAAATAAACACAGAGCCCCAGAATATCATACAGAAGGAAAATCATGATTTCTATGTAGTTTAATGAAGATAAAGGTTTTTTTTAATTTCCTGATGGAAGGGGAAAAAAATTAAGGGGTAATTTGTCCCTGGAAAGGGTGGTCAGGATGGGAAGGGGCTGCCCAGGGAGGTTTGGAGTCCCCATCCCTGGAGGCATCCAAGGAACTCAGGGCTGGGGACAAGGCTGGGCTTGATGGTCTTGGAGGGCTTTTCCAGCCTTAATGACTTTGGGATTCTGACATGAAAATGGCCAGACAGAGCAATCAGAGATTCTGATGTCAGCACTGATTTCATACTTGGAGCAGAAGGCAAAGGCACTTTTCAGCCCAGCCTGGGACCTCCTGTCACATGGACCTACGCTGGCTTTACAGAGGTGTTTTCCCAACAACATTCCTGACCAAAGCCAGGGCTCAACAGGACCAAAAAGCCCTGAAAGCTGCATGGCCACAGAACAGCCCCTTCTCTGTTCAAAGTTCAGCCTTCCTCGTGTGAACTTTCGGCAAAAAAGATAAATCCTAAATCCCAGGGCAGGATAAATGCGCTGCTGGAACAGACAGGATTCCTCAAAATCTTTTCCAGTGAGAACAGTGAACTTGCCAGAATTCCTTACTCCACTGTAAGAAAGAGTACAAGTTTTACAGGAACATTTACAGGGAACAGGAAGTTAAATAAAGAGAATTATTACAACTTTTAAGCTCTGTCCTGGAGAGGATAAATGAACACAGCCAGGACAAATTGGTTTATTTGAGGCTGGGGAAGTGTCCATACAAAGGGAAGGAATTTGGGTCCTTTTGAACAAATATATCTTAAATTATTCTGGAACCACTGACTTTGCTACTGCTTGGTACAATAAATTTTCTGATTTCTTATGTAAATACTATATTCCTCTCCATATCAACCACAGAACAGCTCAGCACCAAGAGTTGGGATTAAAACTAAAACACAACAGATATGACAGGCAAGGAGGACAGCAATGAAATAAGATCATTTTTATTTACAGGACAGGTGAAAAATCCTAGAATTCTCTGACTTATCAGCATGGGAAACAGGTTCAGCACAACCTGAAATGAGCAGGACCCACAAACACCTGCACTGGGCATGGAAATCCATACAAACCATCCCTGATTTTTGCAAGCACTGTACTACAGCTGGTTTTAAATATTAAACACCTCTAGAAAGCATAATTTTTTTTTTAACAATGTCTGTGCACAGCATCTTGTGACCTGCTGTTTAAGGTGCCAAGGGCTTTCCAGTCCTGTCGGTCTGAGCATGGAATTCCATTTGCCATTGAGTACACTAAAAACCATTCTTTAAAAAGAGTTCTGAGAAAGTGGTGCACACAGAATAGAAATGAGTAGGACCCACACTGAATAACTTTGCTAACATTAAAGCTTTAATAAAGTCAGCCCAGGCTGGGCAGAAGCACAGCTACAAACCCAGCTCTAAACCTGCTGGTGGAGCCTCTCCCCCAAGAGGAGAGCAGCAAAACGTCCCGAACTCTTCAGAGTTTCTCCAGACCGTGGAATTTCTCTTGTTTGCAGTGAAACCGCTCCTCATTCATGCTGTGCATCTGTCCTTCCTTACGAGCAGAGCTCCTGGGATTCCTTGGCACTTAAAGGTTATATCCCCTTATGGGCACGCTTGGAAGTTAATGGCTCTCAGTGTATTCATTATAAAATACATTTATAAATGCTGTACCACTCATTAACTTTCCGAAGTTCTCTTCTATCCCAGCTCCCGCAGCATCGGGGACTCACAGCCCGCATTCACCCAGATTTATTTTTGTTTTCTTTCTGACGCTGAATCTCAGGGAATAGACGGAGGGAAAGGGCTGAAACCGCCTGGATCTGCGAGCGGGGTGTGGAACAGGCTGCCGGCTGTGTTCAGGGGGATGGTTCAGGAAATTAGAGATAAAGAAAGGGATAAAAAGTAAATTCACCAACCTGCGTCTCCTTGCTCTCGGGGCTCCGACTGGCGGCTGAAGCGACGCTGCCACGGCGCTGCTCCGACGGCGAGCCCCGGACGGGCGCTTCCCTCAGCCCGGCTCCCTTCAGCCCGGCTCCCCTCAGCCTCCCCCGGCTCCCCTCAGCCCCGATCCCTCCGTTCCCAGCCCGGCCCTCCTCAGCTTTCCCCGGTTCCCCTCAGCCCCGACCCTTCCGCCGCCCCGCCCCGGCCCAGCGCCCCGCCCGCCCCGGCCCCTCGCTAAGGACAGCCGGGAAGGAGCTGGGAAGGGGCTGGAGCGCCGGGACCTTCACACAGGATAGCCAGGAAGGAGCAGGGAAGGGTTTAGAGCACCAGGACCCTCACACGGGATAGTGGGGAAGGGGCTGGGAAGGGTTTGGAGCACCGGCACCCTCACACGGGACGGGCGGGAAGGAGCAGCGAAGGGTGTGAAGCACTGGACCCTCACACGGGATAACCGGGAAGGCGCGGGGAAGGGTCTGGAGCCCCAGGAGAGGCTGAGGGAGCTGGAAGGGGCTGCAGAATCCCTGAGGGAGCTGGAAGGGGCTGCAGAATCCCTGAGGAGCTGGGCAGGGGCTGCAGAATCCCTGAGGGAGCTGGGCAGGGGCTGCAGAATCCCTGAGGAGCTGGGCAGGGGCTGCAGAATCCCTGAGGGAGCTGGGCAGGGGCTGCAGAATCCCTGAGGAGCTGGGCAGGGGCTGCAGAATCCCTGAGGAGCTGGGCAGGGGCTGCAGAATCCCTGAGGGAGCCGGGCAGGGGCTCAGCCTGGAGCAAAGGAGGCTCAGGGGCCCTTGTGGCTCTGCACAGCTCCTGACAGGAGGGCACAGTTGGATCAGAATCTCCTCTTTGGCACACAACCACCAATGATGAGCAGGAGCAGGAAGGATAACAAGGGAGCAGGAAATAAAATTCCTACAGACAGAGCAGGAGGGAGAACCTTGGAAGAGTTAAAGCCCATCTCATTCCACCCTTGCCACTTTCCATGATACCAGGTTGCCCAAGACTCATCCAACCTGGCCTAGTGCCTCTTAATGATGTTAATTAATTCAAATATCTCAAGACCTGGTTGTGCTGTAATGCACATATCCATTATTTGCTGGCTCTGATTTAAGAGCAGTTGATATAAATTACCTTTAACTCCACAAGTAATGGACTAAATCACATTTTTGACCCTTTTGCACTTCAGCGTGTGAGGAGTTGACAGATGTAAAGCAATACCACATATTTAACAGGAGCTTGCAATTAAAAAAACAACACCCAAAAATTATTTCAAGGAATTTCAAGCAAGGACTGAGCCCTGCTAGGAAGGATGGACCTTTAATTTTGCTTGTGCTCATCCTTTTGTAAAAGGCAGCAATAATTTAGAAACCAGTGAAGTAGAGGCTGGAAAGTCCCAGCCAGGCCCAGCTGAGGCTTTTATACAATGGTTTTTCTTCTCAGCAATATTATTTTAAAAGAAATGCAAACCCACTATCTCTGCTTCATGAGCTATAAAGACAAATATTTTTGTTTCCCTTTTGCAAGCTCTTCTCAAGTAACCAGACTGGAACTATCTTTTGGGTGGTGTAAACACTTCTCCCATGAGCAAACCCACTGATTGGCTTTAATTTATTTATTGACTTTCTGTAATTCACAACCCATTTCCTCAAAGCAGCATCAGCCAATTTCGCTCCTTATTAAAATAACCCTCTCTAAATTGATAAATTCTATTTTTAAAATATTTCCTGATTCTAGTATGGCAGTTTGGGAAATGTGACTCAATACAACTCATGTCTGAGGTTAGGAAGCCACTGAAGCTTTCACATCCCAGACTTTCACAGCATCAGCAAAAGCTGTCAAAAGCTGCCACTAGAAAATCCTTTTATTTAGAATATCTTGAGACAAACATTTGACAGAGTTTTCTTTCACTTCCCCATGTGCCACTGCTGTTCTGCCAGCCAGGAAAAAAAAAAAACCCTACAAAGCCTCCACTAATGCAAATATATTCATTTTTAAGGTTTTTTTTCCCCCTGTAACACCTAAACCAAAACTTCCTTGAGCTTAATCCTCTTGAGGAAGACAGAAGAGAGGTAATTCCTCCTTTCTGAGGTCTCTGACGTGGGTTACGTTGTGCTTTCACCCTGATCATCCTTTGTGTAAACTTCAATTCCAGTTTATTGTGTCTCTCTTTACAGAGCAGCTTTCCTGGAGAGCTCTGGGGCTGAGCCCTGACAGGATTTGGGAACCAGGTGAGGTCAGGGAACAGGGACAGGACAAGGCTCAGGTTGGACCAGCAGGAATTTCCCTGTGGAAAGGAGATTTGTTTAGATAAATATTGGTTTTAGAGGTTGTGAGATTTAGAGGAGAAACTACTTGGTTATAGTTCAAGAGTAGTTATAAGTCTTTTTTGTTATAAGGTAATATATAATTTCTTTAAACTAATATATAGTTGTTATAGAAATTATTTTGGTTTCTTAATTTATTATTTTTATTTACTTTTATTGTAGTTTTGATATTTATATTTAATAAAATATTTTAATATTATTTTAATAAATATATTACTTCAATATTATTTTAATGAAATAAAAATATTACATATTATACATATATATTTTTGTATATAAATACATATATTTGTATATATGTTTTTATAATTTAAAATGTTTAATTATTAAATATTATTTATATATAGATATACATTTTATATATAAATACATATATTTGTACATACGTTTTTACAATTCTTTATGCTTTTAAAATTTAAATTTTTAAAGTTATTTTACATAACTATATTTTATATTATAATTTTTTATTGTTTTACTTATATAGTTTTTATTTATTTAAGGTATATTTTTATTTGTAACTATATAAATATAAGTTTATGATTTTTTTGTTGAATGGAGGTGGCACTCAGAGCTCTGGGCTGGGGACAAGGTGGGGATCAGGTCCTGCTGGCCTTGGAGGGCTTTTCCAACTTCAATGATTCTAGAATTCTACTACTTTATTATTATTATTATAAATTAATATTTTATTATTATTTGACATCTTGCTGCTCAAATGTTTTCATCCCCGTTGTGTTTCTCTTCATGTCTGAATTAGCTCAGCGAGTTGCCATTTTGTCAGTGCCATTTTGCCTCCAGGATTTTCAGTTTCTCTGTGCTTTATTCAGCAGGACGTGGAAATCCAGGATGTTCTCCAGCCTCAGCACAGCATCCCCTGTGCTCAGGGCCTCCTCTGTTTGTGGAACCAGAACAACTTCTGGAGAGGCTTTTATTATAAATATAAACAAGGAAATGTTGGTTTTTTTCTCTCAGCCTCCACGTTTCACCTCAGATTTTCTCTCTCAAAGCATTATAGAAATACCAAGGGGCCAGAAGCCTTTCAACGAGTTTCATGTTGAAAAACAACAAAATACCATAAAATACCAAGCCCCAAGTGGTTTTGCAAAGCACATGAGAAGATTTCAGTGACCTATGTGCATGTTTTGAATCCAAGTGTGAGCAAGAAACACAGAACTGTTCTCCAGCAGAACAAAACTTCAGCCTTGAGAGTTTATTTATTTAAAAAATGTGACATTAAAGCAATTCCTTCCACCAATTATGCTGGATACAGTCACAGAGCCTCTGTGTGGCAGATCATAATAATTCCCTGATCTCTTACAAATAAAAATCCCTGCTCAGCTCTCCTGAGTCAGTCTCCTGCCTGGTTCTCCATCCACATCCATTCTCTGAGGAGCAGCAGAGATGCCAGGCTGGGTTTGGGTTGGGAGGGACCTTAAATCCCATCCCATGGCAGGGACACCTCCCACTGTCCCAGGGTGTCAGCCTGGCCTGGGACACTGCAGGCATTGCCAGCTTCCCTGGGAATTCTATTCCAGGGCCTGCCCCCCTCACAGCCAGGAATTCCTTTGCCATATCCAGTCCAAACCCACTGTCCTTTTGTGAAAAATGCGTATTTCATGATTGGCTTAGTGCAAGCATTCAAATGAATATTATATGTGCTGTGCTAGAAAGTTATGCTGGATTAATTCTCTTAAGCAGTGTGTTAAATAGAGTCTTAGGTTATAATAAATGTTAAAATAGAAACTATGCTGTGTAGGATACTTTTTTAAGAGAGCAGCCACGGGACACTGAAATCTTTCAGAGAAGGAGAATTTATTGCTCCGTTATTGAGCTCTTCCCACCTCACTCAGCCCTGCAGAGCCGTCAGGACTCAGAGGAAGAAGCTGACACTGCCCAGCCAGAATCCTGTGTTTGAGTGGAATTTATGCATCATTTGTGAGGGGTATGAATATGCAACAGGTTGTTGCTTTTAAAGGTTAATCCTCTGTTAATGTGGGTTGGTTTTGGGCTTATTTTGCCCAGAAAAAGGTACCCGGACGTCTGTCACTCTTTAGTTCTATTGTCTCATATTGTCCTAATCCAAATTGTCCAAAGTATTATCATTCTAATTGTATTACTATTTTTAGAACCATTTTATTACTATTAACTTTAAAAATTTTTAAAAACAAGGGATTGGTGTTTTTCATACTTCCAAGGTGAAGCCATTCCCTCTTTTCCTGTCCCTCCATCCCTTCTTTAGGCAAAGAACACCAGGAGTTTGCACCACAGCAAGCACAGGGAAGTTTCCAAAATTAAAAATACCAGCACAGAACCCATAAAACCCGTGATATTCACAAGATATGACTCTTCATTTATGCAAATCTGTAATTACTTTATAATCAAAGCAGGGTTTGAGAGGCAGAACTGACACTGGGCCAGGAGGGGCAGAGCCACAGCAGCTGCTCATGGAGAGGGAAGAAGGAAAAAAGGGAGGAAAACCAAGTGGCACCCAACTCACCCAAGGGAAGTTCAGCTGAACCTGTGGAATGAACAGCTGATGAACAGATAATATTTCATAATATATTCTTTATTTTTCAATAGTTAAGCTCTGTTAGGAATAAGCTTTTGAGGGAGGCAGAAGGGAATGATCTACAGCAAATTTCCATCCCTTTTTAAGCCTCCACATGGCTGCACAAGAGGTCCCAGGTAATTAGTGCTGTCACCATTAGTGCAGCTTATTTCCCAAGAGCCATGGTGTCATTTGGAAAAAGAGGATCCCGAGTGCATTCAAGGGGGAAATTGCAGCAAAATATACAAGTTTGGCCAAAAAAAAAGTGGTCCTTGAAGCAGCAGGCTGTGCAGTTTGACTTTCATTTTGACAGGCTGGATGTGTTTGATATGTCTATTTAATGGGCTTTTAAATAAAACCACTGTTACTATAGTAACATTTACATCAGAGGTTGTGCTCATGCTGCCTCTGAGGTACAGAAAACCAATCTGCTCTGCTCACCTTTGTGCTTCACGCCGATATTTTACATGGCAAAGCTGTTTTTCTAATAAATAATTTCCTTTTTTCGGAGTATTTTCCTCCTCAGCTTGGAAATGAGGATGCATTTGAGCTGGTTGGCTTTGCAGTGACTAAGCCCTGTGAGTGGGAACAGCACTGCTGGTGCCAGGGAGAAGAAGGATTGCATGGAAAGGGAACTGCAGCCTGGGGAAATCCATGCTGCATCCCTGGAGGGGCCCAAGGCCAGGCTGGACTCTTGGAGCAACCTGGGGTAGTGGGAGGTGTCCCTGGCATGAGAATGGGATGGGCTTTAAGGGCCTTTCCAAGCCAAACCCTTCCAGGACTCTACACTTCCATCAAACGGGACAAATTTTGCTTTTCTTCTCCTCCATGAGGTTTCCCTGGTCCAACTCTGCTTTCACTGAACAGCACCAGAACATTTACACAGCAAAGCATGACCCTCTTCAGGTGAGGAAATGAAAGCACCCAGGGCTCCCAATTCCCCTAAAAAGACTTTTCAGTCACGCCTGTCCTTTACAGGAATTAGCAGCTGGAAAATAAAAAGGAAAAGGGAAGAGTGAAGGACACCTCTCAAACAGCTTGACTTGATTCTTCTTCTGTTTTTCCTTCTATTTTTCTTCCTGATGAGCACCATTTGAAATCAGCTTTCAGTGCACACGTGCATGGATGGGACTGTGGAAGAGCCCAAACACTGCTGGCCATGTAAAGCCAGCTTGGCTGATGCCACAGCCATGAAAAAGCAGGACTGACTTTGATTCCAAAGCATTGTTTGGTCTGTTATCCCCAGAGCCCCTGCCAGGGTGACACACTCAGCTCCATCTCAGCGAGGAGAAAGCAAACACCACCACTTTCTCCCTCAGGGGGTGGTGCTGGCATCTATTTCCAGCAGCACTTCAGAAAAGCTGGCACCAATCTGGGTTCTCAAGTGGGAGCTCACACAGAGACCAGGAATTCACAGCACAGAGCTGGCACACAGAGAAATGCTGCAGAAAAGGGGAAGGTATTTTGAATAAATGCCTTCATTAAAAAAAAAAATAAATCGAGGCTTTTTATCAATTTAAGCATTTCTAAATCTGTCAAAAATTCAGTTTGTGATAGTCACAGGCTCAGAAAAAATATCAAATGGGGGGTTTAATCCAGATTGAGGCCACTTTTGTGGTTTTGGCTATGGAGAGAGGATTTTACGTAAATGTTTATATCTCAGTGATGAGTTTCATCCAACATGAAATAGAAACCCCATCTACTCATGCCCACAATAAATGAATCATGGAAGGGTTGGAAGGGGCTTTGAAGTTTTTTTTTAAATGCCACCACTTTTTCATTAGAGCAGGAGAAGTTTGAAAATGGGTACAAGGATCCTCCCCCACCTTGTCCCACCATCCCAAAAGAGAAAAAAATATTCCTAAATAAGAGACAACCTCACACTTATTTCATCCCCAAAGGGAAAGAAAACATTGCTAAATAGGAGACAACCTCACACATCCTTCATCCCAAGAGGGAAAATAACATTTCTAAATAAGAGACAACCTCACACATATTTCATGGCTCTTTTTTGTGGCATTATTCTCAAAAATCAGATTATTTCACCTAAACATCAAGGGAAGTACTGGAATAGTGTCCAATTTTTAGCTCCTACTAAGCACAGGTTTGGGCACTAATTTTTGGATAAATCCTTGGAAGATTTGGGTTTCAGTGTCCAAAATCTGGCAGCATTTCATCCCTGTTTAGCTGGAGTGTGGAATGGCTGGATCCATCTGCTGAGATGTTGATTTTCTGCTCATTTTCTAGATAATAATAGGTGAGAAGGAATTGCATGAGGGGGAAAAATACAGGAATATTGAATGTGTGGTGGGAAAACAGGAAAAAGTGGGCTAGGAAGGGAAGATATGGGAAGAGGCAAGAACAAGAAGCAGATGGATCCTTCTGGGGTGGGAATGATGTGTCCAGATAGTGCTGGCACAGAGGAGTGTGACTGAAGGGATGATCCTGCAATTGTGACACCAGGGAAAGGGTCGGGGACACAGAGTCCCACCAAACAGGGGTGAAATCTCTGTGAGAGGCACTGGGAGGCTGTGCCCTCAGATTTATAGGATGGTGGGAACACTTGGATGGTGGATTCTGAAGTTGCTCTCTCTTTATTTGGCAGAAAAATGGGATCAGCACTGCCTGGAACAGCCATTCCCAGTTTTTGGGAGAAAAATTGGATGCCTGGGAGAGCCATTGCCAGTTTTTGGTGCCTCTGGAGCAGGCTGGGAGCAGCTGGCCCATGGAGAGGGGTGCTCTGTGTGCCTTTCCCCCAGGAATTCCACATGGGAATGTTCCCTCAGGCAGCAGCACTGATGCCTTGTGCAGGCTGCCCTAGAGCAGAGTCCCAGAACAAAGCAGGGATTGATTCCAAGCATCTCCTCCATGGACCCACCTTGGGCAGCACCAGAGCCCAGCCAGGGCTGCACCCAAGATGAACCAAAATGGCCCCAAAATGCACGGCCGGGCACGGGCTCTGTCCCTGGGATCAGCTCTGCTCCATTTGCACCTTGCAGTTCATTGTCCCATTCCAGCTTTAGCCCAGGCAGTCCCACCCTGCTTGTTTTTCTCTCTCCAGCCCACGGGGTTTGTGCTCCTGGGCTGAGATTTGGGTCATTTGTCCTTGGTGCCCAGCTGGAGCAGGAATTGTTTTGTCTCCCTGCTCTGTGCACAGAGCTCAGCATCCCTGAATGTGAGCCCAGACCCTCACACTAAAGCAGCTCAGAGTGTGAAAATAGAAAAGCCAAACCTGAGGCACCACCAGCAGCCTCTGCCAGGGGCTCCTGCAGGAGTTTGGAGAGGCCAAGGCACTGCTGGGGCTGCAGGAATAGCAATGAGCAGGGCAGGGATCAGCTCTCCCACACTTGGCAAGGAGCTCCCCAAAAGGCAGAATTCCCAGGGAATCAGACAGGAATCCCACACCCACAGTGGTTCACACCACACCAGGCAAGAGCAGAACATTCAAACCCACAACCCCCTCCAGCCTCCACTCACACCCCAGGCCCTGCACATTTGAAATGCCATTTTTGGACTTACATCTTAACTCTCCCTTATTGATCAGGTATTTGTGGCAAAACGCCTCCCTTGAAGGCTGCCAAACACAAATCCTGAATAATCTGATTTGATTATTCAGTGCAGACAGGTTTTCCCTTCAGAAAGGTCACAGTTTTTTAATTTATTTATTTAATTCCAACCTGGAGCTGGCTGCAGGATATCTGAGCACCCCTGAATCATCCCAGTTCAACATCAGCTCTTTCCCTCCACATCACCACTGCTATTTCTTTGTACATGGGTTAATAAGAGATAAAATTGACTATTGATTAATAACACTAATTTCAAAAGGTTTCATTTTGGGGCAGGAGTTTTGAGGTTTAAATGGGACCAAACCCTGCTGCCACACTCAGTCTCCAAATAAAAATACAGCCCTAAGGAATGACCTATTACTGCCATTTAAAAGTTAGCTACTATTCATTTAATGAGATTACTAAAAGTGCTACAGGAAATCAGGTGTTGACTGACCCTCAAAATGAGTTTACCTCATTACCTGCCCATTACAGAGCAGAAAATGTAATTATTGCAGGAACTTGGAGCACCTCACACAAAACTGAAGAGTCGTGGGCAATAAAAGCACTTCAGTGTCAGACAGGTGGCACAAAATTGGTTTTGCCCTTTGATTTACTTAAAATTCTGCAAAGAATCCAAAAGTTTGGGTTCTATTTGGAAATGATCCCCCCCAACTGACTTTATTTCTGTTTAAATTCTTCCCATCACTAAAGGAAAAGGGAGCAGTGCTGTCATTCACAGTGACTTCCATCACTTGTCAGAAGCATCACTGCCTCAACATGAAGATGAGACTAAAATTAAGTTAATTGGGCAGTTTTTCACACCAAACCAAAGGCCACACTTTAAAAATACCTCACAGCCCACAAAGCTTGAGCAACCACCTCAAACCACCACACAGTAAAACAAACACATTTCTTTTCAAACATCAGTAGCAGTGATGAACGGTTTGTATTTCATAACAATTGTTCTGACATTAAAAACCTTCCAAATATGGCAAATCAACCCCTGTGAAAGAGCAGAGAAACAGAAATACCTGTGATCATCCTCAGGTGTCCAAAGGGAGGTGAATAATCCCAATCCTAATTGAGGAAATTGGCTGCATCCTAATTAACTTTGCACATTCCTCACCTCTGAGACTCCCAGATAAAGGCTGGGCACTTGGAAATTGTGTCTAAGGACTGGCTGGCTCTTAAGAGATCCATGAAAACTGATTTATTTTCTGCTGTAGGTTTTCATTAAGCAGCAAAATATTTGTTAGGAATGCAATCTTTAAAGGAATGAGAAGGAAACACAGGATACTCTGGACTGGCTAAGTGGTATCAGTTTGTATAATATGATTTCAAAGATAAAATGTATTTCTGTATGCAGGAGAAATATTCTGCATTTCTTAATCTAGTAAAATTGAACAGAGTTTTCTTATGGGATTTTTTTTATATGGGAAATGGTTTTATCATCCTGGAGCTGTTTAAGACATCATTTATGTGGTGATAAAAACCCGCCACACTGTGACACTCAGCTGTGTCCTAGGAACAAGGACAAGCTGTAAATCCTCTCCCTGTGTTTGAGGCAGGGATTTGTGGATCCAACACCCCATTCCTGTGAGGCACAGCCAGGAATGCCACCCCCTGAGCCAAGGACAGTGACTCCCCTCACATGGCAGGGGTCACCAGCCCAGCTGGCTCAGGCTTGCATCCCCCTGATCCCAAATTCCCATCAGCTTCCCCAGGGACAGCTTGATCAGCAGCCAGAGAGTGACAACTATTGCAGCTTTGTCTCTGGGTGGTGGGAAAGGTTTTTTTCCCCTTTAAAGATGGAGAACTGGGAACAAAGGCTCCTGTTATACTGGGAAATAGCAGAGCAGCAAAATCCCAACCCCAGATTAAACAGTCCCCACAGAGGGTAAGCAAAACATACAAATGTCACCCTCAATCCTCTTATTCCAAGTGCTGCTTTCAAAGGCACTTTAAACACCCTTCAACTTGTCCCCAAATGCCCAAAAACCCAAAACCACCCAGGCAGCATCTGCCATTTATTGCCATGGACCAAGAAAGGGAAAGCAGCAGAGTCAGGGCGTTGGGAAATGAAGCTCCAAGCAGTGATAAATCAAAATTCAAAGGTATTGGTAACCTGAAATGCCCCCCTGGACCTACCAGAGACACCAACATTGCTGTTTGTACCTCAGAGTTATTCTCCTTTTCAGGGTTTCAAGTAATGTAAAACTCCAGCCTGAATACAATTTCTGCTTTGGTTTTTCCAACTCCACAACAGTGAGCAATTCATTTTCTCAGCATTCCCCAAGAAAATGCACTAGTGAAAATATGTGACAATGTAACACAGGCAGTTTCCACCAGGGAATTTCCGCCAGTTTGGCAAAGAGCTAAAAAATATTAGGGGTTCAGACCCCAACACCTGGGCTGAGCTGAAATTCCTCTTATAACCATTTCACAGAACTCTTTCCTGATTGCAGAACTGCAGCAGGAGGGGTAATTATCATGTATAATGTGTATTTATTATTAACATTATGTGTATTTATTATTAACATTATGTGCATTTATTATTAATATTATGTGCCATTTTGCACAGTTATGTTCACTACATCTAAAGTACTGTATTAAAGAAAGCCATGGCTTGAGTCTCACCTGGAAAACAATCTTCCACCTGTTCCCCAGGAATTTCCTGAGGGAAAAGAGGGGTGTTTTTATAATTTTATAATCCCTGTTCTGTCCCCAGCAGAGGTGGGCAGAAGGAACTCCAGGTGTGGAATCTCCTGCACAGGCAGACCAGGGGTGGGAGAGGAAGCAGGGACCAACCAGTCCATTAGAAAGATAAATATCCTGAATATTTGTTACAATCTAAAACTATTCTATAAAAAATAATAATTCCATTTAAAAAAATAAATATGGTCATGGGGAATAAACATCTGTAACCCATTTTTAATATAACAGCTGAACCAAACTTCAAAATAAAGGGCAAAAGCAAAGCAATAAAACAAGATAAATACAGAACAGGCCTTTTGAGAAAATGTCTCCAGCTGATCTTTAACATTTGATCCCAATTCAGCAGCCAATGCTTCCTCACCCATTTTATCAGATTTTCCCTGGGAAGCCCTGCAGTAGCAACTGGGCCTGTGTTTGCAGGGGCCACCTAAACAAATCAATGGCTCATTAGTACCTGGGGAGCAACCAGCTTAATGAGAGTCTGTCCATCCTTTACCAGAGCCCAAACAATCCCTGCAGAGCAAACAGACAGGATCTGAAAAGTCCTGCTGTGCTAAGAATTGAGATCAGGGTTGTAAAACTCATCTTAGAGCTTTCCACCATTTGCAGTTTGTCACCACAATTTGAAATGTGACTGTTTGGTATCACCCTGGTGTAACAAGTTTACACTCGTTTTGTGGGATTAAATCAATGGTTTTAGGAAGTTACCCAAGGTCCTAACAACTGGTCAGAGAGGTTACCAGCTTCTGAGAGGATTGAAGAACCCACAAAGCCAGTGCCAGACTGGGACCAGCACCCCCTGTGCTGGGTTTTAACCCATCCCAGAGGATGTGACAGGGAATAAGTGAAGAAAAACAGCTGAACAGGGGTGGGATAGGAAATCAAAGCTACCCCACACAAACACCCCCAAATCCAGCAGCAGGTGAAAAAGGGGAGATCAGCAAGCCTGGAGCTGCAGTGACCCTGCCAAAGGTGAGCAGCATTCCCAAGCACTCCCTGTGCACAGATGTGACCCACACTCACCTCCTCCAGAGCCCCACGCTCAGGGCACTGCTGTGAAAATGAATCTCCAGCTCTCCCAAACAGACCCCACAAACTCCTCCTCACTGTGGGGGATTCCTTAACTCCATTTTCCCAAGCTCTGGGGAGATCAGAATTCCCCACTTTAATATTTTCATCACTTTAATACCAGGAGTAGTGACCTGGAAGAGAAGGAGAGCTCTGATGCCCCCTGCATCCCTCCTTGCTGGCAGAGAATGGATTTTATCCAGACTCCCTGGAAGAAAGGGAAAAGCTCAAGCACTACCTTACATCCCATCTCTTTTATGGAGTGCTTCAAAAACCTCCCAAATTCACCACAAACCCAAGAAGTAACTGTCATCCTTTACCTTTCCAACACATTCTACATGAATTGCACTCCCATGGCTCCTGGAATTGCCCATTCCACACCAGGAAAGCAGCACTGGACATGTTTTACCTGCCCCCTCACACCTGTTGTCACCTCTTGAAATTACAGACAGACAAATCTTTAAGCATCAGATATGTTTATTAGACAATTCCAAAAGTCAGTTTTAGTAGGCAACTTGGAAAGAAAAGCAGAAGATATTTGAATGTCCATGTTTTAATACTTGCAGATGTCAGGGATATGGCAATCATAAAAAACTGTTTACAAAAGGTACAAAAGCTGCACTCCCAATGGCAGGAACGGGATGAGCTGGCAAGGAAGCTTTGGGAAATGCTGATCATGGAACACTGATCTTGCCATGGAGGCGCAGCCACAAAAATCAGCCTTGTGTGGAAATTAAGGCACTTTGGATACACAGTATTCACTTCCACACAGGGAAACCATTCCAGAGAAAGCACAATAAACTCCCACTGCAGGGATGGGACACAATTCCCAGTACAGACCATCAGAGCTCAGTGGGAGTGAAGCTCTGGAGAAAAAACCCCACTGAAATATTATTTTTTACCATATTTGATAACAAAGTAAATTTACTTTAGAGATTAAGGAAGATCTCCATGATTCCAACACAGTTTTAAACATGTAATGTAAAGTCCACGTGAAAACTGCATGAAATTCACATTAGGGATTAGTGCACGTAGCTACTTCCAAATAATACTACAAATAATAAAAACAATAATAAAAAAAGTATTGACCTTCTCTACTCACCACCCATGAGGTCCCCACCAACCACAGCCCAAAGGGGATACAGTACAATGGAAAAATTTGGCAAAAAGCAATTTAAACCAGCATTTTCTGGTCCTCCTGGTCCCTTTAGATTGTCCTTGTTCACTGCTCCTGTCACACACTACAAAATGATTTCTTTTCAGGAAAAATTCCACCTCAGCTGCTTTTCCTCCCCAAAACTCCACCTGTAATTGAGTAGTTTTGTAGATTTCTATCTCAGCCTTTGGTACATAAATGGAGTAAAAGCTTTCCAGAACCCAGCCCCAATCCAACAGGAGCTAAATGGAATTGTTAGCAATGGCATTAGGAATTTACCATCAGGCACTGACTGGGTTTTATTTCACTGTTTTACTCCATTATTGAGTGAAAAGTGCCACTGTGTAGGGGAAAAAGGCATCTTCTTTAGAATCACAGCAGGATTTAAACATGGAAATGATGTTTCGTATGAAATATTTGGTTTATCACTAACCAAGTCATTTTCCCAGTTCCAACAGCTTTCATCAAAAGCAGGAAGAAGACACTCAGATAATTTGTTATTCCCAGGATTTTTGTAAGTTTATCCTGCTATGCCTTGGATGGAGCATTAACACCCAGAAATAAACTGTCCTTTAATGCTAATTCCTCTTTTAGCAGTAATTAATTACTGACCATTCCCTCTGTTCTTACACAACTAAAGTAATAAAATTAGATTTTCTTAAGTGTGATTATGTGAATGGTTACTAGGATAATGCTATTAAAATATAGTGTTTTAATGCAATAACAACCTTCTTCCAGACAAAAAACAGGAGCTGAAGAAGGGTGTGTTAAAAGCAAGGAAGAAATAAGAAATCCTACCCAGCAGAACACTCCTTTCCTAGCAATTCACACCCATAAAAATACAGAGTTGAACATTAAAATGTGATTTAAGTGTCCTGAGGGTAGTTTCTCCTTTTGTGAACCTTCATAGAAGTCATGTCAGCTTTAAGATGCATTAAAATATGTTATTAGCCACAATTTTTAAACTGAACAGAGACAGAAAATATCTTTGTCTGGAGAAAATGATCTTTAAACAAACATAAGTGGAAGGGTTTTTAACCAGGGTTATTTTCTTTTGCTTTCCTCAGGCAGTAAGAGTCAGCATCACTTATGTTTGGCTTTATTATCATTAAGAAAAATCAATTTTTCTGAAATTAATGAGATGTAAATGAAATAATAACTGATCCTAATTGAAGCAGAAAATTTGATCAAGTTGAACAATCCCAATTAGGATAATCTTCATATTAATCTCTGATTATGTGGTTAAAAACCCAACAGGAGTAGTGACCAATGGCTCAATGACATTTCAATAAAAAATCAATGCAAATACAGTGAGAAATGTGTAAAACTGCTTATTTTTTGTAAACTTCTTCAAGGATAAATTCATAATTCCCCATTTTAGTGACTACTTCAAGCCAAGTGTCAGCACTGTCCCTTTGGCTGAAGTTCATTTAAGAAAGCAAATTATTCCATGATAATGTAAAGCCAGGTGAATGTTATAACACACCACACACATTAGAATATCTATACACACACACAGAACTGGGGAAAAGCTGTGAAATATTGAAAATCACCAGCACCACAGAGAGCTCCTACCACTGCTCCCAGCTGAAGTCATCTCCTCTGCCAAAGACAAGGAAAAAGCCTAGAATGGTCAGGAAAATTACTGCATTGCCAGCCAGCACCAGGCCACAGGCTCCCCACTTGATCTGGAATGCAAGAAATGGAACAATCAAAGCACTTCTTGGAAAAGAGGCTCAGGACAGTTATTTACAGCCATTAGATCAGCTAAAACACTAAAAAAATCACAATACTACAGAAAGGTGCTAAAAGCAGAACAGGCAAACAATAAAAAACTCAATTTGTGTGACTAATTATTCAATTAGCAGCCACTTGTATCACTAATAAACACTTCAGCCAAGCTACTGCTAGGATTGAGAAGAAAATGATGACTTGCCTTCCAAATCATTGAAACACACCTAAATCAGAGAGAAAGCTGCTGAAATTAGTGCTCTCCTTGCATTGCCAAGCAACAAAATCAAAATATCTCCTTTTAAACAAGTCACAGGCAGGGAAAACGTGGATTTAAAAGTAAACAGCTTTTTTCTTTATTCATGAGCTGCAGAAGTAATTTACTTAACTAAGGAACATTGACTCTAAAAATGCACAACTGAGAGTTCCCTCTCGTGGTTGCTCTGCTGCTGCCAGGCCCCACCTCCAAAATAAAAATATCAGGGGGATTGGGCATTGTCAATAAATTCAGAGCAAGTACTCAACATTTAAAAATGTATTTCTAAATGTGTTTATAAATGTACTTATAAATTTATAAATAGTATGTATAATATATATTATAATAATATAGAAATATAAAATATTATATATAAATGTATGTATATATATATAAATGTATATATACATTTATAAATGTATTTATTGTGTAAACAAATAAATTCAGAGCAAGTACACAACATTTATAAACAGTATGTATAATATATAATTTATATATATTATTATATATATTTATGTGTATAGATATATAAATGTATATATACATTTATAAATGTATTTATTGTGTAAACAAATAAATTCAGAGCAAGTACACAACATTTATAAACAGTATGTATAACATATAATATATATAATAGTAATATACAAATATATAATAATATATATAAATTTATGTGTATAGATATATAAATGTATATATACATTTATAAATGTATTTATTGGGCAAACAAATAACTTAAGAGTAAGTACACAACATTTATAAATGTATTTATAAATGTATATGTATAAACTGTATGTATAATATATATTATATATTATATATTATATATATTATAATAATATATAAATATATAACATATATAAATGTATGTATATAAATGTATATATACATTTATAAATGTATTTATAATTGCATTTATTGTGTAAATTAATAAATTCAGAGCAAGTACTCAACATTTATAAATGTATTTCTAAATGTGTTTATAAATGTACTTATAAATGTAAATGTATATACTGTATGTATAATATATATTATATATATTATATATTATAATAATATATATCAATATATAACATATATAAATGTATGTATATAAACATATATATACATTTATAAATGTATTTATAAATGTATTTATAAATAGTATGTATAATATATAATATATATTATAATAATATATAATATATATTATAATATATAAATATATAATAATATATATAAATGTATGTGTGTATATATAAATGTATATATACATTTATAAATGTATTTATTGTGTAAACAAATAAATTCAGAGCAAGTACACAACATTTATAAATGTATTTATAAATGTATTTATAAAAGTATTTATAAATGTATATGTATATATTGTATGTATAATATATATCATATATATAATGTATATTATATATAATGTATAATATAATAATATATAAATATATAACATATATAAATGTATATACATGTATTTATAAACATATTTACAAATGTATTTATTGTGTAAATTAATAAATTCAGAGCAAGTACACAAAGTTTAAAGGAGTGAAAGGGAAAAGCAACAGGACTGAGAAAATCACTGGGACTGGGGGAATTCTTTGCCTTTCAGACAAATGTGACCAAAATCTCTCCACTGGGGAGAAGCTCAGAAAGCAAAGAGGAAAGAACTTAGGCACAGTTCCCTCAGGTTCTGAGAGGCCAAACCTGGAAATGCCCTGAGAGCCACAAGAGCAGCTCTGGAAGTTTGGCCTTTTATCTTTTAACTCCTAATACTCCCAGCCCCCAGGTTTGCAGCATGCTGAATGGAGAAAGCAGGAATTCCAAGAGAAAAATAAGGAAGCTGGAGCTGGGTCATGAGACAGAGGCGTGAGGTGCAGGAGGAGATGTTATCTTGTGTTGGGCCTAAACAAGGCTGGAGGGGAAAATCACCAGCTAAAAACTTCTCAGTCATGTGAGCTCTTTTTTTTATCACATCAAAAAAGCAAATTTCAGTGGATTATTTTCACCTGGAGACAGCAGAGCAATGAAAAAAAGCAGGATTGAAGATGATGCACAACAAGTGGGGCCTGAAAAGAAAAATTAGCAAGGACTTACTGCTTCCACCCGTGCCAGGATGATGGGGAATCCGAAGGCAGAGACAACAATTCCCGTGGTGAAGAAGTAGGCCAGCTCCCTGCAGGCACTGCTGGCTGCATCGCTGTCATCTCCCACCCTCTTGGCAATGAAGTGGGGAATGGGGCAGATGAAGTAAAAGATCAGCACAAACAGGGGCCAGTACACGCTGGGGAGGGGCAGAGAACAATGTTAAAAGAGACACCTCGGTCACAAAGCTGGTGCAAAACTCCTAATGCTGCTTTGTGGCTTGAAGAGTGGATTGAGCAGAAGATTGCACCCAAAATGGGGCAATTCCACCTGGATTTCCCTGCGCTGATAGAGCAGCATGCAGCAAGGGTTCATTTATTTTACTTTTGCATTCAGTTTTGAATCAGTTTGGTGATTCAGCTCTGAGCACGGAGGGAGCAGGAAATGCACTGGGGCAGGAACAGGAGCAGCATTCCCAAATTACAGGGATGAAGCAGGCACACCCTCACATATCTCTGTATCACAGATCTCAGGAGCCTCCTGCGAGCTTTTAAAGTGTTTTACAGACGCAGAATTACAAACTACAGGGATGAAGCAGGCACACCCTCACATCTCCTCTCTGTATCACAGCTCTCAGGAGCCTCCTGCAAGTTTTTAAAGTGTTTTACAGACACAGAATGACGGAATTACAGAACAAAGCTCACCCAGCTCCAGCCCCTGCCATGGGTGGGGACATCCCAAAAGGAAACTTGTGGGAGGAGGATTGTGTACAAAGAAACAGGAAATTAAGGAAATGTTGGTGTGAGATTACAAAGCAAGGTGGCACCGCTTTCCCTGAGGCAGCACAGGGCTGTCTGTAGTGCTTTTATTTTAATGCAAATACCGCCTTAGGAAGTGATGTGTAATCACAACAAAGCGCCACGTGCCAAGCGCCTGGGAGCGGGGGGCTGCGGGAGGAGCCAAAGAGCCCCATTAAATAATTAAAATAAACGCTGTAATTAATGGATTTTAACCAGAAACTGTGCGAAGGGCGCCGGCCCGCTCACCCGTAGTACTCCAGGGCGCAGCCCAGCATGAGGAACGTCAGCCCGATGGCTCCGCTGAACGACAAGGCCACGAGAGCTGCAACGGCACAGGGCGGGCGGTGAGGGACCGGCCCGCGGGCACCGGACCCGTGAGGCACCGGGCATCCCTCCCGGGGCACCCGCAACCGCCTCACCGCGGGCCGGACATCCCTCGGCGGGGGCCGGGTACCACCTCCCCCGGTGCCGGGCACCCCTCCCCGCCTCTCCCGGCCGCCCGCCCCCGCGTGAGGCGCTGTCCGGGCCGCGCTCCCTCCTGAAGGAGCCCCCGGTACCTTTCACGCCCGCCATGTCCGGGCTCCGTTGGCACCGCGCGACTTCCGCCTTCTGGCCACGCCCCTTCGCCGCGCGTCACGTGACCGAGCATTTAAAAGGGCGGGCGGTGGGCGGGAGAGCCTTTTCCCGCCACGCCTGCGCTCGCGACAGGGGGCGGGGTTTCCTGAGGGGACGGCCCCGAGTGGGGTTTAATGCACGTAAAAAACCGCAAAAAAACGCGTGTTCTCATATATAACCCCTGTATGAGGGTAAAAAAGGTGTATGTGCGTGCGTTAAATTCGTATCTGTCCGTAAGGAGAGTATATTTGTGCACAAATGTATATTTGTGTGGATTTGAATCCGTAAACACTGCTTTAAAGAGCCCCCGCCCCTCAGGCGCTGCCGTTTTGTAGGTGATCCTGAAAACCTCTGTTTTCACCCCAAAAAATGGAGCCGGCTCGTTTGCCTCAAGCAGGGCCACCTCAGGACCTGCATCGTCCACCCTTGTGCTAATCCACATGTAAAAAGGGACAACTTTTTTTAAAGCCGTGTTTTTCAAGCCTTGGATTTTTTGAGATGACACATCTGAACTCCCATTTTTGACCCAAGAGAAACCTTTTTGCCCCAACAACGGCCTTTTTACCCCAAAACAGCCTTATTAATTCAGCAATGGCCTTTTTGCCCCAAGAATGGTCTTTTTGTCCCAAGAAGAACATTTTTGCCCCCAAACCAATCTTTTTTATCCACTAACAGCATTTTTGTCCCAAGAAAAGCCTTTTAGAGGGAGATTATACACAACATTTTCAATAACCCTCCCCAAAGAGCTTTTCTTCAGATACCTCCCTCCTCAGCTCTTCTATGTTCCCTGCTCCATGTTTTTCCCCATTTTTCATTATTTTACATTATTTTAAGCCATAAGGCTTATTAAAACAGGCTTAATCCACTATATGCTTCCAAAAAATTTGAAAAATTTAGGTTTGCTGGCTTGTTTGGCTGTGGGTCTCTGAAGGTAGGAGCCTGAGAACAGCAATGCAAAGTTGTTCCCAAATAATTTGGGAAAAGCACCTGGAATGCCAGCCTGTGGATAATGACAGTGACAAAACTGACCCAGCCAGGGCTCACCACCCCTCACACAGGAGATGCAGGACTGCAACCTCGTGGTCACAAGCACAAAAGATAGCTGAATTTGTTAATTTGAGCTTTTTAATGTATATACAAATGTTTTAGACCAGTCACAATTTCATCGCGTATATACCGTATTTACAAAAATTACAATAATTTAGTCAAACAGTAAACCTGAACATTGATAACCTCTGTCACTACCAGATATGACAAGAATGGATTTTTTTCAGTTAACTATTTGGATATACATACATCCTAATACTTTCATGCATCCATAAAAACATTAGGGATGGAAGTAATCAAAACTTAAGTGGGGTAGAGGGTTGGATTTTTTTTTTTTTTTGGTAAAGTTTAATGGTGGATTTGTATTTTTGTGAATGAATGAGTATCCAGAGTTATGTGCCGTGACAAACTCGATACAAAGCTAATGAGGTTTTCATCATTAAAAAAAGTACGTTATAGTAATGAGATCCTTTTTATTATATAGGCATAGGTCACAATATCTACAAATGTGAATGAGAAACAATAAACCAACAAATCACAGGAACATGATTCACATTCCAGTTATCTCTTTAAATAAGACAAGCACATACTGGATCAAAACATTAATAAATAACATCCAGTTTGTTACTATTATCTTAAGGTCTTTTATATAAAAGGAGACCTATGTGTTGGTTTCACATTTTCAGTTAATGGCAGTAAATAATGGACCAGTACAACAAAAGGATGAGTTTTATACAGAAAGCCATGTACTTTGACACACTGTCTTTGCAGTAATAGCTTTGCCACTTGAAAATGTAAGTGCAACAAGTAGTGGATTGTCTTGAAAAACCACCAGCCTTAAAGACTCACACCCGATGGCAACCTGCTCCTGAGGCAGTAAATACAGATTATTTCCTGCCCATCTACTGAGTATCCCTCAAACACGGGTAGGTGTTGGTAAATAAACTGCTAACTTTAGTTACTCTACAAAAGAACGCCAGAATTTGGGGTGAAGTTTGAATTTCAACTCGCTTTGGAGCTAGGAAAGCTGCTTCAGCTTCAGCAACAGAGAGATTCCCTTGTGATGCCACTGCTTTGGTCCAATAGAAACTTTGGAGCGAATCAATTTGCACTGGAGTGACCCCAGAGATCAGACCTGGTCTGTGGATGTCTGTGCGACAGCTCGTACGCCATGATCTGAGAAATGAACTTGCAACAGGTTTCAGCCTGCCAAGAGCCTTGGCCAAGTGCTCTGGAGCTGATAAAGGCATAAAGGTGATACAAGTGGGCTGGGAGAAGTTCTGAATCCGCAGGAGGGGGAGTGCTACCTAGAAACTGGGAAGTTTCTAAACCTTTCCGGCAGAATTTTTGAGTTGTTGGCATTTCTGTGATGGTTTCGAGCTGCTGATGAGAACCACGGGAAATGCAGCACGTGCTCATTCCTCACTTGGACCAGGATTCAAGGTGGATTCACCCTCCCTTCCCCCCAAAACTGCTGCTTACCAAACCAGCAAGGGGCTGCTGACCCAAGGACTCGCTGCTCGCTTTCCAAAGCATCTGGAGGAATTGTGCCTGCACATTTCTGCGGGGCTGGGAGGTGAAGCACAGCATTAATTAATGCAAAAGCAGCTGCCACACTGACCCAGCCCAGGATTCAGCCTGGGCTCTCTTCAGCCAGACTACACTAGATGAGCAATTAAGCAGCAAATGGTGACTGTTAGGAGCGTGCCTAAACCACAGCTGAGCACTTCAAGTGGATAATTCCATCCAAACTCAGGAAAAAAATAACATACATCCAAGTTTGGGCCTCACCAGCAGTTGTTGAACTCAACTGAAGCGTTGCCATATCACACCTCACAAAAACAAGGTAGGAAATTCACCAGCTACACTTTGTTGGAGACAGACCAGTTCCACCTTCTCCCAGTATGTGTTCTTTCTTGTCCCACTGGAACCCAAAATAAAATAGAAAAGTTACCAGAAACTGTAACCCTGTGGCTCTGGTGGGCTGAGCCAGGTGGCCAGAGTTCCTCTGAGCTCAGGATTCTGGAGACAAGTGTTAGGAAACCTTTCTCATGTTCTTCATGATAAGTATTAGGCTCTTAGTTTTCTGCAACTTGTGAATTTCCAGCCAGAGTTTGGTTGATCTGTGACATTTGTGACAAGAGACTAAATAAGCACTAGCACGGGTCTGGAGTGGAGGCTGACAAAGTACCTAATACAAGGGTTTTTGTCCTTGGTTTTCAAATTCTGACCAGGCATCATTCAGCTCCATAAATATCATCTTTGCATATTGTTCATATGGCTGCCCAGTAGCCTGGAATAAAAACAGAGACAAGAGAGGGATATCAGAGCTCCCACACAAGCTGGCACATGAGCAGATTCCCAAGCAGCTCCAGGAAATTTCACTTTTTCCTTGACAAAAATCAGCTGCTCTGGAGGGCTGCTTTCCTTAAGAACTTCTTGGCTTTGCTGCTCCTCAGAGCTGAGAACCCCAGAGCGGGATAAACCACCATAATAAATGTCACCTTCTAAATAATAAATATAACGTTGGCGTTGGGAGAGGATTTTACCTGCATGGAGGGGGAAGAGCTGCCACCTGACACGGTTCCTGGATGAAATCAGAATTCCTGCAAACCTCAGGCAGCCCACATCCTCCCAAGCCTTGGGACCCCCATTCCCTGCCAAGGGGAAGTTTCCTCCTCCCCACGGGGTGTCCCAGATGGAGTTGTTGCTCCCTGGTCAGCAAATGGCAGCAGCCAGGGCACGAGCCATGAGCTGGGCAGCCAAACATCCTGGTGGTTCCATTGCAGGAGTTTGATTTGGAACTGCTGCCCAGCAGCAGAATGGCTGAGAGTCAAAGTGAGGTTGCCAAAAGCTCTGAATTTCTCGAAGCAGCAGGTTCCAGGCATAGCATTGGGGCTGGCAGTGGTTTCACAAAACCCCTGACTGCTTTGGGCAGGGAGGGACCTTAGAGCCTAAATGGTTCCATGGGCAGGGACACCTTCTGCTACCCCAGGTCGCTCCAGCCTGGCCTTGAACACTTCCAGGGATGAGTTGAGAGTTCTCAACTTCCAGAAACTCGCAGAAATCTTGAGCTCCCACTTTCCACAGAGCTGTTTGCAGCAATAAATCAGCAATCCCATGCAACCCTTTATACTCAATTCTGGTTTCCCCCCGAGGTGGAGGCAGCCCAGCCTTACCTTGTCGGGGTGAACAACGAGCACGGCCCGCCTGTACACCTTCTTCACCTGCTCTGGGGTCACCAGGTCTGCCATACTCACAGGCTTCCACTTGGTCTCCCCTGCCCACAGCACCGTGTGCATGGTGGACAGCAGAGCCCTGATGTTCCTCTCCTTGCCCTCGATCCACTCCAGGACCTGCAGAAAAGAGTGCAAGTCCCTATTTATGCCTCACTTTAGATATTCCACCAGGACTAAGTTTCTTCATTTGAATAGCTGTGGCCCTGAGGAGCATCTTAAATTTCTTTCCATGCTTTAGAAACCTTCAGAAAACCTTTAGCTAATTGTCATTAACTTTTATATCACTGTTTTTAAATTATCATTAATTTTATATCAATTGAAAGTTAAGACAGACTTTGAGCAACATCCCTGCTAAAAACACTGACTGAGTAATGCTTGATGGAATAGCCAAAATTAAGTGTTTAATTGTTTGGTTCTTTAGCAAGGTTAATTGCACACCTCAACTAAGCTCAGCTAAGCTAAAATGTAAATGTGAAAACCAAAGCATAAATAGATTTTACAGTTCCAGGCTGAGCTGCCCCAATGAAATAAAAACACATCAGAGCAAAGAGAATTATATTGGGAAGGCCAAATCAGCTGGGAGCATCAGTGACTCAACAGCTTTTGTGGGGATGCAAATGGGAGCTGGGAAAACTCCTGCCCACTCCAAGGCCTGACCTCTGGCCAGCTGTTGTGGCTGATGGTGGTGTTCAGTGTGGCTACTGTCACTTCCCAAGGGTTAAAACCTTTCCACAAGGCTAAAACCAGGACATTTTGAGAGGGTCATTCGGTTTTCTAGAACTTTGCTTGGCTTTTGCTGCAGCTTTTCCTCTCCTTCTGTAATTCCAATTTGTGGTCTCACATTTCACATAGAGAGCAGGACAGACTGAATTCCCTTCCCTTCCATGAGAGATCTGCAGTTTGGCAATTTATTAAGGAGAGATGAGAGAATTCCGAAGCAGGCAGGATTAATGAGGCAGAGGATTAGTTCAATTAGCTGTGCCTGCTAATCAGGGCTGGAGTGCTGTGGAAGGGCAGCAGCCCAGACAGTGACACTGAGCAAGCCATTGGTGGTGTGGTCTGGCTGAGGACAGAAATGTAACCTTGCAATTTTCAATCTGTTGAGGACATTGAATGACTGGGAGGACATCACCAAGAATTTTGCTTACTTTGAGTTTTTCAGGGTCCATCTCCTTTGCCATTTCTTCTTTTCTCATCTCAGCTATTGTTTTGGGACCCTTCTTGTCCTTGTGAGCATTAAAGCCTTGACCAGATAATAAATCTTCAAAATCTGCAGACACCTTTGGCTTGGAATCTTGAAAATGGAGAAGATTTGAAGTTATTATCATAGCATGGGTGCATTTAACCCTGGCTTTCTACATAAGATAATCCTTTGATTAATCACATTAATGATCTCCCAGTGCTAATGACTGTGCAGGCTCTCATGAAAGATGTTGCTTAATGTCACTTTTAAGTTGTTGTTATTATTATTATAGAATCCTAGAATGCTTTATGTTGGAAGGGACCTTGAAGTTTACCTAGTTCCAACCCCCTCCCATGGCAGGGACACCTTCCACTGTCCCAGGTAGCTCCAACCCCCATCCCGCCAGGCTTTGGACACTTCCAGCATTATTTTGGAAGCTCATTTGGAATACAGGACTTCCTAAATAGCACAGTTCAGTCCAGGAGAGGATAAAGCACCAAATAATCCACGTGACAGACTTGCTTAGCCCCAGCCTGCAAACCAAGGGACACCCACAGGTGCCCAAGGCTCTTACCGACATTAGCAGCTCCTTTGCCGCGCTCGCCCTGCGCCCCCGTGGCCGAGAAGCTGACGTTGTAGTTGGGTTTGTTCTGGGGGGAGGCGTGGGGCACACTGGGCTGGCCCTTGGGCTGCGTCCCCTGCCAGCTGTAGCCCGTGCCCTGCTGCCACCCGCTGCCCGCCATGGGCTGTGGCGCTGCTTTCTGTGGGGACGGCGGGAAGGCCCCGGCCATGCCCGTCGGCGTGGTGGGCTTGCTGGCAAACGAGGGGCCACCTGTGGGCAGCAACACAGGGAGAGAGTCACAGTGGGAATAAACCACATTGGAATCAAGGGGCTGCTGGTTATGTCGTGAAAGAAGGGGGAAAGGCGTTTCTGAGCAGTCAAGTTGTGCAGCCAGGTGCAAATGCCCTGTGAAAAATGTGCATTTTATGATTGGCTTTTCGCAACTATTAAAATTAATATTATATGTGTTGTGTTAGAAAGTAATGCTGGATTAATTCTCTTCAGTACTGTGTTAAATGTCGTTTTAGGTTATAACAAAATGTTAAAATAGAAACTGTGCTGTGTAAGATACTTTTTTAAAGAAAGGACCTGCAGCAAGATAGCAGCCACAGGACAGCTGAATCTTTCAGAGAAAGAGAATTTATTGCCCCATTATCAGAAGAAATGAACTTCTTCTGCCTCGAAGGTGCTGTCAGGATTCAGAGGAAGAAGCTGACACTGCCCAGACAGAATCCTGTGTTTGAATGGAATTTATGCACCATGTATGAGGTGTATGAATATGCAACAGGTTATTGCTTTTAATCCTCTGTTAATGTGGGTCCTTTTTCTGGCTTATTTTGCCCAGAAAAAGTACTTGGACATCCATAACTCTTTGTCTCTATTATCTCATATTGTCCTAATCCAAATTGTCCAAATTATTATTACTCTAATTGTATTGTTATTTTTATAACTATTTTATTACTATCAGATTTTTAAAATTTTAAAAACAAGTGATTGGCGTTTTTCACATACCCCACCTTTAGACAATATTGCAAATTAGAGGCAGATCATCTCCACAGGTTTTCTCACAAAGCAGAATTGGTCCGAGCAAAGTCCCCCAAGGTTCTGCTTTCAGCTGTGCCACGAATGTTTGCAGCATGGCTTTAGCCCAGAGATTGCTCTGTGAGCTGTTTCTGGGACAGCTCCTGGCTTTGGGGCTTTGAGGAATGGGAGGTGGCTCAGGGAAGCAGGGAAAGCTGGAGGTGGCCAACAAGGAGCCACAGCTAAAGGAGCCACAGCTCCACGGGGATGGATGGTGGCAGCACAGAGTGACACAGTGATTAAAGCTGGGAGGGACCTTAAAGCTCATCCAGTCCCATCCCACTCTGCACTAGGCCAGGCTGCCCAGAGCCCCATCCAGCCTGGCCTTGAGCACGTGCAGGGGTGAGGGAGCTCTCTGGCAGCCTGTGCCAGTGCCAGCACCAAGCTGGTGCTGTTGGAATCGTGTCTCCTCACGCTGTGCTGATTAAAACCATCCACAGAGATGAGTCCCAGCGCCTCACTGCTTTAGGGGATGCTCCTCTGGCTCTGGTTGTGTTTGTGGGAGGAAACCAGTGTCAATGTTTTATTATTTCACACTGACATCCACACTCAGCTCCCAGCTCAGAAATGTGTCATGGAAACTGGATGAAGAGCTTTTGATTTACTCACGACCAACAAAAATGTGCTTAAACATCCTGGGGATGCCAAGGCATTTGTTTTTAAACCCCACCACTCTCCTCCAGAATGTGTGCTTTAAAAGGACCTCGGTGGCTCTGACATGGGGCTTGGCACGGTTTTTATTTTGCTCCTGCAGAGCAGCCTGAAATCCAGCAGAGGGAACTGGGAAACCGAATTCCAGAGCCGTGCTGGGACTGACGCAAAGGGGAAAACAAACATCACACCGAACCACAAGGCTCCCAAAGAGCTGAGGGCAGCAACAAAGGCAAGGAAAATCTATTTACCACACTCAGACAATGCTGGGCTTTAAGGAAAGCTTCAGTAATTTCTCAGAACTGCCTTTTAAACATTGGAATTGAGGGTTTGCTGATTTTCTCATTACATAAAACAAGGGGAAAAGGCTTTTCTAAGCAGTCAGGCTTTGTAGCCAGGTGAAATACCCCATCTTTAGATAATACTGCAAATTAGAGGCAGAACAATTCCACAGCTTTTCTCACAAAGCAGGAAAACAAGTCAAGTCTAGAAGGAAGCAATTCCTCAAGAACCCCAGCAGCTTTGCAGAGCCAAATTCTCCTCCCAGGCCTGTAGCAGCACTTGAGCACAGAGCATCCCCAGCCAGAGCATGTTTGGACTTATCAGAGGTTGTGCTTTGCAACCCATGCAGCCTGCTGAGCTCCCTGCACGTTGCCAGCACATTTTTTGACCAGGGATCAGGAAAAGCATGGATTTGTGAGAGTTACAGAGAGTCAGGCAGAAGGGAAAGCCTGCCAGCAGCACTGGCATGCAGGTGGGCTGAGAGGCCCCACACATACCAGGCTGCTCAGCCTATTTCTCTAAAAGAATGTTGGTAATTTATTATTTTCCTTTTTTTAATAAGGGATGCAAACCTGCTAAACTTGCTCCAAGACTTCCCAGATCAGCAAATGGATCCAGTGTTTGGGGTTTAGCCTGATGAGTGGGAGTGCTGTGGAGGGATCCTGTAGGACTGGTGGCAGCAGACTTACTTCCCATTCCTAAACCACCTTAAAAAGAAAAGAAAAAATATATAATATATATAAGAGAAAAAAGAACATTTTTCCTTCTGTTTGACATTTTTCCTCCTGTTTGATATGAGTGCAGCTCTTCCCCAGTGCTCAGCCACATATTAGAAGACTGCTATTAAAATTGAGTGTACCATGAGTGTACCATTGTCAGTTCCTCAGCAGCCTCAGACTTGTTGCACTCCCACTCCCAATTAGGAACAGCAGCAGGAATGTTCCCAGACTGTCTGCTCTGCCAGAGGAATTGTGACATGTGCATGCATTTTAACAACTAGAAGCCTTCAGGAAGCAGCTCTTGGAGGCCATGCACACTCTCCCAAGATCAGAAAGAACCAGGCAATCATTTAGTGGCATCCTGGGAATGCACAGCACTGCCCAGGCTTTTTCCATGGCTCTCCATGGGATGAAACAACCTCTGGATACCCTCACCTCACCTGTCCTGCTCTGGGCTCTTGAGGAAACCAACCCAGATTATTTTAAATCTGGAAATCTTTAGAGGGAACCTGTTCTTTGCAGTCACTGGCAGCATTTCCCCTCTGCCTCTCCCCTCTCAGAGCTCCCTAAAGGTGTTTTTTTTGCTAACCACCCTGAATTTTATGGCACGTACCTGCTTTGTTGGGCCAGTCCCAACCACTGGAAACATCTGGTTGGATGGAAACTGTTGGAGTGCCTGAAGCTAAAGAGAATGACTGATATCAGTATCTGAAAGCATTGCAGCAAAACCAGCACAGCCCAGTGCCCACCAGGAGCCACTGGGACCCCACAAAGTCCCAGAACCTCATGTGGGAGGTTCCCCCCATGGCAGGGGGCTGGAACTGGATGGTCTTTAGGATCCCTTTCAGCTTTCCAGGGAGATACTCCCAAGGAGCATTTGTTAGATGATCAGGCACAAATAAATCCATGACTGAATGTGTTTCAGACAGGGTTACACCTGAAATTTTGGGGTGAGAAGGAGGAAATTAGGGAGCTTTTAAACAAATAGAAGAAAACTCCTTCTCTTCAGTCAAATTCAGCTGTAAATTTGGTTAGGGTTACTACTGGAGCTAAAGAAAGCTGGTGCCTGCAACTAAAATCACCAAAGGATGTGTGTTTTCTCTAAACATGGCTGTGTTCAGTGCAATTAATGGTAGTTTGCTTCAAAGGAGACCTCCTAACCACAGGAACATGTGGGCAGACATTCTTCATGGCCTCTTTTTTATTTATATAAATAGCCTATTAATTAAGTCTAAGACCTGAGCAAAACTCAGCTCATCCTACCACACTTCAGATGCTGAATGTACTTTAAGTCCAGAGACAAAAAGCTCTTTCCTGTTTCGTGGGGTTTCTGTGGTTTAGAGTCCTTTTATGGGAATCATCACTTTGTACTTAACGGTTCCATTTGTGTTTCAAAGCAACATTTTACATTTCTTTAAACCCCCTGGAAGAGGCTCCCCTTTCTTACCCATGTGAAAGGGATCGCTGTGCACAGTTGGTGAAGGGCTTCTTGTGGCTTGGAGGAAAGGATCCCCAGGGACAGCTGATGAGCCAAGGAAGGAGCCCAGGAGGTCTGGACCAGTTTGCTTGGGGCTGCTTCCAAAAGGATCAAAGGCAGTGGCTGTGAAAACATATTTGAGGAAAGGAAATCATGAACTTGCAGCAGGAATGTGCTTCAGGGTAAGGGAATGCTGTGGGGAGAGGAAATCTGATACCTGCAGGTAACAAAGAGGGGACAGCCTGGGACTGTGGGGGAGCAACTGGAGAGCATCAATATCCCAAATTAATATCCCTAAAGAGCCCCATAGCCTGGCCATGGCAACAAACTGACCCCATCTCTCATTTCCTAAGAGAGGCTGAATTTAGAGCCAGCAAAGTGAGGGTTAAAGTACTCAGGCACCTCAGGTGGAGTTTTAACTGCCAGGAGAGTGTGGAGGACAGTCTGGAGCTTGGCATTACTGCCCTGGTGCAATTCCTGCCACTCCTGCTTCCTCTCAAGATGATCCCAGGCTGGCAAAGTTATCCATGTTGGGGGTAAAGGGACTTTTAGAAACAGCTTTAGAAAATAATGGATATCTTTCCTGCATCACTTGTTACAAAAATCCAGTTCTTCTCAAACTCCATTTTGATCAATTTGTTCAACCATCTCTCTTCCATGTAAAACCCCAACAAACTGAACCAAAAGAAACTCCTATGAAGTCACTCAGATTCTTGTCAACAAATTTAAGGTTAAAAGTATCCTGAAAGGTACAATCCCTAGAAGCTCTGCATGTGGTGATGATGCTACTCATTACTTATGTTACTCAATCACTACTCTTCACTCATTTCCCAAGCTCTTATCCTTGTTTTCCTGGCTTGGCACAATTGAGTTGTGTGAGTCTGGCTCTGCAGAGCTCACAAATCCCTAAACCTTTTCCTGATCTGTTGCTGCACCTCTTGTGTGATGTGTCTGCAAAACCTGCCCTGGGTGAGAGCCCTCAGACTGAGCCTACAACAAGAGAAACCTTCTACGGGTACAAGTGGCCAATTTCTTCCACTGAAACTTGCTTTCTTCTCTCTCTTTGCACTTGCTCTGCTTTATCCTTCAAAAGATCCCTCTCCCTAATATCCATCCAACCACTCCTGCAGCCTGGCCTTGGAAGAGGCAGAAATTCTCTATTTCCTAGTCCAGGATCCCTCTCACAGCTCCAAACCCCTAAGTTCAAAGAGAAATTCAATTCATGGTGCTGTAGGTCTACCCAAACTCCCAGAGAAGTTTCTGTAAAACTCATGTGCACTATTGGGCCCATAATGAGAGCAAAACTGAGGCTCTGCAGTGGTGGTTGGTGTGAGGAGCCTCCAAACCCCAGCGTGGGCTCCAGTAGGGACTGGTTTGGTGAGGATGGACCAGCCTGGAGCAGAGGAGCTGGTTGGGACCTCTTGGGATCCCCTACATGAAAGGGAGGTAGCCAAGATCCCCCAGAAGGATCCTCCAAGCCCAAGTCCCCCCCCTTGGGAGGGATGCAGCTCATTGCATCATCAATTTCATCTAAAGTTCTGCTCTTCATTACAGCCTCTGCTGGTTTTGTCTTCTAGAGGTAACACCAACAAATAATAATTGTCATTAATATCAAACTGTTTCAAGTTTTTGCTCTGTTTCCTTGATACATGAATGTTTCAAAAGTATTATCTTAACTTCCTCACACACTTATTGCTGATATATTGGTGGTATCATGTAAATTTACTGATTTTTATGACAAGCATTTGTCTTGGTTTGAAAAGACAGGTATCTGCTAAGGAAGGCAGGAGCCTCCCCTAAAGTGGAAAATGTAAATGCCCTCCCTTCAAATTGTTTTAATTCTGATTTTCAAACCAGGACAGCATTGTTTATGGAGTATTGCTATGATATTTTTATAATAAAGCCACCGTTACCTTCTCCCACCCTGGGGGACGGGGACGCCGAAGCTGCCGAGCGCCGCGGGGTCGACTGCACAGATCCAGGTGCCCCCACGTGGAAAACCTCCTCAGCAGCAGCTCCAGCAGCTCCAGCAGGGCTCTGGGAGCTCGGCCCCCCGACCCCAAACAGGTCATTCAGCAGGTCAGAGTTAGAGGGGGCAGCGCTGGGCTGCGAGGGAAAGCTCTTGCTCATGGGGCTGCCATCCAGGCCCAGCAGGTCCACGTCTTCAGGGGGAGGTGCTGCTGGAGGCTCCTGCTGCTTTTTGCTGTGTTTGGGTGTCCCGTGGGGCTTGTCACCGCTGGCATTACTGTGCTGACTGGAAAGGGACAAGAGTTCGTCATCTGACTGTTCGCTTTCCTCATGCACCAACGCTGCTCGATCCTCTGAGGTGGGGTGAGAGCTACTTTTGTCAGATTTCTGATCTAAATGATGATTGAAAATAAAATTAGGCAGCTGTTAGTTTGGTCATCACAAAGGTCCCGTACAAATCAGCTTACAAGCAGAACAGAAGGCTGAGAATAGCACAGCAGCATTTGGCTAAAATCATTTTGCTTTGTAAAATAAAAACTGGTGAATTTCTTCCCCTAAAGGGTTTTGCAGCCCTGGCACAGCTGGGGTCCCCATCCATGGGAGAGTGGCACTTGGGGGCATGGTCAGTGGTGGCCTTGGCAGTGTTGAGGAATGGTTGGACTTGATGACCCTAAAGGTCATTTCCAACCATGATTCCTTTGCCAAAATTAACCTAAATTTTCTCATCAAGGCCTATTTATTTCAAGTTTTGGCATGAAGGAGGCCTCGGGTGAAGGCTCACCCTAGAAGTGTGTCAACAATGGTCCCACAGAGCCCAGTTTGAGGAGGATGCTGTAGGAAGGGAATTCCCACTCCATGGCAACACCAGGCTGTGCCCAGCTCTGTGATCTAATGTTACAGTGGGGTCCCTCAGCCTCCCTGCAGCTCCAGCCAGGGGAACAGGGGTTGTTTGTGTTCTTTGGAGCAGATTTGACTCTGAAGACCAAGCCTTGCCTACCTTGCCAGCTGAGAGAGGAGAAGAATGCACTCTGCCCAACGTTCCTGATGTTATCCTGGGGGGAATCCGTGGCACCTCTGCCTGCAGCACAGAGCACCAGAGAGGTGGAATGAAACAAAACCCAGCTCAGCATGAAGGAATCAATCATGGGAAGGGAACAAATCCCTGCAGCCCTTACCTGCCAAAGCAAGAGTGTCCTGGTGCTCCTGGTGGGAGGAGAAGAGAATGGAGGGATTGATGTCTTTTGTTGTGAAGTTCTCCCATGGGGGAGTTAATTCAGTTTGTCTGTCAGCAGACTGTATTTCTATGTCCAGTATAACATGAAAAAGCTGAGGATATTTGTCTGGAGAGTCACAGGCATCCAGCTCAGGCCTAAAGGGGACAAGAGTGGTCCAGTTGAAAAGGAAAGAATATTTCTGGAAAGCTATAAAAACGCTTTCAGTGCATTCAGGCTTTTCATATTTCATCTGTGACTGTTCTCCCTCAGCCTTCATCAGGCTTTTATGCATCAGGTTTGATTAATGTTCAGCTTCAAACACTCACTTGGTGAATTTGAGAGTGGTTGTTCCCAGGGCTATGAATCCAGTGTGAAATTGAATTTGGAATATTTGTGTGTTGGTCATCTGAAAAGAAAAGAAAAGCAGAGAGAACCAGACTGAACAAGGGCTTAAATACAGGAGTTAGTTAATTCTACCCTAATCTTAACTGCTGCATAACTGAATTCATTCTGCTTGTTCCACAGGCAATATTTCCTTTCTCAATATTCCCAAATATTCCCAATATTTCCATCTGCCTTCAACCCTGCTGCTGCAGCCTCTGTACAGGAGAAAACCTTCAGGAACTGGCCTTCTTTCCCTTTTTCTCTTTATTTCTGGGATCTACTTGTCAGTTTTGCAGTGAAATTAAGCTCTTCCTACAGAATACACTGGAGCAACAGGTTTGTGTCCCAAAAACCATAAAACCATTTCACTTGGAGTAGAGGCCTCAGGGAAACATCATCTACACAGCAGAGGGCACCAAGAATGAGTGGAGAGGAGGAAAATATTCACTGCCCACTCTGCAACTTGAATATTAGTTTGAAATAAATCCTCAAGGAAATAGTGGTTAGGGAAAAGATTCCGTGTTTAGGCAGCTCTTAGTTCCGAGGAGAGGAGAGGAGAGGAGAGGAGAGGAGAGGAGAGGAGAGGAGAGGAGAGGAGAGGAGAGGAGAGGAGAGGAGAGGAGAGGAGAGGAGAGGAGAGGAGAGGAGAGGAGAGGAGAGGAGAGGAGAGGAGAGGAGAGGAGAGGAGAGGAGAGGAGAGGAGAGGAGAGGAGAGGAGAGGAGAGGAGAGGAGAGGAGAGGAGAGGAGAGGAGAGGAGAGGAGAGGAGAGGAGAGGAGAGGAGAGAAAGCAGCTCCTACTTTGGCTTGGAGGCGTCCCCCGATGGTGGATCTCATGTGGTAGACAGAGACAACAACATCTCCATGGACAGTGGCTCCCAGTGGGATCAGCACCTTCCCTTCCTGCACACGGTATTCTCTTGCAGGGGAACAGCAGGAAAGCCAGGGTTAAGCTCCCTCCCACCACATCAAAGCTCTCACCTCCCTCAGGCCAAGCAAGGAGGAGCATTCAATGCTCTGTTTGGTTAGAACAAAAATATCCCACAGGGGGACCCGACAGAGCACTGGATGATCTCTAGCAAGGTATTCCACTTCTTGCCAACCTCAGATCCTGATGTCTGTGGTGATCCCACCCCTGACAACCTCAGATCCTGATGTCTGTGCAGTTGTCCCACCCCTGCCAGGCTCAGATCCTGATGTCTGAGAACCTATCCCAATCCTGCAAACCTCAGATCCTGATGTCTGTGCAGTTATCCCACCCCTGCCACCTCCGATCCTGATGTCTGAGCAGTTGTCCCACCCCTGCCAACTTCAGATCCTGATGTCTGTGCAGTTATTCCAATCCTGCAAATCTCAGATCCTGATGTCTGTGGTGATCCCATTCCTGATAACTTCAGATCCTGATGTCTGTAGTTATCCCACCCCTGCCAGGCTCAGATCCTGATATCTGTGCAGTTATCCCACCCCTGCCAGGCTCAGATCCTGATGTCTGTGCAGTTATCCCGCTCATGCCAACCTCAGTCTCCCCCTGGCCATTTATTTCACCCCAGGCACTAACTCTCAGCGAATATCTCCATTTATCAGCAGCCAGGCAGCGACTGCAGCTCAGCCATCCCCAGCCAGGTGGCAGGGTCTGCATTCACTCCCCAGGGAGGCAGGGCCCAGCACTCACTTCATCCTCTCGTACTCCTGGGAGGTGGTGAGGATCCTGGTCTCCCCGCTCAGGATGTCGCAGAAGGGCCGGCAGCCGTTGCGCTGCTTGTTGAAGCAGGGGACGGGGCTCAGGGTGACTGACTTGATCGTCAGTGGTTTGCAGTGGGGGATGACAGGTTTGTCTGCTATTAGGTCACAAATGTACCCTATGTACCTGCAGGCAGAGAAAACCAGGGCTGAAACCTCCATTTCTTTCATTTCATGCTCCAAATCTGCCTCGAAATCCAGCGGCACTGCTGTTCTTTTGGAGGCTCAGGACTGGAGTCTCCATGAGCTCCAACATCCCTGCAGCTGGCACAGAGCCTGCACTGGCACTGCTGTTTCTCTAAAGATGCAGCTGGCACAGAGCCTGCACTGGCACTGCTGTTTCTGTGAGGATGCAACTGGCACAGAGCCTGCACTGGCACTGCTGTTTCTGCAGGGATGCAGCTGGCACAGAGCCTGCACTGGCAGTGCTGTTTCTGTGAGGATGCAACTGGCACAGAGCCTGCACTGGCAGTGCTGTTTCTCTAAGGATGCAGCTGGCACAGAGCCTGCACTGGCACTGCTGTTTCTGTGAGGATGCAACTGGCACAGAGCCTGCACTGGCACTGCTGTTTCTCTAAGGATGCAGCTGGCACAGAGCCTGCACTGGCACTGCTGTTTCTGCAGGGATGCAGCTGGCACAGAACCTGCACTGGCACTGCTGTTTCTCTAAGGATGCAGCTGGCACAGGAGAGGAATTCTCCAGGGCCCTGTCAACCACAGGTTCAGCATGGGGTTGTTGGGTTGGAAGGACCTTCAGCAGTGAGCAGAGACATCTCAAATAAAGGAATAATTCAGGTTGGGAGATCTGAATGTCACCTGCTCTCTGCTCAGAGCAGGAGCAGCTTCCCAGCTCAGTCTCAGAACTTGGTTTTGTGCTGGGGGTGAGACCCCACCGGGGATCTCCAAGGAAAGAAATCCCAAATCCCACAGCTGCTCTGGGCAAGCTCTCCCAGACCTGCTCCCTGCTCATCTCTGAGGAACACTGTGGGATCTGGACACCTGGCTGAGCCTGGGGGCCAGAGCACACCTGCCAGGCCTTTGGGCAGCTTTGAGCAGGGGGATGGAGCTCAGTGCTGAGCCAGGGTACTGTACCTCCTGTGAGATGGCCACAGTACAATTCCAGGTCTCTTTGTGTTCAGCAGCTGCACAGCAGGGCCAGGATGAGAGAAGAGGTGACAGAAACAGAACATTGCACTGACCAGAACTGCTGAGGCTGCGCGGCCGTCCTGGCAAGGAAAGGGGCAGAGAGGAAAAACTGTGAGTACCAGAAAGATCCTTTAAATTCCAGCTCCCCACTCCTCCTGAAATCACAAAATATGATTTATCCAGAAAAATTAGGATTGAGACCACAAGATGATGAGCAATTTTGAGTTCTGTGTCATTTGTTCAACACCCAGGACTTCAGTGAACAAAGCTGAGATAAAATCCAGGGAGCAGCCAAAGCTGAGGGTGGTTTACACTTGTTTGGAAAGCCCACAAGAACATTTTGGCTGCAAATGTTGGTGTTTCGTGGCTGCTCCCCAGCTGTAATTTTATAATTATTTCAAACACAGGCCTGGAAAGTGACCACAGGGGTCAGAGTGCACCCATCCTGCAGCTGCAGGCAGTCCTCTAACAGAAATTTATCCTGGAAAAGGACAAACAAACAAAAAATCCAGCCCCAGGCTCCCTCACCCAAACACCTCCACAGCTCTGATTGCTCCTGATGGGGTTTTTTAAAGGTGATTGTGGGGGAAAGTTTGCTGAGTCACACTGATAGACCAAAAATGTAGGAAGAGCAGGAGAAAATCAATGCATTCCCAGTGCCCTGGGTTTCTGATATACACCTTGGCTATCCCTAATTGCTCCAAACCCCTTTGAACTCTTCCAGGGATGGGGGATCCACAACTCCTCAAGGTCTCACCACTCTTGCTCCTTGCAATTGTATTTTTCAGGCCCCCTTTAGGCATTCCAGCCATTTTCTGTAGGATTTTCTGTACTGGAGCTGATCCAGACCCCAAGAACCTACTGACATGAACAGGCTGTTTGCTTTTTTTCCAAGTTTAGCCCCTGCCAGTTGTTTCTGGCAAGATCTCTCAGGTTCATATAAACTAAGTGGGTTTCTGCAGCCTTGTTAGAAAGTGTTGGAAAGGACTCCCTGTCCTTTATCACATTATCCTGATATCCATTGCTCAAAGGACAGGAAAGGAATTGGATTTTTGAGTTGGATTTCCAGGATTGGAGACACCAAGTGCATCCTTCTCTGTTTGAAGGGAATTGACGTCCCTGGCTGTGCTGTGAGAGGCAGAAATGCCAGGCTCCCATGGGAGCTCTGTGCAATTTGGGATCAGTCATTTCCTCCACTCCTCCCAGTCTGTGCTGATCAGGGCTGACAGCCTCCTGGTTTAATTTGGGCTCCAGGAGCAAAGCAGAACTCTGCTTTGGGGCATTGCTGTCAACGGGAAAGGTTGCATGGAGTAAATTAGGAGTGATCCAGGATCACACCACCCTCACACAGTGCAGCATTGCCCAGTGCTGAGTAATCCCTCTGGGGGCTTCCTTCAGCCAGGCCTGACCTCTCCTGATGACAGGAGACTTCAACAGTCTCCATTTCACAGCTCCACAGAATCCCCAGCTCTGTGGTTTCTGCCCAGTTTCCATCCCCCTTCAGTCCAAAGGCTGCATTTTCTCCTGTGACTACTTAAAGTGCAAATCACAGAATCACAGAATGGTCTGTGTTGGGAGGAACCTTAAAGCCCATCCAGTGCCACCCCCTGCATTGGGCAGGGACACCTTCCATTGTCCCAGGGGGCTCCCAGCCCCATCCAGCCTGGCCTTGGGCACTGCCAGGGATCCAGGGGCAACCACAGCTGCTCTGGGCACCCTGGCCAAGTCACAGCAACCTGGCAGCTCTTGGGTAAAATTCAAACCTTTCTCCTAGAGAATGATTTTGACCTCTCTTGCTTTGCATTCCTGCTTCTCATTCAGTGATTCTCTTCCAGCTGAGCTTTGGGTGATGATGTCCTTTACTCTGGGTCAATCCCATCCCATCCCATGGATCCCATCCCATGGATCCCATCCCATCCCATCCCATCCCATCCCATCCCATCCCATCCCTCCTGTCCCCATGCCGTCCCCAGGCTGCAGGCACTGCAGGAGCAGTGTGGGCTGGCAGTGCCCAGCTGTGCTGGCTGCTGTGGGTGCACTCACCATGCAGTGGATGACACAGACGTTTTTGGGGTTCTGCTGCAGCCAGTTGTGCATGTTCTTGCAGACAGCGTAGAGGTTGTGCAGGCTGGGCGCCTGCCGGACGGGCCAGCTGCACTCAGACACCTGCAGGGAGGGCAGCAGCACACAAACAGCTCTGTGGGGGCACCAAGCAGGCCCTGCTCTGCTCATTCTCCCTGCCAAGACACCTACTCGTCCTTTACAACCCGGAGTTATGTGCTGCAATCCTACTCCAGCTGTGCCTCCCATGGGTTATGAGGAGGCAGACAAAAAAGCTTTCTCAATGCAATGACATTGGGCTGATGTGTTGCTCCTGACTGCACATTTCTCAAAATTTACATTTCACATCAGATTATCTGGAGGGGCTCTTTTAGAATGCTCCAGTCTCACCTCGATTTCTAAAGCCTTTGTACAACGTGTCCCTGAAAACTGCTCTGATTTGCACAGGGCACTGAGCATCTGTTGTTCTGAATCCTTCTCTGGCACAGGATCTCCAAGCCCTGTGTGACAGATATTAAACTGATGAAAGGGAAAGTTCTGTTCAAAAAAAAAAAAATAAATCCTATCTAAGTATGTTAATGTATGAGCCAGAAAAATGAATGGCTCCTTAGAGCAGAAACCCCACAAATCTTAAAGTCTGTCTGGTTCCTATTCCTCATTGTGCTGCTTCTGAGTCAGTCCTTGCAGTCCCAAGCAGCACATCAAATAGCCCTAAACTGACATCTCCCTTTCATCTGGTTATAATTGAAACATCTCTGTTTTAAAAGGCATTTCTGGCCAGAAGAAATTTAAGGGAGGAATGTCCTGAGGCCTGTCCTCAGCTGAAGAATTGGTTCTCTCTCTCAGCTGACATTTGGCTGCTGCTCAGTGGGAATGGGGAAGGAAGGAGATGATTTGCCCAGATGTTCTGAAACAGCCACATGATCCCCAGAACTGTTTCATCTCTCAGAGGAAGGAAATGCTCCAGGTTTTATAAAACTGGCACTGCAGGTTCTGTCTGACACCTGCACAACATCTTGGAGCAGAAACAGGCACCCAGATTCCAGCCAGAGCCCTGCCAGGCTGTGCTGTGTCCAGCAAGGATCCCAAAGGCTCCCATGGGATGCAGGGCCAGGCCAAGCTGGCCAACTCCATTTTTGTCTTACAGAAAGTTGGATATTTATCTGATTGTCTTTTAGATTTGTGAAAGTTTTGGCCTCCAGAATATCCAGATGTGGCTTTGTGTTGTAGAAATCACTGAACAGATCCAGCAGTGCTCAAAGTTTGGAGAGCAGGGAGTGACCATCCTATTTACCCTCTCACATTCTCCTATCTCCAGAGTTTCTTTCATTCCTTCTGTTGTACATCCTTGATTTTCCCTGTTAGAATTCCTACAGTGACCCTTCCACTGACAGTCCTCAGAGCAGCCCTCCCTGCCAAGCATCTGGAAAAGCCATTATCACTTCTCTAGTAAATAACACACATTTCCCCCCAGTCCATAATTACATATTTACATTGCCTCTAATTACACATCTGCCTGATGGTTCACAATTAGGAAATTAAATGTGTGCTTGGTGTTTCCATCAAACAGAACCTCACCAGCACTCAGCACAGACAACCTTGGGGAAAAGCAGCTGGGATTCTCCAGCTCTGGGAATCAGCACTCAGCACTTGTTTGACTTTAGCAGCAGGGACGTGACCCACGAGGGGCTGTGAGGTTTGGGTTTGGTTCATGCCAGGTTTGAGTTCTGTGGTTTGAAACTCCTCTCCTCTTGGGGACAGCCAGGTCTCTGCTCAGAGTCACACTCTGGGTGGATGGAAGGGATCCTGAAGATCATCTTGTTCACACCCTGCTGCCTCCCACTATCCCAGGGTGCTCCCAGCTCTGTCCTTGGACCCTTCCAGGTTTGGGGAGAACCTTTCCCAGTGGCTCAGCACCCTCCCAGTGCCCTCTCCTCCTCAACAGACTGGGCACCTGGGGCTTGCTGACCCACTCAGGCACAGCTGGGCAGGGAAATGGCCCAGCAGGACAGGAATTCACCTCCCTCCTGTGCCACCACGCAGCACAGGGACCCACTCGGATCTTAGGAGCAGAAAGCTTTAAAGAAAGCAGGGACTGAAAAGCTTTTCCTGTCAAAGAACCAGTGTGTATCTCAGTGCAGCTCAGCTGACATCCTCATCCCAGCAGGAAACTCACTGAGGTTTCACCTCCTTGAGAGCCCTTTAGTGTTTTTTATACAAAGCTCAGCCTGGTAATTATTTCATGTATTGTGTTGTTCACACTTTCTCATGAAAAATACTTGGAATCAGAATTTCCCAGCCCATAAACTGAAACCACAATATTTTATTAAAAGGTAATTTTATTTTCTTCCTATGTGAGTCAAAGTAATGGTTCCAAAGCACCAAGCTGTCCTTTGGGAGTATTATTAAAAGTCTCTTGTTAAAGTGTTGGGCAGGGTGGGAGATAATTCCAGGGATTCAGGAATTATGGCCAGCTCACACAGCAATAGATCTTTAATGCTGGGCTTTCAGAAGTAGATAAATTTTTCTCCGCCCACAAACAGCATCAGTGGTGCACCAAAATCAATCAAGACTGAAGATTCTGAGCTCTTAATATCTCTTAATTAGTCTTCCCTGTTCATTTACTCATGTTTGAAGTCTGGTTACTGATGGCCACAGAGAAATTTGCTTTAAGTGCCAGTGAGTGGTTTCTGGTGATCAGAATTACTGAAGGTAAATTCAGCTACACCTCAAATTAAAACTAAATTAGCCTTAGATTAGATTCATTTACCCTGACTGAGAGTTAAGCCTGCCTTTTGGGTTGAAGGCACCAAAAAGTTAGAAATTTTAAAAAAGCAGAACACAACACCAAAACACAGCACTCCCTCATGGGAGAGGGAAAGAACAGGAAGTTTTCAGAAAGATTAAATCTAATCTTGCATTTCAGCAGCAGTATTTCAGAGATTTCCTCTAAAAGCCATTAATGAAGCAGAGCCTCGCAGTGCTCCCTGATGCTGCTCTGGTTTTAGAGAGGGAAACTGGGCCAGGCCGTGCAGGTGGCTTTTTAAAGTCACAAGAGCCAAAATGCCCCTCAGATCCCCTTTCCATCCCGAGCTTTGCCTGCTTGATTAAAGCCCAACTGCAAGAAAATCATCTCCTTCCTTCTATTGGTAATTTCTTCCAAAGGCTTTTCATTTTATTCTTTCCCTGCAGCAGCTCCAACACTCTGTAGGAACAGAATAAACTCTGGTTTATCTTTATTTCCCTGCAGCCACTCCATGCAATGCCTTTCACTCTCCAGGCTCCTCACATGAGCATTATCCCTGAACTTTCCAGCTCTTTCATCCTAGCTAAAACTCCCAAACTCACCCCAGCAGCTTAAAAACACCTCTAGGTCCTAAATCCCCTCAAACTGTGGGTCCAAGAGGAGCTGCTGTCCCTTTCCCTGGGGAATCTGCCCCCGTGGAAGGCACTCACCCTGTTGTGGAACTTGGCACTGCGATAATATTTGGGTGACAAGTTGAACACGGTGTAGTGGTCGGGGTGCCTGGAGTCCAGGAACGTCCTGACATCCTCAATGTGGTTCCTGAATCCCAGCTCCACACCCTCAGCAGGAAAGGACATCACTGCCAAGGCAAGGAGAGGCCAGCATCATTGGGGTGCCTGCAATTCTGGGCTTTGGAATTCTGGGCATTGTGTTTCTCCATGGTGCTTACCTATGATCCTTGAGGTAATGTAGGAAATATCCAGCTCTCCCTTGGTGTAACTAAGAGACAAAGCAGGGGACAGAATTTAGGCACTTCAGCAGCACGTTAGGAGTGTTTGCCCAGAAAAAAATCTACTTATCACACAAGGAAAATTCATCTTAAAATTAATTCTTGAGATGCAGACAGTGACCCAGCCTCCCCCTCTCCACATGCAATTAACTGGATACAAAACCTGCAAGAAAGGTCCCTTTTCCCTTCTGTCATTAATTTTTAGTGCCAGTTTCCAAGAGAAATCTCCAGCAGTTTGCACTTTGCAGATCCCTCAAACCCTCTTGGGTCTTGCATTAAATTTCCTTAATTTCTTGTAGCCCTTGATTCCATGGAAGGGGTCAACACCAGGAGAGGCCCCAAAGCAAAGTCACCTCAGTCTGTCTTCCATGCCAAGGTGGATTTAGGGATGGGAACATCAGCAAGCACAGCAGAGAGAGACATCAACACCAGTGACAAAATAAATATTCAGGGGGTGTTTCACTGGAAGGATCCCACAGGGAATCCTCCGGGAGCTGGAAACCAGGTGCTCCATTTCACTGGCATTTCCCAGATTTCAGGGTGCTGATGCTCACTATGAGTTCACATGGTTTTACTTTGGTTTTCCTTGAGGCCAAACCCCAATTGTGAGACAGAACCAAAGAAATTTTTGGGGATTTCCCCCTTTCCTCAATCCCTGTGAGCTGAGCTCGTTCAGTGGGAGCAGCAGCTCCTGGTTTTTCCTGCTCCTGGTGCACTGTACCTGGCCACAGACTGCATGACCTTGGAGGAGGTGTCCTTCAGGGTGTCCTTCAGGTTGTCCTTCAGGTTGCTGAAGAGCCTCCCTGCTCCTCCCTTCACCATGTCCAGCAGGCCTCCCCCGTAGCTGGACTCCATGTCTGGTGACGAGGCACCTTCAACACAGCAAAACCAAAACTTACAACAAAACCAAAAATTACAACAGAGCAAAGCCAAAAATTACAGCACAACAAAAACAAAAAATTACAACACAACAAACCCAAAGCCAACGTCACTGGTTTGGAACAAACCCCAGCAATCCCCCTGCTCTGTCCACACCAAGCAGGTCCCCATGAGCTGCTGTGTGTCAGGCATGAGGAAAAGTGGTTTTCCTCCTCCAAGGGATGAGGGATGGCTCCTTCCTGCCTGCTGGGCTCACAGCTCACAGCACTGTGTGCAGGTTGTGTTCAGCCTCAGCACAGGGCAAAAGATCTAAATTGGCCACTTCTCCTCTACATTCTGTTTTAGAACACAAGATGGCTCCTCGAGGCACAGGAATATTTCTTTTGCCAAACTTCCTGTGAGCATGATTTAAAAAATAAATAAATAAAAGAGAGAAAGGAAAAAATCAAAGAAGCTTGTTGGCTTCCAAGCATGGTATCTGTTTGATCTCCCCTCAGAAAGTTTGTTTTCATGTTATTCTGTGCTGGGAGAGCCAGGGCTGGAAGGAGGAGATGTTCAAAAGGGGCTTTTAGTTCTGCAGGTCAGCTTTTAAAGGAAAGCAAGGCAGAAAAGTGGCAGCTTGGAACAGGGAAAAGGGGACAAAGGATCAGAGGTTCAACAGCACTGGGCAAATTCTTACATCTGGAAATGCTGTAGGAGAGCAACAGAAGGCTCTGAGAGAATGGAAAACTTAAAATCTTTAGAAATCAATCTGAAGATTTAGAAAGCGGAGAGGAGAAAGAGAGAGAAGGAGACTTTCACTGTATTTCCAGGAGAAGCAGCAGGAATCAATTCCAGGTTTCCTGTGTCCCCTAAAGCAGAGACTCAGAAAGGATGGCTGAGCAAGAAATGGCTCCCACTGCCACGGGGCTGGGGTGGATGGGATGTTGGGAAGGATTTGTCCCCTGGGAGGGTGGGCAGGCCCTGGAATAGAATTCCCAGAGCAGCTGGGGCTGCCCCTGGATCCCTGCAGTGTCCAATGCCAGGTTGGACCATTCTGTGTTTAGAATAAACCTCCAACAGTCACCAAGCCCAGAATCACAGAATCCCAAAAATCACCAGAATCCCAAAATCACTGGGTTGGAAGAGACCTTCAAGATCATCAAGTCCAACCCAGCCCCAACACCTCAATTATCCCATGGCACCAAGTGCCACATCCAGGCTTTTTTTAAACACCATTCCAGAACTTTACCACCCTTTCTGTAAAAAACTTTTTCCTAAATTCCAACCTAAATTCCCCTTGGTGCAGCTCGAGGCTGTGTGCTCTGGTTGTGTCAGTGCTGCTGGAGAAAGAGCCCAGCCCCAGCTGAGCACAGGCACCTTCCAGGAGCTGTGAGAGTGATAAGGAAATACCAAACAGAGCAACAACCTCCTTCCAAAGCTGAAACATGTCAGCTGGGAGCCTTCCTGCCATGGTCCACCCTCAGCAGTGAGAGTTCAGCTGAGGGAGCCCCTGCTGACAGCACCAGCCTGGTGTTGGACAGGATGGGAGCTGGACACTGTGGAAATCCTAATTAAAGCACTTAAGTGCTGATTTTACAGAGGATCAGGAGATGGATGTGCAGCAGAACTTCCACTTCCAAGGCAGAGAGAGCTTTGGAAGAGAACAGTGATCCAGGGGAGCTCAGAGGGATGTGCTCAGTACTGGAGTAGCTGAGGGTGGCAAAACCATCAATGTCTGGATTAGCCAGGCCAGGAAACTCATTCCTACCCAGGGAAAGGGAAAGAAACCACAAATCCAGAAGGGAAACACCCCCTCCCTATCCCCTGCAGTGCCCCGAGCAGTGTTTGTGCTTATTCTCAAAAACCAAACACATTCAGACCAATCCTGCTTTCAGTGTGGGGCTTTGGAGGCAGAAATGGGAGAGTGGGACAGGTGTGACCTGGAGTGATGGGGACATTTTGGCACGTGCAGCCAGAGGTGCCCCAGAGTGACCAGAGCAGAGGGTCACACCCCCTGAGGGAGGTGCTGTGGCTGGAATCCCAGATTTGGAATCTCTCCCAGCAAAATCTGCATGGCTGGAGGCCCTGTCTGCCTGGGGAGGCCCCTGAGCAGCCCCCCAGAACCCCCCCAAGCACAGGACTGAATTCCAGCTCTCCTGAGAGCCCAGGGGGAGCCAGCCGACATTGAGCAGGCATTTCAGACTCTGTCAGTCTGGCTATTTGTGCTGATGAAGCAACTCTGAGCCTCGGAGAGGGGAGGTGCAAGGAGGCTGCCTGGAAATTGAGGCTCAGCAGAGAAGTGCTGCCTTTCCCAGGTCACTTAGCAGGAGTGAACAGACCCTTTCTGCCTGGAAAGGGCAGACAGAAAGCAGACATGAAGCCATGGGAAAGGAAGCAGGTTTCCCTCAGGCTGCCCAGATTTTGTGTAACAATATCTTCAGTGTCAAATGAGGGGGTTTATTTTTGCTCAGGGAGCTGCTGCCTGTGCTTTTGTTAGAGGTGAAGTGAGGAAGGATCTAAATATTCCCTGTTCCTCATCATGGAATCACAGACTGCTTTGGGATCTGAAAGACCATCTCATTCCACATAGAAAAGCATTAAATCCTCATCTCCCATCTTCCCAAAAAAAGAGGTTTGGGAGTTTTAAATCTCCTCTGAATTCTCTTCCAATGGTACCACAAGAGCCTGGCACTACAATGGAAAAATTTTTGTTTGTTCCTGTGTTTGTATCCCAAAATCCCCATTTCTAGATTTTTTTTTCTGCTTGTTGCAGCCTTCTCCTTCCCCACAAGGTATTTTCTGGGGGAAAGAAAGGGTTTTTGCTTGTTTTATCCCCTAAGATAAAGGTGGTGGCTGTCCTGTGCCTGGGCAGAAACGGCCCTTTTAAAGTTCCCTGCACTGAAAGGAGTCAAGCCACTGTTGTTGTGGCTTCAGCAACAAAGCCTGGATTGTTTTTAAGGAACACTCAGCAAAAAAAAAAAAAAAAGCTGTTTTTTGTGCCTCTCCCCCCCAGCAGGCAGCAGAGCTCACGTTCCTCCCCCAGGCAGCTCTCCCAGCACAGCCTGCCTCGTGTGGGACGTGCTTTCCCACCAGGCTGCAGGGAGCAAAGCCAGGCTGCCACAACTCCAGCATCACTCTGACATGGTTCCCACTCTGGGGAGGGTCTGCAGGGCAGGAGGAGCAGCCCTGCAGCAGCAATTCCTGCTACAGCAGGGTTGGAGCATCCTTTGAAGGGTTTCCCATGGCTGGAGGGGTGTTGGGTGCAGAGCAGAGACTCCACATCCCTGGGTACCCTCAGCATCCCCAGCTCCTGCTGTTCTCCACATCTTGCAGAGGATTGCAAAGAGGAATTTCACCTTCCCTGCCTGGGGAAGGGTGACAGGAACTCCTAAAAGCAAATCTCTGGGCAGTGGCTCCTCTGCATCCAGTGATAATCAATAGCTGAAATATTATCAAAATCAATATCAGAGACCTGAGGGCTTCACCTGCCAGCTGGGCTTGGAACAACCTGGCGTGGTGGAATGTGGGCTTGGATTGAGATTGGCTTCACAGTCCCTCCAACCCAAACCATCTGTGATTCTGTGGTTCTAACTGTGTTTTAAGGGCACAAAATCACATCCTGATACCCAAAACTTCCTTCCAGCACTCATCCTTCATCTGGACAGCTGAGCTTGACCACATTTAAGCCAAGACTAAACCATGGATGCTGTTATGGGCACTTGCATCCTGTCTTGGATCAGACACAGCCCAAGTGTCAGAATTACACCAGCGTTTCAACAGTCACTGGGTGATGATTTGGGAGAGAAATCACCACCAGCAGAGGCAACTAAAACAGTGATAAAGGGGCATTCACAGGGAAAACCTGCAGAAATCACTTGGGAAGTTCCTCAGACCCACACAGATCCCAAACACTGATTATTTTTTACCTAATTTTTTGCTACCAGTCCCATCTGTCTCCTCCTCCTCCTCCACTGTCCCAGATTCCTGGTAGAGTTAGGTTCCCTATGAGGCTGAGCACACTTAAAGTGTTATTCCATAAAAATAAGCAGCAAAGCATATGCAGAGCAGAAGAGTCTCTGCTCATTTGATAAAATGAGTGCTGAAACCCCCACGCCCAGGTTTCACTCATCCTGACACTTCCATTGTCCCAGGCTGCTCCAAGCCCCATCCTGGGACACTGCCAGGGATCCAGGACAGCCACAGCTGCTCTGGGCACCCTGTGCCAGGGCCTGCCCACCCTCACAGCCAGGAATTCCTTCCCAAAATCCATCCAACCCTTCCCTCTGGGATTTTCCAGATATTCCCCCTTCTCCTGTCACTCCAGGCCCTCATCCAAAGGGTAGAACCATGATTCTCTCCTAAGCAGACAATCATGAGGCACAGAAGCATCCCCAGCACTAAGATATCTTCAATAATTTATTCAGCTGAGCAGGGAGTTGTTGCTTATGAGGTTGTTGTTTGGGGTTTTTTTACTGCAGCTCTCCAGCAGTTCCATCCAGGCCTTTTGCCTGGAGGAAATGGAAAATGCCTCAAACAGGGGGAGGTTTAGGTTGGATATTGGGAAAATTTCTTCCCCAAAACTGTTGTCCAGCCCTGGCAGGAGACATCCCTGGAAGGAGTTAAAAGACCATTTAAAAGATGGTCTAAGAGGGCTTTTCCAACCTGAGCAAGTCCATAATTCTGTGTTTCTGTTGGACAACAAAGGGTCCCCAGCCTCCTGTGGGAAGCACTCAGAGCCTCTGGCAGCAAACTTTGGGGTAGAGAAATCAAGAACCTCTTTTTTGTTTTGCTGGGATAAAACTCCAGAACTAACATTGCATGAACCCAAGGTTTTTTATCCAAAGGTTTATTTGAGGCTGCTTAAATGCAAGCTTAATGGAAATAATTAAGGTTCTTCATGGAAAGAATTAAGGTTCACTCTTTCTGCTTTTGCTCAAGAAACAGAAACTGAGGAGTGCAGCTGGTACCAAAAACATGGAGGATTTCCATAAAGAGGGGGTTTTACTCCGTGTTTTCTTAGCAGAATAGCAATATTGAGAGGGGAGCGGGGGATTACTACCCAGTGCTTGCTAGATTTGTTTAATTTGTTAAAAATTTCCCCTCATGAAAGTCATCTTCAGGAAGGCCCGACAGCGAGCCACCAGGCCGGAGCGTGAAATGTGTCTGTGGAGTTGAGGGACATTCTCCGTGCTTCTCCCCCCTGTCAAAACAACTGAGAAAAGACAAAACTCCTGCCAACACCCCATCGTTCAAGTGTCCAAAACACACCAAGCAAACAAAGGAGCCATTAAACAGAACCTCCCCATTTGAAAAGGCAGCGAGGGGGGAACACAGGCCAACATTGTCCGGCCAGGCCTTTGTCCCCGTGCCAGTGACATGGAGATGTCTCTCTTCTGACTCAGAGACAAGGAATCACCAGAGCACAAGACATTATGTTTGCAAGTGTAAAACAGCTCAAGAAATCTCAATTTCACCGCTTGCAGTTTCTTTCAGAGGCTTTTTCTTGGTGGTTATTCTGCCTGAGGAAGCACAGAGCACAAGCAAGTCCATGCCCCAACCCTTTAAAAGCTCTTTTCTATCTTATCTAGATCATAAACACCACAGAGCAGCACAGAAAGGGTTTTTTCCTTTCATAACAACTATCCTCACTGTTACTTTTGCATCTTATTTCCTAGAACCTCTTCTTTCAATGCTCAGCCAGCTGCTAAGAAAGCAGAATTGAATGCCACAGCAAAAACCCAAATAAATTGGCTTCTTCAAAATTCTGCCTGGTTCTCATCTTGAGAGCACTTGCAGCAACTTAAAAAAGGAAGAGACAGAAGCAGCTCTGGGTAGATGCCTTTCTTGGAATCTGGTTTTATAACTCGTGGTGTTTTGTGTCCTGTGAGGTTCAGCTCAGGTCTCTCTTTGAACCTCCTCTCATCCATTTCCAAACCTCTATCTCAAGTTGGGGAATTTGCAGGAGGGAATTGGGAATTGTTCCTGTGAGGGTGGGCAGGCCCTGGCACAGGCTGCCCAGAGAAATTAGAAGTGTCCAAGGCCAGGCTGGATGGGGTTTGGAGCACCCTGGGACAGTGGGAGGTGCCCCATGGCAGGGTGACACTGGATGAGTTTTAAGGTCCTTTCCATCCCAAACCATTCCAGGATTCTGTTCAGGACTCAGCTGACCCCTCTGTGCCAGCTCTCTGCCATCCATGAGGAGCTCCAGCCTTCCAGCAGCAACCCTGTGCTTCTGCCTCCTGGCTTTTGCTTCTTTTCACTCTGAGCAACACCAGTCCAAAAAAAAAAATATTAAGCCAATAATCAGGAGCACTTGGGAGTTGGAGCAAAGCTGCAGCCACTGATTATTTTCCTCGCAGAAGGTGTTTATGAGGCTGCAAATCTGCATTAGGAGAGGATGCTTGAAGATCTAATACTTTGCATTAGTCTAAGGAAATTAATAGAAAAACCAAACTGGAGCCCAGTTGCTCAGCTCATGGGAGTTGGTGACAGCAAACACAGACCTGTTAGTGAAACCAGCAGCAATTTGCCCCAGAAGTGCCAGTGCTTTGCCTCCAGCACAAATCCTCAGCCATCCAACATGTGGAATTGCTCACTGGTGACCCACACACAAATATTCCACAGAGCAAAGCGCATTTCCCTGTGCCCAGGTGCAGAAGAAATCCAATATGAGGGGAAAGAAAAGAAAGGTTTGATTGTTCAGCTTTTTAACTTGGTTGGAAAAGCTCTTTAACTGCAGCAGAGCTGTGGCAGCAGGAGCTGGGCAGTGCCTGTCCCAGTCCCCCTGTCCTGGGGGCAATTTGGGCCCCTCAGGATAAGGACATGGAGGGGCTGGAGAGTGTCCAGGGAAGGGAATAGAGCTGGGAAGGGTCTGGAGAACCAGGAGAGGCTGAGGGAGCTGGGCAGGGGCTGCAGAATCCCTGAGGGAGCTGGAAGGGGCTGCAGAATCCCTGAGGGAGCTGGAAGGGGCTGCAGAATCCCTGAGGAGCCGGGCAGGGGCTGCAGAATCCCTGAGGAGCTGGGCAGGGGCTGCAGAATCCCTGAGGAGCCGGGCAGGGGCTGCAGAATCCCTGAGGAGCTGGGCAGGGGCTGCAGAATCCCTGAGGAGCCGGGCAAGGGCTCAGCCTGGAGCAAAGGAGGCTCAGGGGCCCTTGTGGCTCTGCACAGCTCCTGACAGGAGGGGTTTGGGATCTGCTCCAGGGAACAGGGACAGGAGCAGAGGGAACGGCCTCAAGTTACACCAGAGAAGACTTAGGTTGGATATTTCGCAAAATTTCTTCATTGAAAGGTTCTCCAGCCCTGGCACAGCTGCCCAGGGCAGGGGTGGAATCCCCATCCCTGGAGGGATTTAAAATCCCTGTGGCTGTGGCACTTGGGGACATGGACAGTGCTGGCCTCAGTATGGTTGGACTGGGTGACCTGAGAGAACTTTTCCAGACCTAATGATTCCATGGTTGTCTGTTCTGCTCCCCACAAGACAGACAGACAGACAAACCAGTGTCCCAGTGTCCCCCATCACTGGTGGCACTGGGTTCTCCCCCAGACTGTTCCCCTCCCCACTGCAAACAGCAGCTGCTCTGCCCCACAGGAAACCGTCACTGAAAATCAGGGGAAAAAAGAAAAAAGGACATAACGAGCTTGGATATGGCCAAGGCAACTCAAAGGTTTCACCTTCAGGGTCTGACACTGAATTCCACAGACAAGAGATCCCCCTGTCCCACCAAAACCCAGCAGCACAGTCTTTTCCCTAAGATGGATTTTACCCCACCCTTCTCCTTCCTGAGGAATTCAGATCTCTTTTCCCACCTGAATTATTCTCAAGCACTGCCCACCTTGGGAGTTTCAACTCTGGCATCATTGGGAGGAGAGTGAAATATTTATATTACCAGTATTTTCTCTACTTAAACAAAAAAGAAATGCACAGAATGTGAGTGGTGTTTTTTCCTTGTTCCTATTAAGCCAAAATCCCAAGCACCTCATTCTCCTGTCTGTGTCTTACACTGCTCCCTAATCCTTGTCCCCAATTATCCATCTGCAGCCTGTGTGAAAGATAAATCATGTCCCCCAGTCCAGGAGCAACTTCAATCACCAAATCACTCAGAATCACAAGCACACCTGAGGGGTGGATTTGGTTCTTTAAGCTGCTGTAATTTCATAGTTGGCAAAGAAAAATGGCTTTGCAGCGAGCTGGGAGAAATTAGGAATTTATCAGCCTGAAGTGCTCAGATGAACAAGAGAGATACAAGTGTGGGGTTTGGGTTTGGAACAGAGCATCACAAGCAACACACAAAATTTTAAAATTTTGTTTTGGAAAAACCACCAAACAGTCCCTATTAAATAAAGAGGTTATTTAAAAAATAATCTATAAATGCAATTCAAGGGCTACATTAAGACCTGAGGCTTTTTGCTGCTCAAGTGCCAGGTGTGTTGTTCAGAGCACCTGTAAAATTGAGGCAGGGAGAGTGAACTGAAAGGAGAAAACTCTGGCTGAGACAGATCCCTTAAAAATCAGCTCCCAAATCCCAGAGCCAGCCCATGTGTTTGGGAAGAACATCCTGGAAACTGGTAGAGGCCATTAATACAATTTAATGCTCTGGGCTAGAATCAGAGGAGCTGCAGAGTGGAAATGGCTGAATATTGCAGAAAACCTGTAAATAAAGGCATTGTCTGGCTGCCCATGAGCAGGGGTTTTTTGTTTGGTTTTTTTTTTTTTTTTTTTTTTTTTTTTTTTGCTCAGCAAAAGCAGAGAACCAAATTGAGCTGCACTCAAATGACAGCCCAGGACGAGGCTGGAGAGGAGCCCCACACCTGCCTGGAAGCCACCACCACCTCCCACTGCCCCTCTGCCTCTGCTCCCTGGCCTGGCAGGAAATTCATCCAATTCATCCAGGCAAGGGCCTTGATGATAGACATTAACCTGCCTGCAGCATCTCACCATCCCAGCAGCTGCCAGGACCCAAATCACTCCAACACAGCAGCCCACTGTGAGTAAGGATCTGCTGGCACAGCCTGTGATTATGAGCAATTGCAGCAGAGATGTTGTAGCAGCAAATTCAGAGATGTTTCTGAAGTTTGGGAGTAAAGTAAGTTAGAGAAAAACAAACACCAGCCTTAAAGAAGGCTTGGAAGCAAATTCAGAAGGCAAAGGGGAAGAGGAAAACATGACTGAAAGTGTTCAAGGAGGTGGGGCAGGGCTGGAGCAACCTGGGACAGTGGGAGGTGTCCCTGCCCATGGCAGGGGTGGCACTTTAAGGTCCCTTTAACCCAAACCATTCTGGGATTTTATGATTCTTGTTACATCAGAAAAAATGGGGGGAAAAAATCAAGGATAAGGCTCTCCCTGCCCAAGCCCAGCCATGGCTCATTAGGGTTTTTTTCCCTCAAAAAGAGGTTACCAGGTTAAGAAAAGAGGCTGTATCTGAAGTGCTTGTGGGGTGCCTGTGGCCCAGCCCTGTCCCTCCTGGAACAGTGCAGGTGTTTTCCTTGGGAATTACAGTGATGGGCCAAGCAGTAAAGGGTTCAAATGGAAAGAGGGGAAATTTGGGTCAGATTTACAGAAGGAATTGTTCCAGTGAGGGTGGGCAGGCCCTGGCACTGGTGCCCAGAGCAGCTGTGGCTGCCCCTGGATCTCTGGCAGTGCCCAAGGCCAGGCTGGAGCACCCATGGCAGGGTTGGAATGGGATGAGATTTCAGGTCCTTCCAACTCAAACCATTCCATGACTCTGTGATTCCGTGCTGCAAGACCACCCTGTCATGGGTGGCCATGAACGTGGTCCCTCCCGAACACCCAGGGTGTTTCCCTGCACCACTCTGGGCTCCACAAGTTCCTGCAAAGGCTGTGGATGCTCCTGGAGGTGGGCACAGGTGAGGAACCAGAACCAGAGGCGTCCCTTCAAAGCACGGCCACTCTCCCCACTCCTGGTTAGCCAGGCAAATTTGAACCTTTTGAGGTGAAGAGCTCTCTATCCCATTACCAGCCATAAAGACCATCTGCTCCCTTACTCCCTGATTAAAATAAAATGGTGCGCGCCGCACATCATCCATCAGAATTAATCCAACTCACTTTGATGAGTGCCTTTTAGCGGGGTGGGGGGGAGGAAAAAACCCAAAACCTCAGGACAATTCCGGGCATCCAACCCGCGGTGGGGAGGGGGACAGATCCCAGAGAGCGCTCCATCCATTTTCCCTCACGCCTCGCACGCTTCATCCGCGGGCGCGGGGGGCTCAGGAGGCAGCCCCGAGCAGGCTGCGGCGCTGCCCGCCTCCATCCCGGCGCGCCCGGACAAAGGGCCGCTATTGTCCCCGCGGCCCCGGAGCCCCGCCGGCAGCGGCCCCGCGCCCGCCCCGCCGTACCTGAGCTGTCCATGGTGCTGCCGCCGCCGTCGGCGCGGGGCTGCGGCTGCTGCTGCTGCTGCTGCCGCCCGGGGCTCCGGCCGGGCCCCGCGCCGGCCCCGCCGCGCTCAGCGCCGCTGTCCACGAGCTGCAAGGATTCATAGCCGTCACTGCCGGGCTTTTTGCGGTAGCTCCCGAGCAGGCTCATGGGCGAGCCGGGCGGGCGAGCGGCTCCGGCGCCGCGGCCGGGAGGGAGGAGGGATGGAGGAGGGATGGAGGCACGGAGGGAGGGCACGGCGAGCGCTCCGGCCGCCCCGAGGGGAGGGGAAGGGAGGGGAAGGGAGGGGAAGGGCGGGCCCGCCGCCGCCGGAAGCGGGCGGGGAGGACGCGGCGGCGGGAGCGTCCCGGGGCTGCGAGCCCGGCGGCGGCTGCTGCCAGCCCCGAGCGCTGCCGCCGCGCCCGTTCCTCCTCCCGGCCCTGCCTGCTGGCTCGGAGCCCTCTCCTCCCGCCGCCCCGGGGCTGCGTGCGGGCTCCGGCAGCGCCGAGCGACGCCGAGATGTCGGTGGCACGGCTCGGCAAGGCGCGGTCCTGCCAAGGTCACCGCCTCCGGGGCTGAGGCTGCCCGCTCTGCAGCCCGCGGGAGGAGAGGTGGCACAGCACCTCTGCACCGAGCCCCAAAACCCTGAGGAGCATCCCTGGGCCGCTGGAGCGCCCGGCTGGGCGTGGGTGCCGCCCCAGCAGCTGATCCCGGTGGGATGATGGGCCGGCATCCCAAACCTGGCTTGTGCCACCGCTGCTCCGGCTCCCGGCAGTGCCACCGACTGCTAAAGCCGTTTTTGTTGTTGTCACCCGTCTATTTTTAGCTGTTCCCATGAAAACAGACTCGGGAGCAAGCAGAGCGTGGCCCTGAGCGAGTGATGAGCTGTGCCTTGCTCAGTTGCAGTTTTCAGCCAGGCCTTGAACATCCTAATTTCATTTTGCACGGAACAGAGGAACCCAGGGATGCTCCAAAGGAAATGAGCACTATTAAACTCTTCTAAGTGGATTTCTTTGTAATTTAAGGAAAACCAAAGGCAAAAGGAAGCCCTAACAAACAGGCACGAGCGTGCCTTTGATCTCCAGCAGAAAGGAAAGTTCTCTGCTCAGAAATTAGCCCAGCTTTGTTTCTAAAGCAAAGACATCAATAAGCAAGGCCAGGCTGGACAGGGCTTGGAGCCACCTGGGAAGGAGGAAGGTGACCCTGCCATGGCAAGGGGTGGGCCTGGATGAACCCTGAGTTCCCTCCCAACCCAAATAATTCTGGGATTCTCTGATTCCAATAATTTGTGTAGCAACACCCAAACCTTGAGGTATCGCTGGCACCTGGCTGAAATTTCCCTGCTGAACTTTCCTCTGGGGCAGCAGACATCTGCTCCAGCCCTACCTTGTCATGTGCTGTTGTTTATGTAACCCCTGAGATTTCACGGCACGGAGCAGACAAGGTACATCTGTGACCCAGAACTTCCCCAGAAAAACCCCGGCAGATTTACAAGCAGCAAACCAAAACTGAGCTGACCTGACACGAGCAGCTCCCTGCCAGCCGCAGGAACAGCCTGAACTCAGGGCTGGGGTTGTGGTTTCTACCCCCTCCATGCTTTGGTCTGTGTGGAGCAATTCGTGGATTGCAACACGGACCAGCAGGAATGGGCCCCTCCCTCTTGGCACCCACAAGCAGCAGGTTAATAAAATTAAAAATAAACATGTTTTCTGAGCCATTTTGTGTATTCTGAGCAGCCTGGGCTAGTGGGAGGTGTCCCTGCCCATGGCAGAGAGTTGGAACAAGGTGGTTTTGAAGGTTCTTTCCAACCCAAGCCATTCCAGGATTCCATGATCTTCGCTAGGGATCACATCTGTCAACCTCTCCTGCTCAGTCTAGGACAAAATGATTCCTGTGCTCTGGGATAAAAATGGGAAATCTGTGGAGGTGAATTTTCATTTGTTTTGCTTGCTCAGGTAAAGCCCAAACACATCAAAACAGGTGGAGGAGAAACCTGGCATGACACAAACCCTGCAGAGCCTAAAACCCATCACTGTGGTGTCCACCTGTGCCCATCAGCTCCAGAGGCTCAGCTTGGACAAAATTCCATGTTCTCAATAAAAATGAAAATTCCATATTCTCAATAATCCAGCAGCCACTCCCTCACTGCTGAGCAGCCAAGGTCTGGCTGCCTCAGCTATTTTTTTAGGGAAAAAAACCCAAAAATTGCTCCCTCTGGTTGAATCTGTTGTTAATTCCTTTCCTTGTCTGAGGTTTTGGGGGATCACAGAGGAATCACCACCACAGCCTGGAAAAGGGGGTTCTATAAAGCACAAAAGGACAGAGCAGCCACTCCAGGGAATCTTGGGGCACAGAGGGAGGAGGAAACAACCTCAAAGTCCCACCCTTGCTTGTACAAACTCAAGGATTAGGGAATCCTGTGGGTTCAGGTGAAGCTGCACTCTTCCAGCAGGAAGTTTAGCTGAAAAGAGCATATAAAATAATATTCTCCTCTCTCTCCCTTCTCCCTGTAAGCTGGGCTAAAGCAGGGCCATGTGGTTTCTCTGGATTTTGGAGAACTACAGTATAAAAATGCTATAACAACCAAAAAGCCAACCAAAATCGAATAATTTTGAATTGCACATTACTTTCAAAGCTGAAAAGGAAGGGAGTGAGCCCCTCAGAAATATTCATTTATTGAGCAGTGGCTGGTGACAGATCTGAGGGGCAAGGCTGGCAGGGGCCACGAGGGCTGGGGAGGTACTAAGGACATGCTAAGGAGGATTTCATGTTGCTCAAGCCTCAAGAGATACAAACCCTCCCTGTTCCTGACCTTGGGAAAAATTGATTTGCCAAACTCTGACTGTTTTTCTCTGTCTGGGTTTTTTGCAGCCTCTCCTGGATAAAGTCTCTCTTTGTGGCTGTAACCAAGCCCCCACCGTCCTGAGGTGCAATTCCATTTTCTGCCCCTCTCCTCCCATCAGCTGAGCAGCTCAGGTGAAATATTACACCCTGAATTCTCCAGGAGCACAATTCATCTGGGGAGTGCTGTTAGAATTGCAAATAGAGCTTGAAAATTAATTGAACACCTGGAGCGATACCTTTAAAACCCCCCGTACCAAACATTTGTTCTGGAGTTCTCTTCTGGGGATGCTGAATTCCCCCTGCACAAAGGGGAGTTGTGGCCATGCCCAGGTGTGGAGGCACAGAATCACAGGGTCATGGAATGGTTTGGGTTGGGAGGGACCTCAGAGTTCACCTGCCAGGGCAGGGACACTCCCAGCAGTGACCTGCAGAACAGGGATCACCTTTCCTGTCCTCTCACCTGGGCTCGTCCATGCCTTGGGCAGTGCCAGCAGCATCCATCCCTGCCTCAGGTTGGAAATGGGGCTGCGTGTTCTATCTGTCAGAGGTGGGGCAGTTATCTCTGTTCATTGGGCAGTTTTCTTTATTTCTTCCACAACCAATCCTCCCTCCAGGAGATCTCTGTTGTTCATGGGCCATTAATTATTAATTATCTTCTGTCCATGGCCAGTGAGTGTCCCTGCATGGCTGATCCAATCCCATCATCCCATGGGGAGATGCTCCACCCAGGGGAGGAGCCAAGCATTCCTACCTGGGTACAATCTGAGGTTTGGGACAACAGAAACAGCCTTTGCCCCCTGCATTCCCAGAGGAGCCCAGGCCCATCTCCAGCAGCCCTGGAGCTGCAGAGGAAAACTCCCCCCTTGTGCAGGATCCCTGCTGCAGCAGAGCCACAGCTGGCACTGCAGGAGGGCTGAGCCCCCATGGGATGGGACTGTGCCACCACCATGGCATGGGACTGTGCCACCACCATGGCATGGGACTGTGCCACCACCCTGACACAGGGGTCAGCTCCTGTTCTCACTCTGGCAGTGGTTTTTATTCTTTTCTTTTTGTACTATTGCATTTGTATTTTTAATTTTCCTGGTAAATAACTGTTATTCCCATTCCCACATCTTTACTTAAGAGCCCATTATTTTCAAAATCGTAATAATTTGGAGGGTGGGGATTTCCATTCTCCATTTCATGGGAGGCTCCTGCCCTCCTTAGCAGACACCTGTCTGGTCAAACCATGACAATCCCCCTGTGCTGCTCTGGGAATGTGGCAGCAGAACAGCCCCAGGATGTGGCTCCAGAGCCAGGAATTCCATCTCCAACAGTTTCCAGACCTGTGCTGGGATAAACCAGTGGGGTTTGGCCTGGAGCTGGGGATGGCCACGTGGTTCCTCCCTGTGGACCGGGGAATGGTGTCCCAGCCTTGTGACAGCAGAGCGCATTCCCAGGGTGGGATGTGATGTTCCAGGGAAAATCTGGGATGGTTTGTGGGGATCCAGGTGGAGAAAGGGGTATCAAATGATCCAACCCCTTCTTAACCCCCTCGACGTTCAGCAATTCCAAAGTGGCTCTGCCTGTCCCGTTCATCTCTAACAAAAAGCAAAGGGGGTTCTGAGATGGTCTGGGCTGGGTTTAAATGTTAAACTCGATTTAACCTTCAGCAAAGGAAGCCTTGAGCCTTTGCTGCAGTGAAAGCCAGCCCAGTTCTCAGGGCCTGGCTACAGCTGAGTGCTCCCTCTGAGGATGCTCTGGATGACACAGGATGTGACAAAATTTCAACCCTCAATATCTTTTTCCCCCTCCTTTCCTCCCTGTGAGAGCACACCCATTTACCACCCTGCTGTGTCAGCACATCTTTCATTCCTTGCCTTTCAGTCTTGTTAAAAAGCTGTCAGGGATGATCCACAATTTACTCATCCCAGCCCAGGACTTGGTTTGGGAGCGTTCAAGGCTTTGCCTGGCTCCTCAGGCATGCTGAGCTGCAGAGCTGCCTGCCAAGGGCTGCTGTAGCTGCTAAAAACATCCATGGCTCACAAAGGAAGAGGAGAAAGGGATGGGAAGTGGATCTATAAGAGGCCATTAAATAGGAAATGCTGGCTCAGGAAGTCCCCAGCCTGCAAAATGTTGGAAAATCAGAGGCAGCACAGCCATTCACCATCAGGTATTTTGGTAAAAATCAGATATTTTGTGGCCTAACTGTTGTTTGTTCATCATTTCCCATTCACTGTGAGGTAAGTGGTTAAACCCTGAGGAAAATCTGGGCACTGGGTGCTGTCTGCACTGGAAAATGGCTGGTGGGGAAAACAGGGAGGAAAATTATACAACCAAGTGTCATCCTGGGGTTGCATCAGCTGCAGCTGCTGAGCTCAGGGTCAGGCCCCAGCAGCAGAGAACTCCATGGGAATGGCCAGGACATGGTCTCAGGTAGCTCTGAGCCCTCAGGGAAATCAGATTTTCCATGAAAACTCAGGGAGATCACAGCTGGGGCTGCCATCCCTTCCCCAGGAGGGACAGGGTGAGGTTTTCCTGAGGGGGAATGGTGTGTTCTCACTCCAGGCATCACTGGGATGGATTTTCCTGGGTGGATATTTAAGAGAGGCCCTGGGCAGGAAGATACAGAAGGCTCTGGTAGCACAGGAAAGTTGGCCAGAAATAACACAACCCCATTGATGTGGTTCTACCTCCTGCCAGAATTTAGGTTTTTACCTAAAACTAACAGGAAAAATGATATTATTACAGCTTTGCTACTCTGGCTGATATCAAATATTCTGAAATTGTATTTGTCACAGCTTGTGGTGACTTACAGGTTCTGGCTGAGGCAGTTTGGGTTCAGGTTTGTAAATGAGCATCACTTCCAAAGGGTTCCTCCAGCAGACCCCACAGGGCTGCTCGTGCTCCCTGCCACATCCTGGTATTAATCCATGTGTGCTCTGAGCTTTGGGGTGTTGGTCAAGGCACAGACACCCAGTTTGGTGTGGGAATGGATTTCAACTGGCACAGGGTGCCCAGAGCAGCTGTGGCTGCCCCTGCATCACTGGAGTGTCCCAGGCCAGGCTGGAGCAGCCTGGGACAGTGGGAGGTGTCCCTGCCATGGCAGGGGTGGCACTGGGTGGGCTTTGAGCCCTTCCAACCCAAACCATTCCAGAATTCCATGGCTTTGGATGAAAATTCAGCCTGAGGGCATCCTTGGGGACACCCCAGCCAGGGATCAGGCTGGGATTGTCCCTCTCTCTTCTCCTGGGGTCCATTTCCACCAGGACAGGTGACAAACCCCCTCTGAGCACTGGGTGGGTTCCTCAGGGTCATCCCATTGGGAATGCTCTCCTGGCGTGTCCCCAAGACCCAAATCCATGGAAAACCCTGTGGGCACAGAGCTGGAGAGTGCTGACTCAGCTCTGAGCCACAAAACTCTGAAATAACGCACTGGGAGCTCTGTGGGGACCCAAACCCTTCCCAAAGCTGGCAGGGGGGGAAGGAATGCCAGGAGGGAATGGGGGAGAGCCTGGTGCACCCCACCCCTCACAGACACTGGGGAAACATCTGCTGCAGGAGAGCAACCTGCGCTTCCTGCAAAGTTTTCCATGAAAACTCTCACTTGGAAAAGGAACTCAAATGGTTTTTAGGATCTTTTCTTTTTTGCTTCCAATCATGATCTGGAGAAGTGAATAAATTCAAATTTTCCTGCATGGCAAAAGTTCCATTTCAGAGGATTTGGAACAAATCCTGCCCCTGGTCTCAGTCTCCCTGCCTGATTTTGCCCTGCACCCCCAATTTCTCCATCTCTCCCTTTCCCAGCCTTAATTCAGGGATCTAAATTCCCATCCTTATTATTTCTGGCTGCTGAGGACAAGGAGTTATTCAAGAGAAAGAAATCCATATGTTGTTTGTGTCCATCACGCAGGGCCTCATCCACTTTTGGGACTGTGGGAGCTCATAAAATACTGTTTCTAGCTTGGTATAATGATATTTAAAATTGTAATAAATACTAAACCCCTTGTAAAAACATTAACATCATAGAATTATTAGTGGGAACCATTAATTATTTATCATTTCATATAAATTATAAATTTATATTTTATATATAAATATATAATATAAGTATAATTATATTTCCCTATTTATGGCACTTTAATTGGAGAGTTTCCCACGGCTGCTTTATGCACCCCTGAAGAAGCATCTATAATCCCATTTTTATGGGATTTACATCATCTCTGCCTGCTACATCCACAGAAATCTGTATTTCCAGGCTGTGTTCCCAAAAATCTGGGAGCTGGGGGCAGCTCCAGTGGTTTTTAGAGGTTTCCTGATCCCTGGAGCTCGGGCAGGGCTGGATTAATGGTCGGACTCGATGATCTCAGAGGGCTTTTCCCACCTGGATGATTTGGGGATTCTGGGAGAGGGGCAGCCCCCTCTTTGAGTCGGGATGTTTGCCATGGATGATTTGCATCCTTTGGCTCATCCCTGTTGTGGTGCCGATCCCAATTCCCTTCCCAAAGGGAATTCCAGCCCCTGAGCAGGGCCGGGTGTGTGCCTGGGGGGGTTGAGCCCCAAAATCCCAACTCCCACCCCAAAACCTGCCTGGCACCTCCTAGACTCTCCCTGCTACAATCCCCCTTCTCCCAGAGCTTTTCCCAGCGGAGCAGGAGGGATTGGAGCAAATCCTGCCCCAAACCTGCGGCTCCGGGCCGGGATTAGGCTGCGCCGGGGATTAGTTGGGTCAGCAATTCAGAGCCCGGCTCAAGGACAAAGCCGGTGCCTCCTTAAGGGCTGCAGCCTCTCCAAAATGCTGCATCCCTGGGCCCGGAGCGTTCCCGGGATGCAAACAAGGCGGCTGTGCCACGGCTGGCTAAATTTAGCGGCACCGGTGTTGCCGTCACGCCGCCTGTGCCGCCGGAATCGCTCCCAACGCTGCCTTTAAGGGGATTTATTTTATTTTTTTCTCTCTCTCTCTTCTCAGGGAAAGGCTATGACTAAGAGAAATCCACATTTGGAGGGATGGCAGAAGATGGAGGCCCTGGTCCAGCTGCGGAGGGAGAATGAAGTCGGGAGTTTGCAGACCTGAGGGTTCGCCCAAAACATTCCTCACCCTCCTCCTCCTCCTCCTCCTCCTCTCTCTCCCTCTCCTCCTTCCTCCTCTCTCCCCGGCAGTATCCAAAACAAGACTACGATAATGACAGGCACAGGCACAGCAGCCAGACGGGAATGATGGGCTGTTTTCCAGCCGTGGGGGGATCAACACCTACCTGGAGCCGTGGGGAGCCCCGTCCCCTCCGGGAGTGCCCGCCCGGGGCTGCCTCAGCAGCGCCGAAGCCGAGGCGGCGATGCCCGCATTTACCTACGGATCTCGGCTATTTTTTGGCCCGAAATAGGGATTTTTTTTTTAAAGGCAATGCAGCCCTGTGTTTGCCTCGGCACAGCAGAGGGGGGGTTGAAGGTCAGCTTCCCGCGGGATTGGCAGGGAAAGGCCGGGATCAGCATTGGATGGCAGCGTTCGTGCGCTGCCATCGCCGCCGATGCCCCTCCTGCGGCAGGTCCGGCTCCGGCCGCGGAGCAGCCACACTTGTGATTTTAAACGGGAAAATCCCCTTCTCTCCATTCCGTACGCCCGCAGAGCTCCCGGGCAGCCCTGAAAGCGCAACCCCGAATTTTGGGGTGCCGCAGGAGGTGTCCGAGCTCCTGGCGGGCACCGCGGGGCCGGCGCAGCCCGGGGGTGTCCAGCACCCCATTGCCAGGTGCCCATCCCCAAATCCCGGCTCCTCGCCCTCCCTGCCCGGCCGGGCACTTTCGGGTGCCATCCCTTCCCTGTCCCCTGTTACATAACCGGCTGCAAAGCGGGGAACCCTCCCCATCCCGGGATGCCAGCTGCCTTCCCAATTACTCAGCACAAACGGGCCCTGCACAACACCCCCAATTTCCTCGCGTTCCCTCTCCCCGCCGTTGCCCGAGCCCCGGTGCGGTTTCCTTACCTGGCTGCTCGGGGCCGTGCATGCTGCGGGGCTGCGGGAGCGGTGCCGAGCGTGTCCCGTGTCCCGTGTCCCGTGGCCCGGCTCCGGCGGCGGGGCCGCTCCGGCCCGCCCGGGGCGCTGCTGCCGCCGCCGCTGCTGCGAGCTGCGTGCCGCTCCCGGGTTATTTTGGGGATTACAGACACTCAGCGAGGGATGGGGATGGAGGCAGACATATCACACCGTCTAAAATGTGGCCTGGAGTGGGATCTGGAGTCTGCGGCGCAAGCCTCACCAGGGGTTTTTCTGTTTGTTTTCCTTGGGTTTTTTTTTCTTTCCCTTGACTGCGTGCTATTCTATTTTTCTTTTTTTCCCCCCGTTTTCCTTGCTCTTTTTTCCCCCCCTCTTTTCCTCGTTTCTTTTTTTTTCTTTTCCTCATCGTTTTATTTTTTCCCCATTTTCCTGTGTGGTTTCTTTTTCCTTTTCCTTGCTTTTTCTTTTTTTCCCTTGATTTTTTTTTTTTTTTCTGGAGAATGCTAAATGCTGCTGGATTGTCCCCAGCAGGGATGTCACTTGTCCAAGCTTTGAAGCCCCGGGGATGGGGCTGACCCAGGCACACCTGGGGCACTTCCCAGGGCACCAGGCAGACAAACACTTCAGTGATGCTGTAAACAAATATTTGCAGTCACGGAATCATTTGGGCTGGAAAAATCCTCTCAGATCATCGAGCCCAGCCATGCCCAGCACTGCCAAGGCCACCACTGCCCCATGTCCCCAAGTGCCACATCCACAGGGGTTTTAAATCCCTCTAGGGGTTGGGACTCATCCACCCGGGGCTGGACAACCCTTTCCGTGAAGAAATGTTCCCGAATGTCCAACCTGAGCGTCCCCGGTGCAATTTGAGGCCGTTTCCTTTTGCTTTCCGCTCCAGCGGGGCTGGGGTCAGGCTGTGGGGTGGGGACGTGTCCCCTGTGCCCTCCCAGCTCCCCCGGTGGCACTGGGGGAAGCCAAGCCTTTGATCCCAGCTGGATTCTGGCTCACATTCCTCTGCTTTTTCACCTCCCAGCTTTTGTTTTCAGACCGAGTTCATATTCCAGCTTACGCTGATATTTTTCCTCCTCGGGTTTCTCTGCCCGCACGTCCCCGCTCCGCCTGCGGGTTGTCACGACCCTGGATCGCGACATCCGCCCGGCCCGCCGGGGCTCTCCCCCACCTCCCCGGCAGCAGATTCCCGGTTTATCACCTTGTTTTCCCTCTCTCCGAACCTTCCCGAGGCTCTGCTCCCTCCAAACTGGGAGTGCCCCGAGCTGATACTCGAACGACAGCAACGAGCGAACTGGTGGCACTGGGAGGAGGCTCTGCAGCTCTGGGAGCTCAATTCCCAATTCCCTGTTCCCAATTCCCAGTTCCCAATCCCCAGTTCCCAATTCCCAATTCCCTGTTCCCAATTCCCAGTTCCCAATTCCCAGTTCCCTGTTCCCAATCCCCAGTTCCCAATCCCCAGTTCTCAATTCCCAATTCCCAATTCTCAGTTCCCAGCTCCCAATTCCCAGTTCCCAATTCCCAATCCCCAGTTCTCAATTCCCAGTTCCCAATTCCCAGTTCCCAATTCCCAATCCCCAATTCCCAATCCCAGTTCCCAATTCCCAGTTCCCAATTCCTGATTCCCAGTTCCCAGTTCCCAATTCCCAGTTCTCAATTCCCAATTCCCAGTTCCCAGTTCCAAATCCCCAGTTCCCAATCCCCAGTTCCCAATTCCCAGTTTCCAATTCCCAATTCCCAATTCCCAATTCCCAGTTCCCAGTTCCCAATTCCCAGTTCCCAATTCCCAGCACTCGTGATGGATTCCTGGGGCACAGGACATGGCCAGAGCCTCCCTGTCCTGATGCTCCCCGGGATTTTTATCAGGGAGAAGTTAAAAAGGGAATTCAAACCACTTTTCGTGCAGGGGGGTGGATGGAGATGGACTTTAGGACCCTCCCAACCCAAACCAGTCTGGAATTCTGGGATTCCGGGGTTCTGGGACTCCAGGTTAAAGATGGGAGGACTGGAGCAAATGGCTGCATCCAAACTGGCTTTTTAACTAATATTTTGCATTATATCAGATAAAGGACCCAAAGAGCTGTGCTGTGTCCAAACCCAAATCCTGAGGGAAATCAATTCCCACCTTCCTGCAGGGATGCTCTGATTCCTCTTCTTCCCCTCTCCTCCTCCTCAGCTCCCTCAAAGGAACTCCAGGTCAACACTGCCCTGCTGCCTTGGCAAGGCATTGCCCACACAGACTGTGCCAGCACAGGGATCAGCAGGAGAAAATCTTTATTTACATCTCAAGAGAGAGCAGTAGCACAGCTGCAGCGATTCACCGGCAAGAAAACTCTGGCAAGAAAACTCCGGGAAGAAAACTCGGCGCAACATTCCTGGGGGGGAGAGAGGCTCCTCCCTCCACACAGTATCTCGGGTCGGTACAAAATTGCTGTGGCTTTACAAAAGGCTCGGGGTTCACAGTAAAACACCCACGGGGAGCACGGCAGGGGCACAGCCAGGGACAAATTCCCTGCTGGAGTTTGGTCTCGGAAAATGCAACAGGTCTGGTAGAAAATTCCAGCCCGAGGGCCGGAGGCATGCACAGCCACGGGATTTCTACACCAGTTATAGGGCTGGAAGCCTGGAAAAGGCATCTGCAGACCCGTCCTGTGCTGGGCTGCATGGAATTCTCTCTTCAGGAGGAATTTTGCAGCGGGGAAGGACAGGACATAAGGACAGGACAAGGCAAAGCAGGGATCAGCCCCTCTGCCTGGCACTCAGCTGCTTTTACAGCCTAAAAAAACCCCTAAAACCTCCTCCCCTCCTGCCCAAAGCTGCTCCAAAGAAAGCAGCAGACAGGTTTTGGCTGTGTCGGGATTTGTGTCTAAAACCAGCCCAGACCTTCATCCCAGGGTGGTGGGAAAATCCCAAATCTCTCTGAAATAGGCTTTCCCTGCCAGCTGGAAGATTTGCAGCCTCCCAGCACCAGGGCATGGAAAGGCCTCCTGGGCCAGCAGTGAGAGCTGACAATGCCTTTGTTCCCACCTGGAAAATTCCCACCTGGAGCAGGGTGGGAGCACTTTGGCCTCACCCCAGGCAGGGGTGAGCAGGGGGATGTGGGCAGGGATCCCACTCTGGCTCCACCAGGATGAAGCAGATTTTAGGGAATCCTTGGTCAGCACCAGGATGCTCGGCTGGGATAAACAAACTCAGGCAGGAGCTGGAGTTTCACACCTGGAAAAAATCCCTTAAAAATCTGGTCAATCCCCTTGCCCTGCTGTGGGACACAGGGAAAATAAAGGGAAAATAATCCCAGGGACATGCAGGAGCACAAAGGTGCTCTGATTAACCCCAGAGGTGCCAGCAGTGCCAGGATCCTGCCCTCCTGTGAGCCCCCCTGGCAGAAGCAGAATTCCCTGCAGATCCAGCAGCTCCATGCACAATTCCCAAAAGGTGATGCTAAAATTCAGCACTTTCTGTTTGTTTGTTTGCTTTAAACTTTTACAAATACACATCTTGCTTTTATTTTCCTTTTTTTTTCTTAAATATATAGTTTATAAAATAAGGCAACTCGAGGAGACCAGAACTGTCCCCATTGCTCGGGTACTGCCTCCTACAAAAAGAGAGTGACAGTACTTCCAGTTGAGAAAAGCCCAGCCCCACCACAACCCAAGGATGCTGAAAATTGTGGGAGAACACCTGGGCATGGCCCTGGCTGCATCCCAAGGAAGGAAATCTCTGGGGTTTCATGGGGAGGAGTCGCTTTGCTGGGGGACACAGCAGGAGCAGCTGAAGGGACCCCTGGCCAGGGCATCTCGGGGACAAAGGCAGCACAGAAGATGGAATGAGCTGATTCCTCCCCAGAACTGAAGCACAAGTGGAGATAAATCTTTGGGAGAAACTCTTAGGACTTTGCTGTCTTGGAATGTTGAAAGCTATAAACCAGGAAAGCACAGAGGAGTGCAACTCATCCCCAGCCCAGATCGTGCTGAGTGTCACAGCATTCCATAAAAACCTGTACAGCAGCTTTTCCAGCAGGGAACTCAGCTCTCCCCATGGAAGGGGTGCAAGGGAGAGTTTGACCTCCAAGCTTTTCCTCTTTTGTGTGTATTCATGCTGGAAATGTGAGCCCCACATCTCTCAGCTTTGTAGTGCACACACTTTCCATGTTGCTCCCAAAATTCCCACTGGGCTGAGTGTTGCTTTCTAGAGCTTTATTTCTCTGAGAAATACACTTAATAGAAAATAATTTATAGAAAAAACCACCTCAGCCTAGAGAGTCCTCAGCAGTAAATGGTCCTGTGGAGCAGCAGGATGGCACGTGTGGGCTCAGCCAGGGACTGGGGCTGGAAAGGGATGGCAAGGACACCATGGCAAAGCTGTGCAAACCTGGAATGACCAACACCCCTGTCAGCACCACCAATCCAGGATGGACCACGGGCAGGAAAGCTCCACAGCCCCAAAATAGGGAAAAAACCCCTTATTCCAGCAGACTTGACCTTCCAAACAAAGATCTGATCCTGGCTGTAACTGGTACCCACCAATGTCACCCAGCCATGAGCACCCAAGCCCAGCACAGCCCTGGCACTGCACTGGGAACCAAATCCAGGATGGAATGAGATCCTGGTGCTTGGCATGGGCTGGTTAGTGCTCCTCCTCCGAGAGGATGGGTGGGATCCTGCTGGACAGCAGGCTGTACACATAGGGCCAGATCTTGTTGGTCTCTGTGCCAGAGAAGGAGTGAAGGATGCCCCTGCTCCTGGAAAAGAGGTGGGAGAAGTCAGGAGAAGCCATCCCAACCAAGAAAGCTTGGACAGGGGTAGCGGAGGTGTCCTTGCTCATGGCAGGGGATGGAATGGGATGGGCTTTAAGACCCCTTCCAACCCAAACCATTTTGGGATTCTGCTTGGGATTCTGCAGTTCTGTCCCTTCTCCTGCAAGGACAATTTTGGTCCCCACCATGTGCTTAAAAACACCTGGACTTCTACTCCCTTTCAGCAGCAGATTTACCACCCTGCAGCAATCCATCATTCCCAGACTGGCCAGGGGCACAGCAGCCCCACAATTCCAGGGACAGCAGCCCCACAAGGGGAACAGGCCCTGGAACTCCCCTGTTGTCCCAGCAGATCCATCTGAGCCAGTGCTGGGGTCTCTCCCTTCTCCTGCCCTCCTGCCAACCTCCCTGTGCTTCACCCAAACCCCTCGGTGCCCTGGATGGATTTTTCATGGCATGTCCCACTCTGGATTTGGCCAAACTGCCCCTCCCATGTGCTGAGCCCAGCAGGACCAACAGGAGCTGGGAATTTCTCTGGATCATCTTCCTTCCTCCAAGGGAGGCCCCGTCCAGGCTCAGGGCTTGGCCCCAAAAATCTGCCAGGGCTTTTTGGGATGTGGGCAGGACACAAAGAGCCTGGTGGTGGTTCTGAGAGCCCTGCTGGTGGTTCTGAGAGCCCTGCTGGGGTTCTGAGAGTCCTGCTGGGGTTCTGCTCGTGCCCAACTCACTTGTAGAGCTCTATCACGGGCTTGGCAGCATCTTTGTACTTCCTGAGGCGAGCGGCCACAGCCTCGGGCCTGTCCTCATCGCGCTGCACCAGCGGCTCTCCCGTCAGGTCATCCACACCCTGGGGGACACAGAGCACACAGGGACATCAGCACCCATCACTGAGGGGACACAGAGCACACAGGGACATCAGCACCCATCACTGAGGGGACACAGAGCACACAGGGACCTCACCCACCCCATCACCCGCCCTGCAGCTGCCACAGGCCTCATCCTGGTCATGCCTCAGGTTTGGCTTTTCTATTTTCACATTCTGTGCTGCTTTAGTGTGAGGGTCTGGGCTTCATGTTAAGTGTTGGTGAGCTCTGTGCACAGAGCAGGGAGACAAAACAATTCCTGCTCCAGCTGGGCACCAAGGACAAATGATCCAAATCTCAGCCCAGGAGCACAAACCCCGTGGGCTGGAGAGAGAAAAACAAGCAGGGTGGGACTGCCTGGGCTAAAGCTGGGATGGGACAATGAACTGCAAGGTGTAAATGGAGCAGAACTGATCCCAGGGACAGAGCCCGTGCCCGGCCGTGCATTTTGGGGCCATTTTGGTTCATCTTGGGTGCAGCCCTGGCTGGGCTCTGGTGCTGCCCAAGGTGGATCCATGGAGGAGATCCTGTGAATAAATCCCTGCTTTATTCTGGGACTCTGTCCAGCCTCTGCTCCACAGCAGCCTGCACTGTCTGTACAAGTCCTGCTTTCCTCAGGAAAGGGGCAGAATTCCTCAGAACAATTCCTCAGAATATTTAGCGCAATCCCCCAGGAAAGTTTAGCGTAATTTCTCAGAATGTTTAGCACAACTCCTCAGGGAAGTTTAGCACAACCCCTCAGAACATTCAGCCCAATTCCTCACGGCTCCCAGCCCTTCCAACCAGGACCTCACCTCAGAGCTCCCTCAGCACCCCAGCTCCTGCAGGGACAGGCTCCCTGTCCCGTGTTCCCCCCTGTGGGAGGCTGCAGTGCCTCAGGCCCTCACCTGGCTGTGGGGAGGGTTGAAGTCCATGTTGTAGACGCGGCCGCTGCCCGGGTGCACCCAGCGGGCGCTCAGCCGATCCTTCAGCGTCTCGAAGGGGATGTTGAGGCTGATCACCAGGTCCAGCTGGCAGATCCCATCCAGGGCCCGCGCCTGCCCCAGCGTCCGAGGGAAACCTGGGCGGGCACGGGGACACGGGGAGGGGAATGAGCGGCTGGGAAGCAGCGGGATGGAGCCGGAGCCGTCCCCGAGGCAGCTCCGGAGCCGCGGGCCCGGCCCCGCTGCGGCACAGGCGGGGAAAGGCAGACACCGCCATATGGCTCCAGGAAAAAATAGCTCCTGCAGCAGCCACCGCTCCCGAAATGCGACACCCGGGGCTCAGCTGGACCTGCACGGGGGCTGGGGGCAGGCAGGGGGACACGGGCAGCGGCAGAACAGGGATCAGTGATGGAATGATGAGGGGAAATGTGAAGGGACAGCACAGACTGATGAGCACAGACTGGGGACAAACTGCTGGCTGATGTGGGGACATCAGGGAGACTGCAGTGAAATGATCCTGTCCTCCTTGGGACAGCCAGTGAGCAGCTGGAGCAGAGAATTCCAGAATCCCAGATGGTTTGGATAGGAAGGGACTTTAAAGACCTGAAGGGAGCCCACAGGAAAGATGGAGAAAGATCTTTTACAAGGGATGGAGGGACAGCACACAGGGAATGGTTCCCACTGCCAGAGGGCAGGGATGTTGGGATATTGGGATATTGGGAATTGTTCCTGAGAGGGTGGATAGGCCCTGGGATAGAATTCCCAGATTTGCTGTGGCTGCCCCTGGATCCCTGGCAGTGCCCAAGGCCAGGCTGGACACTGGGACAGTGGGGCACCTGGGACAGTGGGAGGTGTCCCTGCCCATGGCAAGGATGAACCTGGATGAGCTTTAAGGTCTCACCCAATCCAAACCACTCTGGATTCTTTGATTCTCCTTCCAGCCATGGCCAGGGAGCCCAGGCCGTGCATGTTTGCCCTCAGCTCCTCCCATCCCTTCACCTCAGGTGGCTTTTGGGCGGGGATCGAGGAGCTGCTGCACACACACGCACGTGAAGGAGGGAAGAAGTTTTTCCTGGCGTGTCTCCAGCCCTGCCCTGCTCTGTGGAACACCCAGCTCCTCTCCCTGCCCTTCCCTTTCCCGGCCGCGAGCCAAGGGCTCAGCTGGACACGCACGTGCCGAGGCCAGCGGGACACGTCCCTGCAGAGCTCAGCTCCTGCCTCTGCTCCCACCTCCTCTCTCCTGGGGCTGCCAAACCATGGGGAACAGGGCAATGTCCCCAAGGGGCTGGGGTCCCCCTCTGCACTCACCGTCGAGCAGCCAGTGCTGCTCCCGCCGCTTCTCCAGCTCGGCCATCATCACGCGGGTGATGACGTGGTCAGGCACCAGCAGCCCTCGCTCCAGGTACTGCTGGGCCAGGGCTCCAGCTTCTGCTCCAGACAAGAAAGAAAAAGAGAGGAAAAAATAAAAAATCATGACATTTCTACTTCAAAAATATCGCACCCCCTCAAATTCTGCCTGGGAGATTGTTGGCAGTGTCGCTGTGCTCACGGTGGAAAGGCCACAGGCTCCTTTTGGGGTAGAATTCCTGAGGTACCTGGGAGCAGCATGCTCCTGCTGGGCCTCAGCCAAGCCACACTGATGGAGAGAGAAGCCCTGGGTGTGCTCCTGTGGTTTGGGACGTGGCTCCCATGTGGGCACAGGTAGGGACTGCCCCAAACACCTGAGCCTGCTTCCCATCCCCAGGGCTGAAGGATTTCCCAGCCTCCACTTAAGATAAGCTCAGGTAAGAAAATTATCCTCAAGATCACATCCTTGAGAACATAATTGTGGTAATTGCAAGGTAAGCGCACATTGCTGGGCTCCTGCCTGGCTCTCCTCAGCCTCAGCTGCTTCTGGAGGCTGGAGAGGGACTGGGGACAAGGGATGGAGGGACAGGACTGAGGGAATGGCTCCCACTGCCAGAGGGCAGGGATGGATGGGAGACTGGGAATTGGGAATTCCTGGCTGGGAGGGTGGAGAAGATTTGGAATAGAATTCCCAGAGCAGCTGTGGCTGCCCCTGGATCCCTGGCAGTGCCCAAGGCCAGGCTGCAGCACCCTGGAACAGTGGGAGGTGTCCCTGCCATGGCAGGGAGTTGAACTGGATGAACTTTAAGGTCCTTTCCAACTCAAACAACTCCATGATGGATGTTTGCCATGATTTTCTTTCAGCCCCTCAGAAACACAAAGAAAACATTTGGAAAATGGAAATATTCTTTGTCCCTGTGTGTGACAAGCCCTGCTCCTGCCCCAGGAGAGCTCCAGCCCCTCTCCCTTCGGACCAGGACCCCACGGACACCCCTTCTGCTGTCTTCCCACTGCAGCTGAAATAGCGTTTGTCACCAGAAATGAACAATCCCCTGATCTATTTTTTGCACCCTTTCTGGTGAGGACAGCACATTTCAGCCCTCTCCAAGTGAGAGTCCTCTCTAAAAATAACCCCAGGATCCTGCACTGGAGGCAGCTCCGGCTCTCCAGCACCTGCACCTGCCGGGGGTGAACTCCTCAGCTGCAGGAGGGCTTTCTGCAAGGTAAGCAATTCTTGGAGAGAATTCATCTGTCCTAAGGAAGAACCAGCCTGGGCAGGGGTCCAGTTTTTGGGCCATCAGTTTGGGAAGGACACTGAGACACTGGAGTTCATCCAGAGGGGGCAACGAGGCTGGAGAGGGGCTGGAACACAAACCCTGTGAGGAAGCCCTGAGGGAGCTGGGGGGGCTCAGCCTGCAGAAAAGGAGACTCAGGGGTGCCCCCATCACTCTCACAGCTCCTGGAAGGTGCCTGTGCTCACCTGGGGCTGGGCTCTGTCTGCAGCAGCACTGACACAGCCAGAGCACACAGCCTCGAGCTGCACCAAGGGAAATACAGGCTGGAGAGCAGGAAAAGCTTTTCACAGAAAGGTGATAAAGCTCTGGAATGGCTGCCCGGGGAGGTGGTGCAGTCCCCATCCCTGGTGTGTTTAACAAAGCCTGGATGTGGCACTGGGTGCCAGGGGTGAGTTGGGGTGTGGGGCTGGGTTGAACTTGATATCTTGAAAGGCTCTTCCAACCCAGCCATTCTGTGATTCTGTGAATTGTGTGAATTCTGTGGCACGCTCCCAGGTTTAACCCAGCATCCAAAGAGTCTGCCTGGAGAACGCTCAGATTTTTCCCTGCTGTGTGTGACGAGTCCTTCTCCCGGCGCAGAAGGAAGGTCCAGCCTCCTTCTCCCTGGAGCAGGGCCAGGAGTGCAGGGTGCTGGAATCCAGCATCCCACCTGCCTGGGAGCGGGGCAGCAGCGCTGACTCACGGCTGAGTCACCGGGATCATCCCCCTGCCTCCGTGCAGCAGGAATTCCAGCTGGCCCCGGGCACAAAACACCTTTTCCCAATGACAGCTTCTTTGTCACCTCCCAGACGTCACCACCTTCCTGGGAAAGCCAAGGACGCGGGGATGGAAAATGCAGCCTGCGGATTGTGCAAACAGCACGGAGCCCTGAGGGCAGCGGCACTACAAAAACAGGATTTGGGATTTTTTTAATATTTATTGGCGTGGTGCGTGCAGTGCCAGAGGCTCGCAGGGAATGAGCTCGCTGAGGGGCTGGGCTGCTCCAGGAGGAGCTGCTGGGCAAGGTGTGACTGTCACCCAAAGGGGGATGGACATCCAGGGGACCAGGGGGTGTCACACAAGGTCTGGCTGTCACCTGTCACAGAGATGTTTTATGAAAAATCCTTTCCTTAGGATTTTTCCTCCTGAGAAGCTGAGAGGCCTCAGGAACAAAATGCAAACAATGGTTATCTGCTGCTGTGGAATGCAACCGGTGCATCTGGGATTGGTCTCATGTGGTTGTTTCTAATTAATGGCCAATCACAGTCAGCTGTGCAGACTGTCTCAGTCAGCCTTTGTTATCATTCCTTTTCTATTCTTAGCCAGCCTTCTGATGAAATAATTTCTTCTATTCTTTTAGTACAGTTTTAATATAATATATGTCATAAAATAATCAATCAAGCCTTCTGAAACATGGAGTCCACATTCTCATGTCTTCCCTCATCCTGGGACCCCTGCGAACACCACCACAGTCACCCAAGGAGGGATGGACATCCAGGGGACCAGGAGGTCTGGCTGTCACCCTGAGCAGGGATGGCCATCCCAGGAGCCTGGAGAGGCCACACAGGGTCTGGCTGTCACCCCAAGGAGAGATGAACATCCCAGGAGCCTGGAGAGGCCACAGCAGGTCTGGCTGTCACCCTGAGCAGGGATGGCCATCCCAGGAGCCTGGAGAGGCCACAGCTGGTCTGGCTGTCACCCTGAGCAGGGATGGCCATCCCAGGAGCCAGGAGAGGCCACAGCAGGTCTGGCTGTCACCCTGAGCAGGGATGGCCATCCCAGGAGCCGGGAGAGGCCACACAGGGTCTGGCTGTCACCCTGAGCAGGGATGGCCATCCCAGGAGCCGGGAGAGGCCACAGCAGGTCTGGCTGTCACCCTGAGCAGGGATGGCCATCCCAGGAGCCGGGAGAGGCCACACAGGGTCTGGCTGTCACCCTGAGCAGGGATGGCCATCCCAGGAGCCGGGAGAGGCCACAGCAGGTCTGGCTGTCACCCTGAGCAGGGATGGCCATCCCAGGAGCCTGGAGAGGCCACACAGGGTCTGGCTGTCACCCTGAGCAGGGATGGCCATCCCAGGAGCCGGGAGAGGCCACACAGGGTCTGGCTGTCACCCTGAGCAGGGATGGCCATCCCAGGAGCCTGGAGAGGCCAAAGCTGGTCTGGCTGTCACCTGAGGCCAGCTGGCCGCCCCAGGGAGCAGCTGTGGCCCAGCAGGGCTGCTGGAGCCAGGCCTGGAGCTGCAGGCCGGAGCAGCCCGAGGCACAGCGGGGCTGGGCAGGGAGTGTGGGAACACAGCAGAGCCCCCCAGCCCCGGGGTGCAGCTTTCCCACGGCCCAGGACAGACGGACAGCTCTCCACGGCTCCACCACGGACATCCCTGCTGCTGCCCTGTCCCCTCTGTGTGTGGAGCTCCTGCAGCTTCTCCCTCCTCCACAGCACTGCCCCATCCCCTCTCTCCAGCAGGAACAGCCCTGGACCTGCAGGAAGGGCTCTCCAGACCCCCGGGATGTGCAGAGAGCATCACCCCATCCCCAATTCCAGCCCTGGGGGTTCCTTCCAGGCAGTTTAAACTCCAAATTTAACATTTGCCATCCCCTTTCCAGCCCCCAGCCCGTGGAAAGCTCCATTCCAAAGGGGAGCAGGGTCTGGGAGCCCTTCCTGAGCAGGGAGGGAGACTCTGGCCCCCCGTAAGGAGCTGGGGCTCACCCTATAGCACCAAACCCCATTGCTGGGCTGGTCACAGGGGTGCAGGCTTTACTCTGCACTTACTCCAGGGAGCAAAGGGCTTTTCAGTGTGCTGAGCTCAAAGCCAGCCTTCCAACTGCAGCTCTAATCCCATTAATCTGATGACTGAGGGTTTAATCTGCCCTGAAACTCACGGGACTCCAGCTCGCTGTGGCTCCCCCCACGTGGCCTTGATCTGTCCCCAGGGATGTGTCCCAGCCCCAGGGGACAACTGATGATAATAACAGGTTATTTCTTTGGGATTGTTGAAGGAGAAAGGAGTTAGGTTGTAGTGGTTTCAAATTTTTAAATTATTTTATTAATTATTTTCGAGATTTTGAAGTAATTTTCAAGAATTTGAATTTTTTTAATGAATGACAAATATTGGATAATTTTAGGGATTGTTTGATGGTTTAATGTGGAGTTTTGTAATTTTTTTAATTAATTTTTTTGGCATTTAGATTTTTTTTTAGGGATTATTGGATTCTTTAGATGGTGTCCTGGGGTGGCTGGGATTGTTTATTTTTTAAGATACTTTTAGAGCTGTGAGTCTATTTGTGGTTTTTATAAAAAATTTTATTTTTAGTTTTATTTTTATTGAGATAATAAGGGGTTTTTTTTAATTGTAATAAGGTTTTTTTTAATTTAATTGTAATTTTTTTTTAATTGTAATAAAAAATTGGGATTTTTTATAATAGAGCATGCATAATTGCTGGGGTTTTATTAGTTTTTTAATTGTAACTATGGTTTTACTTTGTAGTATAGAGTGGTATTTTTTATATTTGTAAGTTGTAAGGTGTTTGTAAGGGATGTGGTATTTGTAAGGGACACGTTCCAGCCCCAGGGGACGTGTCCCAGCCCCAAGGCCACCCGGCAGCCACCCAGGGCCAGGCAGGACAGGCTGGAGGAGAAGCTGTTCCCAAACACAGCCCTGGGCAGCCTCCAGAGCCTGCAGCACAACCCTGGACTTTCTCCCTGTCCAAAGCCTTTTCCAGGAGTTTGTTTTTGGGTTTTTTTTCTCCCATTATTTAGGCTACAGCAGCCCAGTCTGGAGCTGACAGAGGAGGAACCCTGGGGGTGAATGGGGCACCAATGCACCACCACAGTTAAACCACAGCAGGTGTCACCCCAGTTTTGGGACCCTTTTCCTGACACAGATGCTGCACCCACCCTGCCCTCAGCATCAGGAGGTGATTTTAGGGAGCAGGAGCCTGATGGGGCCCCAAATTTGGGCTTGCAGGGTGGGCAGTGGGGTGTGAAAGGTGCCTGTGCTCAGCTGGGGCTGGGCACTGACACAGCCAGAGCACACAGCCTCGAGCTGCACCAAGGGAAATACAGGCTGGAGAGCAGGAAAAGCTTTTTGCAGAAAGGTGATAAAGCTCTGGAATGGCTGCCCGGGGAGGTGGTGCAGTGCCCATCCCTGGGGGTGTTTAACAAAGCCTGGATGTGGCACTGGGTGCCAGTGGTGAGTTGGGGTGTGGGGCTGGGTTGGACTCGATGATCTTGGAGGTCTCTTCCAACCCAGTCATTCCATGAATTCTGTGAATTCTGTGAATTCTGTGAATTCTGTGAATCTGTGAATCTGTGAATTCTGTCTGGAGAGCAACAGCCAGGACTGGGAGAGATCCCAGGGATCAGGGATACAGCAGGGATCTATGGAAAAGCAGGGACTGTCAGGCTGCATCCCTGGGCTCAGCTCTGGCCACCAAGCAGGCCAGTGTGGCCAGCAAAGGCCACAATCCATGGGAAAGGTGTGGAGAAGGGCTGTGGGGCCATGCACAGCCCACATCCCCCAGGGAATTTTGTTTTGTGCACGCTCACAGAGGAAATCTGTCACGAGGAAAGGACAGGAGCCACTCCTGGCTCCAAGAGAGCACCTGACAGGGAGCAGTGGGACAGACACCAGACCCACAGATCCCCAGCCAAAGCCAAGACAAGCAATTCAGTTGTTTGGCAAATGAGCTGAAGGGTCCTGCTAAGACCTGGGGATGCTGCCAACACCAGAGACAACCACCTGGGTTCCGGGGCAAATGCTGGCCAGAAAAATGGCTCACCACCCTCCAGCACCCCTGCCTGGCACCAAAACACAGCCTGAAAGTCTTCCAAGGTGTTTCAAAGGCCTTTCCCTGGAGCAGAGCAGCCATTGCTGACAGGCACTAATTAGGGGACACACGGCTGGGGGCGGATGTGCCTGGAGCACAACTCAAAGCCCTCCAGCAGCAGCAGCAGCCGTGCATTCAGCTGCTTCACCTGCCCCAAAAGTGATCCTTGTTCCCTGTGACCACCACCAGCAGCTCCAGCAGCGTCCTGGAATGCTCTCCATGCTGGAACTCAGCTTTCCTCCAGCAGCAGGAGCCCCCCAAACCCTCAGCTGTGGCCACTTCATGCCTGGCAGTGGCCAGCAGGAAAATCCCTGGAGCACTGACACAGCAGGCCAAGATCCCTGTGAAAACACAGGATTCACAGTTGCCTTTGGGAGGATGAGGCTGTAATGGGTCTGTTGGTTCTGCAGAGCCCCAGCTCCCCACAAGCACAAAGCTGGTGACGCAGCTGAGCTGACAGACTTGGGAAGAGGAGCTGCTTCCACCTCGTTTCCCCCGGAGCACAGTCATGTAACAGCTTGTCCAAAGCAAACAGCAGAAAAAAACAAAAACAAAAACTAAAAAAACCCAAATAACTGGAGCTCACTGAGAGCTGTTACACAGGCTGAGTCAAAGGTGGGACCCAAATGTCACGCCAGATGAACCAAACCACGGCTGGTTTCCTTCTGAGTAATTTTCCCTGCATTTCTCCGTGTTGTTTCCTTCTGAATGTACCCAAGACACCTTCAGCTAACTCTCCTTGGTTCTCAGTGTCCCCGGAGGAGCTCTGTGGCAAGAGCACGGACTGAAAAGTGAAGTTTGGGACAGTTGGTTGTTCAGAGCTTGGGCTGTGGCAGCACCGGCTGCCCCTCTCCACACACTGCACCTCTGCTCGCTTTCCAGCCCAGCTTTCTGTCCTTCAGCCAAAGCCCTCACCGAGATTTTCCAAATTTTCTAAAGAAAACATTATTGTCCTTTTTATTTACAAAAGGAAATCTGGGTATTTTTACATGAGTGACCAGCGCAGAACTGCGTGCAACGCCCTTGTCGGACCACGCACCTCTCCAAAACTTTACCCTGCCTAATTTTCCTCCCTGTTTTTGCCATCCTTCTAAAATAGAAATCACTTCTGAATCCTCTCGGTTTGTTTTGCACCGAGGCCGTTTCACCGTTCCCTGCCCGGTGAGTCAGCTTCCCCCCGGTCGGTGTTTCACACATCAGCGGAGGACAGAAGGAAGCGCTGGGGAAAGAACCGCGCCGGGATTGCCCAATCCCGCCGGGCTGGGGCTCAGCACGGCAGCTCCCGAGCCCAGCCCGGAGCAGGAGCCCCTCACTGCCCGGGGGACACAGCACAGCTCATCCCGGCTCCAGGGCTTTGGGTGTCGGACACGGGATGGGCAGCGCTGCCCAGCCCTACAAGCCGGGAGCGCGGAGGTGCCCGTGCCAGGTGGGTGCTGAGCCCATCTCCTGCCGCTCCCCGCTCCTGGGACCCGGCCAGGGCAGCCGGCGATATTCCCGGCAGGTTTTCCCTCCGGACAGACGCTCCTTCCCAATCCATCCGTGCCGCCGTGGGAATGCCGCAGCATCCCGGCCATCTGCCGTGCATCCCCGGGGCAGGATGGAGTTATTGATAATCACAGGATGGAGTTATTGACAATCACAGCACAGCCCCGAGCCCCGCACAGCGCCCATCTCCCTGGGGTCTGCACCGGGCTCTCCGGAGCCGCGACCACCCCGCACAGCGATAACAGAGCCACGGACATCCCCGGCACCCGCGGCTCCCGATCGCGCTGCTCCCGAGCGGCTCCGAGAGCCCCGGCAGGAGGAGCAGGCGATGAATGAGCTGTGCCAAACGCACGGCAAGAAAACAACCTGTGGTGCACCCGCCGCGGACACGGATCCCATCCATCGCCGTCTCCAGCCCACCCCCATCTCCATCCGCATCCCCGCCGCGTCCCAGCGCTGCCCCGCCGGGGATGCGCGGGCAGGGACCCCCCGGTGCCGCTGCCGGTGCCGGTGCCGACGGGGCGGCCCCGCGGGCACTCACCGCCGCCGCCGCCGAGGCTCTCCCGCAGGAACTGCCCGCTGGAGAGGTGCTGGAGCCCGAAGCTGCGGGCGATCCTCTCGCACACCGTGCCCTTGCCCGAGCCGGGCGGGCCGAGCACCACGGCCCGCAGCAGCTTGGAGGCCATGGCCGGCTGCGGGCGCCGGAGCGCTGCGGGGCAGGACACGCGTCAGCCGCCCCGGCCGCGCTCCCCCCGCGCCGCCCGGACACATCAGCAGGGCGGGGGGACCCCGCGGCCGCTCCCCCGCCCGCCCCCTCGGGCCGCGGCACCCTGGGATTTGTAGTCCCGGAGCCGCCCGCGCATCCCCCGGCCCGACGGGGCCCCCGCGGTCCCGCACGGCCCGGCCCGGCGGGTCCCGGCTCGGCGCGGCCCGGCACGGCGCGCCCCGGCCCGGCACATCCCGGCTCGCCCGAGCCGCGCCGCCCGTGGAAGCGGCTCCCGGGGCACGTCCCGCACGCCCGGCACGGCGGAGCCCGCGGGGAGCCGGGGGGAACCCGCGGGGGACCGCGACCACCGGGGCGGGCACGGCGGCGGCGGCGGGCGGAGGGTGCCCGGCTGCGGACGGGCGGAACACGGGCCGCGGGCGTGCGGGATGGGCATGAACGGCTGGAAAGCGCGGCCGGGGAGCGGGTACAACCTGTGGATGGACAGCTGGAAAGCGCGGCCGGGGAGCGGGTACAACCTGTGGATGCACAGCTGGAAAGCACGGCCGGGGAGCGGGTACAACCTGTGGATACACAGCTGGAAAGCACGGCCGGGGAGCGGGTACAACCTGTGGATGGCACACACACACACATCCACACACACGCGAACACAGACACAGACACACACACACAGAGCCTGGAGGTGGTGCACAGCCCGCCGTGCCCAGGAGCTGCTCGGCGCTGGTGACACCGCGGGGAGTGTCTGTGTCACTGTGGACGTTCGTGTCACTCGCTGTGTGTCTGTGGGTGACTCCCTCTGCGTGTGTGGCTCCGCGGGTGCCGTTCCTTGTGTGTGTCCCTTCCTCAGTGCAGAATGTCACTCTCTCTGTGTCTGTGCGTGTGTCACTGTGCGTGTGTCACGGTCTGTGTCACTGTGTGTGCGTGTGTCACTGTGTCTCTGTGTGAGTGTCTCGCTGTCTGTGTCACTGTGTGTGTCTGTCACTCCGCGTGTGTCACTCCGCGTGTGTCACCGTCCCGGCGGGCGCAGCCCCGTGCCCACACCATGTCTGTACGGTGCCCACACCGTGCCCACACGGTGCCCACACGGTATCCACGCCGTGCCGTTCCCGGTGCGCGCCCCCGCGGCTGCCGCCGTGCCCGCGCTCGGGGGCGCGCGCCGCTCCCCGTCCCTCTCCCCCCGCCCCCCCCACCCGCGCGCGCCCCCGCGCCGCCCCCGGAAGCGGGCGCGGGTCACGTGGGCGCGCGGCGCTGCCATAAACACGGCAAGATGGCGGCGCTCACGCCGCCCGCCCGCCCGTGCTGCGTCATGTCGCGCCCCGGCCCCGCCGCGCCCGCAGGTGGGTCCGGCCCGGCGCGGCCCCGGGCACCGCGGGGTGGGCGGCCGGCGGCGGGGGGCGCGGGGCCGGCGGCGCCGGGCGCGGCGCTGCCCCGTGGCGCACTCGCATTTTCGGGGGCTGCGCGGGCGGGGCCGCCGCCCCCCCCTGCCCCGGGCGGGTCCCGGCGCTGCTGAGGGGCGAGCGGGCGGGGGGCGCTCCGCGGGATCGGGGCTCCCCGTCCTGCCCCGTCCCGTCCCATCCCGTCCCGTCCGCGGCCGCTGCCCGGCTTTCCCCTTCCCCGCTCCAGGTAAGCTCGGGCAGCGCCCCGGCAGCGAAGTTGGGAGGAGCGGCGGTGGCGGCCCGGGCTCCGCCGCCCCTCAGCGCCGCCGTGCCCGCCGCCGGCCGTGTCACCGCCCCGCGCCGCTGCATCCCCGTAACCAGCTGTTTGTTTTCTTCCCTCCTCAGGCTGGCGGGATTCGCGCTCAAACCGCGCCGGGGAAGATGGAGATGAGGTTTGTTCCCCTCAGGAGCCCGCGCGGGGTGAGAGCGGCTCGCAGCGCCCGGAGATCCTCGGCCCGTGCGTAGGGGTGGGGAGGGACCAGCCCCGGGGCTGTGGGCAGGGAATGTCCCCAGCCCCATCGCTGCGATGCCGAAGGAATTTTGGTTCCTATGAAACAACTGCAAAAATGTCACCAGCCCCAAAGGGGCAGGACGTGGGACTGGAGTTTAAAAACCAACCCGGCCAGCTTAAACGGGTTTCAAAGGTGAGAACTGACAGCAAACACTGCAAACTGGAGGGGTTTTTTAAAAAGTTTATGGAAATTTGCAGGGCCTTAGCAATAACAAGAACAAAAATGTATGCTGGACTCCAAAATTAATGTGGGGTTTGCTATAAAAAGGTGGGGTTTTTTCCAGGTAAATGGAGAACCTGCTTGAGCTTTCTGCATCAGGTCTGTGTAGCTTTAGTCTGGCTGAAGCAAAGCAAAAATCAGTGTGTGTGTGTGTGTGTGATGCAACACAACAAACTGTATTTGAACTGGGGGAAGAGCTGGCTCCTCCAGATAAAATGGCATCAGCCCTTGGAATACGGGTGTGACTCCAGCAGCTGCTGTTGCAGAGGGTGCTGGGGAGGAATTGTTCCCCCTCTCCCTTTAAAACCCTGATAAGGAACTGCTGGAGCAGTAAAATCCTGATAGAGTGATCAAAGCACGCTTGAATTGCAAAGCAGTGATTCTTCTCTCATCACCTCAGCCTGTGAGATGTAGAATTCCCAACCCCACACTTAAGCCATGCTGAAATCAGTAGGATTCCTCACCTGGAATACCAATGGTGGTGTGAGAGCACCTGGGAGTGAGAGCCAAGGGCTCGTTGCTCATGCAGCTCCTTTCCTTTTCAAAACCCACCCTTGCACGGACAGAATCCATTAATATTTTTAGCAAGTTTTTGTTGTGCTTTCCTAGCAACAGCCAATTCCTTAATGATTAATCCCCAAACTGTGGCAAATCTGCAAATTTGGGGATGCATGCTGAAGTCATCTGTGCTGCCTGACGTCAGCATTGCATAATCTGTTGACTGTCCCCCTTTTATGTAATGTATGTTTGGAGTTTGTTTTAAAATGTGCAAATGTTTTTTTTTCCCCTGCGTGCTGCTGCTCCCATATTCCACGTTTGCCTCTCCGTTGCCCTCTGGAGTTGCAAACTTGTAAGGCAGCGTTTGCACGGCTGGATCCAGCCCAGCATTTTGTGTTTGTCTCCCAAAAACAGCCTCTGGGACATCTCAGCACCTTCTCTTTGCCAGGTGAGTTATTTAGAGTGTTAAAAACAAAAAAAAAAAAAAAAAAACCACAAACAAGTTTTGGAGTTTCTGCTTCCTGCTGGTGGAAACATGGAAGCTCCTTGTGCTGCTCCATCAACATCATAAATGGACTTTTATTGGAAACTTAGTAACACATTAACTTTGGCAGCATGGAACCCTTGTGTTTTCTTGAAGTCATTTCAGAACTTGATGTATCCAATTCCCTCAGGCAACGTGGGGGTGGTAGAAATAATTTTGTGATGTTTTCAGGAATGCCTGGTTTTAGGAAAGAAAAAAAAAGCCAAGAGGGGGTAAAGTTGCAGACGTGCACAACAAAGTGGTGGGTGGAGAAATAGTTCCATGATCTTTTCAGCAGTGCCTGTTTTTAAGGAAGGGGAAAAAAAAACAATGGAGGGCAGTAAATATAGGTTGATGGAAGCTTGTAATTTAACAAATTGGTGGGATTGTGCATTTCAAATGTTTTTATGTGGATTTGATGAGCTAAAAATGCCAGCTGGGGCACCTGGAGGCTGCTGCCTGCAGTCGCGGTGGGCACGGCAGGATCAGGATCGGCCGTGCTGCCTGTGCAGACACACGTGCCAGGCTCCAAGGAGGGTGAGGGCTGGCCTGGGCAATCCAGGAATGCCTGGAAGGAAGAGCAGGCAGCAGGAGCGTGGCGGGCTCAGGGCACGGCGCCGGTGCCACCCTCGGGGCCGGTGCCGCCGTCGGGGCCGTGCCCGCCGTGATCCCGCTGTGCCAGAGCGGCTCCAGCCGCTCTCCTGGCTGCCTGCCACTGTCCCCACTGCTCCTGACACCCAGCCCTGGCAGCACCAGCCAAGAGCTGCTGCCTGCCTGCATTTGAGGGGGGGGAGGAAGGGCTGTCCCCTGGAGCAGGGGTGGGTGCTCTCTCTCCATTAAAGCCAGCGTGGGTGGATTTGCCCACAAGGAGCTGCCGCTTAAAACCGCTGGGAAGCCGCCGTGGTCATTAAGATTTAACACTAATTATGTGGATGATTTCCTGGAGTGAACCTCAGCTGCAAAGCCGCTTGCGTTGAGGCTCCTGAGGCTTTCACCTGAGGGGTGACGTGGGGTTTTTGGGACACTGAGGGAGGAGGACACCGAGGACTCGGCGGTGCCACGGAGGGGCCCATGACTGCCAGGCTGCCCTGGCTCAGTTATCACAGTGCTGATGCTGTCTCTTGTAAAGGTACAGTACTGTGATAACTGAAGGATGGCAGCCATCTGAGCTTCACGGCACCCTGGGGCCACCAGAGCCACCGCGCACGGCGTCCTGCTCCACTGGAGTGTGCTCCTGTCACCTGGAGCCCTTGGCATAAAGGTCACGTTTGTTCAATAAAATGTTACACACTCTGCCTCGGTATTGGCTGTTTCCTCTGGGGAGGGCTTCCAGAAATGCTGTGCTTTGGAAGTGGTCAGGAATGGTTCCCAAAGCAGGGTCCTGTGCAGCCTGGTGGATATTAAATAACACAGTGGCCCCTCGGGGGGGTTACTTGGTAACAGAACAAATTATTCTGTAGCAATAGAGAAAATGAAGCCCTTTTAAGATACTTTTTAATATTTTTTTTTTGTTAAGATACCACAATCTTGGCTGGTTACTGTAACTCAGAGGTCTCTACGTGGGAATTAGAGGTGGGAAATGGGTTCTCCCCAGCAGTGAGTTACTGGTGGATCGGGGACAGCCCCTTGCAGGGTTTCCTCGGGGCTTCTCTGCTCTGTGAGTGGGAGACTGAATTTCCTGGGTCGTTTTTACAGCGATGTCATCAAAATCGCTGGAAATGAGGCGGTTTTCAGGGGGCCTGTGCTGATCTTTGTGCCGTGTGAGTTAACTCTGCAGTGCTGGGACCCGACAGCAGAGGGGCCCCGCGGGCCGGCTTGTGGTGGGACTGTGAAATCCCAAGATTTTTGCATGAAGTAACCGGAAAGCTGTAGGAATGTCGGTGCAGTGCCCGTTTCCCAGATTCCTGCCCTTCCCCGAGGAGCTGGTGGCATTGAGGCCGCCGAGGCTGATGCAGCACTTTGCAGAGGTCACTATTTACTCTCCATCCTGACATTCGGCGTGGTCATTGACCCAGTGGTGTTTAGAAATTCTTTCTGGGCTGGATAATTCTTGTCCAGCAGGGCTTTGCCCTGTGCTTCCCTGCTGCTCGGGGGCAGGACAGGGATTAGCCCCAAGATGGTAAAAAGATGGTTTTTCATTTCCCTGCTGCTCACTGGAAGTTTTTGGGGCCAGCCTGGTGGGGTCAGGGCTGTGCAGCCACCATGAACTGTTATGCCAGCCTGCGTCACTTAAAGAGGGGAAATTCTTACTGGTGCTGGGACAGAGGCTCGGGGCTGCTTCTGGAGGAGGGCTCTGTCTCACCAGAAACTGCAAACAATGAAAAAAGACATCCTGCTACCAAGAGTTTAAATTCTGGATTAAAATCTGAGCAGAGTCAGCCGTCAGCTTCCACTTTCCGAAGGTTACAGGCACCTCTTCCAGGCAGGAATGTGCTTATCCCAGAAAGGAGCAGTGCTCATCTCTGTGCTGGCTGTCCCACAGCACTGCTGTGCTGCTCCTTCCTGTGCCACCAGCATTCCAGGATGGGCAGGAGAGGGAGGAGCTGGGGGATCCTGGCCATGGGAGCGTTTGAAAGCTGCCCAGGGCTCTCTCTTTACCATTTCAGGTGCTCAGAGAATGTGCAATCCCCTTCCTGGCAGAAAGGCAGTGCATCCAGCCAGGTGCTCATGGTGCTGCCCCAGGCACAGCTCCAGGTGCTCCCTGATAGGAACAGCCTGGTGACTCCCTGTGGAAACCATCAAGTTCTTTCCTGCCCACAGAAAGCAAGATGAATGCTCAAAGGCAGATCCAAGGAGTACAGTTGCTCACCTGCCTGGCCGTGGCTCAGGTTTGAGGTTAATGACCAACCTGTGCTGTTTTTAGGGACGTGCAGCAGAGCTGTGTGTGGGACACTCCTGTGGGGCTGCACAGCCTGCCCCAGTGACTGGTGCCTCTCATTTCCTGTCACAACAGGCACAGCCTCAGCTCTGCCATGGCACAGGAACTGAGCCTGTGCCTCAGAGCAGCCCCTCTCCAGTCACATTCACTGGAATTTATCTCCCTCTCTGGCACAGTGGGCAGAGAGTCCATCTCTTTTTCCTGTAGCTTCCTACTGATAAGGGAATGGGACAGACTGGTGGGATTTGCTGTCCCAAACATTGCAGCACGTGAACAATGCAACTCTCAGAGTCTCTTTTGCCACTGGAGCACTTCCTCCTACCAACGTGTTGAAGCAAGACACAAACAACCTGCATCCAGGGGTACAGAAACAAGGCCCATCCCCTCTCTGTCTGTGATTCCTGGGACTGATCCCAAGGCAGGGCAGTTCCTGGTGCTGTGTCTCAGCTGCCATTCCAGATGGGTCTGTTCTCACCCAGCAGTTCTCAGGCTCTTGCATCAGGAAAGTCCCTTTTCCTGTCTGGACTCTGCTGCCTTCCCACCCACGTTCCACGTGGGGAGAGGAGCATTTCTGCTCCTGGGATGTCTCCTCAGGGCTGTGAGGCTGCACACTGGAATGGCTGCTTTGCTCCTGGCTCCCAGCCCCAGCTCAGCCTTTTAAGGGTGGCAGCTGCTGCTTGGAGCAGCCTGGCCCTTCTGACAGCAGCAGGATTAAAGGCATCCCCTGTCTGCAGCCCTTGAAACCAGATGAAGATGTTGCCTTCCCCCAAAATGCCTTTTCCCCCTCCAAATGTACCTTCTGTTGCTATTGGACTAAAACAAAAATTCTTCCCAACAGAGCTTTAAGCACTCAGCCATTTCAAAGTCCAGTAGTGCCCTGCATGAGTCAGACTGTTTCAATTGCTGCTTATTTAGACCTTCTCCAGCTTAGTGCAGACACTTGAACTTGAACTCTAACCCAGACCTTCGTGATTAAACATCTTTGCAAACCCAGCCGCCTACTTACAATGTCCCCATGCAAATATTAGATGTACCAGAAAGCAACTTGAGTTTATGTCTGATTAAGGAAATCCTCAGTGTGAGCCTGGAGATGCTGCACAATGTGGAATGAACTCTGCTGGAGTCTGTACTGTCCTGTTTTCCCCTGGAACTGGGAAAAGCAGTGTGTGAGCAGAGGGTGACACCATCCCTTCTCCTTTCTCCATGAGATATTTCTGCCTGTATCTCACATTTTGGAAACAGCTGCTTGCTGAGTTGTTGGGTCATGGAAACCCTGCATTTTGTCATTAGCTTGATTCACCAAGGAAAACTGTGACTTTATGTGATGGCTGCTCAGGGACAAAAGTACTCAGCAGGAGCTGAGTGTTCCAGTGTGGTGCAGTGTCAGTTACTGCTGTAATTGCTGCATTTGGGCAGATGAGCAAGCCAAGATTGCAGAGTTTGGTACATAATTTGCTCTTCATAGCATTTCGCAGGAGCAGGAGAGGTGCACAGACCCACATGTGGATTAATATACTCTTATACAAGGTCTTTAATTGATCTTGGGCAAATGTTCTAATTTTTCTGGGAGGGGTGGAACCAGAGGAAAGACCCCTCTGCTCCAAAGGGTTTGGCTCCCAGGTGTGCTTCAGTTTATAGGTGAAATTAAAATTCAAATCTCAAGTTCTCCTTTGACTTCAAGAGGCTGAGAGCTGCACTGTGGGGTTTATGATGGACAGGGATGTGCATCCGCGCCCGGAAAAAGCCTCTTTCAACCAGAGCAGAAAATGGGGGAAAATTTAAAGCTGCTCAGGTTTTTCCTTGGACCTCCTTAAGTCAGGTACTGCAGCCTCACCCACAGCTCAGGACACAGCAGTCCCCAGCTCTGTGCCACACAGGGCCACCTGAAATTAAGGCAAATTTGCTCAGATTAGATGCTGGACAGCGGTGCCAGGAGAGCCCAGAGCTGGGGCAGGAGGGCTGGAGAGGGCAGGGAGTTGTTGGTGCTCCCTCTGGCACCTCCTCTCCACAGTGAGTGTCAGAGCTCTGTGGACTGCCCTCCCTTTGAATGAACTCCAGGAGCAGGCAGAGCACACTGAATTATTCAGCAGAGACGTGTGTTTAAACATTTGCACAAGCCTCAGATTCCTCCTGCCTAAAAATAAGACTGGCAGAGAGCAAATGATTCCTGCTGGAGGTGTGGATGGAGAATGGAGCTGAGGACCCCTTCCAGACAGCCAGGACCCATCCAGGGGTCTCATCCCTGCTGCCTGGACCAGCCTGGGGCTGAGGGTGCTGGGAAGTCCAAGGCCATGAGTCCAGGGCTGCTCACACAAGGGCAGCACCAGCACAGGCAGGGTGGCTCTGGTGGTGGCAAAGAGCCCTGGAGAATGGGCTGCTAGAGGAGCAGGGGGGTCAGTGGTTTAATCAGTGGTTTAATTGGAACAGGGAAAGCTGCTTTCCATGATGGGAGTCTCACCTGCAGCTTATTTTAAATACAGCATGATTTTATGATAACACACAAAAAGGTGTCAGTGTTGGAGCAGCATCTTCCAGAGGGAAGTGGATGAGTTAACCCCTCTCCCACAGAAGCACAGGCTGTGCTGGATGAGATGGACACAAATCACAGAGACAATGTGAGAAGCTCCACGAGGATGTGCCTGGTTTGGTGTGTTCTGTGTGCTCACATTCCCAGAGTGATAACATCATCACGTGGTTGGGCAAAATCTCCTCCCTGTGTAGAACATTCCCATCTCCTGCATCCTGGTTTGAAATGGATCCAGGGGACTCTGAAAATGAAAATTTCCACCTATTTATTGCTAATGAAGCCTAATTAATTTTGGATGTAAATGTGCCAAGCTTCTGCAGATGTGTGCAGCCCCATTAAAGGAAAACTCACAGCAGTTTTATCTGAAAATTATCAGAGGAACAGGGTTTGTTGAGCTCCTTCTTAGACTGTGGACTTCTCCCTTCACCTCTTGAACTCAGCTAAGTTAAATGAAATGTCACAGCCTTTAAAACAGCTGCCTGAAATATAGGAGGAAATGAAGAAAAGAGAGAGATGGGAGAAAATTCCTGCACTGCTCCTCACCTCCATGGCTTTCCTGGACTGGAATGGGAACTTCAGCTATTTCCACCAGATTTTGTGTTGCAATCTGGATGTTCTCAGCAGGTTAGAAACCATATTCAAATGCACTGTGACAATTCTCCTCTTAGTGTGGACTGTGCCATTTAAAGGCCACCCAGGGTGACAGAGACCAGCCAGAACATCACATTTCTCTAAGGTCCCTGATGCTCTCTTTTTTCCCTTCCCACAGCAGCCATGTGGTCCTGCTGACTCCATTCAACCAGCACAGCTGGACTGGGGCACTCAGCTCATCCTTAATGGCAAAAAACTCCACTTTCCTCCAGATCTGGAGCTTGTTTGCAATCCTGCCTGGATTTCTGAACCCTCTGTGCCATTATGAACAACTCCCCTCCTGGAAACACAACCTTAATTCCCAATCTCTTTATGACAGAGGAAGGGAGAATATGTAAACCCCACCTCAAAATGCTGCTTTTTAACCCAGAGTGAGGAATTGTCATTTCCAAAAGTACACATGAGGAAAACAGCAGTAGCAGAGTGAGCTTTGGAATTTGTCCAGGCATTAAAGATTTTAGGAATGCTACGTGCTCTGTGTCATGTGTGTGCCCCTGAATGGGACAGGGAACCTGGACAGTGCTGGGCATGACCTGAGAAATGCCTCAACCAGGTGCACAAACTCTGGGCTGTGTGGACAGAGAGGGACATGATCAATATTGGATCATTTTGGTGACAAACATGACATTTCCCATCTGAAAATATTTAATTATTGGTCAGGTTGAGGTCACTGCTGTGCTTTGTGCCTCCCCACCAGCACACTCCATTTCCAAACTTGCACTTATAAAACCCAGCTGTTGCACATACAACTTTTTCTGGGATATATATATATATATATCTCCCAGGAAAAAAAATCTCCATATATATCCATAAATATCCCCGTGGATGTGGAGCCAGTCCATGAGAGCAGCATTGTCTAGCCCCAGTGGTGTGGCTGGCAGGCAGCCAGGCAGCAAGTGGGTACCTGTGAGATGTGCCAGCAGCAAGCTCATCCTTCTGGAAAGGGCTGTGCTGGGAAGTGGATGAGCTCAAGAAAATGCATTTGAGCTTCTGGGCACTATTGATTTGTCTTGATGTATTTTATTCGTCTGCTTGAAGCACAATAAAAACGTGCTGGTGGAATGAGTCGGAGTTCAGGGGAGGGGGAGCCAGAAGTGGGGTTTGGAGCTGGCCACCATCACCATCTTCCTCCTCTGCAGCTGCTCCAGAACTCTACACAAACCCAGTTTCTGCTTCCCAGCGAGGCAGCAGAAGGGATATTTTTCAGCAGAGAAATCTGGGGAGAAAATGAAAACAAAACTGTTGGTTTGGGGTAAGAACAATGAAGAAGCAGAGAGATGGCAACGGGAAAAGCAGGCAGTGAAGGCAAGCAGCGACACGAACATGCCTGCTGCAGGGCTGGGACACGGCAGCAGCACCTTCACATCCCCAGCTGGGAGCAAAGGGAGTGAACTCATCCCCCCGGGCAGGAAAGCGGGAATTGAGCTCCTGTTCCACCTCCCACCCACGGCTCTGGCAGTGCTGCAGAGGAAATCCTGCCCAGGAAATCCCCTGCAGCCCGCCTGGCACCCGGGAACCAGGGCACCACATCTCATCTCTCTTCTGCCAAGGACCCCTGCGCCGCTGACGTGAAGGGGCTCTCCTTCCCAAACTGAGATTATTAGCTGTAAAATGAAGGGTTGGCACCATGTTTAGAAGTAGATAATTACTCGGAAGCAATTCACACCTTCCCCGGGTCTCAAAATAAATTCTCTGGCTTGCTTTTCCAAGCAGAGCTCTCTGGAAACCGTGTCAGCAGCGGGGTTTCACGCATGTTCCGTGAGCACAGGAAGCTGAAGATAAATTCAGCGACAGATCAGATGTAAAGAACTTGTGCTCTTGGCTGTCTGTTTATACACCCCACGGGCTCTGAGGTGTGCTGTGGGGACGGGGTGCAGGGGTACCCACAAACCCACCTGAAAGGGTGCTTTGGATTTTGGAGCACCCAGGGTTTGGTTGGGTGACCCCCTCCTCCTGCTCCTCCTGGCCTTGCATCCTGGCATGGGGAAAATAAAAAATGTCATTCATAAAATGATTTTTAATTTTCACAGCGCTCTGCAGAAGCGTGTGAGGACACAGAGTTGTTCTCAGAATGCTTTCAAATCCTACTACAGGTTAGGGAATTTTACATCTCCTTTTACTCATCTCTGACTTCATTGCATCCTCCTGAATTTTGCTGATATGAGTGAGGAGAACCAGGCCCCACAGCTACTGCCAGGAACAAATCAATGACAAACTGGAACCACTTAGAGATGTTAAATCACCTTTATATAAAAGTCCTGTCAGTCCCAAGCTGAAGCCATCAGTGATTTAAAGCAATTTACCGTATACCCCTCAGTGTAGTTTGAAATACATTAAAAAAAGAGCTTTAAAAACATTTAAACTGTTTAAAGTGAAGTAGAAATATCCCATTTCAGAGGGAAAGGTGAAGCTTGAAATCAAACTGCAGAGTGGACAAGGAGGGGATAGTCCATGTATCTATCCCCATTCCTTCTTTAAAGAAGGCTACAAGAGAAAATTTGTTGGAATTTAGTTTATTTTTAAATCACAAATACCAAGACAGTCAGAACTCATCCTCTGTATTTTGCCTCTTTCTTTCTTTTTTTTTTTTTTTTTTTTTTTTTTTTTTTTTTTTTTTTTGTGGAGAATATCAGTGCATCCTGGAATTTGGAAAATAAAGAAGGATGTAAGATACAAAATAATTCTTCAGATGTGTCACTGCACCCCAGTACTTAGAGGGGAAAAAAAGGTTTATTTTTCTTTATTTACTTTTCTGCAGCTCTTTGCAAGCTTATTCTCTTTCTAAGCAAGAAACAAAGCCACAATTACAGATGATTAATTCCTTAGAGAAAACCACTTTAAGAGTTTTAATAGAAAATTGCATCCTTCCTATAGGCTGGAATGTTGTGGTAAACACAGACAATTTTGGGTATAGGCTGGAAATGCCCCCCTGTTATTAACATAGTTCTTGGAGGAATTTTTAGAAGCACATTGATTTCATCCCAGTTTCATGTCACAGAACAACCAAAATCAAGGAAAAGAAGGCAAAAGCTCACATAGCAGACAGGACTGGGAGACTGAGCACACAATTTCAGTGAAATCCAAGTGCCAGAGCAGCTCAGTATTTTTTAAAGTGAGGTGTGTGAATTTAATTCTGGCTGAAGGACATGGCCTTTGGCAGCCTGGGTCATTCCTGGACATGGTCCTGGGCTCTGGGCATGGATTTAGATGGAGCAGGGGTAAAGCTGCTCTCCTCCACGAGCAGCCCCAGGCTAAGCCCCTTATGCAATCCTTGGTCACAACCTTGGCTGGGCAGCTCCAGGATTTAAGAACCTTTGCAGCATCAGTTGCTGTGCCTGTAAGGCACAAATAATGCAGATCTGGGGTGGTTTTCAGCATGAAAACCCACCAAGAAAAATGATTTAATCCTTATCAAGGAAAAGCCATGGAAAGGGCTGGTGAGAAGGAAAGAGGATTGTTGGAAGCAGCTGCTGCAGGTAAAATGTGGGGAAAAGGGAACAAGAAGAGGTCAGTGCTGGGAACCATGGCACATCCATACATATCTTAGATGTTAGGTGCTGGAACCCTGGGTGCTGAGAATTTCAGACTTTCTGTGCTGCAGGCACTGACCCCCAAGAGAACACTGAGGCAGTGGAGAAGCTTCCAAAATTAAATGACAGAACTGGGATTGTGGGGGTGGAGTTTGAACAGAAGTGTGTAACATCACTTGGTGGGAAATTAGAGTTTAAAGTTTTAGAGTACAGTAATAGATATAAGGCAAGAGGGAAGTTTTAAGGTGGTGACTGGTTCTTCTTCTTCACCTTCTCCTTCATGACTGTAGGTGGTATTTTGTCATTAGATAGAAAAATCCACATTGCAGAACATGAGTGGTTAGTTATTAGGTTAAAAGTAAAAATAATTTAAGTGTCATTTCTTTATTAGGTAGTTTTTCCTTAAAATACCTTATAAAGATAAATGTGAGGCCATTTTGTGGCTTGACAGTGAATTGCTGTAGAAGTCACAAATTAGACTAAAATATAGATAAGAATTAATAAACATCTGAGTCTGAACATGAAATAGCATCTCTATGCATTTAATCCTGACCCTGACCAAAGCAGAAAAAGATAAAAGTGCAATAGTTAGGGAAAAATTCTTCCCTGGGAGGGAGGTGAGGCCCTGGCACTGGTGCCCAGAGCAGCTCTGGCTGTCCCTGGATCCCTGGCAGTGCCCAAGGCCAGGCTGGACACTGGGGCTGGGAGCACCCTGGCACAGTGGAAAGTGGCAGGGTATGAAATCAGATGATTTTTAATGTCCCTTCCAATCCAGACCCTTCCATGATTCCATGATTTGCATTGTTTAACCTCTCTTCTTCCAGCCTCAGGCTCTTTTCTACTCTTGAGATGACCAAAGTGATGGAAACAGGTTGAGGCTCCAGCGCTTTCCCACAGTGCATGGTTAATCCAGACCCAGTGGCCATGTAGCTGAGGAAAAAGGTTATCATGGTGCAAAATCATCCAAATCCCACACTGCTGGTTCCCTGACAGCTGTGGAAACAGGGCTGGCTGGATTCCTCTCAGGAGACGGGAAAAATGGAATCAGTGTTATTTCTCCAGTTTGTAAATTACAACCACCTGGACATGGGACATGTGCACTCCCGGGCCAGCAGCACCTGACTCCCAGCTGCTCCCAGCTCCATTTCCTGGAGAAAAGGGACAAAACTCGGGATTGCTGAGGCACAAGGTGTGTGTGTAAACACCTCAGAACAGCGAGGGGCCTTTCACACCTGGTGCTGCCACACGCCAGAAAGCCTTGATAAAATGGTGTCAGTGTGCTCAGTCTGAGTTACACCGACGGGAAATATTTATCAGAATGGGTTTTCTAATGACCTATTAATCTTTCAGGACAATTCCCCCAAAAGGCAGCAGCAGATTTCTCTCAGAAGAAAATGCCAGATACGTGTGATGTGTGGGAAGCAGGGGCGAATGATTTCGTTGAACTGAATCATTTTCTTACGCGTTTTACTTCCACTTGTGCTGTTTCCTGTGACTTTGACAAGAGTTTGAAACCGCAGTGAAAAAAACAGTTTCTTTTCTGTGCAGACGGGAGGATTGTGAGCATCTCCCCATTTCAGTGAGTTGTTTACACTGCCTCGCTCGCATCGGCGTGAGAATGGAAACAAGGTTGTGGGTTTGTAAAAGATGATCCACACACACCTGACAGGAGCTTGTAGCCAGGTGAGGGGTGGATTTTTCTGTAAGCAGCAATAGAACAAGAAGACGTGGTCGTAAACTGTGCCAGGGCTGGTTTAGATTGGACAGCAGCAGGGATTTCTCCATGGAAAGGGTGCTCAGGCCTCGGCAGGGGCTGTGCAAGGAGCTTTGGAGTGCCCATCCCTGGACGTGGCACTCAGCGCTCTGGGCCGGGTCACTGGTTGGGCTCGGTGACTTTGGAGGGCTTTTCCCAGCTCAATGATTCTGTGATTCCGTAATTCTCTAGCTCAAACAGCCCCGTGACAAACTCTGGGCATCTGCAGAGGTGACAGCCGCAGCCTCGGCGCTGGGGTGGGGAAGAACCTGCAGCTGCGGCACTGTCCGAGCGGTAACCACAGAACGCTGGTACGGCTCGGGCTGCGAGGGGCCGCTCCCACACGGGCCGTACCCACACAGAGGCCGCTCCCACACAGGGGCCGCTCCCACACAGGGGCCGCTCCCCAACAGGGGCCGCTCCCACACGCGGAGCGTTCCCGCCCCGGCCCGCTCCGCTCCGCTCCGTCCCGCGGTGCCTCAGCCGGGCCCAGGCACCTCCCCGGGGCGGGCCCGGCCCCGCGCATGCTCCGTGCGCGTCCGCCGCCGTGCCGGGACCGCCGCCCTCCGCTCTCCGCCGCCGAGCGCCGCGGGCCGTCCCCGGGCTGAGCCGCTCCCGGCCCGGGCTGTCCGCACCGCACCGCCCGGCCCGGCTCGGCCCGGCCTGCACTGAGCCGCTCCCGGCCCCGCGGGGCCGCGCCGCCCCGTCCCGCCGAGCGCCACGGCAGCGGTGAGTGGAGCCAGCCAGGGCTGCCGCGGCCCCGGGCCGGCCTGGGGGGCACCGGGGAGGGCGGAGCGGGCGGCGGGCGCCTTTCCCGGGGAGAGGAGCGGAGCGGGGGCGGCGTGGGCTTCTCCCGACGGCCGCGTCCCGGACCGAGCGCGGCGGGCGCGCCCGGGCTGCGGAGCGGCTGCGGGCCCTGAGCCCAGAGGGGCCGGTGCCCGTGAGGAACCGCCGCGTCCCCTGTGTCCCAGAGGGAGCGGGGCCGCCGGGTCCCCTGTGTCCCAGAGGGAGCGGGGCCGCCGGGTCCCCTGTGTCCCAGAGGGAGCGGGGCCGCCGGGTCCCCTGTGTCCCAGAGGGAGCGGGGCCGCCGCGTCCCCTGTGTCCCAGAGGGAGCGGGGCCGCCGGGTCCCCTGTGTCCCAGAGGGAGCGGGGCCGCCGGGTCCCCTGTGTCCCAGAGGGAGCGGGGCCGCCGGGTCCCCTGTGTCCCAGAGAGTGCCGATGGAGGTGCCCCTGGTGCTCTGGTGCCCCTCCGGCACGGCTGTCAGAGCCACGTTTCGGCCCCGGGCCGGCGGCAGGGGGAACAGCAGTGAAACTGCTCCGGTTGTGGCCGCCGGTGGGTGTGGAGGAGTTGGGAGCCCCCGGAGCCCCGGGTGAGCCCTGACCCTGAGCTCTCTGTGCTGGGGACGTGCCTGCCTTCCACTGCCGGGCAGCTGATGGTGTCCGGCTGTCTGTCCGGCAGCTGTTTCTCTGTGCACAGGGACACTTGGGGACATCTGCCACCCCTCTGCCCCTTCCCTCCTTCCCAGCCGTGGCTGCATCCATCACCCCAAAGGACGCGCAGGGATGAGGAGCAGGGAGCCCGGCAAGGTGTGCCGGCTCTGCACCTTCTGCAGATGCCTAAACCAGAATTCTGCTCTGTGTGTGTGTGACAGAGTAATTGCTGTGTTGGATGATGGCTGCGAGTCGGAACTAAATCGATCTTTAAGGTCTCTTTAACCCGAACCAATCTATGGTTCTATAACCGTGTTGAATTGGGACTTTTAAAACCCATGAAGGAGGAGAGGAGAACCAGAATAAATCTGAAGCACATCAAGGCTGCTGCTAATAATGCAGATTGAGGGTAAAAGGACAGCTCAGTGTGTCAGGAGAGGATGGATCCAGCTCTATTTAAACAGACCCTGTGCTGAGGAGGGTGCACTGTCTGTTCCAAGGGATTAGCAATGAGAAGTCATAATTTGAGGCATGTCTAGAATGCTAAACGCAAGAAAACTTCGGGATTTGTTTTATTTTGTGATTCATTTATTGGGGGAGGCAGATTGAAATAACTCCAAGTCGTGTCAGTGTTTAAACTGAACTCCAAAGAACCCAACTTTGCTCGGGGAAGATTCCTGCACATTTATTCCCGAGCGGAGCGGATTTCTTTGGGTGCTGCTTTATTCGAGTGCTGCAGCTCGCTATCAAGTTCAGTTTTGCCCTTATAAGGGGACTGGGAGGCATTTCCTCCTGGCACTTGTTTTTAAAACACACAGGAAGTTGCACCTTGATCTGGGTCTGTGTTAGGTGATGGCAACACAGGTGCTTTGAAATGCGGGGCCAGCTCAGGCTGAGCCACAAACCCGCCAGGCTTGAGATGTTCAAGTTTGTCATCGCAGGCAGATGCTACAAATGTTTTTGTCGGTACATTTTGGTGATTCAGTTGTTAAATATGTTACTGATCTGAGTGTCACAGTGTCTGCGAGCTGTCCCAAGGCCTGGTGGCGCGGCATGGCTCTGCCCTTTGGGAAAGGTGATGTGAAAAAGCTTGTAAAAAGCCACGGGGAGTGGCTCTAAACTTAGGATATAATGGAATATGCTGTAGAATATAAACACAAAGCAATAGAATATAAACACAAAACAGGAACGATTTTTAAGCTTGTGAACTCCTGAAGGGCTGTGCACTGCACAGTTAGTTCAGAATTAATTGCAAAGTGGCTTTTTTTTTGAGCGATATCTTCTGTAAATGTTGAGCTGTTTCTGTCTGTTAAATGATTTTAGTTTAAAAAGAATCAGGAATATTTAATGGAAAAACTTTGAAAAGCCGACATGTATCAGCTGCAAAGCAAAAAGTTGAAGTGCACCTGAACAGTCATTCAGGGGGTAAAATCAATATTCCTTTTAAACTCATTTTCCCCTCGGTCAAACAGAGTCTGCAATTTCAAGTTAGTTTTATTCTTTTGCCTGACCTCTTCAGGGCTGGAAGTAAGGCAGGGTTCTTACAAGTGGTATAAATTGAAGAAGTTTAGATGGACATTTATTTAGTTGTTTAGTCTTGCAAATAAAGACAATTCAGAGAGATCAGCTTCCCTTTTTTGTGTGGAGGGGAAAAAAATTCTATTTTCACAGGTAGCATCCTGCCAGCTTCACCCGTTTCCCCCTGCTCCTGGATTTGAAGGTGAAACAAACATTTTTCTTCACCCGAACTTTCCTTGGCACCTTCTGATGCCTGATCTGGCTTGAGGAAGAGGCTGGAAATGAGGAAGGGAGCTCCAGAATCCAGCAGCCAGGTGGATAATCCTCGTGTTGGGTGTGAATCACAGCAGAAAGAGCTGCTCTGATTCCTTACAGACAAAGGTGTTTGCATTGTTTGGAGGGACCAAAGCTCTCACACATAACAGCAAACCCTTAGGACTGCTTTTATCGAGGTGTGAAAAGGGTTCTTGGGAGGATTTCTGACCCAAGAAGGAGAAAAGCCAGATTGTGGAGGGAACATCGAGCTGGGGCTCGGTTCCTGGTTTGTCTGGTGTCCAGCAGCAATTAAAAATTATAAAGTGTTTTCTTCTGGGTGAGAAACTGGCGATATCCACGTTGTTCTCTTTCAGCCTGGCTAACAGGTTGCAATTCAGGCATTATTCCTGTAAACACACTCAGAGTTGCTCCAGACCTTTGAAGCACTTAATATGCAATTAGATTTCAGGTATTGGTGATGGCAAACACTTGCTAAATTGATAGAAAATGGCTTTTACAGCTCAAGCACGTAATTCAGGCAGTTAACGCTGAGAGCCTGCCTGCAATAACACTTTTCATGGCCTGATGCAGCTCGGTTTTGCTGGCAGGGTGAGACAGAAATGCTTCAGCCTCATCAAGAAGGAAAGTGGAGCTTTAAAAAAAAAAATCAGCATTTTGGGGTTTTGGCAGCTCAGTTGCCACTTCCATCTCTTGCTGTAGCTTCTGTGCAGAAGTGACAGATGCAGGCGGGGTTCTTCTCTCATTTGATTTCTTTAGCAGCACTTGGGGGCTCCCATCCAGGGTTCATTTCATATGGATCCTTCCAAAAAACTGGAACAGTGCAGAAAACTGCTGGAAGAAGAAGTTGCTGATGGTTTTCTTGGGCAAAATGGCTGCAAGTTTCTCTTGACTGAAAGTGGAGAGGAGGAAGTATAATTTAGTGGTTTGAATGTCCTGGCCTGTTGCAGGCAGGTGGATTTTTAAGGAACATGCCCTGACCATTTTCTTCATGCTGAAGGGCTTTATAAAAGTGCAAGTAGTTTTGCTGGCTGGAGTAATTATTGGTTTTTTTTTTTTTTTTTTTTTTTTTTCCTTGAGCTAGTTATATAAATGTAACGTAAGTTGCATAACTGACAGAAAAATTGAGCTACAGGAAACTGGGAGAGCAGCCTCCACATGGAAAAGTAAAGTCTGGAGCACTTACTCTGCAAATCGATAATGCCTTTTGCACAGTGTGGGAGGTTTGATAACAGTGATATTAACGTGTGTGATGGGACCATGGTAATGCCTTGAAACTGCTGGCACATTAAATTATTCTGTTTAACTTGGTTTAGGTTTCCTTCTCCTCCCTCTGGGTTGTAAAAGGTAATTTAGGAAATAAAGGAAAAGAGCTGGAAGTTGAGGGAAGAGCAGAGGATTTATGCATTATCCTGAACTGTGGAGGAAGGTAGTGGCGAAAACCTGAGGGAATTAAAAAAAAAAGACTTTTTATATGAGGAGGAAGCAAGCTGCAGAGTCAGGTGGAAATAAGCAGAGAGTAGGAAAATGGTGAAATTGAAATGGTTTGGTGTTGCTGTTGGTCCTGTTTGGATCTGGTGCAGTTTTCTGGAAACAGCAAGAAGGAGCCTTTACAAGGGGATTTGCTTTGGGAAACTCAGCTGTCATGAATCCATTTCCCTGGTAGCTTTGCTTTATGATAGATCTTACTGCTACTCCTTCGAAGCAGGTCTGCTGCATAAGGGAGGCTGTGCTAATAAAGGGAATTAATCCAGTGTTTAATGCAGTATTCTCTGAATTTTGAATTGTGTGGGATTTTCTGTGAGTCAAGAGTTTGGCCCCAGTTCCCAAAGGCATAATTCTCTTTGAACAAAAAATCTGACAATTGCTCTTCCTCCTTCCAGGAGAAAACTCCTAAAGGGAATTTGCACGTTCCTCCCATGTTTATAGAATGGATCTGAGAGGGGCTTTGGCTTGTTGAAGCCCCAGAATATGAATATAGTTCAAACTTGTAGCAGTTTTGGACTCCAAGTGCTGTTTAGATTGTTCCTTGAGTGTTTCCTGTCTCTTCCAGCTATTCCAGGACTGAATGGAATTTGTCTTGCTCATCAGGGGGCCCAGCTGGAGTTTAGCAGGATATTGAAATATTAAATTGTATTAGAGATACTCCTAATAATAACCCTTTAACGTGGTGCATATTCTCTCAAAATGAGTTTATTGGTCTCAGATCTTTGAGACCATTTTCCTGGCTGGGAGCTGGCACTGAGCTAATATTGACTGAAATCATTTGGAACAGGAAAAAATTGTTGTTCAGCTTAGGAAATCTGGGGAAAGCCCTCGACACCTTGTTTGTCAGGAAAAGGACAGATCTCAACCTTCCACTTTTTTTTAGGTAAGGAAAATGGAGCAGACAGTGCTCGTTCCATGACTGGGACAGGAGGGAGGAGGGGGAGCACAATTTGTTTGTGTATGGACTCAGATTTTCAGGAAATCAATTTGGCAGAGACGACTTTTATGTTCGTTTGGAGCCACCAGCAGCACGGAGAGATACAATAAACAAAACAAGCCTTAAAACCTTGGCCCTTGGTGAGTCTGAATGACTTCCTGGTGCTTGCCATCCATAAATACCTGGCTCTGCTCGCCTCTGCATTTTACTAAAGTATGATAACAAATGCAAAGCAGCTTTTTATATTTCTGTGCCTTGTTCTGTTTGATTTTTATCTTTTCGTGGAGATAAATTAGTTGTAAAGCATCACATGTTTAAGGGGGAAAAAAAAAGAATTAAAGGCACCACCTTAAGTACTGCATTAGGCTCAGTCTTTAGTATTTAAATCTGTTTTGCATGGGTTGGTTTTTTACTCCCCAGGATCTCAAACTCTCACCTTTTATCTCAAGCTGGCAGCCTCCTGCATGGAAAAAAGGGGTGGCTGCCCTCGGTGCTGGGGTTTTGAATTCAAAATCCAAGATGCAGCTGCAAGGTGGCATTTGCAGGTCACTTTGTGTGATGTTTTCATGTGCACTCGGTGTTTCGTGTTTACTGAGGATGCACAAGAAATAACCTTTCACTTCCTGGACACTTCTGTATTTCACTTTTCCTCAAAGTACAGCAGAGCAGGCACCAATAATTTTGAAATTGCTGGGGCTGAGAGTTTAAAAGTTCATCAAGCACCAGAGGTCAGGGAGCCTGAGCTGTGTGTATCACACCTTTGTGTGTTGTCACCTTTGACAGCTCTGTCACTCTGTGCTACAGGAATTACCCTCCCTCTGAGAAAAAAAAGGATTACAAATTCATTATGCCTCTTTGCTCTTTCCTGCTCTTGATCTGTGTTGCATTTATATTAAATTATGTATTTTTTTTCTTCTACCTTTCTTTCTTGTTTTTGATGCTGAAGGAAGAGAAAGGTGCATTTGACTTTGGTAATGAAGCTGCAATTCCCGGATTTAGCACTTGCTGCCTTCCAGTGTTCCTGGTGGAAAAGTCTCTTTGGGCTCTGCAGGTTGTAATGGGCACCAGGTGCTTCTGAAATGGAGTTATAACCTTGGAAATTTCTTTAGAAACCTCAGGGCTTGGCTTAAATGTCTTTTACTTGACTTAGGTATTGATTTGTAGGAGTCTCCTAATAACTCCAGGCTCTGGAGACAAGGAATAGCCCAGAGCTCATCCAGACTGGTCAGGGACAAGGAGCCCATGTGATCCCTGATTTTTGGTGGGATCATAGCAATTCATTGCCAATTGTGCTCACTGTCCTGAGGGGAACTTGGGGGTTGTTTCTTGGTGATACAGAGCAAACCCTGATGGATGCATCCCATGGAGATGCAAATTGCTGGCAGAGCTTTGTAGCTGGAATTCTCCCCTGGAAACCTTTGTTTTACCAAGTGGAAAAAATCAACTTGCCTTGTTCTACACCAGCAGTTGTTATGGGAGGAATTCGTGGCCTTGAACAACTTTCTTGTGCTTGTGGGGTTGGTTAACAGAGGAGGGCCTGGGTTTGGTTTGGATGTCAAATGAAAGGACAAGTAGGGATGGCTGGCTCAGAGCTGCATTTTAACCAAAGAACAGCTATCTTCTGCCAAGTTAAAAAAAACAACAACCCTGTGGCTTTTACAGTGCTTTCAGCTTCCTGCACATGTGACTGACAGCTCAGCCAGGCTCCAGATATATCACCAAGATACATCAGCAAACAGGCTGGGCTTGAAAAGGCACCCTTTAAATCCTGCTCACCCCGTGCCTGCGCAGCCTCCAACACCTCAGAGCCGAGGTGCTGATCAGATTAACTGGGCTGTGAGATCAGCTCTTCACCCGTGCTGGGGATTGACTGCTGTTTACCTTGCACTTAGAGTGTGCTGCTGATGCCTCAGGTTTGGCTTTTCTATTTCCACACTCTGTGCTGCTTTAGTGTGTGGGTCTGGGTTCACATTCAGGGATGCTGAGCTCTGTGCACAGAGCAGGGAGACAAAACAATTCCTGCTCCAGCTGGGCACCAAGGACAAATGACCCAAATCTCAGCCCAGGAGCACAAACCCCGTGGGCTGGAGAGAGAAAAACAAGCAGGGTGGGACTGCCTGGGCTAAAGCTGGGATGGGACAATGAACTGCAAGGTGCAAATGGAGCAGAGCTGATCCCAGGGACAGAGCCCGTGCCCGGCCGTGCATTTTGGGGCCATTTTGGTTCATCTTGGGTGCAGCCCTGGCTGGGCTCTGGTGCTGCCCAAGGTGGGTCCATGGAGGAGATGCTGTGAATCAATCCCTGCTTTATTCTGGGACTCTGCTCTAGGGCAGCCTGCACAAGGCATCAGCACCTCCAGGTTTAATCACTCTTAGGAATTTGCTGTTGAATTAAGTGAAAAAAAACCCCAGATTTTCCTTGGCTCATGGTGTGTGGCGGGGCAGCAGAGCTGCTCTGGGGCATCCTTGGAGTTGCAGAAGGTTTCTCCTCATTTCTGTAGAACTTGGCAAAATCCTGTATGAGGAACAGCAAGCTGAGCTGAGGTGGAGCAGTTTAGCTCCATCAGGCACTGAATTGTTCTCCCCATACTTGCACCACAGCCTGGGCTTGCTGCTGTGTCTGTGCCTCATTTCCCTTTCCTATAGCACCACCAACTCTCTCTCTGTATATTAATTTTATGTATTTCAAAATTTTATATTTTAATTTTATATTTTAAATCTGAATTTTATATTAATCTCATATTTATTTTAGATGAATTTATATTCATTTTAGACAAATTTATTTTCATTTTCAATTTCATGTGATATGACTTTTATGTAAATATTAATTTTATTTGATCAAGGCAGGACCTGTCAGCCTATAAATCTGTATCCTGCCTCACCTTCACTCTTGACATGACCCCTCCTTGATTTTGTTTCATGCTTTGCTGAACAAACTCCTCAGGACTTGTTCAGGCTGCTGAGTCCTTGTTACTCAACAGCTTGATGGAGTTTAATTAGCAGTGAAATTGCTGGGCTTGTTTGTGTGCCCACTCTGCTGCTCCCTTTTGGCCCCTGGCTTCTGTGAAAGCTCAGCTTTGCACACACTGTGCCTATCACTGAAATTATTGCATAAAAACTGGATTTCTCCAAGCTTTGTGGCAAGTTCAGCCTTGGAAGTACAGCTGAGGTGCAAACCACTCTTCCTGGTAGTTTTGCTGATATTGCAAAGGTTTTTGTTCAAACCACAACTTTTTCCAGGGAAAAGATTTCCCGCCTGTTTCAGCTGAGCTTTTGGGACTCTTTAATGTGCAGCAGTTCTGCATTTAGGGCAGGCCAGCTGGCAGGAGTGCACAGGATCCCTCAGAATGTCCCATCCCTGCTCTGCTGCCTGGCACAATCCCTTTTTTCACCAATAAACACTGATAACCACCACTGATAGAGCAGTGATGCCTTCTCCAGGCTCTTGTACATCTGCTCACAGCCACAGCAATTTTAGAAATGTTTTAGGGATGTTCTAATCACCAAGTTATCCTTTAATTTAAAAAAATCTCTCTTCAGTATGGTTTAGAAGTTTGCTGAATTAGTGGAATTGAGCAGCTTTCCCAGGCTGTCTCAGGATATTTATTTATTAAACCCTGCTGTTGCTCAGTTCCAGAGACAGGGAAAGTTGGCAGTGGTTAATTAGCAGGGAGCACTGACATCATGATCCCTATCTTCTGAACAAATACACACTTATGTGTACCTATAAACCCTATAAAACTTCTCTGCGTGTCTGTACTCGCTGGGAGGGCACAGCCTGAAGCACAAATGTTTCATTTGTTAAGCCCCAAACAAAGCCTTCAGGAGCAGCTTTGTGTGTTATCTCTCTGTGTTAGTGTAGCTTATTTTTTTAGCATTTAGTTTAGACTCAGACTCTCAAGGATGGGGTTTAGGCCAGGACTCTGCTCCATGAGCATCCCATTATAAAATGGGCCAAAATTGGGTAATTCCCTTTTCCCCCCATCAGTCTCAGCCTCACCCAGAGTCAAGGGTGAGCTAGAAAATGGGGATAGGAGGGAAAAGTTCCTTTTTGGGTGCTGTTCAGCAGGACTGGTGGCTCAGAATTGTGCTGTGGAGTTGGCTCAGTTGGAGTTTTCCTGCTGAGCCTCACATCATTTTCTGCTCCCAGCTCAGGTTTGTTTTCTGCTTTGATTTGCATTTGGTCCTGATTGTTTCCTGGAGCTGGGACCTAAAAATATAAACCAGGATGGGTTTTTATCTGTGAGCATGAGTAATGTGGGGGTCAGAACAATTAATTATGCAATAACTGTGTTCTTTCCTCTTTCACTTTGTAGCTTGGTCTTGTTCTCAGTCAAAGACTCTGGTTTTAGGAAGAGAAAAATGGTGATTTAATCAGGATGTGCTTTTAATAAGACAAAATGTCATTTTATGCTTAAGAAAATAAATACTTAGTACACCAGTCCTGTCATTAAGAGGCTGGAACATCTTTCATGCAGCACTGTAGTAATAAATAATTTTTAATACAATTAACACCTCAGACATCCATTTTTAACTTACAATTTGATTTATTTCCAGATTAAATGTGTGTGTCTCAGTCCTATTGATAACCAGCAAGGAATGGCTGTTCCTGGAATATCTGGAATTCTTCCCTTGCCCCATCTGTTTGTTACAGTAAACAGCAAAGAATTGACAAGATTTTAAAATTGTGGCTTTGGCTTCTGTAATTCTCAATTAAACTGCCATTGTTCCCAGCTGAAATGGCAGGGTGCCTTTTCCAGAGCTTTTATCAAAGGCATTTTTCATTTGGGGACAGTGCCCTTGCCCATGGAATGAGATGGGTCCTTCCCAACCCAAACCATTCCACGGTTCCAGGCCAAGCATGTGATGAGAACTGGCAGAAAACAGAGTTTAAAGCAGCCTGAACGAAGCCCTTTGCCCTGATTTCAGTGACTTCTGCTCACAATCCATTAGCTCTGGCTTTCTTGAGACAAAAATAAGAAGTGGGATGGTATTTCTGGAGTGTTCAGCACTTAATAAATCAAGGCTTTGAATATCATCAAAATAAAAATCTACAGAGCCAGTGTTCTGAGTGGAATTAGATTTCCTTGCTCTGATTGATGAGGAAATAGTGCCATGCAAATTTTGATTCTTGGGAATCCAATTCTCCTCATGCTGATTTTGTAGAACAAGATTATGGGTTTTTTTTCTTTAAATTCAGGTGAATTTGCCCATGGGAATGTTTTCTGCATGTTGTTCCAATAAAATGTCAGATATTAATTGTACACTGAGCATTGAAGGGGGGCAAAAATAGACTGTGCACTGATGGATTTGTTGAGTTTTTTTCCTTTAAGAATGAAGAAAATTACTCCTTTTTTTTCTATTTACATGGAAAGATGTGTCTGGAGTTGTGTGGAGACATGCAGCAGGCAGTTTTTAATTGCAAATAATCTTTTATATAAAGATAACCACTGTGTATGCACAAAAGTTAAATGCATAAAAATAAACATTGGCTTTTTTATTGCTGGTTGAATATAATTTATGTGCATTTCTGTTTGAGAAACGAACCAATTTGGCTTTGTGACATAAATACCAAGGCAGAAATGGTTGTGGTCAGATGTCCAGGTTGTGACACCCAGGGCAATATTTGGATTGGAAATTCAGGTATTTGCCCTCTGGGAGGTGCATATGGAAATTCTCAGATTGCTTAAGAAAAGTGCTGGGGGGTTGATACATCCAGGTTACTGCAGGAATTACAGATATTTTATCCTCAAACTGATTGCTATAAGTTTTGTCTTGTTAAGTCTGTGATTAACTTTTCAACACAGAGATCTGCTTCATGTCCCTAATATTTATTTAATGTGTACTAAAATATTCTCTCAGGTCTTTGAATTCTGAAGCTATTCAAGCATTTTGATTTATTTTTCTTTTTTAATGTGCTGATGCATTTTGAGTCAGCTTTCATGGGATAACAACGCTCTGGGAATCACAGTGGTTTCTGAACCTCCCAAAAATCCAGAGGTTTCTGTCAATTCTGGAAATGCCTGATGTGGGATTGCTTCTTTTTGTAAGGGGTGAACCAACAACAAGAAGAAATTGAAGGTTTTGTTGTTCAGATTCCTGTGTGATAACTTACAGTTCAATTTCTGGGTTGTTTTTAAGGCCAGAAAAAAGGAAGTTCTTGATGGAGAAGAGAATTTAGAGCTGAAAACTTGGGCTGTGGTGTCCTCAGTTTTGTGCATGCACAGGGCACCTTCTGCTTTTATTTCTCCAGGACCTTTGTTATTATAAATACTTTTATATATATATATATATATATAATTATTTTCTCCAGGATCCCATGTGCTTTGCAGGGTGATTTGCTTCCCACAGTGGGGTTTGTAGGAAGTGCTGCCCACTGCAGTGAAATATTTATTGCCAGAATAGCTGCACTGTATTTGCAGCTTTGGGGCCAAGCAGGAAATGTCCAGATGCTTCACAAAAGTTCTTTTTCCATAGATTTTGGGTTGGAAATCCAGGCTTTGGAATTGTGACTGTAAACCAGTTTCATCACAGTGGATAAAAAAGGGGAGAGGTGTGATTTGTGATTTAAATTCCTCAGATTTGTCTCTCTCCTATTTTTAATGTTTTTTTTTTCTTTTCCTCTGTCTTTCCAAATTCCCTGGCTGTGGGATTCACAAATTTCCCTTGGAACTCTTTTCCAGCTGTGTTCACTCCTCTCTTTCCTCATTTGTAGGCATAAAAAAAAAATAAAATCCAGAGGGGGTGTGAAGCTACACTCACAGCCTCAGTTAAAATTAAACCCAAGTTTTTGCAGCAAATAATGAGTTCTAAATTTACCCTCCCCCCTCCAAAAAAAGAAAAAAGAATTCAGAAAATTTCGTGTCTCATGGTGTCTGAGGCACAAAATGTTTTGTTAGTTCTGGTATCAAGTTCAAAAGGGGAAACACAAAACCCCAGTTCCTGTTTTTGTGACTTGACACTTTGAGCTGGGACTTTGCTGCTGCTGGGTTTTCTTAGTTTGGACAAAGGCAAATGGCTTTTAATAGTTTATAAGTGAGTTAGGCTGGGCTTAACATTTATCTGTCCTCTCTTTTTTCTGAGTTAAGGTGAAAACTTCACCCAAATTAGTGATGTTCTGCTTTTTCTGGGGAAAAAAAGAGCAGAAAATGGTAATTTTTTTAAGACTGGCATAGCCTAATGGGGAGAAAAGATTAATAATTCATTCATAGGTACCTAATTGAGGAGTGCAAGTGTAATATTAATATATTAATATCCAGAAGATATTAAGTATTTTTCCTAAAGGTTTGTATTTTTTTCTCTTGATGTCCAGCCTCAAAACAAATTTGTTATTTTGGCATTGAGGGGAAGATGCAATAAAAACTTGAGGTAACTTCTGAAGGGTTTATGTGAGGATTAATTACATGATTACAACATTAACTTTGCCCCCCCGGCTTCTCTCTTCTTCCCTTTGCCATTTATGATCTCTTTTAAGGCATGACTTATTTATTAAATTTAATTTAATTATTGGCTCAATATCACTGCAATTCTGGCAAAGACTTTGGTTTATACAATTTTTAAGCACATAAATAGTTGTGGAGACCTACTTGTGTACATAAAATCTTTGTGTACAAGATCACATATTGCTATCTCTAGTGTCTATATACCACTGATAGCTGATTAGCTTTATTAATCTTTATTAAACTTTACATCTGTCATGAAGATTTTTTTAAAGGCTTTTCTGTTCTCTGTTTTCATGGTAAATGTAGAGTCAAAGTATAAAAATTACCAACGTAACTCTGTGGAAATTCCCTCTATGTGACCATCAGTTCCTGTAAATAAGACAAAGAGGGGTTTTTCTGATTTTTTGTGGGGTTCAAACAATAAAGGGCAGAGATCCTGCATGCAGAAAGTCTGTGATGACAGCTTTGGGATTTCTGGGCATGGTCTGGGATTGAAACTCAGGATTTCAGTGTTTTAGAGGGCAACTCAGGAATTCAGTGTTTTAGAGGGTAACTCAGTTATTCAATATTTTGGAGGGTAACTCAGGTATTCAGTGTTTTAGAGGGTAACTCAAGAATTCAGTGTTTTAGAGGGTAACTCAGTTATTCAATGTTTTGAAGGGTAACTCAGTTATTCAATATTTTGGAGGGTAACTCAGGTATTCAGTGTTTTAGAGGGTAACTCAAGAATTCAGTGTTTTGGAGGGTAACTCAGTTATTCAATATTTTGGAGGGTAACTCAGTTATTCAATGTTTTGGAGGGTAACTCAGGAATTCAATGTTTTGGAGGGTAACTCAGGAATTCAATGTTTTAGAGGGTAACTCAAGAATTCAATATTTTGGAGGGTAACTCAAGAATTCAATGTTTTAGAGGGTAACTCAGTAGTTCATGGTGGCTGCAGTTAAGGGGGAGAAGGTCAGAAATTATTTTCTGAAGCCAAATGTTTGGGAGTTGCCTGTTAAACTTTTGGAGAGTGATTTTAGCGTGACAACCCCTAATTTTAAGTCCTTTTTAATACTGGATTTCAGCAGCGTGAGCCCATAAATGGTATTTCTCAAAGTGATGCTTGAAGGCTGAAAGAAGGAGCAGCAAATCCTGGTGAATTTTTCGTGGTGTTTCCATGACCCCTCCTGTCCTGGAGCTCCTCAGAGTGGCCAGTGGTGTCCAGGGAGTGGAGCAGGAGCTGCTGGGGCCAGGCTGGGACAGAGGCAGGGCAGGAGGGATTTGGGATGAGCCTGGGGATGAGTCACCCCTGTCTGAGTCAGTGCTAAAAGCCATTGAGCAACAGTGGCCCAGCTTAGCTATTTTTAATATTTGCTTACTCACATTTACTGTACTAAGCTCTTTACAGGAAAGGTAGTTAAGAGTTGTAGTAAGCTCTTAAAGCCACTTTCCATGGCAGCAGCTCCTTTAATTAATTAGGAGTGATGTCTTCTGTCCTGTTTTTTTCTGAGCTTTTAAGGTCTGGGCATAATTCTCGTGCTTGATGTTTCCAGCAGTGCTGCAGCGTGGTGCTCACAGCATTGCCTCTGGACCTACAGGGATTAATGGGACTTCAAAAGCAGCAGGAGCAGCTTGGTAGAGCCTAGAGGTGTTTATTGACCTCACCAGGTAGAATTTTGTCTCCAGAGGGCCATGGTTGAATATGTGAATGAAACATTGTAAGGTTTTAGCCACGATGGAATGAACAAATACCAACTTTGCTGTTGGCAGTGCCCACCATCCTTAGGGTGCAACCTTGTGCAGGCTGCCCTGGAGCAGAGTCACAGAATAAAGCAGGGATTTATTCACAGCATCTCCTCCATGGATCCACCTTGGGCAGCACCAGAGCCCAGCCAGGGCTGCACCCAAGATGAACCAAAATGGCCCCAAAATGCACGGCCGGGCACGGGCTCTGTCCCTGGGATCAGCTCTGCTCCATTTGCACCTTGCAGTTCATTGTCCCATCCCAGCTTTAGCCCAGGCAGTCCCACCCTGCTTGTTTTTCTCTCTCCAGCCCACAGGGTTTGTGCTCCTGGGCTGAGATTTGGGTCATTTGTCCTTGGTGCCCAGCTGGAGCAGGAATTGTTTTGTCTCCCTGCTCTGTGCACAGAGCTCAGCATCCCTGAATGTGAACCCAGACCCTCACACTAAAGCAGCACAGAGTGTGGAAATAGAAAAGCCAAACCTGAGGTATCACCCCAGCCAGGCTCTTGCACTGCCCAGGGTGTGAGGGCTTTTAATAAATCCCTTCTTTATCCTTTAGCACTGCCCAGCCCCTGCTCCAGGCAGCCTCTCTAGGGTTGGATGGGGATGAACTGGGACAGCTGGGATCACTCCTGTTATCTCCCTGTGCCTGTGTGGCTGAGATCCTGGGAGAGCAAAGCCCAAAGATCCCTCCAGCAGCAGGGAAATGCTCCTGCATCCCTGAGACAGGGAGGCAGAGCTGCAGCTGGGCAGGGTTTGCTGCTTTGGGCTTCTGGAGAGCTGGAATAAAATCACAGCTGGACTGAAAAATTAACTGGCCCCTAACTTTCTTATGAAACTGCTCTTGGCCAAAGCAAGAAATTGAGCTCCCATCAGTTTTCATAACACTCAGACAGTGCTGGGAATGCAGATAGAGTTCACATTCCTCTCATAATTTTTGACTTTGAATTCTGAAATATAGACTATATGTTCAAAGTTGGGTTTTTTCAGTTTTTCTGCATGGTATAAGACTGATAGGACAATGAATCTGGAGTCAAAGACCACCTGGAGTTAGCAGGCAGCCACTGCAGAAATGGCACAAGCAAATGTTTCCTAAAAAGAGGGAAGCGAGTGAATGGTAAATAAAAATGGGATGATTCAGCCCTTCCAGAAGTGCATAGAAGAGTTTGTTTGGATTGTTAACCTGGAACAGGTGTGAGGCTTTCTAGGGCAGGAAAGTTGTTGGTGCCAGGCTGGAATTGCTGTTGGGGTCAGATCTGTGCCAGGTGTGAAGTGTGGCAGAGTCTGTGATGGGTGCAAAGGCAAATTTGGGCATTCTGGGACAAACCCTCAGTGACAGGAGGAGTGTGCAAGATGCAGGATGAAGTTTCAAATCCATTACAGGAGAAGAGAGGGAAAAGGGAAAGGAAATTTCAAGGAGAGGAAAGGAAATTTCAAGGAGAGGAAAGGAAATTTCAAGGAGAGGAAAGGAAATTTCAAGGAAAGGAAAGGAAAGGAAATTTCAAGGAAAGGAAAGGAAATTTCAAGGAAAGGAAAGGAAATTTCAAGGAAATTTCAAGGAAAGGAAAGGAAAGGGTCCCACTGCTCATCATTGTACTCTGAAGCCACTCATGTCTCACCACCTTTGAACCACTGTTGACACAATTCTCAGGTGCAAACATGTAAAGGTGACTCCTATTTAGGCAGTTAGTTAAAAATAGTGGGGTGTGTTTGTCCAAGGGGTTGAATGAATGGAGGGTAAATATTTGGGTTGCTTGCCAGGGTGATGCTGGGCTGCAGCTCGTGGTTGGCAGAGACTCACACCAGCCAACTCTGAATTGTGGCAGAGCATTCTCAGCTAAATTGGCAGTGGAAGTTCATGGTTGAGAACCATTGGTACAACTTTGGATGGTTGCACAAAGAGCCTGTAATGGTGTGGAGGGTGTCTGGAAGCACTGAGGTTTGTTTGGGGTGGTGCTGGAGGACAGGACTGGATTCGCAGGTTCCTTCCTGCTGCTTGTGGCAGGGCTCTGCTCAAACACGGGATTGTCTCAGAGATAAAGCTGATAGCAGACAAACAACAGGGTGTTCCTCCGGCTGAGGCAGAGAGCAGCTGTTAGATAAGACTTTAACTGCAGCAGCTGGCAGCTGGCTGCTCATGTTCTGCAGGAGAATCCTTAGAAAACCTTGGGAAAAGTGTCCTTGGTGTCCCAGAGGAGCCAGAGTTCTGCTTTTGGCCACCGAAGGGAGCACAGGCATCCTGGCTTTTGGCAGGGCTCGAGTTGTTTACTGAGACAACTTTCTAAAGGCTTTGTTTGGCTCTCACTGATTGGCTTCTTCTGTTTCAAGTGTTTTCTTCCAGTTTCCTTGTGTTTGATTTTTGGAGAAGAAAAGAGCCTTCAGCTGGGAGAAATTAAAAGTGGTATTTTTTCCCAATCTTTGTTGCAGTTGGGATCAGAGAAAATCAATTTAAGGGGAGATCTGAACCACATCATTTCTTTGTCATCTTTCCAGGTGGTATTTAGGGCTTAGCTCCTCTTTTTGAAGGTGGCCATATGAGAATTCAGAGTAGGCAACACGAGCATTCTTTAAAGCCTGAAAATACAAAAGTAATTGCAGGCAAACCAAAGCATGTCCTGGGGGAGGGCTCACTCATCCACATCTGAGCCTGCAGTTTAAAGGGGTGAGCTGAGATGCAGATGTAGGATCCCTTCTCAGTCCCAGGACTTGCAAACCTCATTTTGGTCCAGACAAGTCCATTAACTGTGCCTCTTCCTTCCCCTGACCAAGGGGGATAAATGTCTTTACAGCCAGCCATGAGTGCAGGTGCTCTCTGGTGATTAGATTATCATAAAGAGAAATTGCTGTGTGTGTTTATCCCAACAGATGGGTAATAAATAATTGTATTTTCCACTTATATTAAAAATCATCTCTCAGTGGTATTTGGTTTTTCCTTGGGTTGTCCATTTTTTAGCATGAAGTGCTTGAGCTGCTCATTCTGCACCCACTTTTCTAAACTGAAAACATTTTTTTCTATGCACACCAACCCAGTGCAGCCCAATAACTCCACTTGGGAAGTTTTTGGGTTGGAAAAGTTCATATTGTCCATTTTCCATTGAGCCTCACAATATCTTGTGCACCTTTGTGACTAAATACAGATGAGAGCTACCAGCATTAAAGCAGAATTTTAACTTAATAAAAGAGGAGCACAGAGAGGGGGTTTGAAGATCTAATTTCTCTTGATATCAGTAATAAATCCCAAGTTTATTATGGAATTTCATGGTTTTCAACTCTGTTATAGCAGGAATGTTTATTGGTTAGGGGATATTTTTGGTGGTTGGTGGTTTGCTCTTAACAGGTAAACAAAACTGGTGAAGTTTTGTTTGCTGTTGTTTGGGCCTCGTTTTAAACTTTGATCCCTTCAGAGTGAACTTTAACAATATCTTCTCACCACATTTAAAAAAGAAAAAACCAACCAAACAAAAAAAGAAAAAGGCAAACCATCAAAAAAGTCTTACCGAGGTGCAAAGCCACCACAGGAAGCGCATGACTGCCAGATCTGGGGGTTCGGGGGCCCTGCCCTTCTCACACGAGATGTTGACCACAAAGTCAGAACCTCCTTAGGCCTTTGGAAGGGACCTAAATGGCAGCAGGTGGGTGACATTTATTTTGAGATGTTGAGTGTAAGAGGTGCCACTGTTTCGGTTTGTTCTTCTGAGGGAAAGCTGGGGTTGGTCCTTGCCCTCAGGAATTCCTGCTGTGTGGGAGGAACTGGGATGCCCTCACAGCTTTGGGCAGCTCAGCTCCAGTGCAGGATGGTGGTGCTGTCCTAGAGGAATTTTCTTCTCTGTTCAAAAGGAATTTTGCTGCTGCAAGCCCTCCCCTGTTGCTTGTTCTTTCTCTGAGGCCTGGTGATCTCGTGCATGGTGGCAGGGGCAGCAATGGGATGATGTGTAAGGTCCCTCCAACCCCAAATCTGTGTTTGTGTGCTGGGGGTGTTGTAGGGGGTGAGGAGTTGTGCTCACAGTGATCACTTAGTGCTGCCCAGCAAAGAAGGGCTGGAGGGAACCAGGCTGTGAGTCTCCATTTCGTGCTAAGACATGAAAGTGAAAAAGGTCAGGAAGAGCATCTGGAGCTGCTGTCCAGGAAGTGGCCGGGCAGGAGGGAAGTGACCCTGCGTGGTTTGTGAGCTGGGTGGCCACGAGCCAGCAGGAGGGACCTGTGCAAGCTCTGTGGTCACCCAGCCCAGCCCCTGTGCACGTTTCACACACTCAGAAAGCAGAGCCTGTGAGAAGTTCACCTGCTCGGGCTGGGGGGGTTTGGAGGAGCTGCTTCCAGCTCTGCTAGGGTGGCATGGGGGAGAGCTGGGCATTGCCAGGGCTGGCACTGATATCCTGGGTAAGTCAGCAGCTCCTTCCATTGCTCCTCATTTGCAGAAAGGACACCCTGAGAACGTTTCTCACCAGCCTTGGCTTTGCTGGACCTCAGCTGGTTGCTTGTTCTGGTTTGTTTCTTACAAGATCTGAGGCACCATCAGAAATCTGGGTGCTGATGTAATGAATCTGTGCTTGCCTTTTCCTTAAAAACTGGTGAAATGTGGGATTCCTTTGTTGAGGAGCACCTGTGGGTCATGGAGGTTGTTTTGGAGCAGTGGGGTACAAACAGCTCCTTTGGAATTGTGGAAATGGATTCTTAAAGAATTTCTAAAATTTGAAAGAAAGTTGATACAGTTTTGGACATTTGTATGTAAACACTGAGAGTTTTATATCTCTTGTGTCTCACTATTCCTCGAGACTGTTAATGGAATAAAATCTTTTAAAATGCCTCTCTGTAAAAACTAAGAAAACCAACATGGAATCGTCTAAGGAATTACCCAGTGGAACTGGTGCCAGGATGGCACAGCTGGGACCTGGGGATCATCCCTTCTCCACATGCACACATGGAGTAAATTAATCCTGTTCAATGAGTAAGGTGAGGTGGGATGGACTCTGGCTTATTAAAGCCTGGCTTTTAGGGGAACCTGGAGCTCTGGGAGCCTGTAGGTGCATAACAAGTCCCCAGAGGTTTCCTCATCCTTCATTTCAGCGTGGTGGGATCTCTGAGATCTTAAGGCTCAGGAGAACAGGATGAAGTGACCTCTCTGGCTCCTTCCTGGTTAAAGAGGGGAGGAATTCTCCAGTTACAGACCTGCGCGTGGAAGGTGTGACAATGAAACTGCCTCACCTCCTTCCTGGTGGCTTTTGCTGCTTAGGAAAGCTGCTCCAGCCTGCCCTGGCTGTGTCCACACAGAGTTAGTTCACAGAATCACAGAATCCCTGGGTTGGAAGAGACCTCCAAGATCATCGAGTCCAACCCAGCCCCACACCCCAACTCAACCCTGGCACCCAGTGCCACATCCAGGCTTTGTTAAACACACCAGGGATGGGGACTGCACCACCTCCCCGGGCAGCCATTCCAGAGCTTTATCACCTTTCTGTGAAAAGCTTTTCCTGCTCTCCAGCCTGTATTTCCCTTGGTGCAGCTCGAGGCTGTGTGCTCTGGCCGTGTCAGTGCTGCTGCAGACAGAGCCCAGCCCCAGGTGAGCACAGGCACCTTCCAGGAGCTGTGAGAGTGATGGGGGCACCTCTGAGCCTCCTTTTCTCCCTCAGGGGTTCCTCACAGGGTTTGTGTTCCAGCCCCTCTCCAGCCTCATGGGGCTGGGAACACAAACCCTGTGAGGGCTGCTCCAGTGTCTCCCTGTCCATCTGTGTGGTGATGTTGGCCTGCTCTGGTCTCCCAGTCAGCACAGACATGGCTCCTTTTGGGCTGGGTTTTCTTCCATTCCCCCTTCTTCTCCACTCTTCCCATTCCATGGATCTGCACCCTGACTGCAGCGTGTTCTGCTCTCTTGGAGAAGGCAGAGCCATTCCCTGGATCCAGCTCTTGCTGAGTGTGTGCTGCACTGACGCTCTGGAGCTGCTGCAGTGTGTGAGCAGGGCCGGGGTGTGTGAGCAGGGCTGGGGTGTGCTGAGCCCTCCTCTCTGTGTATGTGAGCAGGGCCGGGGTGTGTGAGCAGGGCCAGGGTGTGTGAGCAGGGCTGGGGTGTGCTGAGCCCTCCTCTCTGTGTGTGACAAGGGCTGGGGTGTGCTGAGCCCTCCTCTCTGTGTATGTGAGCAGGGCCGGGGTGTGTGAGCAGGGCCGGGGTGTGTGAGCAGGGCTGGTGTGTGCTGAGCCCTCCTCTCTGTGTATGAGCAGGGCTGCTGTGCGTGACCCTCCCCGCTCCCAGTGCCTCATTCCCATTAATTTCATCCCATGGAAGTTTAACTTTTCTCCGGAGCGCTGCCACATCCTGCTGCAGTGACCTGCTGGGGTCAGTGCCTCGTCAGGCCTCAGGAAGAAGCCCTGCAGAGCCCTTTACACTTTCTCCTGTGAGGAACCCCTGGGATGTGTGTCAGGATGGTTTCCCTGGAAGCTCTCGCACAGGTCTGCCTGAGGTGCCCTCAGGAAACGCTGGAATCAGCGCCGTGCCAGCGGGAAGGGGCCGCGCTTCCCGGAGCCCTGCTCTGCTCTGCTGGGAAGGGGCCGTGGCTCTTCTCCAGAGAATTCCCATCCCATCTTCAGCCCCAAGCTGCCTGGGCACAGGGAGCAGAGAGGAGAACATCAAGGAAGGAAAAGGATCATTAATGCTGTGTCCCAGGCAGGAATAAAAACAAATTGTCCGTGTAAATCACTTTAGCGCTGGATTGCCCCTTCAGCCCCGTCAGCATCAGCCTGAGCAATAAAGCTGGTTTTAGATAGTTGTGAGGAAAAACTTATCAAAATTAAATTAATTCTCTAATTAAAACTTAATGATAAAAAGATCAGGTTGTTGTTGGAAGGTTTCTGTGAAGGTTTCTTGAGGCTTTCTTTGCCTCATGGAAATTGAACTTCCCTGCTAAACCCAAATAAATTTCCTTTGCCTCCAAGGAAATTGATTTGGGTTTAGCAGAGAAGTGCTTGGGGTTGACTGTACAAAAACAGAATAATTGGTTGTAAACCCCAAGAATTGTATCATTTAAAGTTATTATACCAGAAATTGGGGATGAAAGAGAATTAAGCACACATTTATAAGATATAAAAACATAGCTGAAGATGCCTCTGCTCATTGCAGACAGGTTGTGACCTTTAAACATCACTTCCCACCCGACCAACCATGAAAAATTGGTCATTATAGCAGCCCAGTCTGTATCCAAAGGAAAACCAGGCTGGAAGGAGCAGGTAATACAGAAAAAAAATGGGATTTTGTGTTTTTGTGCCTCCTGCATCTGCCCCAGCCATTGCAGGCAGAACAATAAAGGTGGGAAATGAGCACCCAGCTCTCTGAGAGGGCTGGGAAACCTTTTCCCACATTGGTGACACGTCACGGAGTTCAGAGAAGTGGCTGAAAATGCCTTGGAAAGGAGCAGGGTCAGTCCTCAGGGTGCAGCAGGGCAGGGCTGGGCTTGGGCAGCGCTCAGAGCACACCAGGAGTTGGGCTCTTCTGCTTTCAGGGCTGGAGAGCTAAAAATGGAAATATTTAATAGCTGTTAATAGTAGTGTGACGCTAATGAAGCTGGCTGGTTTTCAGTTCTTGAGAACTTCACTGCACATGGACCACTCCTGGTGAAAATTTCCATTCTGTGCCCTCCTGGCCCTGTTTTAAAACACAATTTTACAGTGTGGATCAGTCATATCACAGCATGGATTGCACAGAAAAACCCAAGGGGAATTGTTAATTCTGGTTTGGGATAAACAGCCTGTGATGTGATCACTCTGAGTAAAAGCATGGAATAAACACAGTAATAAATAATTAATACAAATTAAATGCTCATTTGGTGAGAGAATCCTGTGGAAAACAAATAGCCTGTGCTCATATATCTAACTTTTCAGTCTCTAAGAGGTTAGGAAACCTGAAACTAGATTGGCTGAGAGGGCAAAAAAGAGGAAGAACTTGCAAATGATGCTTCAGAGTGAGTTATGGCTTGGTCACATTTTAGCTGGGATTTTCCTGCATTCGTATTTTAGGGACTTTTGCCCCTGCAATGGACCTTCCATCTTTGCATTTGGCTTCCAGGATATCTTGGGTTATGGTGAACTGTGGGCTTGGGGGAGCAGCATCCTTCTGGCCCAAGGGAGATCTGCGCAGAGTTTCAAAAATATTCAATTTCTGCATCTGCCTTTTCTTAGTCTAAAGGTGGTGTTTAACAAATACTGTTGTACATTTGGTTTTTTCCTTAAAAATGCTGGAGCTGCTGGGTTTCAAAAGTAGCAAATCATAGCCAGGAACTTGAGTTTTTACCAAATATTATTCTCTATCAAATATCCTAATATTAATGGCCAAACTGATTAACAACCCACCTTTAGACTTCCCTCCCCCTATTTCATTTTTCTTTGTGATATCAGAAGTTTTTGAGGGCTCTGGATAATATATAATTCCTCACCTGGCTTCCCTTGGCCAGCCATGGGTGGCTCAGGATTTTAAATAAGCAGGAAAAGCCTTTGCTGGGGGAGTGGGAGCTCAAGAAAAGCCATCCTGCATTCCCAAAAATATTTTGGAGGATGCATCACAAAGAGCTCCTTCCACTGGGAGAAACAGAAATGAAGTGAAATTAAAATATGCCTGAAAAAAGCAAATGCAGCAGGGACTGAGCACATCCCTTGGGGTAGGGAAGAGACAAAAAATACACAAATAACAATTGTGGGGCTCTGAGACAGTGGCAAAGGATAAAAATCACTTTTCAGAGAGGAAGCATTTGACTGTGTAGGTGTGGAGAAGGATGCTCAGACAGAGCAGGAATTTGTGTGGCTCGAAGGAGCCTTTGTGGAAGATGAAAATGCATTTTTGAAAGGTGAATCCCTGACAATGAGCAGGGAATGTCTGGGAAGCCCATTAGGAAATAATAAATCATGGGTTGGATGGTGGTTTGTTTGGTTCAAACCCAGAAGGTTTTGTAAATGAAGCAGCACTTTAAGGTTTCAGCATTCTGGGAATTGCTGTGACTAAAACCAAGAGGAGGAGCTTTTAACCAAAGCAAAGCTGCCCTGTTGAAAAACAAGAAGTTTGATTTATGGATCTGTAAAAGGCAGTGGTTTTATATTCCCCCTCACATCTTAAAACATCTGGACCATCTTTTTAACATTAGGCCCACACAGACATTAAAATCTATTGAGCTTCAGTTATATGTAATTTAAAAGGGGGTTTTAATGAGATTCAGGTTAATATATTTCACCTTTTACATTTCAATTTTATGGTGCTGTGCAGAAATAATATTAATATTAAAATTATTTATAAATATTATTTATTTTATAAATAATATATTGATTCATATTAATATATTTCACATTTTGCATTTCAATTTTATGGTGCTATGCAGAAATAATATTAATATAAAATTATGTATAAATATTATTTATTATATAAATAATATTAATGTAATATTAATTCATGTTAATGATATTAATATATTTCACCTTTTTAATTTCAATTTTACGGTGCTGTGTGGAAATAAAATTAATATAAAATGTTTATAAATATTATTTATTATACAAATAATGTTATTATAATATTGATTCATATTAATATATTTCACCTTTTGCATTTCAGTTTTATGGTGCTGTTCAGAAATAATTCCTGGCTTGTGGGCATATGCCAAAAATCACACTCTCAATTTCTTGTTCCCCATATTATTGCCAAGAAAATGAGTCTGGAACCTCAAATTCAGCATTCAAGTGGCAGAGATGGCAGAAAAATGCAATTTAATTGGGAATGTGTGCCAGGCTCTACAATATCATTTTTTTTCTGGGATGGGATCAGGTTTTTTTGGCTCTTCCCAAGCACCAGGGAAGTTGTGTTGCTCTGTCTGACTTCTCCCAGACTGAGCCTCAGGCTTTTAAAGCAATATTTGCTGAAGTCTGCTAGGTCAGATTAACTCACACTGCTGGAGCAAAAATAATAAACACCCATTTATGTGAAACACATTTTGGCAGGGTTGGGGAGGAGGGAGAGAGGAGGGAGGGAGGCTGGAAGAGGAGGAACCTTCAGCCTCAGATGAGTGATGGGTGAGGGTTCCCAAAGCAGCAGCACTGTCAGGTTTAGTTTGGGCACATTTTAAATGATAATCTGGGAGGGCAGGGAAAAACAGAGAGCAGGGGAGAATTGGAATTAATATCTGATGAAATTGGAATTAATATCTGATGAAAAATGTGAGGAATGAAGGCATGGAGGAGGTGAAGCACAGAGGAAAATGTCCCTGTGGTGTCACAGCTGAGGCTTGTGAGGAGAACAATTCCAGACTGAAAACGGGGAAATCCAGGGAATGACCAAGGTTTCCCTGGCTTTTGGTTGCTCCTCAGGCTGTGCCCCCAAAGTGTCAGAAGGGATCAGTGGGTGTGCCCAAACTCCTCTCCTGGGTGGTTCCTGGGGCTGGCTTGGCTGAGGCCAAATCCAGGTCTCAGTTATTATTATTATTATCATTACTATTATTATTACTGCTATTATTATTATTATCATTACTATTATTATTACTGCTATTATTATTATTATTATTATTATTATTATTATCATCATCATCATCATCATCATCATCATAATTTTCATTATTATTAATTATTATTATTAATCTGTTCCCTAGGATTGCAGGTGGAATTTTATCAGCCTGACCATTTCATTTGTGCCTCCAGCTGTACAAAGCCATTCCTGATAATGTTTATTTTTCCCTTTTTTTTTTTCAGTGAGAGTGAAGCTTCTCCTGGGGAGAGTGAAGACCCATTTCAGTTGTGTAGAGGATCCCACAGGCACATAAATGCAGGTGTGTTGGCTTTAGGGGGTTCATTTTTTATTGTTTTTTTTGGTGGGAGGATTAATTTCATAAACTATAAAATTGGTGGTTTGGGCTTTTTAAAGCTTAGAAAAACATAGAACAAAGAACCCAAATAACTCAAATAACTTTCTGCTCTTTCTATTTAAGCACTGGGTATGAAAACCAATTTTCTTTTGAGTCAGAGCTGCCCTGTTGTGCATCCTTGGCAATCTAAAAGCTCTTGCATTAAACCTACTCAGTGCTACCCTTTCCTCCTGGAGAGACAGAGAAGTAGTAATAAAAAATAAATGCCAATGAATCTTATAAAATACACCATGACTCATAAACCATCAGCAGTTTCAAACACAAAGGGTGAGAGGGGAGAAAACAATGAGAAATATTTTGCTGTTACGGGGCTGTAAAAATAGAAGCTGATTTTTTAAAGAAGGAGACATCAAATGAGCTGTTTAAATCACTCAGGCTCAAGTGTTGTTTTTCAGCCAAGGAGGTGCTGAAGGATGTGGAAGTTATTTCTGCTTTGAGGAGAGAAACCTTGCAGGAAAGCTGTGGCACCACCAGAAGAGGAGGGAATGATTTGGGGCACAGTTCCCAGAACCAGAATAATCACTGACATTTCTTTTTTCCTGTTTTCACCTGGTTTTGGATAAATCCTCACCTGAGGGTTTGGAGGATGGTGGTGCCCAGCCAGCAGTGATGGGTTTGTGTCCTGACAATCCCAACTCCCCTCACGTTTCCCTTTGCTCTTTTCTCTGCACTCCCAGTATCTCAACGTAAAAGAAGATTGCAAAGCCATGGCTTTCTGTGCAAAAATGAGGAGCACCAAGAAAAATGAGCTCAACCTGGAGGCTCAGCACCAGGGGCTGGAAATCCTCTTCTACCTGCAGGACAAAGCCCCGCTCTGTTACTCCAGTGGGGAGTTCACCTCGGAGGAGCTGTGCATTGAGGCTGCCCAGAAGTGCTGTGAGTGTTTGGGCTCATTTCAGCTCCCAGGGGCCTGGCAGCAGCCAGTCAGGCATCCTCTGTGGGGCAGGCAAAGGAGGAGCCTCCCTATCCCAGTAAATCCCCACTAAGCTGCTCTGACCTCGTGTGCATCCCTCACGTGGCAGGGCTGTGCTGTGCTCTTCCCTCTGGGCTGGGGCTCAGCAAACACCTGGAATTCCACAGGAAAAGTGGATTTCATCTCTCTTTGATCTCACAGCCCAGTGGGATTTTGTATTTACAGTTCTGAGGTTCTTTCCCCATGGAACACCAAACCTTACCCAGCTGCTGTGGGGTGAGAATGGGGGAACTGGGCAGGAATTTTCCTGCAGGTCTCAAATGTTTTCTTTGATTCTTGGAATCCCCTTCAGCTCATTTGCCTAATTGCTCCTCTTCCATGGGAATGGGTGAAATGATGGAAATCTGCAGGACAAACCTCACCAAAGGAGTGCTGATATTGTTCTTTAAAAGATTGAAGTGAGGGGTATTTAACACCCACCTATTTATGTTGGTGTGCAGGAGCTGCTCCTTGGGGGCTGTGAACCCACAGCTGCTCCAGAGCTGGGACAAGGAATTCCAGCAGATCTGGGATGGAGGAAACATCCATCCTAAAGAAATCAGGGATGGAGGAAACATCCATCCCAAACAGATCTTGGATGGAGTAACCATCCATCCATCCATCCCAAAGAGATCTGGGATGGAGGAAACATCCATCCCAAAGAGATCTGGGATGGAGGAAACATCCATCCCAAACAGATCTGGGATGGAATAAACATCCATCCCAAAAAGATCTGGGATGGAGGAAACATCCATCCCAAAGAGATCTGGGATGGAGTAAATGCAGAGTTAAATCAGATCAGCCCGTTGGTGTCACAGTCTGTTCCTAGCTGGAACAGACCAAAGCTTTCTCTGTGGAACCACCAAAGCTTTCTGCTGGTTTGCCAAAACCTCCTTTCACCTTTGGGGGTTGAATTTATTAACAAAATAAAATTGAGAACAAAGTTGTGGGTTTGGTAAAACTCTCTTTTCTGTGACCTGAACAAAATGAAGGTTTTAAGTAATTTCTTTGGAGCTTAGACTTTGGGCAAAATCAGGATTTGAGGATCACTTTAAGAGCAGCAATCTCTGTTTTATCCACCCCAAACCCCATGGGTTGAACCTAGGTAACAGCTCCACCTCAACCTTTCCTCCCCAATATGTGTTTCAGGCTGATCCCAGTATCACTTTCTTTTCATGGTCCAATATTTGCTTTATGTTTTTGTGTTTTGGGGCGTGGATGTGCCCTGGAGCTTTGTGATTCATCCATTTGTGTGTTTTTGTGCCAGCTGTGTCCCCTCTGTGCCACAACCTCTTTGCTCTGTATGATGAGAACAAAAAGCTCTGGTATGCACCAAACCAGGTCTTCAAGGTGGAGGAAAAGTCATCCTTCAGGCTCCATTATCGCATGAGGTAAGGGAACACCTGGAAAATGGGATTTATTCCTTCTGAGCTCCCTGGAGAAGCAGGGAGGCAACACCAAAATCAGCAGCTGGGTTTGCACAGCTTAGAGGAGAGATGAGCAGCAGGAGCTTCAAACATCTCCAGATTTCTTTGCATCTTTGGGGTTTAATCTTGAAAAAAAAAGAGTTGGAAAAGCACGAGAAGTTGTTTTCACAAAGCTGGGAGTGAGCAAGGTCAAAGTTAATTGAAAAATTGGCTCTAAACCACTGGGTTTGTGTCAGTGCTTTTATGAATTTCCATTTGAAGTGTTCCAGAGCAGTGGATTAACTGTGCATGAGCATTCAGAAATGAAATTTAAAAAAAAAAAGTTTAAAAATTATTTAAAATGTTTTAATACACTGATGGATTAACTGTACATGATCATTCAGAAAAGAATTTTTAAAATTTTTTAATAAAAAAATTAATTAAAATAATTAATAGAGCAGTGGATTAACTCTACATGATGATTCAGAAGTGAATTTAAAAAAAAATAAATTATAATACAGCAATGGATTAACTGTACATCATCATTCAGAAATGAATTTTTTAAATTTTAAAAATGTTTTTGTTTAAGAGAAAATTTAGTATAAAAAAAGAGCAGTGGATTAACTCTACATGATAATTCAGAAATGAATTTGTAAAAACAAAATTAAATGTTAAACTTAATTTTTTTAATTTGTTTTTTTTTTTTTTAATAGAGCAGTGGATTAACTGTACATCATAATTCAGAAATGAAATTTAATTTTTTTAATTTTTATTTTTTTTTAAATAGAACAATGGGTTAACTATACATGATAATTCAAAAAGGAAATTTTAATTTTTTAAAAATTTAATTTTTTTTTTGAAATAGAGGAGTGGATTAACTGTACATGACAATTCAGAAATGAAATTTTATTTTTGCCTACATTGATAGGTTTTTGTCATGTCCTTTTTAATGAAATCTCTAAAATGAACAATGTGCCTGGGCTGAGATGTTTGTGGGGCTTTGACTTTTCTCCCTCTGCTGAGAACTTTTTGTTTTCTGTGTGAATTTCTCCTCCTCTGCCCTAAATCAGTGCCAGATGCTGCTGCATTTTGGTGATGTTTAAAAGGACTTTTCACAGAAACTCTCTGAGTTCCCTGTGGTTTTCTCACTTGCCTCAAGTTCTATTTATTGCATTTTTTTAAAAATGAGAAACCCCAGGATTTTGTAATATCCTGGAGTCATTGCTCAGAGAGGAGGAGAATTTAACTCTTGCATGGGTGGGTTTGGGTTTTGCTGTGGGAAAGGGATCCAGTTCCTTTCTGGAGGGGTTTTGGAGGCAGATTGTGAGATTTTGTGGGTTTGTGTAGTATTTTTGTGGATTTCTGTAGTATTTTGTGGATCTCTGTAGTATTTTTGTAGTATTTGTGGATTTCCGCAGTACTTTTCTATTATCTGTATAGTATTTCTGTAGCATTTTGTGGATTTCTGTAGTATTTCTGTAGTATTTTGTGGCTTTCTGTAGTATTTCTGTAGTATTTTGTGGGTTTATGTAGTATTTTTGTAGTAGTTTGTGGGTTTCTGTAGTATTTTTGTGGTATTTTGTGGATTTGTGTTTTCTTAGTAAAGAAAGTTTAAATTTTTTAATACCTAGAGTTTTAACATCTCCCCCTCTTGTTTGAATTATGAATACTGTATTGATAACATTGCTAATTATTTGTTGTATATATATTTGACTGAATTTTATATTTTATTTACTTATTATTTTATCAAAAAATTATAATACTACTGGTTTTTATCCTTATAAAGGAACTTCAAGCTTATAAATTTTTATAAAATTTATAAATTATAGAAATAAAATTATAAATGTATATAAACTTTTATAAAAAATTATATAAAATTATATACATTTTATATAACTATATAGGTGGGTGAAATACAAGGGTTGTAATTTTTATGCAATCTATATTTGTGTGGGTGTATTTTTTGTTTGTGGAGTGGTTAGTGTTTTTTTTACTTGACAGAGCTTTATATTTTTTATTGAAATGTGCTTAGATTTTGTATTTGTTAAAATACAGGTAAACTTATGGGTTTTGTAGGGATTGGAGGAATTTTTTTTAAATTTTGGAAGCAAAGAATGGGTTCTGATAGTAAAATATTATATAATATAAAAAAATAATATAATCTATAATAAAATATTATATAATATAATAAATAATGTAATATGTAATACAATATCATATAACATTATATAAGTTATATTATATTATATTATATTATATTATATTATATTATATTATATTATATTATATTTAGAATATTATATTATATTTAGAATATTATATGCAATAATGAAAAATTGATTAAATTTATTTTGTAAAATTTTATAGAGATATCTAAGCTAATGATGAGTGATGATGGAAGATGCTCTGAGGGAGGGCTGGGGCTCAGGGGCACAATTCCCTCCCCAGCTCATTGGGAATGGGGAAATTCATGTTCCTGTTCCTGTTGTGGAAGTGAAATCCCCAAAATGTCTCCCAGGAAGCCCTGGAGCTTTCCAAGGAAAAGATTCTCCTTGATTTCCCCATCCCTCAAACAATGGGGCCCCAATTGTTTTTGTGGTGTTAATCAGAGCAGTTAATTAGGGAAAGGAGCAGAGTCTCCTCTCAGTCCCAAACAATGCACAGACCTTGCCCATGATTATTTTCAGGAAATAACAGAAGAATTGCAGTTGTTAATTCTGACTCCTCTTCTGCAGGAGAACAGGGAAGCAAAGTCATTTCCTCTGGGTTTCAGCAGGGTTTGCTGTGCTCTGCTCTCCAGCCCTCAGCCCCAGCAGTCCTGGAGGCTCCTCTGGTTCTTGTCAGGAGTTTCTGGCTCAGTTTTGGGTTGGAGTTCCTGCCTAAGAAAAACTCAACTAAAAATATTCATTTTATTTTGTTGAAGATCCTGACTTTGCACTGAGGCTGGGCCCCTCCAGCCTTGACACTGGAGATTTGGGGCTTCATAAATGTCAGTCCCAAACTGCTTTGGACTGGGAGGGACCTTAAATCCCATCCCATCCCATCCCATCCCATCCCATCCCATCCCATCCCATCCCATCCCATCCCATCCCATCCCAGGGACACCTCCCACTGTCCCAGGCTGCTCCAGCCTGGCCTTGGGCACTGCCAGGGATCCAGGGGCAGCCACAGCAAATCTGGGGATTCCATCCCAGCCAGGAATTCTCAATTCCCAGTCTCCCACCCATCCCTGCCCTCTGGCAGTGGGAGCCATTCCCTGTGTCCCATCCCTCTGTCCTTGTCCCCAGCCCCTCTGCAGCTCTTCTGGAGCCCCTTCAGGCCCTGAGCTCTCCCTGCATCCTTCTCCTCTCCAGGTGAACATTCCCAAATCTGTATTTCGTCACAGGAGACGTGCTCCATCTCTCTAACCAAAAAAAAAAAAAAAAAAACAAAAAAAAAAAAACAAAAAAAAAAAAAAACCACCAAAAAAAAAACCCCTAATAATTCATAATAACTGTATATTTTCCCCCAGTTCCTCAGGCCAGGAATGTGCTGGAATGTTGCACTACTTAACCTTGAAATTTGGGCAGAAATTTGACCAATTCTTGCTTTGAACTGCTTTATTTTTCAAAACCCAGACAATCTTGTGAAATGGAGGCTTTTCCCAAGGCATTTTTCAGGTTTCTGGCTTTTTTGGCAGATACTATTTCACCAACTGGCACGGGACGAGCGAGAGCGAGCCCTCGGTGTGGAGACACTCCCCCAGGAGGGCCAAGGCCTATGACAAGAAGCTGGCCCCAGAGGGGACCCCCATCCTGGATGCCAATTCCCTGGAATACATGTTTGCACAGGTTGGAATTCTCTCTGATGCTGTATTCCCATAAATCAAAATTTTATGGGATTTTTGTCCCATAAAAACTGTGGGATTCTGCTTTAAAAGGCTCCTAAAATACTCATCATGTATCCTGTTAGTACTGGAAGGGTTTTCTTTCTGCTGCTGCCTGGTGGAGAGGAGAGGATTTGCTGCGTGGAGGAGTAAACACTCTTTCCCAACCCAAAAATGATTTTATTTTTATAGATATTTTCTTCTAAAGTGAATTATTTGTGTTTCTAAATGCTCTCAGTCACCTTTTGTGGGACATTTGCCCAGAGCTGGGGTTGGAGAGGAGCAGCAGCAGAGGGAATCTGGCAGGGCTGGGTCCTTTTAATGAGGATTTTTTACTGGTTGGTGTTAAAGATTGATAAACATTTACTGATAACCCCGTGGTGATAAAGATTGATAACCTCTCTGCAGTTTTGCTCTCCTCTTGTGCTTTCCAAAGGATTTTTCAAACCAGAAGCTGTCAGGTCTCACCAAAAAAATGAGAAAATTCAGGTTGATGAAAGAGCAAATTGAATGCACAGAGGAAATCCCATTTACTGTTGGTTCTGAGTAGAATTCCTGCAGGATTTTCACACTGGGAACCACAAGGAAGGAGAATTCCAGGGAAACATTAAAGCAATGAGGCACAGAAATGTCTTTGCTCTTTGATAACCAAACACTTTCCAGGCTGTCCCAGAGCAGGGCTTGGCTTGGAGATGAATCCAGGACATGCTTTGGTTGGGAAGGGCACGGATAAAGCAGAGGCACAAAGTTGGTTTTGTGGAGCAGAAAATAAATATTGAAGGTACTAAAAGGGGCCAGGATGGTGATTTCTGTAGTTCATTTTTAAAAAAATGAATTTTTGCTGGGCTGATGTATAAAAGAAGGGGAGGAGTTTCCAACTTCTCCTTGCCCAAGGATCCTGGGATGAATTCCTGGCTCAGGGACAAACTCTGGGGAAGACCAACTGGGTAATTTGGGATTTTTTGTTCTGTTCAGGGCCAGTATGACCTAGTGAAGGGCCTGGCACCCATCCGAGACCCCAAAAACGACCAGGAGGTCCATGAGATAGAGAATGAGTGTCTGGGGATGGCTGTCCTGGCCATCTCCCACGATGCCATCAAGAAAAATGTGAAGCTGCCAGAGCTCCCCAAGGACATCAGGTGAGCTGGGATTCACCCTCTGTCCCTGCTGCCTCTGCTACTCTTCCAGGAGGAACTTAATTTAATTTAATTTAATTTAATTTAATTTAATTTAATTTAATTTAATCCCTTGCTTCTCCTCCCAGTTACAAGCATTATATCCCTGAGACTCTGAACAGGACCATCAGGCAGAGGAATTTCCTGACCAGGATTCGGATCAATAACGTTTTCAAGCATTTCCTCAAGGAGTTCAACAACAAAACCATCTGCAACAACAGCGTCTCCCCCCGGGACCTGAAGGTGAAATATTTATCCACCATGGAGGTCCTGACCAAGTATTATGGGGCAGAGATCTTTGAGACCTCGTTCCTGCTGATCTCTGCTGAGAATGAGATGAATAAATTCAACTGTGGGGACAACGAGAAGTACGAAGTGATGGTGACGGGGAACAACGGCATCCAGTGGAGGCTCAAGCCAAGTGTGAGTACCCTGAGGAGTGGGAATTCAGGGGGATGTGGGGACAGGACAGCTGCTGAGAGGTGCCTGTGGGCTTCAGGCACAGCTTTGTGTTGGAGGGGCTTTTACAGGATGGCAGGATTGTCCAGGTTGGAAGAGGATCAGGGAGTTCCAGCCCAACCCCTTCTTAGGCTTAGTTTGGAGACCAGACCAGGCTCAGGACTTTTATCCAAGACTGAGCACTGGACAACCTCTGTGGGCAGCCCTTTCACCAGGAAAATGAAAGACCCCGTGAAAAACATCCCGGAATTAAATAAATTTATTCTAGGCATTAGGATACATTATATTCTATATATTATATTATTATTACATTATTAATATTAATTTTATAATTAATTATTTTATATTATGCTATACATTAATTTTATAATTTATATAATACTTTTATTGTATAATTTTGACTAATAAATCGTGAATTGGTATTACTATTCTAGAATGAATTTTTGGTTTAGAGCAATTGTATTACAATACATTATGTTCTATATTTTATATTGTTATTGTACATATTAATTTTAAAATTTATATAATTATTCTATAATTCCAACTAGTAAATAATTAATATTACTATTCTTGAATGAATTTTTGGTACAGAGTAAATGTATTAGAGTACATTGTAGTCTATATTTTTATAGACTACATATATATATTTTTATATATAATAGTCTATATTATTATATTTACATTATTCTATGATTTATATTATTTTTATAATTTCTATAATATTTCTATTCTAGAATTCTAATTAATAAATAATTCATATCATTATTCTAGAATGGATTTTTGGTTTTGAGTAAATGTATTACAGTACATTATATTCTGTATTTTATACTCTATAATGGAGTTTAATGTTATAATTCTTACAATAATTCTGTTCTAAAATTCTAATTAATAAGTAATTAATTTATATTATTGTTCTAGAATGAATTTTTGGTTTAGAGTAACTGTCTTGCAATACATTATATTATATATTTGACATTATTATTCTATAATTTAGATTAATTTTATAATTTATACAACAACTATATAAATCTAATTAACAAATAATTATTTTCATTATTCTATAATTAAGATTAATTTTATAATTTATATAATAATCATTGTCTATAATTCTAACTGATAAAGATTTTATATTGCTATTCTAGAATGAATTTTTATTTTAGAGCAAAACCACTGTGCTAAGCATGTTTTAACTGAAGCTTTTATCCCAAATAAAATGAATTTTTATTTTAGAGCAAAATGAATTTTAGAGCAAAAATGAATTTTAATTTTAGAGCAAAACCACTGTGCTAAACATGTTTTAACTGAAGCTTTTATCCCAAATACCTTTGCAGCCTGTCCAGACAGAGAAGGAGAAGAAGAAGAAATCCGATGGCAAAGGCAAAAAGGAGGAGGAGAAGCACAAACTGCGCGAGACGTGGAACAGCTTCTCCTACTTCCCTGAGATCACCCACATCGTCATCAAGGAGGCCACAGTCAGCATCAACAAGCAGGACAACAAGAGGATGGTGGGCATGGCCAGGAGGGCTCAGGGAGCATTTCAAACCCTCACACTGACTTTGTGCCTTCCCCTCAGCTGGGGCTGCCTCAGCGTCCCTGGAGCCTGGGCTGCAGTCCCTGCTGGGTCACTTCATTCCCTGCTGGCACATTTAATTTAATTAATTCCCTGCTGGGTCACTTAATTCCCTGCTGGATCACTTAATTCCCTGCTGGGTCACTTAATTCCCTGGTGGACCATTTAATTCCCTGGTAGATCATTTAATTCCCTGCTGGATCATTTAATTCCCTGGTGGATCGCTTAATTCCCCGCTGGATCATTTAATTCCCTGCTGTATCATTTAATTTCCTGCTGGATCATTTAATTAATTCCCTGCTGGATCACTTAATTCCCTGGTGGACCATTTAATTCCCTGGTAGATCATTTAATTCCCTGGTGGGTCACTTAATTCCCTGGTGAGCATTTAATTCCCTGCTGTATCATTTAATTTCCTGCTGGATCATTTAATTAATTCCCTGCTGGATCACGTAATTCCGAGGTGGATCACTTAATTCCCTTTTGGATAATTTAATTCCCTGCTGGATCATTTAATTCCCTGGTGGATCATTTAATTCCCTGGTTGGTCACTTAATTCCCTGGTGAGCATTTAATTTCTGCTGGAACATTTAATTAATTCCCTGGTGGATCACTTCATTAATTCCTTAGTGGATCATTTGATTAATTCCCTGGTGGATCACTTAATTCCCTGGTAATCATTTAATTTCTGCTGGATCATTTAATTAATTCCCTGCTGGATCATTTAATTCCCTGATGGGTCACTTAATTCCCTGGTAGATAATTTAATTCCCAGATGGATCATTTAATTCCCAGGTGGATAATTTAATTCCCTGCTGGATCATTTAATTTCCTGCTGGATCATTTAATTAATTCCCTGCTGGATCATTTAATTCTCTGGTGGATCACTTAATTCCCTGCTGGATCACTTAATTCCCTTTTGGATAATTTAATTCCCTTCTGGATCATTTAATTCCCTGCTGGATCACTTAATTCCGTGCTGGATCCTTTCCCTTCCGTGGGGAGCCAGGCTGAGGTTGGGCACAAGGTGACAATTAAGGGACATTTTGAGTGTAAATAACACCAAATGTGCTGGACTTGACACTGGGCACAGCAAAAATGGTGCTCAAAGTGGGTGAATGCAGCTGTGTCCACACTGGCACAGAATTTTCCCTCACAAATTCCATGAGGAATTCCAGAATTTGTGACAGCGGAGCCAGGACAGGGAGGGCAGGGAATGGCCTCTAAATCCCAACCTCCTGTAGCCAGAAGTGGCTGATGGATATTCCTCATTAATGCAAATATTCCAGGGATGCTGCAGCATTCCTGGTGTCCTGACACCAATATTTTATATTTATTTTTAGTGTATTATTACTAATATCAGTAATAGTGCCTTGTGCACTTCACTGTGTGCAGCCAATGATAAATGAGACCATCAAAAAGTTTTTACAGACCAAAAAAGAGGATGAGACGTGGAAAATGGATTTTAAAGGATTTCAAAACCTGACAGAAAGCTCCCACAGTTTTGTACATTTGTGTGCAAACTCTGAGATAAAGTGTGCTGATTAGGAATGCCATAGAATAAAGATGGCATTGTTGAGAGAGAATGAACTAGAAACAAGTTTCAATAAGTTTCCAAAGATGGCCTTGCAAAAACACCAGATATTATAGAGAATTAGAGCTGTGAAAAATGCATTGTAGCAGGAGAATGTGGGGAAAAAATATAGGTGATTGGTATTAAATATAAGTAAAAATATAGGTAAAATATAGGTGATTTCTGTTCAATATAGATAAAATGTTGGTAAAAATACAGATGATTGGTGTGAAATATAGATAAAAGTATAGGTAAAATGTTGGTAAAAATATATGATTGGTGTTAAATATAGGTTAAAGTATAGGTTAAAATATAGGTGATTGGTGTTAAATATAGGTTAAAATATAGGCAAAATATAGGTGATTGCTGTGAAATATAGGTAAAGTATAGGTAAAAATATAGGTATAAACATAGGTGATTAGTGTTAAATATAGGTAAAAATATAGGTAAAATATGGCTAAAAATACAGGTGATTTGTGTGGAATATAGGTAAAAGTATAGGTAAAATATAGGTAAAAATATTGGTGATTGGTGTTAGAAGTACTAGCAGCATTATGTGGCAAAAGTTAATTTATAAAAACATTTATAAGGTGGTACAACCAGGAAATAGATTCTGATAGAAAGGTGTAGAGTTTTGCATCTATTATGTATCACCCTTCAACGAGACTGATAATGGAATAAAATATTTTTGAACTTTTTAAAAAAACCCTTTTTTTGTTGGATGATAGCATCTTTATGTTGCTGCTCATCCTGGCAGTGAAAATTCCAGGACTTTTAGGCCTTTTTCTGCTTTGTTGCCGTTCAGTTGAAGAACCTTCACATAAGAGCAAGGGATAAGCTGGTCCAACACATCCCCAAGGTTTTGGGAGGAAATTTGAAATGTTTTAAAGCTGAATGGTGCGTGAGGAGCTGTGCTGATGCTGTGGCTGTGCTGGCAGGAGCTGCGGCTGGGCTCGCACGCCGAGGCGCTGTCCTTCACCTCGCTGGTCGACGGCTACTTCAGGCTCACTGCAGACGCCCACCACTACCTGTGCACGGACGTGGCTCCTCCCCTCATCCAGCACAACATCAAGAATGGCTGCCACGGCCCCATCTGGTCAGTCCCTCCTGCATTTTGGGGTTATGGGCACATCTGGTCAGTCCCTCCTGCATTTTGGGGTTTATGGATCCATCTGCTCAGTCCCTTTTGCATTCTGGGGTTATGGGCACATCTGGTCAGTCCTTCCTGCATTTTGGGGTTTATGGACCCATCTGGTCAGTCCCTGTGCATTTTGGGGTTATGGGCCCATCTGGTCAGTCCCTGTGCATTTTGGGGTTATGGACACATCTGGTCAGTCCCTCCTTCATTTTGGGGTTATGGACACATCTGGTCAGTCCCTCCTGCATTTTGGGGTTATGGACACATCTGGTCAGTCCCTCCTGCATTTTGGGGTTTATGGATCCATCTGGTCAGTCCCTGTGCATTTTGGGGTTATGGGCCCATCTGGTCAGTCCTTCCTCCATTTTGGGGGTTTTGGGCCCATCTGGTCACTCCCTCCTTCATCTTGGGGTTCATGGACCCATCTGGTCAGTTCCTCTGCATTTTGGGCCCATCTGCTCAGTCCCTCCTGCATTTTGGGGTTTATGGATCCATCTGCTCAGTCCCTCCTGCATTTTGGCATTATGGGCCCATCTGGTCAGTCCCTCCTGCATTTTGAGGTCATGGGCCCATCTGCTCAGTCCCTTCTGCATTTTGGGCCCATCTGGTCAGTCCCTCCTTCATTTTGGGGTTTATGGATCCATCTGGTCAGTCCCTGTGCATTTTGGGGGTTTTGGGCCCATCTGGTCAGTCCTTCCTGCATTTTGGGGGTTTTGGGCCCATCTGCTCAGTCCCTCCTTCATCTTGGGGTTCATGGACCCATCTGCTCAGTCCCTTCTTCATTTTGGGCCCATCTGGTCAGTCCCTTCTGCATTTTGGGGTTTTGTTTTTGATAATTCCTCTCATGGTGAATCCACTGAGGAAATTTGGGTTTGGGTGAGTGGTGGTTACCAAAATTTCATTTTATTAAAGGAAAAAATGAGTGTTTCTCTCCTTTCTCATCCATAAACTCAGTGTTTCTGCACTAAAGGAGTGTTCTGAGAGTTTTCTCCATGGACACATGGGAATGTTTTAGATAGAGAGTGGAAGTGTCTCTACACTCACCCCAGGAGTCTTTGGATGGATGAACAAAGCCTTGGGTTTTTAAACACCTAAAGGAATTCTCCTCCCTCCACCCACTTTTGTGGCTTTTCCCTTTATTGGGAAAATTTTGATTCTTATTAATTATTTTATTTTAATTTATTATTTTTATTTTATTATTATTCCCTTTATTTTTATTTATTTATTATTCCCTTTATTTCCCTTTATTCCCTTTATTCCCTTTATTCCCTTTATTTAAGCTGCAAACTGTAGAAATCCAGGAGTTCACCTGCGCAGTGTTGGATGCAGAATTCCAACCTTTATGGCTTTCCCCTTTATTGAGAACATTTTGATTCTTATTTATTATTTTATCAATTTTCTTTATTTATTTTTATTTTATTATCATCCCCTTTATTGTTATTTATTTATTATTCCCTTTATTCTCCTTTATTTTCCTTTATTTCCCTTTATTTCCCTTTATTCACTTTATTCACTTTATTCCCTTTATTTAAGCTGCAAACTGTAGAAATCCTGGAGTTCACCTGCACAATGCTGGATGCAGAATTCCAACCTTTATGGCTTTCCCCTTTATTGAGAACATTTTGATTCTTATTTATTATTTTATTTATTTTAATTTGGTTTTTTTTTAAATTTTATTATTATTCTCTTTATTGTTATTTATTTATTATTCCCTTTAATTCACTTTATTCACTTTATTTTCCTTTATTTCCCTTTATTCCCTTTATTCACTTTATTCCCTTTATTTAAGCTACAAACTGTAGAAATCCAGGAGTTCACCTGCACACTGCTGGATGCAGAATTCCCTTTATCAAATCCTTCCTCCCTTGCTCTGTGCAGCCCAATGTGAGCCATGCACCCTTAAATCCCACTTTAATAACAAAATCAACATTTCTAGGTCGCTGTTACCCCCCAAACAGAGGTTTGCTCTCCTGTCCCACCCCAAAATGAGAATTTTGGCTGCTCTTTGCTGTATTTCTCCCTCTCCATTCCCTTCCAGCACGGAATATGCCATCAACAAGCTGAGGCAGGAGGGCAACGAGGTGGGCATGTACGTGCTGAGGTGGAGCTGCACCAACTTCAACCACATCCTGATGACTGTCACCTGCCTGGAGGGCTCAGAGGTACAGGCAGGGATCTCCTCCCAGCAGGAATCTCCTCCCTGGGGATGGGGATTGTCCTCAGGGCACCCACCCTGAGCTCTGGGCAGGGAATTGGCTTTTCCTCCCAGCCCTTTGTGCCTTCTCTCCAAATGGGATTAATTAAATCCAGAGCAGCTCCATTCCTCCCAGTCAGACTGTGCAGGGACATGATAAAAATAGAGAATTTTAAACTCCTGACATGGAGAATTTGTCACTTCACCTTGCCTTGAGCATGGTTCAGCTTCCCTGGAGCCTTTCTGGGCATGGATTTAATTCCTTTCATGGATTTTATTCCCACACCAGCCTCAGCTGGAAGCCTGCAGCTGGCTTGGTGGTTTGGGAGGATATTTAAAGTGTTCACACAAGAATAATAATAAATAATAAATTAAATAATACATAATAAATGAAGAAGTAAATAATAGATAACAAATAATAAATAATAACAAAATAAATCCTTCTCTTAGCAAAAAATGGTCATGCAATCAGTGGTGAGTCAGGAAGGGATATTTGATACTGGGTATATCTCCTGTAGATTTTTTTTTTAAAAAAGATGATCAGCTCTCTGTTTTAACAGTAAAACAAGAAAGGAATTTTGTCTTGGACAAGGGGGAAGGGGGAGGTGACCCAAAGCTGCAGAGGGGAGATCCTGAGAGCTCCTGGGATGGGGAAGTTCAGGAGTTCAGCCCTTCCCCAGCGAAACTGGAGGATCTCAACACCAGCTGAAATCTCGTTGAGCAGTCTGGGGGGGGGGAGAGGGAGTTTTGCTATTTTTAAATTGAGATTTTGAAACCCTGCTCCAGATTCTGCAGTTCTTGACCAAACAAAGAGAAAATTTCTCCAGAAGAGGCAACACTTCTGCATAACCTCAGGCTCTGCAGACAAACGAAAAGAAAAGCTGTAATTTGAGCTTTGATTGCATCTTTATGTTGTTGCTCCTTTTTTGAGCCTTCCTGGGAGTGAAAATTCCAGGAATTTTAGGGTTTTTTCTGCTCTTGCAGTTTGATTAGAGGACCTTGACTTAGGAGCAGGGGATGAGCTGCAGTGATGCCAAAGTTTTGGGAAGCTTTGATGGCTTTACAAACAATCCCTTCACTCCAGTGATCCTATTTCCTTTCTTTTCCCTCCACCCCCAGGTGATGAATAACTCAGGCCCCTACAAGAACTTCCAGATCGAGGTGAAGAAGGGGGGGTACTTCCTCCATGGCTCCAACAAATCCTTTGCATCCCTGAAAGACCTCATGGACCACCTGAAGGGGCAGATCCTGCGCACAGACAACATCAGCTTCACCCTCAAGAGGTGCTGCCAGCCCAGACCCAGAGGTAGCCTGACCTTGCAGGGTTTTCTTGTTGCAAGGGATCAATCTCCAGACTCCTTCAGTGTATTTTTAGTGCTGTATCCTGGTGTGAAGCTCTTAAAAAAAATGTAAAGATTTTTCTTTCTCTGGGGAGGATTTTTGTCAGATGCCGTGGGCAGGTTTGAGGAGGGGAAAAGAGGGTTGGGATCTCCTGGTTTGCTCTCCCTGTGAGCTGCTGTTCAATAACTCATCTGCACCAGGCAGCAGGGAAGGGTTTTGGTCCCTAAACTGATGTCCTGAAGAGCCTGGTGGCAGGAAATCATCTGTGAGGTGCCATCTGAGGGACAATGGGGCAGCTGTTGGGTGCTGCCAGCCCTCTCTGGAGCTGTTTGCTATGAACTCTGAGCCTTGCACTGGGTTTGGTGTGACAGAGGAAGCACAGTGGGGTGATTGTGCTGAGCTGATAATGGTTTCCTGTTAGAGCAGGGGAATAACTGAGCCACATTAATCACCTGCTGCTCTGGGGCTTTGGGAGAGTCCCTGAGCTCTCACTCTGCACCCAGAGCGTGGATCAGGCTCTTGAGCAGGGGCACGCTGCACTTCTGATATTTTGGTTACATTTTGATGGCTGGATTTGGGATAAAATGAAATAAAAAGGGTCAGGGAGTTGACTGTCCACTTCAGCTCCTCCCTGGCTTTGGTTGCAGCAGGATTCAGTGCATGTTCCCTGTTCTGTCCCTTCCCTGGTGGGTTTTTTTTCCTTCTTTTTGAATATTTCATCAGATATTCACAAAGAAGTGCAGGGGATGCAGGACTGAAGCAGGGTGTGGTGATTCCTGGTGACTCCAGAATTCCAGAGGATGATTTAGCCCCAGTGCCAGGTTCTGCTCACAGCAGGAGGAAGGCCAGATGCCCACTCACATCCCAGTCCCAGTAAATAATGCCAGGAGGGCAGAATTCATGTGCAGAACTTGTGCATCTGCCCTGCAGCAGTGGGAAGTGGATTTTTGAGTCTGTTCCTTCTGCCCATTCCCCATCCCCAGCTGAATCCCAGTGCCCTGGGAGCACTGTTGGTGCTTGCCAGAGTAGAGGGAGTTTGGAAGGGGATGAAGAGGAAATGAGATTCCCCCTTGCACGCTGCAGAGGAGATGGCCCTGCTGCATGAGGGGATAGAGGATGTTTTATTCCATTTTATCCCATGTACAGCACAGGTATTTTCTATTTCAGTCTTTGTGCAGAAAAATCTGTTCAGTTGTTCAAAATCACCCTGATCTGGCTGATAATAACTCTGTATTTAAATATAAACATGAAACTGTGCTTTAGTGATTTCTCTGTCAAATGAGGAGCAGAAATCAAGGCCAAGTTTCTCTTTCCTTCCCTTTTTTTGGGATTTTAATGCTATTCCATCCATGTTGGTACTGGGAGGGGGGAATGCAGTTTCTCTGGAAAGCTTTAAGGATATTTTCTGCCCCTGCCTTGCAGAAATCTCCAACCTGCTGGTGGCCACCAAGAAGGCCCAGGAGTGGCAGCCAGTGTATCCCATGGGGCAGCTGAGCTTCCACCGCATCCGCAAGGAGGAGATCGTGCAGGTGGGAGCCTGGGGGCCATGGGGGAGCCCCAGAACCTTGGGGGTCATCTAAAGCTTGGAATCAAACCCAGGGTTTGGCCTGAGACCTTGGGAAAGGCTCCCAAACTGAGGTGCCAGAAGGGAGAATGTGGATTTTTGAAATAAATGTGTATTTTTAAAGCAGAGACATGTTAGGCTAAATAAAAGAAAGTTCAGTTTAAGATATAGGGAAAATAAAAGCAGTTCCAGGTGTAACAAGGAGTTTAGAATGCAGGTTTGCTATTGCAGGTTTGCTATAACATGATTGGCTAAGAAAGCTCACAGGAGTCCATAAGACCATATATTTGAGGATTGGGTCAAAAGCATAAATATCCTTGTGGGCAGTGTTTTATTGGTTAATAAACCCTTAAAAGGATTGTGACAGGAGGGCTTGTGACCCTCTGAGCCATGCAGTGAAGATGTGAGCCCAGCTCACCCTTCCTGCCTGTGGAGAAGATAAGAAAAACAAATCCCATCATCTGAAGCAGCTCAGAGGTCCCATCTCTAACTCATCCACAATCCCCACGAGTGTGGCTGTCCCTGAGCCCTGCAGGGACCCCAAACCAGCCCAGCTGCCTGCCCTGCCCCTCCCAGCTCCCCTCAGCAAACTGCAGCTTGATTTATTTTTTATTGGTTTGTTTGGATTTAGGCCTCTGCTGGCAGAACCCTGCTGCTTGTATGGCTTTGTGTGGACAAAGAGGAGCTCAGGAGTGATGCCTTTCACTGGAAATGAAATTGATATTTAAGTTTTCTAATGGAAAACAGGGGTTTTAAAGGGAGTCTTAAGAGCTGGCTTGTTGTGGGTGTATTTTTTAAAGCCTGACTTACCAGAGAAACAGAGGTTTGAGATAATATTCTACAGTAAAAAAGGTGAAGTATTCAAAAGCTCTGAGCAGTCAGAATTCTGTGTTTAAGCCACCCCAAATTTTCAAATTTCCCCTTGTTTGTAGTTACTTATTCATGAACCTGAATGAACCTCAGCAAACACACAGGGCCTTGAATACACTTAAATCAGATTTAATGTTGCCAAAAGAGCTCTTAAGTCATGCCCTTGGCTGCTTCTGTGAAATAAAAAGATATTGGGGGTTTTTTAGTTGTATCACTGCAGACAGAGATTGGGTTTGGGTTGGTGTTTACAGTCAGCATCCTGCAAAAATATCCCAAGGCAGGATGTTATTTTGGAGGAAATTGCTTCCCCAAACAAAGCCTTGCAGTGAAATATTACTTCCTCTCACTTTTGGAAACACATTAAAGATCACCTCAGCAGCACTTTGTGAATAAGAGCCCCAGCTGTTGTTTATTCTTTTGTTTAGTCTGGGAGTGCTCAATCCCAGGGAACCTGTTGGATGATGTGGAGGTGCAATATCCAAGGGATTCACATAGGGAGGATGCTCAGATACCTCAGGGTTTGGCTTTTCTCTTTTCAGACTGTGTGGGTCTGGGCTTCACATTCAGGGATGCTGAGCTCTGTGCACAGAGCAGGGAGACAAAACAATTCCTGCTCCAGCTGGGCACCAAGGACAAATGACCCAAATCTCAGCCCAGGAGCACAAACCCCGTGGGCTGGAGAGAGAAAAACAAGCAGGGTGGGACTGCCTGGGCTAAAGCTGGGATGGGACAATGAACTGCAAGGTGCAAATGGAGCAGAGCTGATCCCAGGGACAGAGCCCGTGCCCGGCCGTGCATTTTGGGGCCATTTTGGTTCATCTTGGGTGCAGCCCTGGCTGGGCTCTGGTGCTGCCCAAGGTGGGTCCATGGAGGAGATCCTTGGAATCAATCCCTGCTTTACTCTGGGACTCTGCCCAGCCTCTGCTTTGGGGCAGCCTGCAGGAGGCCCCAAGCTCACTGAACAAAAGCAGCTCCAGTCATTGGGTTCTCACAGGAACAATTTCAGCTGTAGCCAGATCAGACAGAAAGAAGTGCAGATTCCAGTAAATATTTGTGTAAATCTTGTTGCTTCCTGCCTGACAAACCCCTGCTGTGTCTCAGGGAGAACACCTGGGGAGAGGCACCAGGACCCAGATTTACTCAGGGATGCTCAGCCTCAAGGATGATGAGAACGAGGGGTATCAGAACGAGAGAGAGATCCGAGTCCTGCTCAAAGTCCTGGACCCCAGCCACAGGGACATTTCCTTGGCAAGTTTTTTCTTTTGTCTGTCTTTTCTTTAATATAAGCCAATAAAATATTGATTTATTTTGTTTTATAAATTATATAGAGATATGTGAGATAATGACATAAGTTGTTATTACTAACATTTTTAATTACAAGTATAAAGAAACGTCAGAGTAAAATAATATGTGTAATAAAGAAGAAACTAATAGTAATTAGGAATTAATTAGATAATACACATAATTGAAAACACACGTGAAATTAAATAATTATCAAGTATTAAAGCATTGTATGTTATCTTAGAGTCTGTAACAGTTGATAAATTTTAAATTAGAGAATTAGAAAATTATAACAATTTTCTAATTGTTATTTTTCTAAATAACAATTTTCTAAGTTCTCTGTAAAAACAAATTCAGTAATTATTTTAATACAGTTAAATTATTAAGCTAAAGTGCCTTAAGTATTATTTTGATTTAGAAAACAACTAGGTTTGTTTTCAGATACCTGATGAAGATTGAACTAAAGTGTTGCTGTTCTGTGTGTGCCTGACCCAGGGCTGTCTGTGCTGCTGTTCTGTGTGTGTGCCTGACCCAGGGCTGTCTGTGCTGCTGTTCTGTGTGTGTGCCTGACCCAGGGCTGTCTGTGCTGCTGTTCTGTGTGTGTGCTGACCCAGGGCTGTCTGTGCTGCTGTTCCTGCTGCTCAGGGTGGGTTGGGCTCACGGGTGCAGCTCAGGAGCAGCAGCTGGAGGTGTTTCTGCCCTTTCCCCAGGCATTCTTTGAGACAGCCAGCATGATGAGACAGGTGTCCCACAAACACATTGTGCTCCTGCACGGCGTCTGCGTGCGCGACCTGGAGAGTGAGTGATGGACCTGCTGGGGACATGGGGACAGGGATGGCACCTGGGGGGGACACAGGGACAGGGGATGGCACCTACCAGGGACACGGGGACAGGGTTAGCACCTGGAGGGAACAGGGAATGGCACCTGGGAGGGACATGGGGACAGGGAATGGCACCTGGGAGGGACACAGGGACATGGCTGGCAGCTGCTGCCTCAGGAACTTCCCAGGGTGGAGCTGGGACAGCAGAGCAGCTCTAAATAATTCTCCCAATGAATTTCCCTTTCCAGTTCTGTGTTTGAGCCTTCCCTAAGGCTGGAATGCCAGAGGGGCAGGGGCAGTGTGCATACAAAGCACCCCGTGAAATTTGCACAATTAAATTTATTACATTTACTGCAAAGATACATTCATTCGTATGAAATAAATGTTTATTTGTGATATTGATGCATATAAAGCATGTACACATTTATATGTATACATTTTGTTTATACATGTAAAATATAAATATGCACATAAAAAATGTAAATGTATACCATAAATACACCTTTATGTGAGTTCTCTAAGCCAAGGCATTCCTAATGTTGTGGGGTGGGCACCAGAAGGAGAGCAAAGCTTTAGAAAATTAAAAGACAAATTGGTTAATGCCCCAGCCTGAGCTCTTCCAGACTCAGGAAAGGAATTGGAGTTACATGTGGGTGTTAAACAGGGCCATGCTGAAGGAATTTTGGTACCAGAGCACGGGGCAGCCTATTGCTGATTTTTCTGAGCTGTTCTGTGCATTAAAATTCCACCTCTGGAATGCCTGGTTCCAGGTTTAGTGTTCATTTGCCACACAAAGCCCCTCAGCCTTTTAATCTGGACTCTGAGCACTGAAAGAAACCTTGGGCAAGGTGAAATAAAAACATTTTCCAACATTTTCCATTGGGCTGGGAGGTGTGAACACAAATTCCATTACTCCAAACAACTCATTGCAGCACTGACTTTCTGCACCTCCTCTGCAGATATCATGGTGGAAGAGTTTGTTGAATGTGGGCCTCTGGATCTGTTCATGCATAAGAAAAGTGAACTTCTCACAACCCCATGGAAATTCAAAGTGGCCAAACAACTTGCAAGTGCCCTGAGCTACCTGGTAAGAAACACATTGGCAGAGGCACTGGGGCCTAGCTGGGAATACATTTCTCCATCAGGAAAAGTCCTATAATGGGAGCATTCCATCTCCCTGCTCCTCCTTTCCTTCTCTTCCTCCAGTTTCTTCCCTATTCTAATTTTGGATTTCAGCTTGGAGCACTTTAGAGATCCCCTGTGGTGTGGAAATCCTGGAGCTCTCACATCCCTCTCACTGTTCTTTCCCTGCTTTTGTGTAGGAGGACAAAGATTTGGTGCATGGCAATGTGTGCACCAAGAACATCCTGCTGGCCAGAGAGGGCATTGACAGCGAGTATGGGCCCTTCATCAAGCTCAGTGACCCAGGAATCCCCATCACGGTGCTCTCCAGGCAAGGTATGGCCAGGAATGGCATTTCATACAAATACACTGTATTTGTGTGTATCAGGAATCATCTTCCATGGATCTGCACATACTCACTGGCTGTTCAGAGCGTTCATTTCTCTTACAAAATGTTGTGTCCAGTGAGATGAGACAGAAGGGATCTGTTTGTGGATGGCTCCAGGCACGAGCCTGTGAAATCCTTCTGCAAACAGGAATTTGAGAATTAAGAAACAGGACAAGTTCTGCAGCTCCAGTTTATTTCAGACAAGGATAATTCAGTGTTTCTCCCTGTGATTTTCACCCCAGAGCGCGTCGAGCGGATCCCCTGGATTGCTCCTGAGTGTGTTGAAGATTCCAAGAACCTCAGCATTGCTGCAGACAAGTGGAGCTTTGGTACAACCCTGTGGGAAATCTGCTATAATGGAGAAACTCCTCTGAAAGAAAAGACCTTAGCAGAGGTAAAGCTGTTACACAAACTTGGGTCCATCCTCTTGAGCCCTTCAGTTTTCCCCTTGTCCTGTCCCTCCATCCCTTGTCCCCAGTTCCCCTCAGCTCTCCTGAGCCCCTTTAGGGCCTGGCAGGGGCTCTGAGCTCTCCCTGGAGCCTTCTCCTCTCCAGACTGGACAATCCCAGTTCTCCCAGCATTTCTAATCCCTGTGTCCAGTTAGAAGCTGAGTGAGATTTTCCCAAACATCTCTTGTTTCTTTTGGATTGATTCCAGAGGGTCTCCCAGGGGACACTGCTGCTGTTCAGTGCAGTTTAAAGAACTGGGGTCCCTCTTGCTGTGCCCTTCCTGCCTGTGGCCACAGCTCTGCAGGGCTGGGAATGCCCATCCCAGCCTTGTCCCTGGAGCTGGGACCTCCCAGGGTTGAGGAGCACCCAGGGTGTCCTTGGCAAACATTTCCTGGTGCATGAATAACTGGGAAAACCTGGCAGAAAATGATTCCTGAAAGTGAATTCAGCACATTTTGAACACTTCATGGGTTAAGTGGTTGCTCCAGACCCAGCACAAGAGGAATTCTCTGAAGATCCAAGTTCCAGCTGAGCAGGGGGATTTCCTTGGCAATGCCCACACTGAAATAAGGATTTCATGGTCACATCCTCTGATGTAGAATCACAGAACTGCTCAGGTCAGAAAAGACCTCAGAGATCCTGGAGCCCAGCCAGTGCCCAGCTCAGAAGTGGGAGCTGTGGAAGTTAAAACTGCTGGGATGTGTGTTTGCTCCCACAGAAGGAGAGGTTCTACGAGGGGCACTTTGTGCTGGCCACGCCGTCCTGCAAGGAGCTGGCAGACCTGATGAAGCAGTGCATGAACTACGACCCCCACCAGAGACCCTTCTTCAGGGCCATCATGAGGGACATCAACAAACTGGAGGAGCAGAGTAAGGCCTGGGACACTGAGGGAGGGATCGTGGAATCCTGGATGGAGGGACTTTGAGGAGCATCTCCTTCCAACCTTGTGGGAGCTGAGGAGCTGCTCCAGGGTGGGAAGGTCACCCAGAGAAATCTGGGTGTGGAAGCAGATGCAGATCCAGACTGGCATGAGGGATGGAGAGTTGCCTGTCAGAAAGCAGGTGGGATCTAAGGAGGGAAAGGTGGGACAGTGGGAATGGAGCAAGGATGCCTTGGAGTGTCAGACCAGGCAGGAATCTGACCTGGGACGTTTTCCCCCCCAGATCCCGATATTGTCTCGGAGAAGAAACCCGTCACCGAGGTGGATCCCACCCTCTTTGAGAAGAGGTTCTTGAAAAGGATCCGGGATTTGGGGGAGGTAAGAGCAGTGTCACCCCCAGACCACAGCCAGTGCTCCTGGCTGTCCCCACAGCCCCTGCTGTGTCACAGACACCCAGATCAGTGCCTGGCTGTCCCCACAGCCCCTGCTGTGTCCCACACACACCCAAATCAGTGCCTGGCTGTCCCCACAGCCCCTGCTGTGTCACAGACACCCAAATCAGTGCCTGGCTGTCCCCACAGCCCCTGCTGTGTCCCACACACACCCAGATCAGTGCCTGGCTGTCCCCACAGCCCCTGCTGTGTCCCACACACACCCAAATCAGTGCCTGGCTGTCCCCACAGCCCCTGCTGTGTCACACACACCCAAATCAGTGCCTGGCTGTCCCCACAGCCCCTGCTGTGTCACAGACACCCAAATCAGTGCCTGGCTGTCCCCACAGCCGCTGCTGTGTCACAGACACTCAAATCAGTGCCTGGCTGTCCCCACAGCCCCTGCTGTGTCACAGACACCCAAATCAGTGCCTGGCTGTCCCCACAGCCCCTGCTGTGTCACAGACACTCAAATCAGTGCCTGGCTGTCCCCACAGCCCCTGATGTGTCACAGACACTCAAATCAGTGCCTGTCTGTCCCCACAGCCCCTGCTGTGTCCCACACACACCCAAATCAGTGCCTGGCTGTCCCCACAGCCCCTGCTGTGTCACAGACACCCAGATCAGTGCCTGGCTGTCCCCACAGCCCCTGCTGTGTCACACACACCCAAATCAGTGCCTGGCTGTCCCCACAGCCCCTGCTGTGTCACACACACACCCAAATCAGTGCCTGGCTGTCCCCACAGCCCCTGCTGTGTCACACACACCCAGATCAGTGCCTGGGTGTCACTGTCTGAGCGTTGTCCTCAAGGATGCTCCTTTCTCTCCCTCCCAGGGCCACTTTGGCAAGGTGGAGCTGTGCAGGTATGACCCAGAAGGTGACAACACTGGGGAGCAGGTGGCAGTGAAATCCCTGAAGCCAGAGAGTGGAGGGAATCACATCGCTGACCTCAAGAAGGAAATTGAAATCCTGAGGAATCTTTATCATGACAACATTGTCAAATACAAAGGGATTTGCACAGAAGATGGTAATTCTTGCAGAATATTAACAATTATATGGGTTTTCCTTTAGAATTTATAAATGTCCTGCCTGGAGCAGGTTTTCCTGTGCATTGGCTCAGGGATGGATGATGGGAATGAGCTGTGGGAGGTTTAAAATGCTGCTGGTGCTCTGGGCTTGTACCAAAGCTGTTGAGAAGGGTCTGCAAACCAAACATGCTCTGTTTTCTAGGAGGAAGTGGGATTAAACTCATCATGGAATTCCTTCCCTCTGGGAGCCTGAAGGAGTATCTCCCACGGAACAAGAACAAGATCAATCTCAAGCAGCTGCTCAGATATGCAGTTCAGATCTGCAAGGTGAGCTGGGCCTGAGCCTGCAGCTCCATCAGCTGGGTGAGGGGGATGGAGAACATCAGCAACAAACCCATTCTCCTGCTCTGTCCCCAAGGATCAGAATCCTAAAGCAATCTCTCCCACGCATTGGGTGCCAGTGGCACAAGGGTAAGCTGGGGAATGATGAGGAGGTTCCAGGTTCCAAAGTTTACTCTGAAATGTTCACTCTGAAATGTTCCTGTGGGAGGCTATGAGGATCAGGAGGGAGGGCAGCACTTGGAAGTTGCTGGCAAGAGGAAAGGAGCGAGGTGAAGTCTAAAGGGATGGAGATGAGAGTGCAGAGCACAGTCAGGAAGCAGTAACTGGAGAAAAAGGGATTAAAGTACTGGAGGAATAAAGGAGAAGGAAATGAAAGGCTTCTTTTCTCCTCTCTCAGGGCATGGACTACCTGGGCTCCTGTCAGTACGTGCACCGTGACCTGGCAGCGAGGAATGTCCTGGTGGAGAGTGAGAACAGGGTGAAGATTGGGGACTTTGGGCTCACCAAGGCCATCGAGACAGACAAGGAATATTACACTGTCAAGGACGACCGCGACAGCCCCGTGTTCTGGTACGGCCTGGGCACAGGGACCCCTCTGCTCCTGCACTCCCCGGGCTTCTCCTGGTTTTATAAAAGGCCTCTTGTGGTGTAAAGATACACCAGGAGAACAGGAAAAGGCACCTGGTGAACTGTTCACTCACCTCTTGTGCTGTTTATTTCTTCCTGCACTTCACATTTCCCCACTATTTTGGGTTGGGTCTCCTTGCTTTCACCGTGCCTCACTGTGGAACACACCTTATGTATTACTGTTTAATTTATGTGCAAGGCTCACCAACACAGCTGTGTCTGTGGAGCTGCTCAGGCTGTGTGGGCAGGGCTGGGCCCCCGGGTGTGACGCTGTCCCCTCGTGTCCCCAGGTACGCCCCGGAGTGTTTGCTGCAGAGCAAGTTCTACATCGCCTCCGACGTGTGGTCCTTCGGGGTGACGCTCTATGAGCTGCTCACCTACTGCGACTCCGAGTGCAGCCCCATGGCCGTGAGTGCCTGCTGGGACAGAAACTGCTCCCACAGCTGCTTCAATCCCTTCATTTAAAATAATGATTACTGGTTTGGGCAACAAGAGCAACAATCGCAGAATAGCGGGCTCATTTGGGGCGGGAGGGACCTTAACGCTCATCTCCTTCCACCCCTTCCCCGGGGAGGACCTTCCTCCAGGATTGCCCTGGGAAACACCCAGGCTTGTCCTGGCACTGGGGTCAGGCACTCCCAGCTGAGCCCGCTGTCCCCACAGGAATTCCTGAAGATGATCGGCCCCACGCAGGGACAGATGACGGTGGCACGGCTGGTGAGGGTCCTGCAGGATGACAAGAGACTGCCACGGCCACCCACCTGTCCTGAGGAGGTGAGGGAGGGATGGGGATGGAGGGATGGATGGATGGATAGAGGGATGGATGGATGGATGGATGGATGGATGGATGGATGGATGGATGGATGGATGGATGATGGATGGTTGATGGATGATGGATGGATGATGGATGGATGGATGGATGGATGGATGGATGATGGATGGATGATGGATGGATGGATGGATGGATGGATGATGGATGGATGATGGATGGATGGATGGATGGATGATGGATGATGGATGGATGGATGGATGGATGGATGATGGATGGCTGATGGATGGATGGATGATGGATGGATGGGTGGATGGATGGATGGATGGATGGATGGATGGATGGATGATGGATGATGGATGGATGGATGGATGATGGATGATGGATGGATGGATGGATGGATGGATGATGGATGGATGGATGGATGGATGATGGATGATGGATGGATGGATGGATGGATGGATGATGGATGGATGGATGATGGATGGATGGATGGATGGATGGATGATGGATGGATGGATGATGGATGGATGGATGGATGGATGGATGGATGGATGGATGGATGGATGGATGGATGGATGGATGATGGATGGATGATGGATGGTTGATGGATGATGGATGGATGATGGATGGATGGATGGATGGATGGATGGATGGATGGATGGATGATGGATGGATGGATGGATGGATGATGGAGGGATGGATGATGGATGGGTGGATGGATGGATGATGGATGGATGGATGGATGGATGGATGGATGGATGGATGATGGATGGATGATGGATGGATGGATGGATGGATGGATGGATGGATGGTGGATGGATGGATGGATGGATGGATGGATGATGGATGGATGGATGGATGGATGGATGGATGGATGATGGATGGATGGATGGATGGATGGATGGATGGATGGATGATGGATGGATGGATGGATGGATGATGGATGGATGGATGGATGGATGATGGATGATGGATGGATGGATGATGGATGGATGGATGGATGGATGGATGGATGGATGGATGGATGGATGGATGATGGATGGATGGATGATGGATGGATGGATGGATGATGGATGGATGGATGGATGATGGATGGATGGATGATGGATGGATGGATGGATGGATGGATGGATGGATGGATGGATGGATGGATGATGGATGGATGATGGATGGATGGATGGATGGATGATGGATGGATGGATGATGGATGGATGGATGGATGGATGGATGGATGGATGGATGGATGGAGGGATGGATGGATGGATGGATGGATGGATGGATGGATGGATGGATGATGGATGGATGGATGGATGATGGATGGATGGATGGATGGATGGATGGATGGATGGATGGATGATGGATGGATGGATGGATGGATGGATGGATGGATGGATGGAGGGATGGAGGGATGGATGGAGGAAGGAAGGTCTGTCCGTCTGTCCCTGCTGGACACAGGTTCAGCCTCAGAGGGGTGACACTTCCCTGCCCACTCAGGTAGGAGAACCTTCAGGAGTGCTGGGAAAGGCACTGCCAAGGTTTTCAAGCATTGTTTTAAGATGTTTTTGATATTAGCATTCCCAAGTCCATGGTGTCCCTTCAGAGGGAGCAGGGACTTGCTGTCGTACCTGGGTCCATGAAAATTCCTTGGGAATCCCCCTGATTTTGGCAATTCCTGGGGTGCAGCTCCCCAGGTGGAACTGCCCAAAGCCCCTGCTCAGGTCCCTGCTGACCCTGCCCAGCACCTGAGGTGTTTCTGTTCATTCAGGGAGATTTTGCTCCACTGTTTTCACTGGCAAACCCCAAGAAATGTTTGATGCCTTTAAAACTGTCCCTGGTTCTGTTGCCAGGTGGATCAGCTGATGAGGAAGTGCTGGATCTACAAACACGACGAGCGCACCACCTTCCACAACCTGATCCAAGGATTTGAAACAATTATGAGTAAAATGTAAATAATTTTTTTAATCCCGTCAGGACTTTAAATGCCCAGCAACCTCTCTATGCCCAAGGCTCTTACTTTTTTTTTTTTTTTTTAACTCCTGTAATTTGTACTCTGGCTGGGCTGATGTGGTTATAAAGGATTCTTTTGCCAACAGATTGAAGAGTTGGATTAAAAGAATTTAAAAAGTTTGGGCAAAATGAGCTCCAGCTCCCTTTGCTGCTGTTCTTGCAGGGCAGTTTTATCCTGCTCTGATTCTGGCTGTGCCACAATTGGAATTGCCCTGCTGGATGATGTGAGCTGGTAAAATCCACTGCATTTCTCAGCTCCAACCTCAGCCAGTGGCTCTAAAAGGGCTCAATTAATAATTATAAAGTTGGCTGAGAAAATATCCTTCACATGCACTTAAATCCTAGTAACAAACAGAACAACTTTGGCATAAAAATACAGGGGAAGTGAAATTTTCAGCTCTTTATAAACCCAGCAGGCCCCAGTCCTGAGCTCTTACAGGTATTTAAAGAAAAGTGTTCATAAAAACCACCCCAGCAGCGTGCAGGGGTGGGCACTGTTGTGCATTTCAGTGAGAAGCCCAATTTTGGGATAAATAATTTGCTTTTCCTAACTCCACTCCCACATTCTTCCCCTGGAGCCCCCAGCCTGGGTGAACCCCTGGAGGGGTGAATGTGCATCCCTGGAGCTGAGGGAAGGAATTCCTGGAGCTGGGAAGGAACCCAGCCCATGCCCAGAACCTGGAGGGGATTATCCCAAAGGAAAAGGCCTGGGCACCCAGGATTATCCCAAAGGAAAAGCCCTGGGCACCCAGGATTACCCTAAAGGAAAAGGCCTGGGCACCCAGGATTACCCTAAAGGAAAAGGTCTGGGCACCCAGGATTATCCCAGAGGAAAAGGCCTGGGCACCCAGGATTATCCCAAAGGAAAAGCCCTGGGCACCCAGGATTACCCTAAAGGAAAAGGCCTGGGCACCCAGGATTATCCCAAAGGAAAAGGCCTGGGCACCCAGAAAATTACCCTAAAGGAAAAGGCCTGGGCACCCAGAATTACCCTAAAGGAAAAGGCCTGGGCACCCAGGATTATCCCAAAGGAAAATCCCTGGGCACCCAGGATTATCCCAAAGGAAAAGGCCTGGGCACCCAGGATTATCCTAAAGGAAAAGGCCTGGGCACCCAGGATTATCCCAGAGGAAAAGGCCTGGGCACCCAGGATTATCCCAAAGGAAAAGGCCTGGGCACCCAGAATTACCCTAAAGGAAAAGGCCTGGGCACCCAGGATTACCCTAAAGGAAAAGGCCTGGGCACCCAGGATTACCCTAAAGGAAAAGGCCTGGGCACCCAGGATTATCCCAAAGGAAAAGGCCTGGGCACCCAGGATTACCCTAAAGGAAAAGGCCTGGGCACCCAGGATTACCCTAAAGGAAAAGGCCTGGGCACCCAGGATTATCCCAGAGGAAAAGGCCTGGGCACCCAGGATTACCCTAAAGGAAAAAGGCCTGGGCACCCAGGATTATCCCAAAGGAAAAGCCCTGGGCACCCAGGATTATCCTAAAGGAAAAGGCCTGGGCACCCAGGATTATCCTAAAGGAAAAGGCCTGGGCACCCAGAATTATCCCAAAGGAAAAGGCCTGGGCACCCAGAATTACCCTAAAGGAAAAGGCCTGGGCACCCAGGATTACCCTAAAGGAAAAGGCCTGGGCACCCAGGATTACCCTAAAGGAAAAGGCCTGGGCACCCAGGATTATCCCAGAGGAAAAGGCCTGGGCACCCAGGATTACCCTAAAGGAAAAGGCCTGGGCACCCAGGATTACCCTAAAGGAAAAGGTCTGGGCACCCAGGATTATCCCAAAGGAAAAGCCCTGGGCACCCAGGATTACCCTAAAGGAAAAGGCCTGGGCACCCAGGATTATCCTAAAGGAAAAGGCCTGGGCACCCAGGATTATCCTAAAGGAAAAGGCCTGGGCACCCAGGATTATCCCAGAGGAAAAGCCCTGGGCACCCTGGGCTGTCCCAGGCACTGGGAACCCCTCCAATCATTTTTTTAAGGAACATTTTGACTCAGCCCATGAGTGATTTAACTGGAACCTTCTGCTACCATCATGTTTCCTACCACACCTGGAGCTGGAAAATGCTCTGAAGAGATCCTCCAGTTTTGGCAATAACAGAAAGAGGTCTATATATATATATATATATATAAATATATATAAAAATGGTAATTATGAGCTCCAAGGAGGTCAGATTTATTTTTACAGTGTTATTGTTTCTGTATGTCACTTAGGAAGCTGAATTTAATCTGTAAGCACTTTGTTACTCTTTATACAAACAAGTCTAATAAATTTTTTTTCTCCATGTGCCTCCCTTTTTAATTATACATTAAACAGAGGAAAAGTTTTTTAAATTGCATTTCCATAGGTATGGTGTTCTTTTAAAACCTTTTCCTACTTTACCTGATTAAAGGAGTCCTGATTAAAGGGGCTGGTTTCCTGTTTCCTCCCACAAAAAATCCACTTGAAGTAAGTACCAACAATTTATTTTCATTGAAAAGTGTAACAAGTTGAGAAAGTTGCATATACAAACAGTTGAAACAAAATATTACAAGTGAATTTATCAATACATACAGGCAGAATCCCAGAAAAGCTCCTGGCTCCTGTTTGTGGAGCACTTCCAGCAGCTGAGGGAAGAGGGAATTTGCTTGGGATTTTTTTAAGCTTTGAAAATGTGGATCCTGGTCACATCCCAAAGCTTGAAAGGCAAAAGTTTAAGACTTTTAATTTAAAAAAATCAGTATTGAAAAATGGCTTCAGTGTTCTCTAGCAAAGAAAAGGGAGAAGGAGGTGGCTCCTGGCCTCAGTGACCTCGGTCAGATGGATTTGCAGCAGGATTCCAGGGAGCACAGCCTTGGAATGAGGGCTGGCCCTCACCTGCTGCCACTGAGGGCAGAAGGAAGGATTGCTGATCTCCAGCTCCAAGGGCAGAAGAGAACAGCTCGAGGCAGAGCTGGTAAGAAGCTAAAAATACAAAAAGTCTTTAAAAGGAAAATACACTCAAAAGTGGGAAACAACGTGGGGTGGCCCAGGAAGAGCTGTCCCACACCTGTGGGAGGAGGAGGCTGCCTCACACTGGGAATTAATTCCTCCAAGGGAAAGCTGTAAAAACAAAGATTTTCCACTGTCCAAGGAGCAGCTCTCCAGATCCCAGGGGATATTCCAAGGCAGCCCAGGACAGCATCTCCCTTTGGACAGGCATTTATTGAGAACGTCACCGAGGCTCTGGGAATCCATTTGGTATCGCTCCATTCCAGGATTAAGAAGAAATATTAAAAACTGAAAGGCTGTAAATGCAGAGCTCTTAATCCTGGAAAAAGGAAAGTTGGAAAAAACCCCCACATTCTGAGTTAAAAAAATACAAAATAATTACTATCACGACTTCCTCTTTTAACTTCCTCAGGCTGAGGACTGGAGAAAGGATCAGCTTTCTTTCCTCTGGGTTTTTATTGCTTTCAGCTGGAGCTGCCCCAGCTCCCCATGTCCTGTGCTCTGTCCACAGGTGACAAAGCCAGCACTGTCCCCTCCTGTCCAAGCGAGAGCAGCCACCCCCCGTGTCACCTCTGTGCTTGCAGTGGCTGCTCGGGGACACTCACCCCGCTCAGCAGGAGCTGCTGGAGGGGAGCTAAGGCAGCAATACCTGCAGAGGGATCCCAGCTGCCCGGGCAGCCCTGGCTCGGGCCGTGGCTCAGTACACGCGCTTCTTCTTCAGCGAGGACTCGGCGTAGCGAGCGGGGCCCGGCAGCTCCGCGGGGCCGGGCTCGGGGCACGACACCAGGAACGAGGAGCTGCGCTTGGGGGCCACCTGCGGGCGACAACGGCACTGTCACTGCTCACCGGCTGCCATTCTAGGGTTGAACTTAGATGTTCGTTAGTGTCAGAACCCCCAAATCCCTCTGGATGCTCTGGAGGGCTCCAGCCCCTGCCCAGGGAGCTCAGAGACATCAGCACAGAGCCCAAGGACACTGTGCCTTTGATTTAGCCCTTGGAAAAACAATTATGAAGAATTACAAGTCAAGAAAGACTTGTTAAGAGTGGAATGATTAAGTAGAATGATAGTGAAGTTATCACAGGGTGAAAAAGAGATTTTTGGGGTTTTTAAAATGGGGGTTCAAAAGGCAAGAAGAAAAATCTGTGTCCAGCCTTTCTCCTTCTTCTTCTTGGCCTCCATCTCCTGCTGTGATGGTGGCACTTTGGGATTGGTTTAGAGTAGAAGCTCAGTGTCTAACACAGGTGATAGGTATTGGAAAGTAATTGTAAATATTTTACAGGTAGTTTTTAATATAAAAAGATAACATTGCCCTGGGGCAGGCAGAGTGCCTCTGTCTGTGCTGAACAGACCTCGGCTGGACAGGAGAGAAAAACAATTATTTTATAGATAAGGAACAATAAACAACCTTGAGACCGAGAACTGAAGAGCTCTGACTCCTTCTTTGACCACTGGGCTGGGAGAAGAGACTTTCTTAATGCATCTCAGGGTGACTCTGACCATCTGAGATATTAGTTTTTACTGATGTTCTAGTTTTACATTATAGTTTATGTTATAGTTTTTATGTTATAGTTGTGAGTTTTGCAGTACTTTATTTCAATAAACTAAAAATGGAGTTGTTTTTGTTTCTTTATAAGATTTTTTAAGGATTAACTAAGAAATGATACTTAAATTATTTTTAACTTAATAACTAACTACTTGTGGCTTGCAATGTGGACATTTTTATCTATACTATTTATACTATTATTTATACTATTATTTATACTATTTAAACTTATGAAGGACTAGTTATCCTTCTAAAACTTTAGATTTATCCTGTGTTTTTTAATTTGCTTCCCAGGCAATTTTGAGCTGCTCTCCCTACTTCAGAGATCCTATCCCAGTGCAAACCATCTGCAAGTCAGGCAAACCCCCATTTCAATCCAGTGCCAACCTCGTCCTCCTCCTCCTCTCTTCCTACTTTATTGTCTCCAAAACCCCAGCCTGGCTCTGCCCGTGGCTTTTGGGGCACAGAGAGGAGCTGATGCTCAGGCTCTGCAGGGCTCTGGGGCTGGCCCAGGCTGTTCTCCCAGTGCAGGAACTGTGTGGAGCAGGGATGCCGAGGGAAGGCTCCACCCGGGGGCAGCAGCAGGCAGCAGAAGCGGCTGCAGGCGCTGCTCCTCCTCCTCTCACCTGCTTTAAGGGATTGGCTGCAGGAGGCTGCAAGCCCGCCTGGGCTCCCGAGGCTCCACTCAAAAAGGAAGGCACCACCTGCAGGCAGGTGCTGTAGTTTGGGAAAGATCCACCTGCAGGTTCCTGAATCCAGAAAGGGATCCATGAAGTAGAAGGAAAAAAGGTTTAATAATTCTTTTCTTTTTCTGCTATTGTGATGAGCTCTCAGCAGGTAAGGAAATACCTCAGTCACAGGTGCAATTCACAGCAGCTCGGGGGTGCAGCAATTCCTGGAGCAAAATGTGGGCTTTGGATGATGCTTTAATTTGTTTCATTCCTTTCAAAAGTGTCTTTTTTTCTCCTTGCTCACAAAACCCTCAGCTTGGGCAAGAACCAGCCCTTCAATGTGGGAGATTCAGCACTAGGAAATGCCATGAATGGTGTGCTGTTCCTGGTGGGAGTGTTTTAACCCACTGCTGAGCATTCCATGCTTTTGGGTGGTGGGATTTTAGAGAGGAGAGTTTTGGGTGTGACTCTGGGGGTGCTGCCCTGCAGCAGTGCCCATGCAGTGCCCTCTGCAGCCCCTCATTCCTGTGCCAACACACAAAGAAGGTGTCCAAAAGCTGATGGCAGCAACAGCCAGTGGAGACAGCAAGAAAATGAAATTATTTCTCACCTCAGAGGCTTCATTTTCCAAGCCATCCACCCTGGCCTGGGTAGAGTGATGTGCCTGAGCATAATGCTGGTACCACTGCTGGACAGCCTCCTAGAGAGGAGCAGAAACCCTCTCCCATGCCTGCCTACAATCCTTACAGCCCAGAGCTGTGCCAGAAGCACCAAAACACCTTCAGCACCAGTGGTGAAGCTCAGATCAAACAGTTAAAATTATGGTAAGTGCTTAAAACACACAGGAGGCACCTCTGGCCTGGCAGAGAGGCAGGGACAACAATTCCTGTTATGGGAACACCTCCAGGGATGTGCAATCAGCTCCTCTGTGCACCCCCACCCTGCCAGGAACAATTCCCAATTCCCATTATCCCATCCATCCCTGCCCTCTGGCAGTGGGAGCCATTCCCTGTGTCCTGTCCCTCCATCCTTGTCCCCGTCCCTCTCAGCTCTCCTGGAGCCCCTTTAGCAGCAGATCTGATCCAAGGCTGTGTGGCCCCTGGCAAAGCCCTGTGCAGTGACCCTGTCCCCCACCCTGTGGCCAGGCTGCTCTCTCTATTTCAGAGATCCCCACCCCAAACCCTTGCTGCCAGGAGTGTGGGCTCTCAGCTGTCCCTGCCAGCAGCCCAGGACAGTGTGTGTGTCCCTGGGGAGAGGCAGCTCTCAGCTCTGACCACAGCCACAGTTTCACAGACTCAGGATGGTTAATGCAAATCTGGGGGTGTTCTCTGCCAGTGTCCTGTGGAACTGGCTCTGAGCACTGAGCACTCTGCAGGGCCTGCAGCTCCTGGCCAGGCTCTGATCTGCACATGGGGAGCACATCCTGTGCCTCAGAGCAGCTGGCAAACATCCCCAAGTGTGCAGCAACTGCAGCTCCCTGCCTGGGATCCAGCCAAAGTTCAGGACTTAAAAACTTCTGGGGAAGACAAAGAGAAAAACCCCTGGTTTTGAAGGGAGACAAAAGCCAAGGCAGAGTGCTGAGAAGTCATTTCTAGTGAGTGTCCACAGTTCAGGCTCTCAGGAAACGATTTTTTCAAGGGTTGTGCTTTCAGCAGGGAATGTTCTTTGTGCTAAATCTGCTCTGGACACTGAAATGATCAGATAAAGTGTCAGTGCAGAGGCTCAGGAAGAACACTCAGAGAAAACAAGGAGCAGCTCTGGGAGAACCCTGAGCTGTGGGATTGTTCCTACCTGTGGGTACTCCCCAGGCTGCTGGGAATAACTGAAATAGTTTTCCATTGCATGTTGTGGTGCAGTTCCCTGAGACACAGCAGCATCCACGACACTGTTTGCAAGGCTGGTCTGCTGTGGAGGACTGGAGGCTTTGCTGGCAATTGCTGCTGGGAACACAAAAACAGAGCTTGGATCAACACCTGGCTTGTAACAAACACTAATTAGGCTCTATTCCAGGATTAAAACTGAGATTTGTGCCCCAAATTATCAGTGCTACTAATAACTGAAAGGCTTCTAGAAGTCTGTGAGCCTCTGCAAATGCACCATCAGGATAAGTGACTTTCAGTTTTGAGAGATACTACAAGATTCCCTTGAGGATAAATGCTGTGGGCACTGGATTTACCAGGCAAACAGGAGAAATGTTTGCCATGCTCTGGCTGTGGAAATTTGCAATGAAATCCATGGAATGTTTGCTTACCTGGCAGACAGATGCCAGGCAAAACACTTGCCAAATTCAAGTAGGGGTTGGTGCTCAGGCGGATTTCTTTTGGGGGCTCCCCAAGCAGAGAAGTCTGTTTCTTCAAGGGAGTCTGAAAAATGGACAGTTTGCATTAAATTCGTATAAAACTGGTCAGAAATAAAGTTCAGTGGCCTAGCAGGGTCTTGGGAAAAGCATAGTCCTATGAAAAAAACCCTTTTGAAATAAAATGAAACTTTTGAAGTCAATCCTTCAAAAGTTCCATTTTATTTCAGCAATCTGGACACATTGCCTACACTTTTTTCTTCCAAATAGTTTTTGTAGGAATGTTTCTCTTCAGACTGCAAGTTCCTAAAGGATGTTACAAAACAAACAAACAAAAGAAAACCTTTTATATGCAAGTGAAGGAATAATAATCACTCGAGCAATTCCAGATGCAGGGAGTGAACATTAAGTACAAGGCCAAGACAAAATCAACTCTTTTCACTTGGAGACACAAGGAAATAAAGGCCAAATGTCAGGACAATCATGAATTAAGCCCATGTTTCCCCAAAATGTTGAAGTCACATTAAAATTATTATTTATTATTTTATAAGAAAATAACATATACTCTATATTATTGTTGTTCTAAATCATTTTAGATTTATATATTAAAAAGGTAAATTTTCTTAAGGGCAGAAAAAAATCTGAAAGAATGAGACCACTTAAATCCCATTCCATCATCGTCTCACGCTTCACCTTCGAGGGAATAAATAATATTTTTAAAACTGGTAATTGAAAGTGGAAAATTTATATACAAACACACAAGCACCTGGAAACCCCACAGGCCCCCAACCACCAGAACTGCTCCTGGTGAATCACAAAATTCGAGCCCAAGTTCAATGTTTGCCCTTTAGAGGAGACAGTGCCCTGAGATAAATGTTCAATTCCATGACCCAGCCCTGTGAGGCAGACACATGGAGAGAGCCCTGCAGCACTGAGGAGCTGCTTTGTTCCTTCAGCTGGACCACCAAGGAGAGACAGCATTGTTCTGTCCCCATCAACACCAGTGCTGAGAGCTCCACGTGTCCCCAGGATGCTCCTGGGAGCAAGGGAATTGAACAGGGGCGACACAGGAGGGGTTAAAATAAAGGGAACTGTACAGGGGGGACACAGGAGGGGTTAAAATAAAGGGAATTGAACAGGGGGGGACACAGGAGGGGTTAAAATGAAGGGAATTGTACAGGGGGACACAGGAGGCTTAAAGGAAAGGAGGAGGAAGGAGAAGGAAGGGGGAGAGGAGAGAAGGAGGGAAAGGAAGAGAGGAAGGAAGTGGCAGAAGGATGAAGAGGAAGGAAAGGAAAGGAAAAGGAAAGGAAAGGAAAGGAAAGGAAAGGAAAGGAAAGGAAAGGAAAGGAAAGGAAAGGAAAGGAAAGGAAGGAAAAGGAAAAGGAAAGGAAAGGAAAAAGGAAAGGAAAGGAAAGGAAAGGAAAGGAAAAGGAAAGGAAAGGAAAGGAAAGGAAAGGAAAGGAAAGGAAAGGAAAGGAAAGGAAAGGAAAGGAAAGGAAAGGAAGAGATAAGGAAAGAGGAGAGGATGGGAGAGGAAGAGAAGAAGACGGGAGAGGGAAGGAGAGGGAAGGGAAGGAGAGGGAAGGGGAGGAGAGGAGAGGAGAGGAGAGGAGAGGAGAGGAGAGGAGAGGAGAGGAGAGGAGAGGAGAGGAGAGGAGAGGAGAGGAGAGGAGAGGAGAGGAGAGGAGAGGAGAGGAGAGGAGAGGAGAGGAGAGGAGAGGAGAGGAGAGGAGAGGAGAGGAGAGGAGAGGAGAGGAGAGGAGAGGAGAGGAGAGGAGAGGAGAGGAGAGGAGAGGAGAGGAGAGGAGAGGAGAGGAGAGGAGAGGAGAGGAGAGGAGGAGAGGAGAGGAGAGGAGAGGAGCTGTGAGAGAGGAGAGGAGAGGAGAGGAGAGGAGAGGGAGGAGAGGAGAGGAGAGAGGAGAGGAGAGGAAAGAGAAGCAGTGTCGTGTGCAGCACGCCCTTACCGCGATGCCGGGCTCGCAGCCCTTGCCCTGCCCCGCAGCCTTGGCGGCCGTGGCAGCGCCCCGGGCAGGCCGGGCAGGGCCGCAGCGAAGGGCGGAGCTGGCTCGGCTTTGTCCGCGGCGGCGGCGTTGGGCCCCGGGCAGGGCCTGTCCGACCATGTGCTGGTTTGGGAAGAATGGCAGCATGCCCATCCCCGCTGCTGCTGCTGCTGCTGGAATGGGAGCGGGGTTAGATGCTGCAGGCAGCCATAAATGGAGAAACTTTGCTGTTACGTGGGATTTATTACACAGGGTTTGTTGTGGGGTTAACGAGGGTGGAGGAGAACAATTCCAGATCTACTGCACTGCTTTTTGTTCCTTCCCATCCCACAGGCAAACAGCTCCATTTCAAGCTGATTCAATAAAACTCTGACTTTTCCTAAACATTCCCTGTGATAACTTTCTTAGTGCTTCATGGCATTTTCAAGAAAAACTGGAACATCCTGGAGGATGCTGGATGGGAGCACAGGGGAAACCCCACCTCAGCTGGCTTTGGGAAGAATTTCTTTCACTGAAAACTGGAAATGTTCTCCAAAATGACAACCTGGGTATTTGGAGGAGCTTTCTGCCCTCCCTGGATGCCTTTTCCCTGCTCCTGGTCACTGCCATGGCTCAGAGCAAGGCCAGGATTGCAGAGCACAGGGAGCAGTGGAAGAAACAAGAGCAGAAAATCCTGCAATGGTTTGGGCTGGAAGCGACCTTAAGGATCATCCATTGCCATGGCAGGGACACCTCCCACTGTCCCAGGGTGTCCAACCTGGCCTGGGACACTGCAGGGATCCAGGGGCAGCCACAGCTGCTCTGGGAATTCTATTCCTCCCTCTCAATCACAAATTCCTTCCCAATATCTCACCTAAATCCCCCCTTTTCCAGCTTAAATCCATTCCTGTGTGGCTGTCCCTCCATCCCTGTCCCCAGCCCCTCTGCAGCTCTCCTGGAGCCCCTTCAGGCCCCTGCCAGGGGCTCTGGGCTCTCCCTGGATCCTTCTCCTCTCCAGGTGAGCACCCCCAGGATCCAACTGATCCTTCCTCATAAATATTGAGGGCATCAGTGGCACAGAAATTTGCATTCCAAATTGACACCTGTCACAGACTGGCTGCTAAAACTCATTTCTTAATAAAATGAAGGCAAAGAGCAAATTTGTGGTGCCTCTCCAGCAACTCCCATTTACCTGCTTTGAAAAACCCCCAAAAAATGCCACCTCTAAATAAAAGCATATTCCAAGTGTACCAAAAAAGGAATAACTGAGCCAGCAGAGTATTTAACCAGCTGCTTTTGCTACACAGGGAGAAATCCAGGTGCAGAATGTGAAGCTGGGCATTTCTAGTGGTGCGGGATGAAATGAAATGAAATGTCATTTACACTTGAGAGCTTCTCCTCGTGCTGCCAGGCCTGAGTTCACTGCTGGCATCACCCCTATGCCCAGCACTGTCTGCAGCAGCATTGCTGGAGGCTCTCCCAGCAAACCTGGTTTCTGAAAGGAAGAAGAGAAAACTGTGTAAATCATTAAAATTATCTGCTCACAGCTACTTTTTTACAACTTCACACTCTCAACCCTCTTCAGCTCCACTGAAGGATCACAGAACCACGAATGGGTTGGGTTGGAAGGGAACTTTAAGATCACAGGCACCTGGTGCTATATATGATTTATTTTAGGGATGATGAGGGTGCTCAGGGAGAGGCAGAGCTGCAGGGATGGCCTTACACTGTTTGCCTGCATGTTCTCCATCTTCAGCAGCTGCTGCTGGGGCAGGGGGCAGGTGGGCAGGGCTCTGCAGCAGCAGGCTGGACGTGCTCCCCAGCAGTGAGCTCTGACAAAGGAGTAAAACAAGGGTTAGCTGCCAGCCCAGAAACATTTCACACAGCACTGCTTGAAGAAATTAAACATTTCGAGTTAAGGACAATAATTTCCTCCACAGAACTCATTTTGCTTCAGCCAAATACCCAGATATGTTTCCCCCCACAACAATCTACATGAAATCCTACCCCAGAGGCATTAAAACCTGACAAATCACAGTGCCTGCACATTGGCAAGTCTATAAAATATTCACATTGCTCATTCAGAATATTCTGGATCAGTTTGCCACCAGAACTGAGCCACTGAATTAATAACTTTGGGGGCACCCTCTCCAGACTCTGCACTGGTATATTCAACACTGTGAGCTCTGGCCAGCTCTGAGGCTTAAAATAAACCTTAAAAGACATCATGATTTATGCTACAGGCCTGGAAGTAAAAATGCAGGTTTATTCTATAGGTTGTTGTACTAAAATAAACAGACAGGACACTGTGATCATGCCAAGTTCACCCCCTTTATTGTTTTTATCACCAAACCCAGGGGATGAAGAGTGCAAAGCATCTCCCAAATATTTCCAAGCCCTGTCTGTGTCTGGGTGGCAGGCTTGAATTCCTTAGAGAAAAAGCCCTTCATGACTGAAATATGATCTTCTGGACTAAAATATGATTTTCTGGGCTCAGAAATGTGGTTTTCCAAACAAAGATGGGCCATATCTAGATCAGTTATGCATCTATTTGAATGTCTCAGTGATTTCCAGGAGAAATGATGCAGGGCTGGTTATTGTCACCAGTGCCAGGGGCTGCTCCTTCTAAACTTGGCTCCAGCAACAAAGCAAAGTGGTTCAATTGCAAAACTTTCAGAAATAGAAGAGTGGAAAAATCAGTTTGGTCAGAATCCTCAGGGGAAAGGCTCTGGATTAATCAAGATTTAACAAATTGCTGGATGACTGAGGAAAACATCCCTGAGGAAGCTGAAAATGCATTATTTTGGGGCAGGATAATTTATAATAAAAGAAATAAAGAGAAACAAATTGAAAATCAGGATACCTCAAGTTGAAAAATTACTGTGTGAATAACTTTCAAACCCTCTCTGTTGAACCCTTTTTAAATGATTATTTTAAAATATTTATTCTCATTCTGTTACTTCACAAAGCCCTGAATATAAAAGAGAAACCTGAGACCTGCAGGGAGCTAAACCAGCGTGACTGGGGAGGGGTTTCAGTGACAACACTGAATTTCAAAATAAATAAATAAATAAACAAATAAACAAACAAATAAATAAAAGAGTGACCTGGTTCTCTGGCTTTAGAGAACACCCCAAAACAAACCACCCAAGAAGAGAAAAATGTGCCTTAGAGAAGAAATTGGGATCATCAAATACTTCTAAAATTCAGGTTTGGAGCTCATGAAATGACAGGAAGCTGCCAGGAAGAGAAGGAGATGAGACTTTTAAATCTCTGGACAGAGAAAACACAGAGTTGTTTGGCTGCAGCTCTCCCAAGGCAAAAACCACTGGAAAAACCTTTGGACCATCATCAATCCCACTGTTAATTGTGGAAAACATCCCTGGCTCCAGCTGGGAGCACCAAACACTCCCAGTGCCTCCCAAGGAAGTACAGGCTGCAGAGAGAGCAGCAGGAACTTAAACAGACCAACTGAAAATGTAATTTCAGTTTAAAAAAACCCAAATAATTATGTATATTTTATATAGGGCAAAATTAAGCAGAATTTATTAAATTTAACATATTAACCTACCAGTTTTTAGAGAAAAAACAGAAGAGCTCAATATATATAACATAGGGAATATTCCTGCATTTTAGTTGGGTCTTTTTAAAGATCTCTAAGCCTGTGTTTGTCCAAAGAGCTGCAGGAATAATTGATGCTGAAGGGATTTTATTTTTAAAATGGAAATTTGCGAAATATCAGAAATAATAAGGCCAAGTGATGGACTCCAGTCCCTTGTAGGTATTTGTGTAAATCCCTACCATGAATATTAAATTCAATTTTTGGCCCCTGAGAGCAGCTGAGCTCAAGGCAGAAATTCTGCCTATGGGTGCATTTTCTCTCTCTCAGTTTCTAGCACAAACCCATCCCAGAGATCCTTCCCATTTTCTCTCAGGAATTCTGGTGCCCATCTGGAGTTACAGGAGAATTTGGGGGATTCATCAGTAAGAAATAACATCAGCAAATCTCTGGTTTTTTATGGCACATGCAGCACATTTGGGTCCCTGCAAGCTTGAAAATGAAGCCAAGGCTGCTGAAATCATTGATTTGAATCAGATAAACCATAAAGTCCCTCCAGGAGTGTGGATGGGCTGCTCCTAGGGAAAGGGATGTGCCAGGCTCCTTGAGAGCTCATTTAAAGAGGGTTTTTCTGCCAGTAATGACAAGTTTTGCCTACATTGGCGGGTTTTAAGTCCAAAATTTAGATAAAATAACTGCATTTTGGACAGTTAGCACTGCCTGCTTCCCCATCTCATAGCTTTCCTTAGAGCTCCAACAAGAACACTTCATTTTAGCTTTAAATTCCTTAAAATTTTAGAATCTCTCCACAGATACCTCTTTTGATGACAGTTTTTTTGTCACATACCTGATGAACTTTATTCAACTGCAAAAAAGGTGGCCCAACTGCTGAATTTATGAGGTGAGGTAAGCCTGCAGATGCTCCAAGAACTGCTTAAGAAACACACAAGAAATTAGTGAATTTTACAAATTAGGCAAGATAAAAGTCTTTAGAATTATCCTGCAGCTTTTAATTTGCTTTCCAGATAATTTTCAATTGTACAAAGGTCACTGCAAGGGAACAAGGGACTCGTTTAGGTTGGGAAAGGTTATGAAACCTTTTGATGTAAAATTACAGAATGTGAGAGCTCCTCCACACCTGAGAGTTTCACTGCTGAGCTGATTGCAGGCTCAGCTTTATCTGAAGTGCTTTTAATTCAGATTTAGCTGGAGTGTTTCTGCCCTGAAGTGGTCACTTCACACCCATTTCTGGGTTTCTTTGTAGCCACACTCTCAGCTCTCCCCATCACCTGCTCCTGCTCTGAGCACTTTCACCGTTTGAACTGTGATTAATTAGGGTTTATGTTTATTCACATCCTAATTAGAACACAGAAATGTTTCTGGCTGATGCTGTAATAAATACTCTGCACAGCTGTGGCAGCAGCCAAAAGAATAAAGATTTACATTGGCAACAGGAGAAGGATTCAGGCTGCAAAATTCAGATCTAAAATCAGATTTAAGTTTAACCAAGCCTTGCAAAAGACATTTCTTTCTAAACCCATTTCTAAGATGAATATTCAGAGCCTACAGAGTTCATACAAGGGTATTTGTAGGAATACTGAATTTTACCCACACACAAGAGTGTAGCAAAGCACCTCTTGCTTTTGCTTTCATAAAAGGTGAAATTACCTGCACAAACACACTGAAACAGGGTCTGCACAGATTTTAAATATTATTTCTACTTGATTACCCTGCAAGAGTCTTGCAGCACTGAGAACAGGGCTTGGTTTTGCATTATTTCAGAGCAGCTTACCAGGTTTAACAGCGTGGCCACGCAGCTGGGGCTGCAGCAGCATCTGCAGCATTGCTGGATTATTAAAACTTTTCATGATCTGCACTGGATTTGGCTCTGGAAGCAAACCTTTCCTATTGTTCCTCATCTCCAATGAAGAGAGAAAAAGTGTTAGAAGCAACAAAAAGCAATGAATACATTTCAAACTCCAATGGCAATGTACACATTTCATCTGACACAGAAAAACCCCATTTCCTTCCCTGATTCCTGCTTTTTTTCCCCTCAAATGAAACACCTAACAAACGATTCCAACAAAATTTCAAGCACATTTCTTTTTTTCCTTTAACCCCAGAGTTATCAGTAGAGGAGAATAAGGAATGTTGCCATGAGCACCATATCATCTTACAGAGCTGTGGCCTGAGCAGGCTGAGGAGAGGGAACTCTGCTGCCTCTCCATGTAACACTGATCACATCCAATTTTCTAGGAAACAATGTGATAAGACATGTGGGTGTAAAGAGCTTTCTTCTACCTCGAGCATGAAATGAACCTATTTCTCCTGCCTTGAAATTTATCTTAAAGCTGACAAATTCTTGCCTCTCTGTTTGAAACCAAGTTTTAGCTCGTCCAATGACTCATTCCCAGTCACTTCTGTTTTGAGCTGGGATGATTTCTCTTACAGGAGATTACATTTAATAAATCCCAGAGCTATGTGGGTGCAACTTTGTGGGATTTTATGGATATTTATTAATCTTCTTCCTGGCCATCTTTGCTTGGGAAGGAGCCTGAACTGGGCTGATTATATGGAATTCCAGAATGGTTTGGGTTGGTTAAAGCCCTCTACCATGGGCAGGGATCCAACAGTGCTGACCCCATGGAATCCCAGAATTCCAGAATGGTTTGGGTTGGTTAAAGCCCTCTACCATGGGCAGGGATCCAACAGTGCTGACCCCATGGAATCCCAGAATTCCAGACTGGTTTGGGTTGGTTAAAGCCCTTTACTATGAGCAGGGCTCCAACAGTGCTGACCCCATGGAATCACAGAATTCCAGAATGGTTTGGGTTGGTTAAAGCCCTCTACCATGGGCAGGAATCCAACAGTGTTGACTTCACAGAATCACAGAATTCCAGAATGGTTTGGTTTGGGTTGGGTAAAGCCCTTTACCATGGGCAGGGCTCCAACAGCACTGACCCCATGGAATCACAGAATTCCAGAATGGTTTGGGTTGGTTAAAGCCCTTTATCATGGGCAGGGATCCAACAGTGCTGACCCCATGGAATCACAGAATTCCAGACTGGTTTGGGTTGGTTAAAGCCCTTTACCATGGGCAGGGCTCCAACAGCACTGACCCATGGAATCCCAGAATTCCAGACTGGTTTGGGTTGGTTAAAGCCTTTACTATGAGAAGGGCTCCAACAGTGCTGACCCCATGGAATCACAGAATTCCAGAATGGTTTGGGTTGGCTAAAGCCCTTTATCATGGGCAGGGCTCCAACAGTGCTGACCCCATGGAATCACAGAATTCCAGACTGGTTTGGGTTTGTTAAAGCCCTTTACTATGAGCAGGGCTCCAACAGTGCTGACCCCACAGAATCACAAAATTCAAGAATGGTTTGGGTTGGTTAAAGCCCTTTACTATGAGCAGGGCTCCAACAGTGCTGACCCCATGGAATCACAGAATTCCAGACTGGTTTGGATTGGTTAAAGCCCTTTATCATGGGCAGGGATCCATGGAATTCCAGACTGGTTTGGCTTGGGAAGGACCTTAAATCCCACCCCATCCTGCCATGGCAGGGACACCTCCCACTGTCCCAGGTGCTCCAAGCTGGCTTTGATAAACCCCAAAATGCTCCCCAAGCCCAGCTCCTTCTCCCAGCTCAGGTGTGAGGAGCCCATCCCAAACATCCTCCCAGGGATCTCACCATCCTCTGTGCTGCTATCAGGGCTGCCAGGGTGCTCCTGCCCGGGGCTCCAGGGGCACAGAAGGACACCTGGAGCCTCCTGCCGTGGATGGTGGCCCCGTCCATGGCGCCCCGCACGCTCTCCGCCTGCTCCGCGCTCTCGTACTCCAGCACCGCAAAGTCCCCGCTGCCGCCGTCCTCGTCCTGGGCAAACTGCAAGGGAACAGCTCAGGAGCCAGGCAATGGGAATTGCAGCAAGGGAACAGCTCAGGAGCCAGGCAATGGGAATTGCAGGAGTAAAGCAGCTCCAGAGCCAGGGAAATGGGAATTGCAGCAAGGGAACAGCTCCGGAGCCAGGCAATGGGAATTGCAGCAAGGGAACAGCTCAGGAGCCAGGCAATGGGAATTGCAGGAGTAAAGCAGCTCCAGAACCAGGGAAATGAGAATTCCAGCAATAAAACAGATCCAGAGCCCATGGAAAATGGGAATTGCAGCAAGGGAACAGCTCAGGAGCCAGGGAATGGGAATTGCAGCAATAAAGCAGCTCCAGAGTCCATGGAAAATGGGAATTGCAGCAAGGGAACAGCTCAGGAGCCAGGCAATGGGAATTGCAGCAAGGGAACAGCTCAGGAGCCAGGGAATGGGAATTGCAGCAAGGGAACAGCTCCAGAGCCCATGGAAAATGGGAATTGCAGCAAGGGAGCAGCTCCAGAGCCAGGGAATGGGAATTGCAGCAATAAAACAGCTCCAGAGGCAGGGAATGGGAATTCCAGCAAGGGAGCAGCTCCAGAGCCAGGGAATGGGAATTCCAGGAGTAAAAACAGCTCCAGAGGCAGGGAATGGGAATTGCAGGAGTAAAACAGCTCCAGATCCCAGGGAAATGGGAATTCCAGTAAAGGAACAGCTCCAGAGGCAGGGAAATGGCAAGTCCAGCAATAACAGGTCCTAGCACTCCATAGAAAATGGGAATTCCAGCAACAACAAATCTTGTGGAAAATGGGAATTCCAGCAGTAACAGCTCCCAGCCCCCATGAAAAATGGGAATTCCAGCAGCTGCCCTGCAATATTGCACCTGTCCCTTGCAAGATCCTGCACAGCTGACACAACCAAGGTCAGCATTTCCCCCAAATGATGAGGTTGTTTTCTATAAACACTGGAAATAAGTTGGAAATCACATCTTCATCTATTTGACACTCATGTTTACAGTCTCATGGTTACCTCTCCATGTTATCTGCTCATCCCTTCCATTATCTCCTCCATTCCCACCTCCACTTCCACCCCACCTCAGCCACGGAGTGCATTTATCACACACTCAAACAACAAAGCAGCAATGAGAAGCAAACTGTAAATACAGCTGGATGCTACAGCCAGTTTTGTTTTGCAGGGTAATTATAAACTCGTTCTTCTTCATTTTTTTCAGGCTGCCATATTCCAAGTGCTGCTCACCAGGGTGCATGACAGCTGCTGAAACATGCAACAATGCAAATTCCAGCAGGATCTGGTGCCTTTTGGGAGCAGGGGAAGGCTGTGCCTGTGGGGAATGCCAAGAGAAGATGCCAGACTGATCAATCAAGCAGACTGGAAAAGGGCTTACGTGGCAAACACTGCCCTGGCCTTTGTGTGCAGACTTTGGGAGAGAATGAGCAGATTTAAATCAAACAAAAAAAACAGGCTGGGAAGGGAGGGATGAAGCTTAGGCAAAAATCTCCAGTGCCCAGATGAATGGGGATGATAAACTGATACCAGCTCTGGTGTGGAAGAGACAAAACCTCCTCCAGATTGCACTGGATAAAAACAAGCTCAGCCCCACAAACCTCCCCTGACAACTGAAATATAAATGTCAAAGATTTGGAAGAAAAAGAGGGTGGTCAGAGCTTTACTGCCTGGCCTCTGGGCGCAGCTCTGCAGAACAGATATTTCATACATAAACACATTTTATTTTCCTATTTTATTTTGATACCAGTTTAGCAAAGACCTGAGGTACTGCTGAAAAGAAGGGATTGAAGCTATGGAACATTTGTATTTTAGTTTCAGCTGCAATGAAACACAGTTCAAAAACTCCCCTAACATGTCCCAAGTGCAGCCACCAATATCCTTGCAAAGAATTCAGGAACTTTTCAACTCCTCAAGTAAACAGCTACTGAAAAAAGCTCTTTACTCCTCTCCAGATCAGGCTGGAGACCTTTTAGTGACAATTTAAAGTTGACAGAAGAAAGCAATGAGGTTTTCTGGTCCATTTTGTTGAAACAAAGGACAAAACACATTTTTCCCAATATCCATGTGCAAGTATTTAGCTTCAGCTCCTCCTGACAGAACATTTCTGTTGTCAGTAGAGGAGAAATCAAAATGATTTAAAAAAAAAAAAGGTAACTTTGGAATAAGATGAAAAAACCCAAAGTTTATTTCATGAGTTCAGGTAAGAATTTTAGGCAAAGGATTGTGATGAAATATTGCATGAGCTCCCAGCAGAACTAAGGCATGGCAGCACCACAAGAGCTGCATTAAAGTTTCCAAAAAAACCCAACTTTTCTCAGTCATTCTCTATAGAAATTCTCCCCAAACTGAGGTTTCTGCTTCCCTGTTCTCTCATTTTTTCTGTCTCTACCAATCACATGCCCCCTCTTTGCTTTTTCCACCTTTTCTTGGGTCTTCCTCCTCCTCCTCCTTTCTTTGCCCTCAATTTTCAGGCTGTCTCACTCACAAACCCCTAATTAATTAGCATCCATTCTCTTCCCTTTTTCACCTATCAAATCTGAACTATTTCTTTCCCTACCTCCACCCTCCTGTATTTTATAGGAACTGACCTAATGCAGACACTCTCCTCACGCACACCAAGTATTACCCAAGATTTATTATGATTTAAAAGGTAAAAAGTCAATTTTTGAGTGCTTCTAACTGCCAGTCAGTGAAACCCATCTTTCCCCAAGAAGTCTGTTGTTCTTTGAAGCTCAGAATTTTTAAAGGATGGTGAAAAATTGGTGGGGGAGCTGATAACAACCCCAGATTATCTGACAGCTGGGAAAAAAAAAAAAAAGCCCTGAAGGAAAAGACTTGAAAGGATCAATCTGTTGAGCTAATGAAACAAAGATTGGGCAGGAGACTTGAGTCCAGCACTTAATACCTTCTTACAGGAGGAAAATAATGGGAGCTAAAACTCCTTAGTTCAGGCATCAGTGAGGTGAGGCTGAAGGCAGACACATTCCCAGGCTCCAGACCAAAACAGGCAGGAATGGGAAGAGTTAATTCCAGTTTATTCATCTCCTGGTGGGTCTGGATCAGGCAGGTGTGAGGATTTCCTGTGGCCAGGTACAGATTGCTGGGGCTGGAGAGAGCCCTAAGGAAGGGAAAGCCTGCAGGAGGTCAGGCTGCAGATCCTGAGGGATTTCTGCTCCCTGGGCTGGGAATCTGGGTGCTCATCCCTCAGGCTGAGCCCTGAGCAGCCTTTCAGAGACTCAAGGGACAAAACCAACACAAAACCAGCCCTGCCACTGAAATCTGTGTGACTACAAGGAAAGGTTTCCTTCTAGTGCTTGTTTATGATGGTCTATCTGGGCCACTTTGATTTGTGGCCTCTTCTCACAAGTCACGGGGATGAGAAGGAAACCTCTGCAAGGATCCACCACCTCTGTGCTTCCCAGCTTTCCACAGGATGTGGCACTTCCATCCCTGACAACAGCCAAGAACCCAAGCCTTCCTCAGTGAGGGAAAAACATGTTAAATACTAATATATTAATTATATGATGTATTTGGCATCATCTGAACTGTTGCACTTGTGGTATTCATACACTCTGGCTGTCTTTAAGCAGTAAAGCTTTCAGTAATATTTACTTTAAAAGCTCTCAAAACCCAAACTATTTTCAGTAATGACACAAGGGGACATAAGTATGACATAAGGGGATGTCTTCCAAACATTCTACTGGCATTTCACTGGAGTGCTATCCTGCAGAATTCCCACAGAACATGGATCACACTGCACACCCAGAGCAGTTCAGCATCACTGCTGGGGTGATATCATATCCTGCAGAAATCCCAGAATTCCCAGAGAACATGGATACACTGCACACCCAGAGCAGTTCAGCATCACTGCTCCCATCACTGTGCAGATGGCACAACAGTTGATAGGAAAAATAATAGGAAAATAAAAATAAATAAGAAAAATAGGAAATTAAATAGGAAAAATAAACTGGAAGACAACAAGAGTGAAGTGAGGCAATGCTGCAATCCCAGCCCTGGTTTTCCATCAGACAGGAAGCCAGCCTACCTGGCAGAAGACAGGTTTGTACTTCAGGGAGAAAGCCTGGAGCAGCTCCTTGGAATCGGCGCAGTCTTTTTGCAGTTTATCCACACAAAGGCACTTGGAGTGAATGAGGTTTGTGGTGAGCTGGTTCACATCCATCCACTGTGCAAACAGAGTGCTCTCCTCCAGCTGCTTGCCCAGGAGCTCCAGCCTGGCCTTGGCAGCAGAGTCCTTCTTCATGTACTCCACGAAGCCGTAGCCCTTGGAGCGGCCGGTGAGCTCGCTGTACACCAGGAAACAGCGCTCCACATTGCCATAGGCACGCACCAGTTCCTCAAACTCCTCCATGCCCAGGGAAGGGGGCAGGTTGGTGATGCACAGCAGAGCATCCGTGGGCTGCAGCTGCACCGAGATCTCCTTGCCACGCAGGCAGTGCTGGTGGAACCTCCTGATGGCGCTCTGCGCCTGCTCCCCGTTCAGCAGTGTGACAAAGGCTGCGGGAGAGAGCACGGGGACATCAGCCACCCCATGGGCTGCAGCCACACCTTCCCTGCCCTGGAACCACAGATTCACCCAAAGATCCAACAGCTAAATGTAGCTGTTACACACAATACCTAAAATCTCAACTGAACATCATGAGCAGTGATTAACTCGGTGACTACGCTGTGATGCTCACAACTTCACAACTTGGAACCCAACCAATTCTGTACCTGGGGAACAAAATTAAATATTCTACCAGCAGACTGTTCTTTACTAAATTAAATATTATACTAGCAGACCTCTCCCTCCCCTGGAACCACAGATTCACCCAAAGATCCAACAGGAAAATGTATCTGTTACACACAATACCTAAAATCTCAACTGAACATCATGAGTAATTAACTCAGTGACCGTGTTGTGATGCTCACAACTTCACTACTTGTAACCCAGTAACACAGTTCTGTATCTGGGGAACAAAATTAAATATTCTACCAGCAGACTGTTCTTTACTAGATTAAATATTATACTAGCAGACCTCTCTCTCCCCTGAAACCACAGATTCACCCCAAAGATCCAACACATAAATATATCTATTATAGATAATACCTAAAATCTCAACTGAACATCATGAGCAGTGATTAACTCAGTGACTGTGTTGTGATGCTCACAACTTCACCACTTGGAACCCAACCAATTCTGTACCTGGGGAACAAAATTAAATATTCTACCAGCAGACTGTTCTTTACTAGATTAAATATTATACTAGCAGACCTCTCCCTCCCCTGGAACCACAGATTCACCCAAAGATCCAGCAGGTAAATGTAGCTGTTACACACAATACCTAAAATCTCAACTGAACATCATGAGTAGTAATTAACTCAGTGACTGTGCTGTGATGCTCACAACTTCACTACTTGGAACCCAACCAATTCTGCATCTGGGGAACAAAATTAAATATTCTACCAGCAGACTGTTCTTTACTAGATTAAATATTATACTAGCAGACCTCTCTCTCCCCTGAAACCACAGATTCACCCCAAAGATCCAACACATAAATATATCTATTATAGATAATACCGAAAATCTCAACTGAGCATCATGAGCAGTGATTAACTCAGTGACTGTGTTGTGATGCTCACAACTTCACTACTTGTAACCCAGTAACACAGTTCTGTATCTGGGGAACAAAATTAAATATTCTACCAGCAGACTGTTCTTTACTAGATTAAATATTATACTAGCAGACCTCTCCCTCCCCTGAAACCACAGATTCACCCAAAGATCCAACAGCTAAATGTAGCTGTTACACACAATACCTAAAATCTCAACTGAACATCATGAGCAGTGATTAACTCAAATTAACTCAGTGACTGTGTTGTGATGCTCACAACTTCACCACTTGGAACCCAACCAATTCTGTATCTGGGGAACAAAATTAAATATTCTACCAGCAGACTGTTCTTTACTAGATTAAATATTATACTAGCAGACCTCTCCCTCCCCTGGAACCACAGACTGACCCCAAAGATCCAACAAATAAATATATCTATTATAGATAATACCTAAAATCTGTTCAATTATCAATTGAACATCATGAGCAATTACCTCAAAAAGTGACTATGTTGTAATGCTCACAACTTCACTACCTGGAACCCAACCAATTCTGTATCTGGGGAACAAAATTAAATATTCTACTAGCAGACTGCTCTTTACCAAATTAAATATTCTACTAGCAGGCTGTTCTTTGCTAAATTAAATATTCCACTGAAGTGCAATACACACATCACAGATTGCATGGAATCTCTTTGATGACAACATCCACAAGTTCTCCCTTTGGGGTTAACAGATCTCTTTTTGTGCTCCTCAAGCAGGGTCACCCAGATGGGGTCCCAGGATCCCAAGGGCTGGGGATCTCTCTGGACACCCTGCAACAGTGCTGGCTGACCCTGGCAGGGCAGAAGTGTTCCCTGATGTGAGCAAACTGCAAATGCAGCTGGGGCTGGGCAGGTTTTCCTCTCAGGCACCTGGGGTTTGTCCCAAGAGAGGCCTCAGGGCCAGTTTTCCAAAGGAATTCAGCCAGCTGGGGTCAGCTCTGTCCCAAAGGGACATTCACTGAGGAATGCTCCTGAGAGAGACCAGAGGGGACCAAAAATCAAATCAACACCACAAAGTTTCCAGCTTTCACTGGCTTCAGTAGCAGGTGACAAAAAAGGCACTGAGGGAGCCAGACAAGCTGTGACAGTCCATGATGTCACACACAGCACTTGATGTCCTTCACAGAATTGAAATAAATGAAGTTTGAAGTTCTCACCTGTTCTTTTATTCCTGTCCACATAACAGTACTTGATTTCATAATCTTTAAACAAGTCATGGATTTCCTGCAAGGGAAGAGTACAAATACCATCACATAAATAAGTCCCCAAACCAAGCAAGTGGATAAATTCATCCTCATTTCAAACAAAACCAAAAACTTTCCCAACAAACAGAAAATTTCACCATAGAAACACTATCAAATATTTGTTTTTAAAGGAGTTGGTTACACATTGCTGCAGCAATGTTTTAATCTCCCATAAAAAACTGGCCTGCAGAATTTGATTAATTTGCTTTTCATTCTCTGGGGTGACATAAACACAAAAGGCTGTCCTGTAACTGCCTTTTGATAAAGACAAATAACATCACAGCTCATTAAATAGCAAAACCCTCTCCATTTCTCTGAAGTACAACTGGCATAGCTAAAATGCCACATGGACAAGGAACACTGGAACACAGCATCACATCACCAAACTCACTGAGGGCACAATGCTGCCCCAAAACCCAACAGTTGCTTTGGTGCCCTGCTCAAGTTCACTTTAATAGATTTTCACCCTTAATAATGGATATTCTTTCACCCAGCAGATAACTGTGGCCAGAGCACCCCCTGGAAAGTATCCTCTATCAATTACTGCACAGCTGCTCAACAGAGAATCAACCCCAAGAGTGTTATTTGCTCCCACTAATTAATGGGAAGAGAGGAGGGGTGGCTGAGAGCAAGTCTAAGAGGAGTTTGCTACAGCTATCTCCAAAAAACCAAGGTGCACATCCCCCAAAAACCCCAAAAATTATTGTCAGTTCAGGCATGAGAAAGCAGAGCTGAGCACTCACCATCCCAAGGAAAAACCAGGAGTAATAACCTGGATATTTACATTATTTTAGCTGGACAAATCCCATACACAAGAGTGCAAGGTGATTTCTGCAAGCAAAATAAGCAAGCAGCTTTGTCTGAAAGTTTAATTGCAGCTGATTTCCAGCAGCTGAGTGGAGCTGCCAGCTTGTTAATTCAATATATGGAGCCTAAAGGTTAATTGGGCTCTCTGTGAGGGGTATCAGGTGCACACCTTTTAGTCAGGAGAGCACCAATCTCTGGTTTCACTGTTTAACAGCTGTCAAATACTGCATTAATAAAATATGGCAGCATTTCTGCAGCCACCACACGTCCTCAAATAAGGTGGGATAAGGATGGGGTTTCTGAAATGCAAGATATGCCCAGAATTCCAGCCAGGCAGGGGGTCTGAGTGTGGACACCTCTCAAACAACAATGAGATGGTTCTGCCTCAGGCACAAGAGACTGAGAAGACACTTTCTGTACACTTCTGGCAGCTCTGTTGTGCTGTGCCCCTGAAGACTCCAAAAAATTGTTTCTGTCCCACTCAGCAAAAGAGGGACATATTTGCCCTTTTGATTTCCTGTATTATTCTACAAGAGCACCACTGCAAGTTTTCTATGATGATTAGGTAGCAGGAAGTCGGATTTCAAACAGTTTTGAACACTCTTTTGAAAGTCATCTGTGTATCAGATGATTCCACATGATTCCCCTGCAACTCTGAGAGGAAAACAGCCCCTACTGAACAGGTCTTAGGGGGATAATTATGAAATGTCATATAAAAACCGATGAGAATGTAAGGGAGATTTAAAATAAAGCCTGATTTAAGCACAGAAATCTGGTAAAGGTTTTAACACCAACTCCCACAGCGGGCTGCAAACACTGCCAGGCTTGTGCAAAGGGCTCTTCCAGGAAGGTTCTGGTTCTTGTGGGCTCCTGGCAGGGCTGAGACCTTCACCTGTGGAGCTGGGGTTGGGCATTGTTTCAGTGAAAGCATTTCTCACATAAACACATTTTGTGAGGATTTACAAAGATCAAACACACCCTGCCAACTCCAGGGAAACGTGTACTCCTTTCCATTAAACAGCTGTAAATATCTGCGTGCTACACTGAGATTTCTCTGCTTGCTAAGCCAGGCACCTCTCTAAACTTCACCTCCAGCATCTCCCAGCACTCAGGTCTGGTGGAAAAGAAGGAACAGAGCTCCCATGGTGCTGCTGTTCCCAGTTTCACTCCCCACAGCTCAGGGCAGAAGTGTCAGGAAGCAATGGCAACGACAGCTCTGATCCTGGTGCTCCAAGCAGCTCCCCAGGCCTGGCCAGGAGGGAATGCTTGCTCTGGAGAAGGGGTCAGCCAAGGCAGGTGGATCCTCTGCAGCTCTCCAGGGGCAGGAGGGAATGTTTGCTCTGGAGAAGGGGTCAGCCAAGGCAGGTAGATCCTCTGCAGCCCTCCAGAGGCAGGAGGGAATGTTTGCTCTGGGGTCAGCCAAGGCAGGTAGATCTCTGCTGTGACCCCGCTCACTTGTGAGGAATGTAAGCACGGGGATGTTTCCGTGAGAACGGCACAAACAAACAGCAGCTGCTGCTCCCACTGCTGCTGCTCGCTCCTGTTCTGCTGTGAGGTTCTGACTGAAATTCAGCCCTAGCAGGCAGTTTTACAGCCCCTCCTACTTTGTACTGTTATGGCACATTTTATTCTCAATGCGTTGCTCCTTCCCCTCTGTGTTGTCAGTTCTGCCCGAGGTGTCCACGTCCCCAAAGACCTTTCCCTGTTCCTCCTCCCACTGAACACCAATCCCTCCCCAAGCCTGCCCCTTTCTCTAGAAACTTCTCCATCCATTTGGTATCCTTCGAGGCCCCATTGGTTTGTTGAAGTTGTTCTCCTCCCCTGTAATCCCCTCTTGGTTTAAACATTGTATTCCCTGCCTGTGTTCCACCCCCAGCTTCTCCCAGCTGGTTACCCAAACCATTCCAGGATTTTGTGCTCCTGGAACAGAAATATAACCAATATATAGAAATAACAGAAGATAGATAGATAGATAGATAGATAGATAGATAGATAGATAGATAGATAGATAGATAGATAGATAGATAGATAGATAGATAGAGATATACAGAATATATAGAAAATAATAGAAATATAACCAATATATAGAAATAACAGAAGATAGATAGATAGACAGACAGACAGATAGAGATATATAGAATATATAGAAAATAACAGAAATATAACCAATATATAGAAATAACAGTAGATAGATAGATAGATAGATATAGAATATATAGAAAATAACAGAAATATAACCAATATATAGAAATAACAGAAGATAGATAGATAGATAGACAGACAGACAGATAAACAGATAGACAGACAGACAGATAGATGTAGATATACAGAATACATAGAAAATAACAGAAATATAACCAATATATAGAAATAACAGAATGGATAGACAGATAGATGTAGATATACAGAATATATAGAAAATAACAGAAATATAACCAATAAAGCATAGCCACTCTACAGCCCCTTAAAACTTTTAAAGCAGATAATCTTGTCATCAATACAAATTAAAATTGTAATTAGGAAATAATTGGTTATACGTGCAAATCAGCAGGAAAAGCAAAATCAAATCTAATAAAGGGAGTTTAAGAGAAATCACCCTTTATCCTTTAAAGAAGTGTATTATTTACTATTGTAAATGTGGTCATGAAATACCACAGTTCTTGCCCTGTCCTCTCTTGGGTAGAAAAACTGGCAACCTGAGTTTTCAGCTTTTATTATCAATTTGAGATCTGCACCTCAAACTTTGTGTTTAGTACCTGCATTGTTTTAAACACAAATTAGAAAGGGACTCATTCACAGGCACATTTATCAAATTAGCAAAGCTCAGTGGTTTATTTCTAATTAAGGCAGCTTGTCCTACCCAGACTGTCACAGTGTAAGGGAAAAGTACTCAAGAAATTCTCAGTACTCACCTGGAACAATACATAAGATATAAATAATAATGTATATACAGCCTACAGCACACCAAATCTAAGCACTGTTCTCTCTCTGGAAGCAAAACTAGACTTGATATGAAATGTAATAATTGTGCTGTTCTGGCAAGAGAATATTTAACAATTCTGAGGGTGCCTGGCCAGATGTCTGCAGTGAGCTTTAGGGAAGTCTCCAATATAAACACTCTCCAAGCCTGGTCCATAACTTGGCTCTCACTGAGCAGCTGAAGGCCTGAACTTCACATGAATATCCTTGAAATGAGAATCAATTAAGTTTAAAGTAGCTACTTGGCTAAGCAAGATGTTTTAAATCATCTCCCAGCTGAAAAAGGCTTTGTTCCATTTGTGCAGGCAGGGTAGGAAAATGAGAGCTTCTCAGAAAAAAAGCTTTGCATTTACAAAATGATATAACAGGGTGTTCGTTTGATTCAGATTTTTGATTCAGATGCTAAATATGTGAGTTCATGACATGACACATGGATTTCACTGCAGATATTAAATAAATCAGTAGTAAAGAAGAAAATTTGGACACAGTTTAAATAATATAAAGGGAAAACCCAGAGCTGTGCTGGAGAGCAAGTGCAGCACTCAGCACCAACAAGAGGTTAATAAAAAACAAAAGGACTGATGCAAAGTGCAATTTTGACCATCAGAGATCAGAGAGGTAGGAGGGCCTCGAAATGTCATTAATTGCTGGATAAATCCCCTAAAAAGTTCCATTTCAGACACTGGGCTCACCACAGCTCTTCCCTCCCAGTTCCCAGGTGGTTTGCAGTGCTGAGGTAAGGAGTTCTCAAGGAGCAAGGCTGGAGGCTCAGGGCTCAAAGCTGCCAGGAACAGCGAGCACTGAGGAGTGTCCCAAAGCTCCTGCCCAGCTCATTCCCTCTTCACCTCCACAATCCCAAACCAGGAAACCTGAAATGCATTCATTCCAGGCCATAAACTGCTTTTGGGGCAAACCTCTGTGTTTGGGAATTGATTCTCACTTTTGTAAGATCAGAGCCCTCAAAGATCTTAGTGAAGTAATGTAAGGAAATGTGAAGACAGGAAAACAACAATTTCTCATGGAATGAAAGACTTTTCCCTCTGATCTTCCAGAGATTTTTGGGAGTGTTGCTAAGAGGATCTTTATGGGACTGGAAATTAATTCCATCATCCTGAGTATACTGGATGGTGTGAGAGCTAAATGAAAGAGGGAAAAGACATAGAAAGAAGTAACTTGAGAGAGCAAGAGCTCAAAGCAAAAGCAAAGTAATAAAGAAAAATTTAAAATTCCATCTTAAGGCATGAGAGCAGCTCCCTCTCCACAATGTGCCTTTCATGTTCAGGCAGTGTGACAGAGGAGGAAAGAGAACACAAAGGCCCCTCTACTTAAAGCTCTGGCATCCAACAGATTGCAGAGAGCACTTCCTCAAACCATCACACCTCATTAGAGGCTTTCCATCTAACAGGGAAAATTATGGCTAATCCAGGGAGAAAGGGGGGAAAATGCCACAACCCCACCAGAAACAGCACCATGCTAAGCAGGGATTTGGCTTTTGACCAGGAACACACAGCAGAGAGAAAACTGAATGGGTCCATGAGGTTCCAAAATGCCAAATAAATCCCTGTCCCAGGTGGACTGCAGCAGGTTTGGATCAACATCTCAGTGCTTCATTGTTCTCTGATTCTGTCCCACCCCAGAACCACGGGGTGTAAAAATAATTACCCAGCCCTACTTGCTGCATGTTCTGCATTAAAGTAGAGCATCCCCTCCACCAGATTTATTTTGTAGAGCTGCAACATGCTTGCATTTAGGGATAATCAACACAATCAACCCAAAAACGGTTGGCAGCAATTGCATCTTCCATAGCATCTTCTCTTCTCTGCAAAAAGGGGAAGCAAAAAGCCAACAGCCCTTGCTGGGCAGCTGATCTTGGCACAGAACACTGGAGATCTGGCTACAAATTAATTATTAATTATTACAATTCATATTAGTTTTATTAGTGTTATACTAATTTTAGATGTGTTTTATTTTGTTTCAATAGTTAAACTGTTCTTAACTCCCAAGTTTTACTTTTGCCCTGATTCTCCCCAGCACCAGGGCAGTGAAGAAGTGAAAAAGTGGCTGCGTGGTGCTTATTTTCTGGCTGGGGTAAAACCAATACAAACTCAAAACCAAACTTCCTGTTCAGTGAGGTACAACTTCACTTCCACTCCAGTCATCCTGATGTTCTTGGCATCTCTTTAGCAGAAAAGGAGAGAAGGAGGTGGTGTTTCCTTCCCTCCCTCTGCTCGGAGCAGTGCCCCTACTGCAGAGCACTGGGAACAGCTTTAGGATCGTTCTGGGACCTTCTGGTTGCAATTTCTGCTCTCACAGCATGGCAGGGGGCCGTGTTCCTTGCTGCTGGAGTGGATGATGGATCAGGGATGTGGCTCAGGGGGATGCACACACAACAAGGCAAGCCAAGAGATGATCCCTGGTGCAGCGGCAGGCGGATCACGATGAAAGCCATCACCACAAGCACGCTCCCTTTAAAGTCTCCTGGCAGAGACTGCTCTGCAAGCACCAGCCTGAGCACAGCACCACATCAGAGGCTGCTAGTGCCACCAGGACAGAGCCAGCATCTGCTGCTCCTCAGAGGACTGACACCCAGGGCTGATCTTGGTGCACAACACCCCACATCCCTGCCCGGCCCTAATGAAGCCAGTAAGGGCCTGCTGCAAGAGCACAGGACACATCCCAGTATTTGTATGACATGAAACATGAAACATCTCCTCTGGCACCAAGAACTGGAGCAGTGGGACCTGCCAAGGCAGCAGAGTGGATCCCTGCTCCGAGCACGGATCCCAGGGAAGCTCCATGCAGAGACAGGGAAGGCTCCCGTGATCCCCCAGTTCTGAATTCTGCCTTTAAGGCGCAGTCACTGCTGCAGGTATCAAAGCCCTGAAGAGTTACAGAGGCCAGCAGCAGCCTGTGGCCATTGCCGGGTCATTAGCACACCACACGTTGGTATCGTGCTGGAGGAATCCCATGAGGGTGAGTTTGGGAACTGGCTGGCAGCCCTGAAGAGTTCAGCATCCACTGACTTGCCAGCTGAACAGCAAATGCAGACTCTGCCCTCAAGAGCAGGGAAGATGGAAAACAGATCTGCCACAAAAAAATCCTTTCTCCACGGCTGTAGTGAGGGAATTGCCTGAAGGAACACTGATCCTGCAGGCATCTATTTGCAGGGTGAGCTCTGGTTTCTAAACCTGTTTCTGCTTCAGAAACCTCACGGCCAAGGGACATTTCTTCTGTGGCCCCAAGGGTAATTTATTTTTTTAAATTTAGTTTAACACAGGTGGGGCTCCAAAGGTAATTGAAGATTACAAGTACAATAATAAAGTTAATATGTAGCTACAACTGGCAGAGGAATCATATTCGTTATGTAACTTCATATTAATAAAATTAGTTTTTTCCTATTTTTCTGGCAAAACTGAGTATCTCCACCAATCTCTCTCTCTATCAGCAAAACAATCATTTTTCATTTCAAAACCATTTTGGTAAATCTTGGCCTCACTCTTCACTTAACAACAAATGGCAGCAAAGCCAACACCCCAACACTCAGAGATGAATAGTTACACTTATGAAAACCTATTTTGGGAGACTTGGCTGCATTTCAGTGATGTTCATCTCCCTCTTGACAGTGAATTAAACTGGCCAGGTCAGAAACAGTTTATCTGATTTTACTTGGCTCACCAGTTACTGCAAGGAGAAGACAAACCCGTGTTTACCACGGGTGTTAACTGGCAACAAAAAAGAAGTTAAATTTCATAGTAATTTTGAAGCCAAACACACAGGTAGACTTAACATGCCTGACCACAAACACCCTTCTTTCCAAAACTGCTCCAGGACAGAAACTTTCTCTCTACAGCACAATTCTTCTGCCTTTGTTACCACCACCAGCAGCTCATCAACGTTAAAAATAAAAATGACAGTTTATAAAGTGCACTTCAGGATCTGTACACGGTGTCCAGGGCAACATTAGAACTTGACACATGGGAGAAAAAGGCATCTAAGCGCTGCTTTGAAGCCCTCAAAACAAAAAGGCAAACTTCCAGAAGACTCCGTGGGTGCCAAACTTGACCTTGAAGTTGGTGTTTCCCTGTAGCACACACGGGCTGAGCAAGGACCGCCAAACCTGAGAGGTGAATTCCCACATGGGAGCCCATGCAGGGGGAGCAGTGACACACCCGGAGTGTCGCGGAGTGTCACAGAGTGCTCCATCCAGGGCGAGCATCTGGTGACACACCAGCAAAGCCTCTCTGTCAACACCGCCGCTTCGTGAAGAGACGAAGATTAGCAGCGCTCGCCAAGCTGCGAGTTTGCTGTAGATCAGCTCATCGGGCTGCTATCAACAGAGGTGCTGCCCAAAGCACCCTAACAAAGCTGTCAGCTCCCAACTTTTAACCTGCTAGAGCCGGGCCAGACACACCGAGAGAGAACAAAACAGCGCGAAGTGCAGCGGCCAGCTGGGCGCTGCGGCTCGGGTTACTGCGAGCGCCCCGGAGCCTCTCCAAAATGAATAGTCCCTTTCTATGCAGAAACTGAGAGTCTGCACGTGCTGCTCTCAGCCGCAGGTACTAACACCACCTGTGCTTCAGACAGGGGGGAGGCACACCATCAGCAGAGCAGAACAAAAGGCGCTGTTACTTTTCTAGTTGGTTTTTTTTTTTTTAATACTCGTGAATCAAGTTGAGCGCTTGGAGCTGCTGAAGTGACTGTGCAGCTAAATCACCTCAGCATCTGACTCACAGCACTCGGTTGAAGAGTTCAGCGATCATCTCCTACCAACAGCAGCAATTTGAGCGGAATTTTCCTAAACCACCGTCAGACTGCGGAAAACCGCTTTCCCTCTCTACGTCTGGCTCACCTCACAATAATAATGAAAAAAAAAAAAAAAAAAAGCCAGTCTGGAAGCTTTTTCTCCCAGATTTCGCACGGAAAGCGGCTGTGCTGCAGTGCCCTACCTGTGCGCACACAGGTGCCGCCTCTCCAGCCCCGCTCCCGTTACCCGCTCACCCCACGCCGAGCCCCGCTCGCTCCCTCACGGCCCGGGCCGCGACCCCGCCGTTCCCCGGGGAGTGCAGCCTGGCCAGCCCGGCGTGGCCCCCGGTGAAGGCGTGGACGGGCGAGCCGGAGCCGCTCTCCGCAGGTAACAAAGCCGCCCCACGCAGCCGGCGCCGTGAGGGGCAGCTCTGAGGGGAGGCAGCGCCCCGCGGCCGCCGAGCCCCGCGGGGGACCCGGGGCTACCCCGCGCCTCCCTCCCCGCTGCCGGCCCCCGCCTGAGGCGCGGGCGGGAGCGCGCCACGCCGCCGGGCGGCTGCGGGCAGCGCTGGCGGCCGTACCTGGCTGCTGCTCTCGGCCGGCAGGTTCCGCAGCAGGATCTTGCGGCGGTTGCCCAGCTCGCGGCGGGTGCTCGCCAGCCGCCTCGCCACCTCCTCGGCGCTCAGCGGCGGCGGCTCCGCGGGCAGCGCCGCGCCGCGCTCGGCTCCCGCCGCCATCTTGCAGCGCGCCGGGGACCGCGGGGGGAGCGCGGCGCTGGGGCCGCCCCCGCCCTGCCCCGCCCGGGGCAGCCTGAGGGAGCCCCCGGGCCCGGCCCCTCACGGCTGCCCGACCCCGGCCCGCCGAGCCCCGGAACGACACGGGGCAGCCCAGCGGGCTGGGGGCGGGCTCGGCGCTGCCCGTAACGGAGCTCCGGGGGGTGTGCGGGATGAACGGGACGCAGCGGCAATTTCACAGAACGGGTCCGAGCGCCGTGCTCAGACAGGGTCATCCCAGAGCACATGGCACAGGATTGTGTCCAGACGGGTCTGGAGTAGCCCCAGTGAGGAGACTCCTGAGCCTCTCTGGACAATCTGTCACCCTTCTTTCAGTGAAGAAATTCTGCCTCCTGTCCAGGGGAACTCCCTGGTGTCGGTTCCTGCCCGCTCCTCTGGTGCCAGCGCTGGGGCCCGGGACAGAACGTGGGCCATGCTCTGCCCCTCCCTGCACACAGGGACAGACAGGGACAGACAGCCAGGGACACACACGGACACACAGGGCTGAGGTCCCTCTCAATGGGGCTCCTCTCCAGGCTGAGCAGCCCCAGCTCCCTCAGCCTCTCCTGGGCACTGAGATGCTCCAGGCCCTTGCTCAGCTCCAGGAGCTCCTGTCCCTGCTGTGCTGAGGATCCAGAGCTGGACACAGCACCCAGAGGTGTCCCCAGGGCTGGACACAGCACCCAGACGTGTCCCCAGGGCTGGACACAGCACCCAGAGGTGTCCCCAGAGCAGGATCCCCCCTGACCTGCTGGATCTGTGCCCAGGAAAGGTGGCAGTGATGGAGATTTGGGGAATGATTGCTGCTGGGTGAGGAAGAGGGACGATGCCCTGGCCTTGGCCCCCATCAGGATGGATGCTGGGGCAATTCTCCTCACAAGAGAGCCCCCGCTGTTCTCCAGCATCACCCCTGACCTGGGAATGCTCCTCCTGAAGGTGCCCTCAGGACGCTCTGCTGGCTCAGGGATTGCTCATTGTCCACCAGCACCCTCAGGCCCTTCTCCTCACTTCATCCCTCAGTAACCCATCTCCAGACAGATTTTTGGGAAGGATTTGAGTGCTCTGGAGAACAGCTGGGGGCTCTCTTGTGAGGGGAATTGCCCCAGGATCCATCCTGATGGAAGCCAAGGCCAGCAGCAATCATTCCCCAAATCCCCATCACTGCCCCCTTCCCTGGATACAGATCCACTGGAGAGGCTGAAATACAGAACAGCAACAAAATAAAGCTGATCCCACAGAATCAGTTGGGCTGGGAAAGTGGAAAAGTAATTTAGCGGGGAATTCTGATATACAGAACAGCAACAAAATAAAACTGGTCCCACAGAATCAATTAGGCTGGGGAAGTGGGAAAGTAGTTCAGTGGGAAATTCTGAAATAGAGAACAGCAACAAAATAAAGCTGGTCCCACAGAATCAGGCTGGGAAGGACCTCTGAGATCATCAAGTCCAACCTAAAATCCCAAGAGAACCCAAGAACTCCACTGGAGATCAGCAGGCACAGGGAGCCAGAGTGATCTTGTCCCAGGTTTATTCCTCACCAGGAATGTGGCAAATTGATTAAAATCCATGCAAATGGGGAAAACAGCACCTGGCTGCTGTGCTGGTGACACAGGGACAGGCACAGGGCTGTGACCTGCCATAAAAAGGAGCCCAGCATCACAACAGAAGGGCAATATTTCATATTGTCACTATAAAATAAATTTCCCCTTCCATGAGGTCTCTGTCCATATAAACATTTCACTCAGCACCCATTTTAAAAAATAAAATAGGTTGTTCTTTTGGAAAATCCATTTTTCCTCTAGCACAGTCCCTTGCAATGTCATTTACAGCCCAGTAAATTTAGCTCTTAACGTTGTCATCATTGCTATAAATGAGTGAAGAATAATTTAAATTTTTGTAGCCATTTTTAGACACGAGGCCAAGCACAAAGAACAGGCAACAGAGAATCCAGACCTGAAACATAAAGAGTCTTAAAAAGGAAATTGGAAGAACACTTGAAGTTAAATTGGGTGTTTGCAACAATTCTTATCAAGAAAATCTAATTCTGATGGATAATTCTTGACTAGGTTCAAGGTGCCATTTTAATTATCAGTTACAGATTAAAAAACTCCACCAAATAAATTATTTTAGAAATTGCCTTAGCCCAAACCAAAACAAGTTAAGAACACAAAGTATCTTGGACTTTTTTCATTTCTAAAATGAACTTTTAAACTAAAAGTAATCAAAAGGATTTTTGGTTTATTATTTAAAAATTGACAGCTGACAAGCTTCTGTTCAAGGGCTTCCTTTTTACTAATTGTTTCTCAAACAGGTAATGTTCCTTCTTTTCCAATATTTGCATTCTTTTTAATAAAATCATTGGAAATGAGAGGTGTGAAGGGTTCATAGATTATGGGATGTAAATAATTCTGGGATCATGAAAAAAGGAACACTTTTCTCCTAGGAATACTGAAACATGAAATATCTCCTCAAAAATTATCACCAGATCAAGCTATTACAGCAGAAATTGTGGATCTGCTCAAACATCATAAAATACAGTTATGCTAATAAAGAAATTCAAGCAGAGTAATTAATTTTACCATTAATTTTCCACTTTGAAGGTGGACACTGCTTCACCTGTAACCAGTGCTCATTGATTCTACCTACAGCAATTGTCTCCTCAAAATTTGCCTTTTTTGGGTCATTTTTGAGGGGTTGCAGTTGTCCCTGAAGTCATTCAAATTTAAAGTGCATTGCTGAAAGAATTCAGAAATGAAGCTTGGTCTTAATGGCACAAACAAAATTCCTGCAGTAAACAGTTCCAGAGAAACTTGAGGAAATAGGAATATATTCAGAGAATATATAGGATATCAGAGAAATATACTTTTTTTCTTGGTTAGGGATAGATATTTAAAATATTGTATTTTGTAGGTTAAAGTATTCATTTTTCCCCCCAGTGTTCATGTGCAGGTGATCCCAGCCTCCCACAAACAGAGCTGTTCCAGGAGGAAGAGGAGGCTGAGCCAAGGCATGCAGGTATTTCCTTTAGGAATTTCCTCCTGTTGATTACAGGTTTCCATGAAATATTTATATGACTTTGACTCCTTTTCTGGAGCTTCCAAACCAAACCCTTCATGTTTATGCTTTGATCTAAACAGTTTCCCATTTTCTAAAATACTTTCATTGAGTTTTAATACTGCTGCAGAAGCAAAAAACATTGTTAAATTAAATCTATTATTAAAAAAATAGAACAGCAACTTCAGTTGTGCTGCTGCACAACTGATAAACCACCTTGTAATAATTTAATTTAGTTCATTAAATATCCCTGCTAATTAAGAGTAATGTACTCAACCCCAGCAGTTGCATTTGTAGCTCTCCTAAAAAGATAAATTTCCCTGTGCTTCTGCAGCTTTGAATCATACCAGCCAAATATATTTTGTAACTTTTATGGAATGAGTATGAATTAGAATTTTAATTGTAAATTTAAACATTAAACATTTTTTTTTATTTTTTGGGCTGGTTGAAGGAGTCCCTGCTCATGGCAGGGCTGGAATGAAATTGGATTTAAGGTCCCTCCTAAACAAACCAGTCCAGGATTTTGGGGTTTTTTGGGATTCTACATCCCAAAGTACAAACAAACTCAGATCTGTGCACATCAAGTGAAAGCCAAGACTGAGAACATCTCTTGAACACAAGCCCCACCTGATATTGCCAGGTATTTGAGGTAAGTGATAGCCTAATGAAATAGAAATCAAACAATTCAATGTTTCCTGCAGGGGGATGTGGGACCCACCAGCTGCTGCACATTCCGTCAGATAAATGGATTTTATCATCACACCTCATGTCAAACACACAATCCATGGCACTCTCTTTTGTCCCTGCTCTTCCTGCTCCAGCTGCTCCTTTTGTTTCATCCACACACTGAGGTTTTGGATCCAGAAGTTGAGATTTCATTTCAACACCAATAATTCGTTTGGTGACGATCACCCAGATCACCCACAATGCACACTGCATCCAAAATACACCAGAGGTGCCAAAATGAGTTCATTTGTCCTTTTTTCCCTGCAAATTCCAACACTTCTGGCATTCTTCATGCACCATTCCATGACATGCCCAAACTTGGGATGTTTCTTTACTCCTGCTCTTCCACCCAGGCACAAAATCTCTGCCAAACATTTGCAGTGGGACCTGCTGGCTCTGAATGTGCTGCTCCTGAGTTTGGGAATGATGGGTTCTCCCAGGATCAGCCTGCTGAGCAGCTTCTCCTTGCTCCCACTCTAAATCAGAGTCCTGCAAGCAAACAGTGGAAAGGTGGGAGAGTTCAGAGCTGGAGCTTCCACAGTGAGTAACTCCTGCAAGGAAATCATTGCTGGCCTCTGCTGTCATGGGCTATTTTGGGACCTGTGGTCTCTGCAGCAGAATTTCAAACCTTTGTTGCCTCGTGCATCATTAACAGATCTGTGTGCTTGTGTTTAGAGGCAGCAAAAAAAAAGAGTAAATATTAAAATAAACACCACAAAGCAAAGACAAGTTCTTGAATAATAACTGAGAACAAAGGAAAATGAAACCAAACAAATACAATTCTCAATATCTCAATAAATGGCCCAGATATTCACAGGGGAACCTCTGCAACACTTTCTCCTGAATCAATGTCCTGCTTTAAATCACCATTCTTCCCACACAGGCTTTATTTTTCCTCATTCAGCTTCAAATTTAGTCATTACTTATTGGAACCAAGTGCATTTTGGCAATTTTAGCATTAAAAAACATCCAAATGTTACTTGGATTCCTGGCAAAAGCAGGTCCAGCCCCACATTCTTACCAGGAGTGTTTTTATTGGCCAGCCCATGAATGTGCTGCAAATGGGAATTCCAAATAAATCAGTCTCAGATTCCCCAAAAGCACCCATTTTCTAGGAACTGGGAACTGTCAGTGACAATTCACAGGGAATTACAAAATCATTTACCACCACAAACCAGGGAAATCATCACGCTGGGGGTGAAAGCATTCCATAGGGTGAATCCATACCTCTCCGTTCCTGCTCCTTGGATCTGGCTAATCATAAACCTGGAGGAAATTTGCTGGGAGTAACTGAGGAGCTGGGATGGACTGGGAGGGAGCAGGCATGGCACCAGCAATTTGTTTGGAGAAGATAAACCAGCCCATGATTTCTCCCTGCCAGCACAGCCTGCAATTTCCAGCACCCCCCACAATATTTTGTCCTTAAAAACTTGTTACACGTGGAAAAAAAAAAGTGTTCAATATGGAAAACTGGCCTAAAGGAGGTAACACAAGAGAAACATTCCCAAAAAATTTATGAGCCTTTCAAATGTTCTGCTGTTCAGTTATAAAAGGTTTCCATAGGAACTGTCACCCAATGTGCTGTGCCTGATTTCTCCATGTTCAGAGTGAAAAAAATCCATCCCCTTCCTGTTTTCCAGGTTCCCTGGCTGAGGTTTTTTTGCCTTGTTTATGGAGATTTTCTTGGCTCAGCTACAATAGAAATAAATGATTAAGGAGGTTTTTATTATTATTTTGCAGCAATTAGATCATGTTAATTACTCAACCTTTAATCCTGCATGTGATTTGCATGAATTTTGCCAAGAGAATGGATATTGGGAGCAACTTTGTGGAAGTGTCAGAATGTTGGAGGAGTGAAAAGGAGGATATTAAACTCTCTGACTGCATTCCCAGTTTCCTGCTCCTGTGCCAGCCCATCTCGTGGTGTCTGCCCAATTTCATTACCTCTGTGAATTGGAGGAGATTTAAAATTGGAAAAATCCATCAGTGTTGGCCCAGCTGGGAATCCTTGGCAGTCTGATGGCTCAACTGGATTTAAGGAAAGACCACCAGTTTTGTCAGGACCTTGCCAACACCTTCCTGCACATTTTTCCTACAAAGTGATTTTTTTTCCTGTGAAAAGTGTTGACTTGGCAGTTTTGGGGGCTGTTCCCTTTCTCCATGGAGTTGATCCAGAGCCAGGTGAAGGTGAGCTGGAGGGATTCCTTGTGCCCTTGGCCAGCAGGTTCCCTTCCCTGCTGTCACTGCTGCTGTCCCAGCAGAGAGCACTTGCTAGGGCACTGCTGACCTGGTGGATTTGCCAGTGCCAGCTCCAAAACCTCCAACAAACCAGAGCAGAAACAAGTCCAGGGATCATTTTTTCCACACGATTTAGAAGAGGCCACTCTGAACTGAAGAGAACCTCCAGATCCAGGGTGTGTTCTGCCTGTGGCATCACATTGCCACCCCTCTGCCCACAGCAGGGCTGTTCCACAGGGTGTCAGTGATCCCATGGGATCTCCTCCCCAGTTCCACAGGGTGTCAGTGATCCCATGGGATCTCCTCCCCAGTTCCACAGGGGTGTCAGTGATCCCATGGGATCTCCTCCCCAGTTCCACAGGGTGTCAGTGATCCCATGGGATCTCATTCCACAGGGTGTCAGTGATCCCATGGGATCTCCTCCCCAGTTCCACAGGGTGTCAGTGATCCCATGGGATCTCCTCCCCAGTTCCACAGGGCTGTCAGTGATCCCATGGGATCTCATTCCACAGGGGTGTCAGTGATCCCATGGGATCTCCTCCCAGGTTCCACAGGGGTGTCAGTGATCCCATGGGATGTCCTCCCAGGTTCCACAGGGTGTCAGTGATCCCATGGGATCTCCTCCCAGGTTCCACAGGGTGTCAGTGATCCCATGGGATCTCCTCCCCTGTTCCACAGGGTGTCAGTGATCCCATGGGATCTCCTCCCCGGTTCCACAGGGTGTCAGTGATCCCATGGGATCTCCTCCCCTGTTCCACAGGGTGTCAGTGATCCCATGGGATCTCCTCCCAGGTTCCACAGGGGTGTCAGTGATCCCATGGGATCTCCTCCCAGGTTCCACAGGGGTGTCAGTGATCCCATGGGATCTCCTCCCCAGGTTCCACAGGGTGTCAGTGATCCCATGGGATCTCGTTCCACAGGGGTGTCAGTGATCCCGTGGGATCTCCTCCCCAGTTCCACAGGGGTGTCAGTGATCCCATGGGATCTCCTCCCAGGTTCCACAGGGTGTCAGTGATCCCATGGGATCTCGTTCCACAGGGTGTCAGTGATCCCATGGGATCTCCTCCCAAGGAGGAACCAGCAGTGCTTCTGAGCAGGGGCTGGCACTCACCCCAGCTGTGCCTGGCACCTCACTAACGAGGCAGGGCTTGGAGAACTTCACTCTTGGACTGCAGTGTCCAAATTCCACTGCAGCCTTGGCTCCAGGAACGCCAGCCCTTCTGGGCCAAGGTCCTTCTGTGCTCAGCTCAGAGCACAAAGCACAAAATCATCACCTCTCATCAGCCCAAGGGCTGCCAGGCAGGAATATGAAATATTCCATGGCACTGATGTTCCTTTCTCCCTCTTAGGCTCCCTGGCAAAGGGGGGTTTGTACAGCAAAACAATCCAATGGTTCTGGAGTTAACTGCTGCAGGAATTAATATTCCAAACATCACTGACAGCCCAGAGCAGGCTCCTTTGAAAACTCCAGCCATAGCTGGGAATCTCTTTTACAAACAACTGAAATGGGCAGCCAAGAGCTGGGAACGCTGCAAATTCATCTTGGAACTCACCAACAGCCTTTTGGATTACCTGCACTCTCTTGCATCCAGGACTTTTGCATCCTAGTTTTTTCTCCTTTTCCATATTTGCTGCCAGCTTACTCCCATAGTTTTTCCTCTGACAAATCCACTTTCTGTGCTCTTGCCCATTTCTGGGTCACTTGACAGAATAAAGCCTTTGAGAGATCTCCCTTTGCCCAGTTATAGTCACAAGTCCTGCTGCATGTGAACGTCTCCTGAATTCCCCTGCATCCTCCCCTCCCTGCCCTTGCCAAGGGCAAGGATAAAGATAATATTTCATGGCTTAAGTGGCCTTATAAAATGTTCATGGGGAAACTGTACCAGGCTTTGCAAATCCCACTTTTTAGCCAAGCAATAGCATAAATAAATTTAAAAAAAATAATCACAATGCATTTTCAATCAATATATTCTGCCCAAAGAAATGCTTCTTCATGATTCCTTGGATAGAGGAAAATCCATACACTTGGCACATCTCAAATACTGCAAGCATTGAGTCAATTTAAAATTCATGAACACAAATTAAAGGCAATGCTCATTTTCACTTTAAAAGAACCTTTTTTTGTTGTTGGGAGAATGAAAGAAAACCCACAGGAAATTAACACAGCCAAGTTGGGAAAATGAAATAAGTGGAAAATTAATGGCCATAAAGTCTTATCAGGAAGGAGGATGCAGGGTTTAACTGCTGCTTTTATGATCTTGCTCCTCAGTCAATACAGTAAAACAATGCTGGGGAGGGAAGGCCACGGCAGAACTCGGGCAATAAAAGTGAAGGGCTCTCAGCCAGCTCCCAAACCCCAATCCCATCCATTATCAGCAGTGCATCCCATTTATTCCTGTGGGACAAGGTCAGGGCCAGCACTGGAAGCTGCCATTTGGCACACCTGGAAATCACAGCTGTCCCTGTCATTATTTTCACCAGCAAGAGCTCGGGCTCTCCCCATCACTGCAGGTTAAGCAGGGCTGTGCAGACCCCTCAGATCAAGAACCATTTGTTCACAGCAAACCAGGGAGAAGAAAAGAGATCCCAGGAGAAAAGAGATGAAGCAGCAGCGAGGAGAAGCTCTCAAAAGCTTTTAAGGCACAAGCAAAAGGGGTTTGATGGTTGGACTTCCAAAAGCTGTTCCAAGAGGTTCTGGAAGCTTCTGTGTTCCTGGCAGAGCTGCAAGAGAACCCTGCAAGGACCTTCTGCTGGCAGGGAAGGTGAGGAACCACCAAAAATCCTCTCCCCTGAAGTAATATTGTCATTCAACCTGATGACTTTTTCCAATGGATGTGGCTATTAATGACATTTCTGATACATTTCATCAAAAATGATTTGTCCCACGGTATCCAAGCACCAACACAAATTTGGATTCCAAACTGGAAATGAATCCCAGCCTGGTTGATACCCAGGCCATCAGCTGAGAGCTCTGAGAGCACAAAGCAGAGGCTCAGTGGATTCCTGCACTGCCTGCTCAGCAAAACCCTCCACCAAATCCTGCACAAACACAGCACAACAGCAAATCCAGAGCCACTGAGGTTTCAGGAGAGGATCAGGAAATAAAACCCTTCAATTATTTGCTTTGGTGACTCTAAGCAGTGGCTGACCACTTCCAGAAATGGTCATTTCCCAAATAATGACCAACCAGCTAAAAAAAGGCTTTACAACTTCCATCAATACTGTCATTTATATTTAAAGTTTAGATTTCTCAAGGCTGTTGATAAAACTGGAGGAACTGGAGTGAGTTTTCAGTCCTGTTCAGCCAGAAAAGGAAACTGAGGCAGAATCATTGCAGTGCAGCCACTTCTCCACAGATCTATACTTATATACAGTTTATTTCACTAGAGATTTTGATTTTATACATAGTATAAAGGGATATCCTGGTATCACACATAGAGTTATTTTACTGTACTGTTTAAGAACCAATTTTTTACATAATACAGTATTAAGTACCATATTAATTAAAACAAGTGATTTTTAAAAAAAACCTACATATAAATGGATGTTTACCATATGCACAGTGCAAGAACGGCTTGATATCATTGTAATCACAAAATGTGAATCTAAAATACAACACTGTGATTGAAAACATACTGATAATTATGATGCCCTTTGTTGTAGACATTGATTAATCTTTGTTTGAATTACCAAGCAAGGTTAAAATTCCAGACAAACAGCAGCAGCTTCTCATTATGGTTTCAAGGTTCCTTCCACAGTAACCCAAGTTTTACAAAACACTGGTTTATCCCTACTTGTGGTCCAAGGAAACAGAAGAATGGCACAGATTCCATTTGGGATTATCTGGTAACTAATGCTAAAGAAATTCTTTATTACTTCCACACAGGAATCCTTTAAGGATGAGCGAAGAGATGAAGATGGAGAAGTTTCTGGGCAGAATTCTCTGAATTTTAGTAACGGAGTACAGGATTTCTCCTCTGCAGATAGGAAGACAATACTGGAATAGAAATCAGGCTGTAATATTTACAGGAAAGAAGTGTGGAAAAGAAAGCAATCCTAATGTAAACAGCGAGGCAGAGAGGGCTTCTTCATTTTCCCTTTGCAGAGTGGGGCACTGGCTGAAGGTCAGCTCCCAGGGAACAGCTGCTTTCCTGGGAAGAGCCCCTTCCCCAGCACAGAATGCACGTGGTACTCGCTGAGAATCCCTAACAGGTTTTCTCCCCTCCCTCCCCCCAAAGTTTCAAGTTCAATAAATAGTAGAAAAATAATCCTTTACTTAAAAATCTTGAGATGCATTTGTCCCGGGTCCCGCAGAGCAACGTGGGCACAAGGAGCTCTCCACCAGCAGCCTTCCTGCTCTGCCTGCCACTTCTGGGCTCTCCAGCTGCACATTCCTGCTCTTCCAGTTAAGGAAACCAAATCATCTCTGGCTCTTTATGCTCTCTGTCTGCTCTTGGCTCAGCACAACAAACTCCAGCTGCTGGATAAACTCCCATCCCCGTTCCTGGAGGTCTAACGTGCCTCCTGCTCCATTTTTTTCCATATTTTGGCAGGTCCATTCATCAAGCACATTTGCGGGCCAGAGCCAACCTTCCATTTGTAAAAATGCAAAGCTCTGATGCCTCAGTTTGGTTGGGAAGCCTGTGAGGTTGTCCTTGGGGAGCAGCACAGTCCCCATGACCCTGGAGTGGCATCTGTGGCGTCCTCAGTGCACGGTGCCAGCAACCTGCAGGTGGTGGCTGTGGTGTCCTCAGTGTCACAGCCTGCAGGTGGTGGCTGTGATGTCCTCAGTGCCACAGCCTGCAGGTGGCAGCTGTGGTGTCCCCAGTGTCACAGCCTGCAGGTGGTGGTTGTGGTGTCCTCAATGTCACAGCCTGCAGGTGGTGACCATGGTGTCCTCAGTGCCACAGCCTGCAGGTGGCGGCTGTGATGTCCCCAGTGGCACAGCCTGCAGGTGGTGGCTGTGATGTCCTTAGTGCCACAGCCTGCAGGTGGCAGCTGTGGTGTCCCCAGTGGCACAGCCTGCAGGTGGCAGGTGTGGTGTCCCCAGTGGCACAGCCTGCAGGTCACAGCTGTGGTGTCCCCAGTGTCACAGCCTGCAGGTGGCAGCTGTGGTGTCCCCAGTGGCAGAGCCTGCAGGGGGTGGCAGCTGTGCTGTCCTCAGCACTCGGCATCCACGGTGTGCACGGTGACAGCGGCCTGCAGGTGGTGGCTGTGGTGCAGGGTGGGGTGGTGCAGCCGGTAGTGGTGGAATTTGTGGCTCAGCAGCGCTGCCGTCTGCGGGGGCGTGTCCAGCTCCAGGTCCTCGTCGTGGGTCCCCACGTCCACCCCAGCAGAGAGAGGGTCGTTGTTGCAGGGGGGGTTCTCGCTGTCCTCCTGGGGGCTCATGGTGCTGTAGCCTGGGAATGAACGAGCAGCAGTGAGCACAGCAAGGCTGGATGCTCAGAACGCCCAGGGCTGGCTGGGCACCATCGTGGAATCAACACAGGGTGCTTAGAGAGGGGACAGAACTGTTATCTTACTAGAACAAACCCCAACAGACTCATCCTCTCCTCTAAGTCCATACTGGATCCCTTTCCCTGCCATTCAAAGCTTTGGGGACCTGTGGTTTGTGCCACTCCAAACAGTAACAGCACCCACGTGTTCAACAGTTTGTAACAACAGAATTGCTGGCACTGATTTCAAACCAAAACATCAAAGATACCACCCCCAAAAAATCTGTTAAGATATAACCTGGATTTATCCAAATCAGCTGTTACTACCCAAACCAGGCTGCAGGGCAAACATCTCCCCCTCAGCATCTCTAAATGCAAAACCAAATGAAATTTAAAAGGAAAGAGATCTTGCTTGAATTGGAAATAAATCCTTCTCAAAAAACAAGGACTAAAGGCTGGGGAAGCACTGGTGCTCCTGAGCATCTCACTCAGGTTTTCAGCTGGAGACACGTAAAAGGAGGGTGGTAAAAATAGCAGCTGAGCCCCCAAAGCTGCCTCCCATTTGCCATGCTCTGAGTCATGGCTTCGAGCTGGCACGGAGGAATTGGGGAAGAAGCCTGGGCAGCCCTTTGAAGAAGATGGAATTACAGAAACTAAAAATAGCAGTGCACATTCCAGATGGAGGTAGACAGCTCCCCTGCTAACCCAGGATGACTAAAAGATGGGAAGGATTTGCTGGGACTGCAAGAAAAGGAGCAAAGGGAGCATTAATCTGGCAAATCGGCCTCAGCACAGGTAATCTCACCCCAAATCCAGGGTAATTCCTCCTAGAGCAAGATTGTCCAGGAGACATCTGTTCATCCACGTCCCAAGGCTTTGGCCTTTGGGTTTCCTGTCCCAATTCCATTAGTGCAACAGAGTCTTAGTGCTGGCCCAGGTCTGCTGGAAGGTGCCCAGCCTTGCAGAGCTGACAGCTTGCAGACTGCCTTGTCTAGCCCTCCTCCTCCTCATTTCCTAATAAATTAAGCCTCCTCATGGGTCAACAGCATTACACCCTTCTAGCAGCTTGCCAGATTTAAGGAGATTTAGTCTCAGGGCAGGGGAGACACATCCCAACCCCCTGAGGCTAATGGTGCCCAGCTTAAAGGTGCTAGAAGATCAGAGAATCCCAGAATGGTTTGGGTTAGAAGGGCCATTAAAGATGATCCCATCCCACCCCTGCCATGGCAGGGACATCTTCCACTATTCCCAGGGTGCTCCAAACCCCATCCAGCCTGACCTTGGGCACTGCCAGGGATCCAGGGGCAGCCACATCTGGTCTGGGCACAACAATTCCTTCCTAACGTCTGATCTAATCCCACTCCCTTTCAGTGTGAAACCATCCCTTTGTCCTGTCCCTCCAGCTCCCTCAGGGGGAAGAACCTTCTCCTGATCTCCAGCCAGCCCTTTCCTAGCACAGCTCCAGCCATTCCTGGTCCTGTCCCTGTCACAGGGGGCACAGAGCAGAGCTGCCCCTCAGGAGGATGTGGAGTACCCCGGTGAGATCTCCCCCAGAACAAACCAGTCAGAACTGTCCAACAGCAAAGCCAGAAGGAGCAAAGTGTTTAGTCAGGCTTTGCTTCTGCAGGGAGGCAGCCTGCTGAGGGAAAGGAGCCCCCAGCCCTGCCACAGCCAGCCTGCTGAGGTAAAGAGCCCCCAGCCCTGCCAGAGCCAGTGTCCTGAGGGAAAGAGCCCCCAGCCCTGCCAGAGCCAGCCTGCTGAGGGAAAGGAGCCCCCAGCCCTGCCAGAACCAGTGTCCTGAGGGAAAGGAGCCCCCAGCCCTGCCAAGCCAGCCTGCTGAGGGAAAGGAGCCCCCAGCCCTGCCAGAACCAGTGTCCTGAGGGAAAGGAGACCCCAGCCCTGCCAGAGTCAGTGTCCCAAGGTAAAGAGCCCCCAGCCCTGCCAGAGCCAGCCTGCTGAGGGAAAGGAGCCCCCAGCCCTGCCAGAGCCAGCCTGCTGAGGTAAAAAGCCCCCAGGCCTGCCAGAGCCAGTGCCCTGAGGGAAAGGAGCCCCCAGGCCTGCCAGAGCCAGTGTCCTGAGGGAAAGGAGCCCCAGCCCTCCCAGAACCAGTGTCCTGAGGTAAAGAGCCCCCAGGCCTGCCAGAACCAGTGCCCTGAGGGAAAGGAGCCCCCAGGCCTGCCAGAGCCAGTGTCCTGAGGGAAAGGAGCCCCCAGCCCTCCCAGAGCCAGCCTGCTGAGGGAAAGGAGCCCCCAGCCCTGCCAGAGCCAGTGCCCTGAGGGAAAGGAGCCCCCAGCCCTCCCAGAGCCAGCATCCTGAGGGAAAGGAGCCCCCCACCCCTGCCAGAGCCAGCATCCTGAGGGAAAGGAGCCCCCAGCCCTGCCAGAGCCAGTGCCCTGAGGGAAAGGAGCCCCCGGGCCTGCAGAGGGCCCAGCACTCACCGTGGTCGCTCTCGGTGCCGGAGCGGCCCCAGTAGCGGCGGCGGCGCTCGGGGCTGTGCGCGTGGCGCTCGATGACGGCCGCGATGAAGCGAGTGTTGCTGACTGCGACAGACACAAACAGCTCAGAGCACAGCAGCCTGCAGCCCTCTGCTGCACAGGGCACTGCCCAGCCACACAGCAGCACAGAGCTGGGCTGCACACGGCTCAGCATCCAGCCAGGAGCCTTCAGCTGGGCTGTGCCAGTGCTGAGGGTCCCGTGGCAACAGTGTGAGGGCTCCAAAGGGAACAAAAAGGGACGGGGAGAGGCAGTAGGTGCAAGCCATGGAACTCAGATATGCTTCAAATCTCAAATATCGTTTTAGTGAGGGCCCAGAGCCAGGGATCCAGTCTGACTCTGGAGTTTGGGTGCACCAGCTTAACTTACATCACACCAGGACCATGCAAAGTGCTGTTTTTATTGGATGGCAGAGAACTGCAGGCACCCCAAATCAATGCAAAATGGATTTAGTGCCGTGTTTGCTGACCATACTTGCCAGACTTGGCTCCTGCTTTCTAAGGCCAAAACAGAGGAAGGGTTATCCATACCCTGTGCTGTCACATTGGCAATTTTTAAGCTGATCAGAACTGTTTCTGGAAGTGCTCATGACAAGGGGTTGTAAGGGGCAAAACTCCTCCACACCCAATGGAGAATTATCTTTTAAGAGTGAAAAATGTCATTTTTCAGCATGAGACTAAAGGTGCACTAGATGTCTAAATTAAAACAGTGCTCTTTCATTTTCTACTGCTGATCAGCACAGGGCATCCTCACATATTCAAATCTAGGGGTTAAAAAACAAATGGCTGATTGAATCTCACAGTTTTCCCCAGTTTTTTGGTACTTACTGATTCCTCTGTCTTCATGGCTGTCGTCATCCCTCTCGTCCCTGTCGTTCTCCAGGTTGGACATACGCACTGACATTTCTACACAGTTACAAACAGAAAATACAGCTGGTGAGAGAAAGGTTCTGCACCACCTTACTGCCAGCTGCCACCCCAGGACCAAGAGTGGAAGCACTTTGTGTTACTGGTCTGAGCTGGGGAGGGCTCTTCCTCCAACGTAGATGGGGCTGGGATAGCAGGAAATGCCGGATCCCACCTCCCCCTGGAAGGGACTCCTTAAAGTTCTGATTTACAACAGAGCTGGGGATAATCAAATATAGAGGTAATTAGCTCTGACCACACTTAAATTCCCAAATGGTTTGGGTTGGAAAGGGCCTTAGAAGCCCATCTTTTTCCAGCCCCTGCCACAGGCAGGGACACCTCCCACTATCCCAGGCTGCTCCAAGCTCTGTCCTGCCTGGCCTGGAACACTTCCAGGGAGGTGTTCTCACCTCTGGATCTTTATCTTTGTACCAGTATCCCTTCTCCCAGCACAGTTTTGCCTCTCAGACTTCAGTAGTTTCATGTCTCTTTGCACAGGCATTCCATGAACATCACAGTACCAGGAAACACAAGTGAAAGAAGACACATGCCAAACCCAAGGCAAAAGGGGGTGAGAAGTGTGTCACTCCCAGCAGCTGCACAGAATAGACACATGATGCATCTGCTGGGCCGAGCTGCAGAAAGCTGGGATTAGTGTCTGAGCTCTGGCAAAGCTTAGCTTATCTCCCTCCGGGTCTGGGCAGGCTCCCTGGGCAGCAGCAGCAGCAGCTCTGGCTGTACCCAGGAGAGGGCAGCAAGACACAGTCCCTGCGCCAGGCCCGGCTCCTGCAGCTCCAACCCGACTAAAACCTGGGAAACGCTGCAACAAACCCGGGGGGCAGCTCTGGGACTGCTTTTCCTTTGGGTTTAGTGGTGCTGCTGGGTTTGTTTCCATGGCCAGCCCCCGAGAGGAGCTCACCCTGTGCTGCCAGCGGGGACATGTGCTGGTGGCTGCGGCGGTGGATCTGGTGCCGGTACGCGTACACGGCCAGCACCAGCACCATGATGCAGCCCATGATGCCTCCAGCCACGGGGCCCACCGGGGCACTCTTGATCATGTTCAGCGTGATCACCTCATCTCCTAAAGCAAAAGGGACAAAGCAGAGGGAGAACAACACTGTCAGTGCTCTGCAGGAGGGGTTAAACCAACGTGGAACGTGGAGGAGCTCCGCAAGGATTTCTGGGTGCTTGACTGTGCTCGCTTGGAATAGGAGAAGAAAGTCAGAGAGGTGCAGGAAGGGTTAAATCAACAATATGGAATATGGAGAAGCTCTGCATGGATTTCTGGGGCTGACAGTATTCACTTGGAATAGGAGAGGAAACTCCGAGACGTACAGGAAGGGTTAAATCAACAATATGGAACATGGAGAAGCTCTGCAGAGATTTCTGGATACTTGACGGTGCTCATTTGGAATAGGAGAAGGAACTCAGAGAAAATACAGCAATGCACAGTTAAACTCAGCTCCACATAGGATTTTCCAAAAGGGGATGTTCACCATGTCTTTGCTGCCTGGTGCACTCTTTATGCTGATTTAGCACTGACTAAGAGGTAAATGTTACGTGCAGAACCTCCTGGATGTTCTGGGACACAAAGAGCTGAAGGCAGCAGCAGCAGTTCAGAAGGGCAGAGTTACCTATTGCTCCCAGATCATCCACATAGGGACTCTTGGCTCCCACGATGCCACCAAAGCATTCCTTCTGAGGGGCACAGTAGGACTTGTCCAGGTGGGTCTTCCCATCGCTGTCCACCATGCACCACTCGCAGTCCAGCACTCCAAAGCAATCCCTGCATGCCAACACCAGTGGGACACGGTCACTTTCCAGCTTAACACCTCTCCTCTGCAAAGCTCACTCTGGGTTAGAGCCACGAGACAGAGGGAGGCCAAAAGCATCTGTAGACCCTCAAGTACATGAGTTTAGCCAGAAAAAAATCCCATGGGAGTGCTCGAGTACCACAAGGGAAGTTACACAGGGAAGCTGCATTTCCAGCACCCCTTTTCTAGCTCTGTTTGCTTTGGTATTTTCCTGCACCACTCAGCTTGAGCAAAATGAGAATCCTACTTGTGATTCCTCCAATAAGACATTTCTCAGTGTGGTAAAGTCTGGCTGCAGTTCCAGCCTTTCTCTGCAGCCTTTGGAAGAAGGAAGAAAGGATTTGGGCAGCCTGATCAGAGCTTGGTGTGTTTTACCCATCTCAGGTCCTTCGAGATTGCCCATAATGAGCAAAAATGAGCCCTCAGTGCCAGGAGTAGAACCTCATTCTGGCATCATGCTTTTATTCCCCTCTATTTTTTTTCTTTGAAACATTTAAAGCAGAGCTATTGCCGTTGGATTATTTCCACAAGAGAGTATTCCAAGGGGTGGGGAAGGCCACCTTACCCACTCTCTGTCCTCTGGTTGCACTGGGTGTTGATGCACTGGGGGAGTGCATCCTGCAGGCTGGGATCGATGGCTGTGAAGGTCATCGGCTCCTGGTGCACCTCACAGCTGGGATTCCTGCATGGCAGCAAAGGATACAGCACTCAGAGCACAGTCCACTCAAATCAGCTTCACCTCCTGCATGTCACCTGCTTCACTGTACTGAGGATCCTGCCTGTGGGATCTCAGCAGGGCCAGCAGGGAGTTTGTTCCTGCAGTGTGCTGGCTCTCACCTGCTCTCAGCGTTGGTCAGGTTCCCAGTGCACTCGTTCACCTCCAGTGGGCACTCACAGGGACACTCACACTCGTTCTGCTCCATCCTGCAGGGCACAAAGCATAGGGAAAACCCATCAGACACCTCTGTGATTTTAACCCCACGGTGCTGCAGCCCTGGAGCAGCAGTTCCCATGAAAAGGCTGTGCAGTGACTCTGCTCCCTCCCCAGGAACAGGGATTGCTCTGTCCTGCACCAGGACTGAGGGTGATCCACCCCTGGAATCCCAAAAGCAGGGAGTCCCTCACATTTGCACGTAGGGATCCTTCCTGGCAGTGCCACAAACACCTCAGGGTGGTGTGGGCAGAACCTCCTGGATCCCCTCAAGGAAAACCCCCCAGTCCATGGAAAACCATGGGAATTTCTATGCCATGGGAATTTCTGTCTCACTCACAGTAACTGCTCATGAGCCACTGAATCTCTCAGTGTCTTTCAGCATTACCCACCCAAACTCCCCTGGGTTAAACTCTCTGATACCCTGCACCTCTGACAGGAGCACAGGCAGAGCACTCCTATTTTCCCTGATTTCCCCCTGAATGAAGTGACGAACTGGCAGTGCTGTCTGAGCCCCAGAGCAGGGCCGAGGACAGCAGTGTCCCAGCCCATCCAGCACTGTCACCTGTGGCAGTTGAGGCACAGCCTGTCCACCATGCTGCAGGCACAGAAGGCCAGCGAGTCGCACGTCTCGTTGACGATGCCCACGAAGGCGTTGGTGCCCGGGATCCTCGTCAGCCTGTACTTGGAGCAGTGACTGCCGTGCACCAGGTTGGTCAGGTCACCCTGGGCAAAAAACAAGGTGTCGGTGGTGTCAGATGTTCTTTCAGGGAGCTGAAGGCTCTTCCCTTCCCCAGAGCCCTACAGAGCTGTGGGGACACGGATTCTGCCACGGCTTCCAGAGGTGGTGGCTCCCCTCAGGAGTTTTGTGAGGGAGTGCCACGCTCACAAAACAAAGGCTGATTAAGGAGTGGATGTGTTTTGCTACTCAGATACTTCTGGGTGAAAAGGCTTTGCTGAAGATACAAGGGAATTGGCTTAGTTGCGAAAATGAGATGTGGCAGCAGAGGTGACATTCCACTCCTTCCCAGCAGTCTAACCCAACGCTCTCTATCCCCACGGTGCCAGCCCTCAGTGACCTCCCCAAGGCTCTGATGGGAGCCACCACCACGTGCTGGAAACTTCCTGAGCCTTAGAAAAAGCCACCCCAGCACTGCCCAGCTTCTGCAGACTCCTTCCTGATTCATTTCTACAAGTTTCTGCTCCGTCCTACACAATTTCCTTCCCAACATCACACTTCCCACTTGGTATTTCAAGTGTGGGGAAAATGTTTAAGCCAACCTGACATAAATCAATGTATTCTGACATGACTTGCAAATATTTTCCAATCTGCTCCCACAGTGTAGCAGCTTTGGAATCACTGTGGAGGGACTTTGGCAGGGTGGATCTGTGGCTCTGTGAGGAATTACAGCCCCTGGTTTAGACTCCTCATGAGGGGAAGCTCACACAGGATCCATGGAGAGCACAGAGTGTGCAGGACCCCAGAGATTTCAGTCTCACAAATGACAGCCTGGGAACGCTCACCAGTACACGGATTTATTTGAGCACCTAAAGATCAGTTATTACAGACCTGACAGGAGGCTGTGACACTGGCCAGAGCTGGAGCCAGAGGTCAGCTCAGATCCAAAGCAACATATGCCAGCCATAGCTGGAAAATCCTCACCCAGCAGCAGCAAGCTGCCCCACTTCCCCTGCTGCTGGCTGAGACCCTGCAGAGAGCAGGCACACTTGGCCAGGGCTCACATCCATAACCCAGGATGTCAAGGGACTCTGTGTGTGCAGCCTGGCTTGTGTCTGGAGAAGGGGAGCAGAGGCCAATCCCCACAGAAGGCTGGCTCCCAGCCCTGGAGGCTGAGCCTGGCAGGGACCTGTGTTTCCACCAGGAGAAACCCAGCCCAAGCAGAGCCCACTCAACAGCCAAACCAGAGAGAAGCCACGCTCACCACTAGGCTGGTGTTGAATTTGTAGAAGCGCTGCACGGTCCTGTCGCTGAAGCTGTTGCAGAGGTTCTTCTTGACAAAGTTGGGGTGGTTCAGGATGTCATTTGCTACCAGAGGCTCCTAAGGGCGAAAGGCAGCATTTGATGCCTTTGGAGTCAGACCCAGACAGGAATGAGAGGTGGAATAAGGCAAGGGAAAGCAGGCTGACCTTGTGAGTGATGTGCTGCTGCTCCACGGGCGCGTGGCCCTTGGGGTCGATGAGGGTTGGATGTGCCACCAGGTACCCCCTGTCCTCCATGATGAAGCACCTGCCCCAAAACACAGTGAGAGCCTCCTGTTAGACCTCCTTGGGCTTCAGGACAACGGGGTGACATAAAACATGGTCTTAAAGGGCTTTGAAAGGTTTCCATTTAACACAGCCATGAAAGAAATTCCCTGCAAAATGTCCTAAAGAATGTGTTGGGTATTTCCCCGAAGCTTTTCCATCTGTTACTGCTCCAGAGAGCCAGGGCCATCAAGGAGTTGAAAACAGAGCTGATTAAAACCAGAAAGGAAAAGCCATCAGTGCATTGTCTGATTGGGGGAGAGCCAGAAATGAACAGAGCCTAATGAACTTGGAAAGCTTTAATGGTTTATTAATTTACTATGTGGCCAATTAAAGAGAGATTTCACACTCTCCTTTAATGCCCTCCCCCTTCAGAATTCGATTTGAGTGGGGGATAAATCACTCCTGCTCCACTCTCAGCCCTCCCAAGCTCTCCTCTTCCTTTTCAGCTCTTCCCACGTTGGAGCCGTGTCCCAGTCCAGAGTCCAGGGAGTTCAATCCAGAATCCAGGGAGTTCAATCCATCCCCTTTTCCCTTTTCCCCTCTCCTGTCTCCATGGCCACAGACGGCAGCGCTGCAGAAGGCACAGGACCAGGGTGGCACCAACATCAGGGACTCGGTGGGCACAGAGGGGACAGGGGGAGGTTAAAACCGCTCTTGATGCTCCCAAAAGCTCAGCAGGGTGGGAGCCACAGCCCTGGCACAGAGGGGACACGCCTGGATCCGGGGCTGGAGCAGCTTTCAGTGGGATTCCCATGTTGTGTGTAAGGAACCCACAGCAGCTCAGGGGAGCAGAGAGCAGGGGGAGCTTCTGTGCTCCTCAGGGGTACAAACTTGGAGGTTTTGTGGGCTTTCCATTAGAAATCCACATAGAGATGTGGTGTTTGCTCTTTTTCCTGACAGGAAAAGCTTAGGAGAGATACACTACAAAACCCCAAACACCTGCGTTTATATCGAGACTGGAAACACTGGATCCAATTTCTACATCAGAATGGTCTGAAAAGTATCTCAAAATTCCTCATTTGGGGAATGCAGGAACAGAATAAAGCATCTGACCCTGCTGATCAGCAGCAGTTTTTACTGGGAGGGAGTGATGCCAAACCAGAAATCCTGATTTGTTTTTTTTTTTATATGCCATAAAATATATAGAGAAATACCCAAACCAGAAAAGAACTGGGAGGACGACAGAAAACCACTTCCCTTCCCAAATTTAAGGTTTAAAAACAAACAAGGAACCAACAGCAATGCCCAAACCATGTTATCAAGTTACTCCAGATCCAAACCAGAATTTATCCCACCCCCACAGGATTTTTCAGAAAAGGAACAATTAAGATACCCAGGGGTCCGACTGAAATTGGATACTCCAGATGAAATCAGGCTTCTTCTGCCTAGGCTGTGCTATGGATTTCTGAGAAAAACATCCCAAAGTTGTATTTGAATAATTGGAGTTAAAATAACTGAGATCCTGTATCACTCTTACACGCTCACAGGAACTAAATAGGTTAAATTGAAACAAACAGGAGAACTGGGAAGTGTGTTCATTTAATAAGGAATGTTTTTTCTACCCAGAATTTCAAAGAAATCTAAATATAACCAAAAAAATCAAATCAAATCTGTTATCTTCTGCTTTTGTAATCCTGCAGATTGTTTATTTAGCTGATGGCAGTTTGATCTGGAATAACAAAAACATCCACATAATCTTTATGAGAAGGTACAAGCACAAGTTCTACTGGAAATCAGAGAGCACACACTGAAAGTAACAGAATCCTTGGAGAAATTAAGTTGGAAACGACCTCTGGGTCACCTGGTTAAAGAAAAGAAATATTTTATTTATTTTTACCTGATTTTGTTCCCCCCATCTTGGTTACAAACTGGCAACAGGTCCATGAGGACTTTGTAGAAATATCTGAGGGTGAAGTCGATGCCCATCACGGCCACGGAGTGTCCTGAGGACATCTGAGCACTGCAGTGAGGGGAAAGGGGAAAATGATAAATATTATAAATAATAAAAATTAATATTTATTTAGGGCAATAATAATAATATTAATAATTCCTGTTTGTCACCCCTTGTACAGCCAGCACAGGAGAAGCCCAGGTGGGGATCCCACCCTACACACACCGCCAGCACCTACAGACATTGAATCCTGAGCGACAGAAATGAGGATTAAAAATTCCCCATCCACACAAACAAAGGGTGCAGCCCCTGTATTTTCCAATTCCCCCAGCTGGAAGGAGTTACCTGCACCCCCTCTGCTCAGCCCCCAGCAGGAGGAATGAATGTGAAGGTGCCAGACTTTGAGCTAAATCCCTGAAACTCCAGAGTGTGGGAGTGATTGTGAATGGCAGGCAGAAAATTAGAAGAAAATAACATTTCTTGGGGTGAGTTATGAAAAGGACCCTGTAATGTGGCGGTGTGCAGCAGCCTGAGGCTGCATTGTGTCCTTCCTCCATTCCTAACACCCCAGTGCTCCCAGTTTGCTCCCAGTGGCACTGAAAGGCCACAGGCAGAGCAGTTCCTTCTCAGCCCTGCAGGACACAAAAGGATCAGCTCAAGGGTGTGGGATTTGCACCCATGTGCACCTTACACCTCAAAATTCACTTTTCTCCTTTATTCAGTCTCTGAAGACAGGAATGCAAATGTTTAGAAAAAGAAAAAATAAAGAAGATGCTGCAAGGCCCAGCTGGGCTGCACAAACAGCTCTGGCCACCCCTGCTCCATGGAAACCCAGCTCCGTTTACTGGGCTGAGGTTTGTTTGCTTTCCAGAGAGGTGCAGTGGAGATGCAGTCAAATCTCATTTGTAGACAGATAAATACAGATTTTTTAAAACCTGTATTTGATTTATTGTTCACATTTCCTGGAGGAGGAAGGGAAGGATGGCAGTGAAGCAGCACAGACACATTTCATGTGTGACAAGGCATCAGGCTCTGAAGTTCTGCTCTGTCCTAACAGACATAAAGCCATTAGGATGTTGTAAATATTTTAGCTTCATTTTCAAGCATTAAATCCTCCTGCTTTGCTGATGCCAACTGCATTAAACCACATCAGGCATAAATCCTCTCTTCCCAGCCTCCATAAAAAGGAAAAAGATCCACATAAAATGGGAATGAGAGGTGTCAGCTCTGGCTGCCCTGATGTGGGTATTTAAACCCTCCCAGCAGTCCCTAATGCCAAAATTCCTCTTAACTCCACAGATTCCTCCCCACCCCTCTGGATTTGGAGCTCAGGCCTCTTTGGGGATTATAACCACATGTGACTGTGAGCTTCAGAGGTCATATTTACCCAGGAATCACACTCACATCTGCCAAACTTTGTTTAACTGCTCTTTAATCATGTTCTAATAACCCACAGGAGCTTTAAGTTCTTAGAGCTGAGTAAACCATCCCTTGCTAGATAAAAATCAGAATTTTGATTAATTGCACTTCTCTCCTTTACAGAAGTGTTTCCCCAAAGTAAATTCCTGGGTGAGAAGCACCACGCAGGGGCTGGGGCTGAAAATGCTCCTGCCAGAACACACAGGCAGAGGTGCAGTGCTGGGAAATCCCACCCAGAGCAGGGCAATCTCTGGCACAGTGAGGAGCCACGTCCTGATCCCTGCTGGCTTTGGGGTCCCAGTACAGCACTGGTGGTACTGGTGGGCTGTTGGGGAGGGAGCTTGGAGGAGACTCCATGTAAAAACCAGGACAGGTTCTGGGAATTTGGGAGAGCTTGGGACAGACAGCAAGGTTGGGTCCATGTTTTATAAACTGGGCTCCTTTAAACATCCTGCATCCCTAAACCTGGCCTCAGCCTGGGGCCTGGCCAGGAGGGAGCTGGAACAGCAACAGCCTGGTCCTCCAGGAAAAAGTCATTTCATGAAACCATGGAATATCCTGAGCTGGAAGGGACCCACAGGGATCATCCAGCCCAGCTCCTGGCCCTGCTGCTCCCAGCAATCCTGGAAGGGCTCTTGGAGTTCCACAGGCTTTGGAAGCCCAGAAGTGCTGGACTGAAGCAGCCCAGGAGAGGAGCTCCCCAATCCCTGGAGTAAGGACAGCTCTGTCCTTAACCCCCTTTGTGGCTCCAGTTTCCTTCCAAACACCTCCCTGCTCCTCAAAACCCCACAGGTGGAATGTGGGGGACCCCAGGAGATGGGGAGCTTGGCAGTCCTGATGGAGAAGGAGTGAACTCCCAGCACAGATGGAACACAATTCCCTAAGTGCCTCAGGAGAGCAATCCCTCTCCTCCTCCCAATTCTTGGAGCTCCCACCTCATGTTCATCCAGGAGCACTTTCCCACCAATCAATCCTTCTTTTAAAATATACTGTTATTAGTCCTCTACCAATAAAGCCACAGAATTCACATATTCCTATAAATTGGATTTCTCCCAGTGTTTCAATGCCCCATTTTTTTCAGATGACATTTCACCAGCAGCACTTTAGGAGCAGCTTTGGTTTTCAGTGCTTGAGCACCCAGAGTCACCCAGCTCTGGTGACTCAGAGCTCTCCTGCCTGCCCCAAAGGCCCAGAGCCCCTCACCTGGAGGAATGGACAGTGTGGCTGATGGTCACCACATATCCAGCCCCTCCCACGTCCAGGTAGGGCCCAGTAAAGGTGATGAGTCCTGGATTGGCCACTGCATGCAGGTACCTGAGGGAAACCAAAAGAAATGCTCACAATCAGTGCCAAAGTCTGTAACTTCAAGACAGAATCCTTGACTTTCCCAAAACAACACTGAATTTTGGACACTGTGAACAACAGCCACCAAATTACTGGTTTTTAATATCAAACAAGTACCTAAACACAACTGGGACTCCAAACTAACCCAGACTGGCTCAGTAAATGGTCCCCCAGTAGATCCAGCTGCATTAAAAAAGCTCAGTTTACTTCTGCACAGAACACATTTAATGTAATTTCAGACATTTTCCCCCAGAACAATGCAGGGCTTGGTGCCAGCAGAGTCTCAAACTCAACCCTGGCAAAATGATTACATTGCAAACTGAGGACAAAAAACAGAAGTGAGGCAAGAAAATTCAGAAATATCAGACAGAGAGTATAAATTACAACCTCTTAAAACTCCCATCAGCATAAAATGAGCCACAGTCATTGGAGAGTTGGTAAAACTGTCATAGCAAAGTTGATAAAACTTTTGGCAACACTTTTATGTAAGAAAAAGTGACCACTCTGCTTCTCCCTACCCAGAGCACCGACCCACAAGCAGTTTAACCCAATTCTGCTTTATTCCCACTTGCACCTTCTTCCCATAACACAACAAATCTTAGGAAAACAGGGGGCAGGAGAGCTGCCAGGAGCACTGCAGAGCCACAGGGTTGGGATCCGTGTCTTTCCCAGTGTGGCAGCACCTGGCTGGCTCCTTCCCACGGATCCCAGGCTTCGGAGCACACCCAGAGCTGCTCCCAGCTGGAATGTCCCCAGCCCTCTGCCCAAATCAGATGCTGCTGCATAATTAATCCTTCCTTGAAAGCAGTGAGGAAACCCACAGTAAACAAACAAAAAGGCTCAGATATGAACAACCAGAAAGGGCCCAAGGAGCTCAAACACTCCTGAGTTAGCTAATCCCTGAAGGGGATGCTCATTTTCTGAATATTTATGTCCCCATCTGCCATAGCTGGGCTATGAAACACCAACTATCCCACAAAATAAAAAGGTCCGAAGTTAAAACCAAAAAAAGTTTGAACTGTGTTTAGGCTCTAAGCTTTTTCCCCATGCTGAAAACATTTTAAACTAAATTAAAAAAAAAAAAAAGCAAACCAAAACAACAAACAACCCACAGGCTACGAAATCAACTCCAAAAACGAAACCAACTCTACGAAATCAACTCTTAAACATTTCCCTCCTTGCCCCGGGAGATGATTCAAAGCTTTTGCAGAAGGGACCCTGAAAAACTCACCATTGTCTCCTGGTGGGATCAAATGCTTTGTCCATGAGGGAGCCGGGGTAGATGCGCAGCACCCCATTGGGGGTTGCTATGTAACGCCTGACAATGTAGCTGTTGAGGCCGCTGATCTCCATCTGGGTCATCCATTCATCCGTGCCGTGACTGGTTGCCATTACTTCATTCCTGACAGAGAACTGCAAAACAAAGGCAGAGCTGGCGGGGCTCCTGCAGCACTCGCATGGCGAGATAATAAAAGCTTCCCCGAGAGCCACCGGGGATCATCCCGGCTCAATTACTTGGTTCAAGGCTTCTCACACCACACATTCCAAGCAGATTATTCGAGTGAAATGTTGGGGGTGTTATCTCTGTGGCTTTGCTTAACTTGGAGTAAACGTAAATATTGTGCTGCTCGCACAGAAAACAGAGATTTCTCAGTTGTATGCCTAGGAAGACCAAGGTGCTTCTGCTAAGAACTTAGCGTGGTTTTAACTTTTCTAGGGTTTGTTTCAGCAAAGTTCTGCCCCCTCCTCTCTCCAGTCTCAAATCAGATGTTGGGAAGGAATTCCAGGCTGGGAGGGTGAGCTTGTCCAGAGAAGCTGTGGCTGCCCTGGATGCCTGGAAGTGTCCAAGGCCAGGCTGGAGTGATGCCTTTTTTGGGGCTTACCTAAAAACACAGGCCAGACAAAACCAGGGGAATAAAAAGCAGTTCTGTTTATTGAGGGGCCTTCAAGTATATTTTGGGCAAAGCCCCAAGGGGCTACATCCAAAATGGACCACGGGACACAAATTTTCACACTTTTATAAGTGTGGCCCATTTGCAAATTGAGGGTTAATCCTCCTATTACAGCTTCAGGTAATGAAATAATTCACCCCAAGTTTGGTCCCCCTAACTCACTTTTGTTTACATTTCTCAGGGCCTTCAGGTACATCTTGGGCAGACAAAGCCCCCCCAGGGGCTACAGCCAAAAATGGACCATGGGTCACATTTTTCATATTTTTATAAGTTTGGTCCATTTGCATATTGGGGGTTAATCTGCCAATTACAGCTTCAGGTAATGAAGTCATTCACCCCAAGTTTGCTCCCCTCAACTGATTTTGGTTTCCATCTCTCAAGGCCTGAGGCAGTGAGGAGTCCCTGATTGCCAGGCCTGGAGAGGAATTGTTGTGCCTGCCCAAAATGGGACAGCAGCAGCTGACACTGTACATGGAGTTTAGAGTTGTGCACTAAAGAACTGCAGGATCACAAATACAGAAAAACAGAAAAGCCAAAATCCCACGGCATCAGGAGCACCCTGGGCTAGTGGAAGGTGCTGGCCATGGCAGGGATGGGATGGGATGGGATGGGATGGGATGGGATGGGATGGGATGGGATGGGATGGGATGGGATGGGCTTTAAGGCCCCTCCCAGTGCAAAGTGCTGGATGTGGGGCTTGCAGAGCAGCCCAGGGTGGGATTGCTGTGCCCACCTTGAGGCCGGGGTTGGCGATGAGGCGCGTGTTGTCGCTCAGGTAGGCCGTGTAGTGCTCCACCATCCGCTTGGTCTCGGGCTGGCTCAGGTGCTCGTAGGGGGAGGAGAAGCTGCCTGCAGACAGCATCACTGTGGGGCTCTCTGCAAACACCAAACACCAGGAATTTCAGTGTGATGAGCTGCACACGCGGCAGTTTGTACCACGGGAGGGTCCCTGTCCTGCTGTCCTTGTGGCAGGGATGACCCTGCTGCTCTCCCACACCTCAGCACACAAAGGGCCCAAATGTGGAACAGGTTTCACTGTGACTTCTGAGAGCCAGAGGGAAGTTTGGTAAGAGGATCCATGTTCACCCCTGAAAGAATTTCCTACCAAAGTTATTGACATAGAAACCAAGAAAGAGAGAAGGATAAATAAGAGAAACCTGCAACTATTCCAATGAGCACTTTGCTTGTCTCGTGACCAATGAGTAAAGTGTAAACTTCTGAGTTTTGTAAGAATGTATAAAAAGCATGCATGCCATAATAAAAACAGTTTGGAGCCTTCTGGAAATGGAGTGTATTTGTATTGTCTCGATCTCAGCTACAACCCCCAGCTCCTGCAGGACACTCTGGACTGGGAGGGAGGGCAAACATCCATTTTTCCACCCAACCCAGAGCACTTCCCAGCAGAGATTCATCCTAAACTCAGGCTGAACATGAATTCCTCCCCTTCTTGCCTCAAAACACAGAAGTCACAGCATCAGCCCCCTCCTCTGATCTCCATGTGTCATTTGGTATTTAATGCCTTTGATCCCAAAGCCTCAATAATTCTGAATTACTGCTTTCTGTGAGACTACAGAAGCTGTTTTCCCTTAAGAAAAAATGATGGGCTTAAGAAGAAATTAAGTATCCCTGTTTAGGTTAGATATCCCAGAGGAAAATGAAAATTAGCATTTTCAGTTCCAGAGAATGAACATCTGGAGAATCCCAAGTGCAGAAGAGGAGCTCCCCAATAAAAGTGCAGCTGTCTGGAGTGGCTTTCAGAACAAACTCAAAAGCAAACTTTCATCACACAAAATCTGCAAAACCAGACAGCTTTTCCTTTTTAACAAAGAGAAATGATCATGATGATGCAGGGCTGAGGGTTGAGAAGATCTTTTCTGAGGATGTGACCCATGGAACCCAAATTCCCTGTGTGGAATGGTCTCCAGAGGAGAAGCTGCAGTGCAGAATGTGAAGTGTTCTGCTTTTAGTCACATTCCTCTCAAACACATCCCCACACATGTGCTGCAGTCCCCACTTCCAAACTTCTACTCCAGCCCCTCATCTGCTTCCCAGAGCAAATATTCAGATTTTGCTTTGCATGAAGTTTTTCCACTTGACAGCTTAGTACTGCATTTTTGGGATATTCTCCATTTATATCTTTCTGGATATAAGATAATCATGATTAGGCAGCACATTAAACAACATCAACAAAAAATCCCTGTGTTTTAAACAACTGGCAAAGCAATTTCCACAGGTTTGTCAGGTCCCTCCTCCAGTCTGATCTCACTGAGCTATTCTGCAGGGCTCCAAGGAGCTAAGAAAAATCCACAATTGTGCCACTAATTCACCATGAGACCTTCAAACCCTGCTACAAGCAGAAGTATTTAATTCAGAATTTCTCATAGTAGAGATTTTAGGGACCTCCCAAGGCTATACCTAAATATTACAGCTTGCAGTGTAGGATGTTTATGTAAAACCCCTCTGTTCTTGGGATATTTCTGGGTTTTAAGTTCTCCATCCTTCCCAGACTGGAACTGCCATGGAGATTCTCCCTTTTCCCCAGCAATGTCTGAAATCAGTCAGGAAGAGCAGAGCCACTTTAGCCTATCAAAACCTGAGAGTTTTGCAGCAGGTGAGGAGGGTCTGGAAACCATCAGAGCACTGAAGCTCTCCTTCTCCCCAGCAGGCTCAGCCTCTGCCTCTGAAGGCATTCAATGCTTCTGGCAGTGCAAAACTCCCATGAATCCAGGGCAAAAGAGCAGCAGAGTCCTGCACAACTGGCTGGGACTTATCCTACTCTGGTACTGCTCAGGGAGGTGCTTCAGAGCCAGGAGAGGACTTGGGTTGAGCTTGGTGAGACACCTCCATGGTCCCACTGCGCTGCCAGCGACCCTGCTGGACCCCCAGGGCATTCATCCCCTCCTCTGAGCAGCACCTCACTCATTCATCCTGCAGGAAGTGAATCTGTTGGTTAAAACCTGGTGCTGATGGCAGCAAAGTTATGGATTCAACCCCTGGGTGGGCCTTCCCTGCAGAGCTCCATGGATCCCCCTGGGACTCAGCTCAGGCTCTGCTGTGATCCTGGAGCTCAGCACTGAGCAGGCCACAGTGGCCAAGGAGAGCTGTGAGAAGGCAAAACCTGATCAGAACATCAGCCTTGGAAATAAAACCTTCTCAAGGGAAGAGTATTTCCCATGTTTTGTGAGAAGAGCTTTCCTTTGAGCCGCCACACTCTACAGAAACACAGAGGAGGTGTGACAGTGCCAGGGTGGCTCAGGGTGGGCACCAGCAGGAATTTCCTCATGGAAGGGTGGAACTGCCCAGGGAGGTTCGGGTGCCCATCCCTGGAGCATCACTGAGCTGCCACACTCCACAGAAATACAGAGGAGGTGTGACAGTGCCAGGGGAGCTCAGGGTGGGCACCAGCAGGAATTTCCTCATGGAAAGGGTGAAACTGCCCAGGGAAGGTTGGAGTGCCCATTCCTGGAGGTGGCACTGAGCTGCCACACTCTACAGAAATACAGAGGAGGTGTGACAGTGCCAGGGTGGCTCAGGGTGGGCACCAGCAGGAATTTCCTCATGGAAGGGTGGAACTGCCCAGGGGGGTTTGGGTGCCCATTCCTGGAGGTGGCACTGAGCCGCCACACTCTACAGAAACACAGAGGAGGTGTGACTGTGCCAGGCTGGCTCAGGGTGGGCACCAGCAGGAATTTCCCCATGGAAAGGGTGGAACTGCCCAGGGAAGGTTGGAGCGCCCATTCCTGGAGGTGGCACTGAGCTGCCACACTCTACAGAAACACACAGGAGCTGTGACAGTGCCAGGGTGGCTCAGGGTGGGCACCAGCAGGAATTTCCTCATGGAAAGGGTGGAACTGCCCAGGGGGGTTTGGGTGCCCATCCCTGGAGCATCACTGAGCTGACACACTCTACAGAAACACAGAGGAGGTGTGACAGTGCCAGGGGAGCTCAGGTTGGACATCAGCAGGAATTTCCCCGTGGAAAGGGTGAAACTGCCCAGGGAAGGTTGGAGCGCCCATTCCTGGAGGTGGCACTGAGCTGCCACACTCCACAGAAACACACAGGAGCTGTGACAGTGCCAGGGTGGCTCAGGCAGGGCATCAGCAGGAATTTCCCCATGGAGAGGGTGGAACTGCCCAGGGAGGTTCGGGTGCCCATCCCTGGAGGTGGCACTCAGAGCTCCGGGCTGGGCACAAGCTGGGGATTGGGCACAGCTGGCACTGGCTCCTGGAGGTGTTTCCAAGCTGAGGTGGCCAGGCCAGGCTGGCAGAGCCCTACCCAGGGTGGCCAGCTGCTTGAAGTGCAGGCAGGCGTTGGGCTGGCCCAGCAGGTCCAGCCTGTGGTAGAGCAGCTTGCTGCTGGGGACGGTGTTGAGGTTCTTCAGCTGCTTCACGGGAATTTCTGGCTGGATCACCACCACACACAGGATGAAGGACGTGTCCTGCACCTGCAAAACACCAGCCTGTCACCAAACAGAACCAAAGGGTGGGGGGTGAACAGAATTTCTGTGTTTCAGAACCACTGAGTTCTACAAAATAAATTTTGCCACAGTTAACACAGAAAATAAAAACACTGTAATTTTTTTTTCCTGAAAACCAAACAAGACTTTCATTTTGTTGCTTAATTAGCAATAATTTTTAATTCTAACACTGTTTCATGGTTATGTTTTGTCACTAACAGAGGAGAGGCTGCAGGTTTCCAGCTGCTGGACACACACTGGTGTTACCTTTATGGAGAGTACAGACAAATTAACTCTCAAATGCAAGATTTTATTATTTCCACTCTCAATTGTGTGCTGCATGTGCCACATGTTTTACTGGTTTGGGTGTTTTAAGGACTCTAAATTACACCAGAGCAGCAAACCTTAGAGTGTCCCAGCTGCTCTACAAAGGGAGTTTGGTATTAAATGCATTGTTACAATCTTAGAAAATCAACTCCAGACACCTTCTTATGTGAATTTCTGTTAAACAATGACAGATTTAATATCTTAAAACTGCTCAGCTTAATCCTTTAGGTTGGATTTAACTTAATACTGTGAAATGATCCACAAGTGCCTTCTTGAGTTTGTTGGCACAAATTCTTGCTGGCATCGGTGAATTCACCTGGATTATGTTTAACCTCAGATTCCATTTTAACCCCAGGGCTGAGATTAGTGATCAGACATTCCCAGACTGAAGGAAGGACAGCAGCAGAGCCATGAATTCCCCCTGTGCCACCCCACACTTGTTGTCCTCACCATTTTCCAGGCATAGCTGACATTGTAGGCTTCTTTCCCGATTTCCCTCAGCTTGTTGACGTGCCAGGACAGCGAGGAGTTCACAGGAACTGTGATGATCTGGCTGCCCAAGGGAATGCTGCAGGGGCAGATAAAACACCCAGCAGTTTATTAAACACTGAGCAAAACTGTTAGGACTTCAGCAAAATCCTTCTATTGTGTGTTTATGTAATTATCATAAGAATTGAAGGAATTAACTGTTATTTGTGCTTGGTGAAGGAAAGCCTCTGTGTGTGCTGCAAATGCACTTCTGTACCCTCACATTTTCAGCTTAAAAATTCTCAGAATAGGCAAAGCATAAAGAAAAAACCCAGACCAAATAGTGGGAAACCTTCCTGACAGGGAAGAGAGAGATTAGCAGGAATATTCCCCAGATCAGCTGGGAAACACCACAACACAAACGACAACTGAAAAAGTTGGGAGGAAAAATCAAACCAGAATTGCTAATGGGGAAAAAAATCCATCCAAGGATCCAGATATTGTAGGAAAAGGAATTTTACCTTATATACTCTTAAATTCCTCTAGAAATATTCCCAGTGCTGCATCCATTCCTTACCTGAGGATGTTCTGGCGCACCAGCTCGAACTTGGGAATGTTCTCGTAGTGGATGATGTCTGTGTGCAGGGGAGGCTCAGACAGCAGGTAGGGCCTGGTCAGGGAGGGGTGCATCAGAGTGTACCCTAAAAAACAAACACACAGCCCCAAACGTGGGATGCATTGCAAAACTGGGCCCAGGGAGAGGTATTTTAGAGAGAAAAACAAATATACAGTAATTACATAGAATTTTGGCAAGGATGGCAGTGACCAAACAATCTCGTCATCAAAGGGGTTGCAAATGAAAAGCAGCTTGAAAAATTCAGCAATACAATAAGCTGGATCACAGGGAAAGAGCACATTAACAGCAGTTCTCCCTCTTTCCCAGAAAACCTTGGATGGCACAGGTGTAGGAAATCCCCACAGCAAGAGTTTCCAAATCAGAACCCCAGGACAGAAGTTTCAAGTCATGGATCCACCTAAAATCTCCAGCAACATTCAGGCAGAACTAACCAACAACGTGCAATTAAACTTTTAATAAACATTATCACTCATTACTCAGAAATGTGAGAATTCAGAATTGGTGGCTCACGAGCTCAGTGGGACTAGAGGAGATGATCTGAGTCAAAATTACCTTTATTATCAATGAGGAAGGTGTAGGATCCCAAGGAGTCCTGGTAATAGGTGACATCTTCCAAGATGTAGGCAAGGTTGACATCTACTCCAACAATTCCCAGCAGGAGGTTCCCAAAGTAGCAGGGTTTACTGACAGTCATTATCAGGCCTTGGAGGGAGAGAAACACCACAAAACCATCAGAAATACCCTGTGGGTCATTATTTTGAGAGGAAACAGAGCATTTTGAGATGCTACACAATTAAATTTTGTATCTATTCCTTGCTGGAATGTGGCCAGGGAAGCTCAGCAGGGTTTCTGTTGTGTCTGGCTGTTGTCAGCAATTCTCTCTAATTAACCTGTGTTCCTGATAGTGACCTGAAGTATATTCATCAGTTTATTAGAACACACACCACAACTGATGTTTGAGAGGTTGTCAGTCTCCAAGTGGATTCCTTATAGATATAAAATAAATTTGTGTGAAAAGTCAACAGAGTATTCTCTTCCTTCAACAAAATTTAAGGCCATTAAAAAATAAGATGGAAGAAGAAGGAAATTACTTTGCCCTTGTAAAGCAACAGTTGGGATGAGTTGTTTCTCATCTAATGCATAATCAGAATATTAAATCTCTGCCTAACTAAATCCCAGAATTGTCACTGTGCTGGGAATCATATCCATAATTACCCAACAGTTTGGGATTGATCTCATCCCTGAGGTGAGAACTCTGCAACACTTTCTTACTCCTTTTTTCTGAGCTTGGAAACTCAGCAGCTCTTCCCTCACCCCAATATAAAACTCATTTGCATGTACAAGCCTTTAAATACACTCTGAAATGCCTGTAAGACAAACCCATCTATTGCGTCATTCCCAATCCTTTGCTGCTCCCATTTTCCCTTTGGGAGAGAGCAGGAACAGAGTTTGATCACTGAGGGAGGGAGCAAAAGCTCAGACCCAGATTTCCTCAGGGACAGCCTTAAATTCAGTTTGGGTCTCAGGACAGTCCAGATGTGCTGAAGCCAAAGAAGGGAGGGTGGCCAGCTTGGGACAATAATTAACAATAATTAACAATCTCTCCTCGTGCCATTTGCAAGGCTGCTTTTATCCTGCTCTTACACAGGGCTGACATGGATGCCATTCCAACCTATCTCCCTCCAGTACAAAGAATTCCTCTCCACAGATTAAATTATGGATTATTTGTTCCTATGTATTCATACAGAGGAACAAATTTCACCACAAGAATCCAAACTAAATCTGTCAACTCCATGTCTTGTTAGCACTTTTTTCACAACTAAACCTCCTGCAGATGAAAATGCTACAGACAGCAAGGCTTGGAAACACGCCTCGAACCAAAATCTTGTAGGATTGTGGAACAGGTTTTACAGTGACTTCTGAGAGCCAGAGAGAAGTTTGGTAAGAGGACCCATGTTCACCCCTGAAAGAATTTTCTACCAAGGTTGCTGACATAGAAACCAAGAGAGAAAGAAGGATAAATAAGAGAAACCTGCAACTATTCCAATGAGCACTTTGTCTCGTGACCAATGAGTAAAGCATAAACCGATGAGTTTTGTAAAAATGTATAAAAAATGTGCATGCCATAATAAAAACAATTTCAATCCTTCTGAAAATGGAGTGCATTTGCATTGTCTCCATCTCAGCTACGACACAGGATTACATGTATCTGGGGACATGAAAGCAAAGAGAACCCGATCTCTGATGGTTTTACCCCAAAGCCAAGGGCAGCACTCACCATCCCCCATCTCATCCGAGAAGGGCAGGCTGAACACGGCCTCGTCGATCATCCTGTTGGGCAGGTTGGTGTAGAACCTGCCCACGGTGGTCTCCAGGTTGCTGAGCTGGTTGAGGACCATCATGCTGCCCTTGGTGACGGGCAGGGCGCTGCGGTCGGGCACGCCGTACTTGGCCGAGTTCTGCTCAGCCAGGTCCCGCAGGAAGGCCAGCTCCTTCAGCCCCGTCACCCCCTCTGCAGGGACACACAACACAGGCAAACTGCTCAAACAGCTCCATTCCCATCCAGGCTCCTGCCCCCTGCTCCAAAGGAATGATCCACGCTCTGTATCGCAGCACTGAAAATTCCATATTTTATTTCAGTGCTTAAAGATTGGCTAGAAGAAAATTAATTACTAACACCAAATTTAAAGAGATTGCCTCTCTCCTGCTGTTGCACAGTGCAAAAGATTTGCCACGCTGTTCACATCCCCCCTTTAAACAAAGCCCGGGGAGCAAAGAGCAGTGTGCCCCATAAATCCACAGGACAGCTCTTTGTTCTCCACGGTGGCTCGCCCACAGGCAGGACCAGGAGCAATCCTCAGCCCTGCAGATAACAGCCTTTGTTCTCCAGCTGAATCATTCCAGTTTCACACTTCACTCAAGTCCCAGGCTCAACTCCTGCACACAAATCAAAGCCTTTTGCACGCCCCAGTCTCAAATGAACATTTAAATTTACAACCAAATCATACATTGGGTAGAGCATTCACTTCCTTGGCTATTTTCAGTAATACAACAAACTGCCTTCGTGCTGAAAATGCTTTTTTGGAAAATGCGTGGGTGATCTTCATGTTTAACTTCACTCTCAGGTTAGTTCCCAGGTTACCAAAGCTGGGTTACCATTTCAGATTTGGTTTGATCTCCCATTCACCCTCCCTGGCTGATCAAGTCACACTTAGTCCCAGCTTGCTGCCCCTGGAAGCCCCCAGGAAGGTTTGCAGTTGCAATAATTAACAAATTTACCTCAGTCTGGACAATCCAGGCCACAATATTGTATATCCCTGCAGCTGCACTGGGATACACAAAGATAGAGTGGCACAGCTATAAACACAAAGTAACAACATCTGGATGCAGCTTCTGGATTAAATGTGCCAAAAATCCATGAACAAACTGCTCCCAGTAAGGCCTGGAATTACCCTGGGATGAGTTTAATAAAGGAGCTGTGCTGTGCCAGGAAGGGAATTTTATGGCCTGGAAATCAGAAGCATCTCTCACCATTCATGAGGGCATAAGTGAGGATCATCACTGAGTTATTGAGGAAGCTGTTCTCCTCGTTGATGACACGCAGAGTGGCTTTTTTGTCATCTTCTGAGGACTCTTTTGATGTGATCCCAGCCGAGAGATAAATGATGACCATGTCAGTATCTGAAACACAATCACAGCACAAAGTGCATCAGGATTTAACTCTTGTGCTGAGAGCCCTGGAATCTGCTCACAGCAGCTTCTCCCAGGGATCCACAGCCCCTCCAGGGGATGAACACGCTGCGGCCACACGGATTCCAGCTTTGGGGTTCAAGTTTCACTCTTGGCACTCACCAAACTCCTGCTGGCCACCCAGGAGCACGGGGCTTGCTCTCCTGAGCAAACCCCACAGGCACCTTCTGGCTTTGGAATGGTTTGGGAGGGATGGAAGGGACCTTAAACCCCATCCAGTCCCACCTTCCACTGTCCCAGGTGCTCCAAGCCCTGTCCAGCCTGGCCTTGGGCACTGCCAGGGATCCAGGGGCAGCCACAGCATATCTGGGAATTCCAGCAGCCTCTCCCCACCCTCCCAGGGAACAATTCCCAATTCCCAGTCTCCCATCCATCCCTGCCCTCTGGCAGTGGGAGCCATTCCCTGTATCCTGTCCCTCCATCCTTGTCCCCAGTCCCTCTGAGCTCTCCTTAGGCACTAAGGACTCCTCCCAGGCGAGGAGCTTGGCTGCCTCCAGACAGGAGCACACAGATCCAGCAGCTGCTCCAATTCCATGGAAAAGGCTCCACAAGGCCAAATCCTGCACTTTTCATCTCCTGCCCCTCTGTTCTCCTTCCCCCCTGCAATCCCAAGGCCTGGAGCTGCACAGGACACCCTCCATGGAGCAGGGCAGAGCAGAAAGCTTGGGAATTCTGTGAATTCTCTGGAATGTGGCCTGGCCCCTCACACTTTCCCATGAACACGTTTTTCAGGCTGAGGATGCTCCTGGCCAACGTCCTGCCCCAAAGCCTTTGAACACAACAATCCACAGCCCTGTGCTGACTCCCCAACCTGTTCCATCACTTTTATCTTGGCATTGAGAGTGGTTTGTGTTTATAATGAACATACAGATCAAAATCACCCACAGGAAATGCAGAGCATTGGGCTGGCATTGTCACATCCCAACTTGCTTGTTTCTCCTGGATTTTTGGTGGATTTGCTGTACTGATTTATTAAACAGGTATCAGTGCTTCCACTTGCACATTTTTGTCCTCATGGTTTGACCAGAATTTCAGCCAGAACCAGATTTTGACACTGATAGGAGGTGCTGTTAATTTGGGGGAATTCCTACCTTAGTTTTCTGTAAGGAAAGAAAGCAAAGCCAGGTATAAAAGCAGCTTTGGGTGGAGTTAAAGGAAAATTGTTGCTGTGTTTCCTAGGCTACAGCAGAGATATTCTATCTGCAGCCAGGCATGGTGCTGCAGCCTAAATGGAGCAACAAGAGCCAGTCCTAAATCTGCACGAGGGACCAGAGCAGGCAGCTTTTGGAGCATCCTGTCACCCTGTGGGATGAGAATGTGCTGAGCAGGACTGCAGTGGGACCTGGAGCAGAAAATCCAGATGTGTTGAACACCACAATTCTCCCACCTCACACCAGCAGCTCCCTTCTGGCTGTGCCAGTGTGAATTTGGGATTGAGGCTGTATCTCAACAGCTTCCCTGACACACCCACACATTGTTCTCCGGGAACAGGATGTTAGAAAATTAACAGTGAAATGAAGGATTTTTTTTTTTTTGCTAGATTTGTTTTTCTTTTTTTAAAAAGATGAAAAGATTATTTACAAGAAAATGAGACATGCTTTATAAACATCCTCTTCTCAAACCTATTGTGTCTCACCCCAGGAATTCTGAAATTCATCATAAACACGTTAGATCTTCACAATCTTCCACATGGAGACAAAACCTAAATCCAAAGCATTTGCATTTTAACTTTCTGTGCTTGTGCCCCAAAATAGTTGCTTGATATGAAACCTAGTGAAAAATGAATATGTCAAAACTTCCAAACATAAAACAGTGCCAGACATAAAAACATGGAATCCTGGAATGGTTTGGGTTGGGAGGGACCTTAAAGCTCATCTCATCCCACCCCTGCCTTGGGCAGGGACAGCTCCCACCATCCCTGGTGCTCCAAGCCCTGTCCAAGCTGGCCTTGGGCACTTCCAGGGATGGGGAAATGCAGGAGGATGCTCCAAGACTCCTCAGCTGATGTTCTTGGAATAAATCCTGGTGACAAATTCATCTTATCCCAGCCAGCTGCAGCCGCCCTGCACTGTTCATTCTGCATTTGCTGGAGTTGCTCCCCTGCCATCATTTTGCCAGAGGATGGTAAAATCCTGCCCTTGCCAACCTTACCCTTTGTCCAGTCACACGAAATCTCCCTGTGCCAATGGCCTGAAGCTCAGGAACTGGCTGTGCCTTTGGTAGCAACAGCACCATTCCATAAACCGAGGGAAAGTCACGTGGAATGGGGGGTATTTCCTCATTCTTTCCAAAGCACTTCAACTCCTGGCCTTTTCCTCTCTCTCTGGCTCTCACAGGCTCTGAGCTGGTGCCCTTTGGGACACTGCAGGCTCTGCTCTCACTGGAGCAGGCACAGGGCCAGGGCTGGGAGCTGAGTTACATAATCCCAGCATCCTGATGGAGATGGGCTGCTCCCTCCCTTCTCAACCCTGCCCTGGCACTGCCAGCCTTACTCAAACCCAAGGAGCACCCAGGGCACAGGGTTTGCCTTCCACAGCTTCCAGGCAAGCAAATCTGCCACCCACTTTCACATCCATCTTTTCATGTCTTTCACCACATCATCACTACAAAAAACACCCAGAAAAGCCCCAGTCTTGAGGAGGGGAAGGATAAAGACATCACCCATAATTGGTATCCTCAAAGCCTCATTTTCCTGGGAAGCAAGGGGACCCACTTCCCCAGGATTCCAGTAAGGCACATCATCCCTATGCAAATGTGCCAGCACTCATTAAATGAACCTGCAGAAGCTGCAGTTTTCCTGGAAAGGCCCCCCCATACAGACTGAGGAAATAACTCAGCTATCACACAGGTCAATCCTGCATTCTCCTCCTTCAGTTCAAAAGAAAGGCAAGGCAGCAAGAGACACAAATGAGAATGGACATATCCCACAGCCCCTCACGTGGAGAATTGTCACAGACACATTTCATGAAAAATCCTTTCCTTAGGATTTTCTCTCCTGAGAAGCTGAGAGGCCTCAGGAACAAAATGCAAACAATGGTGATCTGCTGCTGGGGAATGCAACAGGTGCATCTGTGATTGGGCTCATGTGGTTGTTTGTAATTAATGGCCAATCACAGTCCAGCTGTCTGGACTGTGTGGTCAGTAACAAGATTTTATTATCATCCCATTCCTATTGTTTTCAAGCCTTCTGACGAAATCCTTTCTTCTATTCTTTTAGTATAGTTTTAATGTAATATATATCATAAAATAATAAACCGGCCTTCTGAAACATGGAGTCAACATTCTCATCTCTTCCCTCATCCTGGGACCCCTGTGAACACCACCACAGAGAATGGACACATCCAACAGCCCTCACGTGGAGGATGGACACATCCCACAGCCCCTCATGGAGAATGGACACATCCAACAGCCCTCACGTGGAGAATGGACACATCCCACAGCCCCTCATGGAGAATGGACACATCCCACAGCCCCTCATGGAGAATGGACACATCCCACAGCCCCTCATGAGGAGATTGGACACATCCCACAGCCCCTCATGGAGATGGACACATCCCACAGCCCTTCATGGAGAATGGACACATCCAAGAGCCCCTCATGGAGAATGGACACATCCAAGAGCCTCTCATGGAGAATGGACACATCCCACAGCCCCTCATGGAGATGGACACATCCCACAGCCCCTCATGGAGATGGACACATCCCACAGCCCCTCATGGAGAATGGACACATCCAAGAGCCCCTCATGGAGATGGACACATCCCACAGCCCCTCATGGAGAATGGACACATCCCACAGCCCTCACGTGGACTGCAGCCCAAGGATATGCTCCTTAAAACAAAAATGGGGATGGAGCACGTTTCTGTTCCTATTGAACACACTTGGGCTCTGCCAAAGTGAGGATGTGGAATGAGCAAACATGGCAAGGCCCTGGAACAGCCCGGCCTGCACGAGAGGCTGCCTTACTTCCTTGGAGCCGGGTGCCGTTGTTGGTGTTCCGCAGGAGCTGGAAAGCCTTCTGGAAGCCCAGGGCGTGCTGCGTGGAGCTGTCAGACGCCTTGATGCTGCTGACAAAGGTGGACATCTTCCTCTTGGTCTCGCTGGTGGCAGGGGACAGGAAGGTCTTGTAGCACTGGTCCAGGGAGCACGTGCGCACCGTGTCCGCCACCGTCAGCACCGAGATCTGCCGGGAACAGACTCCGTGGGGAAGGGGCTCCATGGGGAAGAGAGAGGTTCCGTGGGGAAGAGAGAGATTCCATGGGGAAGGGGTTACATGGGGAGGAGGTTCCATGGGGAGGAGGTTCCACGAGGAAAAGGTTCCATGGGATCACCTCCCCTGGAGGTGGAGCAATGCGCTTGAACAGCTCAGGCCACAGTGTGCTCCAGCAAAACTGTTTTTTAGTTATTCTTACCAGAAGCCTGTGGGATTATCAAGGTTACTAAGACATAAGTTGTGCTACATTAAGAAAGAAGAGGCTGAGAAACAAAATGCCAAGACTACAAGAATTAGGTAAAGGAGGGCCTTGAAGCACTGGACTGTAACCAATCACATATCCTGAGAAGGGCATGCAGAACATGTGGACAAGGTAGAAGCACCAATCAAAAATGTGTGATTGTTTGTGCAGAAGTGTTAGAATGTATAAATAGAGCTTAATGCAAACAATGAAGGGGCTTCTGCTTAATGACATTGATTAGCTGTCCAGGAGTCCTGTTGTTCTGCATGGAGAACACAACACACATCTTCGCATCATCTTTACACACCCAGACACACAACACTGGAGAAGCCAACGGAGGAGATTCCATGGGTTTAAAACTGCATTGTTGGAAAAGAAATGCTTGAGGCATAAAGCTGTCAGATTTCAAAAGGATTATGTGGAGTTCAAGGAAAAGAGATTTGGGTCTTTGTTTCTCAGCAGAGTCAGCTTCACTCTGCTCCCTCACCATGGTCAATGCACCGCTCTGGGCAGAGCCTGAGTGCGCCAGGGAGAGCTGACAGGGAATCAGCAGAGAGCATTTCCAGGAAAGCCTGGAGAGCCCAGAGAGAAGCTGAGTGCACAGAGAAATGAAAAAAAAAAAAATAAACAACCCCTCTAAGGACTGCTCCCAGCAAAGCTTTTTGCTGTTTTAATGTTTCAGTCAAAGCAAGGAGACTCTGACATCAGCTTTTCCTGTAAGTAAGTTAATGCAAGTGCTACCTCTATGCCTTAATGACATCTAACACATCAGACTCATTAACTGAGTGACAAACTTCATTAGGAAGCATGGCTGAGGCAAGACAGCCCCAGAATTAAGCAGTAATTAGATACCTGTGTAACAGGTTCTATAACCACTGAGCTACTGACCAAGGAATAGGTGTATAAATGTATTCTCTGTATTCACACAAACCCTTCTGACACTTCAATTTAAGTGCTATTAATCCTGCTGAACTGTAAGATTACTTTACCATATTAAATCTCTTTAAAAGCACCATGTTACAAGTGGTTTTCTCATACTATTCATGAGAAGACTTAAGGCAAAGATTATCATCAGTTTTCTTAAATTTGATTTAACCGAAACTCCCCCTGAAACTGAAACACAAAAGAAAACCCAAGCAGAGAGACTGATCAAGCTCTCACCAGTTGAGAGTTACTAAAAGACCAAACTGCAGACTTTTTACAGAAGCACTTTATGAGTCCACAGTTGCCTGTACTGAAAAAAAAAATTACAGTTTAAGTGACTTTCTCACTGTCAAATGAGTACCAGGGACAGAGCAAAAAATCAAACCCAGATTTCTCAGCCCTTTGCTGGTATCATAATTATCTATGAATCTTCCAAACACTAATTATGCTTCAGCTCACCCCAGTACTGCAGGAGAATAAATAATTTCCACTTTCACAAGACAAAAAGAGAGGCCCAGAGGTGAAATGAGTTGCTCAAAGCAGTTTAGGATGTGAGAAGGAGTCATGTTTGGAGCATGGTTCCTCTTCCTGTTGACCGCCACTGAAAATATCTGCTGAGATGGAGGAGCTTTTAAAGATTGCTCAGGTACAAGATTTTGCCTTAGATCAGTGGGATTTCACTTTTTTCCCAGCCTGCAGACCCCAAATGTTTTCCCTGCAGCAGAAAGAGTGAGCTCAAGGCTCTGTTACCCCTCGGAGACAGCTTCCAGATCTTCTGGAGGCTGAAAACCCCACTTTGGGTGAGAGCTGAAAACCCAGGAAAAGCAGGGCTTGTCTGGAGAAATCTCACCTTGTCGTGCTCATCTATGGAGCTGAGGATGACCTGGGCAGCATCCTTGGCAATCTGGAGCTGAGTGTCTGTGACAGAGGCCCCGTGGTCCACGATCACCACGATGTGCTTGGACTGAGGGCGAACGGTGGAGACGTAGACGGGCCTGAGGAGGGACAACACCCAAACCACCATCACCATCAGCAGCACCCTGTCACCCTCACTGCAGTGCCCACAGTGGGAACAGGCAGGGATTACAACACCCAAGCAAACAAGCAGGAAGAAACAATGAATTATAACAGGATTTTTTTTCCCCTTATCAGAACTTTTACCAGGAAAGGCCAGCTGAGAATCTGAGCACGCAGAAATGCCCCTCACTTCCTGAACTTTTTAACCTAATCAGGTTCTTCTCTGTCACAGCAAGCTTTCAGGAATTAACCCTGCTGCTTACACAGCAGCAGCATTTGGGATCACTGCAGTAGTTCACAGCAAGGTGTGAATGAAGCAAGAAATGCTCCAGGTAAATCCTGGCTGCTGGGAACTTCACCCACACGTGAACTGGGTGCAACAGTGGGGATGTGCTGGGGCCAAGACAAGTAAAAACCTGTGCAGCTGCAGGGAGATGATCAGCCCAGGGTGTTTGGGCTGCTGTAAGAAGGCTCCTGGCCAAGGCAGGGTGCCCTGGGATGCCTCTCACCCGGGTCATGCTGCACAAGCCCCTGGATCTGCCCAGTTTTACATCCCAAAGTGAGCTGACACCAGTGGGGACTCTCAGTGCTTGCCATGTGCCTGTGCTGACACCAAAAATCTTGTTTGCAGATCCAGCTCAATATTGAGAGAGGTGTGAAAGAGTTCACAAGCTCTCATGCCAAGGTTTCAACTTGGAATAAATTAGGAAGATCCTCAGCATGGAGGAAGGATTAAAGTAAAATGGCAAGTTTCTCTTTCCTCCTTAGTCCAGACACAAAACTAGTTACACTCAAGGGAGAGTTTTGGGATCTAAATTTTGTTATATCAAAGGCAGACACAGAAATCTTATTAAAAGGAAAGGAAAGATTTGACACAAGGCACTGCAGTAAACAACTGGCACAAATCAGTTCTCCACTGTAAAACAGCCTGCAGCTCTAGCCTGGATTAATACCTGCAACTGAAACAGGGCCTTTGATCTTCAAAGCACTGAAGCATTAACTAATTAATTCACCCAAACTACCCTCTGAAGTAAATATTAGCAAAGAGAGACCCCTGATTTAGCCATGGAGGAACTATGACCCAGACAAGTGATTTGGATAAAACCACTGATGGTTTTAGTGTCGAATTCTGAGCAGGACTGGGCACCCCCAGCTCTCACCTCCTCAGCCCTCACCTTTCCAAGGCCCCAGAAAAGTCACTCAAGCTCAGAACTTTGTGCTTTGGTGGCACACTGAAGATACCATCAGTAAACTTTTGATTGCTCAACCCTGACAGAAAACCAAACCCTCCTTAGTGTCCCCAAAAGGCTCCTGGATGTGCTGCTGCTTCTCCTGCCCAGACTGATTAACTTGTACAATTAATTAATGTATGACCAGAGACATTAAAGCCACTGCACCTTCCCACCCTCGAGCCTGCATCAATCCCATGGTACTGATGGAAAAAGCAGGGAAAAATACTGGACCTCAAATTCTTGGCTTAGACAACAGAAATCCCTGTGCAGGAAATCTTGCCACCACCCTGCCACCTGATGCTTTATTTTTACTCTTTTATTTTAGTGGAAAGAAATTTTCACTGCTGCTTCCCTGCTATCCACGATGTGCCACCTCAGCCTGGAGGAAAATGCTCCTACCTATGTGCCAGTCTCTGATCCTTCCCCTCCCTCCCCAAGTGATGCACCTGCCAAATCAGCAGAATGTCTGCTCACTGCTTTATTAACAGGGGTCAGGCATGAGTGAAATATCAGTCAGATTTTGCCTGCAGGCTGACCTACAACTTCCAAGTCACTGCTGTTTACAGCTGACTTAATTTGGGAGAGGTGAGGAACCTGTTTGGAATTTTAGTTTAGTTCCTTAGAAGTGGAAAGTGGTGCTTTAAAAAACAGCCCTAAGAAAGCCCAAGGGACTCCATTAGAAGTTACTCATGAAGGCTGGCAGCTTGGGAAAGGACAGGAGTGAGTGAAATCAGGGCCTGAGGAACCCAGTGTGAGTGCTTTTCCCAGGAAATTGGAAGGAGGCAGATCCTACCTGCTGCGGTGTTCGTAGCTGCCCTTGCACCGGAACTTGTGGGCTGGGAACACGGTGAAAATCCCTTCTTCTGAGCTGAAATACTGCCACTTGATCCCTGGGTTAGACTTCAGGTTGTCAGCAAGGACTGCGGGGTGGAAAGGGAGAGAGAAGCAGAGTTACAAAAGGCAGCCCAGACTCAGAGGGTTTGTTACTCAGAGCCTCCCTGGTGGAGTTTGGAGAAGAACAACCCAACCTGAAACACAAACTGCTCTGCTTAGGATGGGGAAAACACACTGGGGAAACTCCACTGGTCTGCAAACAGCTCAAGAAACTCAACACTGGACTGGACAGATTTTGTTTAACATGTGATGACAGCTCCTGAATCTCTGAAGTACCCCCAGGTCCTGGAAGGCAAGGCCAGAGTAAGGAAGGAAGAGATTAAGGCAATTACATATAATATATATACACCCTACATCTCCATGTAATAATAAATACCTTGTCAACATCCTTTCCACAAAGGAAAAATCCTTCATGTCAAAAAATCCTGTTCTTTTTGGTGGAATAACTCCAAGATATTCAACAGGTTTGGTGCTCACAGCTTCATAACCAACGAAAGGAAAGATCCCATGGGCACTGGGAACAGATCCCATGGGCACTGGGAACAGATCCCATGGGCACTGGGAACAGATCCTATGGACATTAGGAAGAACAGATCCCACAGACATTGAGATTTCTGCCTCGTGGTGCAGTGGGAATGTCCCACAGACCCTGTTTGCTCTCCCTCCAGCCTGGATTGATGTTCATCCATGGAATCACCAATTTTGCCACACCACTGATTCCAGGCAGCTCTAATTCCTTTAAAACAAAAGGGAAATGCTCCCAGGAGAGAGGGAATGGGACATCATCAGCATGGGAGGCACCACAGCAGGAACAGGATTATTTCCCACTCAGGACTGAACACCCTCTCTGTTTGCAGCAGACTGAAAACAAAATCCTGGATATTTCAAATCTTTAGTTTTTACCAACCAAGTAAAGTGGATCACACAGGCTTAAAATGCATGAAAAAAAGAAAATATTTCTTTGCCATTTCTCCTTTCATGTTCTTTGATTGCAGAACTCAAAGAACTGGCAGAGGGGGGCTCTGATTTCCAGTGCTTCACCTTTTGCTCAGCATTTCCCTCCAGCATTCCCTCAGGACTGGCACTGAAAACAGGCCAGTTTCATCTCCCTCATTATCAAATATGCCAATATTTGGGTTGGAAAGGACTGCAGGGCACATTCAAGCCCTAGCCAGACACTCTACACCCAAATACCCACAGAGAGGGCAGCCTGAGCTCCACATCCTCCACACTTTAGCACTTACTCAGGTTTCCCAGTCTGGCTGTGGCTGGATGTTCTCTCCACATCCAGCCCAGTGTAATTACCCTGCAAAAACCGCTGTCCTGGGCTTTCCCCACTCCTCTTTGCCACAGCATTTCACACTTCCCACAGTGCCTACAAATCCCACTGGGATGCTGGGCTGGGACTGCTGAGCTCTGTGCAAAAATGCAGCTTCTCATGAGAACAATTCCCTGCCTTGATGAACCGGGGACTGCCAGAGATTCCTCATTCACCTCCAAAATCTTTTTTCTCTGAGCTGCTGCTTCCTCCTGCAGGCAGAAGGGCCATGAGGCTATAAAACATTTAAATCCTTCTTTTTATGCCCAACCATCAGGATTTCATCGTTCTGGGGGTGAAGTTGTTTTGTATAAAGAGGCTGAATTTCTGGTGCTGAAGTTTTTGTTTTGAGTTACAGCACTTGAAAAATGTAATTTCAAAGCTGACATGTGAACACCCAGTTAAAGCCCGGACAAAACAACTTGTCCAGTCTCATTTTACCAACAACATTACAATAAAGGAGTTTATAATTTAAAGGCTTTGGCTTTTTTTAATCCTTGCTATATTAAAGATAAACTTCTCATTCCTGCAAAGCCACGAGCTGTATTTATTTCCCCACGAGAGTATGTGGATTTAGAAGTATTCATTTTCCCCATAAAACAATTGGTTTTGAAACTCAAGTTCTGCTGTTCTTCCTTTTCACACAGTTGTGCTCATGTTTCCTCCAGCGAGTGTTAGTTCAATAACACCCTCCCCAGGGACCACCAATTTTATCCAAACTCTGCTTTTTCCCATTTTTTTTTCATTTTCCTATGACCACAGCAGACAATCTCCCTGCAGATAAGCCGTGGCTGAAAAATCCAGACTTTTTCTCTTTAAACACATTCTTATTTTCCATCCACTCAAGCTGCAAGAATGCCCTGCAGATATTTCCTCAATTCTTGCTCCTTGCCAGGACACACAGTAGACGAATTTTTTTAACCTAAATCTCACTTACCCCAAACTTTCCACACCCTCATTGCCTGTGGTTCATTCCCACCTCTTCCTCCCAGGAAAACCAGCCCCTGGACAGGTTATTCCATCCAAATAAAAGCTGGTTCCTTAGTTCTGGGCACAGATTATGAATAAAAGTGGCCAGCTGCCCATGAGGTGGCATTGCCAGGTCACTCTGTCCCCTCAGCAAGATCTGACCCCAAATCCCGCTGCAGACTGGAAAAGTTGGGAAATATTAAGATGACAGCATTTGAAATGATGGCTCCCTCTAATTATAAATATCTCACAAGGCAAAAAGGACTTTTAGGAAGAAAGCCCTGTGTGATAGAGTTTATAAAACTTCAAAGGGAATGCGATATGATAACACTTAGCACTTCTAGATACCACTTTACATCTTCAAAGCACAGCCAAATCATTAACTAATTAATCTTCAAAGAACAGCACAAACAGTCAGGGGGAAAAAAGGAACTACTGAACATAATTGCTTGTTATAAAAGGGTTTCTTACAGCCCTCCTCTTTAGCATTACATTTGCTGAACTGCCAACCTCGGATCCCATCCCACAAAAACCAGGGAAGTTTCATTTCCAGCTCTCCTCTGACCAGTCCCTCCATTAAGAACCCTCCTGGTGAAGAAACAGCACAAAGAAATGTGTTTATTGCACGAGTGAAGACATCCCCTGACTCCCCAGACAGATCAGATCCAGGATTTTCCAAGTCACACCCAACTGCAGCTCCTGTGTTGTCACCAGGAATAAAAGCTCTGCAGCCCTGCCACAATTAACATTCTGCTGGTGGCATGAGCCAGGACAGAGCCCTGCTCAATCCTCAGGGCTCTGAAGGGAAAATAAGTTTAAAACCCTTTCATTTCAAGGAATGGGACCAGATTCCTCCATTAAAAGCATTTGGAAGGAGGGGTTTTAACTCTTCTGCTCAAATAACTCCCAGCCATTTTAACTCAGCCAAAAGTCAGTGTAAAATACAGCAATTTGAGGAACATTCCACATTCTGGACTCGATGATCCCTTCCAACTCCAGATATTTTATGATTCTAAGATTTGAAATGATCAACACCTCGAGTAAAACAGACAAAATTTGCTGGGCAATTTGTGCCATCTCTGCATATTTCTGGGGAGGAGCACTCTGCCAGAGCTGCCTGCCTTGGAACAGACATTTCAGCACTTGGAAGGATGAGAAGGAGAAAGATTTACTGGTTCCCTGTTTATTCAAAAGGCAAAAAAAAAAACTCCAAAGGAATCTGATAACATAATGCACAGGCTCTGGGGAAGATTTAATAAATAAAGGACTATTCAGAGTGGTGAGGACAGATCTCTTCATCTAACTGCCCAAAGCCTGTGTCTCCATCTGGAGAATAAAGACTTTCTCCTTATCTGCTTTGTAGTAATGGCTAAAAGTAATCCAGATGCAAAACTCCAACCAAGATAAAACAAAATCTGTTCAAGACATTAAACAACATTTAAAAAGCCACGTAATATCAAGAAAAAACAGTGGGAAAAGTGATATTTTTTAAAGCTGAGGGGACACATCTATTTCTTTCTCCCTCCCCTAAGATTAATGTTTGTTTTAACAAAAAAAAAATTCCAATAATAATAACGGAAAAAACAGATTTAAAAGTTTCATGAGCTCCATCACCCCTCTTAACACCCTGCCCAGGGTGGAATTTGGGGTTGCTCTCCCTGAGGGCTCTCCCAGGCTCTGTTCCTGTGGCTTTGTGGTGCAAATTCCGTTCCCTTCCAACACCTCCAACTTCAGCACTCCGATCCCACTTTTTACTCTGGGCCAAGATTAACATTTCCAGAGCTGAGCTCGAGGTCGAGCGAGCAGAGCTGAAATTCGTGTTTTGCCAGGAGCTTTTTATAGGCAGGATTATTTAAACTGCAGAGCTCCTGTGGGAAAAGGGGGGATACCCATGGGAATTTTGCCTTTTATGTGCAGAATGAAATGAAAAACTCATTCAGGAAGACAACGATGAGAACACCCAGATGTACCCACAGGTTTTAAAGCATAAAAATAAATGAGGCAGAGGTAGAGCCTAAACCCAAAGTGCAACAGATATTCCTCCCCAGGTCTGCATGAGGATACTTATGGGGGAAGAAAGAAAATTATGGGATTAGGGGAATTTTTTTTTAAACACAACAAGGACCAGGGATATTCCTTGGCCTCACCTACACAAAACTTCTCTCTTCACTAGGTGTGCACCCAGTACCAACTTTTGCTCCTCAAATTAACCATTTCCATCCCATTTTCCTGCCTCAATCCACTCTTCCCATCCCATTTCTCTCTCACAGACATTTCCTCCCTAATCAAAACCTCCCCCCAAGGCTGTTTCTGTAAAAGGAGAGCCAGAGGAGAGTCTGCTGTCAATAAACCCCTGCTCTTACTCTCCCCCAATTCCCTCTCCTCTCCTGCTGCCCTTTCCTGCCAGTGCCACGTTTTGAAGGTTCTCCTTTCATCAGGAACCTTTCAAGCCAGAGGCAAGGGAAGAGGAGGCACTGGAGCCTCACTGCTGGGCCAGGACAGCAGGAGCCTTGAACACTCACTTTACTTCTCTGAGAATTCAAACCAAAAATTTAAATTATGTTTACAAGAAACGGCAATTTATTTGTTTTTCATCACTCAAAAATAAGGAATATTTCCTGAATACTTTTTTAACCTCCAACTTCTGCAGTAGAAAAGATCTTTATTTAATTTAATTAAACACCATGAAGTGATTCATTGTATGCTTTGCTCTCACAACAGTGGCTCTAAACTTGCCTTCAAAAATTATTCTGATTAATTAACAACTGCATGTGATTTAAACATTATTTTAATGAGTCGTTTGGGTTTGGTTTTTTAATAAAGAGATGAGTAAAACAAAGCCCAGCAAATCACAGAGAGTGAACAAAGAGTGCCTGGCTTCGGGATGGAAAACACCACACAAATCATGGCTTGTCAGGAAATCAGCCTGGCCAGCACCTGCACCCAAGATGTGGGATACCATGGATGGGATGGAAAACAATCTCTGGGGACTGATCATTTTTATATTCCATTAGAAATCCAGAGAGCAAAGCTATAAGAATGAAACAGTAAAGGAGTTTATAAAAATCTGGGGCTCTTTCCCCCTGTTTGTTGCAAGATGGTGAGGGTGGAATGGCAGGGTTGCCTCTTCATCAGTCAAGTTAATAAAATACATTAGAATTTTATTCCAAAAGACCTCTGAAAATGAAAATAAAATAAAATAACAAATCTGCATTATTCCCCCAAAAGAATGAACAGACAACATCTCCCCAAAATAAAATCCACAAAGTCTGTTAATGTTCCCTAATTTACAACACTGAGCACCATAAAAAGTTGAAAAGTCAGATGGAACTGGGGCAAAGTCTGACTAAACCCAACTGAAATCCCTGTATTAATCCACACTGATTAAGATGCAAAAAAAAGAAGAAAACCTTGCTGCAGCAGAGGCCCAAAAGCTGAATTTTTCAGGGATAAGTCGTGTGTATTTTGGTTCTAAGCATATTTCTAAGTCCTTAATGTGTTGAGAAAATGCCCTGACAAGACAAAGACGGGGAATATTTTAAGATGCCCTCATATTTGGTCGTTTTTGCATATCACTGCAAAGGCAGCCTCACATGGGCTGAACTCAGCTAAGGAGATCAGAGAAACTTCCCTGTGTGGCCCCTGCAGCAGCTGACACTGCTGATGCCAAAGCAGACAGGCCTAGGAAGGAGAAAACCTTGGCAAAAAAAAAAATAAAAAGGAAGAAATAAAAAGTGCAGAAACCACAACAAAATTATCCACGGTAGGCTGGAATAAAATCTTCATGACGTTTTTATAAAGTACTTAGACTAAGGGCATTACTTTAGGTATCAGCTTTCAATCATGAAATCTCAAATTAAGAGCAGTGTGACACTTGCAAGGAGAAATAAAAGCTCGTTGCTATGGCAATCAATGCAAATTCTCTGTGCCAAGGAAATGTTGGAGTCTAATGGGAAAAAAGCCCTACAACAGAAGGAAAAAAGCCCCAAAGTAGAAGTGAGCTGCTCACCAGAATTTAAGTCACGTCCAGGATTGAAGGCTCTGCTGTTGACAGTGGTCGAGAGGCGATCGCAGCTGATGGTTCTGGAAACGTTGGTGTTGAAATTCCCATCAAATCTGGAAGGACAGCAATGGATCAGCAATCAAACATGATTTATTGAACCCACATTTACAGTAGAAACACAGCTTTTTAATGTTTCAGTGTAAATAACTATTAATAGTAAGAGACTGGTGCTGAAATTCCCATCAAATCTGGAAGGACAGCAACAGGATCAGCAATTAAACATGATTTATTGAACGATGATTTATTTAATATAAAAACAGCTTTTTAATGTTTTGGTGTAAATAACTGTTAATAGTAAGGGATTGGTGCTGAAATTCCCATCAAATCTGGAAGGACAACAGCAGGATCAGCAATAAAACATTATTTACTAAACCTACATTTACAATGGAAACACAGCTTTTTAATGTTTCAATGTCAGCAGTTATTTATAGTAACAGAGAGTTGAAATTCCTATCAAATCTGGAAAGACAACAGGACCAGCAATCAAACCTACATTTACAATGGAAACACAGCTTTTTAATGTTTCAATGTAAATATTTATAGTAATACAGAGTTGAAATTCCCATTAAATATGGAAGGACAACAACAAGAGGAACAGAAACCAAACATTATTAATTAAACCTACATTTACAATGGAAACACAACTTTTTAATGTTTCCCTGTAAATAACTATTAATAGTAAGAGATTGATGTTGATATTCCCATCAAATATGGAAGGACAAGAACAGGAGCAGCAATCAAACATTTATTAAACCCACATTTACGATGGAAACACAACTACTTAATGTTTCCGTATAAGTAACTATTAATTGTAGAGATTATTGTTGAATTTCCAATCAAATCTGGAAAAACAAGGAAAAGACATTTCCCAGGAATGCAGCTCTTGGATGGAGCCTGTGGCTTTTCTTATCACCCCCAAAATGGAACCACTTCAAAAAAAAAAATCACGGCTCTTTCCAAGAGAGCAAAACTGCTGCTGATTTTTTGTTGGCTGAGGAATCTCCAGCCTAAGATTGATTGATAACGGATGGGTTCCACAAAAATCGTGTTTGTCTTGGGGCAAACCCAAAAAACTGCACATTAAACATCTCCATCCTAAAGAAATACTTCCGAGCAAGGCTGAGGAACAACCCCACAGTGAAAAATAATGACTTTTCAGGATGTAAACGGATCATCCCAGAGCTCCCATCAAAATCTATTAGTGATGGCAACAGGATGCCTTGTTAGCAACCAACATTATTCATTTATTGCATTAAAATGCTTCAACATGCTCCAAAAATCATCCAAGGCCTCAGCTCTTCTCAGGAAGCCCCTGTCAGTTACCCACCAGGAAGATGAATTTGTGGATGTCTAAATACTCTGCAGCACGGCTGAAGAACGAAACAAAAAAATTCCTGCAGCCCAATCACATCCCTCCTTCTTACAGCAAAAAGGGAAATGCAGTTAATGAGGAAAAAAAAGTATAAATAAAAGATGAAAAATTGTTTTCCATCCCATAAATGAAAGACCAGACCTGCCTGCCTTGAGCAAGGGCTGCCCCAGACTGGGCTGGGTGGGATGCCTGCCTCAAATCTCCTTTCAGCTGCTCTTTGCCTTAAAATTGACTTTTTGCCCCTTGCAATGGAGTGGTTTTGGTTCCATGGCACAAGGACCTGGAGGAGAGAGCAGCTCCCAACACAGCTGAACATCAGGCCCAGGAACTGGCAGCACTGGGGCAAATCTACATTGCAATATTTGTCATCATTTTAATGACACTGGAGAATTTTCCACGTGCTTCTAAGTTTCATTCAGAACGCATTATTGATATATTTGAGCATCTTCCCCATTAGAGCCACAATTAAAACCAAAGCCCCAGCACTGCTAAGCAGCCTTTCCAATGGATGTTTGTATTTCTTAGCTGTAAATACTAGTTCTACCTTTCCTATCACATTTATACCTTGCACATTTTCCCCTCACATTTCAAACTGTACAGATCTTCCCATAGCTCACTTTGGAAAAAGTTAAAATACAAATATTTTTGGTGTCTTAATATTTGAAGACAAGTATTGACCAGCACCTTTTCTCTGCACAGAGCAGATAATTTTTACCAGTGTCTCCTAAAACTTTTACCAGTGCCTCCCTTAATTTCTACCAGTGTTTTCCTAAATTCTTACCTGTCTCCCTTTCTTACCAGTATCTCCCTTAATTTTTACCTCTCTTAATTCTCAACTGTCTCCTTTAATTTTTACCTGTCTCCCCTAATTTTTACCTGCGCCTCTCTTAATTTTTACCAGTGTTTTCCTAAATTCTTACCTGTGTCTCCATAAATTTTTGTCAGTGTCTCCCTTAATTTTTACCAGTGTCTTCCTACATTCTTACATGTATCCCACTTAATTTTTACCAGTATTCCCCTAAATCCTCACCAGCATCTCCCTTATTTTTACCAGTACCTCCCTTAATTTTTACCAGTGTCTCCCTAAATTCTTACCTATGTCTCTCTAAATTCTTACCACTACCTCCCTTCATTTTTACCAGTGTCTCCCTGAATTCTTACCACTTTCTCCTTTAATTTTTAGCAGTATTTCCCTTAATTTTTCACATTGTCTCCCTAAATTCTTACCTGTGTCTCCATTAATTTTAACCTGAATTTCCTTTAATTTTCACCTGTGTCTCCCTAAATTCTTGCCACTATCTCCCTTCATTTTTACCAGCATCCCCCTTGATTTTCACCAGTGTTCCTCTTGGTTTTCACCAGTGCTTCCCTTGATATTCACCAGTGTTTCCCACAATATTCACCAGTGTTTCTTTTGATATTCACCAGTGTCTCCCTTGATTTTCACCAGCGTTCCCCTTGGTTTTCACCAGTGCCTCTCTTGATTTTCATCAGTGTCTCCCATGATATTCACCAGTGTCTCCCTTGATTTTCACCAGTGTTCCCCTTGATTTTCACCAGTGTTCCCCTTGATTTTCACCAGTGCCTCTCTTGATTTTCATCAGTGTCTCCCATGATATTCACCAGTGTCTCCCTTGATTTTCACCAGTGTCTCCTTTGATTTTCACCAGTGCCTCCCTTGATTTTCCACCAGTGCCTCCCACTTTTCCCAGAAGCACGACAATAAGGCAAATAAAAGCCTCTTGAGATTTCACCCAAAATATTCCAGACGACAACACTTAGAAAACCCTCCAAAATCCCCACCGAAAACCCGACACCGACATTACCGCGCTATAATTCCGAGTGGTTTTTTTTAACAGATTTAAAGCCAATAAAACCCATTGGCAGAGATCCACTTCCAAGGCAGCTTTCCTGCAGCCCACCCTCCCCCTTTCTCCCCGTCCTGCTCCTGGATTCCCTTTAATGAAGAAGGGATGGAAGGCGCATCCCGAGGGAGCAAACAGAGCCGCCACTCCCACTTTGATCGGGTCCCCACGGAGCCCCACGCTCCCTGCCTGCCTCCCCAGACCCCGCCGTGATTGACGCTGCCTCTGATGTGCAAGCTGCTTTGAACTTCACGCATGAAATTCCCACCGGGCCGCGCTCATTTCCATTCTCCTTCAGCGGGATTTACGAGCGGGAGCCGGGCGAGCACAGGAGATAAAATGAATCTGCAGGAGCTTTGAATCTGACATCAAAACAGGGGCTCGAGTGAGCTCCAATTGGATTTTGCTCGGCCTGAATTTACAGTGTAAATCAACTTCTTTTGTGTGTTTGGAGTTTAGGGGGAAAACGAGGGAGATGTGGATAAAAACGGCACTTGAGCAGCTGCTCAGGGCTTCATATTGTTTTAACACTCATTTTTTGCTTTTCTCTCCCTTCATACAAATTCAAGATGACATTAATATGCAAATGAAATTACATAAGTTCACTCAAAATTCAGGGTTTCCTTTGAAATTCCCAGCTAGGCCTTGTTTGCTTGATTGCAAGGCAAGATTTTAACTCATATTTTACATAAATACTTAAATATAGGGTTCCCACTGCATCTAAACAGAATGCTGGAAAACAATGTTTTTATGAATAAGTTCAAAAAAAGAAAAAAGCTACTGATGGCTCAGTTACACAATTTCTTCTGGCAAGCCACCAAAGCTGTTCCCATTATTTCAAGCATTCTTGAAAAATCCAAGTATAGCTGCTCTCAGCTGTAAAGAGAATGTACTATTGGAAAGAGGATTCAACTCCGGAATGCAAACTATTCCAAATCTCACTTTGTCATGAGGAATTTCTATTCCAAACCCCATTTTTTCATGAGGAATTTCTATTCCTAACCCCATTTTTTCATGAGGAATTTGGCCACATTAGAAGTAAAAGCAAGAGCACAGGAGAGAAATTTCCTAAATACCTGCTGCACTTTATGGACAAATGCCAGGACTGTGCATACTCCCTACATTTCCTAGAATGCCCTGGGCTGTACTGCAGCCTGAAACTCTGTCAGAATAGCAAATACATCTTAAATTTCATTTACTGTGGCCCCCCCAGGCCCCCTCTGGAAGTGCAGCTCTTCAGGTACTGCAGCAAGCCAAGGAACTGAACGGGATTCCCGTTATCTCCCACTTAACTGCTCCAGAGAGCAAAGATAAACACAGAAAGAGCTGTGAAAAAATTGAACTGCAACAGCAAATATTTAACCATCTGTTAAAAAAAAAAAAAAAAAAAAAAAGCAAAAAGCAGACCCCTTCTGAAGGCAGTATCACAGCCAGGGAGTAAATGATTTTCAAATAGAGGTTTGTAAACTCCCTTATTCAAACAGCTCCATTCATGTTTGCAATGCACCACTGCCAAGTAGGGTGTTTTACCAACAAATATTTCTCCATTCCAGCTCCTTGCACAAATTTGGATAAATGCATTCCCCAAGCTCTTATCAGCATAGTTAAATAAAGAGCAAGAGCAGATTTGCAGCTGCCTTGCAAGGCAGCCAGAGTGGGAGCATTAATGCAGAGCGGTGCCCCTGAGCAGATGGATTCTGGAGAGCTGGGGCAGCTTCCCTTGAACAGCCAGCAGGGAAATCCAGCTGTGGCTCCAGGGCAGGAGGGGATGATTCCAGCAGCACACAGACCCTGCCCAACGAGGAGAGCAATGAGGGACACTGGGCAGCTTCCCTTGGACAGCCAGCAGGGAAATCCAGGGCAGGAGGGGATGATTCCAGCAGCACACAGACCCATGTCCAACGAGGAGGAGCAATGAGGGACACTGGGGCAGCTCCCTGCTCACATCCCATGGAAACTGCCTTTCCCTTCTCTCCCAGAGATGCGGACATGAAACGCTGGAGCACATCAGAGTGATGGGTATCAAAACCGGATCAAGGTTAGTTCAGGGAAGACTTTTGGTCTCCCTTTAAAAGCATCACCTGGTTTTTGTTGGAAAAGCTGCAGGAAGAGCTGCATTTCCTCACAAATGCATCTGAATAATTCATTTTCTGGAAGGGGATCCTACTGAAGCCACTGCCGTGTTAGAAACCACTGGCAGGTGCTCTATGGGCCCCCAACACAACCAACTTCCCTGGAAAACTGCAACTACAGAAAGCCACTTCTGGAAGTCTCCCACAAGAGAGCATCGATCACAACTTCTCCAGAAAAAGACATTTTGTGTAATGGGTAGAAGACAAATACTCAACCATTACCCTCATATCCAACTTAATCTTAGAGTGGAAGGAGTCTGATTTCCTTTCAGCTGCAAATATTCACTATAAGCCACCTCTCTGCCTGTTGCCATCTCACCCAAAATATGAGTTAAACTTATGTAATTTCATTTGCATATTAACATCCCTATGACTGAAGTTATTCCAGTCATCACTCCCAAGCCAGACCATGCAGACCTGCAAAGGTAGAACCCCCTAAAGCTTCCAAACCTGCTTCCCAAAACTCATTTCTAAACCCCTATTTAGACACTTCCCACAACTGACACACATCCCAAGAGTTCCCACTGCAGGTACTCAGGACTTTTGATAAATAAATAAATAAATTCTGTTTATTCTTTCCCTCCCTTCTTGCTGCTCCATCAGCCCATTCCAGATCCAAGATTCCCTCAATACCTGCTGAGGCCTTTCAGGCACAAAAACCAGGAGACTCCAACTTGTACACAAAGGCTTTCATCCTCTTCAGGAGAAAGACACTTTAACTAAAACATTGTCTGGTAAATCACCACCCAGTTCCATCGTGACAGGGAATGTCTGGAGACAGCATCAAATCCATTCCTCATGGCTTATGGAGCAGCCTGTGGTGGTGAGGGACACAAGGCTTGTTTTTCCAGCAGGGATTTCCTCCAGGATTAGAAGATGCACCTCACTTGACATCCATTTTCCTTATCTCCCATCAGTTTGCTAAGAGCCTGGAGCACTTTATCCAGATTAACTCTGTCTGCTTGGAGCAGCCTCTCCCCCAGCGCCTGGGAAAAGGAGCTGGTGCCAGGTCTGACCCCGGGGACACAAACACAGGCACCAATTTCCACACCAACCACGTGGGAAGAGCTTGGGAAGCTCTGCTCCCTGCCTGCCCCTGTGCCATTCCCAGAGCTTGGTTAGGTAGAGCTGAAAATGCCAGCAGAGATCATCTGCCTTTGGAGAAAGGATCAGCAAAAACCAAAGGGGAATGTGGGGATTTTGGATGAGTTAGAGATGGGACCTCTGAGCTGCTTCAGATGATGGGATTTGTTTTTCTTATCTTCTCCACAGGCAGGAAGGGTGAGCTGGGCTCACATCTTCACTGCATGGCTCAGAGGGTCACAAGCCCTCCAGTCACAATCCTTTTAAGGGTTTATTAACCAATAAAACACTGCCCACAAGGATATTTATGCTTTTGACCCAATCCTTACATATTTGGTCTTATGGACTCATGCTACAGTTTGAGCTTTCTTAGCCAATCATGTTATGGCACAAAAACCTACGGTGCTGCATTGTAAACTCTTTGTCTGCTTCTATAACTACCTTTATATTTTTCTATATCTTAAATTCTAAAATTTAAACTTTCTTTTATTTAGCTTGACATGTCTCTGATTTAAACTAGAAAGCCACATTCTCACTTCTAGCCCCTAAGTCTGGGAGCCTTTCCCAAGTTCTCAGGTCAAATCTTGGGTTTAATTCTAAGCTTTGGTTTACAGGCCCAAAGTTCTGAGAGTTCCCTGCATTTTGGATTCCAGCAGGGGAACACAATTCCTGCCCTGCTCACCCCTCCTTGGCAGCCCCCTGCACATGGATTTAGGCGTGGGATTATTTCCCTGTGCCCAAGCACATTTAGAGGCTTTGGTAGAGCAGCTGAGTGTAATTTTATCAGGAAATGTTTGTTGAATTAAGGCCTTGCCAAAACCACTCGATAGCCACCAACTGTGCTGCCTCATCCAGTTGGGTTTGCAAGCTCCAATTTATTTCTTCTCACCACTTTCCAAACCAAGGTAGTTCCATTGCGCAACCCTGCCTTGGAGGGGGCACAGACACAACTGCTGGTCTCACACCAGGGAAACCAGAATATTTGGGGTACAAAACAGCAACCAAGAGCACAGTCAGGCTGGGAATTTTAATCCAGACTGGAATCACATAGAAACTCACTCATTTGGGCTCTCCACTGCAAGAGCCAACACCATGTAATGGCAATAAAATAAAGATTGCTTTCTCTATCATATCTCACTGCTCATTAAACAACCAATTGAAATGCCAGGTTTGTTTTCTAACCCAGTTTGTGCTGTTTTCTATCATTTATTTATAGTCACCAGGTGTGGAAATCTCACAGTTTATCCCAAGCAACATGACAAACCAATGCTTGGATTTTCAGGAGAAATGAAAGCAAACTGATGGATCATTTTCTTAATGGTAACAACAAATACAAACTGAGGCCAGCAATCAATTAAAAAAAAAGAACAATAACAATTTAAAAATCCTTTCCCTACAGAATAGTTCGTCCTTCCCAAGTTAATTTTCCCCAGACCAATCCAAAGTTGCAGCATTCCCAACTCAATATCAATAAGTTGGACAATAAGAGGCTGAACACCAAGTGACAAACAGCCTTAAACACTGTGGGAAAAAATTTCAAACTTTCCTAAAAATACCTAAAAATACACTGAAGGTAATGCACTTCTGACACTGTTCTTGCCCCAAATGTTTGCTCAATGAAGAGGCCACATGAGGCAACAGCCAGAAAAAGAACACAAAAGTAAAAATACATAAAAATACCTAAAAATACTTTAAAATATCTAAAAATACCACATAGATAATGCACTTCTGACACTGTTCTTGCTTCAAATGTTTGCTCAATGCAGAGGCCACATGAGGAAACAGCCAGAAGAAGAAAACACACAGAGTTCAGGAGCTGTAACACAAACATTTCACAACCCTCCAGAATGAAAACCACAGCCCTGAGGACTCAGACAAGGCGAAGGCACAATCTGAGGCAAAGGATCTCATGGGGAAAAAAAAGAGATTTTCACAGACAAATCTGGGTCTTTTTCCACACGACCTCTTCTGCAGTTAATAAATACTTTAACCAAAAAAATTTCATTATTGTTGCTTTAACACCAACATTAAACATTTTAAGCACCAAGGATAAGCTGTTATCAGCAGTAGCACATCTAATTTAACTTCCTGCAAGTGCAGGCCCAGTTAGTCCACGAATTAACGATGGAAGAATTCAAAATCTGATCACAATATCCAGGGGAATCAGCTTCTTTCCTGATACTTAACCAAAATGGGGAATCTCCCAGAAAGGTGATGCCACACAGAAGGAAAATGAAAGGAAGAGCAGGAGATGGGAGAGGCAGAAAGAGGAGAAAAACTGAAATTATGGCAGAAGCATTTAGACAAATTCAGGTAATGAACAAAGCATTGTTCATTGGAGCTAAAACTTGGAAGTTTCAAACAGAAAATACATTTTTACATTATTTCTTTGTCTTGCAGAGGATTTCCTATAGACAGCACTGTGTCCAATGGTCAGATAAGTCTCAACCAGGTCTTGCCAAGGTCCAAAGCATCCTGCAGCTGATAAACTCTTCTGGGAATTATTTAATTATTGATCCAAGCAACTAAATGATGAGAATCCCATTGTAGAGCCTGAATGAGGAGCTGTGCAAACAGCAAATTCCCCCCTCTGCTTTGCCAGCTGTTTGTGTTTTAAACCTTTTACTGGGAAGGATTTCTTATGCAAGTTCACCACAGGTAAAGAAATCTCTGAAGGACTTTTCACTAAAGTTATGTATTCCTTTTCACTAAAGTTCCAGACTAAAAGCAGACTTCTCTTTTTAATGAAAAATGAGGCCACACTGAGGGGGTGATAAATCCCATTTCTCCTTCCCCTCAGCCCTTGCTTGGAAGGTGTTCCTGCATGGATTCTGTGAGCAGAGGGCAGAAAGGTTTCCATCCTCAAAGAATCCCTGACCCTTTTGTCCACCCTGCCAACAGCCTGGATGTGGCAGCATTTTCCACAGGCACCTTGTCCAGCAGGAACTGCACAGAAACTCCAAACCTGTGCCCTTGGAGTCACCTGATGGCCCAAATTACCTTCCTCCCTCTCAAATGGGTTTAAATCAGACTGAGATATAAACCATAACAATCAGTCTGTAATCAAGGTTTGCATAAATGGAAGTAAATGTTTAAAATGTTCAGTATTTCAAGAAAATTACTCCTCTTTAATTGGAAAAATCAGGGCTTCTATCACCCCTTTTACAGTTAAAAAACCCAAAGAAATTTCTGCAAACATGCAGCAAAACAGAAATGCTCAAAGATGACCAACTGCCTGGATTTAGCCTACTCAAAACTCCTGTACTTAAAACCAACCCAAACTGAACATGAACAAATGCAGTTTCCAAGCAATGAACTCGATTTCATGAAAGCTCTGCTATCAAACAGCAGCATGTCAACCTGATTAAAGTGGAGCACAGTGCAGTTAGCATGTGATGGACTGACCAGCTCGTGATTTTGGCTACTTCAAAGGACAGGAAAAGGTCCCATGACCAGCTTGAGGAGAGTTATTCAGGGCAGAAACAGTGTCTTGGATCTAGACAGACTCTTTTTGTACAGAACACCGTGAACAAACTTTCTTCCTTTTGCTGCTTCCAGCTGATTCCCAGCTCCTGTTTAAAGCCCATCATTAAACACTGGTGTGGCAGAAATGTAGAAAAAGATGAGGACAAGATAAGAGGCACCTTTGGAGTTTTGCCTTCTCTGTTTTTACCCAAAGTAGCAGAAAACTCAGGAGTAAGAGCATGGATGAGGGATATGGGATTTCAGGGGCTCTCCAAAATGCAGTTTATTCCATCCAAGGTGTCACAGCAGTCCAGGGTCATGGGTGACAGAGCTGTGCCTACAGCTGTCAGCTCCAGCTGCGGGCAGGCCTGGAGACCCTTTGGTTTTGGTTATAATGCATTACAGACTTTTCTTTTGGTTACAATGCATTATATAAATTTCTTTTGGTTACAACGCATTATATACTTTTCTTTTGGTTACACTGCTTTATGTACTTTTCTTTGGTTACATTGCATTATATACTTTGCTGAGCATCTTAATACAGCAGAACCAATCTATACCTTCACTTTTACCTTCAGCCTGTCATAACTACTGTACTTACCGTATTCATGTCACTGTTCTCCAATCACTAAAAGTCAGTACATTACAGTTTAAGCTAGAAGTTGTTTTTCAGTTTTCTTGCAGTGGAAAATTCTGAGACCTTTTTCTACTTGCCACATTTGCTGCCTTGTTTGCCTGTGCTCTCTGCTATCTTCTTGTTTGGGGTGGGTTTATCCTTTGCTCTAAGCCATACAAACCCCTTCTAACTCACACAGCCTTTGCCTCCTTGGTTATCCAGTGAGACTGGCTCAGCAATTCTTTTCTATATCAAAACTTGCTTCCATCTCTATTCCTTCATCAGACTCTACATTAAAAAAAAAATCTTTCTGCCAAGCATCTGTGAGACTCCCTTGTCAAACTTTCATCCTTCCCAACACTCAGGCTGCTTTGCAGAGAAACCTTTGTTTCCTTTGCAGATTAAAAGACAGCACGAGGAGTTCCAGGGTCCCATACTCACTCCATCATGGAAGGGGGGATGGTGCAGCAGTCCTGGATGGCAGTCAGGGGTGAGGTGAGGTGGGCAGTGTACGAGGCTTCCACCACCTGCTTGTTCCGATTCACCACGTCCAGGTAGCGGTTGAACTTCTCACGGATTTTTTTTGCCAACTGAAAAAAAAAAAACCATAAGGAATTTTTTTAAAAATCAACCCAGTTTCTCTGTATTACCCCATTCCTTAACAAGCAATCAGAACCTGTGTTAAAGACAATTTTTTTTTCTGATTTGCTCATTGTGCTTTTATTTTAGTGGCTTAAGCAAGAAGTCAAGTAATTAATATTGGCTGCAGCAAGGAGACCATATAAGAAAACAAAATACATTTACCATCCAGCAATGGATGCTTCAACAGTTTTACATGTGTGAAAAGTGTGATTTCCATTACACAAACTTCCCTTTCACTAAGAACTGACAGCTGGATGTGACACTGGTGCTTGGTCCAAGGCCTGACAGGGATGTGATGGAGAATAAACCAGGCCACAAGTGAATTTATTGAAGTTCTATACATGGACACTTCAGGAAAGCCCAAATAATGGTGTTAGAGATGCCTTCACTGTACAGAACTGCTGCTGCTCCAGGAGCAAAGAGCTGACAGCAAATCTCCCACTGATGGGATCAACCTCTGGATCCAAGGAACCCAAATAACCCCAAATGCTGCCGTGAATATTCCTCTGCTCCTCAGCAGCCTCTTCAGCAGGTGGATCTGTGCAGAACCATTTCACCACCTCTCCCATGGAGATTTGGGCAAAATAACCACCCCAGCTTTTGCTTTCCAGCTGCATTCCCTGCTGCTTTCCTGGCAGGCTGAGCAGTGCCTGGGTGGTTTCCCCATCGATCCAGAGCTCACTGTGCCTTCTCACAATCCACAGCTTCAGCCACAAACTGAACAATCTCTAACCGATGTTACACTATAGCAGCAAGAAAATAATGACAAAAGTCTTGCACCAGTGAAATTCCTCCTGAAGCCTTTTGTTGTCAGAGGGACTCCTTATAAATCAGGACAAGGTTTAGAGGTGACACCGTGATTTGAAAGAGCCAATTTTGCTCCTTTCAGAAAGTGAAAACAAACAGGTTGTGGCCCCTCCCGTGCAATTCTAAGATCATTAAAAAAATAGGGTGGTTCACTTTCGAAATAGCAAATTGGGTACTTCAGCCCTTCTTTTTAAATCCTTCTGCAAAAAATTAAAATAAAGGTAAAATTAATGATTTTTTTTTCCTGGCAAATACTCCCAAGCTGATGTGATCTGAGGGCTGGTGGTGCCTGTGGCATCTCTGCCCTCTCCATGCCAGGCAGATTCCAGGCACTGGGAAGGGCTGAGCCTGCTGGGACACATCCCAGGCTGCTGGAGTGACTGTGCTGTGACAGAAGAGCTCGTTTGTGTCCCTTCATTGGGCACTTCACAGCGAGCCTGACTAATGACTGCCAGGGAAAAGGGGAAAGGAAAATCTGTGGCTGCTGCTGGAGCAGATGTGACAGTGAACACAGTTACCAGGAGGCATCAGGTTTCACAAGGAACATTTACTGAGATCTTCACTTCTGGTCTTTCCTCAAAGGCAGGAATTGATGAAATGGATCAGGATTTTTTTATTTGGCTCTGCATATTCTGCATCCCTTTCGTGCCAACCAATTACATATTTAATAATCAGCCAATCGCAAATGAAAGAATCTTCTCTTAAGCAGCAAACAGAGGTGTTGGATAATCAGAAATACTGTTTTGCATTTCTGCAAAGTTCTCCAGAGCTAAATCATCTCCTCAATCCACAGCACTCCTGCTCCCTGCACACCCCAAACCCTGCAGGGATGATTGAACAGTGCTGCTGCTCCTGTGCGCTGGCAAACAGCCCTGGATTCTCCAGATCCCTGCACTAACAAATGTCTCTCCTAACTCTCACCAACAGGCCCTTTTGTCATGATTTACTCGGCTCTGAGGGGCAGGAGGCCTCCCTGATAACAGCACTGCCCTGCCTGCCTGCTCCAGGGAATGCTGGGGACCGTGACAGGGCTCCAAGGAGCACAGGTTTAATAGGACCCTGCTCAAATGACTTGCAGAATTACACCTAATTAGTTCTGTGGAATGATTTATTGCCAAGGCACCAGAGGACTGCTAATGGGCTCCTCCATGTTAGGCATCCAGCACTATTAAATTGTTCCCAGTTGTTAGGATAATAAGCTGTTGGGGAGATCCTTCTCTTGTTTTCCAGTAAGCTTTCTTTGTGTCTGGCTGTACCCCTCAAATGTGTTCTTCAGAAGTGGATTCTCCTGGAATTGTTTAAAACCCACCATTAAAAACTGGTGTGGGAGAAATGTAGAAGAAGATGAGGATAAGGTAAGAGGCACCTTTGGAGTTTTGCCTTCTCTGGTTTTATCCAAAGCAGCAGAAAACTCAGTCTATTTTGCAAAGAAATCCTCATTTTCTTTGTAGATTAAATGACAGCATGAGGATTTCCAGAATTTCATACTCACTCCATCATGGATGGGGGAATGGTGCAGCAGTCATACAGCACAAATTGTTTGTGCTCTCAAACAAACACAAGCCAAGTTTCCTTAATCAAAGCATTTAGATTTGGTGCATACAAAGTTCTCCTCTCAGGCTGGGCAACTGAAATGCCAAGGCAAACCAGATATTTGAATCTGAGATTTCCCTCTCGGTTTCCCTACCTGAAATCAGGAAGAGGGGAGAGAGCTGAAGTTTGCTGAGCATCATTAACAGTCATAAAACCATCACAGGGCCCCAGAACAAAAGGCCTCTGGTTTGGAATCAGAGCAGCTCTCTGATAAATGAATGCTGCTCAAGCTGAGGGTTTGGTGTTGATGAGTTTTCACCTTCTAAGTTGAACGATAAAAGCACCCCACAGCCTTTGAATTTCACCCTGCTGTGCCGAGTCTAAAGATCTGACAAATGCGTTTTTCAGAAGATCCTGTACTTCAGAAGCTGACAAAAAGCAAATGCTTTGTTCCCAACGCGCGTCTCCCATGGAAAAAGCTCTGCGTGGCTCAAAGTCGTTCCGTTATTTTTCTGGAAGGGGATCCAGCCCTGGTCGGGGCGGGAGTCAAGTGCGTGTCAGCAGCAAGGGATCTGAAACCTCCCAGAGCTCCAGACACCGTCCCTGCCCACAGCTGCAGCATCTCACTTGGTCTAATCTAAAGAACTCTAAAAATACTGCCCTCTGATACCGAGACAATGCTCCCAACAATCCACACCGCTTCAAAACCAGCAAGCTCAATAAAGTCACCGAGGAGAAGATGATCCAAAAATAATTTTCCATTGAAAAGTTCTTCAAATGAATAAACTGTGATAAGAAACTGAGGGTAAACCACCAATGAAATACTAGAAACAAATGGTTCTAATTAATCAAACTGAGAAGCATCACCCAGATGAAGCCTAACAAAACAAACCTTTCTTCCATAGCTGGGCTTCACTTCCCTCCCAAACTTTCTTTATTCCCCTTGCAGGGTGATGCACTCGGCTGCTGGAGCCTGTCACAGTAAAAGCTGCAGGCTTAAATCACCTTCTCCTCTTTCTAAATAAAAACCTGAAGTTTTTATCCAGCACATAGCCTGCTTTTTTTAACCTGCCTGGAGCTGGAGAGCTGCTGGATGCTGATGGATGCCAGACCCACAAAACCTCCAAAGTAGAGAAAGAGAGATAACAAATAATGAAAGGACAGAAGGCTGAACTATGAAACCGTGCTTACATAATTGCTGAAGTATTTTTAAGGCAAAATGGAAAATCCTGCCCTCAGTCAGGCACAGGAAAGGGGCAGGGGTGTCCCACACCTGGGTGGGTACCAAGTGTGACAGACATTTCCTGCTCCCACAGAAATCCTCCAATTCACCCATTTTAATGGAGACTGAAATCAATCTGGATACCTTGAGATTGACATAAATATTACTATCCCACACAAAGTGCTCTTTGTCTCATCTCAAAAACAGCAGCAAGGGGAAGCCTCCGTGGGCATTTTTCAGATTTCTGTGTTTTCTCCTTGATTTGAACAAACAAAACAATGAGCAGAGAGTGCTGTCTGTGAACAATGCAGCCATTAGCCCTGTTTTCCCTGGATTTCCTCTGGCAGCTGACACGCAGCCAAAGCCCTTGGGTTTGCAGACAGGTTGGACTGTAACACCTGTTTCTATTACTGCAGCACCCCTGGGTAATGCACTTCAATTGTCACCATCTCCACTGACAACCTTTCATCACAACATCACTGAGCTCCTCTAATTTTCCCAGAGACATTTCCCTCATTTGCATCGTTCCCTCGAGCTTTTTTTTAAAGCTTCTTCCCCCTCAAAGCTCCACAGCTCTGAAGTCTTCCCTTTGCAGGGAGCTCTGAGGGAAAGCAGAGCTCCAAGGTGAGGTTTTATTTCTGCTGCAGCTTGAAAGCCAAGGTATTTTTCATGTTTCCAAGCCTGTATATGAAATATGCATCAGTGGGGTGATGCCAGGATGGACTCACAGACAGGGATTTAACACTGTCAAGCTCCTTGGAAAGGATTGCTTACACATGGAAGAGTTGAGTTAGAATTTGGAGGTTTAAATTCCCTCTGTAAACCAGAAAAATCTGGGAAAAAAGCCCCTCTCTCCAACACCTACCAGGGATTCATCGTCCTGCTGCTCTATCACAACTGTGCATCCACAGGTTCCTAATCTAGGAAACTTTTAATGTTATTTATTTTTCATCTACGTGGCTCTTGAAGAAACCTCTGGTTTTGTACCAACCCTGAAGAGCCAGAGGTGAGCAGGGACATGGCTCAGGGAAGGATCACAGAATCACCTCCAGCTGCATCCCACACCTCTGTTTTAAAGGATTCCAACCATTCATGGAGTCCTGGAATGGTTTGGGTTGGGAGGGACCTCCTCAAGGATCATCCTGGTCCACCCCATCATGGGCAGGGACACCTTCCACTGTCCCAGGCTGCTCCAGCCTGGTCTGGGACACTGGGATCCACAGCTTCTGTGGCCTCCCCACCCTCACATGGAACAATTTCTCCCTAAAATCCCATCTAAACCTCCCCTCCTCTAACTCAAGTCCATTCTCCCTTGTGGAAAGCCCCCATTCCTGCTTCTCTGCATGACACTGAGAATATATTCCATTATTGCAACCAGGATGCAGGAAACCACTTTCCAAAGTGCATTTTGTCACGGAAACCAGCACTCATTTGAGGTTTTCTACTGGCCAGTACCTTTGGCAAAGCCTCCCAAGACTTATTCCGAGGAAGATGTTAAACAGGATGCACAGCAAAACCTAGAGAGAGGTCACAATTGCTGAATCATTCTGGAAGCACATTAAACACACAATAATTGCCTTTTATTGTGAGGCTCACAATTTATTAATGTGTGTGAACACACCACGTTTCACAGCCAGGGAACGTGCTGTGCTCAACAGCTAAATGTAATTTTTTCAGCACATTTCAGATCTATTTCCTCCCCAAAGGCTTCTTTGCCCAGTCCAAAACCAACCAAACTAAAAATCCAACCCGATGGCAGCATGGCCTGAGCTTTTCAAGCCTTTTCTCCTCAAAATTGGTAAATCTACTCCTGTTTGAGAGCATTTCACCCCCTCTCCTGTGTGGAGCCCAGATCCCTGCTGTCCACATCACAGAAAGCAGATGTCTGGCAGGACACTGAACGCACACTGACTTCCTTGAAATCAGCTAATGTAGATTTTCCCCTCATAAAACTCCTCCTGTCCCACTTTATTTACATCACTAACTCACAGCACTGCATTCTCATTTCATTTGAGAGCTCTCTGATACTGAAATAACTCCCAGGGAAGGAATCCAAGTCAGTTTTGGCCATTGCCATCCCATTTTTAATAACCTATATCAGGCAGAAAAGGTTTTATCTGTCAGGTGCCACAGTGATTCTGTAACTGCAGACATTAAAAGTGTAACCAGTTCAATGCTGAGAGGTAAAACTGCTCCTTGTGTGGCACAAAGCAAGCCAAAGGTATTGAACAGTTAGGCCTGAAGGCCAACAGCTGGAATCTTTCACTTTTTCAATAAACTGAGAGTCATTATTTACATGGTTTGGTACAAAAATCCCACCACCCCCACAACAATTCAGCGTTCTGCCAAAAAACCAAATCCCAGCTGACATAAAACTGTCATTAATTGCCTTTGGATATCAGTTGCTACAAAACTGTTAATGAATGAGCAAAGCAGAAATGAGATTTCTCTGGCAGGGGATTTCATCTGCTTACATTTGTTTGCCTTTGCTCAAGATGATCCCATTCAATGTCCCACTCTTACAAAATTCAGGTTCTGTTGCTGGGGATTCGTTAGGGCTAGAAGATCTGGTTATTAATGAACCAGAAGTGCTCAATTGTTCTTCCATCCACTTCAGTGTAGAGCTTTTAAGCACAGTAATTACACTTGAGCAGAGCCCCGTTCTCTCCCCTGACAGCTCCAAATCCATCATCCCACCTCCAGTGTTTGGACAGCTCTTTAAATCCACTTGGGATGAACACAGACATCTGCTCTGGGAAACAAGGACTGTCTTTTCCTCAGCAGAGAATCCGTAGTCAGGACTTCAAAGAAGTTTTAATCCAGTTTCTTGGTTTCCCAAAAACAGTTTTGCCTTTCAAAAGCCATCTGATACGTCTGATCCAGCCCACATGGCCCTTCTGTGGTGCACAGACCACCCAGAAACACTCCTGGAAATGCTGCCCTACACAGCACAGAGCCACAGGGCCCATCCTGGGGGATGCTGGGATGGGGTGGGATTTAAATTGTTAAACTCAGGTGACAATTACATTCCCATGGCCCCTCTGCTTGCAAGCACCCACCTGGGCATGCCAAAACCTCCAAAAAGCTGGGGAAGGGTCTGGGGATCCAGGAGAGGCTGAGGGAGCTGGGCAGGGGCTGCAGAATCCCTGAGGAGCTGGGCAGGGGCTGCAGAATCCCTGAGGGAGCTGGGCAGGGGCTGCAGAATCCCTGAGGAGCCGGGCAGGGGCTGCAGAATCCCTGAGGAGCTGGGCAGGGGCTGCAGAATCCCTGAGGAGCCGGGCAGGGGCTGCAGAATCCCTGAGGAGCTGGGCAGGGGCTGCAGAATCCCTGAGGAGCTGGGCAGGGGCTGCAGAATCCCTGAGGAGCCGGGCAGGGGCTGCAGAATCCCTGAGGGAGCTGGGCAGGGGCTGCAGAATCCCTGAGGAGCCGGGCAGGGGCTGCAGAATCCCTGAGGAGCTGGGCAGGGGCTGCAGAATCCCTGAGGAGCTGGGCAGGGGCTGCAGAATCCCTGAGGAGCCGGGCAGGGGCTGCAGAATCCCTGAGGAGCTGGGCAGGGGCTCAGCCTGGAGCAAAGGAGGCTCAGGGGCCCTTGTGGCTCTGCACAGCTCCTGACAGGAGGGGTTTGGGATCTGCTCCAGGGAACAGGGACAGGAGCAGAGGGAACAGCCCCAAGTTACACCAGAGGATGTTTAGATTGGATATTTGGGAATATTCTTCATAGAAAGGGTTCTCCAGACCTGGCGCAGCTGCCCAGGAGTCCCCATCCCTGGAGGGATTTAAAATCCCTGTGGATGTGGTACTTGGGGACACGAGGTGGCCTTGGCAGTGCTGGACTCAATAGTCTTAAAGGTCTTTTCCAGCCTAAAAGTTCCCTACAATCCCACCTGAACCAGCTCTGCTTTGACTTTTTCCTCAGTAAAACAATTAAAGAAGACTGGAAATGTCACCATTTCCAGGAAGCACAACTGGGAGAGTAAATTATTTCTGTATTCCAGGAGCAGTGTGAGCCCACGTGAACATGCCATGCACTGACCTGCTCTGGGAACCACAGTGGGGCTGCCTGAGGGCTGAACTGCAGCTCCCTCTTGCCCAGGGAAAGCCCCACTCTGAGGAGCTCTGGTTCTCCTGAACATTCAAACTGGTTTGAGAGGGGTCTGGGAAGGTCAGGTTACTCCTGAAGGCTGAGCAAGTCCATGCTCAGACTGGGAAGAAAAGCTGGTTCTTTGTTCCATTTCTTTGACCAGAACCCATCACCTTTACCACAAACATAATTGGGACTTTAATTTCTGAAAGAATGAAACATGACCTAATTGATCTGTTTGAAAACTGATCCAAAATTAATTTTAAAAATATACACATGTATTCAAATGCAAACTGCCCATGTAGTATCTCAGTGTTAAATGCTGAAATGTTTTCCTGTAAAACCCCATAAAATTACAAATACCCCTCAAGCACACCTGGGATGCACCAGGCTGTGGCTGTCCCATATTCCCACATCAGAACAATATCAATGGGTTTACTTTGAATTTGAAATTCAAAAAGAGGCACTTCCAACATGAAAGGCTGACAATTAATGGGAGCTACTTCATTTTGTTTCCAAGAGACAGCCCCACACCGAGCAATGGAAAAGCTTTGCAGAATTCTCAACATCACCATCAGCACATGCACCCATCCCCATTTCCATCCTGCTCCTGGCAGTGATCTGAGGCTGGGACAGAAAGAATTCCCTGAGCTGACTCTGCCAGGGGAGGTGAAGGGGTTTTGTACTCACCTGCTGAACTTCGCTCTCTCCATTTGATATTTTCTCTGTGTACACGAAGGAGTTGAATATCCTCTGCAAGAAAAAGCAGAAAGGAAGCGTGAGAGGCTCTTCTGTCACAAATGTCCCAGGAAAGCAGCTCCAGGGGCTGATGGGTGAGGAAATGGGGTCAGAGAAGGGCCTGGGGACTCTCCCAGTGCCAGGCTTCCCAAGGGAATCACGTCTCCATGTGGGATCTGCATGCAGAGGCTGACTTTGGAAGGCAAAGACATAACAGGTTTTTTTCCACATATCTGTTTATTTACCAAACTGACCTAAGGTGCTAAAAATAGTTCCACGTGCAAACTATGAACCCTTCTTTTGCTAAACATTCAACCCAATATAACTACTTTTAAAAATGCTTCTTTCCAACTAAAACATGAGAGGCTGGGAGCCAAACTTAGACAAATTTAATATGCGGAAAAGAGACAAGTGAGACCCAAATTGAACACAACCAGATCAACCTCATTAATAGCAATAAAAAAGGAGATGTATCAGAAGATAGAAGTGAGAGCTGCGTCCTGCTGTGGGAAGCTCAGCTCCCAGGGGGACAGGTGACAGCCTTGCTGCCATCCCTGCTTATAGACACAGAGGAAAAATCACTCAACACCTTGTAATAGTTGAAAAATAAGACTGGAAAGATTTGGGGTTACACCAACAGCTTTACTAAAAGGTTTGCCTGATCACCTGAGCTTCTCTTTCAAGATTCCCCACGGCCAAGGGCAGCTTTCCCCTTGGGGACAGTGGGGCCATCTCCACTGGAAAATGTACAACTGTACAATATCCCCAAAATATTCCTTTGCTCTCTTAACAGCAATCAGTGGTATCAATAGCTGTAATGGCAATAAATGGAGGTTATTTAGGCTCTTTAGACATTTCTCCAGGGGAGCTGGGGGTTCACGGAGGGGATGGAGCCCAGTTCTGTCAGTGCTGAGTCACACACGTGGCTGCATCTGGCCAAGGACAGGGATTCCTGAGCACCCTGGACTGCATTATCAGCACTAACAACTGCAATCACTAAAAAGTTCCAATTTCATCCAAATTCATCTCCCTGACAACTCTTGGAGTCCACAGCTCCAAGAGTTCTTTTGATGCAGGTTCAGCTGATTCCCTCCCAGCAGTTACAGGCAGCAAAACCAGCCTGGAAAATCCTTTGGTGCGCTCCCCATCATCACTTGCCCTTATCCCTCTCCCTCCTGAGGACTTGAGGAATTTCAAAAATGTGAACTCTTCATTCTGAAGAAGCATTTGGAAGGGCAGCAATAAATCTCCTTGGCTTACAAGGCTCAGAGAGCCAAGAAGGGGGGGCAGGGGAGGGGGAAAAAAGGTTTCTACCCTTAAAAGCTGCCTGTACATCGAGACTTCATCGAGACCTTTGTTTAAAGTTCTGCTTGGGTACTTTAACTACAAACACGTTGGCTTTTTTCTTCCCTCCCTCATGAGATGAAAAGATAACTTAAACATCAGAAGGAAATACATTAAAGCATGTCATTTTGATGCAAAATGTTTTAAATGAATTGAATTTTTCTGTCCACGCAGCGTTTAGTGTGCAGACATCAAAAGGAACAAGGAGGAAATCAACTGTCAGCTCCTGAGAATGGAGCTTTCTGTCCCTAACACAAAGCTGACCTTCTTCCACCCTTTTCACATGTAGCCCATTTATGAACTAGCAAAATAATGCCAGGGAACATCGCCCATGGTTATGTAAGAGTCACGATGCCAGCAGGAATTTATTTGGCTTGGTTTTTAACCTATTTTGCTTGATTTTGAATTAGTTAATTTCTTTAAAATGCTCTGGTATATTCTGTTGTTTTAATTAAAAGCACCATGCAGGGCTGAGAGGGGGGAGCAGGAATTCCTCAGTCAAACTAAACACATATAATGAGTAAACCAACAGTAAAAATCGAGTAAGGATTGAGAATCCAGCCCCGAGGCTACACATGAACTGCTCAGCCCCTGCCTGGGTCCAGTCCCTACTCAGGATATCTGCTCCCTATTCAAGAATTCCTGGGCACAATCCCACCCTAGGGGGAAAAAACATCTTTAAGCTAATTTCACTGACTTAAAAGTGCCCCAACTTTAGCCAGACAATCAGAGCTAAGTGGCAACCTCAAATGAAGTGGAGGGAACTTCACAGAGCAGAGAGAAAGTCAGCCCCACACACAACCTCAGGAAAACAGTCTAAATATTTAGGAGAACTTGCCCTGCAGTTTACACAGCCCATTAGCATCTGTACTTTATTCTCCCCACCCCTCTTGTTGAACTGGCTCTGTGGAGCAGATGGCAGCAGGCTCAGCTCCCTCACAGAACAACCCCACACGTGTTTAATGAGATGCTGGCCCGGTGTTATTGCCATAACCCATCAGCACTCACCCTCCCAATGCGGGAAGGCTGTGCTGGATCAGCATCTGGATCAGCATCTGGATCAGCATCTGGATCAGCACCCAGCCCTTCCTCTGGATCAGCATCCAGTCTTTTCCCTCATTCAGAATTCAGCCTTCCCTTTCTCTGGATCAGCACCCAGCCCTTCCCCAGCTCAGCATCTGCATCAGCCCCCAGCCTTTCCCCTTATTCAGCATCCAGCCCTTCCTCTGGATCACCTTCCAGCCTTTCCCCTGGCTCAGGATCCATCCCTTGCCCTGGTTCAGCCTTTTCCCTTGAGCTGCTTCTCCCCAGCCATGGAATATCTCCACTCCCAAAATCCCAGCACACACATCCTCAAGCCCTCAAATGCCACCCTCTTTTCCTTCATTTGCCTTTGGATGCAGTAATTAACTGGGAAAACCCCTTTATTTTTACATTCTGGTGGAATTATCCCAGCACTGTGACTGAAGCAATGTCTACTTTCCAACACTAAGAAAACAGTGTTGGAGAGTTTGATTTATCCTGACACTTTCCACAACAGCAAGAGGACAAGGGGAAACAGCCTTAAACGGAGACAGGAGATTGAAGTTAGATACGAGGCAAATTTTTTCATTGCTTTTGGGCTCAGGCATTGGGATAGGTTGCTCAGGGTGCTGCTGGAATCCCCATCCCTGAGGAGTTCTGGATCTGGGAGATGTGGTTTAATGTTCCAGCAGGGATGGAGAAACAGCTGGACTTGATGATGTTAAAGGTCTGTTCCAAACCTGATTATTCTCTAATTGTACCATTTCAAAACTTACTATAACCTTCCTAAAGATTCTTTTGGAATTATTCAGACACTGGAGAGCCACAGCACCTGCCTGGCTGCACCTGCAGCTCTCCGCTCAGGTTTAGGCTCAGTGCAGCTCCCAGGGGCTGAGCACAAAGCCCTGAACCATCCCAGGGCCTCTGGCATCACCCAAATCCTGGGCACATCACTGCTGCTCCTAACCCTGCCCTGAACCATCCCTGGGCCTCTGGCATCACCCAAATCCTGGGCACATCACTGCTGCTCCTAACCCTGCCCTGAACCATCCCTGGGCCTCTGGCATCACCCAAATCCTGGGCACATCATTCCTGCTCCTAACCCTGCCCTGAACCATCCCTGGGCCTCTGGCAACACCCAAATCCTGGGCACATCACTGCTGCTCCTAACCCTGCCCAGCCCTCCTGCCTGGCCACACAAACACAAGCCTGGACTGAGAAAACCCAGGTATCTGCAGGGATCACACCAGGGATCCATGAGAGCTCCTCAGGAAAGCCAGGAGACGTGGTCCTGTGAGCCTGCAGGGAGCCCTGGATGGAGCCCTGAGGAAGCTGAGGTTTGTTTTCCAAACACAAATTCCCAGAGTATCCCACTCTTGCTTTCCCAAGCTCTTGCAGTACCTGGTGGGGTCAAAGCACCTGCAGCTTCCTAGGGAATTGTTCTGTGGTACCTCCATACACCCTTTAATGACTCCAGCTGCCTGGCTGTAGCTTTGGACAGCAGGACAAGTATTTGATAGGAGAGAGGAATCAGGAAGGAATGAGGAATTCAGGGGCAGGGGGCTGGGACAGGGAAGATTTGGGCCACCAGCATCCAATGGCTGGCACAGGTGGGGTCTGACAGTGATGGATGGGCCCAGCACCCAAACCCCATCTCAGGGCAGGATGGAGTCAGGTTTCCCACCAAGCCAGAGATAAGCTCGAATTCACCTCTGTGGCATCCTAAAAACTCCTTACTTGAGAGACTTTTATTTATTTGAAACTGAAGGCAACTCGGTTTTAAATCTGGGAGAAGACTCCAAACCAAGCACTGCATAAAAAGTAAAATGTTGACTGGCTCATTCCCTCAGGATGAAAATGCACTGCAGTGAGAAAAACACTTCCAAAAGGCCCAGCCTGACCGTCAGCACAGCATCAGAACAAACAGAAAATCCACCACCCCCAAATCTCCAAGGCCCCAACCAAACACAGGCACCAACTGCTCTGCAGAGCACTCAACCATTTGCACATCACTTTACTTGCCAGACAAGACACGAATCCATCTCCCTGACAACAAAAATAACATTTTTTGAGACAAAGAGAATGAGGGAAAACAAACACAGGATTAGTAAAATAGCCACTGAGCTGTAAATATACTGAAGCTGCTTCACCATGCATACAAGCCATTTAAAAAACAAACAAAAAAAACAAAACCCAAAAAAACCCAAAGCATCCAGCTTTCTGCAGGTTTGGGGCATGGATTGCTGTTAGCTCTCATATTTGGGTAAGGACTCCATGACAAAAATCAATAACATTAAAGAAGTTACACAGGATAATAAAATGTAGGTGTGTACAACACAGGCAGACTCAGCTCTGCAGGGCTGTGGTACTTGGTAAACTTCAAGCAGCCCCTAAGCAGGGTCTGGTTCCTACATGAAAGGTTAATGCTTTAAAAAGTGGTGAGCCAACAAATATCCAACAGATCCTTTTCCTGGTGGAGCTCACCCAGTGAGGCTGTTTTCAGGGAAACCTGTGGAGTTTATTTTTGCAGTGTCTGAAGCCATCTCGTGTTCTGTTTTGTTACCATTTTCTAAAACCAAGGAACATTAACTAGAGACTTCCCAGGAGAGCAGGGACATGCTCTGTGCTTTCCTCCAGGAATTTCCAGTGAGACGGGGAAGAAGCTGGAGTGAACTGGAGGAAAACAGAGGGAAAGGCACATCCATAGGGATGGGAGCACTGAGGGCAGCAGCTACAGATCTGAAAGGAATATCCCAACACCACCCCACAAATGCCTTTCTCCTCCTGTGGGTTTCAAAAAAAAACATGTTTTCAGAAGGGATTTAACTAATTAATGCTCTTTCTCTTTACATGATTTGTGGGGCAGCCACAGACACCTGAACCAGAGAGAAAAGTGATGCTGAGCTCAGCTCAGTGTCTGCCTTCACAGGCTCCAGGAAATTAGAACTTTACTAATTCATTTTTCTAATTAATGCCTCTAATTCACTTTTCTAATCAATTGTTTTAATTAATCATGAGCAGTGTGATTTCCACTTCAGCTGGCATGTAGCTACCTTTCTTCTCAAACTCATATTGTTGGAGTTTCATTGGAAAATTGCAAAATTTGAAGTTTTGCTGAACTAACCCCGATGAGCTTCAATGAGGCTGAGAACTGGACACCTAAAATGCAGATTTTACATCCCTCCAAGGAAATGCTGCAGAAAGCAGAAGGTAAAGAAGATTCTAACAAAGACAATCAGCATGTGCTATAAACTCCCTGTCTGGGAAAAATATAATGAAAATACTGAAAAATGTGGATTAATTAGCATGAGAACTGAGAAATCCATCACCAGCAGAGGATAGAACACTAATTAATAAAGAGAATTATGTGAGTTAGAACCAATGAACATTGCAGGCTCATAACACACCCTCTGGCTGCACACATTCCCCAAGATTTAAGGTTTTAAGTGGGAAATCATCATCTCCTTTCCCATTTTTTCATCTCATGAAGATTGCTCACCGAATCCCTATTTGGGATTTATCCCAAATTTTGAGTGTTATCCCTATAAGGCTCAAGCTCCCACCACCTTTCACCAGGTGCCCATCACATTTCTGCAGCACTGGAATATACTCTGGGCAACACAGGAGAACTGGGATTCAAGTTTGATCTTAATTTTGATGGCCAAAAGCATCTCATTTATATATTTATATATAAATATATACATTTAACATTTCTATATCAGCTGTAGGGGGTAAAATCCCATTTCAGGCCTCAGAGGGGAGATGGGGAGTGGGCACAACACTGAAAGGAGCAAAGGAGAACATAATTCTGATGAATTTGTTTCCTTGGAAAACTCTGGGCATTTGCAAGGAGAGAAAACTCTGGAAAACTGAGTAAGTGCCAAAACATGCAATCAGGAACCAGCAGGTTTTTTTGGTCTTCTTTTTCAAGGGAGCAGAGCAGAGGAAGGGAAAAGGGGTGAGAGGGGAAAATACCCCAAGAAAATGAGTTCCACATGTTCAAGAGATTATTCATTTAGCCAATGTAACTTGACTAAGGTTATTCTCCTGACAATGTGTATGGCAGAAAAAAAGAAAGTCATGCTACCCAACCCTTAAAATACAAAGCAGATGGGCTTCTCAATGGCATTGGATTTCTTTTCCCTACACTTATTCCTCATTGCAGCCTCCAGGATGTAAAACTTAAATAATTTCTATGTTTTTTTTCAGATTGAGAGCATTTTAATTAGTGAACTCTTTTCACCTTACTGCATCTTGTTGCTCCTTTTCCTTTTAAAAGAACCTAAAATTGAGCATTTCAAGGAGCAAAATTGACCAGAGCCTTCATTCTATTGGGAGAGCTCTGGGTTTCAGTTTTCTGGTTTGCTTTCAAACTCATGTCAAAATGACTCAAAATTGGGAAAATGTTAAGCAGCAGCCCAAGACTTGTAAATAGCTGCAATCCTAGAGCCAGAAGGGTTTGATACCACTTTAAGTGTAATTACTGTGCTTGTCCAATTCGCTCATGAAGTCAATGTCCTGCAAGTCTGCAGAAAAACCATGGATCAATTGATGCAACATTCCAGGCAGGACTCTGTAATTTTACAGTAAAGTCAGGAAAAAATCCCAAAGCACAAAGGGACAGACACACCAAGAGAGGTGATTGTTCCCTCATCAGCTTTACATAATTAAGGATTTTGCTTGGAGAAATGCTGCAGCACAGGAACTTTAAAAAAACAATACCCAAGCAGACAACCTTAAATCCTGGGATTCAAAGATCATAAATCACAAGGCTGGACTTCTGTGCATGAAATGAATGGGCTGATGGCAACCTAATTACAGAAATGTTTGCTTTAAATGTCCAAGAGTATAATTTTTCAGGATCTCTCAGCAGGAAACCATCAGCATCCACAGGATAAATGTCCCAAAAGCCTTCCCTACAACCTCTCTGAACAGGAGCTGTCTCCCAGTGCCTGCACTTGCAGAGACACCCACGTTTAAAGTTTTAACACAAACTGCAGTCCACGTGCAGGTTCTTGCACCAAAACATCCAGACTTTTGTCAAGGGATAAATAATTTATGAGTAGTAACCTGAAAAAGACTGGCAGGACATAATTATCTCCCTGTGAGTCAGTGTCTGCAATAAAAACTACAAGGTTGCCTTCATTTACAGTATTAGTTGTATTAATAAGTACAGAAGTTTTAAGGTCGCCTGCTTAAATACCTCATCTGCATCATTTTTATATGATATTTGTATATTTGAATACTTGTATATTAATTATATTTTATATAATCCCCACCCTTCTTTTCCTGAGCAGAAACGGGGGGGTGCAAATCTGTGCGATTTTACATTCTTAGGTTGAATCTCTCACTGGCAATTTAAAAGAACTTCAAAAAACAACTCAAGAAGATAAACCACTTTGCATTAATTCTATCAATCACTCCCTGGGTGTAAAGTTATTTTCAAATAAAAAATAGCATTCCAAAGTGACTGCAGACACACCAGGAGAGGCGTCCTGGCCAAGCAGGGCCTCAGCAGGCCTGGTGCCACCTCAGCAGCTCCCTGGGGACACGAGGCCAGCCCAGGGCTGTGACCCCACATTTAAAAGGGGGGGTCAGTCTCCAAACACCTGCAGAAGCAGAGGAGAGGCCATTTGAGCTGCACTGATGTGACCTCGGGGTTTGGGATCCCCTGGGAGGCTCTGCGGGCTCCAGGAAACACCATTTTGCCACACTTCAGTGCTAATGAAAAGGGAATTACTCATCCACCAGCGCTGGAAATGGGTTCTCTTCCCCTCTGCTCCCAAAACAGGGCAGGAATGAACTCAGACATTGAGCACGGTGATGGATCTGACAGCTTGGCATTCCATGGCCAGAATTCCACCTGGAACCACTGATGCCTCTTTGGGGCTACTAAAAACACAGGCCAGACAAAACTAAGGGAATAAAATGTGATTATCGTTATTGAGGGGCCTTCAAGTTAGATCTTAATTTTGATGGCCAAAAGCAGTTAACATTTCTGTATCAGCTATGGGAGGTAAAATCCCATGGGATCATTTCAGGCCTCAGAGGGAGGACAAGGAGTAGGCGCAAGACTGAAAAGGAGCAAAATAAAGCACAATTCTCATAAATTTGTTTCCTTGGAAAACTCAGGTACATTTTATGCAAACAAAGCCCCTCAGGGGCTACATCCAAAATGGACCCTGGGTCAGAGGTTTTCATATTTTTATAAGTTTGGCCCATGTGCATATTGAGGGTTAATGTTCCAATTACAGCTTCAGGTACTGAAGTCATTCACCCCAAGTTTGCACCCCTCAAATCACTTTTGTCTACATTTCTTGGAGATTACCTTCAGGTGTATCTTGGGCAGACAAAGCCCCCTCAGGGGCTACACCCAAAATGGACCATGGGTCACATTTTTCATATATCAGTTTGGCCCATGTTAACTCCCCTATATTGGGGGTTAATTTCCCAATTACAGCTTCAGGTAATGAATTAATTCACCCCAAGTTTGCTCCCCCCAACTCATTTTTGTTTCCATCTCTCAGGGCCTGAGGCAGTGAGGAGTCCCTGATTGCCAGGCCTGGAGAGGAATTGTTGTGCCTGCCCAAAATGGGACAGCAGCAGCTCACACTGAATATGGAGTTTAGAGTTGTGCACTAAAGAACTGCAGGATCACAAATACAGAAAAACAGAAAAGCCAAAATCCTAAGGCATCACCACCAACACCCTAAACACACTGACAGCACTGACAAACTGCATCCTGCAGCCCAAAAAACAACAGACAGGTGCAAAGTAGCAAATGATTCCTGGGTAAATAAAGCAAAGAAGGTAATCCCTGGAAGGAAGCACTATTCCAAGGAGCTGAGCTGTCCCACAGCACCCAGAGGTCACCACAGGCCCTGGAACTGTTCCCTCCCTCTTTTTTTTTGGCCCAGCACAAAAAAATTCCCAGTACCAAAACCTTGGGAATGCTCGCTGGGAGCTGCTGCTGAACTTCTCCCTGTGTTGAACTCATTATCTCGGGACACAGGAGGAGGCAGAGCAGCCCTCAGAAAACAAATGAAATCTCCTGGAAAGAGCACAGCCATTAGATGTTATCAGTGTGCAAAAAAAAAATTAAAGGTTGAGACTGGAGGAAGCTCATGAATTGAATTCTTACAGCACTTCAAAGCAATTTGTGCATGAATGCAAGCATTTATTCTTCTAATTAAAAAAGGGAAAAAGCAAGCAAAATAGCAAGACATCATTTACATGAAAGAGGGGGGAGTAAAAAAAACCCCAAAAAAACAACCAACAACCAAAACTCAAACAAAACCTCCAGTGTTAATCAAGCACAGTGTGGATTCCAACCCAGAAAAAGGAGAGAAAGCTCCAGATTTAATGAGGGAAGGCGAGGATGAAGGAGAGGAGCAGAACTCGCCTCGGTGCTTTCTCAGCCATCCCACAGGAATTGCTGCATCCAGCCTTTGGGAGCAAAAAACCATCAGATGTTGTGCAAAGCAGGGACTTGATTTTATTGCTGCCCCCTCATTGTTTTCCAAACAAGCCAAGGGTGGGGGCTCCGGGGTCCTGGCTCTGGGATGGTCCCACCACAGCAGGGATGGAGAGGGGTTTTTCAAATATGGTTTATCCTGAATAAAGATAATGATCCCAGCCTTCTAAAGATGAGCAGTGCTGAAATGATAATGAATATATTCACCTTTCAAACACTAAGCAGCAAGAAGCTACACTCAACTCCAATTTAAACATCACAGTGTGCTCTTCTGAGGAGCTCTGATTAACAACCCTGAATGATTTCAGTGTCTGAAATTAGCCTCAAATTAGCAGCTGAAATTTGCAAGAACTGCCCCCCAAAAATGTCCCTAAAGGCATTTCACCTGTGCAAACACAAGCCCTCAGTTCCTATGCAGGATTTTTTCAGTTTCCACTCGGGGAGGAGCTTTGTGCAGTTATTTCAATGCCAGGGATGCTCTTTGCCTCCAGATTCCCACAAATTCCAGCCACACATCCTTGGGGTCACTGCAGGGGGAGAGTTCTGCTGGGTTATCCCAGATTTCCCACCGGGTACCCTCAAGTTTCCAAGGGAGAAATGCACTACCTGCAGCTTCGGCTCTGCTTGGAAAAACTGCCCATCTGGGGCTTTTTATGAGGCCAGTGTTATTGATCAAAGATAGAGCAAAACATGGGAGAGAAATCACAAAAATCACAATGCAAAAAAGCTGCAGAGCAAAGAGGAAAAAGAAAGCAGCTTTCAGGATGTTTAGAAACAGCCTGGGCTCTTTTGGAACATTGTTTTTTCCTCTGCTCTGAGTTGTTTTTACCTCCCCAATGCAAACACATCCAGGAAGAGACTGGGATGAGAACTGCACAATCCCAGCTGTGGAGGATGGAATTAATATCTCAAATTGATATCAGATTCATGTTCTGCAGCCTAAATCACAGCAGATCTTGCCACAAACCTGTAAGCACAGCCCTGGGTCCCTGCCCATCCACACAGACTTGTAATTTCTGGCCAACAGAGCACAACATCACGAGGACAGGGCAGCCAACAGAATGTGGGAGCGGATTTCTACTGTAAAAAAAGGGATTTAAACTGCAGGGAAGCAGCTTTTCAGAAAAAATCCAAGCCAGGAAGTTGACAGTGGCAGCATTAATTCCTTTCCTGATGTGATGTCATTGCCAGTTGGGTTGTACCTATTAAAAAGATCAAAAAGGCCTCAAGTGCACACACATTGTTAAAATTCAAGCAGTGACAGAGGCAATTATTATTTTTCATTCCCTCTATAAATATTATCACAAGCTGCTTTTTCACAAAATGTTTACAAACTACGAAGCAAATCCACTGCTCCTGGTAAATGAACACAAACCAATTTCTCTTTCAAAACAGGAGAGGATGATTTGACCTCTTTTTAAATCTCCACTCATGTTTAACTTTGTCTAAATAAAGTATTTTGGAATCTCTGGAGAAAAGGCTGCTCGTTTACTCCAAACAAATCTCTGCTGTGATTTCCTTCCATGAACTCTCTTATTAGAGAGGCACTTGTGCTGATCATGGCTAGTGTCATCTTCATTAAAGATAATCAAGAATCCCTAGGCAGATATTTGCACTGGAAATTAGATGTTTCATAATATTTCAACATTTCCTAACATCCATTCATATTTAATTCTCGAGGATGCTTCGATGCACATAAAATATGGATCAGTCCAAGCAGTTTTCCAATTAGAACTCGCTCTGAGCACGAGGCCAACAGGACTGAGTGGCAAACCTGAAATTGAATTAAGGATTTAAGGCTGGATAGAGACCACCTCCAGCTCAGCAACTAAAGAAATTCCCTTTCTGTTGCCTTTCTGTGCAATTATCTGTGTGTTGCACATCTGTCTGAACACGCAGGAACGACACCATAATCCACTTTGGGATCGGGATTAGAGACTTCAGGCTCCAAGGAGAAATAAAGGCATTAACGCTGCTTTGAATGGAGAATGGAAGTGGATTAATGCTGCTCAGGGAATGAATATTCCTGTTGTCTCACAGCTACTCCTGCACTGCTAGCAGGATTTGACTGTCAGGAAGTGGAGGAGGGAAAAAAAAAAGACTTAATGAGCTGAAAAATTTTCATTGATAGTGATAATTTATCTCCACAAATTAATGAATAAATTTTAACTTTAATAAATTGCTAATACCCAGGAATTAATCTAGGTCTCTGTTTCAGCATGGAATCTGTATTTTAATTTCCAGACTCCATGTGTGTTTTCACAATGTAGTTTTTGCATTGGGAACTGACAGACAGTGGAAGAGCTCAAAACTCCTGTCTCACCTCCCCAGCTGGACTTTTATCCTGGTTTTTCACTCCTAACAAGGACACAAACACAAGGCTACAAAATCAAAAGCATCAGGAGATAAAAAAGTTCAAAACATTCCAAAAAGTGATGTCCATCCTCAACCACAGAGGATGAAAATGAAGGGTGAGAATTCCTGAGTCAGAATGAATTGAAAGAATATTGAATTTCTCATGAAGAAAAAGTAAATTATGAAAATTCTCAGAGCCATGCAAGGCAAATCCTTTCTCCAGTGTCTCATAACACGTTAAATCAGGGTTATAAATTAGGGGATGTGCTCCTGTTTCTCACTTGCAGATGAATGAAGTGGCAAGAGGAAGAAGCTGCCTGTATCTTACCGTGTATAAGTGGTAAGAATCTAGGCGAAATTTAAAGTAAAAAGGACAATGTGGCCACTATAACAACATCACCAAAATCCCAAGGAGCCACTACCACCAATTCCCAGTGTCTTTCCCACATTTCCTGGCTCTGCAGCCCCTCATCCCCCCATGCCAGGCTTGGCTCCCTCTCTCATCCACAAACGTTCCCAGTCTGAGCATTGTCTCATGGAAACACCAATTATCCACACAGAAAGGTCCCAGAAACACCAATTATCCACACAGAAAACCCAGGGTGTGTTTGGGTTTACTCTGCTCCCCATGCTCACAGACACTGCAGGTGAGCCCTGCCCCAACCTGGAAAATGAGGAATGCCAACCCAATCCTCTCAAACACCAATCAGGGGTTAATAAATGAGAATTACTGGAATTCAGGACAGTTTAGGAATGCATTCTGATTGATAAATCTCAGCAATCACTAATTGCTTATGTTAATTGGATATTTTTTTACGCATTTGCATCCAATGTCCACCATTATTAATCATAAACTACTCTATCTATAAAAGTTATTGGATCCTCTCATTTAACTAATCAAAAAAGAGCAGGAGACTCCCACAATGAAGCTAAAAAATACATAAAGTGCAGAAGAAACTGGGGGAAGGAGGGTTCCTGAATTCACTTTGAGGGTTACTGAATTCATTTTGATGTGGAGAGAGGTGATACAATGAGACAAGTGGTTTCTACAGTGTCAATGCCATTTGAAGTTAACAAGTTGCAAAATCAGTTTTGTTTTTAGAGTTTGGCATATCCTGATCAGGCACTAAAACTGCCCTGAAAGACAAACCAAAACAAACCCACACAAAACAACAACACCCAATCTGCGTGGCTATAATTAACCTACAATTAAAAAGTTAATATTCAACTGCTGACAAAACCCTAACGAAAACAGAGGTATTGATTTAAAAAACCCCAAAATTGCATTTAACAGCTTATTAATTAGCTGTTGTTCCACCTGATCTGAAGATTCATTTTACATTAATTTTACACCCCTGAATTAACAAAAAAAGAGGTTTCTTTGATATTTGTGGAATCCCAGACTGGTTTGGGGTGGAAGAGACCTTGAAGTTCCCCCTTATGCCATGGGCAGGGACAGCTTCCACCAGACCAGGCTGCTCCATTACTCAGGAGATAAAACTCAGATTATTTCACTTTGTTTGAAGTAAGGAGATTAAATATTCTGCATGGAAACTTCAGAAGGAGAACACAACACTTGGAAATAGCACTGATGATCTGGAAGCACTTCCAGGACCAACAGGGACATGGGGAGCGCACGAGGTCCCCATCTCAGACTGTTCCTACAACTTTCCTGCCCAGGAATTCAGAAGTTCCCAGGAAAACCAAGGTAACCCACACAAGGTGACAAGAAACCATCAGTCACAGCTCTGTGACACGCCCAGGAGCTGCAGCAGGAGCAATCATCACCATCTGACCCAGAAACTGCCCCCTCAGCAGTCCCAGCTCCTTCCAAAATTCAAATTTCAGGGGGTTCCATCAGGATTTATCCCTCCAATCAAAACCAGGCCTGAGATTCAAACCATTTACCACAAAGTCCTCATGCTACACCAAGGCCTGATCCCTGCATGAGCCACTCACTTCAGAGTTGAGCTTGATGATCCTCATGGGTCCTTTCCAACTCAGAATAATCTGCGATTTTATTTCCTCTGTTTTAAATATTTCTCCTCTCTGCCACACCATTGATGATTGTTGTTCACCACAGAGGTTACACAGAGGTCAACAGCCACCAGAAGAGGCTGCTCAGATTTCAGTTTCTCCACCAAAAAGACACATTTCTACCTTCCTCTCCACAGGGCCATTTTCAGCACACAGTGGCAGAAGAGGAGTCCATGACCCGCAGCTCATCCGAGAGCAGAAGAGCTGGAAACAGCCTCCAACCACTCGTTTTTTGGGGTAGAAATGTACTGAGCAAAGGGAAAACACACAAAAAAGACCAAATTGCCATTTTCTTGCCCAGACAAAAACAAATCCCAGCACCACATCTCACAGAACAAGAAGCTCTGCTCAGATTTTACAACTCCATAATTTATTACCACACTCGCTCCAGCAGATTATTATTTTAAATATGAGCTCCCCCTCAAAAAAAGCCACATTTAGGTTTCCAAAGATTCTTCATTTTCCTTTCTGTGGGGTATTACTGTATTTCCTTGTCCTTGGAGAGTTTTATCTGGGATTACACACATGTACCAAAACACAGCTGTTCCACTTCTTGGCTCCTTTATTTTTTCCCCAGAGCAAAACCTGCCTCTATCAGGCACCCAATTAGCTGCTCACTATCAAAAGGCTGCTCGGGCCTTTCATCTGCTTGAAAACTGGATTCAAGTGAGAGGGTGTCATGGAAACTGTGGCTGGGGTCATTTCCTGTTGCAGTTTTACAGTCACCAAAAATAAAATAGCAATAACAATAACAATAATAGAAGGGTTTTTTTGCTGATTTTAAAAAAATTAGTATTTGTTTTCCCAGCTTGCAAAGCAGTAGCTGCATGAAAAGGAAAATTATATTATTTTTCATGAGAAATCTTCATCTGACAAAGCAGAAGCTGATTTCAATTCAATGTTCAACACTCTCTTAAAAAACTGAAGATCACATGCAGAACACAAAACTTGCAGCAAATATGCAGTGAAATTAATGAAGAATTTAAAATTAAAAGCCCAGTTCACAGTACTACCACAGAATGTTTGTTTCTCTAAGTATTTCACTGAGCAAGTGGGATAGAAAATTACAGATAATTATAGAGGAGATTCTAGCTAATGAGCTAAGGACAGCACTGAGAACTAAAACAGGAAAAAAAAAAGGGGGAAAGTTCATGAACCAGAGATCTTTCTGGACTTAAGATAAGTCATAAATAGATGTAATTAAAAATTAAAAAAAAAAAAAAAAACCTCAGTCCTTTGCCAGATTTTCTTCTATTTTGATGAAAAAAAGAGGGAGAGAAAAAAAATTTGCACAAATTCCCAGAGAATGGATTTCTTAAACACAGCTAAGTGGGGGGAAAACAAGGAACTACAAGCGAATTCCTCTTGGAGAGGAATTAAATCACAGATCTGACTTCTGTGAGAGGAGATTGAGGAATACCTGGCACACGTCCATTTATGGGCACACCTAGGAAGGTCCTCACTTGGTTTACAGAGTGAGGACCTTCAGAAAACAGAATACAGAAAACACCACAAGTTCACTTGGCAAAAAGGCCTTGAGTGCTTCATCTCCAAAAACTTCTTCCAGTTATTCAGATTAAATCCTCCCTCAGCTCAACAACACCAGTGCAGAACATGTTGGCTGATCCTTAGACAGAAGTGCTCCCAAGGCCCAGGAGGACAGAGCTCCGTGCCACCAATGCAGAACATGTTGGCTGATCCTGAGACAGAAGTGCTCCCAAGCCCCAGGAGGACAGAGCTCCATGCCACCAATGCAGAACATGTTGGCTGATCCTGACACAGAAGTGCTCCCAAGCCCCAAAGGGACAGAGCTCCATGCCACCAGTGCAGAACATGTTGGTTGATCCTGAGACAGAAGTGCTCCCAAGCCCCAAAGGGACAGAGCCCAGCCCTCTGCCTCTCACCCCATTCCTGCTCCCCATGGCCATGCACATTCCCCTGGCAGCATTTCCCAGCTGAATTCCCTCCCAACCCCTCTGAGGGCACCTGGGTGCAGCCCAGCCCTTGGTTCCACCCCACAACCAACAGCTCTGCCCTCTCAGAAGCTGCAGATGCTCAGCTCAAGGCAGACAGAACAACTTTGGCTCCCTCCACACGATGGAATCTCCGGCATGGAAAACCAACAGCAAACACGTGGATGAGATGGAGACAGGCAGCCCAAGGCAAGGAGCATGGGGAGGGTCACTGTGGTATCCCCACGTGTCTGCCTGAAGCTGCCCAAGCAGCTCCTGTTGATTCCTCACCAGGAACACATGAGCAGCGTTTGCACACCGACCTTCCCACCAGGGACGGCTCAGGGGGACAGCAGCAGGGATTTCTCCAAGGAAAGGGTGCTCAGGCCTTGGCAGGGGCTGCCCAGGGAGGTCTGGAGTGCCCATCCCTGGAGGTGGGGATTGGGCACAGCTTGGACTCCATGGTCTTGGAAGGCTTTTCCAACCTTAATGATTCTGGGATCTGACCACACTAGAAACCCTACTCCAATCACATCTATCCAATTTCTAATTTAATTAAATATCTGCATTTTATTGTGTATGTTCCCCCATCTCCACCATTTGTTTTTTTCTTTTTGTTCATAATCTTCTCTCACTTCAACTATACCCAGCAATTTCCAAACTGGAATGGATTTCCCAAAGTTTCTGCAGGAGCTGAAACTCTCTCTGCCTGTGACCCCACAAAGCACCACGTGAATTAGCAAAAACAAACAATCAGGATTTTTTTCTTTATCAGACAATCCAGGATTGTTTTGCTGAAGTTTCCCTCTTTTTGTTAATGGAAAGTTAAATATATATCCACTATATTCTTGTTCTTGTGAAGATTATTGCCAGGCCAAGCTGAACACATCTATGACCTTGCAGCCTTATTTTCTGAGGATGAAAGGTAAGGTTAGAAAAAGCTTTTTTAAGAGCCACAGACGGGAAACAAAACGTAGCCGAGAGATTAAACAGAAGATGAAAGACAACATCAAGTCTCAGCTGACAAAAACAATAAATAACAAAAATATTAAATAAATCAAATGCTGTTGTGGCACGTGGCCATCACAGACCAACCTGAGAGGCAGAGAAAAGGTGTCGCAGTGTCCCCAGGTGTGGGGACACGAGCCGGGAAGGTCATTGGGAACGCAGAGCCCCAGCTGGGGCGGGAGGAGCTGCAGAGCCTGGAGCCCTCCCCCTGCCATCCTGCTCCCCATTATTCTCCACTCAAGCTGAAAGCCACCAGGGCTTTTCCCGGCCCCGCCGTGTCAGGCAGACTTGGGAAGCTCGGCAGGAACTGCTGAGGGATCCAGGAAGGCACAAAAGGCTCCTGCCACAAAGGGCCCTTTCATCTGGGCCGTGTGGCCATTAAACACGTCCTGCTAATGTGCATGCGCTTTATAAAGTGATTATAAAGTGAGGGCTCAGTCACTAACTCAGCTGCACAATGAGATTTTTAAGTCTGTCACTGGAAAACTGGGATTTGCAATGAGGAGCTGGGAATGCTGCACAGCCCCTCTGAGTAACACCCAGGGCCTGGTGACCCAGCTGAAGGCGGATTTTGGATGTTTTAAGGCTTTCATTTATTTGTTTGGTGACACTCAGGCACCTCACACTGCTTAGGAAAACATGGAAAAGAGGATTCAAGCCCTGACAGCGCTCCTGCACCAAACATGATGCTCTGAGGATGCTGGAATCGCTGCTCTGGCAGGCTGGAAACAGAAAGTTAATAAATAAATAAATAATAGAAATAAATAAATAACAGAAATAACAGATCAGATCTTGCTGTTACACCATGGATCAGGATGAACGGGTGAGCTGCCACTCCTGCTCTTACCAACACCAAAGCAGTGCACAGCCACTTTATCCTCTTTCTCCAACTTTTGCCTCCCTTTCCTTTTCCCACAGGGGCTCAGCATCTCCTGAGATTCTGAATAACTAAGGTAGGTACAGACTCCTGCCAGCTCTGGGACAGAGAATGTTACCTTCTGTCCAACAAAAGGAAAAAAGATGTTTCTAAAAAAGTAATTAAAAAAAAAAAATCTTTTTTCTTTCTACATCATCAAAGCAAAGGCAGAAGCTGAGAATCCTCCCCAGCATGGGTGTGGCTGTGGGCCAGCTTTGCATTCCAGCCTGTGCAAACCACAGCCTTGCTCACCAAGGTTTCCATATTTTAAATATATTTTTAGACTCAGGGCCCGATGCTGACACAGGCTGTAACTTCATTTCTGAGCAAGGATCCCAAAAAGGATCCCAAAAAGGATCCCAAAGAGGCTGTGAATCTATTGCAGGATTGAAGTGAAATGTCCTCTCCTAGGGGCAGCAGCAGCTAAACTCCAGTGCAGCTCCTCATGGGACAAGGAGGAAGAGCTGATGGTGGCAGAACTGCTGGGGTTTGTCAGGCACACCAGCATCAGGTGTGTGCTCCATCCATCCATCCATCCATCCATCCATCCATCCATCCATCCATCCATCCATCCATCCATCCATCCATCCATCCATCCATCCATCATCCATCCATCCATCCCTGCAGGAACAGAGAATCCCAGAATGGTTTGGGTTGGAAGGGCCTCCAATCCCATCCCATCCCAAGGCAGGGACACCTCCCACTGTCCCAGGGATCCAGCCTGGCCCTGGGCACTGCCAGGGATCCAGGGGCAGCCCCAGCTGCTCTGGGCACCTGTGCCAGGGCCTCACAAGGAACAATTCCCTCCAAATATCCCAGCCAAACCTGCTCTCTCTCAGTTCCAAGCCATTCCTCCTTCTCCTATCCCTCCATTCCACATCAAAAGCCCCCCACGGATATCTTCCACCAAGCACAAAATTCCAGGGGATCTGGTGGCATCCTGTTATTCCATTCTCTATTGGAATAATATTAATTGGAATAATAATAATTATTCCCTATTGGAATAATAATAAGAATGTATATAAAAATGTATATAGTATAGAATAAATGTAATAATGTATATACAAATAATAATGTATATACGAGTAATATGTTAAAATTATTTATATCATTTATATACATAATAATGTATATACAAATAATGTATATATGGATAATATATACAATTATATATAATTTATATACATAATGTATATAAAATAATAATGTATAATGTATATACAAATAATGTATATATGGATAATATATAAAATTATATATAACTTATATACATAATGTATATAAAATAATAATGTATATACAAATTCTATATAAAAAATATCTATATAATTTATATACATGACAACGTATATACAAAAATGTATATATTAATAATATATTTAAAATTTATATGCAATGTATATGCGTAATAATAGATATAGAAATAATAATGTATATTCAAATAATAGATAAAAATTTTATATATATAAAATTTGTATACATAATAATGTATATAAAAATAATTATATATATAAAAATAATACTGTTGGAGAGGTCCCTGCCACACCAGAGCTGCCACCAGGCCACCCCAGCTGTGCAGAGTGAGCACAAGTGCCTTCACTAAATATGTTAATCACTATATCCCTTTCCCTGCTTATTTTTCCTCCTCTTTATAGTGACTTTTCAGGCTCTGAAGCCACCAGACAACACAACACACACCCCAAGCAGGTCTGAGGTGTCCAAGGAGCCCTCCCAGAGCAGCTCTGCATTCATTCCATCCCCACCCCACATCTCCCCTTCCCAAAATAGCTGCTGCACCTTTGCACCTCCAGGAGAACTCCACCATTCCAAGCTCTGAACACCATGGTGATGGATGTTGGGCTTCATTTATTTTTGGAGGCTGAGGTTCTATTCTTGGAAAGGTAGGAAAAAGCAGCATTTCAAAGTCTGAGGTTGCAATTACCAGAATATACTTTTTTTAAAAAAATGTATTTCTAGACTTTCAGCCAACCACTTGCTGAATAAATACATAAATAATGAAGGGGAAGGCAAAATTCTATTTATGTGACATCACAGTGAATCGATATTTTAAAATTCATGAGATTGAATTTCACACCAAATAAAAATAAACAACTGGTCATTTCTATTTCTATTAAACAAGTTATCTCCTATCATGGCCTAGTTGGGGTTGCTTTAATTTTGGCTCTGCAGGCAGCAGTTCTAATGGAAATACAGCATCACCAGTATGTCAGTATGTCAAATTTCAGAAACCAAACGCAACTTTTGGAATAAAATCCTGTGTTCCCAGTGGTGAGCTCAGCACAGCAGAGGTTCCTCTCTGCCAAGAACAGCTGCATCACCATGAACTGAATTTAACAACTTCAAGACCATCAAGCACATCCATCAAAGCAGCTACTGAAATGATCTAGGGATTGTAAAATATAACAGCAGCAGAATTCAAAAGGAAGGGCCAGAATAGGATCATTTACAATTATAGCCTCATCTCAGTCAAAAATAAAAAATTAAAGAGAAGATTTCTTGTTTTCCCCACCTGCACTAATGAGAAGCTTGGCTACTTAGTGCCATTGGGTTTGGGTTTGCAACTTCCACCTTGGTGAAGCTCATCTGAAGCTAAAAACTCTCAGAAGTTCACAATTCCCATCCTCCTCCTGCAATGTATGCAAATATCCACTTCCATTTTTAAAATCAAAACCTCCTTCAAGGAAGACACAAGAGACTGCGTACCCAGGAATAAGAATTTCTAATTTTAATCACAGAGATCAAAGACTGAAATGTGCAGTTTAAAGCCAGCTGCCTGACCACAGCTGCCTACTGTGACAAACAAGCATCCTTAGTGCTTATTCCTGCCTGCTCCAAAAACTGCATTTTTCCCTCTAAATGCTGCGTGCAGCTGAACTCCACCAAACCAGAGCAAGGGAACAAATCCCACAGCACACCTGGCAGCCCTGGACAGCCACTGGCACAAGGGATCAAAGACAATTCTGAAATTCATATTCCAGACAATTCCTTGGGCAAACAATGTGCCCAAGGAAGCCAAACTACCTACAGCTGTAGCTGATTTCAATTAAATATCCTTTCATTGTTAAAACTGCTAAGTGTATTAACCTCAAATTAAAAACACTTCTATTTTTATCCTTCTGTGCCTTCCACACCACACGAAAATCCTGTCTCCAAAATGTTGGTTTGGCCCCTATGGAATACATCTGTCCATGAGGGCTTGACCAGATTGCTGCCAACTGGAAATAGAGAATAGAGGGGAAAAAATGGTTGTTTTTTTTTTTTTTTTAAGCTTCCAGTAACAAAATATGAACTGCAATTTAGGATCCACGGAGCGGAAGTGGCTTTTCCTCCTCCTTTCACGCTCCTTGCAATGATGGGAGATCCTTCTTCTTTCCTATTCTTCTATTTCTTCTCATTAGTCCTTATCAAAAGTCAGAACTCCCCCATGATTTCAATATAGGAGAAAAGAGGAAAACCAATCTGTTCATTCACTGACCACGAACAAGGCAATAAAATATCCTGATGTGACCTCCTCCTGTACCCACCTCCCACCAGCACCTCCTCCTGGGCTGGTTTGCCATGGACAGGCAACCACAAAAAGCAAAATTTACTTTTTGGAGAATTTTCTTCTGCTCCCACAACATGCACAATTCCATAGCCACCCCAAGGAGTTCATTGTAGGGTATTCCAAAAAAGCTCTCCTGGCTTGCAACACATCCAACACCTCAGCAGCCCAAAAAGCCTCACACCACTCATTTTTCTCTTCAAATACAAGTCAAACACAACCATAATCCCAGTTCCCAGGTTTTGGGAAGCATCAGGAGCTGAGCCACCATCCCACCCTGGAGCAATCCCACCTGACACTAGTGATAGTTACTTCTGTTGAAGCTGTGGGCAGTCACAACATTTTATTATCATTCTATTCTTTTCTTTTCTAGCCTCCTAATGAAATCCTTTCTTCTATTCTTGTAGTATATTTTTAATATATCATTTTCTTTTAATGTAAGATACATCATAAAATAATAAGTCAACCTTCTAAAACATAGAGTCAAAATTCTCTCTCTACCCTCATCCTAAAACCCCTGCAAACACCTCCCCAGGGTTTGTCTGATGTGAGTCCTGAGGTGACACACAGAAAAAATTTATTTACAGAAAAAAGGAAATGTTTGCAATGCTTCCTTTGCTGAAAGGGAGAGAAGCAGGGCCAGGGAGGTCACCTCAGCCCTTTGCTGTGGTACCACCACATCATCTCTGCCAAGCTGAACTTATCTCCACATGAACTTTGGTGTGAAATCTCCCAAAAACAGCACAAAACAACCCTACATGGGTGAACACACCAGAAATTCTGCTTAAGGCGTTCCTGCTCCTGGAAACTTTTATGGCAACTTCCAGATGTGTCTATTTTAAAGGGTTTTTTTTCTCCTGGCCTCATTCCCACCTGTGACAAGCCAAAGTATAGCCAGAAGTTCCTACAGCATCGCAGGGATATGTGCAGGAGAAGGTCAAAGCTGCAGTTCTGCAGACATGCTGAAAGGAAAATTACAGTTTTTTATCCAAAAGGTGGAAGGGAGTTCAACTCAAACAGTCCAAGTTGTGCAAATCTGTGAGCTCAAAGGCCAAGAGCTCCACAAAAAGCTGTTTTTATCAGCTGCTCCTGGCTGGGAAGCTGCTAAAGGGAGATGTAACAGTTTGCTTTTACTAATTATTGTAATTGTGCAAATATACTTCTGCAAAATCTCTTGGGAGGCTCTCCATGGAGGCAGCTGATGCAGTGACTCCATTAACACTTTTCCTGGGATTGGGAATGAGTGCTCCTGATTTGTGGCACCAGGATTGTTGCAAAAGTCAGCTCAGATTTTCACTGCTGAGGCAGACACATAATTTCATCCAGATTTCTGCACAGGGTAAGAACACACAGAGCACGAGATTCAAGCAATAACTTGGCTTATGTTTTATATCAGAAAAGGAAAATTTCCACAACAGACATTGCATAAGCAGTAGTGTTTTTATACTGTTATCCTTGTGTTCTCTTTTCCATGGAAATCCTTTCAGATTTCACTAACACTACATGGTATTGAACAACAACAAGCTACAGGAAAATGATGATTGAGGAATGCAGGCTCTCTATATTTTTACACTTTATTCTGCATTAAACCTACAATACAAGAGCTATTAATCAAAACCTCAGCAAAATTTTTGACATACAAAACAAAGATGGATTCCTCAGATAAGGCACTAAAATTGCAATTATTAAGTTATGTTATTCATCTACAGAAAAAAAAATTGGAAAGTAAAAAAATCTAGTATTTTCCTATTCAGATGCATCAAAATAAATCATTCCTGGGCCACGATCCAACCCTTATCTAGGAAGTGTTGCCATTTCCAGGCTCACAGAGACCCAAGCTCAGGTCCAGCCCCAAACCCCAGTCCCAGCTATGGAGCGCCCCAACAATGGAAATAAACAAAATCTGGGGTAATTCCTTAGAGCTGGGCAGTTCCACACAGGAGGGCAATGAACTGACAAGGCTCCGAGCATTTCTTGGTCAATTCCTCACCAGAAACCCACAAAAAAAAATCTGTTTATTCTTAATTCTCCCTTTAAAAACATAGATAGAAAAACTGGGAAACACACGCACACACACAAGAAAACTTGCTATTTTTTTTTTCCAATTCAAACACATCTTCCCTCTCTGAAAGAAGAGAATTTCTCGACGTTTTTCACAACAAAAATTAGGTTTTTTTCCTCCCCGTGCCTGCCCAGGCTATGACAGCAGAGCAGCCTCTCCGGCTCCAACCACTCCAAAAAATCCGAGTGCATTTCCCCGTGTGCCTTCCCTGTGTTATCAGCCCTGGCACAGCTGAGCTCCTCCATCCTCTCCCGGGGGATTTGGATTCCTGCTGTCCCCGGGGTGCTGGGGCACAGCTCGTTATCTGCCAGCCCACCTTGCTGCTGCACTGCCCAACTTTTATCTGGCCGGGCCAGCTGCGTTCCCGGCGTTTGAAGTGCGATGTCAGCCCTGGCTGGTGCCACGGCACCAAGGATGCCCCGACCCTTTGAAGAGGCGGCTCAAAGCATCGTTAAAAATTCAGATTTGGTCCTGCCCTTCCACCAGGACCTCTCGCTGTCTTTTGGAAGTGTTTCATGGTAGGGGAAAAAAAGGAATATGTGTGGAAAAGGATAAAAAATTTGGGATGTCAGAGAGCCTCGGATAAAGCTGCTGTGGCTGGACTCGAACTAAGGCACAATCATGGGAAACAGATGAGGTTTTGCTCCGCTGGTTTCTGCTCTGTAATTATTACTACTGCCAAATAATATTAAAATAACCCAAAAAGGTACAATCGAACACTTAACAGCCTTCCTTATTTATTGGAGTTTTTTTTTGTATTTCAGCTTCACAAGATGAAAATAATAGGGAAAAAAAATAAGCATTTTTTTGTGGTGAGGGTGCACAAGGTCCAGGTTGCAGAGCTGGAGGATGTGGGGTTTTACACCACGTGCTGTGCAGTCACCACAGATTTATTTACAAAGAGCCACCAAAAGAAGTGGAGAAATGTGATTTCAGAGATGGAGGGATCACCATTCTGCCATTTAAACTGGTCTGCAGGACAGCTCAAAATGGGATTTATTTCTTCTAAGTAGTAAATCCATTAGCCAGAAGACCATCCCATTAGAAAAAATAAATAATGCTGCGTTCTGTCAGCACTCATTTTCAAAAAGATTGAATAAATGGACAGTTCTGGTGACTCCAACTCTTTGCCATCACCCAAAAATCCTCAAAGAATGTGGATTTTTCAGCCCATATAAACCCTTGGACGTGTCTCTGTCTCCGTGTTGTGCTTGTCTGAGCACAATCTGTTCTTCTTGAAAAACATATGGCCAGACAAGCTATTAGGGAGAGAAATAAATAAATAATATGCTTGCCAGTCAACCAGGAGAAGCCTGTACTAAGCTGTTATTTTACACATCACTGCATCACCTGATGTATTAATATATTATTGTTTGCACAGCATTAATATTAAAAATAAACAGGGAAATAAGTGACCAAACTGCCTTTTTTTTTTTTTTTTTGTTCTCAGACTCAAAGTGCATTTTGTTTTTAATTCCAGCCCCCAAGATCAGCAGCAGACAATGAGAAGGGCTGTGCTCAGAGCGGGAGTTAAGGATTAAGATGGCAGAGCTGCCTTCACAAATATTCGAGGCCCTCTGGGCCTACAACTTTTGTTACTGTCTGGCTGGAAACACCAACATGCATTTTGAGAGTTATAGAGGCATTTAATGCTTTTCATCTTCAAAGCATTTCTTACTCCTTTCAACTCTGGCTGCAAGTATTATACTCCTGTTTTGGAGATGGAAACGTTACCTTGACCCACAATACCAAAAAATATTCCTCCCCTCACGCAGAGCAGATTCAGAGGGTGAAACCTCACCAAAACCAAACCAACCACTCACAAAAGTACTGATTTATTCTTTTCCTGCCTTCACCTCCCAACTAAAGAATTTCAGTTGTTTCAAGCAACAACCTACCCTGTAATTTCAGCCAGGCCAGAGAAGCTGGGATCAGACAAGCCAGGTAACAGCAATGGTGAAACTCCACCCGCAGACCAGGTCATGCCACAACCACCAATTCAGTTATAATTTTAGTAAAAAAGGGCTCTTAACTTTTAATTAGTGCTGAGTGCCAGCTCTGCCCAGCAGCACACATTACAGGACTGTCACACAAGTGGTCATTGACTGAGCTGCAGCCCTTGGCAAGCCATGCCATGGGATGTTGAATTTGCTGAGGAATGACAAGAGCACGGAGCTGGGAGTGCACCCTGCCTCCCAAGGATGCAGCCTGCTGCCAGAAGGGTTCCCTGGAATGACAGGGATGCTGCCAACAGGCTCTGGCTGCCGAAAAACAAAGGAACAGTTACAGGCGACTGTGGCACAGCACAAACCACAATCCTTTTCCAGCACCCTCCGTCCCACAGGAGGGACAGGAAGGGAAGAGATTGTGGTGTGGTTGCTCCTGCTGGATTTGGGAAATCACTTTGGGCAGAAACAAACAGATCACCTCTGCTGCTCAGGGCAAAAACCCCTGTAAAGATGTGTATGTACACACCACTCAGACCCCAGCATGTGAAAGGGAAGACACAGAATATTAATTAACATCATTAACTGGGGGTTTGGCAGAACTGTCAAACAGAGGGGGAGCAATAATTAATCAGAGTAACAGAGAAAATCAGACAACTGATGAACTTTCAGTATTTAACCACTCCTAGAGAAAGCACAGAGGCAGACACCCAGGAACGCACACACTGCAGAGCCCAGCACATGTTCTCACTAAGGGCATCCCTGGTACGGCACACACATGTATATTCTAATTGGAAATTTAAATAAGAAACCCTTAAGCTGCTGTTCAACACATGCAGCAAATGATGCAACTCACGAGTTGTCACCTACACTACATGATCCTCAGCTGCTCTAGGCAGTACCATTCAAGGAATACATTTCTAAATGAAACCAGAGCACTTGCATGGGCAAGGAAACAAAGCACTCCCCAAAGGTGACGCTCAGACACGGCCCTCATGCAAGGCTCTGGAAATAGAAAGCAGTGGTGTGAGTGCCAAAACCAATTGTCACACTGGTGTGCCACCAGAATCCTCTCTCATCCTCGGTCTGCCTGTAGCTCCATCCTCTCTTCCAGCTGCACCTCACTCCTCCCAACAATGCAAAATGATGTGATTTGATGAGGAACAGCCAGTGCTCACTGCTGCTGGAGCAGTGCCACGGAGCACAGGCAGAAGGAGAAGGTGCCACAAGAAGGAGACACCAGACAGAGAAGGAGCTGGTCCACAGCACCGCCAGAGCTCCTGCAGAAATCTGATTTATTTCAAATCCCACAGCTTCCATCACTCCCTGCCCCTTCTCACAGGCATTTAAGGCTCACTAATTCCACCCTTCTCCTCTTACCTCTTCCACTTGCTCCTCTGGTGTCCGCTCTGGAGTCTCCAGCTCATCCTGCCTTCCTGCACTTACACAGGCTCTGTCCACACCTTCCTCTTCTCCCAGACTCAAAACACACCCAGCAACCTCTCACCTTGGCTCTGCTGAAGCATTCCCACCTGCTCCCGCACTCATTGGATGCTTCCTGCCCACCTCCAGCTCAGACCAGCCCTTCCTGCACAGCCCTCTGGTGACACCAGCACCTCCTGCCTGTGAGCAGATGTGCAGATGTGGAGCCACAGCTGGAAAGGACAGAGTGTGGGGACAGCACGCAAGGGAAGCTCCCTTCCTGCCACTTCCTCATCTCTGGTTTATGGAGCAAATAAAACTAACGGCTGGATGTCAACCCTTCCTGCCACCACCATGGCTTCCCCTCTCCAGTCCTGATTTGGGGCCTGTCACCCTCTAAACCAGGACAACACCCTTGGATTTGTATCCACTTAAAGCACAGAAGTGTTCTCACTCTCCTGCCGAAATCCCACACCTTTCTTTTCTGTTTTTTCTGCAAACACAACCTGTCTGCATCATCCCAAGCATCCCCACTGTGGCACCTGGCACCAGGTGCTCACCACCACTCACCCACAGCCCTGAACACTCAGAAAAAAATGGGGAATTCTGTGCCAGCTACACCCATCCCTGCCTGAGCAGGCTTTGGAAATTTCAGCCCTAAAACCAAGTGAGAAGCACGGGCTGCAGTGACACATGTCATAACATTTTTTATTCTACTGTAGGAGGTCAGCAAAAAAAGCTTCTAAAATCAGGGGAGGTTTGTTCCCACCGGTTTTTAATCTTAAACAGCTGTAACAATGTTCCAGGGGGGAGCAAAGGACAGGCTGGGCATTAGCGTGATGAGAGTTGAGACAGTCAAAATATGAAGCATATAAAAATAGAGCCGAGTATGAAAAGGGTTTCAGTTTAACTACCAGTTCCACCACATTAAATTACTTCGGGGCCTTAAATATCCAACTAATAGTAAACAGAATTTTAACATTATTTGCATCTCCGTGCACTGGCATCCAGATTGTTCCCGAGCTCGGATCATCGGTGCAATTCTTGGAAAGAATACGTGGCTCGTCCTACGGTTAATTCTTGTAACAATGTATATTTCTGTGAGCTGCTTTTTCAAATACAACACGCGTTGAGGTGATCGTATTATAATTTTTTTTTAACGCCAGAAACGGATTTAGCAATGCAATTATACTGCCTTAATTTGCATTAACAGAGACTCCACCAAAGCAAAGGATTATGCTTATATCTTTTGAGGGGAAATACACACATGCGTATGCACGGCAGAAGGGGGAAAAAAAAGGACTTCCTTGAATTCAGTACATCAATAATGTACCTTGTTAAGTGAAGTCATTTAAATCCGCGTCTTCTCAGCATCAAGGACAAGAGACAGCTCAGTGTTTGCCCGGACAAAACGAGCCCTAGGAGGCCGCCCAGCACAATGATGGTCCAGAGGTGAGAGAATGCAGCCAGTTTAGAGAAGATAAAAGGCCATTTGGGTAGAGACCCCCGCTGATCCTATGAAAGTGTCTCCTTTTCAATCTGGGAGGCTTTTAAAACTGCATTTGCTACTGACCATACCTTCCCCCGAAAGCCGCCCGGGATCCGATTTCACTTTTCCCCCCTCCGGAGAGGGTCGGCAGCCGCCGGCTGCAGCGCAGGTACCGGCGCTCCCTGCAAGCCCCACCAGCCCCGGCAGAGCCCGGCAAACAACTCCGGCAACCAGGACAGCCTTCCCCGAAACCAGCATCGCAACAAACTCCTCCGGCCGCGCTCTGGGGCCGGGAGCCATCGCTACCCCTACTCCTGCCCGCGGGATGCTCGGTCCGAGCCCCCGCCCGGAGCTGCCCCGGGGCACGGCGGGCTCAGCCCCGAGCCCCTCCGCGGCTGCGGGGGGCGGTTGTGGCTGCTCCTATTGTGCACATCGCAAATAAAACAAGAAACTGCCCGTGCCCCGCCGCTACGGCCCCGCTCGCCTTCGGGCGGGAGGCACTGCGGGGGAAGCGGGGCCGGGGAGAGCCGAGAATGAGGGAGCGGGGCCGGGGAGAGCCGGGGCTGAGGGAGCGGGGCCGGGGAGAGCCGGGGCTGAGGGAGCCGGGCTGGACAGAACCGGGGCTGAGGGAGCGGGGCTGGAGAGAACCGGGGCTGAGGAGAGCCGTGGCCGGAGAGAATCGGGGCCGCGGGGCGCGAGGCCGGAGAGAGCCGGGGCTGAGGGAGCGGGACCGGGACGGGGAGAACCGGAGCTGAGAGGAGCCGGGGCTGAGGGGAACGGGGACGGGGGAAGCCGGGGCTGAGGGGAACGGGGACGGGGGAAGCCGGGGCTGAGGGGAACGGGGACGGGGGAAGCCGGGGCTGAGGGGAATGGGGCCAGAAGAAGCCGGGCAGCCCGCGCAAAGGGGAGGGAAAGTTTGCGAAGAAGAAAAGAACCGATGGAAGAAAGAAAGAAAGGAACGGAGAGAGAAAGGGCAAGGCAGGAATCGGGAAGAGCGTGTGGAGGAGGGAGCGAAGGAAGGAAGGGAGGAAGGAAGGAAAACCAGGCGAGGCGCGGGCCGGGCCGGGCCGTACCTGCATGGTGACGACCCTCAGCTCCTCGGTGGCGAGTTTCCTCATCTGGCTGGCCAGCACTTGCGCCTCGTCCAGGATGGAGAACTCCGCCTCGGCGGCGCCCAGCGCGCACAGCAGCGCCAGGCACAGGAGGCCGAGCGGCCCCCGGTCCCCCCGGGCAGGGGCAGCGGCGGCGGCGGCGCGGGGCTGCAGCCGCCCGCCGCCCCGCGCCATGCTGGGGGAGCGCCGGCCGCGGGCAGCGCCTGCCCCGCTCACCCCGCTCAGGGCCCGCCCGCCATGCAGGGGACGGCGGCGGGCGCTGCCCCGCGCCCGGCTCCGCGCTCACGGCGCTCGGCGGGGCCCGCGCTCCGCGGCCCCGGCGCTGGAGAGAGACGGAGAGACGCAAACTGCGGCGCGGAGGAGGAGCGGGAGCGGCGGGGCCGAGCGGAGGCGCCGCGGGCAGGGGGAGGCGTCTGGGGCCGCCGCGCTGCGGGCGGGGGCCGGGCCGGGCCCCCCGCGCCAGCCCCGCCCCGGAGGCCGCCGTGCCCCCGGACCGGGGCGGCTTCCATCGGGCCTGAGTGTGCTCCGAGCGGTCTCCGCTCTGCCTCCTCGGATTTCTTAAAAATCTTTTTAAACTCTTTTAAAACTTTTTTTCTTCCCCTTTTATTGTATTTATTTTGTTTTATCGGTGTTCGACGTCTCCTTTCGCAACCCCGAGCGCGAAGCCGTCCGTCCCCGGCCACGGCACCGCCCGGCGCGGCCTCATGTGGAGCAGCGAGCCTTGAGGAAATGTTTGTAGCGCAACTGACATGGGCAATAAACAAATAAATGAATGGAAGGAACGGCGGCAAACACACTGCTGCACCCCTGGAAAGCGACACGGGTAAAACGACAAGAAACATCTCCTTTGGGGCAGGAAATCACAGAATCATTGAATGGTTTGGGTTGAAGGATTTAAAAACCCATCCAGCGCCATCCCTGCCATAGCAGGGACACCTTCCACTGTCCCAGGCTGCTCCAGCCTGGCCTTGGGCACTGCCAGGGATCCAGGGGCAGCCACAGCTGCTCTGGGCACCAGTGCCAGGGCCTGCCCACCCTCACAGCGAAGAATTTATTCCTGATTTCTAATCTACACCTAATCCCCTTCAATTTAAACACATTCCCCCCTTGTCCCATCACTGTGCCCTTGTAACAGCTGTGTGGATGCCATATGCCAGCATGACAAGCCCTGCATCCAGTAACCTGTAGCAGCACATCAAAATCCAGAATCACAGGGATAAGTAAATTGGAAAAGACATCCAAGATCATCAAATCCAGCCATTAACCCAGCAGCACCAAGCCATGTCCCCAGGTGCCAGCTCCACTCCTGACCATCAGGAACCAAACTACGACATCAGGTTGTGTTAGAAAAACTCAAACAAGGAATAAATTTTGGACCTGGAGGTACTTCCCAGAAATCTACAAGCCCAAGAAGCCAAACCAGGCCCACACGAAACACATACCCTCCAGATTTACTCTTCATTAATTAACACTTAATAATTGTGCAGGTGTAGATAATGTTTAAATAAATCTGGCCTGTAGAGACACAGTAGCTTCAATAACCCACATGCACAGTTACATTTAAAATTTTAAGAGTCCTACCAGAGCCACTTGTGTCCTGTAGCAGTAAATTCCAGGAGTTAGCAATCCCTCCAAGCATTCATACAACGTATTATTTACTATAATCATATCCTATTTCCTAGAAATGTGGTTTCTATCTGCTCTAATGGTTGATTTTTTTTTTTTTTTTTACTTCTCCCAGGTGCTGGTGCCCACAGCAATTCCTCATCCCACTTTGTCAAGGATGGGAGCTGAGAGCTGAAATTTGCTCCTCCCAGCAGCGCCTGCTGCCAATCTCTGAGGGACATCAGCAAAACTCTCTTTTATTTCATTTTAATAAATGAAGTATAATTCTTCCTATGCAAAAGCTGCATCAGTTTTTGTTCATTTAGGTGATTTATGAGCCTAATATTATTTTTAATTTTATTTTATTTTTAGTCAATATTCCTGAGAATCTTGGTTTAGCCAAAGCAATCCACACCCAAAGGATGCCTCCCAAAGCTGCCCTAGTTGTTACCTTGTATTTCCATTGCTGGAGCAGCCTTTGCTACCTGAAAGTCAAGGATATTTTCTTTCCGTCATGCTGAAACTTCTAGACTTCCGCTGGAAAACCTTCCCTGGGTCCAAGTGAGCAGCAAAACTCAGCCAAATTCACGCTTAGCAGTGGTCATTTTCATATTATATTTTACTTTATTTTATTAGGTTCACCAGTGTAGGACACAAAGGTTTAGCCAAGTGGTTTTTTCAATATCCTGGCTAAACCAGAGTTTTAAAAAAATATTTTGTTTGCAATGTAGCTGCATGTTTGAAAGCTTCATATCTGAACCTTGTTACATAATTAATTATCAAATCAAGGTCGCAGCCGGAGCTCAGGCAGCAGCCAGCTGCGTTTGGAGCTCCAAGGATTTCCAAGTCACCCCATTGCTGCACCCCATCACAAGGTCAATGCTACAAATAGACATTTTTCAATAAACTAACCCCAGGAAATGAGCCCAGCTGTCCTTGTGCTCCCAAAGCCCCGGGATGCTGCTGGTGGCGAGGGAACCCACAGAACAGGTTTCACGTTTTCCTGCACAGCCCAAACTCACTGACTGCTGCAGAGCCCTGCAGGCAGAGCCGGCTCCTGCTGGGGCTCCCAGTGCTCCCTGCCTGCTGTGCCTCCCCGCAGGAGCAACCCGTGGGGAGCTGCTCCAGGACGTGGGAACCAGACCCGACACAGCAGAGCTCCAGCCCAGGGATCGCCGTGGGGAGTTTCTGAACCGCCGGGCTCACGCTCACTCAGCGCCACTCAGCAAAATGCTGAGGGAAACAGAGGAAAAAAATCTCCTTCCAAAATGCCAAGGGGGAAAGAGATGAAGAAAGGACCCCAAAATTCAGATTCTGTGATCTTCGGATGTGAGTTAAAACTGCCAATTTAGACAATCTGATGTTTGTCACCTTCTCAAACCTGGTCTTTCAGGGCTGTGGATTAAATCTGTCTCCTCCTATCATAGAATCATGGAATGGTTAAGGTTGGAAAAACCTCTAAGATCATCAAGCCCAGCCCCAGCTCCATGTCCACCATTAAACCACATCCTCCAGTGCCACATCCACACATTTTTGGACACTTCTAGGTGTGGTGACTCCACCACTGCCCTGGCCAAGCCTTATCCATGAAGAAATTCCTCCTGCTACCTAATCTAACCTCCCCTGAGTGCAACACAAAGCTGTTTCCTCCCATCCTGTTATTTTGCTTTGGAATGAACCCTGGAGAAGAGGAGGATCCCCCCAGTTTGGCTTGTGGCATCCCAAAATTGGAGTGTGTGCTGCTGCGGGCTGGAGAGGGAAAGGACCCAAAGGACAAAGAGCTGAAGGCTCTGCTCTGCTAAAAGCATCAACAACTCAGACTGCAAAACTGGGGCCAGCCTTGAAAAACATCCCTTTTTCTTATAGAGAACATGGAAAGAGAGCTGTAGTGCTGGGAAGAGGAGGAACACGTGTCAGATATAAATCCCAGCCCTGTGGTGGGAGTAAACTCGCTCTGACAGCAGCACAGGCAGATGCCAAGCAGGTCAGTCAGGAGACAGAACAAGTGGGATGGCTCTGGAATAGCTGGAGCACGCAGTGGCCCTGGAGGAAAACCCTATTCCTGTAGGGAATGACTCAACGTGGCTTATTAATGGTGCATCCCCTCTGCAGGGATCAGGATATTGCTGATGTGTCCTCTCCAGTTGCTCTGCAGATAAATATTTCATTTCTACTCTGCAATTTAACTGTAAATACAGATGCACATGGATGTAGAGGTCTCCTCTCCCCAGGCTGCTGTGCTTCCTTCACTCCCTGGCACATCCCTGTACTCTCCCAGCAAACTGGGAGCCCCACGTGTTAAAAAAACGTGTGGTCAGACCATTGGAAAATCCCCTTAAAAAGGGCATTTCTTTTGTGATACTGACCTTCAGGCCTGTGAGCAACACAATGTACGCTCCAGAAGGGTATTAGGTAGTTATGAGATAATTTGGAATATTAAAATAGTTCAGAATAATAAAATAGTTTGGAAGCCTCACAGTTCCTGCCCAGTTCTCCTCCCAGTCCCTAACTGGTCATGTGCAAACTGCACATCCAGAAACCCTCACAGGGATGGAGCAACTCCCAGGCTCTCACCAAGAAAGGAACTGAGGAACTCTTTGTGGCTCTCTGACCTCCAAGCAAAGGCTAAATTTACTCCTTTGGTATAAATCCAGAATAAAAATAGAGAAAATGAAAGTTTGCATGAGGCTACCGCTTCTTGCTTTGCTGCAATTCTTGCCCTGCATTGTTTCCCAGTTCATGTGCTTTATTTTATTTTCTGATCTGACCCCTTTTCAATTTGCCTTAATTTGATTGTGGCCATCAGCACACGGGCCAAGTCTGAGGGCTTCGTTTCCCCATGTTGATTTTCATGTTTAGTTTCCCATCCCTCTCATTATGCCTCTAAATATTTCCTCTGGAAGTTACAGTTTTGTGTTAGTTTTGGCTGCAGTTCCTGTTTCCCCAGTAAGTTTGATCTTTGCTCACTCCTGAGAGTTACAAGTTGCACACTGGATTAAGCCAAGGCTAGCAACTCTAATTCGTGGATTTAGGGTGGAATTCTTGGATTTAGGGTGGAATTTTTCAAGTAGCAACTGATTCATGCATCTGGAAACTGCTCCTCTAAACCTTACAAATTATGTTATACATCAGAACTAACAGTTCCTTGAAACTATTTCATTAATTGGGAAGGTGCCTGTGTAATTGTTTTTAGGTTGATACTCTCACAAGCACCCATTTTCACAAGTAACATGTGCTAGGACCTATCAGACTCAAAACTCTGATGCCTCAGGTTTGGCTTTTCTATTTTCACACCCTGTGCTGCTTCAGTGTGAGGGGCTGGGCTCACATTCAGGGATGCTGAGCTCTGTGCACAGAGCAGGGAGACAAAACAATTCCTGCTCCAGCTGGGCACCAAGGACAAATGACCCAAATCTCAGCCCAGGAGCACAAACCCCGTGGGCTGGAGAGAGAAAAACAAGCAGGGTGGGACTGCCTGGGCTAAAGCTGGGATGGGACAATGAACTGCAAGGTGCAAATGGAGCAGAACTGATCCCAGGGACAGAGCCCGTGCCCGGCCGTGCATTTTGGGGCCATTTTGGTTCATCTTGGGTGCAGCCCTGGCTGGGCTCTGGTGCTGCCCAAGGTGGGTCCATGGAGGAGATCCTTGGAATCAATCCCTGCTTTATTCTGGAACTCTGTCCAGCTTGCACAAGGCATCAATTCCAAGTTTTATCTCCTAGAGCAACATCTGCCCACTTAATCAGTCATTGCCCTGCAGATTACAACCAGCAATGAAAATGGAAAAAACACCACAGGTTCCCTCCCTGTGCAGCAAGTCTGCCTGTGAGAGCATTCTTTCCACAGCACCATCATCACCAGATAATATATTTAATATATTTAATGAAAGCCATCACGTGTGTGGTGTGGGATTTCAAAGTGAGCATTGTGCCCAGCTGCACAGCTCAGGACTGGGAAAACCTGATGTGAGCAGCAGGGCTGCAGCACAGAATCGCTGCTGTGGTCTCTGATTTTACTCTGAATTTTATCCTAAATATCCCAGGGATGATGGAAGGGAGAAAACAAACTCAGAGGCTTCAAACCCTCGGTGTTGCAGGGCTGAAATGTTTAAGGAAGAGTTAAACACGGGGAGAAGCACAGGCCATGAGGAAGAGGGAGGCAGATGAAGGGCTTGGGGTGGATGCTGGAAGTTGATGGAAGGGTCTGAGGGTTGTGGTTTGCTGCTTCTGCAGGTCCCAAAGAGAGAAAGTGGAAGACAAAGCCAGAAACTTTGGAGCTTTCTGGTGTTCCCATAAGGAATTTACAGGTATTTTCTTACCTGGCGGTTATTTGGGGTCTGGGCACAAGAACATCTCTTTGTCCTAGAAAAAAAAATCATTGTGTGTGGTTTAACCATGGTGTTAAGCAAAAATTCATGATACAGGAAGAAGAATCAGAGAGTGGCACAATAATAGAATCACACAACAGATACCATTTATCCCAGTGGGAAAGCTGCAGCCCAGCAGTTTGGGATCATTATGGCCAGAGGGCATTTTTTACCCTCTTGTCCAGCAGTCCTGGCAATTTCTAAGTCTCGACCCTTCTATAATGCCATAATTACCTGGGAGAGAGGCTGTTTGGCTGTGAACAGCTCACCTGGCACCTGTCAGAGTGTTCATCCTGTTCTGGCTGCACCACCCTGAGCTCTGGCCCTGCTTTCCTTTTTCCTTTCCCAGGCTCAGGAAGGGCTGCTGCAGCCTCTGCCCCAAACTGGGATTCCATTTCACCCCAGCTCCATGTGGGGAGCTTCCCTTAGCTCAGCACACCTCCTGTCTCCATAAAATTCCTGGGAGAACCCTTTGAGCAGCACAGCCCCAGTTTAGTGGGAATTCTGTACACACAGACGAGGTTCATCAGGAATGACCCCAAAAAATTGTGAAGGAGAAGCAAACCCCGCTTGAAACAAGCTGAAGGAATTTTTAGAGTCCCCCTGGTTCTGTCCTGAATCAAGACCATGTGGATTATTAAGCATTTTTTCATGGTTATGGGTGAAAAACAGGTCCATGCTGTGAAAAAAAGGATAAAAATTTTCAATTCCCACTTCTTGATCCCTTCATTGTTCCACAGTTTTTCTCGTTCAGAGACACATCTTAGCTACTAATGGGTACTTACAAAAAGTACAGACCTAAGAGCAGGTACTGGAAAGAGCAAACATGATTAGGAAGGTGCTGTCAGTGAGATTATTGCTCAAATCAAAACGCTGCTTACTTGCACTTCTTTAATTTGAGAATAATTTGAAAAATGATTCTAAAAATAGCATTAAATGCCTTCTCTTTTTTATTTTAAAAGACTTGTTTTCAATTTCAGTGTCATTTTGTACCCTGCACTGGACTAAGGGTACATTTCCCTCAGCTGCAGATGCTCAGGAACCACACATGAGCTCTGATTATATATGAGCAATAGTTTTCCAGAGACTCACAATTTGGCTAAATTTGGATTTTCACAGGTGTATCAAAGGACACATTCTTGGCCAGTGGGACAAAACTTAACCAATCTCAGCTTTTCTCTTTTCTCAACAAAACAGCTTTGTTTTTTTGTTGTCTCTAACCTCAGCTGGAGAAATGGCTGAACCTTTCAGCACAAATATCTTGGAGCCTGAAGTGAAAAATAGCTCAGAGCTTTCCAGCACAAATAGGGGAAAAAGAAACACTACCCAGCCTGCAAACCTGGATCTTATCACTGGGAAATGGCAGGCAGCCTTGGGAACAGGCACTGCTACGGGCAAGATTTGTCATAATTCTGATACTCTAATCTCTTTATCTTCCTGCTGCATCTCTGCTTTTATCTCCGTGTTGATGCCGTGGAATTCGTGGCATCATTTTTATTTATGTTTTTTTTTCCTTTTGCTTCATGCTGGAAGTTGGAATGGCTTCGTTTTTGTGATTTGGGTAAAGCATGGCGTGCCTTCCACACTGCCCTGGGCTCAGGGGTTGGGATGAGGGGTAAATATCCTGTCCCTGCCTGGGGGACCAGGTCCTGATGGAGCACGGAGCACTGAGAACCTTCTAAGGGCACGGGGGCACCAGGAGTGTCCCTGCCACCCCCAGATGGGGCGGATGGAGGCATTCGTGGTGACAGGGAGGACGTGAGAGCCACCCATCTCTCCTGGCTCCTGGGAAACTGGATCTATCCCAGCTGTCCTGGCACGGGAATTCCTTGAGGTCCCTCATCTGAATGTCCCTGCCTTTGCTGAGCAGACACTTGAGTCACGATATTGCTGCTATAAATACCCCTGTCACCCCGAGCCTGGCTCCTGGGGACAGGGAATAACTCCTGCTAGACCTCCTGATATGGCTTGTGGGGCACTGGGGAAGGAGGCTGGCAGATCCTTGTCTCCCAGAGCACGCTCTCTAATTAGGCAGGGGAGGAGGCAGCGCTCCCTGGGAGCCATCCCCACGCACTTGGAATTCAAATCTCCCAGCTCCAGCACACAAACAAAGCTTGGGAAGAGCTGTCAGCAAGCAGGGAGAGCGTGTGGTCTGACAGGTTCCACCAGCCTGGCGGGCTGAGGGATGAGCAGGCATGGAGGAGGATGGTGAGGAGCATTCCAGGGCCTTCAGCACCACCTGGGTCTCCCTGTCCCCATCTCCTGCTGTCCTGGGAAGTCCTTCCTGAAGTTATGGTGATACCTCAGGGTTTGGCTTTTCTATTTTCACATTCTGTGCTGCTTTAGTGTGAGGGTCTGGCTCCACACGAGGGGATGGTGAGCTCTGTGCACAGAGCAGGGAGACAAAACAATTCCTGCTCCAGCTGGGCACCAAGGACAAATGATCCAAATCTCAGCCCAGGAGCACAAACCCCGTGGGCTGGAGAGAGAAAAACAAGCAGGGTGGGACTGCCTGGGCTAAAGCTGGGATGGGACAATGAACTGCAAGGTGCAAATGGAGCAGAGCTGATCCCAGGGACAGAGCCCGTGCCCGGCCGTGCATTTTGGGGCCATTTTGGTTCATCTTGGGTGCAGCCCTGGCTGGGCTCTGGTGCTGCCCAAGGTGGGTCCATGGAGGAGATCCTTGGAATCAATCCCTGCTTTATTCTGGAACTGTTCCAGGGGCAGGGTGGAGCTCCCATCACCCCTTTGCCCACTGGCTGCATCCCTCAGCAGCCAAATTTCCACACCTGGACACCAAGCTCTGCTTCTCTGTCCAACATCACTCCAAATATAATCCCAAAAAGGGATTCTATGATTATATATTACTTTATTATAAGGCACTACATTATATTACATATTATTTTTGCTCCAAAAGGGCCAAAATATGTTTTTTTTTCCCACCTCGCAAACACCCTGCTCTGTGCTGGCATCACAGCCTCCCCATCCTCCTCCTCCTCCTGTGCCCCAGCACATCTGGAATTCCTTTAGCAGCCAGGCTGCAACAGGATCCACACCAGAGCTGGGGAACACCTTGAGCTGGTTATGGCCTCTGAAATTAGGCAGCCAATAAGGGGAATTTTCTTTTATGACCTTTTTAGGCATACCTAATGTGCACCTAAATAAATGACACAATCTGCAGGTAGTTACCTTTTCAATATATCCAACTCAATGGTTTGGAATTTCACCACTCATTAGGACCTAGAATTAAAGAAAAGTAAAGAAAATGCATATTAACCCAAAAAATACTATTTTGAATATCTCTATCTTGCAAGATCTGAGTGTAATTGTAGGATTTGCCGTATTCCGGGGGATGCTATCAGAGTGAACCAGTTACAGGCTATAAAAAAGTACCCAACATTTTAAAAAAATCAATATATTTTCCCTTTTTTGTCATTATTTTTAAGACCACAGAGCTCTTTTGTTTGGTGACAGCTTTTGCTGCATTTTTGCATCCCTTTCCTTTAAACCCTCCATAAACTATCCCCTATAACATCACCACTCTGCTGTAACTATATGGGACACCTACTTTTCTCACCTGGAATAATTCCTGCAGATTTTTAACCCTCTAAACTATCCTGTGGGCAGGACTGCAAATTCTATGGAATCAGGGCCACTTCCAAGGAAAATGATGACTTTAACTACCAGTAACAGCAAGATCTGCCAGTGGAAAGGCTGGAATGCACCTGAATCTGTGATTTCTGTCATATTACAAGCTAAATAAGATAAGAATTCCCAGTTTGATGGAAAATATGAGATAAGAACATGCTCATTTTAAACTTAACATATTTTTAATGTTGATCAAATAAATAAATATCCCTGAACTGGGAAAAAAAAAACCAACCATAGGAGAAAGTGGTTTTTACATCTGTATTCAAACCATAAATGTCAATTCTAAATTGCTTGGCCTAGCTGCTAATTAAGCAGCTCATTTACAGGCTAGTTAAATAAATCCAAGCATGGCAGTCTGGGATGAACCCAGGGGTTCCAGCCACTTCCCTGCTCCTAAAAGAGGAATTTCTCTGAAAAATCAGCAAATTTCCCTATTGGTCTTGATCCAAAATTATTCCTGATTATTTGGATGCTGTTTGAGCACTGCAGCTTGTGAGGGAGGAGAGAAGAGTAAAGAGAAGCCCCAGTTATTTTATTAGAGTTTAAAAAAGATGTGAGAAATGGATTTGTAAAGGATTCTCAAAACCTGACACAAACTCACACAGTCTTGTACATCTTTATGCAAACTGAAATAGAGTGTAGTAACTTAATAAAGCCATAGAATAGAGATGACATTATTAAGAGAAAGATTGAACTAGAAACGAGTTTCAAAATGCAGCTTTCAGAATAGAAAGACTATTCTAAAAATAATAAACTAACTAAAATTTTAAGTTTTGTTTCTTTACGTTATCAATTTTGTTAATTATAGAAAAAAAGTATTTTAAAAGTTTTATTCTAATTCTTATTATTCTTTCTTTTAATCACGATTAATCATTTTTTATTAATACCCCTTTAAAATTTTAAACCTACTTTACCTTTCTCCTAATCCTATCTCACAACAGAAAATAAATACTTTAGTAATTAACCACCACACTCTTTAAGACATTGACCAAAAATTCTCAGAATGAATAAAATCTCAAATTACCAGACCAAAACCACTACAGCAGCCTTACAAAAAGACTAGATATTTTGGAAAATTAAAATTTTAAAAGATACATTCTAGGAAGACCATATAGAGAAAAAAATAGAAATAATTTGTGTTAAAAATAATGTTAGCATTGTGTAGCAAAAACCAATAAACTAAAGAACATTTCAGAGGTATTGTAACCTTGGAATGGCCTTAAGTTTTAAATCTCTTGTGTCTCGCTATTCCTCGAGACTGATAATGGAATAAAATCTTTTAAAACATCTCTCAGTTGTCCCATCTCTGTAAAAAGCTAGGGAAACCAACAAAAAAATATATAAGAATAATCTGGAATTGTGTACCAACCATAAAGACTAAAATCTCAGAGCAGAGACCATAAAACTTGGTTGGGTTTTTTCCTCGCACTCCTTGAGATTTGCTGAAGAAATCCTTTGGCAGGCTGGAATGGGCGCTCTGGATTTTAAACAGGAAGCCAAGAAGTGAAATTTCCTCACTCCCATCACTTCTCTGGAGTTTGGGATGTGAAATTCTGGTTTCATGGCACTCACAAGGGCTGCTGAGAATGAATTTCACCGACTGGGAGGAAAGAACAAAAAGTTCTGTTTTTGAAGCTCAGAGCTGCTCTCTTAAGCAACATGGAGCTGCAAATCAGTGATTTATTCTCCTTCCTAAATTAAACCTCTGCTTCTTCTTTTCACTTGATTATTGACATCATAATCAGAATGCAATTTGGTAAATATTTCCAGATCATTTCCCAGCAGCACAACACGTACAGTCTAGACTTAATTAAAAAAAAAAAAAAAAAAACAGAAAAATCCCAGCTGCTTTTCTTTTTCCATCATCAAGATGGAAATTTATCAGTTTGGCTCTGCCTCCTGATTCTTATCACAGATTTCTGCTCCACCACCTAACAAACAGCTGGATGTGGTAAAGAAATAGAACTTTTTTCCCCAGTTATTCATCACGGAGGTTGAAAAAAAAAAGTGATGAAAATGCAAAGATCCTCCATGGCATTAAGGAGAAAGCTGAGCCTTTCTAAGGAATCCTTGGTTAATAAGTGATGGAACTCATCTGAGGGTTTTCCATGTCTTTGTTGGAGCAAGAGGAAGTTTAAAGGAAAGTTGTACAAGGATAAGTTTGGAATAATGAGGTCAAAATCCACAGGGAGCCCTTTGGTGCATGGGTACCTTCAGCACTCCTGGGAAGGATTCTCTGGGAATATTCACAAGTTCTGGGATCCTCAGCACAGGGAGGACGTGGAGCTGCTCCAGGAGCCAGGCTGGGAGAACTGGGAATGCTCACCTGGAGAAGGGAAGGATCCAGGGAGAGCTTCCAGTGGCTAAAGGAGCTCCAGGAGAGCTGGAGAGGGGCTGGGGACAGGGATGGAGGGACAGCACACAGGGAATGGCTGGAAGCTGAAATAAGGCAGATTGAGATGGGATATTGGAAGGAATTCCTGGCTGGGATGGAATTCCCAGATTTGCTGTGGCTGCCCCTGGATCCCTGGCAGTGCCCAAGGCCAGGCTGGACACTGGGGCTGGAGCAACCTGGGACAAGGGAAGGTGTCCCTGCCATGGATTTTTAGAGGTCCTTTCCAACACAAAGCACACCCCAGCTCTGGGCAGGCTCAGATGTCCTGCAGCCATGGGAGGATCCATCAATCCAGGATTAATCCCACATTTGGAGCCCAGAGGGAAGATCTGCAGAACGTGGCCACCACAGGTGCAGAGTGGCCTTGTGGCAACCATGAAACCCAGGGTGACCATGAGTTTGCCTCAATTCCCTCTTGAGAATTACCCGATTTCATGCTGTGAACAAGGCAGTGCTCTCCATCCCCTCCTGGGGGTGATTTTTATCCCAATCCAAACAGAAAACAGGGATTGCTGCGGTGTGAGTCAGGGGGAGCGGGCAGTGTCCAGGGCCTGGCCCTGCCCTCCCACAGCAAACAGCAAATTAATGTTCCTGCAGCGAGAGGGCCGGTGGGGACTTGCCCCAAAGCCTCTGCAAATTGGCTGCTAATGATTCACCAAAGCAAGGAGCAATACGTGCGGCGGCTAATTCCTGATAGCTTATCAGTGAAACAGCCAGGCACGGCAGAGTGTGTCTGTCCCCACCAGCCCGGTCAGGAACCACACGGGATCTGAAAAAAGGGAAAAGCAGAGTGCTCTGTTTGCTCTGCTGGGTGGGTACAGCTCGTTGGACTCGAGGATTCTGCTTTTCTTTGATCATTTTATCACCAGTGTGCCAGCCCTCCCTCCTGCCGGCAGGGGCAAGGCACAGACAGCATACCCAGCTCGGTGGTCTGCAATTTCACCACTCATTAGGACCTGCAGAAGTACAGAAAACTAAAGAAAATGCATATTAACCCAAAAAAAAAAAAAAAAAAAAAAAAGAGACTGTTTTGAATATCTCTTCAATCTCAAGTCCATCTTTGGCTTGTCACACCTGTGCATCACTCCTAATTTGTGCTGGACTGTAAATTTACAAGCCAGCCTTGTGTTTTTAGCTCAGGCTTCAACCTCGTTTCTTTTTGCCCATAAAGATGGAGAGTTTTCTGGTCACACACAAATCTGTGCGTGCCAAACCAAGGGTTTTGCTAAAGAGAATTTTAAGGCAAAGAGCAGAGGAGAAGAGGCAGTCCAGTTAAATTCATGTCAGAGTTGGTACAATCCACTGAATGTGTGAAGGACTATTTAATTGCTGGGAGTTATTACCAGTCTTGACTGAGTAACTCATGCATTCATTGCAATGGGAAAATGCCCTTTTGGAGCAGCAAAATCTGCTGATCTGGGAAGATCTCCCAGCAGAGCCTTTGGTGGCTCTCCAGTGTCAATGACAAATGAGGATGGGGCACAGACAGACAGACAGACAGACAGCCTCAGATCCATCAGAGCGGTGCCACAGGTCACAGCCTGTATTTCAGCTGTGAAATTATTATTAATATTATTATAATATTCAGGCTCTGCTTTGGGCCTGGGCCCATGAAGGCATTTATCCTTTCATTTTTCTTATCTGTTATTCAGCAATTAAACAAGCTGTGATTGCATTTCTCTTGTGGGAAGAGTGGCTGGCAAAACAGAACCTGGAGCCAAAGGTGCTCAGGCAGCAAATGAAAATATTTTCCTTAAATCTGAACAGAACCAATTATGCCAGGGAAAAAAAGAAGTGTTCAATGGGAGAAAAAAATTGAGCTTGTGAAAAGTAAATATATTTTAAATAACTGTGTGAAAAAGAATAGTTCAAGTCCTTATTTCTCTCTTAAGGATTCAATGGGATAAAACATTTAGTTTGTGCAAAGTAAATAGATTTTAAATAATTGTATGGAAAAGAATAGTTTAAGCCCTTATTTCTTTCTTAAGGATTTGCCATAAGAGATATCAACTTTATTTTATGTTGGCCAAATTGTACCAGTGCAAACTCATTAATATTCATATCTATCAAGAGTAGAACCAGGGTCTTCCTCCTTGCACATCACTGATCTCAAAAAACCCCTCAATTACATTAAATACTCCAAGGCACCTTTGCACCCAGTTTGAAATTATTCTAAATTAGATTAAATTACCCCAGAGCTGGGATCTGCTTCCATCAGTCTTGACTTATGGGTCAAATGAGCTTGAACTTAGCAGTAGAACACTTTCTTTTTTTAATTTTTGGTGGATTTATTAGAATATCAGTGGTATAATTTGGTCTATGTAAAATAAATTTGATGTCTCTGTGGCAAATCCTTAAGATAGAGATAAACACTTAAACTATTTTTTACATACCATTAATTAAAATATATTCACTTTGCACAAACTAAATTTTTTCATCCGTAGAAGAACCTTTTTCACCCTTAAATGAGCAGGTTATCCTTAGTTTTACCCCAAAAGATTAAATTATGCAGAGAAGACATTGGAAAAAATTGCAGAAATGCATAGAAAAGCTCAGAGGGTCTTCAAAAATGTTTTTTTTTTCCCTAACCATTAAAGATGAGAAAATACAAACTGGTCCAAATATTTAAATAATTTTTGCTCTAGCTGGGGAGACAGAGGTGTAGCCACACAATTAAACCCTGCCCTGACTTGCCCAGCAGCAACAATTCAGAAATTGAAAATGTGCTTTTTGGCACAGGAACCAACCTCAGGTGCACATGCAAACAGATGATTCACTTAAAAGGGATGCTTCCCAAAAATGTGTCCCCAAAATGGAGTGACATTCCCAAACCCAGCCCTTCTGGAGAGGATCTGGGAATGGGAATTTTTCCCTGTGGTGTGTGAGGGACATTTTGTGTAACTGGTGTAAGAGCCTGGGATGAGATGTGGGACTCCAGGCAGCTCCTCAAAATGCTGCTTATTGTATATAAAATACAATAATGCTTATTGTATATAAAATACAATACAATAAAATGCAGTATATTGTATAAAAAAATGCAGCATATTGCATACAAAATGCTGTATATAGTACACCAAATGCCACTTATTGTATACAAAATGCAGTATATTGTATATACAAAATGCTGTATATAGTACACAAAATGCCACTTATTGTATACAAAATGCTGTATGTTTTATATACAAAATGCTGTATATTGTACACAAAATGCTGTATACTGTACACAAACTGCAGTATGTTGCACACAAAATGCAATTCCTTGTGTACAAAATGCAGTTTCTTGTGTAGAAGATTTTACAGCAGTCTCAGGTCATGGGTACCAGAGCCATAACTAAAATTGCCAGCTCCAGCTATGGACAAGCCTGAAGACACTTGAATTTTGGTAAAAATGCATTATATACTTTTCTTTGCTCAGCAAAGATTATATATAGATATATAGATATATAGATATATAGATATATAGATATATAGATATATAGATATAATGGTTATTGATTAATACACAATGCACCAATCAATACCTTTACTGTTACCTAAAACCTATCATAACTCCTCTCATTACCATATTATGGTGATTACCATCCAATCACCTGAGTTAGTGTGGTACAGTTTAAGCTTGAAGTTGTTTTCCAGTTTTCTTGCAGTGGAAAATCCTTGGACCTTTTCCTGCCTGCCACATCAGCATGCCTGTTTGCCTGTGGTATCTTTCTGCATTTCCTAAGACCTATTTCTGCCTGATAAAAACATCTTTTTGTTTGTGGCCAACATATCCTTTGCTCTAAGTCATAAACCCCCCTTCCAACTCGACTTAACCTTTGCTTTTTTAGTTGTCCAGCAAGACTGGCTCAGCAATTCTCAATTTACACATCCATTATCCTTCTGTATCAAAACTTGCTTCCGTCTCTATCCTGCTCCCAGGTTCTACCTTCAGAGGGCTTTCTGCCAAGCACAGATATCTGCAAAACTTTCTTGTCAAGCTTCCATCCTTCCCAACAAACTGGGAGGATGGACAGCAGGATATCACATCCCTCTGGGGCTGCTCTTGGAGCTGGAACAAGAAGAATTTGCAGGAGGAGCAGACACAACAGGGCAGGTGGAAACGTGCCAGGATGGGTCAAGGAGGATATTGTGTCTGAAGGAGCCAGGAATGCAATACAATATAGGGCTTGGCAAGGCAGGGAGAAATTGTTTGGATTGAAATAAAAGATAAAAAAGACCAAAAGAAGGAAGATAGGAAACTATTGTAGCCCATCTGGAGGAGATCAGGAAGCAGCCAGGAATATTGATGCAGATGGAAAAGGCTCCTGGTGGCAAACTCTGCTGCCTGGGATGTGCTGGGGAGGGCTGGGATGGTGCACCAGGCACAGGGCTCTCCTGCCTGCTGCATTCCACTTATTCCTTCATTTTTGAAGCTTTTTGAAATGTTTATGACTTACAGCCAACATTTCTCCTGCTCTCTGCAGCTCCAGAGGCCACCAGCCCAAGGACATCAGGCTCTCCTCCTCCTCGTCATCCCTGCCCTGAGGCCACATCAGTGACCCAGATCCAGCTTAAAACAACCCCTCTGGGTTAAACGTTAAAACCAAAGTGATTTAAATCCTGCTGAACCCCCCAGCATAGCTCAAAGGAGGTGGAAAAGGGAAGGAGCAGCCGAGGGTGGAGGTGTTGGGGCCACGTTTCTGTGGGGCTGTGGATGGAGCTCCTTTAACCCCACTGAAAACACAATGCAGCCAGAGGGACCTGCACTTTTCCAGAGGAGCAGGATCCAGCAGGATTCCCCTCCCTGCTCCCTCCTGGACATCTGGAGGCAATATGGGAGGGGAGGTCAGCGGCCCCACACAGGGGGGAAAAATTTCATTTAAAAATACTCAAATAAGGTCCCAACATTTAAAGAGATGCATCGCAGAAGATGACATAATTTCATTAAAACGAAAATTGAAATGAAGGCTGCATTTGGAGCTTCAAAGCCCTGGCCCTGCTCTGTTTTGGGGAGGAAAAAAAGCCCCCCTGGGGTCACCTCCGTGCTGTGGTCAGGTTGGCCAGGGCTGCAGTGCTGCAGGTGCCAGAGGCTCCCACGGGTTCCTGGCTCCTCTGCTGGGACTGGCATGGACTGGGAGGGACTGAGGGGTTGTGAGTCCTGGACAAACAGCTGTGGCACTGAGCTCGCCAAAGGCCACCAGCTGGGCAGGAACTGGGTGGGGATGGCTGCCCAGAGCAGCTGAGGCTGCCCTGGATCCCTGGGGGTGTCCAAGGCTGGGTTGGATGGGTTGGGAACAGCCTGGTACACTGGGAGGTGTCCCTGCCATGGCAGGGGTGGAATGGCATGGAATGGGATGGGATTTGAGGTCCTTTCCAACCCAAACCTGCCCTGGCCCAGCCTGAGGCTGTTCCCTCTCCTCCTGTCCAGAGCCCAACATGGTGACATTTCCAGTCTTCTTTAATTGTTTTACTGAGGAAAAAGTCAAAGCAGAGTTGGTTCAGATGGGATTGTAAGGAACTATCAAGTTGGGAAAGGCCTTTAAGACCAGTCCCAGCACTGCCAAGGCCATCTTGTGTCCTCAAGTGCCACATCCACAGGGATTTTAAATTCCTCCAGGGATGGGGACTCCTGGGCAGCTGTGCCAGGGCTGGACAATAGTTTTTGTGAAGAAATTGGCCCAAATATCCAATCTAAACCTGCCCTGGCCCAGCCCGAGGCCGTTCCCTCTGCTCCTGTCCCTGTTCCCTGGAGCAGATCCCAAACCCCTCCTGTCAGGAGCTGTGCAGAGCCACAAGGGCCCCTGAGCCTCCTTTGCTCCAGGCTGAGCCCCTGCCCAGCTCCTCAGGGATTCTGCAGCCCCTGCCCAGCTCCTCAGGGATTCTGCAGCCCCTGCCCGGCTCCCTCAGGGATTCTGCAGCCCCTGCCCAGCTCCTCAGGGATTCTGCAGCCCCTGCCCAGCTCCTCAGGGATTCTGCAGCCCCTGCCCGGCTCCTCAGGGATTCTGCAGCCCCTGCCCAGCTCCTCAGGGATTCTGCAGCCCCTGCCCAGCTCCTCAGGGATTCTGCAGCCCCTGCCCAGCTCCTCAGGGATTCTGCAGCCCCTGCCCGGCTCCTCCCCAACCCCTCCATGGATATGGCAAAATCCATCCTGCAGAGACACTGGAAACAAGCATCATGAAAAAAAAGTGCCTGGGTCACACTTGGGACATCTCCTGACCCAGATCATGAGGTGACAGCGAGAATTGTCACTTACAAATTCATCTGTCCAACTTTCAGACAAATTGGTTCCATTTTCAAATGGAAAAATAACTCCCACAAGCTTTAAGTGATGGAAACAATCTGATTTAAGCATGGGAAGGCAGCAAAGCTGCAGATGTGCTCCCATCAGGATCGGCTCAGGCCCTCTCCAAAAAAACCTAGAAATTCCCAAAATTGAGAATACTCAGCTCTGACTGGGGTGAGGTGAACAGGCAAAAACAGGGAGAGCATCCAGAAGGAGACAGCCCAGGAGGGGTTTGTGTTTGGGAACAAGGCTGGTGGTGCACTAAGGCAGAAAAATCATAAAGTAAAGGCTACATAAAATCAAGCCTGGCAGAATTTTAGATACTAAAAGTTTTAAACTTGCTATGCTAACAAACTTTAACCTCTAAAAAACCAGTACATTTAACTTAAAACTACAGAAAAAACTTCCAAAATTAATTAATAACACTAAAATTGTAAGTGTGTAGGTTAATTAAAAGTGTGTAATACCACTAAATAGAAACCTTAAAGTTTAAAGTTTTAGAATATAGTAATATATAGAAAAGTAAGATAAAAGTTTTAAGACAATAACTAATTTTTCTTCTTTACTTGGTTCTCCATGACCTTAAGTAGTATTTTATAATTAAACAAGAAATTCCACATTGCAGACTTTAAGTAATAAATTAAGTTAAAAGTAAAAATAATTTAAATATTATTTGTTAATTAAGTAGTTTAACCTTACAATGTGTTATATAAAAATATATATTCTATAAATATAAATAGCTATATAAATTAATAAAATATATAGATACATATTTAATATATAAAACTTTATAACTTATTAGTGAAATACTATAAAACTCACAACTTATAAATAAAAAATAATAAATATCTTGCACCTGTATAAACTGTTTTTACATCATTAGACAATTTTCATTTTTCTGTGTCTCGCAAACAACTTTTCCTGCATGCACACACCAAGAGTTTGAGTGACCAATTAATATAAAATAACAACTTATGACTAACCAATAAAAGTAATTGGCAAGAAAGCTGCTAACTAATTGGAGTCACACATGAGGTCTGTAAAACTGTATAAAAAGAGTTATGTGAATAAAGAGTTGTGGAGTTTTGGGGTTTTTTTCTAGGGTAGAATTTGTGTGATTTATTCCCAGAGGCTGGCACAAAGATCATGGCGAAAATTTGGGCAAAACCATCTGGGACAAGCCTAAGGGACAGGGAGGTTTGGAATATTTATAATTTTGGAGAAAAGCTGGATGAGGTGGTACTTACAAAAGGTGGGGCTTGGCCTTCCTGAGCCATGGGGGAACCTCAACCCTCACATGGTCCAGCCCCTCATCCTTGGGTTTCCAGGGTGCTGGCAACAAATAAATAAAAAATAAATAATTTTTTTACATTTACACAGAAATAAAAAAAAAATACAAATAAAATCATAATCACAAATAAAATAAAATCATACCCACATAAAATAATTATAAACATAAAGTAAAATCATACAAATAATTTTAAAAATCACACAGATAAAATTATACATGCAAATAAAATAAAATCATACACACCAAAAAACACACAGATAACAACTTATAGACAGAAATAAAGTAAAATTATACAAATAATAATAAAAAAAATCACACAAAATCATATGTACAAATGCAATAGAATCACGCACCCAAAAAAATCACAGATAAAAAAAATTCTATGCAGAACTTAAGCAAAATCATACAAATAACTTTAAAAATCACACAGATAGAATTAGATCTAGAAATAAAAAAATCATACACACAAAAAGTCACACTCAGAAATAAAATTAAATCATACAAATAATAAAAAATTAAAATAATTTAAAATTAATAATTAAAAATTAAATTAATTAAAATTATTAAAAATTAAAAATAATTTTAAAATTAATAATAATTAAAACTTGGTTTAGAAAGTGAAAATTTGGAGGTAAAAAAAAAAAAGGAATTAATGGGAATTAAATTTGGATTTCCATGCAAGCCATGCCTTAACCCCATTTGCAAATGATCTGCACCCCCTCTGCTGGGCTGCTCCTGATGTGCAAACCCTCAGCCAAAGGCAGATTTCCAGGAGAGCTTGGAAGCCAAGCACCTGGAGCTGTGTCCCATCTGTGTCAGGGTTGTTGTGCACCCACAGCTCAGACAGCTGGGAAAAGGATCAGGGAAATGGGAACAGTTCCCTAAAATCAGGTGGATGAGGAAAGCCAGGAAGGGTTGGCTTTGCTGGCTACAAAAATGGAAAGATTAAAGGCAGTAAAAATCCCCATAGGTTATTCTGCATAAACCCATTTTCTGCAGTTTTCCACGTCCATGAAGAATAAAAGTAGAAATCAGCTCAATTCCCAGCAAGAGGGATTTCTGTCAGATATTTAGAAAAAACAGGTAATGATACTCAGGCTGCCAGATAGCTCAGTCTCCCCCTAAAAGCCACCAGCGTGGGATGGAGAAAAACCAGAATGGACATGGAAAAGAGAGCAGTTCTTTCAGGGCAGTGTTTCCCCAACAAAATCTTCCCATTTTAATTGAAATTCAAGGCAAATTTTTAAATTTTTCTTTTAAGATTAAGAGTTAAAAACGGGCAAAAATTAAATTAAAACCAGGTTTTGCTGAATTGGTTGTACTAGCAACCTAGTGGAAGTATAAAATGTAATTTCCACTGGAAGATATATTCATCAATTGACTTCGCCAAGTGTAGAAACAAACCCCTAAACCTCAAAAATCCTGTAAATCTCACCCAGATTAAATTCCACTCTGCTCCCCACATCTCATTCCCCCAACCTGCTGTCCCTGGCGTGTCAGTGGCATCACCTGGTATGACCCACATGGGACCCCACTGTCCCCACTCCACCCCAGACCCAGCATTTCCTCACTGCTGTCTTGTTCTTGGCTTTGCTCCAAATCATCCCAGCCACAACACCTTAAAAACAAACTCTCAACCTGTTTCTTCCCCATCTTTTGAATATTCATGCTTTTTTAACCCCCTATTTAAATCCTATTACCTTTTGGGATTTCCCTCCCCTATTTAAATTGAATTACCTTTGGGGTTTTTTTTCCCCAGTTCTCACGTGGGTGAGGGCCACATGTCCTGTCCCAAGGACGTGCTGAAGGAGGGAAAAGTGGCTCTGAGCCCATCCCAGGACCTCAGAATGGGCAGGAAAGGGACGTGGAGATCCTGGGAACAGCCTGAGCTTCCCAAACTCCAGCTCCTATCACACAGCCCAGGCTGCACACTGGGAGGTTTTAGGCCATTTTTCACCCATTAAATTATGGTTATTTATCCAACTAGATACACAGCAGTCAGAGCCGAGCTACAATTGTTGGGATTTTAAACTGTGCCAGAAGAAACCACCCTCTACAGCCACAAAGGGTTTGGGAGCTCTTACTGACCCCTTTCATGACCCTGGTGTGACTCTTCAATGGCACTTGGAGCTGGAATGTCAATCTCTAGCACAGATCATAACAACAGGAACAGTTGGGAGCTCACACAGCGACACAGCCCTGGACATTTACAGCCTCCTGCAGAAAATGTCTCTGTTAGGGGAGGAGATGAAGCTCTGCTTGGCTGACAGATGTGCAGCTGAAGGCTTTCCTGCTCCAGAGGAGTTCTGGTGTGCAGGGAAACACCACGGGATGATGGATCACAACTGTCAGGGATTGATGACAGAAATAATGGAGCTCACATTTGGGCCTGGGTGCATCTGCACAAAGGCTGTGAGGGAGGAACACACCCAGCTCCCTCGGAGGTTTGGGTGTGCTCAGGGAGAGGGGCTGGGGCAGGGAACAGCCAGGGATCTGTGGGAACAGGATTGCTCCAGAGGATGGGAATGGGGACAGCTCCAGGAGATGGGAATGGGAATGGCTCCAGTAGGTGGAATTGCTCCTGGAGATGGGAAGGAGGATGGCCCCAGGAGATGGGATTGCTCCAGGGGATGGGAACAGGATGGCTCCAGGATGTAGGAATGGGGAAGGCTTCTGGAGATGGGAATGGGGACGGCTCTGGGAGATGGGAACCAGGATTGCTCCAGCCCAGATCCCAGCTGTCAGGTGAGGCAGTGCCTGTGCAGAGATCAAACCACCCCAGGGAACTGAGCTGTGACCACCCAGACTCTGCTGGAGTAGGACAGGAGCGCCTGGAAACAGCAGGGGAGTTCAGAGAACACCTTAAGGATCATAGGATAAAGGGATCTACCAGGATCATCAATCCCTGCCCTGCACAGACACCCCAAATCCCACCCTGTGCATCTCTGGCAGCCCCGGGGCTGTGCCCATTCCCTGGGGATCTGGGCAGTGCCAGCACCCTCTTCCAAGGGGAAGAACCTTGCCCAAAATCCACCCTGAGCCTCCCCTGGCACAGCTCCAGCCGTTCCCTCCCCACTCCTGTCACTGGTCACACAGACCAGGCTGCTCCAAGCCCTGTCCAGCCTGGCCTGGGGCACTTCCAGGGATCTACAGCTGCTCTGGGCACCTGTGCCAGGGCCTCCCCACCCTCCCAGCCAGGAATTTGTTCCTAGAAATACACCCAGACATGCTGGCCTGTAATACCCATAATCCATTAATCCAAACCCGATGTATTACACGAGCAGCTACATGTGCATGCCTGTATAATTCAATTTTCATAATTTATAAATACAGCCCTTTGTTGTAGCAACTGCTCCTGCACATGTTATGGAAAAACATAAATCAACAAAATGATGGGATTGACTCCCATTCCAAGCTTTCCTGTTTCCCCTCACGAGGAGCTGAGCCCCACAGCAGCTCCCCAGGTGACTTGGGAGGCCCTTTGGTCAGCAAGGTTCCACCATAAAACCTCTAAGAACAGCCTAAAATAACAGGACAATTCCCCCATCCCACCACTGCTCCAACCTGCTCAGAAGATGCCAAGCATCCCTCTAAACCTCTGATTGTTATTATTATTATTTCTTCCAGATGCTCCCCTTGTGCAGGGGCTGTCTGGATGCCTTTGATCCATTAAAATTCCAGCTCTGGCCGTGGCTGAGGCCTGGATCTCTCCCTTTGCTGTTCCCTTCCCTGTCAACATCCATCATGGGGGAGCCCAGCACCCTCCTGGCCATGGCACCACCTCCAGCAGGAGGAAGATGAAAGAGCTGAGGGAGGGATGGGGAAGGCAGGAGATGGGGCAGAAGGAAAGAACATCTGGGAGGAGTTAAATTTTCATTCATCACATCTGGGGCCTGCTGACAACAGCTGGAATCCTGCCTGGTGCTCAGGGACAGCCTCCCAAGGCTGCCTTTGGAAATGGTGCTGGCAGATGGACCTGGAAAAGCCACCAGGACAGCAGCAAAGGGAGAAGAAGCAGGTTTGGTTCATCCTGATGGATTCCTGCTGGATCCAGGCTTCACAAATGAGCTCCTGTGCCCCAGGTAAGCCATCCTGCAGAGCCAGCACTGGCTGGGGGAGAGGAGATGATTCAGGGATAGCAGGAAGCTGCAAGACTCCCCAGGGGTTTGTTCCTCAAAGCATCCTCTCCCAGCATTTCTGTGCTTGGAGGGGAAGATTCCCCCAGATTCCTGGCAGATGGAATGACAAGGTGTAGGTACCCAATAATGGATATGATTCAGCTGCAACTCCTTCCCTGACAGAGCTGCCTTTGCTAATTCCAGTGCAATCCAATATAAAATATATCCTGCTGCCCTGCTGGGCTGATGGAACAGCCTGGAGAAAGCTCCAGGAAGCCACAGGGCACATGGATGCAGGGCTGGTTCTCCCCAGTGTTCCATTAATCCAAGAGAAAGGAAGGAGATGTACTGGATTTTAACAACTCCTTCAGATATTCTCTAAAACGAAGCAGTGCTACAAAATGAGCAGTGACTCCTGGATTGCAGCTGGCTGCCATCCTCTAAATCTGCTTAAAGGCCTGGGAAGTGTCTTCCTGGGGAGGAATCAAAGGGTGACAGGAGAATATTCCTCAGCCTTCTTAGATTCCACGGGGATTATAAATAATACAGACATTTGTGGTATCTCTGGGCTCAGAGAACTCACTGATAAAGCCAAATCACTCCTCTGACTGTGGCCAAGTACATTTTCTCTGTCTGGCTTTTCCTATGGATATTCAGCAATGAACTTTAAGATTTCAGGCTGTGTTTCTGTGACCTAGAAAAATCAAGGTATAGCAGAGGCTTGACATATTTGCTCTCTGCAGCAGAACACTCTGGTTGTTTCCTGCTAGGTTCTCCCAGAGTCATCCATAAATAAATATTTAGTGAGAACTGCCCTTTTTTCTTCCGAGAAAAGGAAAAAAAATAATTAAAAAAAATCCTTCGGTCTCTGTGGATGGTTTATTTGACCTCGGTGCAATGACCAGGGTGTTATCAGAGACTATGAAAGGGGGAAAAACAGAAGAATAGAAAAATCCATCTCGTGTCCATGGATCATCATCAGCCCATCAGGATAACCCAGGTGCTGGGGGAGCAGCCTGCCCTGCCCAGCTTTGGGTTTCTCCTGAGGGAAACAAAGGATTTCTTGTTTGGCCAGACCTTGCCCTGAACTTTTCCTCCCCAGAGCAGCCCTGCTCCTCTCCTTTAACCCTTTCATCCCCCTGGTGCAGGCAGCCAGCCCTGCAGGGGTAGGGAGGGGTTTGGGTTCTCACAAAACATCCCTGCTGGGGTTTTCCAGACAGGGGAAAAAGCCCAAAAATCCCATTCTGCTCGGAATAAACACCCAGGGGCTGACCTGGAGGCTGCAGGGATACCCCACAGTCTCCTGGGGGTCAGGGCAGCTTTGTTTCCACATCTCATTGAAAGAATCTTTGCTTTTGGCTTTCTTCCCCCACTGGTGAAAATGAAGATGAATTCACAGACCTGACGTGCTGCCAGCCTGTGGGGTTTTATTCCCCTCAGGATGAACCCAACCTGGGCATTTCCAGCTCTGATAATCCTGGCTATTTACATTCCTACAGCCTCCAAAATCAGCTCCTTGCCCTGGCTGGCAGCATTTCAGGCTGAAATTACAGTGTTGGGGAGGCTGGGTAATGTCAGGGGCTGCTCCAGGGCACAGGCCCCACTTCAGGCCATCCCACTAAATTAAAGTTTGTGGGATTTTAGTCAGAGCCCAAGCCAAGATCCTTAAGCTTCACAAAATGAACATGCCACTGTAACCTAAACCAATTGCTGGGGAAATCCCTCTGCCAGCAATGCTGGGTACAGAAATGCCAGCAGCTCTGAAAGGGAGAAAAACAGAAAAATACAACTCCTGTCCATGGGTCATTATCAGCCCAGCTGATTTTGGGCAGGTTGCACCTCTCCAGAGCAGTCTGTGCTCCTCACCCAGCCCCTCCTGCTCCCAAAACCCCACAAAATCCCACTGGCAGAGGGTCCTGGGAGTCTGCCCTGCTGCTATTCCCAGCACAAAGCGTTTTCCCCTCCTGGGATGCAAGCAGAATGTCCAGGAATTCTTGATCTGCTGGAAATGGGAATGCATGGGTTTATTTCCTAAATTAGCTGAATTAAATGCAGAATTCCTGGCTGAGTATATATTTACATATATATAAATTAAAATATATATATATATACAATATATTTCTATTTATTTATTATCAATTATATATATTTATATATTATATAGATTATATTATAGATTAGATGTAGATTCTATATATAACATTATATATAATATATATTACATATCATATATATGCATTATATATTTATTTAATTACTTTAATTATTTACCCTGCTGCTATTCTCAGCACAAAGCATTTTCCCCTCCTGAGATTCAAGCAGAATATCCAGGAATTCTTGATCTGCTGGAAATAAGAATGCATGGGTTTTAATTTCCTAAATTAGCTGAACTGAATGCAGAATTCCTGGCTGATTATATATTTACATATATATTATATATTTTATATTTATTATATATATTATATATTAGATATTGATTATATGTGTATTTATAAAATATTTAATTACTTTAATTATTTACCCTGCTATTCCCAGCACAAAGCGTTTTCCCCTCCTGAGATTCAAGCAGAATATCCAGGAATTCTTGATCTGCTGGAAATAAGAATTCATGGGGTTTATTTCCTAAATTACTTGAATGAAATGCAGAATTCCTGGCTGATTAGAGGCACAGGAGGTGAGGAAAGGAGATCACAGTGCTGACAGCAAGGGGTGAGCAAGGCTTGGGAAGGAGACTCCCAGGGGAAGAGGCTGCATTTGATCCCCAGTGCAAAGGAGCAATGATAGATTTAGTGTGTGATTATTACAAATTAACCATAAATTGAGAGCCAGACAGTTTCCTGTTCGCAGGGAGGAGATGGAATATTAAGCACTTCATGCAATTATGAGGAATTGTTTCCATTTGGCATAAATAATTCTCCAGCCCCCATTATCTGCCTGTAAAAAGCACAAGTGTCTAGGCTTCTCCACATTAATAACTTCCTTGGAAATTATTCTTGAAGGCTCTCTGAGTGATGGGCTAATCCTGTTATGAGATTTTAATGCCAAATTACATATTCAGCCTGGAATGATACTATTTAAACTCCTTCCCATAATCAGAGTTTTTCATTTCAGACATTTTTCCCCCTAATATCCCTCACACAGACAATGGCAGCAGGAATCCATGGACAAAGCTCCTGGAGCCTCCAGCTGCCCTCAGATATTCCTGATGTGTTTTGGTATCTCTGCACCTGAACTCATCCCCAGGCACAGGAGGGACTTCACTGAAGGGTCATTTCTGCACTTCTTTGGCAAAAACAGCCAAAATATCCTTCATTTCCCAGGCACACAGATCCACTCAGGAACAGCAATGGGTCAGAGAGGGAAGCTTGGGAAATCGATAATGAAATTTGGAATGGCTGCTCTTGGTAAAGGCTAAAAACAGAAAGCTAAAACTGCTAACTCTAACTTGATCCAACTATTATGCCTGATCTACCTTTACATTAGTTGCTATCAAACTCTTTTACTATTAACATATTATATATCTATAATATTTATATTTATCTATAATATTTATATTTAAATATTATAGATATCTATATGTCTATATATCTATATTATATATCTATAATATTTATATTTAAATATATTATATATCTATAATATTTATATTTAAAATAGAAAACACATTTGACTATTAATCACAACAAACTTTGATTTACAAGTAAGAAAACCTACAGATGTCAGTTTGCTTTAAAGGAATGCTCTGTATAATCAGTAATATCTAAGATACAGCTACAAAGAGATACTTCACTGCCAGAACTGATAATTTTAAATTAATTTTCTAAATTAATTTTATATATTAATTTGAATACTTTAAATTAAAAATTCTTTTATAAAATGTTATACTAGTATAATAATATAATTTTATATATTAATTTAATTACTTTAAATTTAATATTATTTAATAAAAAAATCTGATGAAGGAGTGACACAGGCAGTGCAACCCTGTGCTTACCAGATACTCCCAGGTGGAAGCTGCTCCCAGGAGTAACAAATCTTTATTGCCTTGTTTCTCCAGGAACAAGCTCTCCTCTGCTTCATGAACTCCTCTAAACCTGTTTGTAATGGGAAATGTCCCCATGAGCTCCTCTAAACCATTCCAAACCTGTCTGTAATCGGAAATGTCCCCATGAACTCCTCTAAACCATCCCAAACCTGCCTTTAATGGGAAATGTCCCCATGAGCTCCTCTAAACCATCCCAAACCTGCCTTTAATGGGAAATGTCCCCATGAACTCCTCTAAACCATCCCAAACCTGCCTTTAATGGGAAATGTCCCCATGAGCTCCTCTAAACCATCCCAAACCTGCCTTTAATGGGAAATGTCCCCATGAGCTCCTCTAAACCATCCCAAACCTGCCTTTAATGGGAAATGTCCCCATGAGCTCCTCTAAACCATCCCAAACCTGCCTTTAATGGGAAATGTCCCCATGAGCTCCTCTAAACCATCCCAAACCTGCCTTTAATGGGAAGTGTCACTGGTTTTTGACTGGAGCACCCTAGGACAGTGGAAGGTGTCCCTGCCATGGCAGGGTTGGCACTGGATGATTTTTGGGTTCCCTTCCACCCAAACCATGCCAGGACCCTGTGGTTGGATCCACTCCCACCCCTGGCTGTACTTCCAGGACAATTCCGTTCTCCAGTCCTCAACACCACATTAAATATCCACATTAAATTTTATTTTAATGGAAAAGCCACCAAGACAACAGCAAAGGGAGAAGGAGCAGGTTCTGGTTAATCACATGAAATATCACTCAGTTATTCAGCCTGCATCTCCTCCAAACCTTGATCCCTCCTCACCCCTGCAAGCAGGAAAATTGGCCCCTGCTCCTTGTGGGAACGTGGCTGTGATCCATCAGGGAGTTCCAGCCCGGGAATGACAAGGGGAAGAGCTCTCCCAAACCACCAGAGGGTAATGACAGCCAGCTGTTGTGCTAATGAGAGCCTAATCAATAATTCATTTGATATTCCTGCTGCAATTAATCGCGGGGAGCGAGCAGGGCTTTAATGTGGCACTAACACACATTTCCTGGCAGGAAAATTGTCACTGAGCAATTCCTGCTCCGGGGTTCCAGCCCGCAGCTGCCCTGGCTCCGCAGGCACACGGAAACCATGGGAGCATCCAGCAGCGATGGGGAGGAGCTGGGAACGTCTCAAAGGCATCTGGGACACTCCTCTGCCCAGGTTACTCAGGACTGTCCTGACTTCAGCACAAAATATCTGTGGAATATTCGCTAAGTCTCCTCTTTTCATTATCTAAGAGAAGTGTGTGGTTGTTCAAATACTGCACCCCAAAAAACCAACATTATCTCCGCCCAGGGGCTGGTTACATACAGATAAAAAGCTAAAGTTGTAAAATTGCACTGAACTCACCCAGCTCACCATAAAATGGTATTTTCATGGCCAGCAAGCTCTGCAGAGGAAAATGCTGGTGCATGCTGTGCTCAGAGCTGCTCAACTGGCCAGATTTAAAGGCTCAGGGCATCTCCTGCAGAAGGGACACACCTGAGGAAGGGATTTGAGGTGGGTCGGGGCTAAAATGCTAATTCAGGGTGTCAGTGAATTGGTGCTGTCAGGAGAACGGGGAATTATTGTCAGGAAAACAAAAATAAAGCATCAAACTGCTTCTCTGCCATGCCCCAAATTCTGGGCCTTTCTGAGATGCTCTGTGGAGCATCCAAGGAGAATTCCTGGTTATCCCAGAGCCAGAGGAGATTTCAAACTGAGAGAGAGACCCCAGCTCCGGCTCCTCTTCAAGGCAAACCTTCCAACCTTTAGGGCTGTTCACACCAGCTGGCCTCAGGATTGCAAATCAGCCCTTATTTTATCTTTTATTTAAGTTTTAAAAAAAGGGGAGGGGAAAGAGCCAGAGAAAGCACTTTGCCTCGGGCCTCAATCTCATTAAGAATTGCTTCACACCTCTTTCTTATGCTCGGAGTCAAACGAAAGATTTGTTTGATTTCCTTGCTCTGCAAACAGCCCTCATAAAACTCGTGCCATTCTCTCACCTCCCTTTCAAGTGCCATCTCTTTGTCCTTGGATGCCCGCAATTATTAACATATTTTACAGCGTGCCCGAGATAAAAGAGCTCTCCCGGCGCGGTTCTCCCACCCTGGCGGAGGTCGCTGTACCTTTGATCACCCTCCCTGTCGGATGTGGAGCCGCGGGACACCTGTGGGAACAGGAGCAGGAGAAGGAGCCCTGCAGCCACCCCTGATCTTCAGCAGCACTTTGAAGGCACCTGAGCTGTGGCCAGGCTCTGGGAGAGGTCACCCCCAGAGCTGGGAAAACAGGGCTGTGAAAAGGAGCAAATATCTGATAAAGGAGTGACACAGGCAGTGTAACTCCTGTGTAAGAGATACTCCCAGGTGGAAGGTGCTCCCAGGAGTAACAAACCTTTATTGCCTTGTTTCTCCAGGAACGAGGTCAACTCTACTTCATTAACTCCTCTAAACCTGTCTGTAATGGGAAATGTCCCCATGAACTCCTCTAAACTATCCTAAACCTGTATTTCATAGGAAATGTCACTGTCTTTTGATTTGGCTTCTTCTCAGCTCACCTGGTGGAAAGCCCAGGAGATTTCTCAGGGGGAGGTTTAAGCAGGGCTTAAACTGGATTTTAGGGAAAATTTCTTCCCCAAAAGTGCTGTCCAGAGCTGGTATAACAGCCCAGGGCAGGGTGGAACCCCCATTGCTGGAGGGGTTTAAAAGCCCTGTGGATGTGGCACTTGGGGACATGGGGCAGTGCTGGCCTTGGCAGTGCTGATGGAGTCAATGATCCCAAAGGTCTTTTCCTCAACAATTTTGTGATTCCAAAGTGATCCTGTTGAAAGCAGAACTGAACCCTTTTGGTGGCTGACACGCCAAGAAAGAGCTCCTGAGAGTGGGGAGCATCCATCCATCCATCCATCCATCCATCCATCCATCCATCCATCCATCCATCCATCCATCCATCCATCCATCCATCCATCATCCATCCATCCATCATCCATCCATCCATCATCCATCCATCAATCCATCATCCATCCATCCATCCATCCATCCATCCATCCATCCATCCATCCATCCATCCATCCATCATCCATCCATCCATCCATCCATCCATCCATCCATCCATCCATCCATCCATCCATCCATCCATCCATCCATCCATCCATCCGCAGTGTGTCCCAGGCAAGGTCACGGGGCCATCTAGAGGAGAGAGAGGATGAGGAGGAAAGAGAAGTAGAACAAAGGAGAAGGAAGCAGCTGGATTTGGAATTCTGTCATTCTGGGGCAGCCCTGGTGGCACCTGCAGCACCTGGAGAGGTTCCAGCTCTCCTGGAATCCCAGAGCCCAATCCAGAGGGAACCTGCAGCTGGGAGGTGTCTCCACGGGCAGGGCGATGGGGATGTCCCTGAATGCCACCCCAGGGCTGGGAGCAGCTGTGCCAGGACAAAGGGCACAGATAAGGGCTCACAAAGAGCTGTGGAATTTAAAGTTCAGTTCCATGTCCCATCTCCCTGTGTGGGTGAAAATCCCGGAGCTGGATTTTCCCTGGAAAAGGCTCAGGGGTTGTTATCAGGGATAATCTCCACAGGAAGGATTAAAGGGCTCTCACCTGCTCCGGGCTGAGCCCAGCTGCCCTCCGGCATGGATTGCTCACATTCCCGCCGGGATCTGCTCCTGGAGATCCCCTCCAAGGTGTCTAACCGGGATCTGCTCCTGGAGATCCCCTCCAAGGTGTCCCACCAAGATCTGCTCCTGGAGATCCCCTCCAAGGTGTCCCACCAAGATCTGCTCCTGGAGATCCCCTCCAAGGTGTCCCACTGGGATCTGCTCCTGGAGATCCCATCCAAGGTGTCCCGCCGGGATCTGCTCCTGGAGATCCCATCCAAGGTGTCCCGCCGGGATCTGCTCCTGGAGATCCCATCCAAGGTGTCCCACCGGGATCTGCTCCTGGAGATCCCATCCAAGGTGTCCCACCAGGATCTGCTCCTGGAGATCCCCTCCAAGGTGTCCTGCAGAGCCCCACCTGCTCAGTCTGGCTCCTGCTGTCCATTCCTTGTCCCAGGTGCTCGGGCACAGCTCATCCCTGCTCCTCACCCACTCCAGGCTGTCACAGCCCGACAGAGACAGAAAACACAAAATACAACAACAGCTCCTCCAGGCTTCCAAAGGCTCATGCGGGAATTTCCTCAGAAAAGTGAATTTGTTGGTAAATTCTGAGGCTCCTGCCCTGCTTCAGAGACATTTCCAAAGCGTGATCCTCATCAGGTCTGTGCCTTCCCAAGAGGATCTCAGGCACATCCCACTGGTGGTTTGAAACCAGGAACATCAGCAGTGATGAAGGAAACCAGGAAAAGGAGAGAGGACCATCCTAAACCAAGCCAAATTATCTTTTTCATTTTAAATGCAGCCCCAAATTTGTCCTGACCCATGAAACTGCATCTGTGGGAGCACACAGCTTGACATGGGCTATAAATATTTGTGTAACAAGTTGCAGAATAATGCAATAAAGCACATTTTTCACATGCCCGACAGCTCTGCCTCAAATCTGCCCATTAATCTGAACCCTTTTCCCAAATTCCTCCTTTTTAACCTGTCCCAAACCAAGATCCCTCCCAGAGCTCTGTCACTTGAGGATGAAATCTCCCTGCCCTGCCAGCATTATCAATATTAGCAATTCTGTCAGCAGCCCCCTTTGGCTGTTTTCTGGCTGCAGGGCTGTGCTTTTCCAGTGAGCAGGGCTAAAATTTGTTTTTTGTTGGGTAATCCAGCCCAGATGCTCCAACCCAAACAAGGCCCAGCTCTATTGAGAAAAGGGGGTTATTTTTAAATGGGGTTTCTGACTAATTTGCAGTGATGTCAGGGGCCTTGAATGCTAGAAAATCACAATGCTCCAAACCACTAAACTCCTGCTTTGTGCACTGAAGTGAAAAGAAAGGGCTTAGGAAATTTATATTTTTCACCGGTGTCTGAAAAGCTTCAGTTTATGAAACACCAGCCCAAGGGGTTGGGGAGATCTCTGTAGGTTTTGCGTGGAAGGGACCTCAAAAATCATTTAGTTCCAACCTCCTCCTCCTTAAGGTATTGACAGAATCATCTTCATTGTCACCTATTCTCTGCCCAGGGATGGGGCTTCTCCTGCCCTGTTCTTCTCATTCCCAGCCCTGGCAGTGCTGCTTTTCCTGGAAAATGGGAGCGGCTGTACAAAAAAACCCCATGGCTTGATGGATAAAATCCATTTAGCAGACACTTCCCTCAGGCCATTTTATATTTTATATATATTCAATTTCAATTATAGATTTTAAAATATATTTATAATATTTCTATTATTTATGTTATTTGTATTATTTATATTATTTGTATTAACTATATATAATTTTGGACCAATTCTATTTATATTATCTGTATTATTTGTATTTTTATATTATTTGTATTAGCTATTTATTTGCATTGTTTCTATTATTTCTATTATTTCTATTGTTTATATTATTTGCATTATTTATATTATTTATATTATTTGCATTATTTATATTACTTATATTAAAGCAATTTTAATTTTATAATTTCCAGCTGTTTCTGGAGATTCCAAATCCAGGTTGGACGGGGATTAGGAACAACCCGGGACAGCGGGAGGTGTCCCTGCCATAGCACTGGATGGGTTTAAGGTCCCTCCCAACCTAAACCATTCTGGAATTCAGGAGTCTGGGCACCCGGAGGGTATTTTTTATGTTCCTGCTTCCTGGAATATGAATTTTTCCAGCGGAGGGAAGCAGTTCCTGAAGTTAATCAGAAGTTTAATTAACACCTCCCAAGGGAAGCTTGGGAATGCTCGGGATGGAGCGGCCGCTCCCTCCTTCCCTCCCTGCTTCCCCCGGCGGCCACGAGATGGCAAAAGAGCTTCGAGCATGCGAGAAAACCCCGCGGTTCTGGGGTTTTTCACCAAAATCCACCTCAAACCCCCCTGGCTGGGCTTCCCAAACTCAGGGAGGTGATGCGGGTGATTCTGGGATACCCCAGAGGGAAAGGGAAAAATCCAGCCTGGCCTTGGGCGCTGAGGGACCCAGGGCAGCCTCAGCTGCTCTGGGAATGCCAGGGCCAGGAATTCCATCCCCAAATCCCATCCAACCCTTCCCTCTGGCAGTGGGAATCATTCCCCCCATCCCGCCCCTCCAGGCCCTTCCAGGGCAGCCTCAGCTGCTCCGGGAATTCTGTGCCAGGCCTGCCCTCACTCCCAGCCAGGAATTCCTTCCCCAAATCCAATCCAACCCTTCCCTCTGGCTGTGGGAATCATTCCCCCCATCCTGCCCCTCCAGGCCCCATTTCCCTGGGTTCAGGGCAATCTCTGGAATGTGCTTTTCAGCCCCATTTCTGTCCCTCCCCTCCAGCCCCAAATTCCCGGCCTGTGCTGACCCCAGACCCATCCTGCTCCCACCCCGTGATCCCGAACTCTCCTGAGGTGAGAATTCCTGGCGCATCCCCATTTCCATGTGATTCACCACCATTTCCCTGTGTCTCACCCCCATTTCCCTGTGTTTCTCCCCCATTTCCCTCTTTCACCCCCATTTCCCTGTGTTTCTCCCCCATTTCCCTGTGTTTCACCCCCATTTATTTCCCTGTTTCACCCCCATTTCCCTCTGTTTCACCCCAATTCCCCTCACAAACCCTGAGCAAGGCCTGCAGCAAATTCTCCTCAGCACCAACCCCCCCCCCTCCCCGAGGCCGGCACTAATTAAAACCCGAGCCGGTGCCGCTGTAATTAACGAAGAAGTGAAAACCCCACAGGAACCTGAATGTTTTACCCCAAACCCAGCTGGATTTCCAACCTCTGGAATTCCGAGCCCTCATTTCCCGATTAAAACGCCTCTGAGTACAAACACTGCATGCCTGAAATGAAGATTTTGCCGCTCTGCCCTCAGCGGATTTTTGGCCTCTCCGCTGTCTCAGCCCCTGCCAGGAGCTCTGAACATCCCGGCCCCGCTTTCGGGAGCTGATTGCAAAAAAATAACCCAAAAATAACCCAAAAACGCGGGGCAGCCCCGTGTCTGAGCCTGCAGCAGTGCACGACCCTCGCTGTTCAAAAGAGAGGAAAATCCCAAAAAATCTCCCAAATCCCGGGACCTGCCGCCGCCAGGTGGCTCCGAGATGTTCCCGCTCCACATCGGCCTCCAGAAATCGCAATTTCCCCTCGGATTTTTGGGAATTGAGTGGGGGAAAGAGAAAATGATCCCTTCTCCGCTCACGAGAGGCAGGTCCGGGATTTTGGGGACAAAAAGGGACATCCCGGAGGATGCAGGGTTGAACAATTCCAAAGGGGAGCTGTTAGAGGACACCACAGCAAAGGAAAATTGACTCTGTGCTCTGGGGAATGCTTGGGAGAGGGAAAACCCACCCTGAATTTCAGCTCAGGGCTTGCTGTCCTTCAGTGGAATGGTCCCTTCATTCCCAGTGGATGTTGGAAACAAACGGGATCTGAAGGGAAAAGCGATTTTTTTAAACAGTTCCAGAGTGGCCACGTACGAAAAAAAGATGAGGGAAACTCCAGCTCCCTCTGAGACACCAGGAGCATCCTGGCTTTGCAAATTCCCTGATTTTTTTCCCCACTTTTTAAGCCACAGGAGGATCCAGGAGTGAAATTCAAGAGCCTTTATCAGCTCCTCAGCTGGAGGGAGGAGTATCTGGCCACTGCAGAATTTCTTGGTTCTCACAGGCTCTTGTGTAACTTCCACTAAAGATAACAACCAATGAAGGTGACCTGAACCCGCTGAATAATTTAAATAATAATAATATTAAGAGGTGGAAAGTGGCAGAAAGAAAAAGGTCTCCAAAGAAGGGGAAGGACTTCCACAAGGACTCGCTCTGTCTGTTCATTACTGCTGTGAAAAGCACAAGCAAAGATTATTTTAATATTCTGCCCTTCCCTCCTCCTCCAAGGAAAATAAAATTCTGTTTAAAATCATTCATGAGGCCAGGCAGAGCCAAGGCAAGAATATTTTTGCCATGAGGTCGAGTTTTGTGAGACCCATTTGGTGTTTTCCCAGGAGCTTTTTTGCCTGGGTTTGGAAGCGACTGCACAAACATTGGAAATAAATGAGGAAAAGTTGCTGTTTCACCTTGATTCCTTTGTGGTTCATCCCATCCCACCTGGACCCTGCCTTGGGTTTGCTCCATTGCTGTGTTACCTTTTAGTGAGCCAAAAAAGAGGAAGCAGAGCCTGAGGTAAAACCATTCCCAGCCCCATGAGAGCCTGAAGAGCTCAGCTGATTTTATCTCCACATTCAAATCCCTGCCCAGCTCCACCTGATCCTGCTGGGACTGAGGGATCAGCCATCAGAAAAACCAAAAAAAAGAAAAAAATTAAATTAGGGAGTCCTGCTTTCTCCAGGCTGGAAAACCCTGGGGAAGAGAAAGTTCAGGGAGACCTCAGATCCCCTTCCAGTCTTTGAAAGGGAATTTAAAAAAGGGGGGAGATGGTTTTACACAGGCAGGGAGTGACAGGGAAAGGGGGAATGGCTTTAAGCTGAAAGAGGTGGGATTGAGGTGGGATTTGGGGAAGGAATTGTTCTCTGGGAGGGTGGGGAGGGCTGGGATGGAATTCCCAGATTTGCTGTGGCTGCCCCTGGATCCCTGCAGTGCCCAAGGCCAGGCTGGGACAGTGAAGGTGTCCCTGCCATGGCAGAGGTGGCACTGGGAGGGATTTAAGGTCACTCCCAACCCAAACCATTCCAGGATTCTGGGATTCTCCTTCCTGACAGGAGCCACACTGGATTGTCTCATCCCACCTGGATCAGCCCCCTGGGAGCTCAACCTTCCTCAGTCCCACCTCAGAACACTCCAGAACAGCCCTGAATCCAGAACATTTCTTTAGCAGAGTGTTTTTATGGGAAGGAGGAAAATTAGAGATTTTCCCTTTGCTGGCCCCCACCACAAACCTGGCAAATCCCACAGGATTCATCTCCTCAGGGGCAGCCTGGAGCTCTGCCCTGCCTCCTCCTCATCACTCTGCCTCCATAAAAATCCTGGGCTGGGGTGATACCCCAGGTTTGGCTTTTCTATTTTCACACTCTGTGCTGATTTAGTGTGTGGGTCTGGGCTCACATTCAGGGATGCTGAGCTCTGTGCACAGAGCAGGGAGACAAAACAATTCCTGCTCCAGCTGGGCACCAAGGACAAATGACCCAAATCTCAGCCCAGGAGCACAAACCCCGTGGGCTGGAGAGAGAAAAACAAGCAGGGTGGGACTGCCTGGGCTAAAGCTGGGATGGGACAATGAACTGCAAGGTGCAAATGGAGCAGAACTGATCCCAGGGACAGAGCCCGTGCCCGGCCGTGCATTTTGGGGCCATTTTGGTTCATCTTGGGTGCAGCCCTGGCTGGGCTCTGGTGCTGCCCAAGGTGGATCCATGGAGGAGATGCTTGGAATCAATCCCTGCTTTATTCTGGAACTCTGCCCAGCCTCTGCTCTAGGGCAGGGGGGCAGATTGAAGTGAAAACAAAACATTTTGGGCCAATTCTGTTTCATACCTATCAAAGCCTTGAATGATCCCTGGTGAGCTCTGGAACCCCTGTGATCCCATCGCTGTCTCATCCTTCAGGAAGGCTCAAGGAAGGGAAGACTCCAGCTCTGAGCTAACGTGGTCTCCTGAGCCCCCGATCACATTTTGGTCTCTTTGATATCCCTCCAACCTGCCTTGTCATCCCTGCCCTGTGAAATGTCAAGAGCTGCTTGCCAGAGGCCTTTTGCTTTTAGCAAAATTGGAAGCTGTGTCCATGACAGGAAACAATTCCATCACAGACCTTCAGTTTCCTTCCTTCCCAAGCCTGGAATTTGTGATGAAACCCTGGAAGTTGTTCCTGAGCATCAAAACCACACGAGGCCAAGCAGGCTTTGAGGACAAACTGGAGACATTTGGGGTTTGCAACCAGTCTGATTCCCTACCTGAGCAAAAATGCTGCACTGAAATCCCAATTCCACCTGTGGGAATTGGAATTTAACTCCATCAGGGCCGGGTTTTTATCCTCAATGTCCCAGCCACATCTCCTTTTCTGGGTCTGGAAATAGACTGGGGTAGGAATCCACTGCTCTTGGGTTACCAGGGCTGAGAACTTCTTGTCCTTAAAAAAATCTGTCAGCAGGCCAAGGATGCCAAATTCCACAGGGAACCAAAGGCAGCTGAGCCAGGACGAGGGATCTGATCCCATTTGCTCATTTGAAAGTTAATTTCAAGAATATTTCAGCAGTGATGCCCCACACACTAAAAGAAATGCACCTTAAAAAAGAGCCAGGGTTTTGTTTTCCTTTGAGAGAATTCCCTGCTTTCCCCGTGCTGGTTATTAATATTACAAATGCCCTTGGAATATGTATGGCCTGAAATAAATGTCATTGATGAGGGAAAATGAAAATATCACTGGGCCCAACAATGACAAATCTGCTGCTCCTGCCAGGCCAAGAATTTGTTTCATTTAGGAGCAAGAGCTGCTGGCAGGGGCTGGGGAGGGAACTGCCTGCCAAATGTCTCCATGGGAAATGAAATAATTGGGAATATTCACTAGCAGGGCAAAGAAAACCATTGCTCTCTTTGGCCCACAGACCCAAACCTCCTAGATTTAGGCTGGGTTTTCTGAAATGGTGCCAGAGGGAGCAGAAATTCTGTTGGGATTTGACCTTTTGAGTGGCTGGAGATGGCTCAGTGAAGAGACAGAGCCCTTCCCCATCTCAGGGAGTCCTGCAATGGAAAATGGGTCTTTTTAAGGATTTTCTTTTAAAGGATTTCTCATCCAGATCCCACAGGCATGAGCTCTGTTCAATGGAGCTATGTTGATTTTATCACACAGGAGGAGCTCCCTCCTTCCCTCTCAGAGGATGCTGCAAAATTCAGGGACTGCTTTTCCCCACTGCAAAAATAAAATCTGCAGGAAACACCAACATAAAAAATATCCTCTGCAGGCCAAGGCAGAGTCACAGCTCTTGGGTGAGCTACTGGATTTTCTCAGAAAATCATAAAATCCTGGACTTTAAATCCCTCCCAGTGCCAGGCCTGCCATGGCAGGGACACCTTCCCCTGTCCCTTGGGCACTGCAGGGATCCAGACACTGTTACCTTTTGGGAGCAGACTCTTTCCAACACACTGCAAAGCTATTTCCCTAAATTAAATCATATTGGTTTTTTCCCCCCTTTCTGCTCTGCCTGTTTGCTGTATTTTTCTGCCAATGTGTTTGAAATCACCCCCTGGAGAAACCAGAACACCCAAGGCTCTACAAACCCTCAAAGCCCCGATTTCATTCTTAATTAGCACAATTACACAGCCCTGGTGTGCTGCACTGGCTGCTTTCTGCCCACAATAATCACAGTGAGCTCTTCATTTGGATCTGGATCTTCTCACTCCTTTAATTTCCCCCTCACCCTGTTCTGATTGAGCCAGGAATGGCAGAAAACTCCGCAACTTCTTTGACTCATCATTAAAATGAAGTTGTTTGGAAAAACCCGGCAGACATGGAGGGGAGAGGATCATTTCATGTGGTGGGAATGAGGACAGGAAGAAAGGCCAGGAGTGTTCAGAGAAACAAATGTGGATTATTTTGCCCTGAAAATCCCCAAACCCAATAAAACCAGAGGGCAGGAAAGAACAGAGACCCACGTGGCAAATTAAGACACTCTATCACCCACCTCAAATCCTGATCAGGGCTGACAATAGGAGAGGCAGAAAAGTTAAAAGTGAAATTATCAGCTGCCTCAAAGCCCTTGCTGAAGTGCAGAGAGCTGGGGAGCAGCTGAGGCCCCGGAGATAATGGAGTGTAAATCCAGGGATCAAAGGAAACCCAGGAAACCCTTCCCTGCTGTATCTGGGCCACAATGAGTCCTGGCCACAGCTCCAGGCCAGCCACTGCTGCATCATCTGCTGTCCCTGGGCTCAGGGGGGAATGGGGATGATTCCTGTCTGCAAAGGGAATGGAATTATTCCTGTCTGCAGAGGGAATGGAATGATTCCTGTCTGCTGAGGGAACAGGGAACACAGGGATGATTCCTGTCTGCAAAGGGAATGGAATGATTCCTGTCTGCAATAGGAACAGGGAACACAGGGATGATTCCTGTCTGCACAGGGAACAGGGAACACAGAGATGATTCCTGTCTGTAGTAGGAACACAGGGATGATTCCTGTCTGCACAGGGAACACAGGGATGCTTCCTGTCTGCAATAGGAACAGGGATGATTCCTGTCTGCACAGGGAACAGCCCAGAGCTCATCCCAGCTCAGCAATGTGGGTTTTTACATCAGTGTTGTACAGCAATTGTTTTTACAGCAGTGGTTTTTACATCCACAGCCAGTACAGAAAACAAATCTCAATATTTTCCACCAGAGAAGACACAAATCTCCATCTGTTTCCTCACCTGGTCACAAGTGAAATATTGATTTTCTTCCTGCTTCCCAGAGCTGCTGAGGAAGTCAATCCATGGCTTCCCAAACTATCCATGGTGTGAGGGGAAACATCCAGCCCTGTGTGACTCCCAGAGGGAGCAGCTTTGTCACCAGGCACCAGAACAACCAGAGGTTGTCTGCTGTGCATAACTTGTAGTTTTAAACAACTCAAACTTTCTATCTCTGGGGTGTCCGCCTGGTTTCCCAGATAAATCCCAGTTTTTCTGTGCAGAATAAATCTCTCCTGGCAGGAACTGTTAAAGTGTCTCCCTTTATCCAAGCCTTTTGGACATTTAATGGCTCTGCAGGTCCCTGCTGTATTTCAGCAAATGCTGATGACAAATTCCCTGATAAAACAAACAGAAACATGGAACAAATCCTACCTGGAAGGTGCCCCTGGGCCCTTATCCTGGAGGGAGACACAGCAGCACCACCAGGGTTTGTTATTCCCAGGAATTCTCATTCCCATGGCTCTTTCCTACCCTGTTCTCTGCTCTGGCTCTTCAGGAATTCACAAATTCCTCCCTGAGGTTCCAGCTCAGCCTGGAGCAAAGGAGGCTCAGGGGGCCCTGGTGGCTCTGCACAGCTCCTGACAGGAGGGGTTTGGGATCTGCTCCAGGGAATAGGGACAGGAGGAATTTATTTCTTTATATAAGAAAGAAATAAATTTGGGCCAGAGGAGAGTCTGGGTGGAGATTTTGGAAATTTGCTTTACAGGAAGGGTGGTCAGACATGGGCACAGTGGTGCTGATGTCTTGTGCAGGCTGCCCTGGAGCAGAGGCTGGGCAGAGTTCCAGAATCAAGCAGGGATTTATTCACAGCATCTCCTCCATGGACCCACCTTGGGCAGCACCAGAGTCCAGCCAGGGCTGCACCCAAGATGAACCAAAATGGCCCCAAAATGCACGGCCGGGCACGGGCTCTGTCCCTGGGATCAGCTCTGCTCCATTTGCCCCTTGCAGTTCATTGTCCCATCCCAGCTTTAGCCCAGGCAGTCCCACCCTGCTTGTTTTTCTCTCTCCAGCCCACGGGGTTTGTGCTCCTGGGCTGAGATTTGGGTCATTTGTCCTTGGTGCCCAGCTGGAGCAGGAATTGTTTTGTCTCCCTGCTCTGTGCACAGAGCTCAGCATCCCTGAATGTGAGCCCAGACCCTCACACTAAAGCAGCACAGAGTGTGGAAATAGAAAAACCAAACCCTGAGGCATCACTGGAGTCCCCATCTCTGGAGGGATTTTAAACCCCTGTGGATGTGGCATTTGGGGACATGGGGCAGTGCTGGCCCTGGCAGTGCAGGTGGGACAGCTGGACTCGATGACCCTGGAGGATTTTACCCACCCCACCCTCATCTTCCTCCCAGTTCTCTCTCCACCTCTTGGTGCTGGGGCTGCCCCATCCCAGGTGCAGGAACTGCTGAGCACAGGCAGCTGAGCTCCCATTAAAGGGCATTTTTTCCCACGGATGGGATGTTTTGCCCATTCCCCCATGGCCACCCCAAAATCTCAATCCCAGACTCCAGCACTGCCCCTTCCATGGGGACCCCTCCCATGGCTCTGCCTTGCACAGCTCAGGATGGAGCCAGCACTCACCGAGGGGGATTGGGAATCCTTGTGGTCCCTGCTGCTCTAAAACATTATTGGGTTTTTGATAAACTCTGGAAATGCCCAACAACCCCACTGGACTTACAGAGATATTCCCCAACAGATCCTGCTCCCAGCACCACTCGTGGTTCATAAACCCACATGTTCCTCAGAAATCTAGCAGAGGTTTCTGCTTTTAAATTCCATTAAAAGAACCCAAATTCTCCACACAGCTGAAGGTTTCGGCACTGCAGAATCTTCCTTTGTGTCTCAAGGTCAAAATTAATTTACCAAGAGCTGCTGTTCCCTCTGCAGGAGCAGATAAACCACAGGGTTTAGGGTAAAACTCAGCAAATTAGGGCCCAGAACCAGCCCAACACCATTCCCAAATGTGTTGCACTGTTAAATGGGAAATAAAGGACACCACAGATGCTTCCAATAATTCCAGTTCCGAGTCAATTTTCCCTTCTTTGTCTTAAAGAGCTTTTGATGTGCAGCCCCAATATTGTGTCTCTCTCTGTTTTTAATAATTTTCTATTACCTCAGCAATATAAACTGTCCTGCAATGAGCTGAACTTTAATCTGGGGGAGATGAAACAGGCAGAAATATCATGGGCTGGAGAGTGACCAACTTGGAGGCAATATTCTCTCTCCTCCTATAAAAGGTAGCCCACAGCAAGATAAAAAATTGCTGCTTGGATCGCACAGACGTCACATCTCTGAGAGGCTCCAGGCCCATGGAAAGGGAATTTTCCCATTTTGTCCATGATGTTCTGCAGCAGAACCAGCTGCTCATTCCACCCCCTGACCACAGAACCCTGAATTCATAAAGAAACACTGGTTAAAATATTGTAACACACAAGAAAGATTCTGTCAAATTTTTCTGCAAATGAAAAATTGACTCTTTTTTTGTCTAGCGGTTCTGAAAAAAATATTGTGTTGTTTGTGCAAAAAATGTTCTTTAGAGCAACTCTGTCCAAACGTCTCAGAACTCTGCTTTGTAACCCCTGTGCTCACAGCAGAACCACCTGGGAGCTTGGGCTGCACCATCAAATCCCTGAAATCTAATGGGATAATGGGAAGGAACTGTGCCCTGGGAGGGGCTGGGATGGAATTCCCAGAGCAGCTGTGGCTGCCCCTGGATCCCTGCAGTGTTCCAGACCAGGTTGGAGCAGCCTGGCACAGTGGAGGTGTCCCTGCCATGGGATGGGGTGGGATTGAAGGTCCCTCCCAAGCCAAAGCCTCTCCCTTGAATCCCTGACCCCGTTTGGAAGAGGCAAAGCCAAAGCTCAGGCACCCCAAAGAGGCGGAATCCTGCCCCAAAGCCAAATTCCTCCTGCTGAGTGTGCAGGAATGGGAGCCAATGGATGTGGGAGGTGAGCCCACAGTGCAGAGCCTTGGATCCAGCAGGAATTTGTGCTTGGAGTGTTCTCCTGGCAGGCTGGAGCTGGGGCTGTTTCAGGGCTCTCCTGGTGAACACAGACCACAGGACAAGGAAATGGGATCGGGATTCCCAAACCTTCCTGGAAATCCTTGTTCCTGCAAAGCAAGGCACAGATTCCCTCCTGACCTGATCCCTGAATAAACACAAACCCTGGTGGGTTCTGAGCTTTCCAGCCCTCATTTCTGCACAGGCAGCTCTGGCCCTTTCCTCTCCATCCAGAGAATGCAGAATTCCAGCCCAGCCTCTCCTCTCCTCGGTGGGAACAAAGGATCCAAATCCCCATTTCAGGCTCTGCCTCAGTGGTCTTTACCTCAGCAAATATTTATTCTCTTTCACAGCAACACAAGCAGCCTGGAGGGGACGAGCCTGTCCAGGCTGAAGGCTCAGTGAGCACCGTTTATCCAGAGTTTTATTCCCACTCCTCCAGAGCTCCCATCCAGCCAAGGCTGCTGCATTTCCCACAGCCCTGGCTGTGCTCTCTCCTCGAGGAAGGAAGGGATGATGATTTAGCATCTGGAATATTCCCTCTCCCCTTGTTTGCCACAAAGCCAGCTCTGATCCCATGCCTGCATCCCCACCTGAGCAGTGACTCCTCATTTCTGGCAGAATTTCTTTTCCTTATGACCTCACCAGTTCTGCCTCCCTGCCTCACCTCCCTGTGCACCAGGTGTGAGCCAGACTGTGATTTCACCTCACAATTCCCACATTTCCCAGCTGAGAGGGAGGGAGGGCAGGGAGAGGTCTTCCCAAGGCTTTCCAGGTGTGCTGCTCAGAGCTGCTCCCAAAAATACCTAAAAATACTCTGACCTCAAGGACCCAGCTTTGAAATAAAGGAGAAACCTCAAACTGAGCCTGAACTGTTTGAACATAAAACCACAAAGTGTGTGAGGGATCATTTTATGATCCCACTGCTGCTCCTGAAGGATTTGGTTATTCCTATTTGCTGATTAAAGCCAAGGATGCTTGGCTGATAGCAGCTCAGCCTCCCTGGAAACAGGGAGCCAGGGATCCTTCAGGAGGGAGGAAATGCCGACGTGTTTGTGGCAAAACAATGTTTTAATAAACAGCAGCATAAAATAATCAGTGTTTAATATCATCTCTGGCACGTGAAATACAAAAATGCACATATCTCAGTTATAAAATAGCCTTTGTTATTACATTTTTTTTTCTCATGCTTGCCTAATTGAAATGCCCGTAATTAATAACTCAATCATCAAGTAATACAGTGATTAAACGCATGCAGTGAAAACAAAGAAAGATATTTGTATAAGGTAGTGGCTGAGTATCACCATAATATATTTCAGGAACATCTACATCAGGGTAAAAATCAAAAGAAACAGCCCCAAGATATAAAATGCAGAGATGTATTTTCACTTCTGCTGTACAAAAACATCATCACACTTTTGTGCAAAAAAGATAAAAATAAAGTCCTATTATACAACATTGTCAACTGAGCAAAAAGATTGGTTTTTGTGGACAATAAAAATATTATTCAGTACAAAAAAAGAGTCTGTGGAAAACGTACCGTACACAGCACGTGTGTAACTCATTAAAGTGGTTTCAAATGAAGAATCTCGATTGGTTCTACCTGAATGGGTTTTTTAATGACACAAATGGTGCATTTCTAAGTGGAAAATCAGCACTAATTCACATTATTAGACACAATTGCTATCGATGGATTTGCTGCCTGATGGAATGTGAGCCTCCCCTTTTTCCAGGGTTACTGGAGTCAGAGTCACTGAAATGACACAATAAATATTCCTGGGAAAGCTGATTGTCATCTCTAAACTTGTGGTTTGGCGCTTTTCCATTACACAGTTGCATAGCAACAAAAGGATATAAAATTCCTGCTTGAGCGACTAGATCATGAAACGTTATCTTTGAAGAAGTTGATTCAGGTTCTGAAATTAAAGCCCTTTAATTTCATTTCCTTTAAGGCAATTCCTTAAGAGCTCCAGCTGTCCTCAGCAGCCAGCAGCAGATGAGGTTTGTAGACTGCGAGCTGGTAACTCCAGCATTTGTGCTGTCACATAAATGACATTTTTTGGTACGAATCTGAGCTCAGACTCCCAACCAAACCAAAGACCAAAATCCCACCTGAAGTAACTGATTCAGCTCTCAGATCACACATTTGAAACACAATCCTCGACCGCAACATTTACAAATATTTTCCCTATTGGCACTGAAATTGCACACCCAGATCTCCGAATCTTTGCATCTCCTAAAAAAAGAGACAAATATTAAAATATGGTTTTCAGTATTAAAAAAAAGTTCCCGTGATTCAAACCACGCTTCAAAAAGCTGTGAAAAAGCATCGGATAAAACGTTTTTATCTTTAAAAAAACCCCTCAGATTCCCTCTGCCCCTCTTTGAGTTGTTGGTGGCACTTGGGGAATCATGGCCAAGGCTGGGGATTCCCACCAGGAGGATCCATCTGGCTGTGCCTGCCCATCCTGGCGAGCAGTGAAACTTCACAGAAGACACTTTGCTGCGACGTCTGTGCAACGGCCAGAAAAGGACCTTCAATAAAATATCTGAATAGAGAAACAAACCCATCTCTGCTGCCCCCGCCGAGTCCGCGTCCGAAGGGTTCTCTGTACAAAGGCCTCGCGTATTTACAACTCGGCCGAGATCACCGACTCGTTGGGTCCGTGCACGCTGGAGTCCCCCAGCAGGGAGGACTGCTTGGAGTCCATTTTGTAGGGTTTCTGAGTTTTGCTGCCAAACACGGCCATGCCCATGCCGGCCGGGTGGCTGGGGATGGCCATGTGGGACAGCAGGGGGATGTTGGCCTCCTGGTTGGAGCCCGACGAGGGCAGGCTGGTGACGTGGCCCGTGCTGGTGGAGCCGCTGGCGCTGCTGGGCGAGCGGCTCTTGGGCGGGGGGCAGTGCTGGATCACCCTGGGCGCGGCCGGCGGGGCGAAGTGGGGCGCGGGGAAGGCGGCGTAGCCCGGCGGGATGGGGAAGCCGTTGATGGGGATGTAGCGCTGGTTCTGCGGCAGCGGCGGCGCCATGAACCCCGCCAGCTGCCCCTGCGGGATGCCCTGCGCCGGGAACATGTAGTTGGGGTACCGCGGGTTGCTGAGGTTGCTGACGGGGCTGGCGCTCAGCGAGGTGGTCTGCGTGGTGGCGTTGCCGCCCGAGGGGGTGGTGGAGCTGGTGTGGCTGGAGAGGCCCTCCCAGGAGCGCAGGCGCGCGTGGATCTCCTTGAAGCGCGGCCTGCGCGAGGGCAGGTCGTGCCAGCACTCCGTCATCAGGCTGTACATCCTGGGGGGACAGTCCTCGGAGCACGGCAGCAGCTGCCGCTTCCGGATCATCTCGATCACCTCCTGGTTGCTGAACCCGTAGTAGGGCTGGAGGCCAAAGCTGAATATTTCCCACAAAACCACCCCGAAGGACCAGATGTCGGAGTCGGAGGAGAACTTGCCGTACATGATGGCCTCGGGGGGCATCCAGCGGATGGGCAGCAGGGACTTGTTCTGCACCCTGTAGTAATCGGCCGAGTAGATCTCCCTGGAGAGCCCCAGGTCGGAGATCTTCACGTGGAGCTGCTCCCCGATCAGGATGTTGCGGGCGGCCAGGTCCTTGTGCACGAAGAAGTGCCCGGCCAGGTACTCCATGCCGGCGGCGATCTGCACGGCGATGTGCAGGAAGTCCCCGTGGTCCAGGCTGGACTTGACCGTGCCGTCCTCGTCACTGCTGCAGCCCACGTCCGAGTGGGGCGAGCGCATCACCAGGAACTCGTGCAGGTCGCCCTGGTTGGTGTACTCGAAGAGCAGGCACACGGGCTGCTCCTGCGTCACGCAGCCCAGCAGGCACACGATGTTGGGGTGGTGCAGCTCGGCCATCAGCGACGCCTCCTGCTGGAATTCCGCCCACTGCTGAGGGTTGTTGAAGTCCTTGAGGGTCTTGATGGCCACCAGCTGGGCGTGGTCCATGCCCGGCAGGTAGAGGTGGCCCTTGTAGATCTTCCCAAAGGCGCACTCGCCCAGCTCCTCCATGAAGCGCACGGCGGAGAGGGGCAGCTCCTTGGCTTTGCTCTGCGAGAGAAACACCAACAACGGGTCAGGGCTGAAAATGGCCTTTTTAAAGTGAAATCTCTTAGGACGTGTGGGAACCAAGGAGGAGGACACCGGAGCAGTGATCCCACTGGTGGCAGGAACAGCTCGAGGGACACCGGGATCCAAACGGGATCACCAGGATCCAAACAAGATCACCAGGATCCAAACAGACCACCAGGATCCGAATGGGATCATCAGGAGCCAAAAAAGGATCATCAGGATCCAAATAAGATCACTAGGATCCAAACAGGATTCAAACAGGATCAACAGGATCCAAATGGATCACCAAGATCCAAATGGATCACCAGAATCCAAACAGGATCACCATGCTCCAAATTGATCACCAGGATCCAAACCAGATCACCATGCTTCCAAAAGTAACAAAAAGAATTCCCTTCCATCCTCTCCACAAGGTCAGACACAACAAGAATTGGACCCAAACACACCCAGGAACCATCAGCATCTCAGCATTTGGCCTTGGGCATTTCTGTACTTCCAATTGAATGTGACTAATTTCAGGAATTGAGGCAATTCCCATGCTCTGAGAGGTCCATGCTGAAGTGTTTTCTGGGCCAGGGCCTGGAGTTTTAGCAGGAAAAAAATGAATTTTTTTTAAAAACCCTGTCCTTGTAGCCAATTTTCCCTTGACTTTGCTGTTAACCCTTCCAGGCACAGCAGAGTCTGTTTCTGTTCCATCCTGAAACTCTGACAGTGAGTTTCTCAAAGGAGAAAGGCAAACCTCTTAAACGTTTATTGCCCTTTGGTGTGCAGATATTCACTCCTGGGCCATAAAGAACCTGCATTATTCCCAACTTCCACTTGTGCTTGTAACACCCAAACCCACTCATTTAGGGCCCTCAGTAAATCCACAGGTAGTAATTTAAGGTTAATGAGTTTGGGATCTAGGTTCTGTAAATTAGTGTAAACATTGGCATTTGCATTCCTGAAATCATGCAAGGCCAGCTTTCCAGTGGCAATGTGGGAAAAAAACCTGACATTTCAAATAATCATAGAAAAAAGCAGTTTTGCATGAATTAATTCTAAATTGTATTGATCACTTATGACTTTATACAAACACTGCATTAATAATCATAATAATGATGATAATAATAATAATAATAAAGCCATTTAAGCAGGCAGCCCAGTAGACTGCACAGTGATGGCAGGAAATTAGCTATATTGTTGAGGAACAGATGGTTTATATTACCCAAATCCTTTAGGCTAAAACTTGTTTAGGTCTGGCATATTGTAAATTATATTTTAGTAATGAAAGTGAAATGACCTCTGTCTGACCCGAGCCTGGGCCCGTCTGTTTGAACCAACAGAGTGGAAAACTGGGGGAAGAAAATGAAGTCATAAAGTTTTGGCAGGAAGGGCTCATTTGGAGTGGAGCAGTTGTAAATCTGCTCGGCTTTTGTTTGACAAGTATTTGTCACACACGGGTGTCCAAAATGTAGGGAAGTGTAAAATACACAAGAGGCAGCAGGTCAGGGGCAAGGGAGAGGGAAATCCACCCCTTCCACCTCTCCTTCAGCTTCAGGACAAGATGTCCCTAATTTATTATGTTTTTGAAGGCAATTAAAACCCCTTAAAACTGGAGGAAATGCTAACATTCCTATTTATCCAAGCAAACAACTGCCTCAGTGGGAGCTCGAAGCTTAGACGTGTTTTCACCCAAAGCTGACATCAATTTTCAAAATAAGATTCCATTTCCTTTCCTTGAAAATATTGTTTGAAAGGCAATCAAAACACTGGAGACAGGGAGAGCTGGCTTTCCCAGTGGGAAAAATTGAAATTAGCATAAATAAAATGAAAATATTCCTGCAGCACATCACTTGCAAATTGAAAGGAAAGTGAATGGTCAATATTTGCAAATATTTCCAGGAATTTCTGCTTTCCTGTGCTGTGGAAAGGTGGGAATTGCATCCTCAATAAAAGGATGCTGGCATTCCCATTATCTTCAGGATTGAGCCCCAAATTCCCAGCAGAACAGGGACAAGAGGCAACCCCAAATTTAGTGAAATATTCCAGGAGGTTGCATGCAAGATGCAGTTTGGACACTGACTTTATAAAATTTTGTTTTTACTGCTACCAACATTTTGAGCCAAAACCACTCCAAGCTGTACAGGAAAGCTGGAATTTGGAACTTCCAAGGAAAATTAAGATACAAGTGTGTGTGGGATTGAGATACAGGTTTTCACTCTAAAAGAGCAAAGCCCACCAAATTCCAAATGAGCAAAGTCCATCAAGTTCTTGAAGAACCATAAAATATCCCAAGTTGGGAGGACTCCTGAGGATCAGGAGCCTTGGCATGGTGTGTGACACAGGGGAAATGCTTTTCCAGGGCATTCCTGTGCCTGTGGATGGAGGAGGCACCTCCAGCCCTGCCCTGGGTGCCACAGCCAGTTCTGCACATCCCACCAGGAAATAGGAACACAAAGTTGGTCACATTTCAATCAAAATGAATTTTAAAATTCTGAGATTCTTCCTGGGCGTGGGGCTGTGCTAAAGCCAAACAGCAGCAGCAGGAGCTGTGCTGCAGGCAGAGCTTTGAGGCTGTTTTGGACATTTCTGCTCTTAGCTGAGGGAATGGGGAAGCCTGGAAACCCAAGGAAAAAATCTTTCCCAAGGTGATTTGAGCTGAGTGAAAGGTGACAGATGAACTGAGCGCAGCCATGAAAAGCTCTCCTGAGGAAATGCTGAATCACATCTTTACCTGCATTACCTCTCACTTAAATGAGGTGTTGTGGAGATGCTTCAGGAAGGGCTTTCTTGCTTTATCCCACAAAAACTCCATTATTTCTCTAGAGACACTGACACACAGTGGTCCAGCACATGCTGCTGCTGCTGAGAAAACCCTCACAGAAATCACACAAATCCCAATCTGGAAACCCCCTGAATGCCTCAGTGCTGGGTTGTTTGAAGCATTTCCCTCCCTGCTGCAGGTGTGGGAGCAGAACTGAGGGTTTACCTTTGGTTTGTAGGCGTTGAGCATGGACATCTCCACGTTCTGCCCCCGCACGTGCTTGGGCTGCCTCTGCACTGGAGGGGACGAGGATTTCTGGTTGTTGCGACAGATGCAGATGAAGAAGAACAGCAAGGCTATGGCCAGGGGAATGGTGACACTTGGCACCAGGATGTACAGGATTTCCATTTTGTTCTTTTCCTTGGAATCCTTGTAATCTGGTTCAGAAAGGAAAAAGTAACCCGTTAACATCCCGCGGAGTCAAACATATCCCTGGGTGGTCAACTAGAAGTGTTAAAAAGAATAAAACATCCTTTTCCTCTTGCTGAAATCCACCTTGAATACTGTTTTATTTAATTAATATTAAAAGGAAAAATTATTTTGTGGAGGAACAGTTCTGTGAGGTTACACAGGAGCAGACCCTGCCAGGTCAAACCTGCTGATGGGCAGGAAAGAGTGAAATGCTGTGATGTGGCCTTGGCTTGGGCTGAAATTAAGTCATGGCCCAACACAGATCCACAGGAAAGGGAATTTCTAAAACACCTTATGGAAGAAGCTTGAGGTGGGTGCCCCTTCCCATGGCAGAGAGTTGGAACTAAATGATTTTTAAGGTCCCTTCCAAGCCAGATCAGTCTGTGATTCCAAGAAAAGCTCTGGTGGGAATTCAATCTCCTTATTTTGTGTTTTGGTTTGAGACAATTTAAAGGAGATCAGTCTGGATTGAGCTGCCTCTCCCTTTAAAGGTTCAACCAACCTCTTTCCAGCAAAAAGGAATGGGTACAAGCAGATGGAAGTGAAAGAAGAACAGTTCAGTACGAGCAGAACCAGGCAAGCAGGGTGAGGTGCCAGGGAAGCTGAAGCAGGGATAAAGGGGAGCAATCTGAGGAGCTGGGAAGGAGGATGGTGTGACACAGCCCAAAGGCTCCCTGCAACCCCTGCTCCCTCTCAGGGCTCTTCCCAAGGCATTTTGGAAATATTTTGGGCCCCTCTGGCCACTGCTCAGGATACCCAGCACTGCATCCCTGGGCTGGGAGATGTGGGAGAGGGGAGAGGCTCTGGGAGGAGCTCAGGCAGCCCCACGGGGGACAGGGACAGATCCCAAATCCCGAGTGTCTCAGGCACAGGGACAAGGACAGATCCCCCTCCCGAGTGGCCCAGGCAGGGCACACAGAGCCCTCCCTGCTCTGCCATTCCCCAGGAGCATTCCCAGGGTTTAGGGTGGAATTACACCCGGATTAACGCGCTCATTTCAGGGGACTGCAGGATCCCCGGAGCCCTGGCTGTTTCCAAGGGACTTGGGAATGCCTGGGGCTGCCTCGGGGACCCTGGGAGAACAGGGAATGTTTTATTATCCCTGCAGGGTCACTCCAGTTTGTTTGTCTGTGTTTTCCAGGCTGGATTTGTACAAGCGCTTAGCGGCCCACACAGATCTCTTTTATGCACTTCATTAAACGTGAACTTGATCTGAAGCTTGGGCTCGACTCAAATTGTGACAGAGGCAAAGTTCAAATGGTTCTGGATGTCACTTTGCATAACCCCTCTCCTCTTTCAGCTCACGCTGTCCTCTGCTCCCCCCACGTCCTCTCTGATCATTCCTTTCAGATTAAGTTGTGCCATCTGGTTTTTAATTGAGAGGAGAGGGAGCCCAAATATTCCTCCAGCCTTTGGGAAAGGGGAGAGGGCTAAAGCACCACCCCCACGGTGTTTTCCCTGTTCCCAGAGAGGCAGGGATTCACACAGTGCCCTTCCCAACCCTCTTAGGCTGGGCTTTGCTAAGCCTCATGCTCGAATTAGCCCGTGTTTCACATCTCCCTGCAAGCAGGTTGACAAACTTTGATGAAACAAATCTCACACAGCTTGTGAGATACAGTTGAAGAGAGGAAAAGAAAGCAGCAGCACGAGGCAGAGGGAGACCTGGGCACCAGTTCATCACCTGAGCTATTCCAGTCAAAGGCAATTATTATTCTTATTAAGTAGCAGCCCCCACTGTGAAGCCTCATTAGGTTAATGAGCTTCTTGGGAGCCACCCTAATTAAATCCATTTCCCATCTAGGCATGTCCTGGTGGGGCAGAATGCACAATGCTGATTAAAACAGGCCTGAAATGGCTCTTTCAGCCCGTGCAAAACCAGCAGAATGCAAGTCCCACACAGTGTTCTGGTTTTAATATGCAGATTAGCACTTAACAATTCAATTACTGCTCACCTGATCCAGCCCTGCTTGTATTTAGAATAATAAAGCCACAGAACAACCATTTAAGGAAGGCAGCAGTGAGAGGTTTTGGCAATTAAAACCTTTGTCAGGAATTCTCCAGCCTATCTCAGTTATTATCAAGCAAAGCTTGAAAATCAGAGTTTGGCTCCAAAAGAGTCCTGGTACCCCAGATCAAAAGCCTGAGCCGGGCCTGGCACCTCAGAGCCCATCCAGGGGGGACTGGCACAGCAATCCTCAGGATGTTTTTTTGTTATTTCTGTTGAAACAACAGCAGAAGAGGTGCAGGACTCAAAAAGTGTGGGGAAAATCACAGAACTGTTGAGGTGGGAAAAGCCCTCAGAGATCAGCAAGTCCAGCTCCTAAACCAGCACTGCCAACACAACTCAGGCCTTGTTTCAAAAATAGAGGTGCCATTGCCAGGTCCTCTAAAATGGATTTGAAATTTGTGTTTCTAGAGCTGCCCTGGCTGCATTTTGGGTTTGCAAAATGAACAAAAAAGGAGATTCAGCTCTCATTGGATTCTGCTTTTCAGAGAGCTGAGGGGAAGTGAATGGAAGACCTGAACAAATGGGTCCTAATTGTTTTATCTGCATGTAGAAATAACAATATTGATAACAGGCCAAGAAAAAAAGCCACAGCTATTCACAAGGACATGCCAGAAATGTTGTGGAAATTCAAAGTTTCACACCAAATTTGATGCTGCCTACAAGTTGTCACAGTAACATTTACCTTTCCCCTCAGAAATGAGATACCTTTGATGTTCCTGCTCCGGAGCCAGAACCAAATCACATTTTTTCTGGTTATGGTTATGAACATTTCTGCAGGGAGACATGTTCAGAGTCTGCTCCAAAGCCTTTTTCAATTAATGGAAAGATGGGAATCGATGCCAAAATGGGATCTAAATCATGTCCTTACTGAAAGGGTAGATCAGGGGGAAGGCAGATAGTCTGGGCTCTATCATGTGCATCTCAAACCCTATCCCTGGTTTTGGGGCCCCCACAAGAAGAAAGCACTGGAGGAGCTGGAGCGTGTCCAGGGAAGGGAATGGAGCTGGGCAGGGGCTGCAGAATCCCTGAGGAGCTGGGCAGGGGCTGCAGAATCCCTGAGGGAGCTGGGCAGGGGCTGCAGAATCCCTGAGGAGCTGGGCAGGGGCTGCAGAATCCCTGAGGAGCTGGGCAGGGGCTGCAGAATCCCTGAGGGAGCTGGGGAGGGGCTGCAGAATCCCTGAGGAGCTGGGCAGGGGCTGCAGAATCCCTGAGGAGCCGGGCAGGGGCTGCAGAATCCCTGAGGGAGCCGGGCAGGGGCTGCAGAATCCCTGAGGGAGCTGGGCAGGGGCTCAGCCTGGAGCAAAGGAGGCTCAGGGGCCCTGGTGGCTCTGCACAGCTCCTGACAGGAGGGCACAGCCGGGCAGAGTCGGGTTGTGCTCCAGGGAACAGGGACAGGAGCAGAGGGAACAGACTCAAGTTACACCAGAGGAGACTTAGATTGGATATTTGGGAAAATTTCTTCATGGAAAACATTGTCCAGCCCTGGCACAGCTGCCCAGGGCAGTGGTGGGGGTCTTAAAAGGGCCTTTAAAAGACATTTAAATGTGTGGATGTGGCACTTAAGGATGTGGGGCAGTGGTGGCCTTGGCAGTGCTGGGGGTGGTTGGACTGCATGACCCTGGAGGGCTTTTCCAACCCAAACCATTCCATGTTTCTATGATTTAATTTGGCCTAAGGAGTTGTATTGATTGGAACACCAACCTGGAAAGTCAGAAACACCTGAGCTGGCAGTGCACAGCCATTGCCCAGGAAATTATTTTCACGCCACCACTTTGTCACTGCAGGGGCAGCAACTGCTCAAAGGTGTCCAGGGAGCAGGGCCAGCCAGCCTTTCCTACAAACATTTTGTGCACCAAACTGATGCCTCAAGTTTAGCTTTTCTATTTTCACATTCTGTGCTGCTTTAGTGTGAGGGTCTGGGCTCACATTCAGGGATGCTGAGCTCTGTGCACAGAGCAGGGAGACAAAACAATTCCTGCTCCAGCTGGGCACCAAGGACAAATGATCCAAATCTCAGCCCAGGAGCACAAACCCCGTGGGCTGGAGAGAGAAAAACAAGCAGGGTGGGACTGCCTGGGCTAAAGCTGGAATGGGACAATGAACTGCAAGGTGCAAATGGAGCAGAACTGATCCCAGGGACAGAGCCCGTGCCCGGCCGTGCATTTTGGGGCCATTTTGGTTCATCTTGGGTGCAGCCCTGGCTGGGCTCTGGTGCTGCCCAAGGTAGATCCATGGAGGAGATCCATTCCTTTGAATAAATCCCTGCTTTATTCTGGGACTCTGCCCAGCCTCTGCTCCAGGGCAGTTTTCACAAGGCACCAAACCCCATCCCCTTGCCCCCAGCTCCAGCCCACACCGGGTCAGGCATTACCGCAGGCCGGGACATCGCAGAGCTCTGATTTGAGGTTCTCATCCAAGGTGAAGCACCACGGGGCGTCCTTCTGGTTGCCAGGGTTCCTGCAGTAGGAGTGGCCCCCGTTGAGCTCGGGGTACCGGGCAGCAGTGAAGGTGTGGGTGTGGGGGTACTGCGAGTTCCAGGGCTGGCACTGCCGCCCCGAGCGCGTCACGCTCACCGTGCCCCGGTAATCCACGCCCGTGCTGTTGTAGCACCTGTGATCTGCAAAGACAACACAGCACAAGGCCACTCTTCATTTCTGAAGGACACACAAGGCAAGATGTATTCTATTGCCATCTGTATGGCAGCTGTCTTCTATTAAGTGGGCAGTTTTCCCTATTCTTCCACAGCCACTCCTCCCTCAGAGGAGATATCTGCTGATAACAGCTATTGAATGTCACTGCATGGCTGATAAGAGCTACAGCATCCCACTGGGAGATGTGAGCCCAGAGGAAGGAGCCAAGCATTCCTGCCTGGATATAATCTGGAGATCCTGGAACACCAGCCAAGCATTCCTGCCTGGATATAATCTGGAGATCCTGGAACACCAGCCAAGCATTCCTGCCTGGATATAATCTGGAGATCCTGGAACACCAGCCAAGCATTCCTGCCTGGATATAATCTGGAGATTCTGGAACACCAGCCAAACATTCCTACCTGGATATAATCTGGAGATCCTGGAAACACCAGCCAAGCATTCCTACCTGGATATAATCTGGAGATCCTGGAAACACCAGCCAAGCATTCCTGCCTGGATATAATCTGAGATTCTGGAACACCAGCCAAGCATTCCTGCCTGGATATAATCTGGAGATTCTGGAACACCAGCCAAGCATTCCTACCTGGATATAATCTGGAGATCCTGGAAACACCAGCACAGCTTCTGCACTGGATTGCCCAGAGGAACAGCAGCTGCCTCTTCCACTGGATCTTCAGAGGAAAACTACACCTTTCTACAAGGAACCACCCTTGACACTGCAGGAGGGCTGAGCACCAATTCCAATGGGATTCTACAGGATCCCTGCTCCAGCTAAAATTTATAGCAATTCAGAGGGGGAAGGAGGTTCACATTCTCCATTTCAGGGGAGGCTCCTGCCTTTCCTAGCAGACTCCTGTCATTCCAAACCAAGGCATCATGGCATTCAGTGCAGCCATGATATTTTCTGAAAAATCCTTTCCTTAGGATTTTTCCTCCTGAGAAGCTGGGAGGCCTCAGGAACAAAATGCAAACAATGGTTATCTGCTGCTGTGGAATGCAACAGGTGCATCTGGGATTGGTCTCATGGGGTTGTTTCTAACTAATGGCCAATCACAGTCAGCTGGCTTGGACAGAGAGCCCGAGACACAAACCTTTGTTATCATTTTTTGCTATTCTATTCTTACCCAGCCTTCTGATGAAATCCTTTCTTCTATTCTTTTAGTACAGTTTTAATATAATATATATCATAAAATAATAAATCAGCCTTCTGAAACATGGAGTCCACATTCTCATCCCTTCCCTCATCCTGAGACCCCTGTGAGCACGGTCACAACCCAGCACTCACTCTTGTTGATGGGGTCGGCCATGGGGATGCCGATGCGGATGCAGTTGACGGCCTCGGGGCTGTCGGGCTGGGGCAGATCCTCACAGTTGGGCAGCTTGAGCCTCATCAGGATCATGGGGTTGGACCTGGCGAAGATGTACTCGGTCTGGCACAGCACGTTCTCCAGGATCTCGCACTCGTCCCGGCACAGGTCCCGCGGCTTGGGGACAGAGGAGGTCTCGTCGCAGTAGGGGAAGGCGTAGTGGCACAGGGAGGGGATGGCAAACTGGGAGCACTTGTCCGACAGGTGGCTGGAGGTGCCGATCATGGTGAAGGCAGCTGGGAAAAACCACAAGGGTTTGGCTTGGGAACCTTTTCCCTGGGCTGTGTCATCCCAGAGAAACCCTCACTCCCCACTACAGCTGTGCAGGTGATGAGCAGGAATGCACAGCACTAATTACACTGGAAGTTATTAACCATGATGACTTCACTGACAAGGAAAATACATCAGGTTTTCATCAGGGATTAATGCTAAGCTCATTACCCAACCCCCCCCCCCCCCAACATAATTATTCCTTTAATTTTTCCTTTAATTATTCCTTTTTTTCTCCCAAATAACTTAGAATAATTTACAAATTCATGTAATATTTGTAAGCCCAACAGGTAACCCCCAAATTCCTGCACTGGTTCCTCCACGGAAGGTGACAATCCCAATACAATCCCAAATAACTTTTCAAACAAAATGCTGGAAAATTATGAACTGGCGGCTCCACATTGCCTTTCTTGGGGAAATGAAGCCTTTTTTTGCAATGCTGACAGTGTTTGGAGACAAAGGGAGAAGAGAAATTTGGGATATTCTGACAGCAAGGAAAAAATCTGAATATAGAGCTGATTACCAGGGCTAGGATCAGACCAAGTTATTTTATATTTAAAATAGAGAATATAATGATATCTATGATATCTGTGAATCCAGCAACCCCATCAGCATATCCCACAAAAATAATGGCAACTGGTTCTCCCCTAAATCCAAAGGAATAATACTGCTTGCTGGATTATTTATAATACTGCTTGCTGGATTATTTATGCAGCCTTTCCCAGCACCTAAATTATTCCAGCCACATAAAATCAACTAAACTTTCTCCCCCTTTGCTTTCAAAACCTGCTGGGGTAACAGCAGCACTGAGTCTCCCAGAAGCTGTAAACACACAGCCCCTTTTCCCTGAAAAATCTTTTTTTTTTTCAGGTGTTTTGTGAGGAGCTGGAGGAGCAGAGACCCCCAGACGAGCTGGTGGCAAGAGGGAATAAAGCAAAGCAAAACAACATCGCTGTTTATAAAACTCCAGCAGCTTTTTGGGAGCAGAGGGCTGGGTGGGGAAGCAGCCAAGGTGTTTTTACCCACCTGTAATCTGATTTTCTATCTCCCCCTGCATGTGCAGGGACTCCATGTAGATGGTTCTGTTGCCAATGAAGCGGGCGCAGGCGATGCCCCTGTAGGGCTGGCAAAACCCATCCTCCTCATACTCATCCCTGAAACAGCCAGAAACAAAAAAAGGTGACTACAAAATGTTGAAAACAATTAGGATTATTTCATTCTCTTCAACAAGACCTTGTATATTTGTTTGTTTAAATAAACCCCTTTCATCTGCCTGGTAAAAAGGGGCATTTCAGCTTAGCCAAAATACACATTAATGTTGCATGAAATGAGTGCTTTTAAGGCTCTGCTCAGAAACACACCCAGCCTTGATTAGAAGAGAAATATAAACTGCCTGGAAAAATAGGATTGATGTTTATTTAAAGCAGCTAACACATAGTTTCTTTTTTTGAACCAAGCTTATGCTTAATATTGATAAACACAGCAGGAAGAGTCATGCAGGCAGAATTTAAAGTGTATATAGAAAACCCAACCTCTGCCAGGTTGGATATTTAAATTCTGGAGGCAGAATTTAAAGTGTATATAGAAAATCCAACCTCTGCCAGCACTGATACCCTGGAAATATGAAATGTTTGCTCAGCCTTCTGTGTGTGGCAACATTTAGTGCTAAAACAGAACCAAAACTGAGACAGGAGTTCTACGGACACATTTCTTTCATCTGGTGCTTTCTTTTAGGCAATATAGGAGACATTTAATCCAGAAATCCAGACGGAAAATTATTTGCCAATGCTCTTCAAACAAAGCAAAGAAATTGCTGAAGACCCAGGCAGACACTGGGTATTTTGAATATTCAGCACTGAACAGAGAGTTTTGGTGAGGTTTTGAGTACATGATCCCTGAAATCCCAACTCATGAATCAGCCCTTTCAAATCCTTCCTTTAGGATCCACTCTGAGATATTTTGCACTGAGATTTTTGGGATGAACTTTGTGGACAGATATCTTAGCTCTGCTTGAACTCCCAGCAAAAAACGAGGAGCTTAATGAAAATCTGCTGATATTTCCTTTGTTATTCCTGCCCAGCCCAGCCACGGCTCTCAAAGTGGGAGAAATGACAGTGGAATATCCCTAGGGATGATGACAGCCGGGCAGGGAACAGGTTACTCCCTTTGTGCGCAGAATTCTCCCTCCCCCAGATGCCAACAACCCAACGGCGGAATCGCACCACGCCTTAATAAGGGAAAAATCAGAGCTTTTTATTAATCAACTCCGCCATTAAGTTTAACAAAAGCCACTTTCATGCCGTGCTGAAGACCCTGGCCATGCGAATCCCGGGGGGCTCTTTGAAGGCGCCCGCTCTTTGTGGCTCCGCTCCCGGCTCCGCGGCCAGCGCTGCTAATGGGATTAGCGGGGAAAAGCGCTGGGATCGCCTTCCAGGGCATCCCAAACACCCCCCGGCTCCCCAGCAGCGTCCCGGCACTCCCGCAGAGCCGCGGGGAGAAGCCAAAGCCCGCGGATTAAGCGCAGTAATTTATGAGTGTGAAGGAGAGGGGTGGGAAAGAGGGATGGGAGAGATGGAAACGGGGGCTGGGAGCACAAACCCTGTGAGGAGCCCCTGAGGGAGAAAAGGAGACTCAGGGGTGTCCCCATCACTCTCACAGCTCCTGGAAGGTGCCTGTGCTCACCTGGGGCTGGGCTCTGTCTGCAGCAGCACTGACACAGCCAGAACACACAGCCTCGAGCTGCACCAAGGGAAATACAGGCTGGAGAGCAGGAAAAGCTTTTCACAGAAAGGTGATAAAGCCCTGGAATGGCTGCCCGGGGAGGTGGTGCAGTGCCCATCCCTGGTGTGTTTAACAAAGCCTGGATGTGGCACTGGGTGCCAGGGGTGAGTTGGGGTGTGGGGCTGGGTCGGACTCGATGATCTTGCAGGTCTCTTCCAACCCAGCCATTCCATGAATTCTGTGAAACCTCCTCCAGGCCATCTCACCACTGGGAAATCGGTGAGAAAGGCTCCAGGTTCCCCTGCATGATGTTCCTGAGGTATTCCCAAGCACCTTGGAAGCTGGGTTGAAAGCACAACCTTTAACAGACAATTGAACTCTTCATTAACAGCCCCAGGGAAGGCTGAGTGCGTCAGGGATTCAGGTAACAGAGACACCTGAACAGCAAGCAGGGATCCACAACCACAGCCTTGGCTCCTGCACGGGGTCACTCTGGTGACAATCTCTTTATTCTGTTAGGTCTTGAAGAGAAAAACTGAAACCTGAGCTGAAAAAACACAACAGCAACTGCAGGCTCTGGAGTTGAGCTCAACCTCTCATCATTAAATGCCCAGACTGGATATAAATAATTAGCTATTTATTATTTTTATGGAATTATAGCATCATAAAATCCTTAAGGTTGGAAAAGGCTGCTCAGATTCAGTCCAACCATTCCCCAGCACTGCAAGGGCCACCACTGACCACATCCCCAAGTGCCACATCCACAGGGATCCTAAATCCCTTCAGGGATGGGGACTCCTGGACAGCTGTGCCAGGGCTGGAGAACCTTTTCCCAGAAGGAATTTCCCCAAATCTCCACCCTGATCTCCCCATGCCCAGCCTGGGGCCGTTCCCTCTGCTCCTGTCCCTGTTCCCTGGAGCAGATCCCAAACCCCTCCTGTCAGGAGCTGTGCAGAGCCACAAGGGCCCCTGAGCCTCCTTTGCTCCAGGATAAATTTAACATGGAATTTCACCTGAGGACTGCACAAAGGCTCCCCCAAGGATGGGCAGTGAGCAGGGACACCGGCTCACCTGGCTGGAAATGCCCTGTGGAACGGGATTTTGCAGAAAATCCCAGGAGGGGAACATTAGGGTAAAGAGGAAACCCTTTCCCAGCGAGCAGATGCTGCCGGGGTGATCACCCTGTGCTTCCCAGAGATCCCATCCGACCCCATCCAAACCCAGAGGAGCATGAAGGACCCTGCAGCTCCAACACATTCCGCACCTCCTGCTGCCCCCTGGCAGCGCTCTGCCTTTAAATACTGCTATTTTAGCTTTGGATTTAAACACACACATCGGGCTTTGGCTTTAAACACACCTATCAGGTTTGGGTTTAAACACACGCATCAGGTTTTGGCTTTAAACACACCTATCAGGTTTTTGTTTTAAAGACAGAGGTTTTTGGTTTTAAACATAGCAATCGATTTTTGGTTTTAAACACACCTATCGGTTTTTGGCTTTAAACACAGCGGTTTTTGGCTTTAAACACACCTATCAGTTTTTGGCTTTAAAAACACCTATTGGGTTTTGGCTTTAAACACATCTATCAGTTTTTGGCTTTAAACACAGCAATCGGTTTTTGGCTTTAGACACACCTATCAATCAGTTTTTGGCTTTACGCACAGCTATTATCAATTTTTGTTTTTAAACACAGCTATTATCAATTTTTGTTTTTAAGCACAGCTATTACCAAGTTTTGCTTTTAAGCACAGCTATTATCAATTTTTGGCTTTCAGCACAGCTCTCAGTTCCCTGGGATCAAGGCTGAGCCCGCATTCTTTCCCGCAGTCCGTGCCTGGCATCCCTCACCTGCTCGGCGTGAGCCATCACCGCATCCCTGCTCTGATGTGTTCGTGCTTCTCCATCCTGATCCCGCACAAGGAAAGGCCCCTCCGGCTCCAGCAGGATGGAAATTGGGCCCGACCCAGCAATTACCGTGTTAATAACACTTACAGCCCAGTTTAAATCCTCCTGGAAGTCAGGGCAAGCCTGGAGGCGTTCCTGGCTGAGGATGGGCTCGAATCCTTGTGCAGGAACAACCCCAGCCCCAGCACAGCCGGGATCTGGGCTCTGGGAGCTGCCCCACACCCGACTCCTGTGGAGTCTCTGCTTCTTTTTTGCCAGGGATTAAATGCACAAGATGGAATTTCTTGTTGGGACTCAGATGTTTGTCAGTTCTTATCTCTGCCACAGTCTCACAAACCCTGAGTTCTGCAGCACTTCACTCTCACAAACTGAAAATGGAGCCCCATCTCTCTCTGCAAGCCCTTTCAAGGATAAACCGTCCAATGAAGCAAAGACAACTAAATTACTTTTAACCCAATAACCAACCACCCGTGCCCCCAATGGGGACGTTTTATCCAATTACACAAAACCACCCAAACCCTTGGAGAAGAAGGTGAAGAAGAAGGTAAGAAGAAAGTGAAGATGAAGGTGAAGAAGGACCAGCCTCTGCCCCAAAGCCTCCATCTTATATATTAATAGATATATAATATATATATATATATAATATATATATAATAGATATAATAGATAGAGACTACTATATATATCTAGTATTCTAGTAATATATATAGAACTTTAAACTCTATTATTCTATTAATATATGAAACTTAAAACTCTAAGCTTAAATAAATAAATAGATTTAAAATATAATTTAAATAAAATAAATTATATAAATATATAAGCCTTAAACTCTAAGTTTCCCACCCTGTGATCTCACACACTTCTATTCAAACTGCACACCCACAATCCCAGTTCTGTCATTTAATTTTGGAAGCTTCTCCACACCTCAGGTCAGTGCAGGGTTCTCCTGGGGGTCAGTGCCTGGCAGCACAGAAATCTGAAATTCTCAGCAGCCAGGGTTGCCCCTTGCCCTGCCTGCACCCCTGAGCCCCTCTGAGCACTGGGTGAAGGACAAAGAGCTGGATTTTAATGACCCACAGATGACACAGCACCGTTAAGATTATTTCCTTTCAGATTTGGTTCGCACTCTGTTTTCTGTTTCACTCTGTCAGTATTCCCAGCCTGGGTGTTTATTTTGGAGCTGCCCATTGCTTTTGGATCCTGCTGCACTCCCCCCGTGGCAGCACCCCTGGCTCGGTGTGATAACAGCACCAAGGGTGAATTCACAGCGTGCCCAGGGGTCTGATTGCTCAAACCCACAGAAGGAGGAGCTTTGAAACTCATCCACAGCCAAAATCTCTTTAGGATCCCCTCCAGCCCAGCCCATCCTCTGATTTTATCTCAGCTGCTCCTGCTGTGAGGCTCCAGTGAGTGCAGAGGCTGCTCCCCCTCCCAAGCAGCTCCTTTCTGAACCTGGGCAGAACTTCTGCAGCTTTTTGGGCATCCCCATGCAGAGAAACAACAACAATCCGATTGCAATATTGATTTTCTTAGTTTGTGGCACCACTTCCTCTGCAACCGGTTCCTGAACACAAACCAAACTTCTCTGTCAAACTCCACTTCCCAACATCCTGAATTTTCTTTGCAGCCTTTTTCTAAATTACCAGAAATTGCCCAGATTTAAACAACATTTCCAGCAAATGCCAACAACAAGTCCAGGAACTCAGTTCAGCAAAAGCTCTGTAGCCAGGCTTTAATGTGAGTTCATTTAGAAGAATTTCATATATTGATAGAAAAACTGAACCTGTGAGATCATGTTGTATTTAATTTTACAATCCAGTATATTAAAAAAAGCATATTCCAGACCTGCTGTAATTGTGTGGTCATCCCTACCACACCCCATGGATTTTCCTTTCCTTTCCTTTCATTTTTGCCTTAAGAAGGATTTAAATGAGTACCCTGCAAGAAAGAATCATAATTAATTTGGACTAATTTGGATATCTTGAGCAAAAGAGGCCAAAGGAGAGAACAGAACAAAGCAAGACAAAGTCCCAAATGCTCTGAGTGTCCTCAAAGCCAGCATGAATTGAGGTGTGAATGCAGGGAAAGGTGATTTATGAGAATTAACCAACCTGAAGAGCAAAAGCAAATCAATGTTGAATTATCTCCCAGATCTACCAAGTGGACATGGAAATGTTTTGGCTCTGGGTGAAGGCTGCAGACATTTTTTTCACTGACAAAGTAAAAGACGTTTTGCCTTGCCATTAATTACTAGGTGTAGCAATAATTTATTTTTATGGTTACGTACACCCAGTGCCCCCTCTCTGTATAAATTATTTGTACATTGTTAAATAATTTATATTTTGTTCCCTCCCTGTGTTCCAGCTTCACACAGGATGAAAGGAAAGGGTTTTGACTTGGCAGATCTCCCTTAAAGCAAACAGATGAATAAAATTCCCTCATACTTTCCAAAGAGCAAAACCCAGTTCCCTGTGCCTCACTTGGAAAATGGGAACACCTTGGCTCTGTTTCATGATAATATTTCAGCACATTTCTGCGTTTCACTTTGCAAGGAGAAGAGAACTGCCCAGACCTCCACGTCATTGTGTAATTTAGGGAAAAATTCTGGGGAATAAAAGCTGTTGCTGTTTGACACCCCTTGAAAGGCACAGGGCAGCCAGGACTGAAATGGGTCACTGGGAAAGCAGAGGCAGAGAGTAAAAAATTCATTATCCTGTGCTTTGGCATCATTATAGAGTCCCATTGCACATAATAATAATAATAATAATAATAATAATAATAATAATAGCCTGGGATAGTGGAAGGTGTCCCTGCTTCTGGCAGGGGTTGGAATAAGATGATCTTTAATGTCCTCCTCAACCCAAACCATTCTAGGAGTTTGTGATTAAAAAAATAATTAATAACTAAATAATGTAATAATTCAATAAGTATTTCAATAAGATCTGCCTAAGGAATGGCTTTACTTAGTTGTTACCTCACTGTTCAGACTGATGGTGGCTTTGAATGACACCTCCAATCCAGGTATGGATAAACAATCCAGAATTCCTGTGGGTTTGGGATGCTGGTTGAATGGATTTGCAGTGGGATGGCAGCAGGGAGCCACTTTAGGACCACAAATTAGAGCTAAAAATTGACCAAAAATCAATAAATCAGCCTCAGGATCTGAGGGGCCGTGGAGGGGATGGATGGGGCTGGAGCCCATCCCATCCTCATCCACGTCCTGCAACTGCTGGGAAATGGACACCAAGGCCAAGGGAAGAGAATTCCTTTAAGGCTTGGCCACATCCTTTAGGGGTTTTTTTTGTCCAAATCCCTCCTAGCTAAATATTCAGAATTTACGGCCCAATTACACACATTTTGATTAGACTTGAGAACATTGCCCAGCCCTAAATTCTGAAAATCCAGATGCTGATGTTCTAGAAAGCAACATCCCAACCCTTCCTGGCTATCAGGACACTGCAAACGCAGCTTTGAACCCTTCAAACTGATAGAAAACCTGCAACACAGAACCCCACAAAATGAGTTTCGGCCCATTTTCTCTCTCCCTAACTCTTTCCTGCTTTCCCTTATTTTCCTGAGTCACAGCTCTATTTCTGCTCCTCCCTCCCCTCTCCTTCCTCCTAACATTTAATTTGTCTTCTGTGCCTCAAATAGTTCTTTCTTCTGGTGACCTAATATTTTAACCTTTAGCATGATGAGAAACAGACTTCACAAAGCTGACACTTGAATTAAAAGTGAAACACATGCCTCAGCACAAGTTAATTAAAAATAATACCTATAATGTTAGCTTGTTTAAGCCATCATTTGACCAGAAATTTGCACCCATCAATAAACGGAGCCCACGACTGCTGCAAAAATAACAGCAAGCTCCAAAATTAGCTGGTTTAATTCTGTTTTCATTTCACAGATAAAAAGATCTCCCTGATAGGAGAGGGCAGCCAGAGGGGGGTCAGGCTCTGCTCCCAGAGAACAGGATGAGAGGAAACAGCTTCAAGTTATGCCAGGAGATGTTTAGGCTGGATATTGGGATTTTCTTTCATGGGAAAGGTGATCAGGGATGAGGACTGGGGATGGTGGAGTCCCCATCCCTGCAGGGATTCAGAATCCCCGTGGATGTGGCACTTGGGGGTGGCTGTATCCATCTCAGAGGGCTTTTCCAAGCTGAACAATCCCATGGCCCTGTGCAATCCCAGACTGCTTTAAGAAAATGGATTTTCCTCAAGAACCTTGCTGGGAGCGAGGCCTGAGAGCTTTCCTCAGCAGTGGGGATTGTTGGGTTGAGGAGCATCACAAACCTGAGCTGGGGCTAAATCCAAACCCATTTTAAGCAGCTGGGCTCACGGAATTATTTGGTCGAGGCTCACAAAAGCTGCAGCTCCACCATAAATGTGCCCACAAACCCCACAAATTCCTCATCTGGGAATGGCCAGAGCTCTACAGGGATCCCACAGATGATCCCAAACCAGGAAATTCTGCGGAGATCCCTTTGGAGATAAGAAACTCCTTGTTAAAACAACAAACACCAGGGGAAATTGGCTCCAGGGGGAATGAAGAGCTGTCCCTCTGTGCCCCCATGGGAATGGGATAAGCATGGAGAAAAAAAGCTGTTTGTTTTCCTTAAAAGCATTTTCCCTCTCTCCAGGGGCTGCTCAGACCTGAGTGAAGCACCCACACTCCAGGAACCAGCCTGGGACCAAACCTCTCACATTTCATATTCAGAATATTGAATATTCAGAATTTAGGGCCAAATTTATTCATATTTTGGTTATCATGGAGAAGGATGCCCAGCCCTAAATTCTGAAAATCCTGCTTGGAGGACAGAATTGTTAAAAAATGGCAGTTTTCTACTCCAAAATGGGACTAATCCCACCCAAAACTTCAGTTTCTAGGGAAAAAAAAAAAAAAACCAGCCAGTCCCTGCTTCTTCCTCATGTTAGCCCAAAAAAGTGAATATGTTCCAACACACCTTCCTGGCTGTTTTCTGGCAGCAGCATTAAAAGAATTAGGTATATTCTAACCCTCTTTTTTTTGGTTGGAAAAACCTAATTTTTCAAGGTCAGCAAGTTTGAAACTCAGCAAGTTTAAATTGTCTGAGTCTGTAGAAAACATCTAAAATGCTGTCCCTTCACAGCCTTTTTACAGCCAATAATTGGTTTCCAAGGTGAAAAAAGCCACTTTTCATCCCCCACAACAAGCACATTTTAAAATTCATGTGCACAAAATTTTTCTGGACCAAAGTCTTAGGATATGGAATTTATTGATATTTCTCAACACATAAAACGATCCCAATTGCTTTATTTAGTTTTATTTTATTATTCCTGTGTGCCAGCAATTGAGAATAGGAATCCCCTGGAGGTTTGCATTAGGAGGAATTATGTTAATGTGCCACTGGGAATGGATCACACTTTTTTAAGGCATTTTGCACCTGATTATTGGGGTGTTTTGATGCAAATTAAAGCACGTCTGCCAGACTTCCTACCTGCGCCACCAACATTTCAGCTGCAGATCTGGAATTAATTGGTATTGATAAGCTCAAATGCATGATATGGCTGATATTAATGCATTCTCCCCGTGGAAAAATATTATTTAAGATAACAGGCTTGTTTCTGGAACCTTATTTTAGTAACATCTGTTCTGGCACACTTGGCACTTGCACTGGATCACATTTTAAAGCCGGGATTTATCTCAGAGTGGGTGAAATGCTCAGATCAATACTCACCCTTATGGTGCTCTAGTCACATAAAACATGGATTTTGTAACTGCATAAAAACCTGGAGGATTAAGCCAAACATCATTGAAAAGGCAGGCACCCCTCATGCATGCATTTAGAGCTGGAAATCAAAGGAAACCCTGATATTCCTCCCCTGCTGCTCCTTTGATCCAGCTAGGAACTTGGTTTTGGCAGGACCACGATTGCCTGTTTTGTCTGCAGTGCCAAGGATGGAGCAACAATCCATGTTATTCATGGAAAATAGAGAGTTGGAGCCCAGAGCTCCTCAGGTTTATCCCCACAGGGCTGAGACTGGACCCCAAAACACTCCCCAGAGCATTCCCTCACGCTTATCATTGCTGGAATAATATTTTTCTCTCATTATCTCTTGCTCCTTCCCATTCTCCAATTGATGGGAACACTCCTGGAAGGGCAAATCCTCATCTGATGCTCCTGGCCTAATTGGTACCTGTTGGGGAGGAAAAACTGACACCACCAAACTTAAAATAAATGCTGAAAAATTGCCACGAGGAGCAAAAGCCAGACAAGGAGATTTCCAAAGCTGTCAGAGCTGCCAACAGTGCAAAAGAAGCTTTGTGATGCTTTCAAGTCCAAGATGAAGAGTTTCTGCTGTAATTCACATTTGTTTCTCACAAGATGGAAATGGTGCAACTGTCACCAGAGTTAAAGGTGTTAAAAGAGTTAATTTTATCATTTAAATGCAATAAAATTGTTTCTGTTCCAAAAGTAGTTAAGAAGACATGAGAGGGGACTTGCTAAAGGAATTTAAACACAGGCAGGTTGAGGCAGTTTCCATCCCAGAGCTGTAGAAGAAACCCCTCCATGATCTCTGCAGGAGATCCTGGGCTGTCCATGGAAAACCCAAATCACTCCATGTCTGCTGACCTTACAGCACCCAAGGCAAACCAGGGAATGGCTGGAATGAAGCCCAAACAACTCAGGATTGGGGCTGGGGGCAATTCCCAGGAGCTTGGGGAAAAGTGACCTCTCAGGGCCACCTTGGCTGAGTCAGGAGCTGGGCTGTAAAGGGAGGAGTGGTTGTACATTTAGGATCCTAAAGGGGCATCTGGATCCAGGCAGGAGCATGTTCAGAATTAAAGACGCATCAAATCAACATGACCCCTTTTTTCTTCCCCCAAAGATACAACCCCGTTGACTGAAAAATCCTCAGAACTGAGCAATACACAAAGAGAGAAGTTCTACAGCAGTGAGGACTGCAATGGTCCTGATGCCTCAGGTTTGGCTTTTCTATTTCCACACTCTGTGCTGCTTTAGTGTGTGGGTCTGGGCTCACATTCAGGGATGCTGAGCTCTGTGCACAGAGCAGGGAGACAAAACAATTCCTGCTCCAGCTGGGCACCAAGGACAAATGATCCAAATCTCAGCCCAGGAGCACAAACCCCGTGGGCTGGAGAGAGAAAAACAAGCAGGGTGGGACTGCCTGGGCTAAAGCTGGGATGGGACAATGAACTGCAAGGAGCAAATGGAGCAGAACTGATCCCAGGGACAGAGCCCGTGCCCGGCCGTGCATTTTGGGGCCATTTTGGTTCATCTTGGGTGCAGCCCTGGCTGGGCTCTGGTGCTGCTCAAGGTGGATCCATGGAGGAGATGCTGTGAATAAATCCCTGCTTTATTCTGGGACTCTGCCCAGCCTGCACAAGGCATCAGTCCCTTCTCATTTTAAGTCCCCTCAAGCTCTAAACCAGCTGTGAACCTTGAAACTGGACTGCCTTGCAAAGTGCTCTTGGTGCTAATTGCTGGGCAGAACTGTGGCAAAATAAGGCGTCCATTCATCTGGAGCAAAATCAGGAGGGAGAGAAAATTTATTTGTTTAAAGTAAACTCACCCAGACAAGAAATTTGGCTGGGGAACCATGGCAGGGTAACATTTGTGATTCATTTTTGCTGAGCACTGATCTTGGCAGGCTCAGGCACCAACAACAGCATCCAAACGCCAGCTCAGCTGATAAGTGCTTTCCTTCCTCACCCAGGTAACCACACATGTTTTCCTGTTAACAAGATCAATAAACTTGACACACTCAGAAATGGATGATTAACTCCTTTTACAGTATTTGAGGTGGCCCGGGGTTATTGCTTTGAACAGCCAGAGCTGGAACATCAGGAGTGGTTTTAATTATCAGGATAAATAATGTAGCACCTTATAATCTTCTCCCTTGCACTGTAGGACTTTGTGATGGAGCTGCACACACTGGGGGTGAGCAGTAATTACACAGAGGCTGGCTGAGCAGTGATGTTATCCTTGTAGGAAAACTCATTCCCAAGGTTTGACACCCTGCTGAAGTCATGAAAGCCCCTTGGGTCACTACAGAGTTACTCCCACTTTAATGTTTTTACTCGGCTGAGTACAGCACATCTCTCAGTGTTCCTCCTTTCCCTGGCTCCCATCAGCACAAAACCAAAGGAGCAGGAGAGGATTTGCTAAGGAATATCAGCAACAGCTGGGCACTGAGGTAAAAGCACAAAATGAGACAGAGATTGAGATTTGCCCACTGAGGTTTGACTGCTGGCTCGTGTGAGAGGTTTTACTGCGACCACAGAAACATTATAGGCCTTTAAATAGGATTTCCCTCCTAATTAAAGGCCTTATGGCCCAGGGGAACCTCAGGGATGACCTCAGATATTAAAAGTGAGCTCTGAAATGTGTGAGCAGTTCTTTATTCCACCCAGCCACTCCCAGGGAAGTTCTAGAGCAGCATTTGGCCACCAGACACTGCAGGGATTGAAGCAAAACAAGGACTTTGAAAGCCACTTGTTCCACCTGAGAGATGTTCCATTTCCTCTTGCAGAAAATCCTAATTAAGTCCCAATTTCATCTGTCAGTTTCCTGACTCAGTTACAATGAACCCATGACAGCATTTTACAGCCAGGTTACAGAATTATTTCCCTTCTTCCCTCCTCCACCTGCAGCCCTTCCCACTCTTCCCCAGGAGTAAAACATTGAGCAACAGAGGCACTGGAGACCAGAAAAACTCAAATTTTCTGTTCTCCTGCAGCACTGAATCCTTGGAATGGCTCTGAACCCACCACAGGCTGGTGGGGAGGGAAATCAAGGACCTTGGTTTCAAACAATTTAACTTTTTGTTGTATTTTATTTTTTAACTGCATAAGGTATACCAGGAAACCCCCAAAACAGAAGAGAAAGCTCCCAAAGCCAGGGACTGAGATAAAATACAATCTTTGTCCCCAAAACAACACTCCCCACCTCTGTTTTAGCAGCTCTGCAGTGCCAGGACACTGAAGAAGGAACTGGGTTGGGTTCAGAAATCAAACAACAGATCAATGATTTTCATGTGCTGCCCCAAGATCAGGTTTAATCTCACATGAATTAGAAACTCTCTAAAACATCATTTTTTATCTGTCCTCTTTGAGCACACATTCAGGCCAAGTCTTTCCAAAGCCAGGCCAGCATGGCACAAATCCACTGTCACTGCAACACTGTCAGCTCCTTCCTCACAGCCCTCAGGCCCAAAGAAATCCCTCTAAGCCACTTAAAATGTCCTTCTGATTAGAGCTAAATGGGAATTTTTGATTGAACCCGTCTCAAAGAGCAAAGCCCAGCTCCTGAGCACAGGAATGCTTCACCAAAACGCCGTGGTTTGGCCCCAAGTGCTGCTGCAAGCTTTTAGCAGCTCCACCAGGGATTTTGGGGCTGGCTTCAAAAGGGCTGTTACCTGGAATGACCACATGAAATATGGGAAAAGCAGATTTCAGACTGCTCTGAAGCACTGCCAGCATCTCCCTCCTCTCTGCTGGCTCAGGGGCTCTGCAGTTTTCATTTTCTGACACAAATGCTTGATGGCCTCAGCAAAAATAAAATCAAAATCTGCTTTTATTAATAAATAACAAAATATTTCTTAAAGTTAAAAAATTAAGAAATATAAAATATTTGTTAAATAAAATAATAAAATATTATTAATTAATAACAAAAGCTCAGAATGTTTAATAAAATCCAATAGTTTTGTTTCCAAGCAGGCTTTTAGGGTCAGCCTTAATGTGGAGTTTAGGAACACAGATCCCCTGTCCTGGGGGCTGAATTCCAACCCAGACAAAAAGGGTGACACCCAGGAAAAAGGCATTAATGGTTGTTGTGTTTGAACCTTTTTTGTTATGATTAAATGTGTGAGATGGTAGTTTTTGTTTGGACTTAGATGTTTATTAGGTTTTATTTATATTACAGTTTTATACACTGTGAGTTTTATAGTATTTGATGTCAATAAAGTAAAAAATTGAGTTGTATTTTTTATAAGGCTTTTTTAAGGATAAACTGTTTAATTAAGAAATGATACTTAAATTATTTTTATTTTTAACTTAATAACTAATTGCTTGTGGCTTGTAATGTGGACTTTTTAATTTAAATACACAATACTACTTAAACTTATGAAGAAGGATTAGCTTCTGTTATAAAGTTTTCATTTTGTTTTATATACATTATTATATTTTAAAACTTTACATTTTCTACTATGTGATATTCTATACTTCTATTTAAACAACACACTTTTAATTTTAGTTTTATTATTTAATTTTGGAAGCTTTCTTTAGAGTTTTAGGTTAAATGTAGTGTTAGCGTGTGTCAGTATAGAAAGTCTAAAATTCTCAGCAATCAGGGTTCCAACAAATAGGAACAATATTCACAGGTTGGGCTGTCTGGTTTGGCTTTATTATTGGTCAGACCCAGACTGCCAACTGGGTTTAATGATATTAAATATTTTTTACAACAGTTGAAGAATATCTCCATGAACACAACGCCCTGCAGGAAACGATCAGCAGAAATAATGCACCTTTCCAGCCTTTCCTGATTTACTTTTTTGCCTTTCTGTTGTCAAAAACTTCAAAATGATCCTCGCTTTTCTCCTTTTTAAATAAATCAGGGAGACAGGCAGAGAGTCTGTATTTCAGGGTCAAATTATGTCATCACAGGATTTCTTTAATGTTGAGAAAGGACTGATAACTGAGATATCCAATTAGAGAGAGGGAAGTTTATCCTATATCTGTGCTTTGCTTATCAGTCCCCTTGGAATCAGAGATTTATAAAGGTTGGGAAAAATCATTGAGTCCAATAAATAACCAGGACCCAGGGAGGGATTTGAGAATTTCCTGGATCCAGGGTTAAAAAATGCAATAAGGTCTTGATATATATATATATATATATAAATATGAATATAAATAAAGTCTGATATATAAATAAAGGCAATAAAGATAGAATGACAAAACAAATGCCTCTTTCAGTGTTATCCTCACTCTCAGCTCCCCCAGTCCCCAGGATCTGGCCACAAATCCCACATGCCAGGCCAGGGAATCCTTTCCTGATGGAAATGGAAACCCCAAACCCTCAAACCCTGACTGGAGCATCCCACAGGGGCCACCTCCACCCCTTTATTCCCATTTATTCCCATCTGCAGCTGCTCTGGGGACCCTGCACAGAGGGAAAACCAAACATTAATGGCACATTGTCTGCCCTTTGTGCTCCCCATGCCCAATCCTAATGCACCTCACTCCCTGCCTAAAAAAATATTGACACCTCTGCAATTAATTTGTTTTCAGATAATGCAGCTCTGTCTCCCTGTGCCACGTGTGGGCAGGAGGGGATTTTGTTTGCACTGCCCACAGATAAGGGAGCACTCCAGCTGGCATCTGCAGAAATGCTTATCTGACACCCTTTTAAAAGCCAAAAGCACTTTCTAAGGTCAGTCTTTCACCAAACTCCAGGCCAGTTTCTTTTCTGTGGGTTTGCCACAGCATGACAAAACACAGTTTAAGGCTTTTCCTGGCAAAGAACTTGGCTGTTTGCAGCACTGCTCACAGGAACATCAGTGGGTGATGAACAGCAGAGAGGAGCAGCTGGATTTTGGGAAGGAATTCCTGCCGGGAGGGTGGGGAGGGCTGGGATGGGATTCCCAGAGCAGCTGTGGCTGCCCCTGGATCCCTGCAGTGCCAAGGCCAGGCTGGACACCCTGGGACAGTGGGAGGTGTCCCTGCCATGGCAGGGTGGCACCGGGTGGGATTTAAGGTCCTCTCCAGCCCAGCCCACCCTGTGATCCCACTCCCTTTTGTGTCCCTGTGATCCCATTCCCCTTTCCTGTCCCAGGCCACTCCTGCAATAGTTTAAGCTGATCCCTCACACAGGCCCCTCTAACACACCTTAAACCTGGCTTTGGCTCAGCTCCCCACATGTCTGGGAGATAAGGGGAGGTGGAGAGGCAAAGGAGCCTGGGATTCCCAGATAAGGTGCATATTTAGCTACCTAAGTACCCTGAGGTGATAAAACACCCTGGAATAGGCTCTGCAGCCAAGGCACTTCATACAAGACCTGACTGCGGCTTCCCAAGTTCTGTGTTACATTTACCCAGAGGTTTTCAGTTCTTTTTGCTCGCTCAGGAAAATCCAAGAGCACAAATCCCAAAAGCCTGAGCACCCTCAGCAGCCGCTCCATTGTCCCCAGTGCCAGAGCAGAACAATCCAGAAGAAAGGTGAGGCAGTGGTGGTGCCTTGTGCAGGCTGCCCTGGAGCAGAGGCTGGGCAGAGTTCCAGAATAAAGCAGGGATTGATTCAAAGGATCTCCTCCATGAATCCACCTTGGGTAGCACAAGAACCCATCATCATTATATTGCAAATATCATATACTGTTGTCTACTTATAGCAAGAATTTCATACCTGCTTGATGTTTCTTGTAGGCAGCTCCTCAGAGCACTGATTTTTCCTTTCTTCTCCTAGCAGCCCATTGACTCCAGTTCCCCTCTCAACCAGGTAATTCACTATTTTATAACACTCCTCTCACTGGCTACAGCTGTGGCCTGGTAAAGTTAGGCCTGTTCCTAATCTCTAATAATTGGCTCAGCTGCAACTCCTTAGGGGTAAGATTACATTCTATACTACCTTTATTTACTTATATTCTATCCCCCTGCAAGAGCCCAGCCAGGGCTGCACCCAAGATGAACCAAAATGGCCCCAAAATGCACGGCCGGGCACGGGCTCTGTCCCTGGGATCAGTTCTGCTCCATTTGCACCTTGCAGTTCATTGTCCCATTCCAGCTTTAGCCCAGGCAGTCCCACCCTGCTTGTTTTTCTCTCTCCAGCCCACGGGGTTTGTGCTCCTGGGCTGCGATTTGGGTCATTTGTCCTTGGTGCCCAGCTGGAGCAGGAATTGTTTTGTCTCCCTGCTCTGTGCACAGAGCTCAGCATCCCTGAATGTGAGCCCAGCCCCACACACTAAAGCAGCACAGAGTGTGAAAATAGAAAAGCCAAACCTGAGGCATCAGTGGCACGGGAGAGATAAGTGTGCAGCAGATCAAAGAGCCCATGAGGGGACAAGGCAGCCCTCCCTGGGAACATTCCCCCTGCAGCCCTGGCAGATAACCTGCCTGGCAAACTGAGGGGGGATTATTTGCCCTGGGATGAAGTCATGCAGCAGGATGAACATGGTTTGTGTCAGCATCAGCCACTCAGGCTCCAGCCTCGCTCCACGTGGGGCTTTTTTCCCCCCAAAATGTATTTATGTTGGCCTGTGCGTGGAATATCCCACCTCAGGGCTGAGTCTCACATCCCACAGGGCTCCAGGAACGAGTGCTGCCCCAGCACACAGTGGGACTGTAAAAGATCCCACAGAAAAACACCTGGGAATTGTGTCCAGCCCTCACTCAAAATTTCCATCACAGAACAGCAGGAGGGAGTTTCTGTGCCAGCCTCAAAACGTGGGACAGGCTGGAATTCCAGGATTCCAGGAGCCAAACCTGGCACCAGCGTGCAGGGACATCACTCCCAGGATGCTGCTGAGCAGTGAATCTCTTCTGGCCAAAAAAATTGGCATTTTTTCTTCTCTAAATTTTACCTTCTGTGGCCAAAAGAGGAAAGTGTCTGTGCTCCTCTTTGAAATCCACAATCACACACACAGTTGGCCAAGCCTCACCTGGATGCTGGCCAGTGCTTACACATTTTCTTGTTGCTGGCACACAGAGCCACTGTACAAAAAGATCTGTTTTACTAAAAAACCCAGATGTGTTTAGCTGAAAGTTAAAAAAAGAAAAATTATAAAAAAAATAAATCTCAATGACTGAAAAAAGATGGGAAAATCCAGGGGGGGTTGTGGTTTCTCAAGCTTTGCAAGCTATTTATTTCTGGGAATCACAAACCTCGTTTCATTTTATGAATCAGATGCTCCTTAAAGTTACAGCCCTCTTGTCTCCTCTTTTCCCCTCTCCTCGTTCCCAGTGGTTAAATAAAGAACAAAACAATGCCATATTTAGGGTATTTATATATAGAAGAGGCTCCATGAAGAACAAAAGGACTGTTCCAGAGGAATATTGGCACCAGCATGCACATATTCCACTTGGGAATATACCCCTGCCATACACATCCAGGTTAAACCTCTTCAGAACATGCTCACAACACAATAAATAATAAATAATAAATAATAGTACATAGTAAAAACAGAGCATTTTCCTACACTCTTCCTATTGGATTCCACTCAAGCAGGGTTTTTCCAGCTCATTTTTACACCAGCCCATGCAAACTGGCATTTTCCTTTTCTCCCTCACTGCAGCTCTTGTGGAAGTTCTTGCCCCAAATTTCAGTGATTTGTGCCCAGGGTTTCTCCTGCAGTGTCAAAGCTTGGGGTAAGCACAAAGCCAAGGCTCAGGGGAAGGGGAACAATGGAGAATGAGACAAGAAGAACACAAAGATTGGGCACAGAACATTCCCAGCCCACAGGATCTCTGTGGTGACATTAAACCCTCTCATCCCAGGACTCTGCTGTGCCCTGACCCCATTCTGTTCTGGTTCTGATCTCTGGCTCTGATCCCCGAGGTGAAAACCCATTTCTGTGTCCTGCAGGGACCAACCTTGCCATGCATGATGGATAAAAGTGACTTTCAAAGGGATGTGCAGCACAGGAACATCAAAAATAACGTTAAAAATCTGGGTTTTGGGGGAAATTTTGAGAAGCAATGGCTACAGTGCAAATTCCTGGTTTAGAGGAAGGTGTCCGTGGCAGGGGCTGGAATTAGGGGATCTCTGGGGTCCCTTCCAAACCAAACCCTCCTGGGATTCTGGGATAAATTTATGTGCAATGCACAGACACAGAGCAATGCACAAATACACCAGTGAACCACCAAAATGCTGCCTTTGATCTCCCTAAAAATAAACTAAAAGTATTAAATCAACCCAATTTGTGTTTGAATTCAGAAGTTCATGGAGAAAAGGACATATATCAGCTGAGGGCGATGAATCCAGCTTTTCCAGCCACAGCTCCCTGACCTCTCTGTGCCTCCCAGGCTGCTCTGAGGTGCCCTTGACTCCATCCACACTGGGGAAAGGATTCCAGCAGTGGAGAGCCTGAGCTGCCTCCTGGGGACACATCCAGCTGTGGGACATGGGCATCCACAGCCTCCTGTCACCTGCCTGAAGCTGGCCCTGCAGCTGCAGCACCCAGAGATAGAATATTTTATATTATAATTATTATTATTTTAAATATATATAATATAATACAATATATATTATATCACACTATATTATACTTTACTATATTATTATGTATTATATATTATATATTTCTATTATATTTTAAAATATTATTTTCAATTTTATATTAAAAATTATGTGTGTATATAATATTTCTATATAATAAATAAAATATTATATATTAATAGAATAGAAATTATATATGTTTATATTCTATTTCTATATTTCTATATTATATATTATTTCTGTAATATAGAAATATAATATACTAGTACGTATTTATATAATATTTACTATATTTTATATTATTTTATAAGTTTTTATTATATTTTATATTAAATATTTTCTATTATTTTTAATAATATTTATATTTTATATTTCATTTTATTATCAATAATTTATATATTTATATAATATTTTTATTCTTATATAATATAAATATTTCTTTCTAAAGCACAAGTAGGGCTTGTTGGGCTTTTTTTTTTTAAATAAAAAAGCTAAGTGAGAGCAGCAGAGCAGGACCATGGAATGTGATCCCAGGGCAGAGTCAAAGGAAGGATGCTCAGGGCAGGCAGTGCTGCCCAGCCAGCAGCACTTTCCTTCAGACTGATTTCCAAATCAGACTTTTGGCCACTTCCTTTAGGGAAAGCAGCAAAATTAACACACAAGAATTATTGTGTTATCTATCCCTCTCACAGAAATCATCATCTGGCATTCCCATTCACACTTGGCCCATCTGTTTTTCTATAAATTATGGAGAGAAAAGGGCTGAGTGGGTGGATATTTGTAAAAACAGGATCCTCAAATGAGATCTGTAAATGAAGAGCACCTTGCACTCATGGGTGGCTGATAAAGACATGGCAACAGCAGGCCCAGGAATTTGCATCAGGTTTTCTCCTGATTTTATGGCCCAAACTGTTCCCAAGGGAAGTGTTTCCCCAGAGGGAGGATGATGAGGGAGGACAGCCAGGTACTTCATCTCTCACCCTGCAGCTTGAAAACTGCCACAGATGAGCTTGGCTTGCACAGAAAGAAAAGCAACAAAATTAATTTCATAGCCACAAATTCATTTTTCAACTTGTACAGGGAGAAGGCGACACGAGAGTCACACAATCCAGTCCCCAGGACATTCCCTGCATGCAAGGAGCAGCAAACACAAAGAACCAGAATGTGAGGTAATTTCCCTCCTGCATTTCACAACATGCAACTGAAGTGTGATTAAATGTCTTTTTTCGTTACAAAATCATAATTATTACAACTACAAAATCAACTATTAACGAGAACATCTCCCTTTCTTTTCACCTTTTCACATCCTTTGTGTGTATTTCAGCTGGTTAAGTTGTGGGGGTTTTTTTGGAAGGAGAGCAAAAAAACCACCAAATCCCTTGCCAGAAAGAAAAAATGGGTAAAAAGATTCCCAAATGTATTTTGTTTTAAAAAGTGAGGCAATCCTGAGTGGCCCAGACAGTGAAACTCCAGCCCAGCTCTGCTCTCTGTGGGCTCTGACCACCAAGGAGGTGTTGTTCAACCCCACAAATTTCAGAAACCCCAAACTAGGTGGGAGCAGCACAAAATCCCCATTTTCTCACCTCATTCATTAATTCTCCAAACTGCTGGAGAGCCCAACAGCCCCCAAATCCCAGAGCAGCAGGAAACTTCCCTCCCCAGAGCCCCTCAGAATCACCCAGCAGGGCTGGAACCCCCTGAAACCCCAGCACAGAGCTGCCCTTCCAAAGCAAACTCCAGGACTCCACAGCAGCACCTTCACAAGGGGAGATAAAACCACATTTTAGGCTGTTCCATTAGAGGGCATCCTACAACATCCTTTTGTGGTCAGAGGCTTCTCCTCGTTCATATCCTCAGCAATAATTCACGGAAGGTTTTCCGTAAGAGCCAGGAACATTCACACTCCCAGGGTTTTCATCCCTTGTAATTGCATTTATCGCATTAATAGATGAATTTTCTGGTTCAGTTGGGTGCCTGTTTCCCTCCCCTCACCAGGAGGGATTTTCAATGTTTTTCCACAATGTTTTTCCACAATGTGAGATGCGAATAAGCACCACAAAACTGATTCCAAACCTCAGGACAGCCACACATCACACTTGAGAACAGCAAGGCACTGAAAAGGTGAGCAGGTTTGATCAGGTATTTTGAAATTAGAGATAGAAGTGAATATTCTCAAAAACTGCCCAAGACAGAAGCTCCACTGCCAAAATACAACGTGGGGAGTGCTCAGAGCCTGCAGCAGGAGCCAAACCTGAGCTCCAGGACACAGGGAGATACGGTGCAAACAGCCACTGCTCCCACCCACCTAACTCCATCTTTTAAAAAATCTTTAAAAAAATCTTTTCAGGCAGTTTATTAATACAGGTACAGAGAGACAGACACAGTTTACGACCCTGAAAATCAGCAAGAAGCCCCAGGGCAGTAAAATCTGCTGTAGTGATAAATATTTCCCTGACTGGGCTGTGACATGGATGAAGTACCTGTAGGTGCCCTGAAATCACTGCACAGACTGAAGGCACCAGAGGACCCAAAGGTAATAATATTGCAAATTAAGAAGTCTGGGCTAAGAAACAGGAGTTGACACGATAACATGAAAACATCACTGCGAGACAGATAACTCCGTCACAATAAATTACCATCCTATCTGACTTAAAAAGCAGAATGGAGAAGTGCTCCTGTCACACCACATGACAAATGAACTTCTGCCTGCTGAAATGCAAGATTAATGAAGGCACAGAAGAGACATGAAAGGACTTACGAGGATCCTGGGCTCGCTGTTGGCGGGGGACCTGGAAAAGTGACAGAAGAAAAACAGCAGGATGAGTTACGGCGAGGTAGCAAGCAGGAAGCTTTTGAAAACCTTTTAAAAGATAAAAGCACCAGTCTGTGGTGCTGCCTGTGGTTTATGGAGTTGAACAGAGGAGTGGCAGCCCCTCAGCACCAAAGAAAAGGCTGTATTGGCTGCAGAACATGACACAGGACAATAAACAGGTGAGCAGCTCACCCTCCCCTTGAATATGCCTTAGGAGAACACCTAATGATTAATTTCTTATCAGAAATCAGAAAACACGGGAGATTTATGAAAAAAAGAAGATGAAACTCATCACATCCATCATTCCTTGTGTGTTATTTGTCCAGCTCCAAAGAGGATTAACCAGGACTGTGTGCAAATATCTTCATCTCAGTGAATTATTTCCCCCTGACCGTGGAGGAGGAGGGGGAGAAGACACACAAAACCTGTTTCTTGTTTGGAATCTTCTGAGTGGTGAGACCAGCTTTGAAGGCAGTTATCTCAATATAAACTTGAGAGAATGAGTGCTTATTTTCCCTGACAGGTATATATGGGGCTCATCTCAGGCCCTCAGCCTGCAGTGCCAGCTGAGGTTTCTCACTCACCAGACACAGAGGTCACTCAGAATAAAGGAGTTTTTCTCCTCTGGTCTGAATCTCCCCAGGTACCCCATTAATGGGGGCTCAGCCTGGAGCAAAGGAGGCTCAGGGGGGCTCTACACAAATCCTGCCAGGAGAGGACAGACAGGGAGGGTCGGGCTCTGCTCCAGGGAACAGGGACAGGAGGAGAGGAAACAGCTTCAAGCTGTTCCAAAGGAGGTTTGGATTGAATATTGGGAAAATTTCTCCTCCAAAAGTGTTGTAATAGTCTACTCAAGGCAATCACCATCCCTACAACTGTTCAAAAAACATGGATGTGGCACCTGGGACATGGTTTAGTGGTGAACGTGGTGGCAGTGCTGGGTTCTAGTTGGACTGGATGACCTCGGAGGCCTTTTCCAACGTGAACATTCCATGATTCTATGAAAATACAGCTGTTCCTACATGCCCATGGAGCCAATTATTTAGGAAACCTGTGGATGGGGTTAAAAGGGCAGAGATCCCAGCCCTGCAGGACAGACAGCAGGGTCCAAGTCTCTCTTCTCAGGGGTGTCCCACGGCTCCTCAGCTACCCAGGAGCTCCATCCAAGCTCCATCCAAGGCACGTTTCTGAACTGCCATCCTAACACCCTCTCTGAGAAGCCCATTTTGAGTCAGCTCATGGATTCCTGGGCTCTCTGCATAACCCAAGCTCAATAAGTTTAACAAACTTGGCCTTTCCAACCTCAACAACTCCACACCGCCGCCACGCCGGCGCGCCGCCTTGCCCGTGCCGAGCCCCTTCCCCCGAGCAGGAGCCGCGCCAGCTTACCAGGAGCAGACTCACCGAACTTGACGAAGAGCACGCCGGTGGTGGACACGGTCCTCCTGCCGTTGGTGGCCACGCACTGGAAGTAGCCGGTGTCGGTGGTGTCCAGGTTGCGGATGCGCAGGCGGGAGCCGTACGGGGTGGCGCGGAAGGAGATCCTGCGCGGCTCCTGCACCACGGGCGCGTCGTTCTTCAGCCAGCGCACCGTGGGAGGCGGGTTCCCCGACACCTTGCAGTGCAGCTCTGCCGTCTGCCCCAGCGTGGTGGTGATGTTGTTCATGGGCTCGTCCAGCGTCAGGAAGTAATCTGGGGTTGGGCAGAAAAGAAGGGGGATGAAGGGTTCCAGAGCGGGGATGGCGCTGTGGAGAAAGCGCCCGCTGGTCTTTGGAAGTGACACAGAGGAGGTGGAATGTCACAGACATCTTTTATGGAAAATCCTTTCCTGAGGATTTTTCCTCCTGAGAAGCTGAGAGGCCTCAGGAACAAAATGCAAACAATGATTATCTGCTGCTGTGGAATGCAACAGGTGCATCTGTGATTGGGCTCATGGGGTTGTTTCTAATTGATGGCCAAACACAGTCAGCTGGCTCAGACTCTCTGTCCGACACACAAGCCTTTGTTATCATTCTTTCTTTTTCTATTCTTAGCCAGCCTTCTGATGAAATCCTTTCTTCTATTCTTTTAGCATAGTTTTAATATAATATATATAATAAAATAATAAACCAGCCTTCTGAAACATGGAGTCAGATCCTCGTCTCTTCCCTCATCCTCGGACCCCTGTAAACACTGTCACAGTGGATAGCAGGGTTCCCTCTGCTGTTTCAACATCTCCTACTTGGCTTAATTTAGCCCATAGAAAAAAACACTGCTGCTGTTTTTTTTTTTTTCTTTTTCCTAACCAAAACACAGGAAAAACATCTCAGCACTCCAGTTGTTCATTTTGATGCCGACCTGCCTCTGCTCATTCCATAACCCACCAAATGTAGGAACATATGAAAGGAATCATTCAGAAGTGCAAATCCTGTGACCCAGAACAGCTGTGGCTGTCCCTGGATCCCTGGCAGTGCCCAAGGACAGGGTTTGGAGCAGCCTGGGATAGTGGAAGGTGTCCCTGCCATGGCAGGGGTGGCACTGGATGAGATTTAATGTCTCTTCCAACCCAAACCATTCCAGGATTCTGTGATCCTGTCTCCAAGCCATTCTTAGTGGCCCTCAGGCTGAGCAGATGGCGTGTAATCCATGATTTTGTAAGCACCAGCTGCAGAGATGAGGAATAAGGATCATATCTTTATGAGGAGACTTTATTCTCACTCAGTGTTTCCATGGCTAAGAGTACTGAAGATTACCTCCACTCTGAAATAGGGTTCATGATTGAAAAAGCAAATAAAATTAAAATTATGAAGATGAATCTCTCCTCACCCATTTCTGAGCACTGCCTTCTCTCCAGGGCTATTTCACTGGGCATCCCTCAGGAAGAGGCCATTCCTCATTCCCTGTACTCACCACTTCATTAAATTTAAAGATGGGTTGGGGATGGGGAATGGAATCTCCATGTCAGAGGTTCAAAACTAACGGTGGCCACCATCAGCTGCTGGCTGTCCCAGCAGGGTGGCCAAGGAATGAGAAATCCCAACTGCATCTGGCTCCTGAACTCTCAGAGCCAAACCAGGAGGTCAAGAAAAGCCAGAATCAGGCAGTGAACTCGGAATCACAGAATTATTTGGGTTGGAAGGTACCTTGGAGTTAACCCATTTCCATCCCCTGGCATGGCAGGGGCAACTTCCAGTATCCCAGGTAGCTCCAAGCCCTGTCCCACCTGGCCTTGGACACTTCCATCCCCAAACTGGTGCTGTGCTGCTTGTGCTCCATCACTCTCAAGTCCACCTGCAGCTCACTCCAGCAAGAAACCTTCCTGAAAGTGTGAAAAACCCCTCCAGCACGTTCCAAACCAGCTCAGCCACCCAGCCTGCCTAAGTAAGCCACTTCCCTAATTATTCCTGTAATCTTGGCTTGCCCAGCTCCTCCCTTCATTATGGGTTGTGGGGAGCAGTATCTCCTGCCTTTGTTTTTAATCTGTTTAGCACACAGCTTACCCTGTGTTTGCACAGCACTTTGAACAAAGCCTCCCTGTCCTCACCTGGTCCCAGGAGCCATTTGGGACAAACATTTGGCACCCAGGCCCTGCCCACAGATATTTTTTTTTTCCACGTGTATTTTTTCAATTAAGTCCTAATGTGCAGGTGTGAAACTGTGCTTCTCTCAGGGAGGAAGGGACAGGATGAGAGGGAACGGCCTCAAGTTGTACCAGAGGAGGTTTAGATTGGGAATCAGGGGAAAAAAATCTCATGGGAAGAGCTGTAAAGCGTTTAAGCAAGGTGCCCAGAGCAGTGGTGGAGTCACCATCCCTGGAAATGTTCAAAAAACATGTGGAGTGGCACTTGGGGACGTGGTTTAGTGGTGAACATGGTGCTGGTTGGACTTGGTGATCTTAAAGGCCTTTTCCAATTTGAACATTCCATGATTCTATGAAAATACAGCTGTTCTGGCACTCTCATAGATCCAGTTATTCAGGAAACCTGTGGATGGGTTAAAAGGGCAGAGATCCCAGCCCTGCAGGGTCCAAAGTCCCTCAGGGGTGTCCCTTGGCTCCTCATCTCCCCAGGACCATTTCTCCAAGCTCCATCCAAGGCACATTTCTGCCCTGCCATCCTGACACCCTCTCTGGGAAGCAGGGCTCCAGCCAGCCCATGGATTCCTGGGCTCTCTGCACAATCTGGGTTTAATAAAGCCCCACTAATGGCCTGGGACCAGAGAACCACAGTTAATTACCCAGTGTGGCGTTTCTGAACCACAGCCATTTATTTAATTCCTGATAATGCTCCTTCAGCCATCTCCAGCCCAACAGGGAGGGAGGCAGCCCTGGATGGGCTGCCTGACAAGCAGCACAGTGAACAGGATGGGTTAAAGCTCCTGAGGAATTCAGGAGAGGCAAATAAAGGAGTGAGGATGTAGGGCAGGTTTCCAAAGGCTGGAAAAGGATTTTGAGGTACCAACAGAAATTTTTAATCAGTGAAAAAGTGTGGCTGAACTTCTCTGTAAATGGCAACACAAGTGGCCTCAGGAGCTGCTGACTCCTCTGATTGTTCTCCACCTTCCTCCAGGAGCTACTGCACAAACACTAAAACAAATTCATCTCCTAAATTCACCCTAGATTAGTACTCAAATCTGCACATTTAGCATCTGAATCATAAACCAGATCAAGCAGCTCACCTGAGATGAGATTTAAACAGGGCAGGTTTGAAGCCATTGGCAGCTCTGGGAGATGTTTCTCACAGATTAAGCCGTTTTGGAACTGAAAATGAACTCCCCAAAAACCCTGGATTTCTGCTGAGGCACAAAATATGATGAGCCTCCCTTCCCTGGCATGCACCAAACTCCTCCACTGCTGCCCTTGCCTGGTGTGGAGGGGTTAGAGAGAAGCCCAGTTGTATTTTTATTGTCTCTCTCACCTTCCAAAGCCCATCAAAAGGAGAAATTCTTCCCTGTGACAGGGGTGAGGCCCTGGCATGGTTTTCCCAAAGAGGCTGTGGCCGCCCCTGGATACCTGGCAGTGCCCAAGGCCAGGTTGGAGCAGTCTGGGACAGTGGGAGGTGTCCCATGGCAGGGGTGGGATGGGATGGGATTTAAGGTCCCTTCCAATGAATAATTCATCTGCCCCTCTCCTGCCATCCAGGAGCCCTCCAGATGGATTGACTCCCTCTGACCTCAAGGACAATTTCTTAGAAGAAAGGATGGGTTTTGTGCACTGGGAACGATCCATTCTGGTGGCACTGGCCTTTGGAAAGTCTGAGTTTAATCCTGGCTCGGAGCAGCCCCGGGTGAATCAGCCCAGTTGTGATTTTTAGAAGAGCCAAAGGGAAGTAGACACCCAAAGCCAATCAAAGCTCACATGGGATTTGTGCAACTAAGGCCTTTTAAAAACAGCCTTAAACCTTTTGGCTCGATGTCTCCAGCCATAAAGTGAGGATAATAATCCCTCTTACATCATGGGGAGGCTGCTATGTACATTAATGAGATAATGCTCATAAAGCACTTTGAAGGTGAAAAGTGCTATGCTGGGATAAGCACTGTTATTATATTTTAAGTTAAATCTCAGGGTTTCAAGCACAGAACAAAAGCCTGTCCATATTTTAGAGTAGCACTCTATAAAAACATTTGGGAAATGTTTTAATTTCCAGAAGTACGGGAGAATAGCCTGAAAGAGTTCTAAATAAAATTTAGCCCACCTATAATTTAATAATAGTCAAACTGATTTTTTTTTAATTTGTAAAAACAATTTACTGCTGGGCCTAGACCCTGAATGCCAAGTTTCAGCCCACAGAGAGGGTTTTTCTTTAATGGCTGAGTTATAAACCCTTGAAAAATGCTGACAGCCCCTTTACTAGAGCAGCACTAGCGGGTGCCCTATAATGAACTTTTAAATGACTTGAGATAATATCTGGAAAGCCAAGCCTGAAATATATTTCTGGGTTTGAGCCATTGCCAAGGCAAACACAACACATCATAAGTCATCCTCATGATTCTGAGCGCATAAATTGGAGACACTGCATATAAAAGCCAAATATTAGGTATCCTTCATGGCCAAACTTTGGGCTGGTTTGATGTTACAGAACAGCAACAGCTGTGCAAGGACGAAATGTGGAGCGTTGCGTGTCTCCAAAGAAGAAAAGTGTCTGTATTTCCACAGCTCTGCCCTGACATTGTTAAATAGGAGCCTGCCCAGTCCTAATAAATCCTCCACTATTCCACTACTTTTAAGTGGAACCCAGGTGGCTTTCAAAATAAAAGCTGGTCCTGGCCAGCCAAGGAATGTTAATCTGCTCTGTGACCACATGGTTGCTCTATCTTAAATTACCAAAGACACAGCTCAGAGCAGTAACACCCTCTTGGCTTGCAGGAGGGTTTTGCTGGCCACAGGGAGACCTTTCCCCCCAGCACCGTGTGTGCTGCATGTTTCTGATTTCACAAGGTGTTTAAAGCACGATGGGGATGTAGGATTAGACCCTGGAAGGGTCATTTTATGAGAAGAGTTGTTGTTTCATTTATCCTTCTCTTTCTGCCCTTCTGATCTTTCGGAATATTCAAAGAAAAGCTAAAATTAAAATCTCTGCTCAAGCTTAAACCAGCTTTAATCCAGGTGCACAAGAAAGGCTGGTGAGCCAAGTTCCTTCCACTGCAGATGGGAAACAACACAGTTCTCTGCAAACATCTCCAGACCTTTCCTCAGGCATGTGAGGACACCTTTTCCACCTGCTGGCCTGGAGAAGTTGCTCAATTCTGGATTTGAAGATTCAAACCTGCACTGCAGCACAGAGAGCAGAACGTGTCCTGGCTGGAGTAAGGCACTGGGACACCAACATTCCAGTGGTAATTGCATTTATGGAATCCTGGAATAGTCTGGGCTGGGAGGGACCCCAGCCATCAGCTCATTCCATGCCCTGCCATGGGCAGGGACCCTTCCACCAGACCAGGCTGATCAAACCCCATCCAGCCTGGGGGTGTTTAACAAAGCCTGGATGTGGCACTGGGTGCCAGGGTTTAGTTGGGGTGCTGGGGCTGGGTGGGACTCGATGATTTTTAAGGTCTCTTCAGTCATTCTGTGAGTCTGTGAACCTGGCCTTGAATCATGCTTGTGAACTGAAAGGTTTGGCAGCTCCCTGGTTCTTTGTCACTGCACACACTGGAAAAATGCCCAAAAGTGTCTCAGGGAAAGCTGCATTTTCATTCATTCAGAGCCACGAGTCCAGTGTGGTGCCACACCTGGATGTGCTCCATGCCTCCAAACATCAACACCGCCACCGAGCTCACTCCACTGGGAATCTCCCATGAGGAATAATTCTCTTTGGAGAAGGTCAGACACACAGAGTCCACCCAGAAGATCCAGTCCAGACTGAAGATGCTGGAGGGGCATGCTCCATGGCTGCTCCATGACAAGGAAGGAAGCAGCAGGATTTCTGATGGAAATCACACACATCCCTTGGGAAAAGGATTCCCCATGGATTGCTGGATCTGCCCATCACTCACAGAGGAAGACAACTCCCCGTGGGTCTGATCACCAGACCTTGCTATTAACAGGGTAAAAGGAAAACTCCCACTTGGAATTTCAATTATTTTAAATGAATAAACAAGAGGAATGACAGTGGGAGGGAAGAGATGCTGCACTCAAGTCATGATCTGGCAACCCTTGAAGAATATCAGAGTTAAAGAAGTCCAGATAATCATGTGGAAATATCCAATGTCTGCAGTCTTGGGACAAAGGAAACCTTCTGCTGCCTCAGCTTGCCCAGCTTTACCTCCAGTGGGTTTCCCAGAGGTGTGCAGGAGTCAGTTTGGGATGCACTTGGAAGTTCTGTCCTGACTTTCCCTTCCCAGACTCCATCCAGAGGGTTCAGTGCCAGCCAGGATAACTCCAACTCCCTGACCCCAACCAGGCAGGGCACAGCTTGAGGCCTGATGGTTTTCCAGATCTCCACGTGTGACTGTAACTGGGATTCCCAGAATTAATTTTGATATTCTGATAATTGGCAGCTCAGAGACGGCACTGAGTTTGTGGAGGGAGACAAGACTTCAAAAAAATTATCTGGAACCTGAATCCCACTGCTTTTGGGTGGGAACTGGGCAACTCCCTGCCCTCCATGAACTCCTGGATGCATTTGAGAGTTGCTTCTGCCCCTCCTTTCACCAGACACCTCTGAGCTTTAAGGACAGATGTCTCAGAGGTCACTTTGAGGGGAAATGAAGCTTTTCTTTACTCAGGAACCAGTTTTATAGCCCAAGTAGGAAACCTCTAAACTTTATCACCAAAAAAAAAAGTGATTTGGGATAGGTAAACAAATGTCCACATCCAGCTATAAAGCCAACTACTGAAAACCATCAAGGGATTTTGTTGTCACTTTAGAAGCTGCTCTGCAGTAAAGAGCCACAAAGAAAAACCCAAGCATTAAAGGGAGGGTGTATGGAAAGGTATGTGCCTCAAGATTAATGCTGTGGAGTCAAAGAAAAGCTGTTATTTCTGACATTTTGACATAGCATCACTTTAGGATCTGGTTCTTATTAGCCCTTTCTGTGCCTTTTAAAGGTCTATTTTTTTTTTCAACCAAAAATGTCAGGAAATTTGGAACAGAAACGTACAATAAAACACGTCCCTTGACCCTCTGATCTATCAATCTTTCAAATAAACAAAGATAGCTGGATGAGCCAGGAAAAGGTTATTATATATAGTTACCTTATGTATAATGGTCAATATTCACTGCACACACCCAGATTATACAAAGAATTTGATGTAAGTGCAGTTTTTTGTGAAAGATTTTTGCCCTGAAAGCCCAAAGTTACTCAGGGCAGTTTCATTTTCAGGCTGTGTTCTGTGACCTTCGAATTTCACACCCTGTATTATTTATAAATGAGACATTCAAGAAACACAAATTCTCAAATAAAAACGTGCACTCCGTCAGTGGAAAAGCAAACAAAAGGAGCTAATGTACTGTGGCTAAAAAAATTTTCAAACAAAGTAGCAGTAATTTACTGCCCTGCTACTAACGGGACCCCACAAATCGAATCAGAACCCTGAGCCCCACCAGGGGAGCCTGATTTACTCCATATCCCCCAGATAATAAAGGAAAATAGAAAGGTAAATTGTGCATGAATGTGAAAGCTGTAATTCTTCCCCTTTCAGCACAGGGATCAAATTCGCATCCAGTGATTTCAAAGGAGAATCTGGAATCTCTGAAGGACTGGGGCCAAAGGCAGGAGGCCTCGACCCACCTGGTTTTCCCCACGTTTGGGTGTGTTTATGTTGTTTGGGATGCAGCTTGCCTAAGAGTCAGATCCTCCCTGGGAGATGACTGAGATTTTCCCTCACAGAGCTCCCAGCCAGGTCCTTTCCCTGCCTGGGGGGATGTGCCAAGGTGGCAGCTTCAGCCTGGGTTTGTCAGTGAGGGTAGCCAAAGGCTCCATGAGCAGCCTGGCTGCAGCCCTGATGTCCTGCAGACCTTCCACTGCCTGCATTTTCCTCCTGCTGTGCTGGAGCTGCTGTCCGGCCCTTCCAGGAATGTTCTGCCCACACCAGGATCTCCAGGAAGTTCAGGACATGCAGTCCCAAACACTGCACCTCTCCCACCCCTTCTTTGGACCCTCCACATTCATTTTGGGCTGTGCATCCCCTGCCCACTGATATCAAGCGATCCTTGATATGCCTTTGAATGTTCAGGATAAATCCCAGCTGAGTCTTCTGCCAAGCTCTCCAGGGAATGTTGGTTCCAGGCACTGGGAAGGGCTGTGGGTCTGGACTCAGAGTCTGGGCTTGGGATGGTGGATGTCTGGAAATGGAAATGGTTCCAAAATATTTGCTTGCCAGGGCTGATAGGCCATGAAAGGAAAAGGGAAACAGGCAAAAACTCACAGCAATGGTTTTCTTTGGAAGCTGAAGGACCAAGGAAGAGATCTTGGGAGGAGGAGGAGGAGGAACCAACAGAAGAAATGAGCTGCAGCTCAGGCACAGGCAGGACACGTCCCTGTGCTCTGGAGGAGGCTGCAGGTGGGAATGGGGCACTGGGGGACCCATTCCAGGGCAGCTGCGTCACTCTCTTATCAGCCCTGCAGAATGAACAGCCACTGAAGCTGAATCCTACTCAGTTACAATAATATTCCAAAGCTGACCCTTTCCTGGCAAGGGCTCCAATATTATCTTCGCCTAAGGATGAAGAGATCCCAGACAATTCCTCCAGTATGGCAGATGTAAATAGGCTCCCATTCCTATTCAGGCCTATTGCTCTGTAAATAAACTGACGTGGGATGGAAGGAAGAAGGAGAAGCCTCTCCTCCCATGATCTGTTTCGTGGGATAGGAGCAGCTGAATGCAGGGCTCTTCACCTTTCTAAAGAAGGAAGAGAAGATGGGAAACTGGGAGCTGGAGCAGGAGCTGGTGGTGAGAGGGGACAGAAGGGGAGGAATTTTCAGGGAAGATAAATCCAAGGAGAAATCACTGTGCAGGAGCACATGGATGAGGCTTTTCCAGCCTCTTGAACCACGATCCCACGGGAGATCTCCCACCTGGGGCTGCTCCAGGCTCCCCCCACCAAAGGGAATCTCAACCAAAAACCTGTGAGTAAAAAGCTCCACCATGCACACCACCCTGGAATGGGGCTTTTCCTACCACCACAGCCCCCTTTTCCCCCCCAAACTTCACTTATTTCTCCTTATAGAATTAAATATTTATAGGATCATATTTTCATTTCTCTTTCTCCCTCGTGGCATTCCCTCTGCACACCATGGTTTACTAGTAGGGAAAGAGAGAGAAATGCTCATAGCTAAATCTCTCCCATTTAAAAAGTGATTATTTTTTATTTTTATGCCCAGTTTGTTTGTTTTTTTAAGGTTTTGGTGAGAAACCACCTCCTCCCTCCCATCAATCGTTGCTTTCAACAGCTCTTCACGGGTGGCTGCGTCTCTTTTAAATTCATTTCCTGCTAAAAAGAATAAACAGGCAACTGTTTAATGCTGTCGATTTAGCTTATTTAATAGAAATTGAAACCTGAATAGGGCTCAGTTGTAAGATAATCACTGCAGAACTCACCCGGCGAGGGAAAGCACCAAATTAAGTCATTATTTCAAAATGCAGAATATTATTATCAAGCTGCTCCTCCTTCCCCAGCACGGGGCACAGGCTGGAGGAGGAGATGCTCATTTCCAAAAGGCAGCAGGTAGAGTTGGAGCCACTTAGAGTAGGCAGGGATTTAATTGGGAAATCTGCTTGGAAACCACTTTCATGTGGTGAACTTAACAGGCTTTAAAATGAGTTTTACTGTGACGCTGGAGTACTGCAACCTCCTGGAAGACAAGTGGATTTTGACTCCTTTTTTTGGGCTGGAAATGCAAGGTGTGGCTGGGGCTGTGTGTTCTGTCCCCATCTGTCAGAGGTGGGGCAGTTATCTCTGTTCATTGGGCAGTTTTCGTTATCTCTTCCAACCAATTTTCCCTCCAGATCTCTGCTGTTCATGGGCCATTAATTATTAATTATCTGCTGTCCATGGCTGATCCAATTCCATCATCCCATGGGGAGATGCTCCGCCCAGGGGAGGGGCCAAGCATTCCTACCTGGGTACAATCTGAGGTTTGGGGCACCCCAGCAGCCTCTGCTGCCCTGCACTCCCAGAGGAGCAGCTTTGTGCTCCCTGCACTCCCAGAGGAGCAGCTTTGTGCTCCCTGCATTCCCAGAGGAATTCCAGGCCCATCTCCAGCAGCCCTGGAGCTGCAGAGGAAAACTCCCCCCTTGTGCAGGATCCCTGCTGCAGCAGAGCCACAGCTGGCACTGCAGGAGGGCTGAGCCCCCATGGGATGGGACTGTGCCACCACCATGGGATGGGACTGTGCCACCACCATGGCATGGGACTGTGCCACCACCCTGACACACAGCGGGTGAGGTTGAATTCTGACTCTGGCAGCGGTTTGTTCTTAGTTTGTTAGTACTATTGCATTTGTATTTTAATTTTCCTAATAAAACACAGTATTTTAATTTTCCTAATAAAAGAAAATGTTATTCCTATTCCCATATCTTTGCCTGAGAGCCCCTTAATTTCAAAATTTTAGTAATTCTGGAGGGAGGGCGTTTCCATTCTCAATTTCACAGGATGCTCCTGCCTTCCTTAGCAGACAGACACCTGTCTGTTCAAGCCAAGACACTCTTTGAGATGCAAAACAAATGGGAACCGAGCCTCATTTTCCCCTCGGAGGTTTCCAGTGCTGCCCAGGGCTTGGCTTGGTCCAAGCTGCAGTTTCAGGCTTTGAGGGAAGCAGCAGCAGCAGCTCCCACATGAAAGCCCAGGTGAGACAAGACAAAACCTGCGTGCCTGGCTGGCAGAAGCCGCCCCTCTGACGAAGCTTTTCGGGCACCAAGGCTTTGTTTTAATCCCGTATGTAAATCCGAGCTGGGGCGTGGCAGCTGCCAGCGCTGTAAATGCTAATGAGCCGCAGCAAAGGGCCGGTAATCCCCCAGGAATGCGGGACTCAGCCCAAACCCCGCTAATTGCCACATTCCAGGTGGATTAGAAGCCGGGAAATTCATTTTACCTGTTCCTGACAATATCTGCAGCTCAGCAACAGGTGCCGTGGAGAGATGGTTCAATCACACAGTGCTTGGGCTCTCCTAAGTCAAAGTTTTGCCTTCTCTGGCATTTCCAAACTTTGCAGTTTTATTTTCTAGGCCATTAATTATTTCCTGCTTTCTGAAACACCAAAGAAAGTTGCCAAACAGGGAAGAATCATGGAAAGAGAGGAGGTTTAGATGGGATATCAGGAAAAATCCTTTCCTGGGAGGGTGGGCAGGCCCTGGCACAGGTGCCCAGAGCAGCTGTGGCTGCCCATGGATCCCTGGAAATGTCCAAGGCCAGGCTGGATGGGGCTTGGAGCACCTGGGACAGTGGGAGGTGTCAACTCCTTCCCTCAGAAATTTACTGGGATTTGGGAATTCTCTGCTGATGACCATAAGCTTTCCTCCCTTTCCCACCAGCAACATTCCCACCCTTTGACTTTCATCTTCCCCACTGTGTCCTGGATCACCACAAAGTCCTGCTCCTTCCCTGCTGGGAAGGCAGATGTGGAAGGATCAACCCAAATATTACATATTCTCCTCATCCTTAAGCACAGAAAACATGTTTATGCATAAACATCAAACATTATGAGCACATGTTCAAAAAAACAGTAACAAAACATACAAAAACCATCTGGGGCAGAATTCCACTGTGGGAAATTTCCATTTTAGCAGTAAATGGTTGGCAAATGAAAAGTGGTTGACAAATTGCAGTGAGGGTGGCTAAGAGCATCCTCAAAGATGCACAGGTTTGACTCTGGAGCTGCAGCCACTGAGGGAATGAGGAAATCTCAGCAATGAGGGAATCTCATCAATTTGCCTTAAATTAGCAGCGCTTAATTTACAACATTAAGGAGAATAATAAACCTCTCCTTTTTTTTTACAATATATACCCCTTGGAGAGCTCCAAATTACACCTAATTACCACCTGCAAATGTATTTTTCATTATTAAAGCCTCAAAATTTCATAATAAAACACATCAGAGCAAACTCAGTGCCTAATGCCTGTGAATTTCGAGTTCAAATCCAAAGATCCACCAGAAAAAGTGTGTGACAGAGCATCTTGAAATATTTTTGCCCTGTGGAATATTTTCCTGGTACAAGGAATGAACACAGCAATCTCCAGAAATCACAGAACCACAGGGAATTAAATGTCAAAGGATCCTGAGGCAAATGAGGTTTATCTTGAATACTCCCTGACCCCCTTTGTTTGCTGCTTTAGTCAAGTCAAGAAAAATGGAGATTTTAAAATCTGAATTCAGGTGGCTTTGGGGTTTTTTTTTGCCTGCTTACCTTTATCTAATTCACTTGAGATGTTCCATGAGGACGTGGGCATAAAATCAGCAACAAGCGAGGAATTCACTCCTGGAAGGGGAAAAGAGAAAAACCATGAGATGCTGTTAATATATGGATCCTATATCATCAGGAATCAAGTTGCTGTCATAGGAATAAAATGATTTGATGCTGTGTGCTGGCAGGCTGAGCCATCTGGGCAGCAGGAGCAGCCAAGGGGGAGAAGGCAGCGGGCCAGGGCTGGGGCTCGTTTGGCAATGCTGATCCTTGTGAGGCCTCGTGCTAATTAAACAGCTGATGCCTTGTGCAGGCTGGGCAGAGTTCCAGAATCAAGCAGGGATTTATTCCAAGGATCTCCTCCATGGACCCACCTTGGGCAGCACCAGAGCCCAGCCAGGGCTGCACCCAAGATGAACCAAAATGGCCCCAAAATGCACGGCCGGGCATGGGCTCTGTCCCTGGGATCAGTTCTGCTCCATTTGCACCTTGCAGTTCATTGTCCCATCCCAGCTTTAGCCCAGGCAGTCCCACCCTGCTTGTTTTTCTCTCTCCAGCCCACGGGGTTTGTGCTCTGGGGCTGAGATTTGGGTCATTTGTCCTTGGTGCCCAGCTGGAGCAGGAATTGTTTTGTCTCCCTGCTCTGTGCACAGAGCTCAGCATCCCTGAATGTGAACCCAGACCCACACACTAAAGCAGCACAGAGTGTGAAAATATAAAAGATAAAACCTGATATGTGATTTATACACTGAAGTTAACAGGGCTGGAAGGATGGATCTGAACCCCAGCAGCACCTGCTCATTGCTGGGAGAATTCCTTCCTCTTCAGGAAAAAGCTGAATGGATTTAAGTCTTATACTTACTACTTGTACCTATATATTTACGGATTTAAGTCTGCACTTGTATTTGAAACAGCAAATCACAGGGAGGGTGGTGTTAAGCCAGCATGTCCTGCCTCAGCTCTAGTCAAGTAGAACATTCCCTGTATCCAAATTCATCCAGGATTTAGTGTCTCCCTCTGCCAGCAGATCCACCTGCAGCCTGTGAGGCTGCTCAGGCGTCAGGGGAGGCTTTTGGGGTCATCCCCCAGGGAGACACAGATTTGATAAGAGCTTTGTGGGGGGTGGGAAGAAGGGGTGTGCACACACATTCCAGGGCATGGGAAAGCAGAGCACCTCCTGATTCCCTTTGTACAGCCAGCCCTGAGGAACCTGACCTGGAGAAGGAGGAGAGCGATGTTGGACAGCTGAGTGTGGGACAGGGAAGGTGAAATCAAACCAAGCAGTGCTCAGGGTGCCAGCCATGGAAAATTCACTGAAAATGAGCATCCCACAGCCCAGTCCTGCACCCTGGAGGGACCCCAGTGCTGGGTGGTCTCAGAGGTGCACAGGGAAGGCAGAGCTGGGATCTGAGTTAGAGAACAGGAGTGCTCTGAAGCGCATCCATTTTGCTTTGACACCATCCTTTAGCTTATTCCCAGATATCACTCATAAAACATGGCATGCAAGGATATGCAAAGCTGTTCTGCCTTTATTTGATGTGTTGGCAGCTCTTCTATTTCATTAAAAACTCACGAGGAATTGTAAACACCAGGTCACACAAACCCACAGCCCGTGCCCTCTTTATAAACAAAGCCTGGCTTAAAAGCCCACCTGGCAGCTCTGCTCATCCAGTGCTCAGCCAAGTATTCCCAGTGTAAACATGGGCTTTGAAGGCATCAGAACTTCCCCAGGAGCAGAGCCCAGGGCAGAACCCCTGCTGGGGACAGCCCTGGGCAGTGCCACAGCCAGCAGTGGCACCCGATGGCACCAGCTGAGGTTTTGGCCCCTGGGCCCATCCCTTCTCATTCTCTGCTTTTAAATAACAGCTGAGCTTGTGTAACCCACATCACCCTTCTCTAACCCATATTTTTGGGACCACTTGGCTTAAATTTGCAGGGTGTAGGGATAAAAAAGCAGATCCAGTGCCAGTATTGCTGTCATGGGGGGTAGGTGACAAATAACCAGTGAGCAGACACTGCCCAGGAGCTGGTGGGTGCCAGGCTGTGCCAGAGGTTGGGATGCTTGGTTCCCTGTCCCTCCTCAGCTCTCCTGGCCAAGAAATGGGACAAAAACCCCTCCAAGAGTGGGATCTGAGGTGGCATCACTGGGACCAAAGTGGTTCCTCCCTGTGTCCGCAGCTCAAACCCACAGACATTGCTTTCCTCGGTCACACACTCACATCTGGCACTCCACAATGGATTTTCTGTGGCTACTTTGGCTCACCTGGAAATATTTCAGTGTCAAGAGCCCACAAAACAACTGAATTCTGCCAACAGGTACCACACACTCACCAAAATTAAACAGAAAGTACTAACAACACTGTGACCACATGCAGCATTTGTTATTTAAAACTCCAGAACTGACAACATAATGACCACATGCAGTATTTTGGTTTTTAAAACTCCAGAGTGCTCATATTGATGCTTTCTTAACCAGGCTTTGAAAACATGAATCTCACAGAGCAGACACCCCTCAGCTCAGCTGCAGGAGAAACCACATTAGATGACCAAAGTTTCCCATTTGTGGCAGTTCTGCAGGCTGGTGACTGCTGATTTTCTGACATTCCTCAATTAAAGTTTCAAAGAAGAGCAAAGCATCACTGTGCCCATAATAACCACTTTATATATTGAAGGGAACTCACAGAGCAGCTACAGCATGTAGGAACAAACTACCCCAGTGCAGGAGGGGAAAACATCCCAAAAAAAAAAGGTGCAGGAGACATCCCTGGATTCCATTTCTGCCTGTGATGACTCAGGATTGCTGGTCATGAAAGTGAGAGTGGTGCCACCTCCCCTTGGAGAGGCTCTGGGATAATTCCAGGTGAGTTCCAGCCAGCCCTGGCAAGGGATGAGTCAGGGATTTGCCCACAGCATTTGGGGCACTGGCACAGACTTGCCCATTGCCTGCCACCTCCTCAAAATAGGGGGGAAAATCTGTTTAATATCAGATCACAGAACCACAGGACTACTGAGGTTGGAAAAGCCCTCCAAGGTCATCAATGCCAAGTCTTCACCTTGTCACCAACTCTGACATCCTCATTCCTTGGACACATCCAGGGATGGTGACTCCAGTCTCTTCCAGTGCCTGACCACCCTTTCCATGAGGAAATTCCTTGGGGTGTCCAACCTGGCCCTTCCCTGGCACAGCCTGAGGCTGCTCCTTCTTGTCCCCTCAATATTGCAGCTGAATTTTGAATTCAGTCAATTAAAAACTCATTCTTACTTCTTAAAACTTCCCCAATGCCCAGCTTCACCTTGAACAATGAGATTTGTTTGGAAGAAGAGTCAGCCTGAGAAATGTGATCAGCAAACAGAGCCATTATCCTGTTAAGGTTTTATTTATCCATGGAATAATTCCAGATGAATGATGACTCTTCTTAACACTGGCAAGATAATTATCTGTTCCAACCCATGAAGAAACATTGGGTTTAAGTTAATGAGAAGTCACAACAGGCTGTGAAAAGCCAAGTAAAGTGTATTCAAACACACTTCCCACAGAGGAGTTGGCCAAGATGTGATTTTATCACCCTATTGCACAAGTGTGGAGTGAATCTCACACGTCAGGCCTTGTAAAGCCTTTGTGATTAAATAAACTTCAGTTAGGTTTACAAAAAGCTCTACCTGCATTTGTAGGATGAGACAATAAATCAAAGAAAGAAGATAACTGAGGTGACATCAAGCCCAGAAATAATTGGAAATTTGAATAGGGAATAAATCTGTTGTGCAGAAAAAAGGAGAGAGCAAAGTAAGTCTGGAAATGAGGATATCCTCCTTGCCAGGCTCCAGGGCACCAGGAATGATGGATGCTAAGAGGAATGGACACATCCAGTGTGAGCATGGCCTGGATGGGCCTTCTTGTGGGGCAGGGATGGAAATCCCACTCTTTTTAAGGTGCAAAATAAGTCCTGTTAAAACATGCAAACAAAACATTCAAAGTGCATCCTTCACAGGCATACCCCAATGCTATATCAAATGGATACAATTATTTCTATAATCAGGAGTAATTTCTTTGTTCTGATAGAAAAATGAATGTGATTGCAATTCAGGTCTCACTGTAGGATACCAAAACAGGAAAAAGCACAAGGAGGTGTTTGGAGAAGGAGTGAGAACTCAGGATAATAAGATAAACTATTCAGAATTCATGTTTAACATAAGAGCTTTCCATTTGTAAGCCTCTCGCTGACTCTGAGCAGAAAGCCTTCCCCGAGTGAGCTTTGTTATCCAGTGAAGGAATTTGCCTAAGGAAGTGATAAAAGCCCAATTTCCCGAGACATTAGAAACAAGATTGGGCAAGACAGGGCTGCAGACACACACGGGGAGTTATCCCACGCCGGCAGCAGGGTCAGGGCAGGACAGCCTCACAGGGGACGGAGGCACAGCTCTTCTTGGCCAAATCACCCATGAACGTTTTATAGCTGCAGATGTACCAGAAACATCAACATCCCCCTTAAGGAGGGAATAAAACCTCCAGCAAACAAACTCCTCGGCTCTCCCACTTGGATAGAACTCCAGGGAAACAGGAATGGCAGATAAAGCTATACAGACTTGGAGAAAAGCTCATTATCCTAAGTGCTCGGTATTTTTTGCTTTTCTGCACATTCCAGACCAACACTTCATCTCTCCCTCTGTCTGGTTCCTACCTGACTGATCCCTTCCAGGATCTTCCCACAGATCTGCCTCCTGGCTGTTTTTCCTCTCAGTTCTATCTCCCTCATCTCCCTTTTCTGCCTTTTGCATTCTCTGCTCCCCTGATCCTTTGTGAGCTCCCCACAGTTTCCATCTGATCTCCCAGATATTCCATTTTGCAATCAGCCACTTCCCAGCATTTTCACAGCCCACCCCGGAGCTGCTGAAGGAAATTTAGACAAACTGCAATGGGTACAACCCATTAGTTGCTAATTTTCTTGTCTGTTTAAAAGCTGGCACCATCCTGAAATTTCTATCACATATCTCAAATTTTGCTTATACCTTTAATATGTGGGAGGATTTTCAGGACATCAGCTCCTCTCTGTCTGCATTAGAATTCCCCTCTTTCCAAAGGAGGTGGGAATTGTGAATACTTCAATCAGTTGAGTGAGGGAAAAGTGAAAGGAGATGGGGAATTATTGAGCATTTCTGCTCTTTGGGTAAGGCAGGTGTCTCTCAAGGAGAATCTGCTGCCTTTAACAGTCTGTGATAGCACAGATCAAACCTATGGATACTAATCCTCATCCCACAGCACAAATCTTCCATGAATTATTTAAAAAAACAGTCCATGTTAAAATACACTCTGACAAGATGCCTCCACGCTCAGGTGAAGCTGCCATTTTCAATATTTTGGATGACAAGAGCCTACAATTATACACAATAAAATCTGCCCCAGAGCAGACCTCATGAAGCTGTCCCTGATGAGGAGGGTGGAATTCTGCACGATGGCATTTCCCCATTAGCTGTGCCCCTTGAACCCTCTGATTCCATGGCTGAGGCAGCAAAGGCAAAGCTGGTTCTGCCAGAACCCTGCCTGGGCAGACCCAGAGGGTCAGAGTTTACCAGGCCACAGAATCCCAGAATCCCAGAGGTTGGAAAAGATGTGGAGGATGCTCTGAGTGCCTGATCCTTGCCGTGTCCCCAGCCCAGAGCTCTGAGTGCCACTGCCAGGAATTCCTTGGGCACCTCCAGGGATGGGCACCTCCAGGGATGGGCACTCCAGACCTCCCTGGGCAGCTGTCACAGACATCTTTTATGAAAAATCCTTTTGCCAGGATTTTTTTTCTTGAGAAGCTGGGAGGCCTCAGGAACAAAATGCAAACAATGGTTATCTGCTGCTGTGGAATGCAACAGGTGCATCTGGGATTGGGCTCATGTGGTTGTTTCTAATTAATGGCCAATCACAGTCAGCTGGCTCAGACTCTCTGGTCAGTCACAAGATTTTATTATCCTTTCTATTGCTTTCTATGAAATCCTTTCTTCTATTCTTTTAGTATAGTTTTAGTATATAATTTTCTTTTAATATAATATATATCATAAAATAATAAATCAACCTTCTGAAACATGGAGTCAGATCCCCATCTCTTCCCTCATTCTGGGACCCCTGGGAACACCACCACAGGCAGCCCCTTCCAGTCCTGAGCACCCTTTCCATGGGGAAATTCTTCCCAATATCCAACCTGAGCCTCCCCTGGCACAGCGAAGAGATGAATTTGCGGGGTGCCAATAACCTTCATATGGTTGATTTTGTTCCAGCTCCTAAAGTGTGAAACTCCTGCACATCTACCTGTTCTGTATCTGCAGTGTTATCATCATTGATAGACCTGGGCAGGTTAATAATTGGCTTTTGATAGGGAAATTTTCAACACCAGTGAACAATTCAGGCTCTGTGGATTTCAAATCCACCAGACATTCATTTCCAGCCTCAAAAGGGAGACGTGCAGCGGGATGATTTCATTTAGTGCAGGACTGGAAATTGTTAGGAACTTCATTCACCTCAGCACTGCTGCTGGTGTTGAGGTGCTCTGACAGATGGAAGGGATGGGATATAAATAAAGTTTATAAAACCCACCCCAAAAGGTTACTGGGGAGATGAAAACTCCTTCTCAAAAACGTAATTCTTGAATCTCAAAGTCGTCAGAAAATGATGTGATTGCTACGTCTGAGTGTCTGCAAACTCTTCAAATACCGTCAGATGTTCTGGCAGCAGCCTGGTGCCTTCCTCAAGTCAGTATTTTTAGTAGCTTGATCTTTGGCTAAGGTCATATCAGTTAAAAATTGTTTTCTTCCGCGGGATGGGAGCCATCTCTTGGAAGAAGAGGTTTTTAAGAGGCCCGTTTTATATGCTAATACCTTAATCCTAAATTTCTAATTACCGCCCTACAATTCCTTTTGATTGCAGCTATTAATTACAGATTATCATTAGTGTTAGATGGATTTAGAAGTCACTGTGGAATCCGGGTGCACTTTACATTACTCCAAATTGGGTCGTTAACAGTTCCACTTAAGAAGAGCCAAACGCTGCGCCCTGGAGCAAGCCACAGCTTTAATGACAGGGAGTGAAGAAAAGAAATGGCCACTTGGCCGAGGGCCAGCATTTCAAGCTCACAGTGGAGCCTTTGTGCCTCCGAGCTGCAGAAATGTGCCCAGGATGGCTCTGCAGGGCACTTGGGCACCACATTCCTGGGATGGCACCGCTCAGGTGGAGCCGGAGATAGCCCGCACTGCACCAACTCACAGGATTTTAACGGGGTTTTTCTAGAAATTATTATTTGTACTCTGCTTAGTCTGAAATATGAGGGATGTGGAAGGAAGATGCTGGAGGAACACCGTGTTTTCCTGCCCATAAAAAAAAGAGGTTTTAGTGAATATGGATCCAGAGTGTGGTGGATCCTTGGAGTTGTAACACTGGGAGAGGGCACAGCAGAGCTGCTAGTTAGGCAAATTTACAAAGGCTGGGAATTTGCATATTAAATGGAAATTTAATCTCTCCAAACCTGCCTGGATTTTTTTCCATGCCCTGAGCTTTTCTAGAGAGAAGAGAAGAGAAGAGGAGAGGAGAGGAGAGGAGAGGAGAGGAGAGGAGAGGAGAGGAGAGGAGAGGAGAGGAGAGGAGAGGAGAGGAGAGGAGAGGAGAGGAGAGGAGAGGAGAGGAGAGGAGAGGAGAGGAGAGGAGAGGAGAGGAGAGGAGAGGAGAGGAGAGGAGAGGAGAGGAGAGGAGAGGAGAGGAGAGGAGAGGAGAGGAGAGGAGAGGAGAGGAGAGGAGAGGAGAGGAGAGGAGAGGAGAGGAGAGGAGAGGAGAGGAGAGGAGAGGAGAGGAGAGGAGAGGAGAGGAGAGGAGAGGAGAGGAGAGGAGAGGAGAGGAGAGGAGAGGAGAGGAGAGGAGAGGAGAGGAGAGGAGAGGAGAGGAGAGGAGAGGAGAGGAGAGGAGAGGAGAGGAGAGGAGAGGAGAGGAGAGGAGAGGAGAGGAGAGGAGAGAAGAGAAGAGAAGAGAAGAGAAGAGAAGAGAAGAGAAGAGAAGAGAAGAGAAGAGAAGAGAAGAGAAGAGAAGAGAAGAGAAGAGAAGAGAAGAGAAGAGAAGAGAAGAGAAGAGAAGAGAAGAGAAGAGAAGAATGGAAATGGGAAGCACCCAAAGAAAACTGCAGCAGAAGGAAGCAAAAAGCTGACAAAAGCAGGAAGAAATTACTGGATGGGACTCGTCCAGAGGTGGATGTGGCAAGAAACAGAGGAGTCACAAAACCCCATCAGAATATCACGAGGGAATGGAGAAGGAGAAGGATGTCCTGGGGCACTGTTAAGTGAAAATTCTTCAGTGCCAGGAATGGTGAGGAAGAGTCCAGGGAGGGATGGAAGGAGCATTGGGAGGCAACACTGTGGCTGTTTGAGATGAAGAATTTTTTCCTTCCAAAAGTTCTGGAGCCTTAAAAGTGCTGAGATCCCTCCAGAGCCACCTTTGCAAAGCCGGCTGTGATCAATGAATAATGCGATGTCATAATTAAAAGGCAAATATCATGTATATATGGAGAACTTTTATAGACTTTATACATATGGGATTTTATAGATTTATTGTTGTTTTCCCCACCTTGTGTTGTTATCATGGGGTGGCCTGGGTTTGGGACATTTGGGAGGGTCTGCTTGTCACTATGGTGACATCTGACCTCCAATCAAGATGTCAGGCAGTGATCTCCACCACTAGACAGTGAAGAAGGAATGGATGGACAAAACTTTGGGAAGGGCTAAAGGGTTAAAAGGCAAAACCTACATCATGTAGGTGAGCACATGGTGGGAAAAATCCTCTACTCCCAGCATTGTAATATTTTCTCTATTCAGTCTTCTGTTGTATTTTTGATAAAGGTTTAAAAAACCTTTTAAATTTTTCAAAATTGAGTACGGTTTCTCACACCTACGCATCCTTGTGACTCCAAGTGATCCAGAGCCCACATTTACTCATGGAATTTGCTCTCCTGAAGGCCCCAAAGCCATGCACAAGCACCCTGGGGGCCTGCCCCTCTCCTGGCACAGGTTCCCGTGTATTTCCCTCCCCACCAGCAGAACGTGCTCGGGACAGACGTGTTTGGAGACGAGGATGAAGTGCCTGGACAGGGCTGCACCTGCTGCCTTGTCCCTGGCTTCCATCAGTGCCACTGCGCTAAATCCACCCACAAAGGCCTGAAAGAAGGCAGAGGCAGCCAAGCCCAGGGAGGGCAAACAAGAAATCATTTACATCCCCCATAAATCGCGGCAGGCCGTAACTCCTCGCGCCTCAGCGCTCGGGGGCCGCAGCCGACTGCAGAGGACGAGGAGAGCAGCGAGCCACAATTAAACCCTTATAACCTGGGCAGAAAATTACAGCAGAAGGCTGCCATGTGCAAACCCACGATGACTTTTTCGAGCCCGATAATTATTTTTGTTGCGGCGACGAAAAACGGGGCCCGTGTCAGCTGATGAATTAATGGGAGGGCCTGAAACAATTACTGCTTCAATCCACAGCAGCCTCCCCCGTGTAAACACGCTGCCTTTTCTTGCAGATCCTCGTGCTACGGGGCAGACGTTGCCCCATGACTTATTGGCTGCCCATGATGGAGCAGTAAATGCTCCAGCCTGTTTGATGGCTGCAGCTCCTGCCTCAGGTTTTTTACATGGCTCGGTGGTGATTAATGCACAAACTGCCAACTGCAGCCAGAGGCTGAAAGACAAGGCCACACTGTGAAACCTATGCTAATAGAGCACAATTTATATAAAAAGGGGGGAATGTAAATATTTAACTGATGCCAGAGCTGGATGCTTTGGCCAAGCTGGGACTGAGCTACATTGATTGTTCAGGAGGAGCTTACACCCTAAAACCCTCACAGGCCTGATCTCAGACAGGCACTGAAGGTGGATTTAAAACTTCATTTCTTCTGCTAAAAGGCTGTTTTCTTAAATTTTGCTTCAAGTGGAGCAGATGCCACTTGTAAATGCTGCTCTGTGGAGAGCTGGGCCCAGCTCAGGGCTCGGTGGGAGCTTGACCCACATCCCCCAGAGACAATGGCAAAACAAGGCCCTCCAGCTAATTAGTGTTTATTAGCAGCCTCCAGAGAGGGCAGGGGCTCTGGGAGGTGAAGACTGAACTCCCTGCCCATGGCTCTGGGTTGGGTTTCAATCACAGCACAGGCTGTCCTCCTCCTGCCCCTTGTCCTGCCCTCATGGCACTGCTGATCCAGGCTGTCCTCACACAGCCAACAAAGGCAATTATGCAGGTAATTAGTCTGCACAAAAGGTTTACATCAATGCTCCAGAGGTTTCTTTTTAATCCCTTCATTGATAGAAGGAGTGAATTGATTTAGCCACAGTTGCAACTTATTTACTGTAAGAGAATTTCCTAAATCCAAGGTTCAGCGGGACCTTCTGGATCCAGGTACTCACTAACAACAAGAAAAATTAAATCCAAACTTAACCAAATTTATTTTCACTGCTGCTTTTGGGGGGATCTTGAGTCTCATCAGTGGCTGAAGCATCCTGCACTGCATTCCCAAGGATTTCCAAGGATATTCTAGGGAATCCCATCCCGGACACGCAGAGCTCAGCACTGGCAGCCTAACACCAGCCACCAAATCCAAAGGTCTGACCAAATCAATCTCCTGAATCCTTACATTATGCAGCAATCCTTCCGCACTCCCAAAGCTCAGCCAGGGCTCCTTTTGTCGGTGCAGAAGAGCCACTTGTAAAAAACACAATTAAGACGCCGCGAGCCTTCACCTTAATTGCACCCAGCAGCACAAACGTCTGTGGGCTTCGTGACCCCAGAGTGGCTCTGCCACAAAATCCCAGGCCACAGTGTCTAAAAGTTAACAGCCTGTACAATGGAAAACCACCAGGAGCAGGGCAGAGCCGGCTGGCGCGGAAGCCTCACGGAAGGATAAACCACTGATGATTTTTTTATTAGCTCCACAAACAAGGAGCTCAGCATTTGGTGCGGTGCTACTGCAGAGCCACAGGGATTAGGTTTCAAAGCCGTGGCAACTGCCATGCTTTAAGGAACTCGTTAGGCTGGAAATGGATATGGGCTCCCTCTGGAAGGCAAGGCAATCCAAATAAACACACAGCACAGCAGCACGTCCAGAGGAACTTCCAGGGGACCCCCTGTCCCTTCCCCAGGAGCAAAGCCCACAGCAGTGACAGGGTTTGGGAAATTCCAGAGGACCCCCTGTTCCATCCCCAGGAGCAAAGCCCACAGCAGTGCCAGGGTTTAGGAAATTCCAGGGGACCCCCTGTTTTCACCCTGAGGAGAAAATCCCAGAGCAGTTCTATGGTTATGAAATTCCAGGGGACCCCCTGTTCCTTCCCCAGGAGCAATGTCAAGGTTTAGGAAATTCCAAGGGATCCCCTGTTCCTTCCCCAGGAGCAAAGCCCAGAGCAGTTCTGGGGTTTAGGAAATTCCGGGGGACCCCCTGTTTTCTCCCTGAGGAAAAAATCCCAGAGTGGTACCAGGGTTTAGGAAATTCCAGAGGACTCCCCTTCTCTCTCCCAGGAGCAAAGCCCAGAGCAGTGTCAGGGTTTAGGAAATTCCAGGGGACCCCCTGTTCTCTCTCTGAGGAGAAAATCCCAGAGCAGTGCCAGCGTTTGTGAGGTTCCAGGGGATCCCCTGTTTTCCACCTGAGGAGAAAATCCCAGAGCAGCGCCAGGGTTTGGGAAATTCCAGGGGACCTCCTGTTTTCTCCCTGAGGAAAAAAATCCCAGAGCAGTTCCAGGGTTATGAAGTTCTAGGGGACTCCCTCTTCTCTCTCCCAGGAGCAAAGCCCAGAGCAATGTCAGGGTTCAGGAAATTGCAGAGGACCCCGTTTCTTCCACAGGAGCAAAGCCCACAGCAGTTCTGGGGTTTAGGAGATCCCAGGGGACCCCCTGTTCTCTCTCCCTGAGGAGCAAAGCCCAGAGCAGTGCCAGGGATTTCCCGCCCTGCTCTCCAGGAAAAGCAGAGCAGCAATCCCAAGCCCAGCAGGAGATCAGAGCCAGTGGATGGTGCTGAGCTCAAAATGCTCTCACACTCATCTCAGGGCTCCATTTCACTGCTGCTTCATTGCCTTCCCTCAGCTCTGGGGGCATACAGGAGGATTTTGTGTGGACTATTTACAGGGCAAGGAAAACACAGCTTCTCCTTGGAGGCTCCGGGGCAAACACGACATCGGGGATCGGAGATGGTGGAATTCTCCCTCATTTCATAGGGAATATTTACAGCCTGCTCCTCCAGCCTTTCTCCACTCCTCTGTAACGAGTTCCCAAAGCACTCCTTGTGGTCAAGGCAGATTTTTGTGCTGTTTGGCTTTTCAAGTTTCCCAAAGTTCATTCCCAGGTCCTTTCCCCAGGAGCTTCGGCCTCTGCTTTGCGCGTTCACCATCGTGTGCAAGACCCCATTTTAGCAAAACAGAAAATCCTGATGGATAATGGATGGAGACAGACCTTTCCCAAGTGCAATTCTGATCTTTTGAGGGAGGATTTCTGGGAGGATTCCAGCCTGAGAGATACAGAGTGCTGATTGCACAAAGTCTAAACACTCCATCAGTGATAGGAGAAATATGTTGGAAATATGCATTTTTTTATTCTGGCAATTCCCTTATCATGCTCAGGATTCTGGTCAAATATCACAATCTAACACCTGTTTAATTTAAATTAAAGTCCTGAAGTAACCAAACTCCTTCCCCCGTGGCATTAAAAGACTAAAATCTTTCCACTGTTTAACACATGGATGTTCGAGGAATATTTGAACCTAATCCAGATTTTACTGAGATACTTAGAAAATCCAGCATCAGTTAATGATTTTGGATGCTGTTTCAGGTTTGTGCATGTTTTTAATCCTCCTGAAGCACAGCACTGCCAAGCTGTGTGTTTTCTCACCCAAATTCCCAAATTAATTACCTCTGACAGGGGGTTTGAGTGCTGCTGTTACCCATGGTGTTTATAGAAGGCCAGGGACAGCAGATTAGAGCATTACAATAATCTTTTTAAAAACTAGTTATTAAAGACTCAGGAGGGGCATGAGAGAAGAGATTTAAACTGGAAGAGAGCAGGTTTAGATTAAAAATGAGGGAGAAATTGTCACCTGTGAGGGTGGTGAGGCCCTGGCATGGTTTTCCCAGAGCAGCTGCGGCTGCCCTTGGATCCCTGGCCCAAGGCCAGGCTGGAGCACCCTGGGATAGTGGAAGTGGAAAAGCAAAAAAATCAGAGAATCTCAAACAGATTTGGGTTGGAAGAGACCTTAAAGTTCATCCTGTTCCACCCCCTGCTATGGGCAGGGAACTTTCCATTATCCCAGGTTGCTCCAAGCCCCAGCCTGGCCTGGGACACTTCCAGGGATGAGGAGTCAGAAATATTCTCAATTTATGCCAAAGGCAGAGTGCAAAATGCCTGCAGTAGGAGCCATATTCACAAAAAGATGGATTGGATTCCACAGGAGGAATATCCTGGGTAAAGGGATCAAATTATTCCTGCCACATCCAGGGCCACTGGGATGGTGCAAAGCACATCCCATCTCTCAATGCAAGCACAGACAAACTGCACATCCCAATCATGCAAAAGTGCCTTTTTGCCCACGTTTCTCAGCACACTGGCTCTTGTTTGGGATGCTGGGCTGGGCCTGCTGAAGGTGGGAATTCTTGGGAGATGTGGTTCCCTCCAAACCACGAGCAAATCGTGCCCTGTGATTTTGGTTTCCTGGCATTACTGCCCTGGAGCTTTGGGAGCATTTGATCCCTACCCAAACACACTCCCACAGACACAGGGCTCACAAAGCTGACAGAGCCAGCTCTGGGGCTGGGATGCAGAGTCTGGGATGCTGTCACATCCCAAACTTCTCACCACTGTTCACTGAGAAGCATTTCCTGTGCCCAGAACCTCTGACTGGCATAAAGTGCCTTTTAGTTGTGTGACTGATGCAGAGAGTGTGGAGATTTTTGCTATCACAGCTTTGCTGCTGCTCCTTCAAGCTAAAATTCATTAGAAAAAAAGGAAATTTTTGCACCAACTTTGTCCAGACCTACCTGAGCCCTCCAAAGACATGGAGTTTTAGTCACCTGCAGTGCCATATCCAAAGCAATAAATGCAATTGTTATTTATTGTCAGCAATGAGCAGAACCTCTATTATACCCTTCCAGCATGGAATTAATTATTAAATATATTTGGGCACTTTAATGCGAGGCTGAGCACAGGGGTGTAAGAGGGGCAGTTTTTGCAGTGGGGTGTGTGAATCCAAGAGACCAGTCTGGAAATAAGTGACACGAGCTGTCAGCAAATCCAGTCCCCTGTGACCCCTGGACATTGCCCTTGCCAGTTTTACCTTCCAAGAGAGAACCCAAACTCCTCTGAACAGTTTACAGTGTTTAAACAGACTTTGAGAAATGGAATCAGAGATATCCTGCCCACTCTGTATCAGCCCAAAGATGAACTCCTACTCCCAGGAATGGGAGGGGATGGAAGTGGGGAATGGGAAGAGGCACCTGGCAATTTTCCAGCCTCCCTCTGCCCCTTGCAAGCCTCTCCCTGGGTATCTGAAGCTCTTTAAGTGTGGCAGAGGAAAAGGAACTCTCTCTACTCCTTGCATTTCCACACTGTGGGGCACAAACAGAGCACCTTAAACACACTGCTGGCTCCTCAGAACAAAAAGCTGCTGGGTGATTTTTTTTAATTATTTTTTGAGGTTTGTTTGTTTGTTTGTTTTGTTGGTTTTTGGGGGTTTTTTGAGTGTTTTTTTGAGGTTGTTTTTTTTTTTTTTCCTGGCCAACCTCCAGACAGGAGCACAGTGACCTCCTGGGACCAGGGCCACCTCTCCAGCTCTCCCCATGGAGCTCCTGCCCAGATCCAGGTGCTGCTTCCCAGTTCTGGGAGGGTTCCCCCTGTGCTTGAGGGAGCTCTGACCAGCAGGCATGGATCCAGGAGTGCCACCAGCTTTCAGATTTGGCTCCCTGAGGGCCACCATCCCTGAGTGCCACCATCCCTGAGTGCCACCATCCCTGACTTTGTGCCCTCAGGCCCAGAGAGCTGCTCTCAGCTCCCATGGATAAACAGTGAGCTGCAGACACAGCAGTCCTGGCCACCTCGGCTTGTATTTATGGAGAGCAGTGCAGGTGGGTTTGCATTTCAAATAAATAAATACAAAATAACTTCAGAGGCCCTGGAAGTCAGCAGAGAGCAGCGTGGTGGGACTGGCTTCTCATGGGCTGGGTTCAGAAGAAAGTCCCAGTGTCACAGACATCTTTTTATGAAAAATCCTTTCCTTAGGATTTTTCCTCCTGAGAAGTTGGGAGGCCTCAGGAACAAAATGCAAACAATGGTTATCTGCTGCTGTGGAATGCAACAGGTGCATCTGGGATTGGGCTCATGTTGGTTGTTTGTAATTGATGGCCAATCACAGTCAGCTGGCTCAGACTCTCTGTCCGAGCCACAAACCTTTGTTATCATTCTTTCTTTTCTATTCTTAGCTTAACCAGCCTTCTGATGAAACATTTTCTTCTATTCTTTTAGTATAGTTTTAATGTAATATATATATCATAAAATAATAAACCAGCCTTCTGAAACCTGGAGTCAGATCCTCGTCTCTTCCCTCATCCTCAGACCCCTGTGAACACGGTCACATGCCAGCGGTCCCCAGTGTCACTGGGATGGGAAAGGGCCAGGCTGGAGAGAGGCCAGGAGATTCCCTGCCCTGAGTGATTAAACTTGGAGCAAACCCAACAGACAGCGAAAGAAAAGAGGAATTTTCCCAGGACATGTTTGATTCGAGCAGGGATTCCTCCTCAGCAATTAACTCTGAACAACAAATTAAGATTTGTGTGCCCCTGCCCTGACTGCAGCCCCGTGGAAAGGAGTGCTGGTGGCACTGGGGTCGCACAGACACCCAGGAATGGGCTGGAATTGAGACTGGCTCAGCTGTCCCTAGTGATGCTGCTGCCTTTATTGTGTGAAGAGTCAAACAGGACTCCAGGAAAGCAGCGTGGTTTTCAAGAGGCACTTGGGCTGGCTGCTGCTGCTCCATTGAAGCCTCCAGGAAAGCTGCCACTGAGTTGGGAAATGCTGAGCACTCCTGAGAGCTGCACAAGAGCCTTACAAAGCCATTAGCTCAAACGGCTCTAAAGCTACAAGCAAGGAAAATAAAGGCAGCAAAGTAAAAGCAAAGAAAGGCACAGAAATGTTTGAAAGCCCTTCCAAGCCATCACAGGCTGACAGCCTGCAGCCCCTTTCATCTGCTGCAGGCCACTTCAGCAGGCTCCAGGATTTAATTAAGTGGAATGTTTATTTACACAGCTCAGGAGAGCGGCTGGGCAGCCACCAGAGCCACCTCACTGAGCTCCATGGACTGAAAGAGGAGGGACTTTGGCAGCCTGGGACATAAAATACAGCCAGGATTGATGGAATTCTGCCTGGTCTGGGCTGGTGGTGTGGGCAGGAGCCACAGCTTTGACTGACTCCTGGTTGGGAATCTTCTGGCACATCAAGAACCTCCTGCTGTGGCCTAAGAGACACAAAAGGACCAGAGAGCAAAACTCAGCAGCACCCACAGAGCCAGAGGGGCTGGTCCTGATCCCATTGTGGAGCTTGGGGGAACGGGATAGGATGGGATGGGATGGGATGGGATGGGATGGGATGGGATGGGATGGGATGGGATGGGATGGGATGGGATGGGATGGGATGGGATGGGATGGAATGGGATGGGATGGGATGGGATGGAGTGAAATGGAATTGAATGAAATGGAATGGGATGGAATGAAATGGAATGAAATGAATTGGGATGGGATGGGATGGGATGAATTGGGATGGGATGGGATGAATTGGAATGGGATGGAATTAAATGATGTGACATGACATGATGTGAAACAACGTGACATGATGTAGGCATGAAATGAAATGAAATAAAATATAATTAAATTAAATGAAATCCAAGGCCACAGAGTTTGCTGGTGTCACCCTGATAACCTGCAGAGCCTGTGAGCTGCTCCTGGCAGCAGCTGAGCCCCAGCAAAGGCTCCAGCCCAGGCAAACACGGAGCAGAATTGCTCAACGGCAGGATTTGCTTTGGCACGGGGCGAGGACGCCGCGGCACCGCTCGTGTGTACTCAGCAGTTTCAGAATCCCAGGATTTCTCCTGCAGATCCAATAAGAGCAGTTTCTGGCTGGGTACAAAGCAGACAAATGAGGAAAATGAAGACTTTTGTTTTCACTGGGCTGTCAGTTCCCATTCAGCAGCAGGGTTCCCTTGCCCAGGGTGCTGCTCCATCCTGGTGATTATGTAAAAAATGCCACGAGGTGCTGGGATTCCAGCAGCAGCCCAGCCCCTGAGGACCTTCTACACACAAACATTTGTACTGCCCCAAAGGTGCCCTGCAAGGGCAGGAAGGACAGGAAGGAAGGAGCTCTCCCTTCACACAGCTCAGACCTGCAGCTCCAGAGCTCCCCACCACCACAGCAGCCCAAACGCTTTTATCCATTTACGGATTCTGCTTTCACTGCCTCACACTGAGGAGCTGTGACTGCCAGGGCTGTTCTTCACTAAACCTGGCCTTAAGGAAGGACCTTAAGCACGGTTATACCCAGGTTTGCCCAAAAAGGAGCAGAATTGGTGCTTTACTTCACTGAGTGTGACTCCTTCACTCAGCTCTGACAGGAGAAAAATCTGCCATGGCTGCAGAAATATCTGGCATTCTTTGCTGTGCAGAATACAGAAAAGAAGGATGGATTTCAGGAAATCATTTTAAACCCAGGGAGCTGCTGTACAAGAATAATTATTGTTGTACAAGGCTATTTCCTCGTGCTCATCTTCACCCTAAATGAGAAAATTCCTGAAGTAGAAGCAGACATGGAGCAAAGGTTTCTGTCTCTTTTCCATGCCCTGCTGGAGCAGAGTCAGCTGGTGGCACAGAGAGGGGGATCTGTAATGAAGAATGCTTTAAGTGCAGGCTCTGGAAAACCCTACACAGACATTTTTTTGTTGAAAAAGGTCAGGGAAAAAAAAAAAAAAAAAAAAAGAGAAAGCTAATCCTTGAAAAATAATCTTCCAAATAAACAGAGCAGCCTATGGAGAAGGGATCAGCACAGAGTTTGGAGGGAACACCAGAGATAGACTGAGAATGATCCTTTCTTTAACAGCATGTGACCTTCCACCTTAATTCTTTCTTTATTAATCATTGACTTTCTGTCTTTGAGAGTGATAAAAATGGCAAATACCCCCAGAAATAAAGGAAAATGGAGACGGGTTCCAGAGCAAAGTGGTAATTTAGGAAAATATCTGCCCATCATCTGTGTTGAGGAGCTGTGAGCCTGGGTTTATGTCAGCAGCTCTCACCTTAGAACATCCTCCCACAGCCCCACAATCTCCTGATGTCTGATTGCACAACCCCTTACTAACACAAGCTTTTGGGAATATGCATTTTAAATCCTGGGAGGGCAAATCAGCGTTTCCATCTTGCTTTGCTACTGCACATTTCCACACACTCAGACAGAAACACGGTGAGAGATATAAAGGATCAGCATAAAAATGGGAACTGTCACACAAGAGAGGGGGAAAACCCAACTAAAACAGGCCCAAAAATTAGAGTGATAACTGCAGAGCTAAACAAAAAAAAAAAAAAAGATTTAATTGAAGATGAGAAGAGAAAAAAGCCAACCTGCAAACCAGATTATGCAATTTTGTGCCAAATGCCTCATTCTGGAATGAAATCAGCCCTGACTGCTGAAAACCCTGCATGGTCCAAGCCCCCAGTGAGCTCCAGAGATATCTGGCACCCTGATTCCCCAGCAGGGATGATTTATAACCCCACTCTGGAACTGCCCCCTTGGAGCAGGGCCTGTTTTGAACCCCTTGCTAACGAGCTGATCGGGGGCTGGAATTCTCCTAACGCCGGCTGGCAGAAGTTGGAAGTGAAAATCTTTAAAAGTGTTCCATTTTTAAAAGATTTACTGGGGACATAATAGCAAATATGGTTGGAATCAGGAGCCAAAGGAGGTTTTTTTTTTTTCAGCCTGGAGAGAGCAAGTAGTCTGTTGTTCCTTACATCTGGAACAGTAGTAATCTATTCCTTAAGCCTGAGCAATCAAATTACTCTAATTTTCTGTTGTCTTGGCTTGAATAAATATTTTCAAGACAAGTTATGTTAAAAATATGCACATGCTGAGTGCACAGTGAAATGTGCTTAACATCTGTGCTGCAGTTTAGTGGGGCAAGATGGAAAGGTATCCCAATGGAAAGGGACTGCAGAAAAATCACTCCCTTTCCACTGGAATTAATAACCTACTAAAGAATAACTGCTGGACAAAATAGGGGAATTTAAATGAATGATAGAGAAATAGATGTATAAATAGAATATGTGGAATTAGGCAGAAAATGTATATAGGAATAGGGGGGAAATTAGGGAAAATTAGACTAAAAAGGGAGGCTGGAATTGCTGTGGCAGCTGCACAGGAATAAATCTCAAAGGGGTGATGGGCTGAAAATAAGAATTTTCCATCATTTCATGGGGGCCAGCTCTGGTTGGGCTGATTGGGCAACTGGGGGAAAAAAAGTGAGAAAAATTTGAGGGGTTTTCTGCCTCTGGAATCCCCTCACTGCACCTGCAGGTCTCACTCCCCTTGCAAGGAAGGGATTTGGGTTTTTAGGGAAAAAAATTGGAAAATTGGGACTTTCTCATTGCACTACCCAGAACTGAAAACTCCCGAGCTGTTGAGTGAAAAAACAAGGGGCAGTAATTATAATTCTTACTCAATGATAATTAATTCTGGCCACAAGCAGCAGGGAAATGCTCCCACTTTTGGGAAGGCACAGCCTGCAAGGCTCCCACCCTGAGCACCTCCAAGGGCAGAGGATGAGGCAAGGGAAACTGTGTCACATTTGGGATCAAAGCCCCATGTGCTTCTCATTTTCCCCCTCTGCATCAGGGACGGGCTGACAGGCATTTTTAAACTGCCACAGCACTTCCAGGCTGCACCAGGTCACTAAAAGAGAAGTTATTTTTCATTTCCAAGGCCCCACTCACATTCCAACGGAAGGAACAAAATGAAGGCACTTAACTCTTTTTCACCACAGCAGTTTTTTCCCTCCCATCTCTTTTCCCTGCACTATTAGGACAAGGGTAACAGATCTGGGATGGAGATCTTTTCCAAAGAATTGTCTGCTGCCATTTTTCATTGGAAGGAGTCAAGCCTTGGAATGGTTTTCCCCTAATGGGCAGTGCCTGGTGGGGTGGGGAGCTCTGGGCTGGAATGCAGATGTGCACATCTGTAGGTATTTATTCCTGCTGTGCAGGTTTAAGAAAATAAAGAGCTGATGGCCTCCCTTCAACTGGAACTCTTAAAACTGGTTTAAAATCTTGGCATTTTGCAAAGCCTTTGCCCTCTCCTGCTCTCCCATTTGGATGTTTGAGCTTCCACCACAATCCCAGCTCCTTCCTACCAACACAAACGTGGGCTTGCTGTCAAATTCTGGAGCAGCATTCCAGCAGAACACCAGGAAACCCCAAAAATCCCCCTGGAGCAGGGACCCTTCCCACTGATGCCTTTGCTGCTCTCAGATCCCCATTCCCAGAGCAGAGGGAGGGGATGAGGGAAGCCAAGGGCTGCAGAGTCCCCTCCGTGCTTTGAAGAGAGAATTATGTCTGTTGAGATAGAGAGTAATTGATGTTGACAATGCACCAATAAATTAATATCACAGCAAAGCTGAGTCCCAGGATTTATGGGGATGCAATGCAGGCCCTTTGGTAAACAGATCTGAAGTGCAGACGAGAGGGGAGGATAAGAAATACGGGCGCTTGGGTGGCTTCCAAGTGAGCAGATTAATGTCAATATTTCAGAAAAGCCCCGGAGAAAAGGGGGAAAAAATCAAATTCAGCCATCTGAAACAAAATATTGTATTGTACCAGGGCTGGAGGATTATCCACAGAGCAAAGTTTCACCCTGTTGCATGGTGGAAGTGCCTCTCTTTGGGAAGAGTGGGACTGGAAGTGTTCACCTCTGGCATCTTCCAAGGTGGCAGTGGCCATCCCAAAGATTATTGCCTGAAATCAAGTTGTGCTGAGAGATAAGAACCCTGAACCCAATCTCACCAGTTTGGCCACGACTTGGGTGAGTTTTGATGGAAGCCAAAGTGGGCTCTTCATTAGAAGCACTCCCACATCCCAGTTTCAACTTGTCACCCTGGAGTATTTTATTTAATACACAGTTTCATGCCCTGTTCCACAATGTGTGGAAATGATTAAAAAATTCTACGTGAACCCATTCAGACAATATTTAAACTCCACTTAAAAACCTTCTGAATTTTTCAAATATTTCATTTCTCCCTTCTTGAGCGTTTCTGCTCTTTGAAACACACCACAGCTTTGAAAGAAGCTGCCTATCATTTTATTTTTCTAGCTTTATTTTGCCAATATCTTTGTTTAATTGGGGCTGAGCTGAGCTAATTCTCTGTAACTGATCTGGGTATCATTTAACTCCTGTGGGTGTAAACTTTCCCCCTCAAGACAATTTTAAAATTATATTTCTAATCCTCTTATCTCTCCCTGGATCATCCATCTTGCTTGTAGGTTTTCTGCAGAGAATGATTTAATGATGAATGAATTCTTTCCATTTGGATTTGTTTATTTCTAGGAGAGATAAGTTATCTTCCTCTCCATGAGAGACAGCAATTAAAATATTTCTAATTATAAATTTGAGAATGGTGCAATTGCAAGGACTTCACTGATTGTTGGCTGGGGTGGCAGAAATAGAACTGATGGAATCATATTGGAAAATTGATGGGCCTGTGAATTTGAACATCTTGATGAAGGGATAGGAGCAGGGAAAGCAAGAGAAATGCAGAATTTGTGGAGTAAATCCCAGAGGGCCTGTGGAGAATTACTAAGGATGAGCCAAAGCAATATTGTGAGGGGCCCCACATCAAGCTTCTCCCACTTTTTCCCATTTTAAGAATTGTGGCTTTATTTGGAGCCTCTTTTTAGTGCAAGAAAGGTTTCTGCTCTGTGCTCCTGCCTTGGCATCCAGCAAGAAATCCCAATTTTCCACCTTCACCCTGTGCTCACAGGGAACCAACACCCCACCAGCAGCACTGGCAACCAAAAGCTTTGGAACAGAGTGGGAATCTTCTTCCCAGCCCACACCAAGGGAAAACATTTGGATGTGAAAAGTTCAGTTTTTCCGAGCTGTTTTTCAGCTGAGGACGCTGTTTCTGCTGGTGCCATCATCCCATGGATTCACTGGCTGTGCTCTGACCATCCCTCCCTGCAAAGCCTGGGAAGGAGTGGCTGCAGCAAGGGCTCCAAAAGGGTGCCAAGTTTCCAGGCTGGCTTCACTTGAAAAGGAGGAGAAGCACGGCTGCACTGGCATTTGGCATTTATTTGGCATTTACTGCAACGCCAGTTCCAACCATCTCTGGAAAAATAACTCCAGGATGTTTTGTCTGCTCCTGCTGATACACCTTGAGGAAAGTTTGAGCCCTTTTAAGGTGGTGATGTATTAATTACATGGTGAAAAACTTTAGTTATTCATGGTTTATTTCTCCAAAAAAATAAAAAGGAAAAAAAGCAGTATTTGTGTTGTTAATGGAAAAGGAATTTAAACAGGAACTTCTGGGACAAACTGTCTGAAGTTCTCCTATAATCAATATTTTTAACATAAACAAGAACCTAGAAATAACTCATATTTATAAATATGAAGCATTTTGGAAGAGAGGCAGGGACTGTGCATGTCACGGACTTTCAATTAACATGGTCCATTTACCTAACAAATACACTGTGAGATGCTCCTAAACCAGATAAACATGGACAGGGATTCACAATAATTCTTCCCTTCAAGCTCAGGAACTAGGGATCATCTGCTGTCCTTGGCATTTTGGGCTGGGTTTTTATCTAGTCCCTTTTGGATATGGACTCTCTTATAGCTGAGTATTTAAGCACAAACTTGAGTCTCAACTCAACTAAACTTAACTTTCCTAAAGTTACTTAAAATCTCTGCTGGACTGGGCTGGAACACGTTCAGAAAAAATGGGTTTGAGGGTTTTGGTTAAAGTTTTACTGGGTGCACAACACATGAAGCGTGTTCCATGTGTGACTCCGCTCAATTAACATTCCTGCTGGGATTCCCTGAGAAGTTCAGCAATGTGGGATTCTTCAAAGGGCTGCCTTCAACCTTTGACCCTCCAGAGGATTCTAAGGAGTTACAGGGATGGACACACTTAAACCATCCCAAGTTGCTCCTTCCACAGTGAGATGTCTTTTATTGATCTGGGTGTCCCTCAGGGTTTGATTTTGGGGAGAAACAGCATCAAAAGGGACTTAGGTGATGGAAAAAAGGCCCTGGGAATGTTCTTTATGGTGGGTGCCTTCCAGTGGAGGAGGGAAAGGAGAAGTCTGGAAGATCTGCTTTATCTGTGCCTCAGGGAAGCTATTCCATCCCTGGAAGTGTCCAAGAACAGGGCTTGGAGCACCCTGGGACAGTGGAAGGTGTCCCTGCCCATGGCAGGGTGGGATGGGAAGATGTTGAAGGTCGTCCCAACCCAAAGCATTCCATGATTCCATGATCTGACTCACATTGGGGTTTCTGTGGCACACAGAGCATTCCCAGTGGTTGCCAAGCCCTTCCCCATGGCACAGAACTGTCCTGTGCCAAAAAACAAGAACGAGCTTCTCTTGTTCACCTGGAGAGCTGGGCTGTCCCATCCAAGGACTTCACTGATCCTTGCCTGGGGTGGCAGAAATGGAACTGATGGAATCATACTGGGAAACTGATGAGCCTGTGAATTTGAACATCTTGATGAAGGGATAGGAGCAGGAAAAGTAAGAGAAATGCAGAATTTGTGGAGTAAATCCCAGAGGTGCCATCCAGAGACCTGCTTTTCCAGAGGCAACTTAAATCATGAACAACCTTCTCCTTTTCCCTGCAGCATCAGAAAAACCCCAAATTCTAGGAATAAAACACACACACAGGCCCTGCTGCTGTCAGCACGGGCTGGCTCTGAGGTGTGACACTTTCCTTGCTGTGACAAGTGCTGTGTGCCACATTTCCCAACAGCTCCAACTGCTCCATCAGGGCATTCACAGAGCGAGGGAGCTTTGGAGCCTTTGCCACCCTTCCTGCTGGCATCTTTGGGGCACACTCAGGCCAGCTGGTCCCTCTCTGTCACCAGTGCCATTCCCTCCTTGGGTGATCCCTTCAGGAAAGTTCCCAGTGTCCCTTGGTGACTGCTGTGACTTCAGCAGGGCTGGGATATGAATTACATTTTATTAAATGTCACGCTAAAGTGCTCAGGCACTGATGCACAGCCTATTAGTAGCTTTAAGATTTCAGTGTTTTGGTGGGAAGGCTTCAAAACTGAAGTATGTTTTCTTTGGCCAAAGCTGCCCCATTAGATGCAGTTTCTCCTGACATTTCCAGGATTGTTTTATGGCTGTTTCCATGGAGGTCGAGAAGGAAATGACTGTTCCAGGAATGCTTCGATAGCATCCAGGGCAGCACAAAAGGCTGAGTTACAGAGCTGCACTCTGGCCAGGCTGATGGTGTGATGATTAACAAGTTGTGCTGCCACCAGGGCCTGAGCTGGGAATGCTGCTGGGAATACCTTCCCTAAGCTCCAGTGATTGATCCAGCATCTTCCACTCCATACATTTCCCTGCATGCCCAATTATCAGATTTTCCTCCCCTCTGTTCCATCAGTCCCAGCCATTATTTGCATTGTTTCCCTACCAGCTGCCAGACATCCAGAGATCAAACAATGAACCCCCCCCTCCTTTTTTTATTTTATTTTAAAGAAAGTGACTCTGCTTAAAACTTCCCTAAGAATGGGGATTGTAAATTTATTACCTTCACTTGCTCTGAGGAAGCTGTTAAAGGCATCAGGAAGCAGCCAGATAACCAAGGCCATAAAATACTTTAGAAATTAATGAATGAAAGATGGGCTGAAGCCACAAAGTGTGGGTCTGGTTCTGGTTTTGAACTTGTGCAGAGTTCACAGATGCTCACGGGCACGGCTTTTATTCCACAGAGTAAAGCACCAGTGCTCAAGTTTAGAGCAGAATCAAACTTTTCCCAAAGCTCAGAGTTATCCCAAATCCTTGGGTTTTGTTCTGATATGTGGCTGCAATGATTCAGAAATGCTGTGAGCTGGGAACTGCTGCAGCTGCCTTTTGTCAAGCATTTCCTGAGACAAGGCTGGAGAAAATATCCCTGGTGCTGCTGCCACCAGAACTGAGAGCAGGCTGGGAGAAAATGGGATCCATCCCTGCCTGAAAGCACCCGGGATTAGAATGGATAAACCACGGGAAGGGGATGGATAAATGGATGGATGGATGGATGATGGATGGATGGATGATGGATGGATGGATGGATGGATGGATGGATGGATGGATGGATGGATGGATGGATGATGGATGGATGGATGGATGGATGGATGATGGATGGATGGATGGATGGATGGATGGATGGATGGATGATGGATGGATGGATGGATGGATGGATGGATGGATGGATGGATGGATGATGGATGGATGGATGGATGGATGGATGGATGATGAATGGATGGATGATGGATGGATGGATGGATGATGGATGGATGATGGATGGATGGATGGATGGATGGATGGATGGATGGATGGATGGATGGATGGATGGATGGATGATGGATGGATGGATGGATGGATGGATGATGGATGATGGATGGATGGATGGATGGATGGATGATGGATGGATGGATGATGGATGATGGATGGATGGATGGATGGATGGATGGATGGATGGATGGATGGATGGATGGATGGATGATGGATGGATGGATGGATGGATGGATGGATGGATGGATGGATGGATGGATGGATGATGGAGCAGTGCTCTGGATTTAAAAGCAGTGCCCACCCTTTAGTCCTCCTGAGCTGAGCCCTCCAAGAGCACTTTCCCAAAAACCACCACATCTTTGCAAAAAAATTCCCAAGAATTTAAAATCTTACCCAAGTTCTGCTGAATTCAGAGAATTCTTTACTGATTTCACAGAATCAGAGAATCCCAGAGTGGATTTGGGTTTGGAGAGGCCTCAAAAGCTCATCCAGTGACATCTCCCATTGTGCCAGGCTGGCCTTGGGCACTGCCAGGGATCAGGGGCAGCCACAGCTCCTCAGTGTTGGAACCCTGGGTGTTGAGAATTTCAGACTTTCTGTGCTGACAGGCACTGACCCCCAAGAGAACACTGCATTTGATCTAAAGCTGTAGAGAAAACTTCCAAAATTAAATAATAGTACTAAGATTATGAGTGCGTAGTTTAAATAGAAGTGTGTAATATCACACAGTAAAACACTTAGAGTTTAAAGTTTTAAAATATAATAATATATATATAAAGTAAGAGGGAAATTATAAGACAGAAACTAGTCCTTCTTCTTCATGAATTTAGGTAGTATTATATAATTAGATAAAAAGTCCACATTACAAACCACGAGTAGTTAGTTATTAGTTTAAAAATAAAAATAATTTGTGTCATTTCTTAATTAAAGTTTAGCCTTAAAAAACCTTACAGAGAGATACAACTCCATTTGTAATTTATCAGTGTAAAATACTGTAGAACTCACAGTTTATAAGAATATAATAGAAATAAAAACTAATAAACATCTAAGTCCAAACAAAAAATACCATCTCACACATTTAATTCCAACCCAAACAAAAAAAAAATTAAAACTCCACACACCTGAGGATAACAGTTTAAATAGATTCCTTGAAATTGAAATCCATATTTTTTAAACTGGTGCCTCTATTGACACTTTTGTTTGGGCAGGGAGAAACAAAGTCTTTGTGTATCTCCCTGTCTCAACATTCAGAAAGAGAAATCCCCTGGAGGAAAGGATGGGGATGAGAGAGCTCAGGGCCATCCCACACCCAAATGTGTCCAATCCATCATTCCCATCATCCCGACATTCCACCTCCTCAAGGTGCATTCTCTCCTAAAAAATGAACATTTCCTTTCTCAGAACAAAACTTTTTTGTTGTTTTTTTCCACCCCAGACTCACAATCCATTTTCCTCCTGCAGTTGCAGTCTCCAGGCTCTGCTGGCTGACTGGGAATTGTCCATCCAGAGGCTCCAGTCTCCCTCAGCACAGCCCACGGGACAGCAGGGACAGCCAAGGACCACCCACAGCCCAACAAGGCAACTCAAACAGCTTCTACATACACAAAACAATGTTCCAGAACTATTTGATGTATTTTTAGCCTCTTTTAAGGCACTTCAGCAGCTGGGAACAAGGTGGGAAGCCAGAACCGTGGGCCAAGATCCAAAATCCATTGAAGGCATTGGGGCTTTTCCATGGATCAGGATTGCTCCAGCCCACAGCTCCTCCACTGAGCTGGTTTTGGGATTATATTCATCTTCCTTCACATTTCATATGTCAGCTTTAAAGAACTGCATCCTAGGAAATGAAGATTTATTTCCAGAAAAATCTGTGTAATAATAAATCTCCTCCTTAAATGTGCAGAGCAGAGGATGGAGATGAGAAGAATTATTTTATACTTTATAGTGCTTTGAGCTATAATTTTATTTATAGCATTATTTGAACTTCGATTGTCCCAGAGAGGAAAAAGGACAGCTCAGCTGCAGCTTTAGATAATAGGTCAGGCTTTCCAAGCACTGAGAATTTCTGAAATAAAATTAAATACCAGGCTCCAATCTGGCCCTCTCCACTCTTTAAGAATAATTACAGAAATAAAGGACTTGTTATTAAATCACTGATAGAAACCTGGGGAATAACTGTAAAAGCAGAACTAATTCTGATTAAAGTAAAAATGCCATTTTTAATGAAGCTTGGATTGGGCTGCAATATGAGAGTGCCAGTAAGAGGGTTAAAGGGGATGTGGGGAAGGAGGTGGGATGGAATTCCCAGAGGAGCTGTGGCCATCCCTGGCAGTGCCAAGGCCAGGCTGGAGCAGCCTGGGACAGCACCAGGTGTCCCTGGATGGGCTTTAAATCCCCCCCAACCCAAACCAGTTTGGGGTTTTCACATAGCTCATACAGTGCATGACGGGCTTTCTGTAATTACTCAGATTTGTTTAATTGATGCAGGGCATCCTTAGGAATCCCACTCTCACAGTGACTGCTCATTATTCCAGGTTTGCACAGAGCCCCAGCATTAACCCCCCCCTGCACCTTTTTCTCATTGGCCAACAATCACTAAAATTTGTGAGGCAATCCATCCCCACCCTAAAAGAGCTTTCCAGGCCGCCCACACCAGTGGCACAATAATTCATCTTTAGAGGATAAAAAATCTCCTGAACTGAGGAGGATGTTTATTTTTCCATCTGAAAAAAAAAAATAAAATTGCTGTGAGACTGAATCAAGTGAAATGGTTTAGCAAAAGTTGTTACAAGAAATCACCTCCTTGAGGTGAGTCCTTTCTGTGACAGGAGCCATTCTCACACTCCAACAATGAGATTTTTGGCAGCACACCCTCTGGAATCACTGTCCATTCTCCTGACAGCCTTCTTCCTGGACTTTCTTCCCTTAAATCCCATGAATGAAGGATTACCAGGATTTATGTGGCTATTTAATACCTCCAGGAAAGAAAAAGCACACAGTACAGGAAGGGAAACAACAGGTATGGAATGGATCTATCATAATTTCAGCTCAACTCGCCAATAAATTTATCCTGACATTGACTGATAAATATTGGGACTATTTGAACTTGTTTCCTGGATTGTGAGAATTACCCTGCAGCTGCTTCCTCTGGCTGCTCTAAAATGCTGCATTTTAGGGAGCATGGATGCAGTGCTGAGAGACTTAAGGCAAGAAGGACAAATCAGAACAACTGAAAACAATTCACCCCTTTTGCATCACAAAAAGTTTTGATTTGGGTTTTGAGAAGTCAGGATTAAATGCCACCTGTTGTGCTGGATATTCATACTTCTGGATAGTTTTAAAAAATATTTTTCATATAAAATAAATATATTTTAATATATTATTACGTATATTAATATAGACACAATACATGTTAATGTACACAATAATATTGTATACACAATAATAATATGGTATACACAATATTAACATATACTGAATAATATTATAATAATATATTATTTTATTATATAATATTGTTATATTAATAATATAAGATGCTATTATATGTAATATGCATTATAAAATAATATATTTTTATAATAAATTATAATGGGAAGGGAAGGAGGAGAGAGAAGAGAAGAGAAGAGAAGAGAAGAGAAGAGAAGAGAAGAGAAGAGAAGAGAAGAGAAGAGAAGAGAAGAGAAGAGAAGAGAAGAGAAGAGAAGAGAAGAGAAGAGAAGAGAAGAGAAGAGAAGAGAAGAGAAGAGAAGAGAAGAGAAGAGAGAGAAAAACTTGACTTGGATGCAGCTGAGGAAAGCACATGGAGAGGATGGAGCTGGGCAAAGCAGGCTGAACAATTAATTAATTAATTTTTGCCCTACTGCAGCATCCCAGCCCAATTTAACCCCTTCTGGGCTGGCTCTGTACTGCCCAAGGAGCAGAAGGGATTCCTGAGGAAATTCCTGCCTGATGATATGAATGGGTGGATGAAGGAGAGAAATCCTCCGTGTGCTGTGACAGAACTGTGAGCCCAGCCCTGACAACCACCCCAGAGTGTCACAGTGGCACAAAATGCTTTTTAAAGGCTCCAGATGTGAAAAGGGCTTTCCATTTGAGGCTGCAGTGGATGCCATGAGGAATAACTCCCTAGGAGAGCCAGCCCATGGTCACTCTGGGTTCTGTTTCTCACTGCTCATGGACAATTCCTGGGGGAGGGAAGGGTTAAACCTGGACAGGAGGGAAGAGCAGAGAGCTCTGGTGATCCCCTGGCTCCAGCTGAAACCCAGCAAGGGCCGGGGGATGTGGCTCCAAAGGAGGGCACCCTGCTGTCCTTATCCCTGCTGGTGCCCAGGATTTGCTGCAGAGCAGGAGCACAGCAGGGTTTGGAGTATTGTTTGTTCCTCCAAACCCCATTAATTCCAATGTGGCCTGTCTGTGGCCATGACATTTTCTGAAAAATCCCTTTGCCAGCATTTTTCCTCCTGAGAAGCTGCGAGGCCTCAGGAACAAAATATAAACAATAATTATCTGCTGCTGTGGAATGCAACAGGTGCATCTGTGATTGGTCTCATGGGGTTGTTTCTAATTAATGGATCAATCCATTCAATCACAGTCAGCTGGCTCGGACTGTGGGGTCAGTCACAAGATTTTATTATCATTCCACTCTTTTTCTATTGCTTGCAAGCCTTCTGATGAAATCCTTTTCTTCTGTTCTTTTAGTTTTACTATATATATATATATACACACAATATATATATATATAAAATATATATATATGGTTTGAATATATCATTTACTGTTAATATAATATATATAATAAAATAATAAACCAGCCTTCTGAAACATGGAGCCAGATCCTCATCTCTTCCCTCCTCCTGTGAACACCACCACACCTGTCAGCCTGTGCAGAGCAGGAGGAGCACAAACCTCCACGTGCCAGCTCTTCTGTTCCTATTATTTATTATTTATAAATATATTATTTATAAATATATTATACATATTTTTCATTGCTGGGCACTAAGAGGTTAAATCCCTCTCCCTTTTAACTGACTCCAACACTCCCAGTTAACATTAGAAAAAGGAATGGGCATGCTGTGCTCTAATAAATTTTTCCTTGGCTCCCTTTTCCTTGAGTCTTGGGGAGGGGGAAGACAGAGAGGCAGGTTAACTATTTGGGCTGAGTGCTTTTTAAATTGTCAAAAAGCTTCCAGAATGCATGAGCTTGCTGTCCTGCCAGTCCCAGTGAGGCAGGTCAGACCCTCGGGCTCTCTGAGCTCACATCAGCCCATCTGCACCTCCAGGGATATCAGAATCTCATTTAACACCTTATAAAAAGCCCCAAAACGGTGACATGGTCAGACCTGGCCAGAAGAATGCTTTTCAGTTTGTTTACTCAACAATTGCTGGTTAACCTGGCAACAAGCATGCAGTGAAATTGAAATCATGTTGAAACTTCAATGAACCAGCCTGAGTGTCTCACTTTCCTCACTTCTGTTGGGAAATCAGCAACATTTCCATCCACTGCTGCCTCTTCCCTATGCAAAATTATTCCCTCCTGCGCCCTGAAAAGTTTATTTCATGTTGCTACAGCTAAACCAAGCGCAGAATTCCCACCACCCACTTTTATGGTTAATAACTGAGGCCACCAAATCCTGCAATGAGAATTTTTCATTCCTGACACTTGCTCTGTGTTTTCCATTTCTCAGTTTCACCCTTGGACTGCATTAAAACATCTCCTCTCTCCCCTTGGTTTTTCCCTTTCCTGTCCAACACCACCCACTTCAAGGGAATCAGCACTTCCCACAGAGCTGAGCTTGGAGGGGAGAAATCTCAAATGACACCCTGTGGTAACCATTAGCAAAGGCTGAATCATAATATATAATACTTACAATTATATATTAAAAATATAATATATAATATACAATATACAATATACAATATATAATATATAATATATAATATATAATATATAATATATAATATATAATACATAACATATATTATATAATATATAATATATAATGTATAATGTGTTATATATGATATATGATATATGATATATGATATATTATATATTATATATTAGATGTTATATGTTAGATGTTATATGTTATATATTATATATTATATGTTATATATTATATATTAGATGATATATAATGTATATAATATATATATAATATACATTATGCATTATACATTACACATTATATATAAAATTATATATATTATATATACCTAATACATATAATATTATATATAATACATAATACAATTATATATAATATATGTACATAATATATAATATAAATAATACATAGTACGTACAATTATATATATAATATTATATACAAAATACATAATTACATATAATACATAATAGTTACAAATACACTTTGAGGTAACACATCCGTGTACATCCCTTCCCACTCTCCAAGTCTTTGGAGTGCTAGGAAACTGTGGCCTTGAGGCTGAGGGACAGCTGTTGATTTAAGGTGTTTATTTTATTCATTTCTTTAATTCAGAGGAGTTTCTCAAAGTTTCCACATGGATTTGGGAAGTATTTTAAGAGATTTTAAGGAAAAAAAAAAAAAAAAAGAAAAATATGAGTTTTTTGCAGCAAATTTCAGGACATTTTACATGCAGAATCAGGGAATAGCCTGAGTTAGAAGGGATCTACAAAGATCATCCAGTCCAATTTCTGGCCCCAAAATCCCACCCTGAGCATCCCTGGAGCTGCTCTGGCAGCCTCGGGGCTGTGCCCATTCCCTGGGGATCTGGGCAGTGCCAGCACCCTCTGGGGGAAGAACCTTGCCCAAAATCCACCCTGAGCCTCCCCTGGCACAGCTCCAGCCACTCCTCGTGTTTGTTTATTGTTTATATCTATCACTTTATTTATAGTGCAGCATCACCCCAAAGCATGATAGGAATCTATTAGCTCATGTTTATTTATAGTTCATGTGTCTCACTTTTGAGCATGTCTAAAGGCATTAGTAAGAGTGCAGAATAATCTCCTTTTTCCTTCCTTCCTCCAGGCTTTAGCTTGGAAATTCTGGTGTTCTTCCCTGCTGACCACCTAGCTGTTAATCCAACTCCCCAAACCAAGGCCTGGCACCTGACCAAAAGGCAGCAGAACTACAGGATGTGAAATGTAAAGTGTTTCAGGAGGGGAAAAAATATTACAAGGTTGGAATCCAAACCTCTCCTGCTCAAGTGGCAGAAGGATTCCTACAGAACTCCCAGGACCAGAAGAGGCCCCATCACAACCAGAAGCAAACACAAAGGATGTGCTGAGCCCACCTTGGCCTAAGCCAGGAATTCAGGGAGTTACAAACCCACTGGGGCAAGAGAAAGTTTCATTCCTGGCTCCCCAAATCCCAGTGGCCAGGAGCACAAAAAGCTCTTTCACCTGCTCATTTCTCAACAGGGTCTAATCAAGAGGGGCTGCTGAGTGGCACAGGCTTGCTGAGAGAATGGCAGGGGGACAGGAGAGCTGCCTGAATAATAACATTTAATAGCTTTGAAACCTGAGAGTTACCTACTAAATAAAGTCCTGGCTGGGAACAATGGTATTCCAGGAGCTCCTCAGCAAATGACTGAATGCATTGTTGAAATCCACAGGACATTTTATTATAAAAACGTGCTGGTGGTGTTCAGTAATGCAGAAAAGTCTCCTCAGTGGAGTGATATTGTCGAAATATTTATCTTTCACTATTTTTTGCATTTTAATTCTAATGCTATGTTTAGCTGGCAAATGAGATTTGAGGTTTTTGAGTACAATAATCTGGTGCATTCACCTCAGAGCTTTTCTTTTACAGCTTCCTGAGGCAGCTGGAGCTCTCCCTTTGCGGGATCTGTGAGGGATGGATGGATGGAAAACAAATGCAGAGAACTCTGGAGTTAAGAGCCACCTCAGCCACCCTGTCTTTATCAGGACTGTGCATTTTGGGCTATGCCAAGTGTTAATAAAAACAAATGCACACCTCCAGGCTCTCTTTAAATGCAGAGTTTAAGAGCAAAAGTAAACTGCAGCCACTTCTGTTATCTGGGGGGCTCTGAGATAACCAGAATGAACCTGGGAGGCCTGAGAAGTAAAACTGCCTAAACCTAATTCAACAGAGTGAAATTACTGCTTTAAAAGTCTAAGGTGAAATGAGTTCTAAAGTGAAATTACTGCTTTAAAAGTCTGTACATCCTTGAGGGTCCCAGCATCCCCATGCTGAGGCTTCAGGGTTCATTTCCCTACAAGTCCTACAGCTCCTCCAGCCCCGGATCACGTTACGGGGTTGTGTGGTGGAGCTTGGACCCTGCCAAGAAAATGTCTTCAGCTCTCCTTTTACAAATGTGGCAATGATCAACCCCAAGCGTGATGGGGAGCCTGCCTGTGTGTAAAGCAATTTAACATGTTGCAACAACGTGGTGCTCAGCCCTGCTCCACGGAGCCACCCCGGGATCCTGGAAACACCAAACCTGATCCACATCAGCAACCTTCACCCCGTGAGTCATCTCCCCGAGGTGAAGATAATGGATGGAAAGGAAAAACTGAGAGGCTGCTTGCAAAACTTGGCTCCAGCAGGGCAATTCAGCACTTGGGCCTTGCTCTGCAGCCATGCCCAGCCTCAGCTGCACTCCAGGCCGCCAGATCCCTCCATGTTGTCAGAGGTGGCTGCAGGACACCAAAAAGTGACTGTGCTGTTGATAAATTCTGCCAGAGCGATTTCCTCTTTCCAAACATCTCCCTGCAGAGGCCAGGTAGAGCCATGAAGATTCCAGAATATTCCATGAGTTGGGGTTGAGGATTTGGGTTCAGCTGCCCAAACACTTCCACTCCAAGGACTCCTGCACAGCAGAAGGATGAACATGTCCCCCAAAATCCCCTTCCCAGGCAGCACCGTGTGTGAGGGGAGCTCTGACAGCATTAGAGCTGAGATGTGATTCCATTTCCATCACAGAATTCCAGAATGCTTTGGGTTGGAATCTCCTTCCACAGGCAGGGACACCTTCCACCATCCCAGGAATTATCTGACTACAATTCACTCCTGCCTTTTTTTCATATCCAGGACACATTAAACCCACATAAATGCACTTTACAAGAGCCAGCAGTGCAATACAATAGCGAAGATAACAACTTGGGAATAATTTGTAGATCAGCGACCACAAACGCTCTACAAATAACAGCTGCTGTATTTACATGTCAACAGATTGGATATTCCCTGATGATCCAGATAAACAGCTCCACGTCTCTGGGAAACAAACAGGCACGTGAGATGCAAAGCAAACAAAACCACAAAAGACCAAAGGATGCCAAAGGGAGCTCTGAAGGCATTCCCAGGGCTGCCAGAACTGGCATTCCACAGGGAACTCCAGCTTCGAGCTCACAAGGATCCTTGTGGATCCTTGCAGATCAGGATATTCCTTAATTCTGCATGTAAAATACCCTGAAATTTGCTGCAAAAACCACATTTTTCTTCTTTTTCCTTAAAATCACTCAAAAAACTTCCCAAATCTGTCTGGAAGCTCTGAGAAACTCCTTTGAATGAAATGTCCCAAATGTCCCCAATGTCCCAAATCACCTGGGACTTTTCAGGCACAGCAGAGGCCTCTCCCTCATATTCCACAGTATTGTAAGAAGAGCACAGCAGTAAATTATTCTCAGTGGAAACATCATTTTCCTTGTTTCCACCCATGCTGGACCACAGAAAACATTTCCCATTACTCACTCCATGCTTTTAAAGCTGTGGATTCCAAACCTTGTTGCTACTTCCTTGGACCCTCTCCACCAAACTTTTATATGGACCATGAGAACAATGGGATTCCTGAATTCCTGATTCCTCACAGCCTCCCTCTGTACTACAGGCAGGGTTTGCTGATGAACTGTTAAAAATTATCCATTTAAAAATCCAGGTAAAGGTTCCTGTCAATCCTGACAGTGGTTTCAGGCTTTAGAAGATGGAGCCAGAGAGTTGCACAAGGACAGCTGCTCCTGGTGGCACCACAGGCTGTGCCCTGAGGAACTTGAACACTTGGATTCTGGATTGGAAAACCCATCAAAGCAAGGCCAGACACCTGGACAGGGCTGGGAGGGGTTTTGCACTGCAAAATGGATAATTTTTAACAACTTCAACCCTGTGCGTGGAGCTGTGAATTCAGCTGGTGTGTGGCACAAACTTTACTGAAATCAGTTTAAAAAGTGAACAGCCCTCTAAGAAACAACCTTTAAACTACAAGTGTAAGTATATTTAAATAATGTAAACACTGTTTAATGTCTGAAGTAAATAAAAACAGAGAGGGAAGATGTCACTCCAGCATTAACAGGATGTGTGTGTTAGATGCTCAACACCTTGGCTTAGCTGAGCTTCAAGCACAGACTAAATGTCACCAAGATTTGTAGGTAAAGCACCAGCACTGTTTTATTTTCTCCATCTTGATTCTGCAAATCGATTTTTCTCAAGGAGTTCAACATCTCTTTGTAGATATAAAAGCCCTTTTTGAGGGGAGGAAAAACATAAAAGCACAGCCTGAGAGCTATCAAAGTTGAAGCTGAGCTTTGCACTGCAGGGATCTGACCTGCTCCCTCAGTACCAGACCTAATCAATCTCAGTATCTCCCACCACAGATCCATCAGGGCAGGCCCTTATCTCTGCATCAGGCAAGAAGAAAGGCAGAGGCAGCTATCAGGAAATACTTTCCCTCTCCCTGATCCATGTGCTGTGCATAGCTGGAATGCCAGCACTGATAATAAGCTGGACACTCGTGAGTCCCATGTACACTTAATCACTCATTTCCTTCCCTGCCTAAGAATAATGCTGGGATTGGATTTACCCCTCCTTCCTGCAGACTCTGGCACACAGCCAGGGAGTGCCACTGCTGCAGGACCTCAGGGCATGGGGAAGGCTGGAGCTGATGGGAACATCACTGCACAACTGATGGACAGAGCAGGGAGACAAAACAATTCCTGCTCCAGCTGGGCACCAAGGACAAATGACCCAAATCTCAGCCCAGGAGCACAAACCCCGTGGGCTGCAGAGAGAAAAACAAGCAGGGTGGGACTGCCTGGGCTAAAGCTGGGATGGGACAATGAACTGCAAGGTGCAAATGGAGCAGAGCTGATCCCAGGGACAGAGCCCGTGCCCGGCCGTGCATTTTGGGGCCATTTTGGTTCATCTTGGGTGCAGCCCTGGCTGGGCTCTGGTGCTGCCCAAGGTGCATCCATGGAGGAGATGCTGTGAATCAATCCCTGCTTGATTCTGGGACTCTGCCCAGCCTCTGCTCCAGGGCAGCCTGCACAAGGCATCAGAGAGAAAACTTCTCCAGCTCCAGTGGGATTTTGGGTCTGGGGAGGCTCTAGAACTCTGCATGCCCAGGGCTGATCTGCAGAGCCAGCCAAGGCCAAGGCTCTGCTCGTCCAAGTCATGCAGGGCCTCATTCTCAGCCCCATCTGAATCCTTGCAGAGCCTGGATAATCAGAGGAAAAGCAGATTTTCACCTCCAGCCTGGCTGGGAAGCCTCACCCCTCTTTCCAGAGGGGATTTGCTGGGAACAGGGATGCCAGGGTCGTGTCTTGGTGCCCAGGCTGGCCCTGGCTCTCCTGCTCTCTCCCAGGCAGAGATGCACATCTGGCCAGCTGCTGTGCCAGAGAGATGTGAGCTGCTGCAAGGACTCACCCTGATAAATATCACATCTGCTGGTGATATGATACTCAACATAATATCATCATTTTCCCACAGCTCCAGAATGGGGTTATCCCTGACCTACAATCAAGGATTTGCAGTGTCCAGAAGCATCACAGCTTTGGGGTTTTCCCCCAAATGTACAAAATGCTTTTTCCACCATCATTTAGTCATTACCAGTTTCTCAAATGCAAAGGGACAGGCAGATATTTGTCACCTGGAGGCCACTTGTCACCTCTCACTCACTTTCTTCTGGCAATTTCTCTCTCTCTGAGCGCAGACACTCGGCTGTGGCAGCCCAAGGCCATGAATCACCATCCCAAACCACTGCAGGCCGTGCCCCTTCCACGGTGTCCCAGGGAGCAGAGTGGGAGGGAAGCACTCCACACCTCTAACAGCAACATTTTATCTACAAAACTGACACTTCCATGGTCTATCTCAGAAAACACAACAACCCTAACCTCACCACCCTGAGTTTTGTGCATGCACCCTCAGGAGCACCAAGTCCCATCCCACCATGTCCAGGGAGGGGACATCTCTGCTGGTGCAGTTTCCATTCAGAACTCAGTAATTGATCTGAATAAACCAAGAGCACTGGGCACTTTGGGTGCTTTATTGCCTTTACTGCTGTGTGCACCCGCACAAGCCCAGCACTGCATTCCCTCAAGGCCCAATACTCAGATTTATACACTCTTAACACATCTGAAAAGTTAAGGAAATTATGATTTTATCTTTTTTTTTCCTCATAAAGATTGATTTCTAAAAATCCTCAAGACCTGTTCACTGTCATTCCTGTTATTTAGGCAAGAAGGGAGGTACAAGAGTGGTCTGTGCTTAAAACAACAGACTCTTTCCACCTCTGTATGGAGAAAATACCGACAAAACTGTATTTAGCCATTTTTGTGCCCAAAATACAAATTCAGGGCTGCTCCCCTGCCTGGATTCTGCTGGCACCAACCCACAGGAGATGCATTTCCACTCGCTGGCTCTCTGAAAACCTCGGGAATGGGAATTTGAGTTGTGTCTGGCCACGTGCAAATGAAGTTGGGGCCATTTTCAAATTCATTCTGCTGTTTTCAGAAAGATCATTTACAATTCCTTTGCAAACACTACGAGGATGCCTTAAATCTTGCTTTTACATGACAGAGCTGTGAACTCCTGGAGCAACAAACAGCACAACAAGTGCTCTTTGCCTTGGTTTGCTAACCTTTTCTGTGGAGTGACAGGAAAAGTTGGCTTTTCCCCCTGGAGACTTTACACAAGTGTCAGCCCCAGTCGGTGCCGTTTTACAAGACTATAAAGTTAGCAGCCCCTAACTCCCAATTAGCAGTTCCCTATATAAAGGAAAACCACTTCCATACCATTGTATTCCCAATAACCTCAGGCTCACTGCATCTTTTGCCTCACCAGCTTCCAAAGCGTTTTCCTTAGAAAAGGGAAATAAGAAGGATTAACACTCCTAATCACCACTGGTGAGATGGAGCTTCATAAATCTGCTGTGTTACAAACAAAACAACAAAAAAAGTAAAATATTTCGATGTTTAGAACAAGCAGTTAAAGAATTTGACACTGAACAACTCAGGGCATTTTCAGCTCATCTCTGAAATATTTGCACAACTTTTCTGTCTTTGTTGCTGTCACTTTGGATCAGTCTGTACCTGAGGATGGCTGCTGAGGCCCTGGCCACTGTCTGAACACATTACCAGACAATTCCCGAGCCTGCAGCTTAATGGAGGGTACAAATTAGGAACGGAGGGCACAGAAAAGGAATGAGGGGTCATGAGCAGGTTTGCAGAGGCACCAGGGAGGCCCAGGAACAGCGAGAGCCTCCCCAGGTCCCCAGGGTTTGCCTGGGGAATGACAGGAGTCCCTGTGGCCAGCATTTCATCCCAAAGGACATTTTCCTCAGCCGAGTTGGAATTGGGGCCCAGGGAGGCTGGGGCAGCTCCACCCTTGCAGTTTGTACAGCCCAGGCCAGGTGAGAGCACTCAGCTGTGTGTGCACCCCAAAGTACAATTCCCTGCCTCTAACTTTCAAACCACAAACAAGCAGGAATACAACACATCCTGCAAAATATTATAAAATAATTATTATTAAAATAATGTTATTAAAATAAAATATTTCACCCAAAAGCAGGACAGAATTCAGTTGTTTTAACTACAAACCTGTCTTAGTGGTACATTTATTTTTTTACAAGTTAAAACCAGCCATACTGGTTTAAAAGGCCAGACTACAAACCCGTATCGCTTATTTACAAAAATAACCTAAAATACATCCTTTTTTTTTTTCCTCACAAATTCACATTTTGGAATGGAAACACACTCATTTAAATGGTCATATTTTGCAAAAATAAAGTTTGATTATTTATCCTTAGGTGTGGGGATTTATCCTACCCTTTCTTTCCCCTCAGACTGCTCTGGTTTTGCCAGGTTCCCTTTTTTCCACACATCTTTCAGCATAAAAGGAGTTTCCTAAGCAGGAGTGAGGACTCCCAGGTTTTTGCCCCAGAGGTGACTCCCCCTGCACACACAGAATGTCCAGCAGAGGAAATCCTGGAAATAGTGGAGGCAGGAATGGGAATGGGAATTATGGGGTGACAGCTCTGCCATGCCCTGCCCCTCACTGAGCTGCCCGAGCTCTGCTGGGAGCCCAGTTTGGGAGCACATCCCAATTTCCCAACTTCCCTGCAGCCAAACTCCTTCCTCACTTGGCCAGCACCCCGTGGGCCCCACCCAGCCCTGGAAACTCCTTCCCAAATTTAACAAACTCTGCTGCTTCTCCTTGGCAAGCCCTGCCCCAGCTGAGCAACTCCCCGTTGCTGACTCAGCCTCCAGAAGGAAAAGTCACCTTGGTTTAGTTCTGACCTCCCAGACCCAGTGGAAAGTGGGGTTTGGCCACCTGGGAAGCCTGTGTGAGCTGGAGGAAAGATAAGAAGTCAAGTGGGGGGAATAAAATTAGTTTCAAGTGAGGTTTGGGAAAGGCTGAATAAGGATTTATCGGCAGGATTACATTCCCAGGAAGGGGAGATGGGTCAGGGGGAATACCTGGGAGAGGTTCCCCACCCTGTGCTGTGTGAGCTCTGCTCTCCTGCCCCTTCAGGAGCAGCCAGGGTGGATTCCCCATCCCTGGAGGTGCCCAAGGAGCCCCTGGAGGCGGCACTCAGAGCTCTGGGCTGGGGACAAGGTGGGCACCAGCCACAGCTTGGACTCGAACATCTTGGAGGGCTTTTCCAACTTTAAATAATCCTGGGGTTCTGTGCTCACATTTCCACAGCCCCACTTGTTGTCTCCAAATAACTCAGGCCCAGAGGTGACCACACAATCTGATGAAAATCAGTTCCTTTGCTGCCTTTTAGACCTAAAAATTCTCCTGATTTTGCTTTAGGCTTCCAGGATCCTCCATCCTAAACCTCTGTTCCACTGGAGCAACATTGTCATTGGACCTGGGACAAGTTTTGACTGGGGAGAAGAAAGGAAAGGGGAAAAAAGTAAAGATATTTTAGTCCCTTCTGAGAGTTATGAGATGAAATTTGTGCCAGCTTCAAGCACAAATGAAGAGTGTGAAGGGTCAGGAAAAGTTAATGAATTTTTTTCATAGATATAAAACAGAATTAACTTCAAAATTTTACTATGATTTCTGCTCCAAAAAAAAAAGCTTCTGGGAATATCTGGATCAGGCCGATAAAAAGCTACAGCACAGTTCCCATGGTTCCTGAGATTCTGTCAGAGCAGAACCTTCAGGGCTTGTTAACAAAACCTCTTTTAAAAGAAGAGGGGCACTGCCATGATTGTGGGTTGGAGAACACGGGTTTTTCCTAGGAATGAACACTGGGTAGAAAGAAAGGTATTTATAATTTTTAGGATTCTTTGAAATGAATTTTAAACCTAAATCTCCAATAAACACTAGAAGCATCAACCTCCAGGAAATAATGACTGCACGTAAAAACATTCCAAGGAAAATCAACGGGAGACGTCTATAAAAACATACTGGAGTTCACTCTGAATTCTCCAGTTCATTAGGATTTTAAAAAAACCCCAAGTATCTTTGGCTATGTGAACAAATATTAAGAAATTGAACAATGAGAAATAACACAGAGTGTGTTTCCATGCCCATTTTAAAGCAATAAAACTTCTCTTCCTCCAGTATCTGTGGGTGAGATCAACCACGAGCATTATCTGAAACAAAACCAAGGCAAACTCTCAAATTTGGAGTTTCTTTGACCTGGATATGCAACCCAAACAGAGCAGGTACAGGGATTTTAATTCTGCCTGCAGAGAAAGTCGTTCAGGGTGGGTTTATTAAACCAGGAGGGGGAAAAGCAGCTCAGGGGCCACCACACGAATTCCAAAAGCTTTTGTCTTTCCCAGAAAGTTTAGTCGGGACTGCCATGAGAAATGACCTTTTTCAAAGGCAAAACTTTTAAAAACTTTTTCGTTCTGCTTAATAGAGGAGCAAAGCTGGGGAGGAAGGAATTTTTTGGGAGTCTAGACAGGACTCCAAACAAACTTCAAAGAGCAGCCCACTGGCAGAGCAGCTCATCCAGGGGGGAAAGCCCTGCGAGCCCTCTCAGACATCCTGGCTGCTGCTCCAGGAGGGGCAGCCCCGGGACACAGATAATATCCTGCTCCTTAAGGCTCACAAAAATAACTCCAAGAGTTATTCATTAATTCCCAGCCGAAGGCAGCACCGGCGAGGAATAGAGCCCACGTCTCTCACCGTTTGTGTTGGTTTATTAAATAAATCTACTGAAAGCCTCTTTGGGATGTGGCAGGCAGCGTGTGAAGGGCAGTCCAAGATTTCCTGCTCCTGTCCATGGGAGACACAAGGCTGAGCAGGATCCAGCCTGGCCCCTCACTCCTGCAGGAGGGAGATCCTCCAAACGCAGCATCTGAACAAGAGCAGCATTATCACTCCTTTACAGCTTGGGAGGGGGAAGCTGATTTACAGCCACCCATAAATCTGGGCTGGTGCAAAATAATCAACCCACATCTCTTGGTTTGGTTTGAACAGGATTTTTTTTTCTTTTTTTTTTTAAAGCAAAAACACATGTTGATTGATGGCACTTTTTTTTTTTTTTTTTTTTTGCAGGTTCATGTTGATCTTAATGAATTGTTTATGTAAAAACAAAAGCTTCATACCATTGTGAATCCTTTTTAAATGGCTTCAGGGCAAGAGTCATTATTTCAGCTGAAATGACCTTTCATTTCAAATTGTTGAATACAATTGAAAACTTAAAACAGTCAGAGCCCTGCAAGATGGTTTGGTTTGCTCTAATAAAATACTCTGAGTCAAAGTGAATCTTTTTTTCCAGCGTTTTAACAATTATTTTTTACATTTTCCATTGGTTCCACGCTCAAAGCTTTACATCTCAAAAAAAGCTGCCAGCTGCCAGCTCTCAGCTGTATGCTTTGCTCAGAGAACAAGAGGAGGGAACCAGGTCGAGATCCAAACCTCAAACTGCACCAGTGATTTGTTATTGTAGCTGATCCCAGCACAGCATCCTTCAACTGAGCCACAGCAGGGAGCAAAGAGGGATGGAGGGAAAGGGAGCAGCCTGGAGAGAGTCCTGGAATCACAGGATGGGTTAGAAAGGACCTTAAAGCTCATCCATCCCACCCTGCCATGGCAGGGACACCTCCCACTGTCCCAGGGTGTCCAGCCTGGCCTTGGCACTGCAGGGATCCAGGGGCAGCCACAGCTGCTCTGGGAATTCCATCCCAGCCCTTTCCTGCCCTCCCAGCCAGGAATTCCTAATTCCCAACGTCCCATTCTCTTCCATTGCCCCTTGTCCTGGCACACTCTGCCCATACAAAAATGCCCCGTGCTGGGGTTGGCTGGGGACAGAAACTTCAGCACTTGAGGGGAACTCAGGTCCATCAGATGGATTTGTGTGATGACACCTGAGCCACATCCACCAAATGATCCCTGGGGTTTCTCCTTGTGCTCATTCTGGAGCGTTTCCAGGGAAGGGAAAAGGGCTGGGAAGGGGCTGGAGAACCAGGAGGGGCTGAGGGAGCTGGGCAGGGGCTGCAGAATCCCTGAGGAGCTGGGCAGGGGCTGCAGAATCCCTGAGGAGCCGGGCAGGGGCTGCAGAATCCCTGAGGGAGCTGGGCAGGGGCTGCAGAATCCCTGAGGAGCTGGGCAGGGGCTGCAGAATCCCTGAGGGAGCTGGGCAGGGGCTGCAGAATCCCTGAGGAGCTGGGCAGGGGCTGCAGAATCCCTGAGGAGCCGGAAGGGGCTGCAGAATCCCTGAGGAGCTGGGCAGGGGCTGCAGAATCCCTGAGGAGCTGGGCAGGGGCTCAGCCTGGAGCAAAGGAGGCTCAGGGGCCCTTGTGGCTCTGCACAGCTCCTGACAGGAGGGGTTTGGGATCTGCTCCAGGGAACAGGGACAGGAGCAGAGGGAACGGCCTCAGGCTGGGCCAGGGCAGGTTTGGATTGGATATTTAGGGAAAATTTCCCCATGGATAGGACTGTCCAGCCCTGGCACAGCTGCCCAGGGCAGTGGTAGAGTCACATCCCTGCAGGGATTGAAATGTCCTGTGGATGTGGCACTTGGGGCCACAGTTCAATGTTCACCATGGTGGTGCTGCTGGTTCATGGCTGGATTTGATGATCTTAAAGGTCCTTTCCAACTTTATCAACTCTGTGATGACATTTATTATTATTATAATTTTACTTTATATATATATTATTTTAATGTAAACAGAGAAGAGAATGGAGAAGGGAGAAGGGAGAAGGGAGAAGGGAGAAGGGAGAAGGGAGAAGGGAGAAGGGAGAAGGGAGAAGGGAGAAGGGAGAAGAGAAGAGAAGAGAAGAGAAGAGAAGAGAAGAGAAGAGAAGAGAAGAGAAGAGAAGAGAAGAGAAGAGAAGAGAAGAGAAGAGAAGAGAAGAGAAGAGAAGAGAAGAGAAGAGAAGAGAAGAGAAGAGAAGAGGGATTGAGGGAATGCAGAAGCAGCTCCAGGACCAACCCTCACCCCAAACCCCACAGGGTCATGGGCACAAACAGAGGATGGAAACCCAAGAGATCTGCTGGAGATGCCCCCCAAGGGCACCCTGGGCATTCCCAGCCCCACTGGGCTCTGCCCCCAGAGGCTCCTGAGAGCAGCAGATTTGGGGGTTTGGCACAGGGAAAACCTGGTTTAACACCCCAGCAAACTCCTCCCTGCTTCCTCTGTGAACCTGGCATTAATCTGGATTTCTTTCTATTTAGTCTGGGCAGGAAAATGATACAAACCAGACCTGGCAACCTCTGATCTAGGAGGGGATTTTACCTCCTTGGAAAGGGGCAGCTGCAGCCCCTGCCAATGTCCTTGTGATGCCACATCCCCTTTCCACCTGCACAACCCTGGATTTACCTGCACTTTCCAAAGAAATCACAGGAATTCCAGGCTCTATTTACCTTTTAAATCAGAGACTGGACAAATCATTTTCTCCTGTGCCAGACAGGATTTTTTTTTCTGAAGGAATATCCAATATTTCATTTTGTTTTGCCAATAACTCAACTGCCAAGGCTCTGCAGTGGCTGAAGACCTGCACACTCAGGGTGTTTATTTGCATCACAAATAAAAGCACCTTCTAGTGGTGGAATCCCGTTAAAAATAAACAGTCTGGGAAAACTTGGCTTTTCAAACTGTCTTGTACATTTGGTTCATTATTGTCCTTCCCCAGCTCTTATCCAAACATTCCTGACAGTTTGTTTATGGAGAGCTCTGCAGAGCCCTGCCTACCCTCACAGTGCTGGGGACAGAACCTCGGGGAAGCTCTCACTGTGCCCTGACCTTGCAAATAACACCAACATTAAAAATAAATAAGTAAAACAAACTCACAAGAGTAAACTGTTTCATTTGGGGACAACACTGGAAATCATTCTCTGGTGACTCACTGGCAAAAAATCAGAATTTCTACCTGAAATGCTACATGCAACATCTTTTAATTGGACATTATAGCACCAAATATAGCAGGAAATATAAAATTCACCCTTAAAACCTTCTGTTTGTGGGATTTTTTAGGAAAAATTCATGATTCCTTTTGCTGAAGTGCCATGAAAGCAGCAGTATAAATATTCATGCATTCAGTGAAGCACTGAAGTCCCATGTTTTTATGTTCTATATAACAGTCTATATATATTTGTATAACAACGTACACATGTTGTTTTCTAGACAGCTAAACTCCTTTTTTTTATGAAGTTTGGTTCTGGGAAACTGTTCAGTCCATTTTTATCCAGGACAGATTAAAAGCACAAGTTGCAGCAGCTCACTTTGTTAAGCCCTGCTCCATTAACATGCTCAGCTTTCCCCAGGAAGGCTGGAAGATGAAAGGGAGCTCCATTTCCAGGCCTTTTCCCAAAGGAAATGCTCAGTGCCACATGGAGCTGCTTCAGGAAAATATGGAATTAAGAGAAGCCAAAAGTCACTTGAGATGTGGCATCAGTCTGGGATTCACTGACAGCTCTGGGCTGGACCAAACAGCCACCTCCCAAAAATCCCAAAAATCCCAAAATCCCAAAATCCCATGGCAGCCTCTCCAAGGTGTTATTCCTCAGGGGAAGCTCACCTGGACACTTCCCCTTACAACCCTTTTAAACACAGGTGTAAACACAGAGGGAAATCTTCACCTTGTTGGAACCCCTCTGTAATTCCTACAGAGCATAGCATGGAAACATGATTATTAAAAATAATAAGTAAAGCCAGCTTTTTAAAGACATTTAGGGGCTTTTAAAGAACTGCACATAAAATGGAGGCTTTGAAATGAGATCAGAATTTATAGCTCAGCACCATGATAACGAGCACACGCCAAGACCTAGAAATTCTGTCCTGAATCCACATTAAACACAGGGTTAGAGCACTGCTGCAGGACCCCAAGGAACTGCAGCAGCCAGAGAATTCCAGAGCTCAAACTGTGCCATGAATTGCCCAGGAATGTGCTTTACCTCTGCTCCCTGCCTGTCCCCCAGCCCTGACCTTGCCTTCATCCCTGTGACAGCAAAGCTCTCCCTGCATCCCTGTGAGGATGCAACCCCGGGCATCACCTGAAAACCCTGGAATTGCAGAGCTCATGTGCAGCTGGAATTGATTTTGCAGCCCTGTGAACAAGCCATGAAAAAATCCAGGTCCACTTTCCAGTCTGCAGTGGTTTTGTTGAGCTCAAACAAGCTCAGCCTTTCTTACACCTTGAAATTTGAAAACGTGGTTAAGTGGATGTGATTCCAAACCTGCTCATGGGGAAGAATGCTGGAAAAGAAACAGGTAGAGGAATATTTCTGCCTTGCTGGACCTGGATCAGCTGTGCCCTTGCATTGTCTGCATCCAGGCAAAAAGCTGCTGAGCTCAGCTGGGCTTCAAAGAAGTTTTGTGCATCTTCTGCATGGAAAAATTGTGATGAGGGAATAAAAAGGGTGAGCTGGCTGTCCAGAGAGAGGAGCCAGGGGTTGTTCTGTCCCTGGGCTGTTCCTTGCAGTGTGAGGCAGACGGGCTCAGGCAGTGACCCCGACTCCTTCCTTCCCAAGGCTGCTCCTCAGGGAACAGCCCTGACATGGAAAACCCCTCCAGGCCCAGCTGCACCAGCAGGGATCTCCTCCCAGCTTGTATTTAGCCAGGGGACAGCCAAAACTCTGACCTGCCAGCCTGCTTTAGGGGCTTGTCTAAAGGCAATTAGTCTGTCACACCGATGAGTGCTTTGGGGGTCTCAAACCCAGCATTTCTCTGGCTGCTGGGACTCACAGGAGCCCCAAATCCTGATTAAATGTTTGCTGAAAGCAGGAATGCCACGTGGCTCCATGAAGGAGAGGACAGCAGCTCAGCCTCATGTCCAAATTATCCAAAATCCATGCAGTGAGGTGAACCTGGAAAACCTTCCCTGAAAATAACCCAATTTTTGTGCTCCCCATGCACAATTTGCTTTTTCCAGCATTTTCCATTCCCATCTTTCCTTTTTTCTGACCATAAACAACAAATCTGCAAGCCCAGGGTTAACAATTATTCTGGAAGCAGTGGGACTTCTCTTCCAGGATGCATTTGGAAGCACATGAAGGATCCTCACCAACTGCTCTGCTAAATTTAGTAGCACCACGACAATTTATGCTCACCACCAGCTTTCCATGTCAAATGCTGTCCCAGTCTTGCAGATTTTTCCCATCTTCGTCTGAAATTTTCTTTTCACAAGGTGCCAAACAAAGCAATGTTTCCTCTGTTGCTAACACAGGAAGCATTGTTATCCAACGAGCCAAAGAAGCTGACTGCACTTAATGTTTTTTGGCTGAAGCACACCGAGTTTAATTGCTGAAATACCCTTAAAATTTGATAAAAAGGAAAAATAACATTCTGTATTGCTAGAGGAATCTCAAAGCATTAAAAAGAGGGCTGTAAAATAACATGAGAGGCTCAATTTCAGAAGTGTCTTTCAAAAAATGTAACCCCAAATGTCAACTCTGGTGAGCCCTGCCATTAATCAGCTTATGCCACTGCTTTCCATCAGTTGTAAGATCTAATACTCTGAGTAGGGACAGAGAGGGCACTTCTCCCTCAGAGACAGGGAAATCACTGCCTGGAGAAAATGCTGTGTTTGCTTTAGACATTAAAGAGCTCCTCCAATGCTGCAGCTGGCAGAGTGGAAAGGAAGCAGCAGCAAGACAATTTTGGTAAATAAAAAAGTAAGGGCAATTTTGGGATGTTTTTTAAATAAAAGCTGGAGAGCATCTGTGCCACGAAATGCCACCTGACCTGTCATTTACAGCCTGAAATGTGTCTGAGCCACCATCAGAGCCACCTTCCCCAAATGGCTCCTGATTCTCAGTTATGAAAGGTATGAAATAAATAAATAAAGGCCCAACCTACATCTGGAATAAATATCAATCAACAAGCTTTAAAAAAAAATAAAACAAAACACTTATTCGAGAGGCATTTGTATCAAGCTTTTAAATTCTCACTTGGTAGGAGAGGAACACACAGAGTGAAGCAATGCAATAAAAGTGTCTGGGCCCAGATATGGGATTTAAGGGTTAAATTGTTGATTTAAACTGTTGATTGCTTTCCCTCACCTCAAACATATGGATTTGCACTTCAGGGCAAGCCTGCAGAGGAAGCTGTGCCCAGAGCTGTGTGGAATTCTTGGGAAGGTCACTGAAGGCAGAATGTGCCTGAGCATGGCCTGCAGACCCTGCTGCTCCAGGGAGCAAAGACTGCCCAGCTCCACAGAAATTAAAATTATTCATTTACCAGCAAAGGACTGGGCAGTAACTGGGTTACAAGCAGAAAAATCAGCCAAATACTCTTATTTTGCCATTGGTTTCCAACATATTTTCATTGAATAATAATGAAGGAAAGGGTATCTAAAAGTGTAATCAGAGCAGGAATTATCAGTATGCAAAGGCCCAGACTGTTCAAAGCTCCAAAGTTCTTTCCTCCCAAATGAGCTCATTCCAAGTGCAGAATTCCCATGAATTCTCTCCAAAAATGCATTGGGAAGAATAGAAAGGAACAAGAAAGAATAAAGCATAAAAGTGGAGTTAAAAACCTCCAGAAAACAAGTCTGGATGAAGCTACCAGACAAATATGAGAAGACTTAAACACCCTCCTTTCTCACATCAGAAATTGGGATATTACAAATATGGGGATTTTATAATATATAAATCTGGGGATTTTAGAGCAGAAATTATTAAAGCTTCTAATTAAAAGGACACCCCTCCTTCTTCCTCGAGAAGCAGGAACATGAGCAGTTTCTGTGGTGAATGTTTTGGTGAATTTGAGAGATTTGTGGATGAAAAAGCCAAACCAAGCAGGTGTGACAGAAAAGAAACTGTGTCATTATTCCATGAGAGCTCTGATGGGCATGAACCAGCCATGAAAGACAAACTTACAAAAACCACACAAAGAAATACATTTTCCCTATGTAGTCACCAAAAAGTCTCTTGGAAGCGAGTAATATTTACCCTCAAACCAAAAAAAAAACCCATTTCAATGGAAGGATGTGAAAGGTAATTTATCCAAGCCTGCTGAATTCAGCACTTAAATTCACATCTCACGTTCCTCTGTGCTGCTCTCCACGCTGGATGATGTGGTGACAGACATGGGGGAGGGAAATCAGAGCATTATCTCTTGAAAATTGCCCAAAAAAGTGATTTCTCACCAGATGGGGCCTGTAACAAGCCTGAAGTGTTGCAGCCCTCTCCCAGGGGATTGCTTTTCCCCTTGCCCAGTGTGACACAGCTAAAATCCACCAGCTCAGCACTTCCACGGTGATCCTTATCCAAGGGGCTTTTATCTCTACTCTGACATGAAATTAAAAGCTACATTAATAACACCACCTATCAAGATGATTTTTTTAAAAAAGAAATGTACTTAGGGCTGTTTAATGTTGGTTCTGGCCAAGCCTTAAAGCAGAACTCACGTCTGGAAGTTTTATCTGAGAATTCCTGCCCCAGCATTAAAAGCCTGAGCTAAACATTCTGAAGACCATCTCCACATTTCACCATTTTCTTCGTCTCCAAGTAGAAGTTTTGATGTTTTAACCCTTTCCCAAAAGCAAATTATCGTCCTTGATTCCTCTTCATCTGGGCTGTTATCCTTCAGGATCCCATTGGCACAAATCTTTTCCCCAAGAGCATTTAATGCCCAAGATAAAGAGGGAAAAAGCTGTTTTTCCAGCCCAGTTGGATTTCCCAGGAGGATTGTAGGATTGTGCTTCACTGAGGGAATCAGAGACCCACAGCACGGTGGGAGCGTGATCCCAAAAAGAATGAGTGCTCTGTTTATTCCAAACCTCCAAAATTAATCATTTCTAGCACTACTTTATCTAAATCTGTGCTCAAGGAATCTGCTATTTATCATGCTATGATCTCACTGCTGCCAGTTTCATCACAAGAGACTTTGCTGAAGTTTATTTCTCCACAGAAATAGCAATATTTTTTTAAAAAACGGGATAGAGGATAGGGCATTAATGAAAATGTTGTCTACAGCAAGATTAGCTGGCAAGTTCCATTTTTGAGGTCAGCAGTATCACTGTTACACATGAATTTATATCCTTCAGTGATTTGTTGGATTGGAGTGTTTGTCTGCCTCTCCTCTTGGAAGCTGGACAATCATTACAAACAGGATTTGGAGACAGCCTCGTAGGTTTTATGTCATATATTTCTCCAAAGTTAAATTGTCTGATTTTTTTCCTAGCTGGAAAAATGAGAGAAGTGCAAAAATCTTTGTACTTAACCCTTCACTTTGACTGGGATGTGTAGCCCAGAGCTCACTTCATGCAAAGCCCCTATTTATGATTACCCTAAAACTCAGACTTTCCCTAATTGTGGAGGACAAATTCACCAGTGATTAAGAGCAGAGGAGGAAAACGAGGCGTCAGTTTGAGGTTTTCTCCCTGGATGTGCTCATTTAGTCATCTTTTCCTGCTCCTTATTTTTCATGGCAAGCTCGGAATTTTCACCTGGGGTCCATCAAAGCCGTGCTCAGTTTTGTGTGTACAAAGGCAGAGGGAAGATGATGAGGTTGCTGTGCCTCCTGCTCCGGAGGCAGCTTTGGGGTGGTCTGTTTAGATCCAAGAAATTTCTTAAAGGAGCAACAGCAGCACCGGGGCCGACTCCTCCCGGGAGGCAAAAGCTGGAGTGGGATGGATGAATTCCTGCCCAGGGCAAGGCTGAGCTTAGGCAGCACCCCTGGAAGCCTTTCCAGGCTGCTCTGGAGCTTTCCCAGGCCGTGTTTAACCCGGGGTGAACACAGGACTGCAGTCTGTGCTTGTCAATCCAGAGCCTTTAACGAGCGAGGAGCTGGGCTTGGGAAAGGAGGAAAAACGCACATTTCCATCACTCCCAATAAAAGAGCAAGAAAACGTCAAACATGGAGGTAAAAGTCATATTTCACAAGGGCTCAGGCCCAAAGTCCCTCTCCCCCTGCACCTGCAGGGTGAGGAACATGTGCTGGGCTGCTCTGTGCTGGCTCAGTGCTCAACATTTGAACTGGAGCCGCTCCAGCTTCTGAATAAATATCTCTTTGCGGGGAGAGGGAATTGCATTCCTTACTCCAAACACAGTTTTTCTTCTCTGAAATCCTGAAAGAAACGTGTGCTTGTGAACACTGAAATGCTTTCTACCTCCAGCCTGGGCAAAGAGCCCTCCCTGCTCCTTAGGCACCGCATCCGTGAGCCCCGGCCCAGCTGGGAGGGCTGCACTCAGAACGGGGTTCCTGGGGCTTTTCCTGGGGTTCCTGGGGCTTTTCCTGGGGTTTTTCTTCCTAAGGAATGCTGGTTTCCAACAGGGCTGCTTTTGGGAATGATATGAGGGAAATTCAGAGGGATCTGAGTGGAATTCAGAGGGATAGGAAAGCCCTCTTGGGATCAAGACTTGTGGATTCCCCCATCCCTGGAAGCGTCCAAAGCCAGGTTGGACGGGGCTTGGAGCAATCTGGGATGGTGGGAGGTGGCCCTGGATGGGCTTTAAGGTCCCTTCCAACCCAAACCATTCCAGGGTTCTGTGATTTTACCCCAGCATCAGGATCAGTTGGCTCCACACAGCAGCAACAACAGATGCTGGGAAAGGTGCCTGGGGAGAAGCAGCTGCTGCTGGAAGTGCCCTCAGATGGTCCCCCTGTCACATCAGATGTGCCCAAAAACTCTGTACATGTACAAGTCATGGTGGAATTGAGATAGGGAATAGTAAGAGCAACTTCAAATTCTACAAAAACTCTTTACCATCCACATTTTAGGTGAATTGTATAAAGAACCCAAGAATTACCATATTTGAGAACAAAGAGAGCTCTGGAGAAGCAAAATGAAGGAAGCTGAACAGGGCAGAAGAAAGGAACAGATGTCAGATTATCCTTAAACAAAGTTACCAGTTTATTTTCCCACTGATTTGAATATCTAAAATATACATTTTTTTTGCCAAGGCAAACAGGTGATTAAAATACATGAAAAATCCCAGTGAGCAAAGGGCCACACTTGCATTTGCCTGACATTTGTCAGCCATTCCCCAAGCGTCAGCACACGCAGGGCAGAGCAACAATAATATTAATTTTACAAAGGCTGACTGTTTAATTGCAATTAACTGTGGCCTCACAAAAGGCAAGCTGCACTCTGGAGTGCACATAAGCCTCATTTACCCTGCAAGGACAGCGAGATGAAGCTGGCATGAAATATTAAGATCACAATTGCTGCTGGCAAACCTTCTGACGGGAAGCTGCTGGCTGGGATGAGCAGGGATTACACAAAGGAGCAGCGAGGGAAAACAGGGCCGTGAATCAGCCCACAGAATGTCCTCTCCCTGAGCAGCACGGGGAACGGGTGGGCTGCTGGCAGCAGGGATGGGCAGGATGCTGTGGGTGCCTGGAATGTGCCAGGATGGCTCAGCACAGGCTCCTTTATTGCTGATGAGCTGAACGAGCGCCATCGCCGAGCTAATTACGGTTCCTGCCCAAACTTCTCCTGCTGGAAAGCTATCCCAGTGCCTCACAGCTCTTCCACTTGGAAAACATCAACTCAAAGCTACTGATGGCCAGTTTAGACAAATTTAACTCTGCATCAGCATTACTGGTGCCTGGCTTGTGCTGCCTGCCTTCCCGGGGTTCCTGAGGACAAACGCCGTGCTCACAGAGCAGGAACGTTCCCCTGGCCTGACTGAACAAGCCCAACCTGCAGCCTCACCAGGGAGCCTGGCCACATCCCTGCTGGTCTCCAGAATCACAGAGCACAGCTGTGCACAGAATTCCAGAGCTCTTTCCAGAATCTTTCACTTCCCTTGCTCCACTGCTTTAATATCAGTCCCTGCTACACCCCAGACATCATTTTCCTGCTCATCTGCCTGCCCACAGGGATGATTCCCAGTTTTCCCTTCCTTTTTCCAGTTCCCTTCCTTTTTCCCATTTCCATTCCTTTTTACCATTTCCCTTCCTTTTTCCATGTTCTCCATGAGTGCCAAAATGGAAAAAGCACAGAGGACAGGATCTTACCTTAGAGAAATCCAGCAAACATGCCTAGGGGCAAAAAGCAGGCAAAGGAAAAGTGCTCTTAGGAACTGTGAGGAATAAAAAGCTTCTTTCAGAGAGCCAGAACTGAGACTGGACCAGCAATTTCCATCAAGAATCACCAACTTCCATGGTGGGCACGAGTGGGAATTAGAGCTTGGTTATGAGGAGAGAAAAATCAGGATGGGGACTAGAGGAGCAGGAAAGGGGGAGAGGGATCCCTTTGAAAAGGAGAACCAGGGCACAAGGGCCACACATGAAGAAAAAACAGCCAGGATCATAATGTTGGCCCTGGGAAAGGAGCTCTGCAGCCTTGGGGAGTCTGTCCATCCCAAAAACATTCCATGTGAGAGTTTCCCAACTCCTGCTCTGGCTGAAGAGCCAGCAGAGTCCCTGGGAAGATGTGAGCATCCCTGTGGTATGAGCTGCTCCAGGAAACATTGCAAGGACGTGTCTGGGTGTTTTGCTAACAGTGCAGCTGTTGTGCAACGTGTTTATCCAACAACTGCAAACAATCAGCAGCTCTTGGAACGGGAGTTTACAGAGGTTTGCAAAGGTAGTGGTTTGTTTGCCCTGGATCCTTGGGGGTTTTTGGGTTTGGGGTTGGTTTTGTTTTGCTCTCCCCACTTCAGGTGCAATTTCTTGATCTAATGACAGGTGGTGACAAGCAGTGCTGCCAGCACACCTTCCAAGTGAGGGTGCATCTTCTCCATCACATTTTAAAGGAATAAATTCCATTACATGGAATTTGATGACGTGATTAGGGCCTAATTTCTATTCCTGGTGTGCTGCAGTAAAGCTAATTTCCCTGAAATGTGTCCTGACTGTTGTGGGAAGCAGGTTTTCCCCACGTTGTAGGTGACTGAGTTTATTCTCTGTTGTAGAAAAGATGCATTTAACACCCTCCTGGAGATTTGCTATGGAAAACTAATCAGAAATCCTGAAAAACAAACAGCAACGACAGCACAAAGGAAGGGAAAAAAACCCAGGTGATTGAACTGCTACCAAAGCAAGGATTTAATCAACAGAATTAATTTGTTTGGAAAGGAAAAAAGTCCTTGGATTTTAGAAACGCTGACCAGAAATTCTTTCAGAGAGCGAGTTTCCAGTGGAGAATGCCAAAGCTGCACAATCCAAACATCACCTGGAGAGGGTTCAGCACTGCCACTGTCACTGTAGAGCCTCCCTGCTGGCACAATCCCAGCAGCAGCACTGGGGGGAACTGCGAGGTGGGGCAGCTGGGATGTGGGGAAACTGGGACTTGGGGTAACTGGAATGTGGGATAACTGGGATGTGGGGTAACTGGGATGTGGGGTAACTGGGATTTGGGGTCACTGGGATTTGGGGTCACTGGGACTTGGGGTAACTGGGACTTGGGGTAACTGGGATTTGGGGTAACTGGGACTTGGGGTAACTGGGATGTCGGATAACTGGAATGTGGGATAACTGGGATTTGGGATAACTGGGATTTATGATAACTGGAATGTGGGATAACCAGGATTTGGGGTAACTGGGATTTGGGATAACAGGGATTTGGGGCAAGGGGGATTTGGGGCAGCTGGGATTTGGAATAACTGGGACTTGGGGTAACTGAGATTCGGAATAACCGGGATTTGAGATAACTGGGATTTGGAATAACTGAGATTTGGAATAACTGGGATTTGGGATAACTGGGATTTGGGGTAACTGAGATTTGGAATAACTGGGATTTGAGATAACTGGGATTTGGAATAACTGAGATTTGGAATAACTGGGATTTGGGATAACTGGGATTTGGGGTAACTGAGATTTGGAATAACTGGGATTTGGGATAACTGGGATTTGGGGTAACTGAGATTTGGAATAACTGGGATTTGGGGTAACTGGGATTTGGGGTAACTGAGACTTGGGGGAACTGGGATTTGGGGGAACTGGGATTTGGGATAACTGGGATTTGGGGTAACTGAGATTTGGAATAACTGGGATTTGAGATAACTGGGATTTGGGGTAACTGAGACTTGGGGTAACTGGGATTTGGTGTAACTGGGATTTGCCCCCTCTGTCCTTCAGAGGCTGCAGGTTTCAGCTGGCCCCTCCAGACTGGTTGCAGAGTGCTGGGAGCAGGGCTGGAGCTGCTGCACAGGCAGAGCCTCAGCCCTGGCTCAGGCAGACACTCTGGAGCCGTGGCTCTGCGATTCCCTTCCCTGGCTCCCCTTCAGCCCCCGGGCAGATTAAAGGGCAGCCCAGAGCTCGGGAGCCTTGTTCTTGTTCCCAGGGCTGTGAGTGTCGGGGGCAGCCCCAGCTCCACACGCCCCACAGGCAATTTCACAGCTCTGGCTTCCCCTGCAACCCCAACACCCCCACAGCTCTGCAGGGCTCGAGCCCTCCCTCCGTGGAAATCATGGCTCCCTGCACAACTCACTTTTAATCCTTTAAAAACACAAATAAGTTAATCCACGGGGGAGAGCAGGAGGCGGCAGTTCCCACTTCTGGGGATTACAGAGATTCCCTGCTTGCCTTGGTGCTCCTGCAGATTTCATGGAGCTGCTCCCAGTGATGTTTTGGGAGCTGGAACAGAGGCTAGATGGAGTTAAGAGGAATAAAGAGGATATTTACTGAAGTGCCTTCAAAGGCACCACCCTGGCAGTACCAGAGCCACAGTCCTGGCTCTGCAGGGATGGCACCAAGATGGAAGCTTGGCCACGAGATCTCACATTTTTATAAGTTCTGCTCCATTTGCACCTTGCAGTTCATTGTCCCATCCCAGCTTTAGCCCAGGCAGTCCCACCCTGCTTGTTTTTCTCTCTCCAGCCCACGGGGTTTGTGCTCCTGGGCTGAGATTTGGATCATTTGTCCTTGGTGCCCAGCTGGAGCAGGAATTGTTTTGTCTCCCTGCTCTGTGCACAGAGCTCAGCATCCCTGAATGTGGAGCCCAGACCCTCACACTAAAGCAGCACAGAGTGTGGAAATAGAAAAGCCAAACCTGGGGTATCACCAGGATGTGGATATCATCCCTGCTGCCCTGCTGAAGCCCTGCCCAAAGGGTCTTGGGAGCAATGCTGTGCTGCCCTGGGAGCAACAATTCCCACAGGAGCTCCCAGAAGTGGAAAAAGATCCAGGAGAGAAAATAGCAGATGGAGTTTTACAACCAACACAGGTTTATATGAAACAAAGAAATAAATTAAGAATAGTTTGTCCTTTGAAACGAAATAAAACTTTAAAACAAGAAAGTAGCCCTGAAGTAGCTTTAAAGCTTCATCCCCCAAAGCTTTCAGAGCAGCCCTGAGGTCTCCTCTCCAGATGGATGCTCTGTTAAAGCAGTTGAACTGGAGCCCTACAGCTCCATCAAGAGATCTCACCCTGATTTTGTTTTCAGTTATCAGCCAGAGCCCTGTGCACATCCTTTGAAGCCAGGGGATGCAGATGGGCTTTAACAAGATTCCCTTCAACAGGACAGGACCCATCAAGTGTCCCTTGGAATACTGCAAGAAAAACACAGGTGTTCCTGTGGCCCCAGGAAGAGGAAATACCACACTGATTAAAACTTGAACCACACTCCAGGACAGACCTGAGCCTCCTCCTGCCCTCCCAGTCTGGTGCACAGGAAAATGGGAACACATCGTGTGCAGCCCAGCTCAGGATCTGCACTGTAATTCAATAACCTCTAATGAGAGCCAGGGAGAGCTGGGCAGGAGCAGGGCTGGCCCAGAGGGGCAGGCTGAGGGTAGGGCATCTACAGAAATCACAATTCCCCATTTCATGTCAGAAAAAAACACCTTCATTATAACATTAAAACATCACCATGTGCTTAAAAACATCACCCAGATGCCCAAGACACTGTTTCTGATCCCTAGAAGCTCTTCCAAAAAACCCTTTCCAAAGTCCTTTCTCTCGTCCTGCTCCCTCTCTCCCTTCCCTTTCCCTTCCCGGGCTTCATTTTCAGCAGCAAGGCTGAAACACACCCTTGAGCCCTTCAGAGCTCCACACCCTGGCTTGTATTAAAAAAGAGAAACGACTTAAAAAAATCCCAGCTCACTGTTTCCAAAGATCTTCCCTCCTGCCTGGGGATGGCTCCAGGCTGGGAGAGCCAGGCACTGCCTCAGCCCCCGGGCTGGGAGCCCTGACCTGCTGGGAAAGGCACGGACAGACTGGGAGCATCCTCTGGAGCTGAGCCAGACCTGCTGCTCCTGCTGCACCAACGCCTGGGGAGCAGCAGGAGAGGCTTGGGGACAGGACGGGAAGCTTTGGAGGAGGAGGAGAGGCTTTGGAGGAGGAGGGAAGTTTTGGGACAGGAGAAGCTTTGGAGCAACAGAAGTTTTGGGACAGGAGGAGAAGCTTTGGGACAGGAGGAGAAGCTTTGGAGCAGGAGGGAAGTTTTGGGACAGGAGAAGCTTTGGAGCAACAGAAGTTTTGGGACAGGAGGAGAAGCTTTGGGACAGGAGGGGAAGCTTTGGAGGAGGAGGAGAGGCTTTGGAACAGGGGAAGAAGCTTTGGAGCAAGAGGAGGAGAAGCTTTGGGACAAGAGGAGAAGCTTTGGGAGAGGAGGGGAAGCTTTGGGACAAGAGAAGCTTTGGAGCAGAAGGAGGAAAAGCTCTGGAGGAGGAGGAGAAGCTTTGGGACAGGAGAAGTTTTGGAGTGGGAGGAGAAGTTTTGGCACAGGCGGAGAAGCTTTGGGAGAGGAGAAGCTTTGGAGGAAGAGGAAAAGTTTTGGAGTGGGGGCAGAAGAAGCTTTGGGGCAGGAGGAGAAGCTTTGGAGTACAAGGAGAAGCTTTGGAGTACAAGGAGAAGCTTTGGAGCAGGAGGAGAAGCTTTGGAGGAGGAGGAGAAGGTTTGGAGGAGCAGGAGGGAAGTTTTGGGACAGGAGAAGCTTTGGACCAGCAGAAGTTTTGGGACAGTAGGAGAAGCTTTGGGACAGGAGAAGTTTTGGGACAGGAGAAGTTTTGGGACAGGAGGAGAAGCTTTGGACCAGCAGGAGAAGCTTTGGACCAGCAGGAGAAGCTTTGGGGCAGGAGGGGAAGCTTTGGGACAGGAGGAGAAGCTTTGGACCAGCAGAAGTTTTGGGAGAGGAGGGGAAGCTTTGGGACAGGAGAATCCTTGGATCAGCAGGGGAATCCTTGGATCAGCAGGAGAAGGGGTCATGTGAGGGCTCTGCCTCCTGTGCCCTCTCAGACACTCCCAGATCCCAAACACACCGTGGTGTGCAGGGAAAGTGTTAAATAAAGAATTCTCTTAATGCTCAATGAAAATCTCAATGAAACCACAGCAGCTTTTTTTTTTTTTTTTTTTTTTTTTTTTTTTTTTTTTTTGCCTTCCCCAAGATCAGGCCCACCAATGCTTGCTTTCTTTAGGAGCCAAACAACATTCTTGGAGAGCAGCTCAATATCTCCAGAGGTGTAAATCACCACCCTCTATCTTATTAGAAACATTTGAAAGAGGGCAAGTGCTTTCAAAGCCATAAACTTGGGATTCCATACATGTTCCAAAGCTGCACTGAACACACATTCCTGACTCAGACTGGTTTTAATTTGCAGTCCCTTGAAAGCACAAATGCAAAAGTCTAAATACTGAGTCAACTTAACTAACAATAACAAACCATTGAAAAAGTTGTCCCTTTGCAACTTCTTAAAATAAACTGGAAATAGGAATCACTCAAATGCCAAAGGCTGTGCTGTGGGTGGATGTCCAGTGCAAAGGCAGCCAGAGCTCCCAGGAAAATGCAATTCCCTGCTCCACTGAGGATTATTTATGGTCACAAGGCTGACAGAGCATTGGAAATAAAAAGCACCAATTCTCCCTGCTAAAAATCCCGGGACACAATGGGAACAGAGGAATGAAAACCACATGAGGGCTGAAGAGAAAGGAGGAGCTGCCACATCCTTTGTGAGCCCCGAGGAGATAAATCCCTACCTGGGAGCAGGGGGTGGGCAGGCACAGCCCAGCTGTGATGGAATTCTGAGATGGAATTTCTGGGCACTGGCAGGGTGCCCTCTGCTCTCCAGCAAGTCTTTAATTAAAGATATTGATGTTATCTCCAACCACATTGTCCCAGTGCTCCCTAAGGAAATCACAGCAGCAGCTTTGGAAGGAGCAGAGCTTCCAAATACACCAAATACACCTCCCAAATACAAAATTCCTGCTCCAAGCAGTGCATAAATGCATTCCCTGCTGCAGAAACCCCTGTGCTTGCAAATGCCTCATTAAATCCATCAGTCCTTTGGGGAAATCCTCAGGGAACAGGGACTGCCATGGAACAGGAGCTTTGGGAATTGGGGAAGTGCAGGTTTAAACCATAACTAGGCAGGAAATGCTTTCCTTCCCATGTAAAATATACAAAAATGGAAATATTTCCAAGTAGTTTTCGTTGCTCTGTTAAAATTCATAATCAAAATTACAAACTTGAAAGGAAAAATGGCCAAAAAACCACTTTAAAATGTATCATTTCCTACAGAACTTTGCTTTTTGATGAAGAAGTAGATGTTTCCCTGAATGCAATGCTTCAGGCAAGTTTATCTGCCAGCCATGAGGAATGTACAGTAGCTCAGCTCAGCTCGCTGCTCTGCACTCACAGAAAGCTCCTTTTGTCAGCAGCTGGGGAAGGGCTGAATACAGAGCACAGAATAAGTGACATTTAATCACTGGGGAGCTGCCTTTCCTGCCTGATCCATTGTCAGCAGCAAAAGTGCATTATGGAAAGCTGATTAGGGACAATATGAACCCCAAGTGGAACATGGGACACATCCACAAGGTTTGCTCCAGGCTGCCAAGGGGTCAGGAAATATTATTAACCTCAAGTGTTGGCACCCATCAAATGGATTTCAGCTCAGAGACTGAAAATGTTCAATTTATGAGCATCCCAAAGTGGATCCTCACCCCTGGAAGTGTCACAGGGCCTGGAGCAGCCTGGGACACTGGAAGGTGTCCCTGGGTGGAACTGGATGAATTTAAGGTCCCTTCCAACCCAAACTATTCAGGGATTCAGCCTCAGCTGCTCTGTGATTTTATGTTTATTCATCAGAATCTTTAAAGGCATTGAATATATAAGATATTCAATGCAAACCACAGGCCTTTAATAATAAACTTTCCAAATATTGCTCATCAGTTTGGCTTGGTTTAATACAGGAAAAAAGTAGTGGAGCTATAAATAAGGTGTCAAAATTAATAATGCCTTGCAATTATGCCTTGCATCCATATATATGTATATAAAATATATTCTGTTAAGTGTAATGATCTCCCACTGGCCAGCAAACATCAGAGGCAAGAACAATAAGAACAACCTCCAAGGAGGCATTAAAATCCTGAGTTCCCTAACAAGCTGGAACAAGGATAAAACATGCCATGACCTTACACAGGTACAAGTCTTGTGCCTCTCTGAGTACCCAGGGACTTACAAAAATATCCCAAAAATCCTGGAAGATGAGGCAGCAAATTCTGTCAAGTGAATCTTTATTAAATCCTGATTGCTACCCTTGGAAGCAAAATGAATTTCCAATTATTGCCTGTGAAATGATGAAATTCTGGTGCTTAGATAGAATTAGTGTGGAAAAAAGAAGCCAAGTGTTTTTTTGGGTTTGTTTTTTTTTTTTTTCCAGGAGGAAAAGCAAAATCATGGCCCAGGTGTTCCTGCAATGGCAACACCTGGGGCTGTGTGGGGTCAGAGGAGGTGATGGGGTCAGGCCAGGGCACAGCAGAACTCAGGATGCCCCAGGAACGCTGATGGAGACTCCCTGAAGGTGACCCAGCTCTGGGGAGGCTCAGGGCTCCATGGAAAAAGCAAATTACAGCACAGTGAGTGACTTGGGTGCCTCTGCTGCCAGGGCTATCCCAGAAGCCAGGAGGGAGCTCTGAACTAGGGGAAATGGAGCCTTTCACTCACAAAACAAACCCAAGGCAAAAACACAGCGGAGCAGAACAAACAAAAAACCACAAAGCTGAGGAAAGCTCGGGAAAACCCCTCTGAGGAAGCAGCAGCAAGGAGGAAAACCTGGCCAGGCTCTGGACACCAAACGAGTCCCAAGTGAGCGAGGAGGGGCTGGCTCCTGTCAGGAGCTGCTCCTGCCCATATCCTGCTCCCCAATGATGAGGAATTCACTCCCTGTGCCTCATCCCTCTGCAGTGAGCTCCAGGCACAGCCTGCATCAAAGGCTCTGCTATCTGCACTAAGGAAGTTTCCCTGATGGTTTCCATCTCCACTCCTCAATCAAAACGAGGAAAAGCTTTGGCAGGGCAGAAATAAAATCAAATCCTCCTAAAGCACCGTGCCCTTCAAGCTCTTCTTTTGTTGGGTTTCTCACCACCCCACCCTTCACATTTTTCTATGATATCCCAGTTCCTGTGGTTTAGCCATGGGATAAGTCTCCCAAACCTATGGATTAGCAGGCACTGGGACACAGGAATAAAGAGCTGGTTTTCCCTTTGAAGTGAGTGACTAAAGGCTGCCAGCTTGGAAAGAGGAAAAATACCTTTGCCTTGTGTGCCAACACAGCTCCAGTGGATCCTTCTCGTGAGGAACTCTGCAGGCAGGGGTACTTATATTTTAATGTTTTATATATATGTAAATCCATAACTCATGTACATATTAATTGACCCTTGTGTAAATGGACATTCAGCTCACACCTGCCCTGTATGACACCCCCACATTGCAGCTCTTCCCTGAACACCCCAACAGAAGATAATGCTATTATTATTACTTCCAGGAATAAATAGGTTTTAAGGCATTTAATTATTTTAAGTTTCAACAGAGTTAGAGGAAGTTACTCTGAAACATGACACAAAATCCATGTGACTTTGCCAGGCATTAATAAGACTTTCCACACTTCCCAACCAAGCTTTTCTTTCTTTTGTTTTTGCAGCAAGACATTTTTAGGAGGCAAGTTCTGAAGGAGCAGCACAGGACAGGAGCTCTTTTCCCTGGTTTTGCCCAGGGTGCAGCCACATTTCCACTGGATATTCTCATTTTTGCCACAACCTGCACATGACTTTGGCAGAGGATTCCAGTCTGGGAGTTCCTCTGGGAACTTTACAGGAGAGAAGGAGAACAGCAGGGAAATCACTTGATAAATTGAGTGTTACTGATCAAAACCCTCTGCAATCAATGCCAGCCTCGTGCTGACCCAACAGACTTTGGGTCAAAGCTCAGTTTGTAAGCCCACACTTAATTCCAGTGCTGGAATTTGGAGTGCCTGCATTTCGATAGGAAAATAACCAAATTTCTGATGTTTGCTGGCATCTCTGTTTGGCTCAGGCTGGGACACCTGGGGGTGCTCACCTGGAGAGGAGAAGGATCCAGGGAGAGCCCAGAGCCCCTGGCAGGGCCTGAAGGGGCTCCAGGAGAGCTGCAGAGGGACTGGGGACAGGGATGGAGGGACAGCACACAGGGAATGGCTGGGAGTGAAGGAAGGGAGATTGAGATATTGGGAAGAATTCCTGGCTGGGCTGGAATTCCCAGATTTGCTGTGGCTGCCCTGGATCCCTGGCAGTGCCCCAGGCCAGGCTGGACACCCTGGGACAGTGGCAGGTCCCTGCAATGACAGGGTGGCACTGGATGAGCTTTACAGTCCCTCTCAACAAACACCATTCCATGATTCTGTGATTTCCAGTCACATTACAGATTTAAAATTTAAAATTATCAAAGCTGAGACCAGAACAAGCAAGGAAAACACATTTCTTCCCAAAGGGAAGAAGCATGGAGCAATCCTGGAATGCCATTGCCACGAGAGGCAGAACATTTGCTGACATTTGCTTGAGCTCTGGGCTCTCAGCAGGCCCCAGAGCTGCACTTTAAGCCCATTTTTGCTGTGCCTGGGCTGCAGTTTGAGGGCAGGCAGGGTTTCAGAGCTCAGCTCTCCCTGGGCACTCAGGTGCATCCTCACAGCACACTGCACTCCCAGGGCTGCAGGCAAACAGAGCAGTGAATGATTAACTGGCTGAGAAATTAAAACCGCCTCTCTCTTGAGCAGGACAGAGCTTTCTGGGGCTAATTTTTCATTATTTCTGCAAAAGATGGAAGTGAAAGGTAACACAAACCCCAGTGCTGCCTCAGCACTACACGGAAAATAAGGAAAATCGCCAAAATATTCTGTGTGTTGTACAGAAATAGAGGAGGCAGGTGCTGATTACTGGAGGCCATAAAGATTCACTAATTAACACCTACAGCAAATGTGGCCTATCAAAGCAATCACTGGCAAAAACAAGAATTACAAGAAGAAAATCAATTTAAATCAATTACCATTGTTCACACACAAAGGAGCCAGTGACTGGGTCACATTCCTAGAAATCATGCTGCTCATCCCATGGGGAAAAATCATTCCCCCAGCCACGAGCAGTCACACACTGAATTATCATGATTACTGCTCATTTATTATAATGGTCATTTAAAAATCTTAATAAAATAATTATCTTCATATAATTTTCATTTTAATTTTCACCATTTTTAGCACATTGCTCATCTATTATAATTGTTGCTCATTTATTATAATTTTCAATTAAAGCATTCTGCTTTTTAGCCTATAGTTTGCAAATGAATCCTTACAATTTTCAACTTAAAAATTAAATTCCTTACAATTTTTAACTTAAAAAATCCTGGGATCAAGTCAAAATTTGAATTTTCCCACTTCCACTGCTGTCACAGAAATAGCAAATAAAGGCTTTGACAAAATAGAAGTTTGCCAGCACAGATTTAATAATATGGGAATCACCTCTCAAGCTCAACAACCTCTCACAGTGACCACTTGGGAGCTAAAAAGTAAAAGAAAACCAAAAATATTTTTCCACATTTAGGCAGGAGAGAAAAATCTGCTTTCCACCCACCCCACCTGCACAGTGCACTGTGAGATGGTTAAAGCAAAATGAAAGAGAAATAATATTAATATAATCAATAATAAAATAATGTAAATAATATAATTTGGATAATATGAATAATATAATTTAAATAATATCAATAATATAATATAAATAATATAAATAAATAATTAATAATACCAATAAACCTAGGGAATGGCTGGAGATGTTCAGCCCAGTGTGAGTGCAGCAGATCTGCAAATCCATTAAAGCACAACCCCCCCAAAAAATTCTGTATTTAACTAATATATATTCTAAAAAAACTGTATTTAACTAAAATATGTTCTAAAAATTCTGTATTTAACAAAACTATGGCCAAAATATCTGCTAAAAGTAAACCCAGCCTGGGCTGGACTTCAAGGGCTCACCTGCTGTCCAGACATTTTCCATTAGGAAGCAACTAAAATCCAGAATAAGTCCCAATGGAAGTTGAATCAGTTTATATTTTCTGGGTTTTTCTGAGCCCTCAAGAATCCCCTCTGCATTTTCACCTTTGAGGAAGGAACTACTGAAAACTAAACACCAAATAGAGCTGTTTGAAAGCTTAAAAATGAGAACAAGCTGCCGGGCAGAAAGTAAATAATTTAGAATAGATTCAAACAATTAGGATTAAGCAGCTTGGTTTTGATTCTTTTTGTGAAAAGGACTGTTTGGTTATTCTGGGCTGTGTTTTGGAAACCATTTCTACCTTGTTTTTCTTGGGAAAACAATTTCACGCTACAAAAAAAGGCATCGAGCGATGAAAAGCATTTGTTTCTTTCTTTTCTAGTTCTTAAGTAAAACCAGCAATGCTGAGCAGGTCAGATATAATAAATACAGCTATTTCAAGGCAGAAGAAAAATGCTTTCCTGGCCTAACTTTGAGTGACAGGAGAAAATTTTTCCCAGCTTGAAACTCCAGTTTATTAAAAGTGCTCAATTTGATTTAATTGGATATATATGGGTATGTTCTATCGGGCCGCTTTGTTGCGTTTTTCGAATCAATCCTCCACCACTGAAGCAACATTTCCAAGTGAGTGGATGTTGTGGACACCTTCAGAAGTTGTGCTCTGTGGCAGCCACGGCCTCCTAGCCCATAGTTTTGAATTTTGGGTACTTGGATTACCCCAGCAGGAAGGCGATGGGCCTTGAATGGAGCTTTTTGTTCAGCCCTTTAATCGCTTCCAGCGCTCGCCCCAGCCCACAAGATCCACACCAAATTCGGTCAGACATCCCGGCCAGACGTGGAGGATTTCTCTGCAGATCCACTCAGTTCCACCAGCTGAACTGTTTGGGTTCTGGGGGGGGAGGAGGGGACGGTGAGGCTGCTTAAAAGTTCATCATTATGGCTGCAAACCTCCCCAGGTCCTGGGAAATTCCTGTTTTAATTAAAAAAAAATAAGAATCATCCATCCTTAGCTGTTTCCAACCCTATATCCTGGCAATGAAGGCTGCTAGGAGATAGATACAGAAATACAGATATTTTTCAGTCCAGTTTGCCATGTAACAACCCTGGAGCTCAAACCCTCTGTGTTTCCTGATGAAGACACTAAAACATTTCAGGCAGCCTGAAGCAATTCCTCTCCTCCCAAAGCACCTCCTCTCCTCCCCGTTTGCCTCACATTTGTTACTCAAACTCCCCAGAAGGAGCTGCTAGGCAATTTGTACTCTTGCATTAAATTATTGTGGTTCAAAGCCACTCAGTTGGATCTTGTCACACTGATCCTGTCCCACACACAAAGGGAATTATTTCTGTGCCCCAAAATCATCAGGGAAGGGCAGAGAGGGTGGTGGGAGATCCCCAGAGGGAGCCTGGCCTTGCTGAAGGTGAGACCCCAGTGCTTCCAACCCTATATCCTGGCAATGAAGGCTGCAGGGAGATAAATACAGAAATATAGATATTTTTAAGTCCAGTTTGCAATGTAACAACTCCAGAGCTCGAATCTTCTGTTTTAAATTAAATTATTTTAAATTACAATAGAAAAACTCCCAGGACTTGGGGAGGTTTGTCTGGAGGCACAGCAGGGATGGATGCTCCAGGCAGGAATCTCCTGATGGGCTCTTCCTTCCCCACTCTGCAGAGGGATGGAGATCTGGGAAGAAAATTCCCCCTGTGAGGGCTGGGCAGTGCTGTGGGAGGATGTGGAGAGGTTTGGGCTGGAGCTGGTGAGAACCACGCCGGATTCCAGCCCCAAATTCCAGCCCCACGCTCCTCATTTGGAAGCAATTGCCCCCTGCCATCCATCAGGAGGGCCCACAGCAGATAGCTTTGTGAAGTGGAAAAAAACCAGTTCTTAATTTATATATGACAATTAAACCAAATTGGATTGATTTCTTCTTTTTTTTTCCTTTTTTTTTTTCCTTTTGGAAGACTTTAAAATGAACTGTAAGTCAGAAGATCTGCCAAGGCTCCCTTCCCTAATTAAACACATAACTGGGATTAAAAACCTTTTTAATGCAGCTGCTGAGAGCCTGTGGAATTGTGGAGATGTATAGTTTGTGGGAAACATTGTGTTCCTTCTTGGATTCTTCAGCTTTCAGAAAAGACAGCATGTGAAAACTTTCCATAAATACAAACTGGGGTTTCCAATTAAACTACTGTCACTCCTATAGAATAAGCGAGAAGCCAAATGAAAGCTTACACAAATATTTTTAAAGTTAAAGTAACCAGTTTCAAATGAAATACACGACATCTCACTGCAGCCATACCTTTAGTAACTCAAGCAACACTTTTTTTAAATAAGTAATAAAATATTCCTGATTTAGACACGACATTGCCACCAAGAGATTGCAAAACACCAAGGGTGTGGGTAATAAAAGAGATAAATCTGAACTTTAGAAGGAAATTCCTTCTCTAGCTCAGAGTTCAGAGCAAGATATGGATATTTCTCACCAAAAACCCCTTTTTGCCCTCCAATTTAGGAGTTTATTTATCAGTGTTGATTATTAGAGAAGAGACAGGGCAAGAGTTTGATGCTGAACTCCCTCCATCCTACTGGAAGTGCACAATATGATAGAAATAATAGAATGTTATTCTATTACTAATAGAAATTAAAATAATAGAACTATTAATAATAGAAATTAAAATAATAGAAACTAAAATAATAGAATATTTCAATTGCTTGCCCAAGGATCTGAAGTGTTCCCCCTGCAGCGTTTCTGGTTTATTGCTCTCAGATTGGCTCTGCAAGAACACAGCTCTGCAGGTATTACACGCTCAAAGCTCTCCAGCTTAGAAAAACAGAACAACTGAGAAATATCAAAGGCCTAATCCTGTGGAAACAGCTCTGTCTTTGAGAAATCCAAGTGTTTCCAGGCCTCGAGTAGCCAATTTAGGGTACATTTGTAAGGCCCCGCTGGGTCAGGCTGACTCACACTCACATCACCTCATTCCCAGCATCCCCAGGCAGGCTCTGTCAGACATCTCTGGAACCCAGCCCGAGCCATGGAATGCCTCGTGCAAAATCCTTCCTACCTGCTTGGGATCATTTTGAATTCATGGATGGGGCAGCCAGCGGCTCCTGCAGTCCCCATGCAGCCATTTCCCCCCTTCACCCCAACTCTGCTACAATGGGCTCACTGTGGGATCTCTTCCATCAAATCCTAAAGTTAATAACCTGGTTCCAGCTCCAGGAGCTCAGTGCCTGTGTCCCAGCTGGGGTGTCCTGGCCATCCATCACCTGAGCCAAGGGACACTCTGGGGCTCTCCGTTCCACCCAACCCGCAGGCAAGAGCAGGTCTTTAGCAGGGAATCGCCTTTGGCATTCCCTGATGTGGATGCGGGTGTCTGCCATTGTCCCAGGGTTAGCCAGAGGGCTTTTCACCTCTTTTCCGAGCAGCTGGAGGCCCCTTTGTGCTGCTCACACCTCAGGGAAGGACCAAGGCGCTGAGGGGAAATGGGCTCTTCATTCCCATTAACACCTCCTGCCTTTGTCATGGAACACCTGGGGATCCACAGAACAGAACAGAGGTGCCTGTGAGGAGCTCCAGGGGCCTTTGGAGACCTCACCTGCTCCCTGGATCACAGCTAAGGAATTAAAGTGACGTTATGGCTTTCCTGATTTCAGCAGAAATTCCCCAAGCTGGCTCCCAGCTCATCTCCTGTGCACAATTCCCTGCTGGGGAGATCCTTCCCATCTTTCCACTGATGCCTTGTGCAGGCTGCCCCAGAGCAGAGTCCCAGAATAAAGCAGGGATTTATTCCAAGGATCTCCTCCATGGATCCACCTTGGGCAGCACCAGAGCCCAGCCAGGGCTGCACCCAAGATGAACCAAAATGGCCCCAAAATGCACGGCCGGGCACGGGCTCTGTCCCTGGGATCAGTTCTGCTCCATTTGCACCTTGCAGTTCATTGTCCCATCCCAGCTTTAGCCCAGGCAGTCCCACCCTGCTTGTTTTTCTCTCTCCAGCCCACGGGGTTTGTGCTCCTGGGCTGAGATTTGGGTCATTTGTCCTTGGTGCCCAGCTGGAGCAGGAATTGTTTTGTCTCCCTGCTCTGTGCACAGAGCTCAGCATCCCTGAATGTGAGCCCAGACCCAGACAATAAAGCAGCACAGAGTGTGAAAATAGAAAAGCCAAACCTGAGCTATCACCACACTTGACACACTGAAACCTTTATCAAAGCAGATTCCCTCTGGGATTCTCAGTCCCAAAGGGATGTGGCAAAGGCTACTGGAATTCCCTGGTGCATGAGCTGCTGTAGCCATTCTGCAAAGCTCAATATTTGTTTTACAGACATCTCCCGAGGTGAAAAATGGCTCTACTTCATTGTTAAAAGACAATGTCGCAGGCAGTTAATCTCCTCCATTTATTTTATATCATCCAAACCAAAATATTGACACATCTGGACAAACTCAGAGCAAAGAAAGAGCACATTCCCAAAGCATTCATGAACACAAGCAGCAGATCATAAATTGTAACTATCCAGAACTGACCCCAATTAAGGGCTCTGCCCAGGGAGGAGGCAGGCAGCACTCGGGCTGGCTTCATTCAGCACGTCCATGGAAATTCAAAAGGTTAAATTAAAAATATCAGCAGCTTGTTGGATTGGCCTCTCCTGAGTCCCAGAGTTAAGACAGTCTAAGCTACAATAAACCCCCCAGGGTAGGTCAAATATTTATTCAATTGTTGTGCCCAAGAGACCCCCACAAACTCAGGAAAAAGCATTTAACTGTTTCACTCGGACTGAGCTCAGGATTGCACATTCCTAAGAGGCTCCTGCTGGGATTCAGTGGCAGGGAAATTCGGGATGAGCCCATCCAGGAGCTCAGCTGGAGTTTTATTCCAGCCACTCTGCTGCTCATGGTGAAAAGGTGAGTTCTGCCAATCCTCCCTGAAGGGAATTTGTGCTACAAGGCCCAGAGCTGCCAGCTGTGCACTGGGAGTCATGTGAGATTATTAACTCCAGTTTTAAACCCAGAAATACTTAAGAGACAATGAAAAAAAAATCCAACAATGAAATGCAGAAATATTTTTTAAAGATCCTCCACCACCTCCAAATTTTTGTCTCCTGTACCTTAAATAAATTCTGCCAAGTTGATGACTGTGAGATTCCTGGCTCTGAGAGCAGGATCAGGGCGGGAAGTGATCACCCAGTTCAAGACCATGAACATCATCACTATTTCAAAACAGCAGAGAGAATGAAAAAGAAATTTCTAGACAGAAACTTCCAGCTGAGCTGGGATGTCTCCTGCATGGCAAAGACAAGCACACAAATAACACAACATTTGAGTTTATCCTCTCTGCACCTCTAAATGACACTAATGGAAACCATGACCTTGACATTTCCATTGCTGTGCTCTTTTAAAAGGCAACACAAAAGCAAGGATTCATCTAGTTTATCTTTATTTTTAGGAAAATACTTTTTGCCATCAGTAATAAGATCTCACCACCGTCTGACCTCAAAGGAAACCTAAACAACGATTTCTGCACCATTGTGCAAATGATAAAAAAATCCAGCAGCATTCCTCCCTATTGTGTCTTATTCTCCAATAAAGAGGTACTTTCCTGGCATCAAAAACCCCTCAGAATTTAACATTCCCTTTAAAATACCTCCAGCAAGTCACTCAACCTGAAGATAAAAGCTGGGCATTAACTGACTTTAGCCATCTTCCTTTCTCTGTAAATAAATGAAAGGAAACAGCCTCTGAGTGAGGAAAACCCCATGCAGCTGAATTACAAATTCAGATTTGGGGACTGCAGGCTCACACAAAGCTGTGTGTGTTACTCAGCCCTTATCTGTAATTAATATCAGCTCTGGATTGGGTTATGCTTATTGACACAAACAGCCTCCAAGCAAACCAGAGGTAATGGTTAATAATTACAAGCATCTGGAACAACAAATTGATAGAACAAAATCACATCATTATACATTAAAAACTCCATCTGAATAATGTAAGGAAAATTCTCTGTCTGAAAACATCAAATTAATTTATGCTAAGAGAGGCGTGTCCAAATCATTCTGTGGATTTCATAATTCTTAAATTTACCTAATTGAAAAAAAATTAGGAAAAGCACAGGTAGTAACCATACTACCAAATTCAGTACTATTTGTAGCAATATTAGGGTAAAAGGTTCTAAACAATGTTATTCCTTTAATTGGAAGTATCATTTTAAAATGCTGTCTTTCAAAACTTCCTGATTATTTTTTCCCATTGACACAACTTCAGCAAAAGCCACAGCATGTGACATTTAATATCATTTAATATCATTTTTACAAATTCATATAGACATGCAGGGCACTACAGCTTTTCTATCCCTTAGAAATTCCCAGTTCAGCTTTGGAAAAAGCACTGGGGATATCCCTGAAGAAGCACATGGTTTGATTTTGGTGGAAATGGTTTGATTTTTATGGAAAGCCACTTGAATTCCTGACAGAGCAGATCAGCTCAGTGAGCTGCTGGGAATGAATGGAGTTATGAACCAAGTAACAAACAGCCACTGTCCCAGTAGCTTCACAGATCTTATCACTGGGAGATCATGCTTGGAATGTGGCTTGCTGCTTGGCTTGCTCCTTTTTCTGCCTCTGTCACTCGGTGGGATGTTCAGGTCAGACTCAGGTGTTCATTATTTCTTACCTGTGTTGCAGTCTCACAGCAGTGAGCTCTGCAGCTCTTCACCAACAAGGCACAAAATGACCAACTATCTCTTGTCACAAAGCTTTTTAAGGCTAAGCTATCCAATTAAGAAAAGACACCTAAAATATTTTCACTTTTAACCCAGTAACTGATCACTTGCAGCCTGCAGTGTGGACTTTTCTGTCCTATTACAAAATATCATCCCAAACCCATGGAGAAGAAGGTGGAGAAGGTGAAGAAGGTGAAGAAGGTGAAGAAGAAGGTGAAGAAGAAGGTGAAGGAGGAGGAGAAGGAGAAGGAGAAGGAGAAGGAGAAGGAGAAGGAGAAGGAGAAGGAGAAGGAGAAGGAGAAGATAAAGAAGATAAAGAAGAAGATAAAGAAGATAAAGAAGATAAAGAAGATAAAGAAGATAAAGAAGAACAACCAGCCTCCATGCTAAAACCTCCATCTTGCCCCATACATATTGCTATATTCTAGCCTGATATATATTGCTTTATTCTAAAACCCCAAACTTTTAAGTTTGAACCCAAAGCTCCAAGAGTGGCTGATCCCAGCTGGGCAGGGAGCACAGATCAGCCCCTCCTGGCTCCCTGCAAGGGTTAAAGCCCAGGCAGAGCTGCCCAGGCAAGCAGGGCTTTGGCCCAGGCGCTCACTTGGATAAAATCAGATTTATTCTCAGCAATCACTGCAGCCACTTGCAGCTTTCAGGCAGCAAATAAAGGAAAGCAGATCCATAGGCTGCTGGGGTGAGACTAATGATGATCTATGCCTGACACTGGAAGTGCTTGGGAATCCTGCCCTGTGCCTGAGTCTGGCACTGCCCTGCACCAGGAGCCTCCAGTGGCTGTAGCTGCTGCTCACAATCATTTCTTTTTGTTGTTTGGCCAAGTCCTTGCTCAGCTTCTGCTCTGGAGAGAAGGCTAACACTCAGCCACCATTCAGAGGTTGTGTGGGCTTCAATTTCTGTGTGCAACAGGCTTTAGAAACTGCAAGCTCATCAGGCAGGCCTTGGATTTATTGCTCTGACACCAGCACTGCAGTCAGGCAATGAAATGAGCAGAAGAAAAGAACAGATTCCAGGGCTATGACATTTTGCCCAACTTCCCTGACACAAGCACAGCAAAGAAAAAGAATCTCAGTGCTGATGTTCGTGTTCTTGTTGGGTCAATATCCACTGCTTTCTTTGGAAAATAAACAGCCGAGGAAAACGCTGTGGTGAGCAGATATTACAACACAAATTGCTGCACAATTCAGAGATCACTTCAGTGAGCAGGCAGAGAAATGAGTCTGCAGCTGAGTGATTTCCCACTCCAAAGAGTGGGAAAAGCCCCAGTTATCCTGCAGATATGGTCTCCAACAGCACATCCAACAAAAAATGAGCGGGACAAACATGGAGAATAGAATCCTTATCTTTCTGCTGCCTACCTGAATCAAATCACTTGTGTTTTTCTTGATCAAATTGCAATTATTTAAAAATATTTAATTTAATCCAAAAGTAGCTCACCCCAACACCTCAAAACCTCAGCACTGAGCAGCAGATTTTGGGAGAGGATGTGTGAAATCTCAGAGCTGCTGGATTTGTGGGTACTGTGCACATTCAGTGGCATCTAGATCTCCCCTCTCATGGATTTACAGCTGTGCAATGTGTGGGTACCAGTCCAGATTCCACATGTTTCAAACAGATTTAGAAGGTAAAATGCCATGTAAGCCAGCAAAAAGAAAACAGCTTCTTATTTGCTCTTTTTAACAGCAACTTGAAGGAATTGTAGTTTTTACAAAAAGCAGCTGTGAGGAAACAGAACAAAGTGCAGATTTTCTCACAAAAAAACCCAAAGGCTCCAGTATGGGGGTGTCTTATCAGAGAACTGGCTGAGCTGGAAGGGACCCATCAGGATCAGAGTCCAGCTCCTGTCCCTGCCCTGGACACTGCAAGAATCCCACCCTGAGCAGAGAACACAGCAAAGAACAGCACAGAGGAATCACAACTCGAAATCACAAGTCTGCAGTAAAGCATTTCCCAAATCAAACATGTATAATTTTAAAGAAAGGAGGAAAGGGAATAAGCCCAGAGGAATAAGACCTGAGCCCATCCACCCTGCAGAGCCACTGGGATGAGCTGCAGGCCCTGAGGTGGGTGGGTGACCTGGTCACTGGACAGCAGCACAAGGAGCACTCACTCACTCACACCGTGCCAGACTCAAGGAAGCTGCTGCATTTTTGTTCTTGTTGCTCCTTTTCAGTCATAACCCAGAGAGCTGGGTTCAGAAGCTGCCACCTCCCAGCCATTCCCCGTTCCTGCATTGTCCCTTACAGTGAGGGCAGAGCGACCTCAGCGCCGCGGCCGTCGCCGATCAGCAGCCGCCAGGGGCAGAGCTGCAGCTCCGAGCGCTCTAATTACAAGACAAAAAGCCCACCAGCAGCAGAACCACCACGGTACAGCCACGCTGAGCTCCCTCCCGGGGCAGCCCCAACAATGGGCCCATTGTTGTGCGGCCTCATCTCTGCCCAGGGCCACCCACATCTTCCCCACTCCAGGGAGAAGTCAGAATCTTCCAGCTCAATAGACAGCCGCGCAGAGGAGAAAGCATCTTTACAAGGCTCCTTCATTTTTCTTGGATAAGAGCACAGCTCAGCCTTTGCCTCCAAGCCAAAGCCCTGAAAGGAAGAGAATGAGTTTGAAGTTTTGAGGATGGACAAACCCCCGACACTGAGAAATTCTGTATCACACAAGATTGATTTCCTCCAAGTACAAGAGGCCTCGGGTGAAAACGATCCTTCACAGCCCCGTGGCCCGGAGCCAGCAGGAGGCTGAGACACAAAGGAGGCATCGTGCTTGCCTCGAGATGTCAGGAGCTTTTGATAAATTCAAATTCATTCTGGTAAATGAAAAATTCCTGGGATCTTTCCTTCATGTTAACATGTGCAGTCATATTTCAAGTTTATATAAATTACACTAAAAACAGCTTTTAAAAAATGAGTCAGTCCTTCCCTCTCTCTTTTTTTTTAAGCTTAAAATGTTCTATTTCTTTTTTTATAAGAAAGGAAAACTAAATGCAACCAGCCCTAAAAATGCTGGAGAGGAAAACAACAGAAATAATGTGACTTGCCAGATAAAGTCCAAAGAAACCCTGTCCAAAATCCAAGTACACAGCACCAAATACCTGCTGTGAGCAGGGGAACAGAGCAGGCCTAGGAAGTTTAAAGCCTTTTCAGGGTTCACCTACAGACCAAAAGAAGTTGTGGAAATAAGATTTGCCAGATGTCCCAATATAAATCAGGATTTTTAATATTCCTCCTGACGTGCCATTAACCTCACCAAGATTTCCTCACATGCCATGTGGCAGAGTTGTCATAAAATTCAGACACACGTGGGCAGAGGGGGACAAGGGAGAAGCTGAATTCAGCTCCTTCAGCTTTGCATGCCTGAAGAGAGGCAGGAGAACAAGGAGCCAGAGAAAACCAGGTTGGATGTAAAATAAAGTCACAAAAAGAGTGAATGCAGCCCAGATGGGTGAGGCAACACAGATCCTGCAGGTTGCTCCAGGAGAAAAGCTCAGGACTCCGAGCTCGTCTAGAGGGGAAAGGGGGAAAAAGGATATTTTTTATCATGCTCACTTCAAGATAAACTTTCTGTAGCCTAAAATAAGCCCTCCTGTTGGAGTGCATTCAAATCAGTGTTCTGATAGTGTCATGTGGAAGGGACACAGGCTTGTCCTGGATGTAAGGTCACTGCTGTCCAACAAATTCACTTCTCCTTACACTAAAAACAATATTCCCCACCCTCCAATCAGTGAGCACTTAGCCCTCAGAAGAAAGCTTTTCCTTTTCTTTCTTTTTTTTTTTTTTCTTTTTAATGAGAATATTTACAACAGGTAATAGGGAAACTTAATCAGCCCTTGGAAAGCATTTAGGGATAAAGAGGTGCACAGAGTGAGTGCTCTCCCCTTCCCCAGCAGAAATGGGATATTTCTGCAGAGCTGAAAGGCAGAGAGTTTATCATGTCCACTGAACACCTGCCTCCACTTAACCCTTTGGGGACTTTCTGCTTCAGCTGCTTTCTTCAATGGGGTGAGTAGATCAACAAGGCTCTAAATTCTTCACAAACTGTCTTCCCCCTGCCTCTTTTCAACAATATCTTACCAGACACTCTTTCAACACAGGGTCTCCATCCTTATGGTGTTCCAAAAGACTCCAGCTGAGGGATCACAGAAAGTCAGGACAAGGCAGTTTTGTTCCTGCCAAGGATTTGAGCTCAGATCCCCCCGTTCATTGTGTCAATCACTTGTCTGGGCTGGGTCAAGAGTTATTCCCAGCTCCAGATGCAATCCAGGATTTTGCAGTCTCTGTCTCCTGAGCCTCCATGCTGCACACACTGCTCTGTATCCAGGCACAAATGTGCAAAATTCTTGCAATATATAAAGTTATGCAAGTGTATTACCAATATTCATGCAATTCATCCTCATCTCTGTGTGTATGTAAAATTTACAGCAGATTCCTTCGGGTACTTATGTTTTTAAAAAGTGTTCAAAAGCAATGAGTTTACTGAGAAAAAAAAAAAAATAAGGGAAACACCACAAAGGAAAATGAGTGTGAGGCTCCATTAATATGAAAGTCAAATATTTTATGTTTTATTGGGTGGTTCATGTAAAATACTTGAATTAAGTGAGCAGCAGCAGCAAGAAGCTGACAGCAGAAATCAGGTCCTGTGCCTTTGCTGTTTGCACAGAACACCACAGAGGTGCTTTAAAGAGAGATAAAAATGACATTCACCCCACTCCAAACTTCCCTTCTCAAGAAAAGTGAGATAAGATTATCTCAGTACACAATTGTAAGTGTGCCCTATTTATTTACACACTTTATTCTGAAACATATTGAATGCCCCTAGTTGCAAGCAGCAAAGCTCCTTTCCCCCAGCCTTATTTAAATAAAACTGGTATTGTTACAGATTATTTTAATTTTTTAAGCCTAAATGCAGGATAGTTGGGATTGGAAGGATATTTGTCTTGTGGAGCTCAGCGCTACAGAAATCTGCCATCAAAAGTACAATAGAAACCAGAGTTTGGTGGGAAGTTCAGCTGCTTCACTCCCCTGCTCTGAATAGAGCAGAAAACTTCCATTAATTCCCTGCTGTTCCAGGCAGGGCAGGTCAATTCCCTCAGCCCCAGCCTGGAGACTCTTCCAGCAGGGCTGGATTAACCCTGTTGGTGCTGCTCCACTGCCAGCAGCAGGCTTTCCAAAGCTCAGCTCCAAACTCTGCAATATGGACTGGCCAGTTACTCTAAAATCTGGGCTGATCTGCAGCTTCTCAGCCTGACATCTGCCCATTATCAGTGCACTTACAGGGACAAAGGGTGGCAGTTTTGGCATAAAACACAACCTGGATTTCCACTCTGTGCTGGCAGAGTGGCAGCAGCTGAAAGCTCCCTGGAAAAACTCATTGCAGAAAAGACATGTAAAGCACAAAGTGCTCAAAACAGGGCCAGTTAGCCCAAAATGCATGAAAAAAACTGCCTCAAGCACACTCCATGGAAAATTATTTGAGAAACACAAACTCAGGTCTAACATAACATTTTTTGCCATCTCAGATTGAAAAGCTGAATCACAAACCTGGCATTTTAACAACAGTATCAGGGCGGGTACCTGCTGAAAGGACTGGAAAAAAATGTGTTGCTGTAAATTCTAGATTTGCAACTAAAATTAGATTTATTATTTAAAAAACCAAAAAGGCAATAACTAAGCAACTGAAAGAGGATTTCCTAACTGGAGTTTGAAGCCACCCTGGAAGGGAGAGGGTTTGAGCTCCTTGTTCCTTGCAGAGTTTGGAGTAAGGGGAGAGCAGGAGGAACAAGTTGGAGGCAAAACCATTCCTTCATCCTCCTGCCCTGCATGCACCACTGGCCAGGCTGGAAAAGCTCTGCTCATTGCTGAGTTCCAGGTGCCAGCCTTGAACTCAGTTATTCTTATATTTTTTATATATTTTTAACAGAGTTATTTCACCTGTGCAGGGATCCATTCCCAGCTGTGCCAGGGGAATAGCACTTTTTGCCTGCCTAAGGAGAAACAGAACAAGGAAAATTATTTCAATGTGATGAGGTTTTGGGGTATTCGCAGTGATGAGAACTGTGAGAGCCAGAAAACAGGAGAAAATGGAGGTTTAGCCAAAAAATCAGTATGGAAAGCACTCCACAGTGCTTTGAAGTTCAGCTCAGCAGCAATATTGAATGAAATGGATGGATACTAAACCAAGTTCATCCCTCCTGGTGGTGTCAGCAGCCAAATACCTGCACAGAGAGAGACCTGCCCTGAGCAATGCTCCCTTTCTGGGCTGAGACTCTGAACAAGCCCTCCCTTGGCTCATTTGAGTGAAATTCTGGCAGCCCAGTGCTCAGAGGTGCAGAGCTTTTGGCTTCCCAAGCTCCAGCCAGGGGCATGCACACAGAACCTCAGGAAAATCTGAAATGAGTCTGCTGTGCCCAGCTAAAACCCCTTCTCTCCTCAGTGAGGATGACACTCCAAGCACATGTTTAACAAATATCCAAATGTGTCTTTACAATGGAAAAAAAGAAAAACCCCACATTTAGAAATGCTTAACTGGCTGTGGGAAAGAATTCATGTTCAGGAGAGGATCCAAAAGGGTGGCCACAAATGTGCCCTGTGGATTTTGGGCCAGGCAGAAAGAAGAAGGGTCCAGGCTGTCTCCTTTTCTGTGCAGCTGCCCCGTGCTGTGCAAGGACTGAAAAATCTCTTCCCACTTACCACAGAAAGAACTAGGAAAGTGTCAGCAGTGCCAAAGCTCAGAGGATGACAAAGAAACCAACGAAACCCAACAAAACCAAAAGAAAAAAAAAAAATCAGTTGCTATTTTCCCGAACAATTCTAGGAACACAAATATGGTTTTCTAGATTTAAGTAATTTTTTTCTTAATGGAAACAAAAAATGAAAGAGAGCTGTAATACCAAAAAGTTATATAAGCTCCAACAAAAGCTGGTTATTAAGAGGAAATCTTTAACCACCTAAGGACCAGAATTTTTGCCAAGAAGCCAAGTGGCAGGCAGCTGCCACATGCCAGCAGGGGGAATTCATGGATCCAGGAGGAACTTGCTCCATTGTTTAAGAACTGATTTGCTAAGATATGGGCACTGGAAAAGCCAAAGGGCCTGAAACTTCCCTCCAGTGGTGGTGGCTGCATCCAGGCCCAGGCATCCCACCCACTCCTACTCGATTAACTACAGATGGCAGGGAAATGAGGGAGGAAAAACACAATATGCCACAGCTCTTTCCCACAGAGACTGAGCAATATCAGGGGATCACACTGTGTTATTTAAATCTGGGAGACTAAAAATACAGCTCTTTATTGCTCTGGAATGTGAAGGCCAAGAGCAGTTCCACAATGTGAGGTAACAAAGCTGAGGATGTCCCACAGTTCCTCCCTGTGCCCTGGCTTTGGTGTGCATTATGTTACTGCAGACCTTTTCCCCTCGGTAAAACAAACAAACAAACAGGCAAGCACATGCTACTAATTTTATTTACATTACACATTATCGACCAAATCTATATTTGGGGTTCTTTCCAGACCACCGAGGCTCTCGTTACAGGGACTTTGCACTGAGCAGAGAAACAAAAAAACAGAAAAATCTTGTCATTTCAGAATGAAACAGAATGAAATAGATGCAGAGTAAGAATATGTTTATGAAAATCCAGGGGTGGGAAAGACATTCCCATCTCCAAAGGGGAACGTCTATTATCCATATATTTAAAAATGCAGCAGACTCAGATCATTATAGTGACAGCAAATTTGGTGCTATCACTCATGCCCCGCTCCAGCTGAGGAAACCTGTCAATCTGCAGTGCCACTTAAAGCTGACAGGGACCCCAGAAACAGCAGAGACACCTCCAGTCAGCCAAGGCTGCTCCAGGGCGAGCTCAAAGCTCCCATTGACTTCCCAAGGGCTGCAGCAACCTGTGCACCCAGCCCAGTGCCAGGAATGTGATCCCCCAGCTCTGCCCTGTCCAATTCAAACATCTCCAGCACTGCAGCTTCAATAACCTCCCTTGCAGGATTATTCACTCCCAGGGATTTCACTCGTAGGAAACTCTGGAATTTAGCTGAGGTTTCCTTGTCTGCATTGGCTCCCCCCTATTTACAGTCATGCCTTGCTCTAAATAATACCCCTGTCCCTGCAGGTAGCACAAAGATGTGCACAAAACATCATCCCCCTTACTGCAACAGGGCTTCATACCCCAAAATAAAAACACAGAATTGATTTGGACCTTTTCCTTCCAGGGTTCAGCCCAGTTTGTTGAAATCTTTTCTTGGATATTAGAGAGGTGCTCCCAGGGCAGTGCAGTGCCAGCCCCTGACCTTGCTGCTTCTGTGTCCCCTCCTCTTCACGTTCCTTTCAGCAGAAATCAGGTTTGGGGGATGTTTTTAGGAACAAATATCTATTTATTGCTGCCTAAATCCCTCTTCCTTCCTTTGTGACAGAGAAGGGAAAACAGGCAGAGGTTGGATTGCAAGGCAGAGGTTGGAATAGGTGACCCCGGGTTCCCTGGGGCAGCATTACAAGGATTCCACAATTTATAAAATTCAGGCATTCTGCATCCTGGAAAACAGCATGACTCTGGCACAACTGACTGACACTATTACACAGGACACAAACCTCCTTACCTAAAGTCTGATTAATAAATATTAAAAGGCTGAGTTTGATCTCTCCAGAACAGCAGCAGACTTCATAAACAGGGTGATGTCAGATGGAGATTACTGGGGCAAAAAAAAAAAAAAAAACCAACAAAACTGCAATGGAAGGAGGAAAAACTAAACACAGCCCCAGACTCCTGAGATTACAGGTCAGCCCATTTGAATAAAAAATTGAGTATTAAAGAAGGGGTGGGATGTGTGTCTCCATGTATTTTGGGGGGAAGGAGGAAGGGGAAAGCAGCACTGGTTATTTGAGCAGGGCATGCCTTTTTTCTTGGCAATCTCTGCCTTCTCTTTTCAACAGACACATCCTTTGGGGCCTGAACTGTGAGTTAGACACATGTCCAGAGAGAAACGGGCCTCTGTTTTCTGTAGAACAACAGACTACTTATTTTTCAGTACAGACAACCCCTCCTATCTGGTATTTAACTCAGATGTAAACTAGTCCCAGCAGAGCTACCCCTCTTAATGGCTCTCACAACCCTGGAAAACAGATTTTTTTCTGCCCTTGGACTGGGCTCATCACTGATGCATTAACTCAAAACGACAGTGAACCCAAGTCTATTCAGTTCTGTGGAGGGATGAGGCTTCTTGGCAGACCTGAACTACTTGGGAAGGCAGAAGTGAATCAAAGGCTATTACACAGAGCAAAAACATGAGAGAGATTCTGACATGCTCAATCCCTTCAGAATGTTTGATGTTCTGCTGTTCTCCAGTGACTCATGTGATTAATAAAGTAGATATATTTGTCATCTCCTTGGACAGAGCTAGAGATGTACTTTGCTAGGAGCAAAACCAAATAGGCTTTGAGAGAAACACCTCAGGTGGGTGAATACCACCCACAGCACCAGGGATGTGCAGGAACTGCAGGAACTCCCTTTTTATGGGAATTCCCAGGAGCAAGGACAGCAGGAGCTCTCAGGATCACAGAACACAGTTTAGGTCTGAATCATGTTTGTTGTCTGTGAATGTTCATATAAAAAAGCATTTTATACTGCATCAGAAGAAAAAACTTAGCTATGATACCATTATTGCTTTAATTCAGGAGTGTATTTGTAAAGGTCTGAATAAACAGGTGAGGGAAATATTGACAAAGGCTAAATGGAAGCTTTGGTTTCTCTGGGATGCCTTTAGAGTCACCACGATATCCAGGGTGAAAGAGATGGGGCCATGCCCCTCCCAGACTGTCCTAACAGATGTAAATCTAATTTCTTGTTAAAACACAGCCCTCACAGCCTCCCAGGACTATGAAAGGCTTTATTCTCCTCACCCTGGCAAGTTTTCTCTCTCATATCTAAATTAAGCCCATTCTGCTTTAAATTAAGTCAAACATCTTTTGTCTTAGCAATCACTGCCATTGGGAATAAGCTGTTCTGTCCTTCCTTGTAAGAGCTGATGCAGTAACAACTCACAATATATCCTGTTTACTCCATTTTCCCTCCTTTTTGGTGATGCAATCAATATACGTTTTTTTGCCTTTTTGGTGATGAAATCAATATCTCTTTTCTTCCTTTTTCCTCCTTTTTGGTGATGCAATCAATAGCATTTTTTTTTCCATTTTCCTCCTTTTTGGTGATGCAATCAATATACTTTTCCTTCCTTTACCCTCCTTTTTGGTGATGAAATCAATATCCCTTTTCTTCCTTTTCCCTCCTTTTTGGTGATGCAATCAATATCCTCTTTTTTTCCATTTTCCTCCTTTTTGGTGATGTAAACAATATGCTTTTTTTTTTTCCTTTGTGGTGGTGCAATCAATATCCTTTTTTTCCTTTTTCCTCCTTTTTGGTGGTGCAATCAATATCCTTTTTTTCCTTTTTCCTCCTTTTTGATGATGCAATCAATATCCTTTTTTTCCTTTTTCCTCCTTTTTGGTGATGCAATCAATATCCTCTTTTTTTCCATTTTCCTCCTTTTTGGTGATGCAATCAATATCCTCTTTTTTTCCATTTTCCTCCTTTTTGGTGATGCAATCAATATCCTTTTTTTCCTTTTTCCTGCTTTTTGGTGATGCAATCAATATCCTTTCTGGTGATGCCATCAATATCGTTTTTGCTCCATTTCCCTCCTTTTTGCTCAAAGCTCACCCATCGTTACCAGCGAGGTTTTGATTCCCCTGGCCATTCTCCAGCTGCTCCCTGCCTTTCTCCAGACCCACTTCCCAAAGGCAGCTTTGCTGCTGCTGGGTCTGTCCCATGCTGGGCAGAGGGACAGAGACTTTCTGTGTCCTGCTGCTTGTGCTGCTGCCTGCCCAGCCAAACACAACGTTTGCCTTCCCCTCACACTGCAGCCCTGCTGCCTTGGCTCCCAAATCCCTCCCAAAGAGCTGCAGCCCAACCAGCTCCTGTCTGTCATTTACACAGCTGGCTTCTCCTTCAGGAGTTCTACACATTGCACTTAGTCCATATTTATTCTATTTCTCCCATTTAGCAATGTTATAGATACATGTATTATAATATTGGCTTTTCGCAAATATTAAAATGGATTTTATATGTGTGATGTTAAAGTTAACTTTGTTATAAAGATATAGTTTTTATTTCTGCTGTTAATTAAGCTCAGACATAGTAGTGCAATAGCTGATATCAGTGTGCTTGTGTCAAACTGCCTGCTTGGATGAGATAACACCCAGTGCACACATGATGAGGACACCTGTACAGATCTGCCAGCTATCAGCACTCACCCTCTGTAGGCAGAGTAAACCAAGGCCCAAAGAGTGGAAGTGATAAGGAGAAGGAGCCAAAACCACAGCCAGGAAACACACGTGCTCTAAAAAGGCAGGCCAAGGAGGGGCCATGGAAAATAGTTCTGGAAAATGTAAGCTAGTTTATGGATATGCAAAAGCTCTATGAATATGCAGCAGGCTGATGTAATTAAAGGGTATTTAAGGGGTGTTCCCAAAGGTGACAGTGTGGGCCGAATCTTTGCTTTGCTGTCTTTGTCTCCTCATTGTCCTTTATTAAACTGTTTACATTTTCACAGGACAGTGAATGTGATTTCACAGCAAGATCATTTTGAGCTGCCTCCCATCCCTCCCACCCTGTGTCCTCCAGCACCGCTGCTGCTCCCATTCCCAGTTTGCCCCAAGAACCAAACCAGGCCCCAGCCTTCCCAGATATCTGGAGGTTCTCTGCTCCCATTCCCAGTTTGCCCCACCAGAACCAAACCAGGCCCGAGCCTTCCCAGATATCTGGAGGTTCTCTGCTCCCATTCCCAGTTTGCCCCACCAGAACCAAACCAGGCCCGAGCCTTCCCAGATATCTGGAGGTTCTCTGCTCCCATTCCCAGTTTGCCCCACCAGAACCAAACCAGGCCCGAGCCTTCCCAGATATCTGGAGGTTCTCTGCTGTCCCTGCATGGGAACCACTCCAGTGCTGCCTTCACAGAGCTTCACTCCCGTGTCTGTCCCTGCCGCCACAATCACAGCAGCTCCAGACTCGTCCCCGTGTCCCCCACAGGGCCTGACAAGCTGCCCTCAGGGGAAAGGAGGCTGCTGGGACAGGATTTGGCCCTGACAGAACCATCTGAGCTCGCTATTTATCTCCTTGTTATCTCCCAGCTGCTTGCAAATGCTTTATCTGCTGTTAAGCAGATTGATGTTGAAATCCTCACACTCATTTTTTGCTTCCTTCCCAATTTTTTAGGGTCTCTCACTCCTCAGCCTGACCCGGGCTGAGCAACTTCCTCAGAGCTTGAGGAGCTGACAGGAGAAATCCCAAAACATCTCATTTATCCAAGCCTTCCCTAGCAGTTTTTTCTCATTCTAGGCTGAGATTGCAGCGCTGATGTCTCTGCATTCCTGGTGTCTGCTGGGTTTTCCAGGGCAGGGTCAAAAGCAGTGCAAAAAAAAAAAAAAAAACAGCATTAAAGATTTCAGCCTTTGGTTTCACTCTCCAGAACATTTCCTGTGCTCTGAGTCACAAGTCAGCATTTTCTCCGGGCTTTCTCTTCTCCTGCTCCCCTCATTATCACTTGGAGCTTCAATCCCGTTCTGTGCCTCAGCTTTCCTGACTTTGTTGCTGTTTTTCCTAAACTTTTGTGCTGATCTCTCTTTAAAATACTTTCCTCTCTTATCCAGGGCCTCTCTCTCTCTTTTATTCACACTCAGAATTCCCAAATCAAAAGTATAAAAATGTTCTCCATAAGTAACTATAGAGTCCCTTCAATACTTTGCTTAGATTTACTTCCCATAAGAAATGAACTTTAGTCCAACAAATCACATATTTATCATATTAGGGATTTATCATATTAGGGGTGATATAAAAATATCATATTATCATGTGATATTTTTATATCATCCCTATTTCCTAAAAACTTTGAATTCTATAATTCAAAATTGTTCACTAAAATACTTCCCAAGGCCACAACAGCAAATTTACGAGCATTTTGTCATTTTATAATTGAGAAAAGAGCACTTCAACCCCACATTGGGCCATCTCAAGAAATGTCACAAAATGCATTTATTTTATGAAGGTGAGAAGCTTTGAAATAATTACCACCTCCAAAAGCAAACTGACAATGATTTCTTCCTGACAACATCCCACTCCCCTCCTCAAACCCACCAAGCTGGGAATGGCTTCAGCAGGATTGGGAAGGACCTGGGCAGGAGGCAGTGGTTGAGAATTTGGGCTCAGGAACAAGGATTTATGTATGTGAGATGGTTCCATATGGCACACCTAGATAGGTGCCACACTACTTTCAAATAAAGAAATAAATAAAAATGCTTTGATCTCGGAATTTCAGTAAAAGAGACATGTGGAAGAGCAGATCCCCAGCTTTTATTCCTAGACCTCATTTGGGTTTTTTTTTTTTTTTTTTTTTGGAAGCTCATACAAGATTTAACTTATACTCCTCTACAAAAGGAAAAAAAAAATACATAACCCACAGCAAAAAAAAAAAAAAATCAAAATTGTTTGTAAACAGTTCTGAGCATCCTTGATCAAAACTACTGCTAAAAAAATCAGTAACTTCTGGATACTATCACCAGAAAAATAAAAACTGAGTGCTCAGTATTTCTTTTCGATGGAACATTGAGAAGATTTGCTTTTTTCTGATGCCTGCCAAGCTGCAATAAGAACCATATTTTCTGCATGAAATTTAACACCCAGAAGAAACTGTAAAGGACCAGAGGGTCTCCTGTCCCTCTACACTTATTACTGCTGTGAGCTCCATGAGCATATGGAAAGAACACTCTGGGTTGCCTGGAGATGATGTAAATACAGATAAGTGCATTCATCTGTTTAAAAACGAGTCAAAAGAAAAGAAAACCTCCAGATCTTATTTAATAAGTTATCACAAAAATATGAAAGTACATCTTTGCAGTGCATCAGTCCAGGCACATCATTTTTCACAGGTTTTATATGTTTGGGGTTTATGTGCCTTTTCCTTTAGCTGCACTTCATGTTTCTCAGGACTCGGGGAAAAAACAACTTAATATATCTGACACACAAAATTTATTTGGGTACTTCCCATTCTGATCCAACACATATCAATGGCCTAAGCTACATATTATCAGCCTCAAGAAAACCATTCAAGAAACAGCACCAAAGGATGACAGGTGGTCAAAACCTGCTTTTTATCCCTTTTCTGCTTTCCATCATCCAGCTCCTCCCGCTCCAGCTCCCCCTAATCCAGGCAAAGTGAGTGCAAATATTGACTCTAATATAGAAATTGTGCACATTTCTGCACGAGCAGCTCCTCTTCCATCCCTGCATCCCTGAGAAAAAGCAGCTGCTGCAGCCCAGAGCAGGGGAAATCCAAACAGATTACACTCAAGTGCTGCTTTATGGGAGATTTAGGAGAGACCACAATAATCCTAAATCTGATCCCCTGCATGACACACGCCACAGTTCCCTATATCCAGTGGTTCTGCACACATCCCAGTGCTGCTGGGAGCACACTGTGCCCCAAGCCAGGCCTGATTTAAAGGCTCCCAAGTGATGAGGAGCCTCCCACATCATTTGACCGTTTGTTTCCCACAAATAGCTCCTTTCCAAGTGGAAAACTCACAGAAGAAAATGAAGTTGGCTGCCTTGAGTTCAAGCTGGAGATTTGTCTGTCCCCACTGCAAACCACACTGAGATGGGGAATTGCAGGAGCAAAGCTGGGAAGCAGAATTGGGGCACCACAAGGTCCATGTGGGGAAAGGGCCTTGCCTGGAGCATCATCAGCTACAGAGAGCCTGTGCCAGACCCAAAATACCCAAAATAAATGATGTGTCTTCACAGCCAACCAGCCTGATTCATCTCTGCTGACTGAAGTCGGGGTATTTAAAACAAACTCTGAACAAAAATACCTTTTTTGTTTACAAGACTCTGCTCTCCAAGTGGTTGTCTCTGAAGATGGCATTTTCCAGCCAGCTCAGGCCTCTGGATGCTGTGAGGGATCCTCTGGGAATGCACCTGGCTGGCTCCAGGACTTGGAGCTGTGTCAGTGCCACTGTCAGAGCCCCAACCCTTCCTCAGGGGCTGTGCCATGGATCCCAAGGAAGATAACAGCACAGGGAATGGCTTTGTACCCAAAGAGCCAATTCCAGGATTAGCCCTCAGCCTTCATTCTGAGCTGCTTCAGTGCAAAACTGCACAGCAAGATTAAATCTGCAGCAAAACCAGGCCCAAGAGCAGGTAAGGAAGGACAAAAGCTGTTCCCATCCCAGAGAACATCCTGTCACCCCCTTTTCCCTGATCTCCCTGCCTGTCTTTATGACATTCAATCAAAAATTATATTTTGTTATAGCCCAGTCTTAAAAGTTTGGATGAAACCAAAAGAAACCTCCACTGGGCTGCAGCCTGTTAATGATACCGTGCTCCCCTCTGGCTCCCTGCCAGAGAGTGAACAGTGCCAACATTTGCAGACTTCCAACAGGAAATTAAATAACTGCCCTGTTGGAAATATAAACCCATTTACAGTGGTCAGGCTTGCATTTTCCAAAACAACGACACAGTTTGTGCACGTAAAGCTCGAGGAAAATTTGTCAGAAGATTCAGCCAAGCGAATATGAAACAAAGCCTGATGGAAAGGTGTTTCACCAGGTCTCCAAGTTAGAGTTTGTCAGGTGTATTTCCTGCCCTGGAGGAACAATTCTGGGCCCTTCAGTGAGTGCTGCACACACAGAGCCCCCCATGGCTGGAGATTAACAGAGCTCCTGCTTATTCCATCATTTTCTGTATTCTTTCATTTACTTCTCAAGAATTGTTTTGGGGAGCATACATAAAGTGCTGGCTTGGGAGAGCCTGGCCTTGATTTTTAACCTCTTTGGTGACTTTTGGTCAAATCTCTGCTCCAGGCTACCCTTCCTCCTCTCTCAGAATCATGGAATCCTGCAATGGTTTGGGCTGGGAGGAGCCTTAAAGCTCATCCTGTTTCAATCCTGCCACCTCCCACAGTCCCAGGGTGCTCCAAGTCCCAGTGTCCAGCCTGGCCTTGGGCACTGCCAGGGATCCAGGGGTAGCCACAGCTGCTCTGGGCACCTGTGCCAGGGCCTGCCCACCCTCCCAGCCAGAAATTTATTCCTAATATCCAACCCAAACCTCCTGTCTTCCAGTTTGAAGCCATTCTCCCTTCCCCTGTCACTAAACATCCTTGTAAAAAGTTCCTCTCCATCTTTCTTGAATATTTATTGAAGAGAGAGGCAAACTCCTGTTTAGCCACTGGAGTTTCACCACTGCCATCACCACCAAGATCTACACTATGAAAGTGCCAGAGAAAGGATTTCCAGTTCCTTCCCAGCAGTTTGAACAGCCTGGGCTGTGCCATAAACCTTGTCCAGGCCCCACAGGTAGAGCACACAATAAATATTATATTCTGGAAGCATTATTGATTAGCAAATTTGACTCTCATCTTCACTCCTCTTCATCACCCAACTGTTGAAACCTTTTCCTCTGCTACCTCCCCTTCATCTCCCTGCTGCTGACACTTAGTCAGAAATCACACAGACACACAATCCAGGAGAGAAAGAGGCAGGCAGAATATTCAATATCTATATTGAATATAATACTGCAGGAACAGCAGCAGTAGAATTTCCACACTTAAAGGATTAGAAAACCATTCTTCACATTTTTGCTAAGATAGTGATGACTGTAGTGCTGTTCTCCAATATTATTCCTTTGTTTTTCTTTAATATGAATCCTTTGCACCCCACAAATGCAAACCAGCTACACCTTTTAATTAATGAAATTTCCCCACATTCACTGTAAATAGTCTGAAGCTGCAGGTACAGAATGCCCTCCTCCCCCCCACAGTGCCACCTTGTATTTTTGCACAGTAGGGCCTTTCATTCAAGATCTGAACCTGCATTACACAGGTGGGTGAACATGATTATCCAGCTTCAGCTGGATTGTTGAGAGTCCATGGCAAACCCACAGCAGAGTCATTCCCTGAAGGGCAGATTGATTTCCCTGGAGCCAGCACCCAGCCCTCTGGAGTAGAGACAACTTGCAAAAGAAAGAGTTTGTGGGATCAACCCACTAAGAAAGTTCCTCTCACTAATCAAAGTCATATGGAAAGAATTGCTTGAAAAAAAATCCCATTTCCTTAACAAACTCTTCTAAAATGGATGGAAGAGTCACAAGAAGAGGTTATCTACATTTGTATTTTCAAGCCTCATCTTGAGTGTCATGTGTATGTACATAAAGTTGTGCATGTATTTAATGCCAGTGAAATAGAGACACACCTCTGCATCACTGCTCTTTTGCTCCTTCCCTTCTTCCAGCACACAGGCTGGGTTGAGGCCCTTGGAAAGCATGACCAGTGACAGCGCTGCCCCGGCATGCAGTGATTTGCATCTTTCAGATTGCCGTTCTGCAGAAGCCATGGGGCTCAGAGCAGGACCACAGGCCAGGAACAGGCAGCAGGGGCAGAGCCCTAGAAAGGCTCAGCGAGCTCCTGGGTGCCCAGCACAGCACTGAGCAGCAGCCAGGCCTCACTCTCGAGCCTCACTGGTGTAAATGAAACACAAGCCCAAGTCTCAGTCCCTCAGGCGCTGCTCCAGGAAGGCTCTCAGGCGGGATCTGACTTTAAACACAGAGCTGGGCCCGCCTAAATCTCGGCTCTGTTCCCAGCCCCAGCCTAGGGGTGAGTGCTCTGCTGGACTGGGGCCTTGAGCAGGGATTGTTATTGAACACTTTCTTTGAGTCACCCTGCCGGTTCCTGGTGCCTCAGCAAACTTCATCTCTTTCCCATCCGCTGCATCCCCTGGTGTTCCTTGAACAAACACAGATGTCCCCACTTTGAGCACTGAGATTCTGCCACCACAGCCAGCTAGGAACCGGCAGATACTACATGCAAAGGGGACCTGCTATTTTCAGAGATTTCCTCAAGACAGGAGTAAATTAGCACCATTCACTGGCAGAGTGAAAAAAGGCAAAGTGGGGCAAAGGGAGCTGATAGGAAAGGGGAAATCAACAAAACAACATAGGAAAGGGAAAATCAGAATAACGTAGGGAAGGGGAAATCAATGAAACAACCACCTCCATCCCTTCATAGTAAAAAAGCCCATCCCAGTAGAAGAGAGATGTGTTGTCTCAGAGGGGAGCAAAGATAGAAGTTTTTGATAGAAAGCAAACCACCACCTACCACTCCAAAGTTATCACAGAAAACCAGTCAGCCCATCTCAATAAATCAATAACCTCTTAAACAGAAAAAATTAAAATATTCTCAACACATAATACCTAAACAGCTCCAGAGGAGGTAACAGCTGGAGGAGTTTTCCCTCCCCACAGCCACTGCCTGGGGAGGAAGATCAGCAGGAGGAGTTCTCACTTCTGGCTGTGGCTGATCAAAGACCAGGCCCTGCCACAGGATTTGCCTGCTGGGAAGCAGCAGAGGATGTGCAGCAGTGCCCTCTCCCAGCCTGGCCCAGAGCAGCCTCCCCTTGCTGTCACTGTCACAGCCCCGGGACCCCAAGGACACCCCACGGCACAGGGACAGAGGAGCAGCCGCAGCTCTCGGGCCTCCTCCCCATCCCTGCCCCACAGACGCACCCACAGACAGCACAGGAATCATCCCAGCAATCAAAGGAACAGCTTTCTTCAAAGCTGAGCTGAAGAAACTGCTTTAACAGACCTCAGCACAGTCAGCAGGGGATCCCTTTGGAAAAACAAGACTCCCAAGGACCGTGAAGAAGAAAAACCACACTGGAGAGCAGAGATTAGAAAAGAGGAAAGAAACAGCATGAGGAGGAAGGGGTATCGTGTGCTCTGCTAACTGCACCTCCTAATTAAAAGAACACAAGTGTGGCTCAGAGAAACAATGTGCCTGCACATCTCTGTACAGCACACATTTAGAAAAGGGAAATATTCCTGCTCTTCCAAAGGCTGAAGGGTTTCCATTCATCTGGCTGCAGCATGTTACAGAACTGCCCAACAGCAAGGTAATCTCTGGAAAGCCTGGGCTGTTATTCATATATTGAAACATAAGTAAGATATTATTGGTTTGGAAGCTGTCAAGACATTCTCTGTGTGCTGCAACAGGAGTCAGAAGCAGACATTATTCAGCCCCTACCCAAGGCTTCCATTGGACACTGGAAAAATCAAAGACCAGAAATCCTTTGGGGTGTTGACATTATTTCCTAAACAAAATCATCGCCAGTGTAGTTCCCCTTCACATAAAACTAATTTTATTTGAGATATAAAGCTTCTAATATAAACAAAGTTTCTGAAAGAAAAAACTGGTCAATCATTGCAGCTGCCACGGTGAATAATATTACAGATTTTTTATTTCTTAATACCCCTACAAGGTCTGGGCATGTGAACATCTGTAACCCTGCTCCCCAGTACCTTCTCCCCTGAAAATTAAAGTGGTACAGATGGATTTTTAAAAAAAATTTTATTAACCCTAGTCAGTAAAAAATGGAAAATAAGAAGAAAGCATTAAAAACTGCATTGTTATTGGTGTGCCTGTGTTGTATTAGCCCAGACATGTCTGTGCCTGGAAACAAATTGATTGCATCACTTGGTAAATCAGCCCCTCTGTGGAGAATGCACCAATCTCTCTCTGCCCAGATTAAAGAAGAAGCATCTGCTTATAAACACAAACCAACTGAGGAGCTGGCACTGCAGCAGCACTTCATGGCTTGTGTTCTCTGCTCCTCATCATGTGAGCTACAGCACATCTCCAACACCACATCAGGGGCTTCAGGTAAACCTCTAACTGCTCCATCTGCACAAAAAATCCATTTAAGGTGATTTTTTAAAAAATAAAATGCATGCAAAGTATGTGATGGAGCATTTATCATGGACTCTCGAACAATTCATTACCAGGGTTGGGTACAGGATGCATTTATTCTGAATTTACTGGAGTGCAAGGAGGAACAGGTTTGGTCAAAATATCCTCCTGTGGCTTTAAAGATCCAATTAAGCAAAGCACATTCCCAAAATGAAAGAGATGCTAATAGAAAACATGGAAGCAGCTCTTGGCTGACACAAGAATCCTCAGAAACCCAAACAACCCCCAGGACCCTGAACTGCCAATGGCAATGAGCCAGCAGAGCAGCTCAGAGGCACAGTCCCGAGTGGGCCCTGCTGCTCCCCAGGAGTGGAAAAGCAGCTGCTCTGTGGGATGTGCCCTCAAACCCCAGCATTCCTGAGCCAGCCTTTCACCACAGGCACAGCAAATCCCAAATTCGGTGTACAAAGGCACAGCAAATCCCAAATTCAGTGCACAACGTTCCCCCTCCAAAGCTCCACCACAGCTCGGTCCCACAGAGGGCAAGCTTGTCATTAAAACACAAGAAAACAACAAAAAATTTAAAAATCCACCCTGCTAAGCAGGCAGTAAAAGTGAATTTCTAAATATTTAGTGCAGAGGTGATCCTCCTGCATCTTCAAACATCCCAGGACCCGGGAATGAGCTGGGAGCCCCAGCAATAACGTGGATTAAAAGTGGCCCAGGGCAGAAAGTGCTGGTGCAGGCCAGGAAAGGGCTGCCAGACCCTGCCCTGCCAGGTGCACCCCTTTTCCAGCACATTTCCACCTGGGCTGGTGGCCAAAATAAACCACCCAAGTCCCAAATCCCAAACATCAAAGATGAATGAGCACAAAGTATCTGAAATGTTTCCTAGTTTGGCTCAGACTGGGAAATTCTGCAGAACTCAGAAAGGATCAAGCTCTGTGCAGCAGGAAAGAGACACTTGAAGCTGCCTCCCCTTTCACTTCATCTGAACAAATGTTTGATAAATTCAGCATAACGGAAAAATCCTGAAGATTATAAAATCCTTTCTCTACATATACAAAAATCACTCATTTCATAACTCTGTGCAGTGATGAAAAAGTAATAAAAGCCAAAAAAGCCACGTGAGAGACTGAAATGGGAGTTGCTTCCCAGTCAAAATTTAAAAGCACAGCGTTAAACATTTCCTTTTTTATCTTTATATTCCTCCAAAATGTGAAAAGTTCTTGCTCAGAGAGGTACTGCTCTCCTTGAACTGCACAATAAATTATTAAATATAGGTTCCAAGAACAAATACTGTCTCAAGTTGCAGCAGCTTTCACCAAGTACTGCAAATGTTTTCCTGACACACAAATGGATTTAAAATTTGGAAATTATTTTGAGTTCCACATTCAATCTGAGAAATATCCCTCACAGAAACAGTGTATTTTCATTAGGATTTAACTGATTTGTTAGTAGCCAAATGAGATACCTTTTGTGCACATTTTTGGAGGAAGAATTGGGATATTATCCTTAGGGTTGCTAGAGAGCACGAGAACATCTATGGAACAAAAAGTGCAACCATTTGCATTTGGCTGCTCATTTGAACCCCGTGAATATTTTTGGACAATATTTTGTTTGGAGAAATCCAATCCCCCCCTGAGCAGGATTTTCCTGTCTGCAGAGCCCTGGCAGAGCAGCCCTGTGTGCCCCCAGAGCTGAAGGGACACTCATCTCTCAGCACATCTCACCCAGATCACACCAGCCCTGCTGCCCTGGCATGTGGAGCAGGAAGCCAGGGGAACACTGCATCCTGCCCCAGGACTGATCCCAAGGATTCCAGCTCCACACCTCCTGCACAGGGCATTGCCCAGCTCTGGGAAGGGCACAACCCCGGGATAAAACCAGCCCAGTGGGCAAAAACCCACAGGATAAAACCATCCCAGTGGGCAAACACCATCCCACAGGACAAAAACCCACAGGATAAAAACCCACAGGATAAAACCATCCCAGTGGGCAAAAACCCACAGGATAAAAACCCACAGGATAAAACCATCCCAGTGGGCAAGAATCCACAGGACAAAAACCATCCCAGTGGACAAAAACCATCCCAGTGGACAAAACCCCACAGGATAAGAACCACCCCAGTGGACAAAACCCCACAGGGCAAAAACCCCACAGGGCAAAAACCATCCCAGTTTAGGATGGTCCATTTAGATACCAGAGATGCTGGGAGCATTCAGGAGTTGTAGCAGTACAAAATATTTTTCCCATTCCTTTAAGCACCACGTGTATTTTGAGCCCAACAAAGTCCCTGAGAGGAACTGCACTTCTCTGTTTTTCAGGATAAAATGTTCCAGGACACTCTACGTTTGAAGTGTGTCTGGAAACAAAGCAGTAACAGCATTTTCTAAGGGGGAAAAAAAGTGGATTTCAGTCTAAAAACAAGGAAAATCTATCAAAATAAATGTTCAGTGTACTTTGCTTGTGTACTGGTGACAAGTGCCATCATTAGCAGGCCTGAGTTCATTCTTTGGAGCTCTTTTAAGGCAATAATATCCCACACCAGGGGTGGGCACATCGTGACTTTCACGTGGAAAGTCTGTCTGTCTTCCTTTACACAGGAAATACTTCAGCTGGCTGAAAGCAACTGCCCACTGAAGTTACTCAAAGATTCATGACATGCATCCTCTAAAGGATCCTGGCAGAAAATCTGTCAGGCTCTGCTGCTCAGATTGACTGAATAATCAGCACTGCTCAGTGACTCAGCCATAACCAGGATCTTTAGGATCTTGGAGGATCTTTAAGACAGCAAAGCAAGCAGAGATCAAAAACTATTTCCCTGCTGCACCTCAGTCATCTTCAGTGTAATCCCCAACATCTCTGGTGTCAGTAATTCCCAGCAAGAACAGAGCAACAAACAGCAGGATAAAATCAAGCCTCGATACCTGATGAAATGAAAGCTAAATTAGCACAATAATCCTTCAAGAACATAAGTGCCTCCTCAAGGAGCCTGACACCAGCTTATACAGGAAGGGCAGAAAAAAGCCAATAAAATTCACTTCAGTGGGATCAAGCAACAAAAGCTGAAGAAAGTTGAGCCTCCCATCACCACACATCCATCCCTTGCAACATTTCAAATGATTTTACAGTTCTCCTGACAGCTCTGTACATAGACACCTCTCAGCACATTACATGGGATATACACACACCTAATCCCCCCTGCACTGCTGAGACAGAACTCCTGCCCTCAGGCCCTGCCAGTTATTACAATTAGTCCAGGTGAAGTTACCCTTGATAATCTCAGGAGATAATACCTGGCAGCAGGAGCAGGATAACAGAACATCCGACAATTACAGGCTTTGGGTAGGGGATTTCTGCAGAGCTGACAGCAAAATAAACAGCACCTGATGTACAGACCTGTGCAGGAGCCTGAACTCTGACTGTCCCCAAGCAGAGGCAGTGCCAGCACTGCTGTCCCTGCTGCGACCCTGCTGCATGGGCTGTGCTGCCTGAGGCCACAGCTTCACTCATTTACTGCCACAGAAAACTCCTGTTCAGACTTTGCTGCTGCATTCTGTCAAAGCTTTCTGAAAGGGGGGATTGCTCTTAGAGCTAACCATGGATTTTTACAGTTGGCTGTACCAGAGGTACTCCACAATCAATATGAGCCCAAACACTTCACCCAGTGCTTCAGAGCTCCAAGCCCAGAATGACCTTGGGTGGGAGAACTGAACAGGACTGAGCCTTCTCTCTTGGATGAGGGAACCAAACACAACCATAAACTCAACTGAGCAACCTTAAATGTTCAGATTCCCAAAAACCCACGTAAAGGTGCCCTGCTTACAGCATCACTTCCACCAGGAGATATTGTTACCCTGTCAAAGGCCTCATGGCAAGGAAAAGCTGTCAGTTTGCAGGTGGTCTCTCCTTCTTTATTGCATGAATTCCCTGAAATTTCACTGTCCCTGCTATCGACACCAAGACCACCTTTTCCTCTCTCCCCCAGTACCAACTCTCAACTTCTGAAGTTTTCAAGACAGATCAAAGAACCTCCCCAGAACCATTAGGACCTACAGAAATGTTGAAAGTGTGATCAGTGCCAAATGTGGCTCCCCAGTGAAACCAGTTCAGGAAGGAAGGAATGGCCCAGTTCACCCAATGCCCAACCTAATTTGTCTCACCCTGAACAGCTCAACCAACAAAATATTGATGTTGACATTCCCTGGAGGCTTTCAGCCTGAAATGAGAGGGCTTGGTCACACACTCCTCACATCAGGACCGTATTTGCTGCTGGGAAAAGTAAGAGACAACAGATTTTTAAGAGAAAATTGTCTAAGTTCTGCACATAAAATACTTTCAAGTTTGTGAATATTTTACTGCTGCTCAGGGCTCAGAAATACTCATTAGGATTTAAAGAAAGATCAATCACAAACAGAATGCAAGAACACAAATCACATCCTACAAACAGGCTCTCCAAAGCAAAAGAGCAAATCAGATACCATCTCTTCCTATAGAACACCAGAAAATCAGGTCAGTATTTTCTTTTAATCCCTGATGAAATATAATTTTGCTAATAAGATTCCCCTTCAGTGAGAGGATGTCTTTGCAGCTTCTTCCCTTGCCTGGGCCTCTTTTTGGGAGAATTTGTGTAGCAGAGGGGAGTGAAAGGAGCAAAAACCCTTTAAGGGTTTTTACCAGGGTGTCCCAAGGCCCTCCCAAAGCTCTTTGCTGTGCTAAGAATGCAGTTTATACACAGGTAAAATGCTGCTGTTCTTAATATATTGAAAAACACTTTTTTTTTTTCCCCAACACAGAGCAACAAATCCTGCACAGAGAAGATAATGACAACATCCAGCTTATGGGAATGACCCAAAACTTGGGAGAAAAGGGGTCTGGAGCTTCAATGGTGCTCCACTGCTGCATCCACTAGAATGCATTCTGTTATCCCACAGCAGGTTTCAATTATTCATCTCTTAATCAAATTCAGATTGACTTCTTTAAAAGGATGCAATTTTAACAATAAATCTCATGGACAGTGTTAATTAAAAGCTAAATCTTGCCCTGAGCTGGACGCCCAAGGTCTATGAGAATGTTCACAGCCCATTTATTTACTGCAGCATTGTGTCAGTTATTGAATTACAGTAAATTAAAAACACAGTGACAGAGCAATAGCAGAAATGAGCGAGGCTTGTTGCATCTCACTTACAAAGGTTGCCAGACTTGGGCTCTGTCAGGCTGCCAAGAAAAGTGAATGTAAAAGTCAGGGGCACTCGGTTCAGAAACATCCTCTGGTGAGCATGAAGGGTTTCAGCCTCAGAGATGCCAGCAGGCAGAAGCAAAGGTGCACCACGAGCTCTTCCCTGGCCTCCTGAAAGCATTTAATGATATAAATCCATCTTCCTGACAATCAGCTGGGAATTAAATGACCTCTTGTCACTGCAGGTGAAACTCACTGAAAGCAGAGCTCAACGTGGTGCTCTCTCCACTCAGCACGTTCTGGAGAAAAAGAGATGTCTCCATCGTGCTCCAGATTTTCATTAAATGCACAGAGAGATAATGTGTTTTGTAAAGAAAAACCCAAACATATGGAATGAATAATTAGCATACACAAAAAAGAATTGAAAATGAAAACGCGCAGAACGCTTGTTACTTATACAGCACATCAAGGACTCCAGAGTAAACAAAACAATTATAAAGACACTTCCTTTCATTGGCAGCCAAGTTCATTTTGGAGAGGAGATGCTCACCCATGATAACTGACCCCTCACAGGAAAAACTGGGAGAGGCAAGAGCTGTTGTAAATACAGTGCAGACTGCACAGGGCTCAGATGCACATTAACTGCACACAGTGCCACAGGTGAGATGTTCCCTGTGCAACAGCATCATCCCTCTCCATGAGCAGAGATATTGTACAACAGGATCATCCCTCTCCATGAGCAGATATTGTACACCCTGTACAACAGGATCATCCCTCTCCACAAGCAGAAAGCTTGGCAGAGGTTCTGCAAAGAGGACCTCACTTGAGGAAAACCAGGTCTAGTCTCAGTTCTAACACTGATTTTGTGTTTTTATTGTCTGACCAAGCTTGTGTCTTCCTGAGACCTCTGTGTGCTCACAGCCACACTCATCTTTGAGGACAGAATGACTGAAGCTGAATTCAGAGAGAGAACAAACCCCCTCTACACCTTAAATGTTCCTCAGGAGCAGATGGCAACATGGTTAGAGCTAAAGGCCCTCAAGAATTTTGAAATTAAGGCCACCCAAATCCCAATCCCTCCTTGTCCAGCACGTGTTCCTGCTCTGCAGGAGCAGCCATGGTGTTCAGTATGGAGCAGCCACAGCAGGGACAGCCTCCTTACATTCACACCCTCCATCCTCTAAAGCTCAGCTCAGCACCTTCAGGGGGGACTGAGCCACCAGAGCAGCTCTGCAGAGGAGCACCCACGCTGTGGCTGTGGAAGAGCACATCCTTCCAGAGGCAGCCTTCAGTTCCCAGGGTAGGAGAAGCATCCCCTGCTCCATTCCCAGCCTCTGGGATGTGTGAGGAGGTTACAAAGCATTTTTCCCTGGCTTATCTCTGATCTCTCCATTTCCCATGGCCTGCTGCTGCTCCAGCTCCCAGCCCCACCACTCCAGCTCCTTCCTGGATCTGCCTGGAGCAGATGTTCAGGGCTGTGCTGCAGACAGACAGAGCATCTGGGAACGGGACAGGGGGACAGCCCTGGGAGGGAAGGAGCAGAAGGTCACAGGAAGCCCTTGTGCCGTATCAGTTTCAGCACATGACCTGAGCAGCTTGAAAGAGAGCTTTTAATAAAATGCAGGCTTCCCCCAGAGCCTGCAGGAACTTTTCTCAAGAACTCACCCAGCTATGAAACCTTCCCAGTGCATACTGGGATGGCAAAGTCCTAACTTAAATCTAGTCCCAGATATCTGAGAGTGAGTGAAAGCACATCCCTGCACAGCTCAGGGCTTACAGAGACCATGGAACATCTGCACAAAGTGCCCAGCACTTCTGCTCCAGCTCCTGGGGACAGTGGCTGCCTGTACACACAGGGACTTGCCTTGTTTGTTATTTTTTTTTCTCTGACACAAAAAGCAGACAGATTTTCTTTGCCTTCAACATTCCCAGGGCATGATAAATACGCCCAGGATTCCTGTCTCCAATGTGACATCACAGAATCACAGAATCCTGAGCTGGAAGGGACCCCAAAGGTTCATCCAGCTGCTGGCCCTGCACAGACACCCCAACAATCCCACCCGTCCCTGGGAGCATTGTCCAAATGTCCAAACACTCCTGGAGCTCTGGCAGCCCTGGGGCTGTGCCCATTCCCTGGGAGCCTGTGTGGTGCCTGAATACCCTCTGGGGGAAGAGCCTTTTTCCTGATACCCAGCCCAAACCTCCCCTGACTCAGCCTCAGCCATTTCCCAGAGCCACAAGAGCAGAGAGGTCAGAAAATCTCAGCTGGGTTAAGCCAGGCCTGGACCAGCACCCCCAAACTGGCACAGTGCAGCCAAGAGGGACACAGCAGCCAGCCCCACCAACACCATGACCCAGGACATGTCCTGCAGGACCATTCTGTGCTGTCCTTCACCCTCTCTGATCAACCTGACCCACTCAGCTCTCCAGAGGGGTTTGTTACAACAGGATATCAAGCCCCAAAACCCCAGAGAACTCAGTGAAGCAGCAAAGCAGCCCCGGCCTGAGCCTGGTCCTGCTCCTGCCCTGGGTGTGAGCTCCATGGGGTGAGCCAGCAGGGAAAGGGCAGCTCTGCACACACAGCCCTGGCCCCACAGCCCATTTCTCCCTGGCAGTCCCTCCTCCATGCCTTCTGCTCCTCTCGGTGACCACTCTGCACCATTTTTCCAGGAATCCTACCTGGCAATCATCCTCCAAATCTGTGTCCATCCCACCAACAGGAACCATGGGATTCTTTCCACAAGCTCTTCCTTTCATCTGCTGCCCTGCAGATTTCCTTGGAACAGTGGCACTGCAGAGTCTCCACTTGAGGAGGGGATCCTGGAAAGCAATCTCCCTCACGCTGGGATGCTGGCATGGAACAGGCTGAGCTTATTGCTTTCCTCACCAAAGGGTTCCTTTCTCAGGCTACTTCTTTTCCCCAAGCTGCCTGACTTTGGCAGAGCACCATTTTCAATATTGCACTGCATCAGAGTCCAAATATAGGCAAGTTCTTTTCTTTTACATTATATTCCTTGGAGGACTTCAAAGAACTTTACTATTAAATAACAGCAATATTTAGAGTTTTATCATCACATCACACACTAGTATAATATAGATCTATATTTAAGGTGAAATTATTCAGTTTTTCCACCTTGGCAAACTTCACAGTGTAGCCCCCCCTGGCTCTCCTGTTGTTCCAGCCCAATTAAATGACATTAAACATGTCCAGGGCTCTCACATGCCACTCCTGGCAAGGACAGCAGTGACTCTGCTTGTAAACAGACAAAAAAAAAAAAAAAAAAAAAAAAACCCAACCAAAAATCTGGAACATCCTCTGCAGCACCTGACCAAATGAAACTTTACACCAAATGTAGAATTCCAGGAATTTTAAAGCACTTCATCATACAGGATGTAAAAGTGCAATCACCACCCCCACAGAAGCATCCTCAGCTAACACCAACATTTTGTTTTTATTTACAAAGAATCATTGACAACTGCTGTCATTTACTCATTTCACTGCTGTTCCATTTATACATGTGCAGATTCGTTGACTTTCAACATCTCCTTGATTACAATGAAAAAGAAATAAGAGAAGCCCTGCAAATTCACTTCATTATTCAGCTCCTTGGGGCTGGGGCAAACCCAGAATTGCTTTGAGCTCAGCTTTGGGGAGCTGATTTCAAGACACAGCACGGGGTTTGCTGGTTTTTAAAAGCAGGAACCTGGATCAAAGGCAGCACCTTAACAGCAAAATAACTGGATTTGCTACTGGTTTGAGTGCCTGGATAGGGAGGAGTGTGTCAGATGGGTGAGAGCTCCACCTCAGCCCGGCGCCGTGAGACTCTCCAGCTGTGCCAGCTGTGATTTCCCCGGGATACCCACCCAAGGTGAGAGCACACCAGGCAGCAGCAAACACCTCGGACAAACAATTCCTGCTTCTGGAGACACAACATTTAACACACCAAATTCGCAGCTGAGGATGACTGAGGGGTTTTTTGGGTTTTTGTTTCCAGGGCTTGGGGAAGGAAAGGTTTACACTTTTTCTTTTGTCTGAGTTAGCTTTCTACAAGCTCCTGGCTCGCAAGACAATCGCCGTGTGTAAAGCAGCTGCATTTAGTTAGAGATTTTTTAAAAGAGTTTTCAGCTCCGAGGTGCTCTTTGGAGTCCCAGCAGACCGCTGGATTCCTACATCTGTTTCTAAAGAGCAGGATCCAGTGTCACACCTCAGGGAAACTCTTTTTTCCTGCTCTTTGCCTACTCAAATCCATGCACAAGCTTGAAAATACTCCCCTGCCTAACTCTCATTTGCAACACTTTAAATCCCGGCGAGGACGTAATTAACACAGCAGTTTCAGTAGAAGTTAATTATGGAAACAAAGGAACGATGTCCTGAAGATAATTTGCTGCTACTTCAAGCCACTTTTGTCAAGAAATACAAGGCTGCAACCTCAAACAGTGACATCTAACCTCATCCTCTTAGAGGCTTAAGGCAACAAAAGCATTTTGTTTGTTTTTAAACTCACTCCTGGATAGGCTGAAGCAGCAGCCTGTGACCCAGGGATGAAACAATTAACCACAGGGACTAATCAAGAGCTGTGCAACTTTATCTCACAACTTCCAAGGAAATCAGCAGCACCCCTACAATCTGAAACACAATCTGGAGATCTGCGGGCTTACTCCAAGCTTTTAAAATGTTTTTCTGTTACTCACACGTCTTTCATTGTGACTCCTCACAAAGTTCCACGATCTGGAAGAACAATAATGGAGCTGAACTGGGAATATCCAGAGCCACATGCTGCAGAAAACGTCCAAGCTGGAGAGGTGCTGCTCCTTAAATTGACATTAACTTGGTGTTTTTATTTGGAACGCTCGGGCCAGCCCCTGAGCACCCTAAAGGCAGTGAATGGACAAAGATTTTGGGGTTATTTTGCTCCCTGCAAGGAAAGGTCATGGACAAAAAGGCAGCAGCAGGAGACTGTGGTCCACATTCTCCTTCTGAACATGTCAGGGTTAAAGGGTAGGGGCTGAAGATTCCATCTGGGCTGGGTTTCTGATAGAGCAAATTCTATTTACCCAACCACTACAGTCACCTTAAAGAAACCTGTAAAGCTTTTTAGAACAGGCTTTTTCTTTGTTTGGTTTTTTTAATTGGTGTTGGACGTTCAGGTTCCCTTGTTCTTCCACAAAACCTAGTATGTGGTTGAACATGTAATAGATGTCTATCTATAAAAAATAAAAAAAAAAAATCACTTGATCTGCCCATGAATCCACGCTGTAAGCATTTGCCAAAGATATTCAAAATACAGGAAATACTTCAGTGTGGAGAGTAACTGTACATAATCACAGATCACAGTCCAGGCTGGAAGGGAACTGGAAGGATCACCTGGTCCAGCTTTTTGTGGGAAAGGGAGATTATCCACTCCCATCTTGGAAACCTCCAGCCACGAGGATTCCACCACATCCCTGGGGTGGTAATTCCAGTAAATTATTGTTCTCACTATAAAAAAAAAAACCCGCTTTCTTATATTGAGCTGAAACCCTTCTTGGTGTAACTTGTACTACATGAGCTGTGCTGTAATGACTACATTAATACATAAGGACTAATAATAACAATATTAATATATTCACATACAGGTGAATTCATTCTTTGTTAGCTACTTCCCAGCAGAATGCACAGAAAATAAGAAATTGTCTGTTTCAGACCCAATGTGATTAATTGTTTTATGTTAATGGGGTTTTATTTTTCCCTTCCAGGCTCTTTGAAATATGAAAAAAAAAAAAAAAAAAACAACCAACTTGCATTGCCCTAAAGCTTTGAAACCATCTTAAAAACCAGGGGGAAATTGCCTTTTTTGCCCCTTTAAAAAATACAGCCATTTGTTAAGCACAGACAGCACTCCCTGGAGACACTAGAAAACGACTTTTGAAAATTTTCCCATTGAGATGTCATGAAGAATTCCCACCCCAAGCTAGAACTCCTCCAGCCATTGAATGTGCACCACGAGGCTCCCGGGACGTGGGGAAGTCATTCCAAGAGCTCCACTCCCTCTCTCAGTGCCGGGAACAGCATCCTCAGGGACAGCGGCACCAACCCAGGCTCAGCGACACCGCAAGACTTTTATCTGCATGCTACAAGCACATTTTAAAGGCAGTTAACCCACAGTATTTACAATTTTAGCTTTTTCCACCAACTTTCGCTCTTTAGCGTTCACTTTTTTCACTTCTTTAGCTATTAAATACAGGCATATTATCAAGCAGCACTGCTCCGAGTGGGTTGTGATTGAAGCACCCACCACAAACCGCTCTGGAGGAGCCGGAGCTCACGTACATCCAACTCTCAGAGAAATTCTCATGCAGGCGTCCAAAAACACTGCTCACTTTTTACTGCCTTGGCCTGAAGGAATCAGTCTTTTTCCAATTCCAGCTTTCCCAGCTCCAAGGTCCCTTTATGCCTGGGCTACGCTATGTTTTACACATAAATCCCTGGCTAAAAGGCTGGAGTCAGATAAAGCAGAACGATCGCGGGATAAATATCACTTTCTAAGAGCAAAACGGAGCAAAACGCTTTCTTTTGGTTGCAAATAAATAAACACATAAATAAATAAACAAACCTTTTTGAGGGGTACGAAATAGGTGGGATGGCGAAACAGGCACTGAGAGCGGCTCTGAGGGCCGAGTCCCCAGTGCGGTAACACACCTCGGGCACCATCAATCACGGACCGCAAAGCGGGACCGCCTGGCAGCGCTTACGCTGGGAACGCTCCCCGGCCCCAACACTTGCAAAGAGCTTTTTTACGAAGCAATTAAACACGGACCGAGCATAAAACCCCGCGCTGGTTAACGGGAGGCGGCGCGGGGCCAGCGGGGCTCCCCTCGGTGCCGGCCCGGCCGCTCTCCCTCATCCCGGCCGGGACCGCCGCCCGCCCTGTCCCGTCCCCCTTACCTTGCGTGGCGTCCCCGGGCTCGGCGCGGCTCCCCGCTCGCAGCAGCAGCAGCAGCGGCAGCAGCAGCGGGAGGCTCCCGTCCGCGCCGCCCGGCTGCTGCATTCCTGAGCCGGCGCTGCTCCCGCATCCACCGCGGGGCCGCCGCTGCTCCGTCCCGCGCTGTGCCGGCGGGCGGGCGGGCGGGGAAGGCGGCGCGGGCGGGGAGGGAGCGGGGCCGGGCCCGCCGCCCTGAGCCCGGCCCGCTGTCAGCGCTGCCCGGCCCCGCAGCGCCCCCGCGCGGCCGCCCGCGCCGCCCGCCGCCGCCATTTTGTCCCCGCGCGGAGGGGCCGCCCGCCCTCAGAGCCCTCAGAGCCGCCCCTCAGAGCTGTGAGGGCGGCGGTGTGGGGATGTCACGTTCCCTTCTGAGGGACAATCCCTGCGGGATGTCACGTTCCCTTCCCCACGGACAGTCCCTGCGGGATGGTCGCGTTCCCTTCTGAGGGACCGTCCCTGAGGGGATGTCGCGTTCCCTTCCTCAGGGTCGGTCCCTGAGGGGATGTCGCGTTCCCTTCCTCAGGGTCGGTCCCTGCGGGATTGTCGCGCTTGCAGGGGTAACGCTTTGGGTAACGCAGTTGGATTATCGAGTCCAGCCTGTGAGCAGACACAATCATAGAATCGAGGTGGAAGGGAAGGACTACTGCGGGTGATGTGGTCCAGCCTGCCTTCTCCAACATCCCAGAGCCCATGGCATGGGGTTGTGTCCAGAGGGTTCTGAAATGTCTCTAGTGAGGAAGACTCCACACTCTTCTCTGGACAATCCGTTCCAGTGCATGGTCATCCACACTGGAAAGGTTTCCTTCCCTTCCCCAGGGTCTGCGCCACATCCCGTAACCGCAGTCTGTGGGATTACTGCACTCTGAGGGGCACACTTTCACAGAATCACACAAATGTCGAGGTTGGAAAAGACTTCCAAGACCATCAAGTCCAACCTGTGATTCATCCTCACCTTGTCAACCAGCCCAGATCCCAAATATGCTTTCCCCTCTCTCTGGTGACTGGAAACCAAGATTTTGGGCAGGAGGGTTGGAGTTCCCTTCTGCCAACGGTGGATAACACTGCCAAAGCTGGTTGAAGCTCCTAGCAGTGATAACTACTTTCCATCCAGGAGAATGATCACATTTCTGGGATGCTTAGATTAGGTTTAGGGTTTCAAAAGTCAGCAACTGTTTAATAAAAAGCTCAAAAGCAGAGTGGAAACAAGGACAAGATTAAAGGAATTTCCCCCTCACTTCCTGCTAGATCAGATCCCTTAGGCTTTTCTTCTGCCATATGAATCTTGTATTTCTTGTCAGACACTAACAGAGTTTCAAGAGGAGGAAGAAACACAGATAAACATCTGGCAGCGTGTTAGGGAAGAGATTGAGGTCTGGAACCTCCTTCTTCTCACAGATACTAACATGCCCATGTACCTCCTCTCAGCAGCCAGGAAAAGGACAAGAGATTATCCATTTTCTCGGGAAAACTAGCCAATAAACAAACAGGGATGAAATGGATGAGGTGTGCTGAGGTTGATGTGTTTTAGGATCTGGTGTGACACATGGAAGGGACTGTCAGCTGCTGGCACCTGAATGCAGTTTCTGCTGCTTTAGGTCCTTGAAGCATCACTCCCAATCCAGGTGAACAAAGCAGGCCCAGCTCCAGCCAGGACCATCAGGCTGGTTCATGGTGGCAGGTCTGAGATCAGGCTGAGAACCAACAGCAGCTCCAGGGCCATTCCTCAGGGACCATTCCAGCAACATGGGACATTCTAGACACTGGGGCTGCTGACAGGTCCGTAGGGATGAGACAGGTCTGAGGTGAAGCAGGGAATGAGAAAGGTCTGAGGGGGAGCAGGGACTGAGACAGGTCTGAGGTAAAGCAGGGACTGAGACAGGTCTGAGGGGGAGCAGGGAATGAGACAGGTCTGAGGTGAAGCAGGGAATGAGCCAGGTCTGAGGGGGAGCAGGGACTGAGACAGGTCTGAGATGGAGCAAGGAATGAGACAGATCTGAGGGGGAGCAGGGAATGAGACAGGTCTGAGGGGGAGCAGGGACTGAGATAGGTCTGAGGTGGAACAGGGAATGAGACAGGTCTGAGGTGAAGCAGGGAATGAGACAGGTCTGAGGTGGAACAGGGAATGAGCCAGGTCTGAGGGGGAGCAGGGAATGAGCCAGGTCTGAGGTGGAACAGGGAATGAGACAGGTCTGAGAGAGAACAGGGAATGAGCCAGGTCTGAGGTGAAGCAGGGAATGAGCCAGGTCTGAGGGGGAGCAGGGAATGAGACAGGTCTGAGATGGAGCAAGGAATGAGACAGATCTGAGGGGGAGCAGGGAATGAGACAGGTCTGAGGAGGAGCAAGGAATGAGACAGGTCTGAGGTGAAGCAGGGAATGAGCCAGGTCTGAGAGAGAACAGGGAATGAGCCAGGTCTGAGGTCAGTCCGTGCATCAGGAGGGTCCATAGCCCCACCCAGGGATGCTGCAGGGACAGACTCTAAGGGGACCAGGGCTGACTTAAAGAGAGCCCCAGCAAGGTGGGGTAGGACTCATTAAGAGCTCTGAGTGTCCTCAGGGGCCTGACACTTGTCCTGGAGACAGGGAATAGCAGGAATAGCAGGAATAGCAGAGCTGTGCCAGCAGGAAGGTCAGGCCATGCAGCTGGGATTGCAGTGCTGCCCACCAGCCCAGGCTTGCCTGACCCCCTGAGGTGACATTTCAGGTTATTTCTGACTGATCTAACCGCAAGAAAACCCCTCATGTGTTTCCTTGTGTTCCCCCAGGCCAGTCCATCCCATGAAGCCTCTGGTGAGAGGGAGTGGGAGCTGTGTTCCCGGGGATCAGCAGCTGGGTCTGATTCCCCACAGCTGCAGGAGTGTTGGATCCAGCAAAGGTGAGGGGGACCCTTCTGCAGGGTCTCCACTGAGCCACTGCTCTTGGCAGCAACTGCTGCTCCACCTCTTGAGCTCCAGCACAGGAGTGTTTCCTTCATCCCTCTGCAGTAAGATGTCCATGAGATCCAGATTCCTCTGAGCTGGGCACATGGATAACCCACTAAAGACACAAAAAACTCCGTGGCAGCTGCAGAAACTAAATGCAGATTCTCCAAGGTCTCTTTTAGCTTCGAAGTTTTAGCTCCATGCAGCGTGAGAGGATAAATCATTTATAATTAAAAAACAAACCACTTATTTTTAGCTGCAAATCTACCAAAGTGCATGCAATTAGCAGATATAAATCATTTCCTGGCTCGCAGGCTGCTCAGCACAGCACATAAATGAAAGTTAAAACATACGTTTGGGGAATACGTGGTACATCTGCTCTCAATCTGCAGCATTTGGAAATCAATACAAATATTCTCCCTGCTTTAACATGCTGCAGTCTGTCATCCCACAGTGCAAGGGCTAAAAATATATAAAACAAAGGGACTGGAGTGGACACAGCCCTAAAGACCCCAAAATGGATAGCAGGGAGTGTCCACAGTGATCTGGCGGCAAAAAGAATTCCAGGTAGGGGTCAGCACTGGCTTGGGAGGACAAATTGGAGTTTCTCCTCATGGTCTCAGGATGCTTGGGTGATGAAGTGCACACATAAAGCTTCAGAAGGTGACTCTGGGGGAAGAATCAACCATTTGATACATGGCCACATATTTTAAAACAACGACAGGCTTGTAGTCAATATCTTTGTGGAATTAGTTCCCGCAGGGAAAATGTATTATCCACAAAACTTTCTTATTCTTCTTCTTTTTTTTTTTTCTTTTTTTTAATGAAAAGATAGCAAAGAAGCTGTCTGGGAATGATTTGTAAGTACAATAAACCTCACAAGAGGATGATAAGCAAAGCATTGTAAGAGAATCGTGTCAGAAGTACAGCAAAAGAAAAGAGAAACATTACACATTTGTAGTTACTGACAATGTGTGTTCTTAAGTATCATGTCACATTAGAAAAGAATCCTTGTTTTCCTTTCCAGCTTTCACTAATATTCCTATTAATCTGTACCAGATTTTTTGATTCCACCATTTGAGGCCATATCAATCACCCTTTTCCCCTTGAAATTCAACTGGAATTACACCAGCGTGTTCAGGCTTCCAGAGTGGAAGCTGGAAGTGAGGGCAGAACTTCCCTGGATTCCCAGAATCTGTGCATCCATGGAAAGACCCAGCGTAAATCTGATTTCACCATGGATTTTCCAATTATAAGGTGGAAAAAAACAGTTTCTGTTACATTTAAAGTTGGAAGATTTAGACATAACTTACACTGAGTTCTTTAAGGGAAGGAATTCTGTCGAACGCAGGTGAAATCATTGCCCACTTGGTGCCAGCTTTATTTTCCAGTGGAGTTTCAGGAGCAAGTGCAGCATAAATAATGTGTTTCCTTAAAAGGGATGGGAGATGTGAGAATAAATAGTTTTCTATTTGTTATATTTGATTTTATCTTTTTCTATTATATTCTGTTCTTCTGTCCTGAAGGCAGCACGCCAGGCCAGTAAGGAGGAAGTGCATTTGTGCCAGTATTTGCAACAGCTCCATCTCCTCAGGTGGGATTTTTCCTTTGCTGTGAGAGGAAAGCAAAGGCTCAGCAGCCACAGGGAAGGTGGCAGGGAGACTGTGGGGACAGGGGACAGGGGTGGCCCTGGGGAGTGGCACAGGGGGCACTGTGGGGACAGGGGTGGCCCCAGGCAGTGGCACAGGGACATCAGGAGCTGCAGGTCAGCCCTGTTCAGATCATTTCGTTCAGTCTGTGGTCTGGGAGCACTTTGAGAATTGGCAGAAAACTACAGAAAAGATGAAAGGAAAAGCCTTGAAATAGACCACAATTCTTTCATGTGTGGATTACACTGGAATTTTATATATATGAATAGATATACATATATTTATGTCTCAGGAGGACTCTGTTCTTTACATCCCTGAATTCCATACCTCCATAACATGAAGTGTCACCCTTCTGGGAAAAGGAGGGTGACAATGGAACACAAACACCAGAAACTATTTAATAACACATGCAAATGTTGGCACACTTATTGCACATTAGTTTTGTTGTTATTGTGACTTTATTTTCTGAACTGGCACCCCAGCCTTTCAGGGCAGCTGACATCCATTGTGCTGGGCACTTTGGAATGGTTCATTTAAGGACATGGTGCAGTCAGTGGGTGAAGTGTGTGACAGCAGCAATTCCAAACACTCATCCAGGCTGGGCATTCACACCTCAGGTGCTGAGCTTTGTAATTATCCTTAAAGGAAACTGCAATTATTTGATGTCATTCTCATTAGCTCCAGAAGGGAGCCAGGAAAAGAAGGACATGGATTTACAGCTCAGTTTGGACATGACCAAGTTGTCCTTTTGCAAAACACCTCAGGTAGTTTCAGATGAAATTGCTCCATGGCTTCCAAGTTCCTCACACAGAGTTTGTTTGCTTCTAAAAGGAATCAACCAAAATCTGATTCAGAGAGAAGATGGTTAGGGCAGTAGTTTGGAAAACTGAACCAATATTACACCCAACAGTCATAATCCATCATTTCCCACCACTTGCTGGGAGCCCCAGCCCTCCCTGCCAGGAAGGGCCATGGAATCTTTGGGATGAACGAGGAGATTTCATCACCTTCCCAAACATCCTCACCTCTGTGGCCAGGCACGTGAGGCAGTAAAACACTTCAATGGCAAGAGGAAGGAGAACATCACAGTTTTTGCAGGAGAAAAAGAGATTCCAGGTCTGGTGGTTTGACAGGTTAATAGGAAGGCCCCTAGTCAGCTTTACAATTTATTTACTTGCAAGTCTACTCAGGGATTTGGCATCTTAAACAGGTTTTTACTCCAACAACATTTCAATTCACCTTTAAGACTTCCAATTAAGACAAACACAGGGGATCCAGGGCTGGAATTTGCATGGAAGTTAGCAGGGGGTTGGCAAAGCCCTGATAGCAGGGTTTAGGTATCAGCCTTATAGACTTGTATTGTCCTAACATCTCGTATTTTCCACTCATTTTGCATGTAAAACTTTTATTGCTATCAGCATGAGTTTAGCACAGAGCTAACCCAGAGATGTGCCCCAACATGAGCTGAGGTGCCCCCTTCACTCAGAACAATTTGGCTGCACTAAATCCTTGTGGTGGATGTTTGGTTTAGCTCCCCCATAAACCTCGTCTGCTGGATTTATATATTTTGGCTCCTTTTCTTGTGACTCTGGTGGCTGAATTTGGGATGGGTTTAAGTGACTGCAGTCCCAGTGGCAGCAGCAGCAGAGCTGCAGCACAGTGGGGATTTCTCCTTGTGTAAATACAGGGTTTGTCTGGCAGGATGCTGAGGGCACCGACCTGCTGGGGTTTCAGTGAGATCCCGGAGGGCTCAGCACCTCCAGGGAGAAATTCCAGCCCCAAGAGTGTCTGTGCTGCCTCTCTATGGCCCTTTGTCCCAGCTCACAATGCAGCTGCTTATCTCCTTGTGAATCACAAACGCTAAAATGTTTATTTTCCTGTCTTATGAAGGCTCACTTCTATCTGCAGCAAAGAATTATGTCAATTATGAGGATGAGGAAGATTATTATGAGGATGATGAAGACATCTTCTCCCTCTAAAACTCTGTGAAATTTAGCTCTCATGTGGGTGTGGGGGTTTTAAATAAAGTAGTATTTCAATAATGGCTTCAGTGGGATTCTTTAATTCTTTTCCTCTATTTAGAGTTGATTATTTTTTTAAATCCATTTCAATTCCAGTGAAAATGGCTCTGATCTGATAAAGGAGATGAAGTCACTGCACAGGCTTACTATTTTATTTCCATACGGTTTGAAAGTTTTGTTCCCTGCAGTGTTTTGGAGCCCAGGAGTATTCATCTGTTTTGTAAAAGGAAAGTTCTACGGAACAACATTTGGTCACTGTTGTCTGAATTTCATTATTCTGTTCTCCAGACTAGCAGAGGGGAAAAGTGCAAGTTAGCTGGGTCACAGTCTGAAATGTGAGAGCAGTCAACTTTTTCTGAAGTTTATGGGAATGAAAGGAAATTTAATACTGTTCAAAAGAAAGATTTAAAGTTGCATCATGTGAAAACAATTGGAGAAGTTTAATCCCGAGGTCTTGGGTTATTTGGTAACTTACATGACCATTTGTCAGCCTGCAAAAGATGAAGTTGGCTTTGCCTCTGTTAACAGTTGGCCTCTGTTTTGGGGTGGTTCTGCAGTGCCAAAGGAACAAACAGGAGTTAGAGTGGGTGCACAGAGCACTGCTCCTTCCATGCTTGTGCAGCCTTTCAGCTCCTGCACGGGGAACATGTGCTGACAGGGGACAGGGGCTGCAGGGCCTGACAGCTCCTCAGGCTCCCAAAAACTCAATACACATCCATCATTTAACCTTTACCTCTCAGCCATTTCATTGGATGTGCAATTAAAGCCATGGGACCCTGGCATGTCACTGAACACTTTGTGGCTTGTAATGTTTCCAGTGTATCATTGATGCTAAAAGATGTTGACTGAAACATTCTTTACATTTAGATCAGTTTCTGTGGAGCAAATTAAAGTGAAAAATCTACAGAGCTTTGAATATATAGAAACCAGAGAACTTTTTCCAGAGTGTCTCAGCACAAATTCCATCAAATAACTCTTAGCAAAGTCTCTTGCTGTTAAGAAAATTCTCAGGAAATGTAGCCTGAGCCTCCCTGTATCATCTCCATCCTCCCTGGATTTGGCATCACTGCCTTCTGTGTTTGGCCACCACTCTACAGAGACTTAAAATAATGGGAATCATTATTAAAAGGGAAAAGATGGTGCCAAAAAAAAGACAACTTGGTTTTGAAAAACATTTTAAATATTGTTTTGAGAGAGTTCAGTCCCACGGGAGTAACTTTTAAGAAGATCTTTGGGGTGTGCACAGGGTGATGGCCATGCCTTGCAACTGCACAAGGTGAGGTTTAATCATTAAACTCAGGATGGAGCCTCTTTTCCTGTATTTCTCAATGCAATTAATTTATAAATTGTCTTTACCAGCTCTGAAAATAGGGGTTGATGTGGTTTCTTTTTCACCTGATCATTCAGTAACTCCTCAGATATCCGTGCTGGAGCTTGTGAAGTCTTGTGTTCCCACACAGAACTGCAGAGAAGAAATGAAATCTAGAGGGGAGAAATACTGTGCATGGAGAGGTGGGAGTGTGGAAAAGGGTGAAGGAGGCCAAAAAGGAGGAAAAGCCAGAAACAAAGAAGGGGAGAAGGAAGAGAAGAACCTTGTGAATGTAAGATGAAAATCCAGTGTGCAAGCTCTGAGCTACAAACCATAGTGCACAATTGTGAGGAATTAGTGCACAGAGACAGGAACCTGTTGCACTTCCCTGGATGTAAAAGCCAATTCCCAGGAAAGCCCAGAGGTATTTGCTGTTTACATCAGCCCAGCTGGCATGGCAGAAGAAGTCAGGAGGAGCTGAGGTGTGTTCTGTACCTCCTTCTACATACAATAAACTTCACACACATACATCAGGACATTAAGTTACTTGGTGGCCTTTCAGTCCCTCTATCTCAAATTGAGAAATGCAGCTCAGCTGCTTTTTATAAGACATCTACAGCAGTCACTTCAAAGCAGAACATACAAGAGCTGCTCAAGAATTGCCTGGGACTTGATTTCATTTAATAATTATTTTAGTTCATCTGCTGCCACTTTACCTGAGCATGGGCACAGCTGTCAGTGCTGTGATGGGAACATGACAAAAAACACATTATTTTCAGTAGTACCTGGAAATTTTGCCCAAAACAGATGCTGAAGATCTGGGGATCAGATTTTGGATTTTATCACATGGAACTACCCCATAAATAACATTCCCTTGATAGAGAGCTCACCAGTGCAGCCAGGGAGCTGAAACCACAAATGTCTAATTTCACTTTTGCTGCTATTTAATCTGAATTGATCTATCCCATCTCTCTCTTTTTAATTATTTAATTTTTTTTTTTAAATTTGAGAAAGCAGTAAAATAAAATGTCTTACCTTGCTCATTCTGCCATAAATATTATCAACAGTGAACACCTGAAATGCTGCCAGGAACTGCCCTGTCTCACCTGCTGCTGGGAGTGAGACACTAATTAACAGCCCTGCACATATTGCACATTTTTGCTTAGCAATAAATTTAAAAACAAATTGCTTCATTTTGCATTCAATTTCTCTACTCTCCATACATCCTAAATATTCAACTTTCACAATAGCAACAGTTTAATCAGGAGGTCACTGAAAGCTAAAAGCTTGTAAGTGTGGGGGAAGCTCTGACCTCTTGAAAGTGGAGGGAGTTCAGGTACTCCTGAACTGGGCCAAATGCATTTTAGCATTCCAATAAAGTCCCATGTAGCTATTTAAATAACACCTACACACTAATTAACTTCTCCAGCCTAATTTGCACATTACTGAGGCTGTCATTTGGCTTTGGAAAAGCTGTAGGTATCTGAAACTAGGCAGGACCTCATTTAAATTCATATTTATGTATTTTTTCCTCTGTCATCCAAGTGGTCAAACTCTCAAGCAGCTGGAACTTCTTGCAAAGGGAGGAACACCTCTAAACTGCTGCTGAGTCAAATTAAACCCCAGCACTGTTTAAAAATCCCATTATTTCCTTTTGTAGGAGCTGAACAGCTGATTAATGCCCTCACAAAGCATCTTCTTTGAGGCTGACTGTAATTACAGAGCATTACAACACTTTTCTCTTCGGCTCATCCAGTTCCATGGGCAGGGACACCTTCCACTGTCCCAGGTGCTCCAAGTCCCAGTGTCCAGCCTGGCCTTGGGCACTGCCAGGGATCCAGGGGCAGCCACAGCTGCTCTGGGCACCTGTGCCAGGGCCTGCCCGCCCTCCCAGGAACAATTCCCAATGTCCCATCCATCCCTCTGGAAGCCATTCCCTGTGTGCTGTCCCTCCATCCCTGTCCCCAGCCCCTCTGCAGCTCTCCTGGAGCCCCTTTGGGCCCTGCCAGGGGCTCTGGGCTCTCCCTGGATCCTTCTCCTCTCCAGGGGAGCACCCCCAGGAATCATCTACCTGGATGATTCCACCAGATGGAATCTTCTTTAAATCTCAGAGCAGCCCTGGAGCATCTGATCCCCATCATCTCTCAGATCCATCCCAACAGCTGTGCCCTTGGCTGCTCTCACACGCTGTCACACGAGGAGCCTGGATGCATTTCAAACCTGGGCTGCTGCTCCTCACCAGGATTCCTCATGCTAATTAAAACTTCATTTGTTGCCTGCAATCAAGCTGTACGTGTGGAGCTGAGCATTGGGCCCACAGGAGAGAGGCAGTTCACAGAGCTGAGGGGCACTGGGGGCAGCAGGGGCAGCACTGACCTGTGAAGCCTTTTCCCAAAATGGGGAATAGGGCTCTTATCCCTGTGGATTCTGGCTCATAATCACAGCCTGTGCAAACAAAGGCACTAAAACCAATTCCTTCTCTGTTTTATCCCTTCTGCCTGTATTCCACCCCACTGCTCCCACCTCCACATCCTAATCCTGTCCCATCCTTGCCACTCCTCCCTCACCTCCTTCACCTCTTTGGCCCCAGCCTGGCCCTGCTCTTTTCTGCTCCCAGTTCAGCATTTCTGAGATCTTCCCAGAGCCTCCCACAGCTGGGAATGTGAGGGGATACCAAGGGAAGGGATGAGAAAAGCTCTTCTGGTCCCACATCCCTGGTCAGCGTCTGAAAACTGAGGGAACGAATGGGACTTGATTTAATTTAGTAATTGTTTTAGTTCATCTGCTGCCACTTTACCTGAGCCTGGGCACAGCTGTCAGTGCTGTGATGGGAACATGACAAATAACACATTATTTTCAGTAGTACCTGAAAATTTTGCCCAAAACAGATGCTGAAGATCTGGGGATCAGATTTTGGATTTTATCACATGGAATTACCTCATCAATAACAGCACTTGCAGTGTTTTCCTGACCTGTTTTAGGTAGTGCCAAACCTGTGGTTTGCAGCAATATTTCTGAGTGGGAGCCCATCCTTAGGGACCAGCTGGGCAGCCTGTGCACCCACCAAGGCTGCAGAAACACAGGAATTGGGGCTGAATGCCAGGATTACTGATAAAGTCACAACAGGGTGAGGAGTGGCAAGACCCTGCCTCGGCTGGAGGTGGCCCAGAGACTCTTTACCAATGCTGCCACCTAGAGAGAGACACTCCATCTCCAGAGTGGAAAATCCTCCAGAAAACCAGGGTTTCAGGGCTTTTGTGCCTCAAGCACAGGGGTTCAACCATCCCCCTTGTGCTGGGAGTCACCCTGGACACTGGGGATCACCCTGGACACTGGTTCCTGCCACCTCCTGGCCATGGCACCTCTGCTCGAGCAGCCAGGCTGGGACAGGGAATTGCTGAGCACAGTTTGGGGCTGGGCTGAGCTCTGCTCTGGGCTGGGCTCTGCTCTTCCCAGGAAGTTCCTGGGATGTGTTTCCATCTCTGTGCAGCACAAACTGTGCCCAGAAATGAGATCCTGCCTTAGGTAAAGGTTGCAGCTGAGACATCTGGATCCCATCGGGCTCCTCTGGGACAGGAGTCCTGAGCTCTGGCCTGGAGAGAGGCAGAGAAAGAGCAGGAGTCATTTTTCATGCAAATCTCCATCTGCACAGGGTCTCTGCAAAGCCCTCCATGCTGTGGCTTTGGCAAAGGCAGCCCAGCAATGCTGCACAGACTGACCCTGCTCCCCTGCTCCTGCTCTGTCCCTGACCTGGAAGGGCTCCACCAGGGTCCAGCCCAGGGGTAAAAATTGATTTCCTGAGAAAATCAGCACTAACTGAGCCTCAGGAGTCTCCCATAGCTGGAGCTGCCCCAGCTGTCCTGAGCCACAGCCCCTTTCCCTGCCTGTGCTGTGCCCTCAGGCTGTGCTGGCACTGGGGCAGTGCCAAGAGCTGCATCCTGCTCAGTGAGCCAGCAGGCAAACCCAGGCAGGCCTCCCCAGAGGGATCTCTGGCCAGCAGCCACAGAGCCACACAATCATTTAGGCTGGAAAAGCCTCTCAGACCATCGAGTCTGAGTGCTCCCCAGCACAGCAAATCCCACCACTGAACCACGTCACCAAGTGCCACATCCACGTGGCTTTGGAACCCCTCCAGGGATGGGCACTCACCACTGCCCTGGGCAGCTGTGCCAGGGCTGGAGAGCCCTTCTGGGGAGGAAATTCTCACAAATTTCCCACCTAAAGCTCCCATGGTGCAGCTTCCTCTTGCTGAGTGGCAGGTATCAGAGAGGAACCAATCCCCACCTGGCTCCTGGCAGGGAGTTGTAGGAACATTTCCCATGGCATAAAGCTCCAAATCCCATTAGCCTGACAGACAAGGGCTGCACAGGCACAAATTGTCACAGGGGAACAGTCTGGGCTCTACTTTGCAGCTCCTGTAGGTGTGGTGGGAAGGAGCAGCTGGAGGAACTGAGCCCAGATAAAGCCATCAGAGCACAGGAAACTTTGCCTCTCATTCTGAAGGTGCTGAAAGGAGCTGGGAGCCCCAGGAGAGGAGAGCTGTGTGTCACCAGCCAGCTGTTAGCACCAGGATGGGCAGAGAGCAGCTTTTAGCACAGCTTGATTGGAAAACACTCCCAGTTCCATTAGGAGGAAGCCAGGACTGACCTGCTTTAACAAGAGGCCAACCATAAACTCTGGGGTCACTTGTTCACACAATGCTTGAAAGGCAAATTAGAGCAGCCAGATTGTTTTTCCCCCACTAATCTCAGCTTCCTGCTTTAGTGCTCTGCAGCCAGCCAGGGAAACCTGTGGGACAATCCTGCCAAGGATTGGGCAGCATGGTGTGGAAAGCACAGCTCTCCCAGCCTCAGGCCCTTCCTGGGTCCTGCCTTGGCTTTTTAGACTCTTTGCATCTGGTTTCTGAGGGGTTTTATCCATTCCACAGCAGAGCAGCTCCCCCAGCAGAGCTGTCAGTGCAGAGACCCCTCACCTGTGTACAGGTGAGATAAGAAGCCTTTTGTCAGCACATCAGACTCCCTTGGAAGTGGTGCTGGCAGGTTGGGATGAGGGTGGGATGTTCCACATTCCTGGGGAATACAGCTGCTCCCCCAGCCCTGCCCAGGGACCATCCTAAGTTTCATTTCTGGGCAGAAGGTGAGATGGGACACAGGGATTGCAGGATTTGGGTGGCAAAGGCAAGCAAACCAAGAGGGGACAGGACCTAAACCCATCCCACTAATGTGAGTGCTGCCAGGAAAAGGGCAGGAAGGTGCAGCTGCACAGCCCTAACATCAAACCAAGCTCCAGCTGTCTCCAAAGTGACCCTCTCTGTGCCCTTGGGTAAGATATTGCACATTAATGCCTGCAAATCTGATTATTCCAAGGCTCTTACTGTCCCCATTCAACAAACAAGCTCATCCAAACTGGGATAAAGTATTTGTGCTCCTTTCCCAGGAAAGTTTCCAAGATAGTAAAAAAAGTGTGTGAAGAATTTGGTATTTATAATTCCTAGAGCTTTTTGTTTAAGGAAAAGCCAGGAGCCCACGTGCTGCCCCAAAAGTTGTGTAAGGAGCAGCACACCCAACCTCCAGCAGCGCTGGGGACAAAGAGAGGCAGCAAAGGGGACAAGGGGTGCTGAGGGCTGGGGTTTATTGGCTATCCTTAGCAGCAAAACAGTGTTCTTAAATACAGGGATGAAATCAATATTCCTATTTTAGTGCCAGTTGGCTGGGGAGGGGCTGGGCTGCCTCCCCCCGTGCTCACTGCAGCTCTATGTGATGACGGTGGGCCCCGAGCGGCCGGTCCTCTCGTGGAGCTGGGAAAGTTTCAGTGCAATGGAAATGAGGGGTGCCAGCATCACCTGCAGGGAGCAAAGAGAGGCCTCAGAACTGCAGAGCTGCACACAGAACTGTGCAGCGTTCCCACACTGCATCCCTCAGCACCCAGGCCAGGCTGGGACACCCAAAGCTCAGCTCTCCCGACCAAAGGCTGCTTTGGGCATGGGGGATTTTCAGTCCTTTTGTCAATTATGGCACAGTAAGTTAGGCACAAAGAGCCCACAGAGTGTTTGCTGGGGAATACAGACTCAGAGACTATCCTGAGTTGGAAGGATCTCTAAGGATCATGGAGTCCAGCTGCTGGCCATGCACAGACACCCCAACAATCCCACCCTGTCCCTGGGAGCATTGTCCAAACACTCCTGGAGCTCTGGCAGCCTTGGGGCTGTGACCATTCCCTGGGGAGCCTGGGCAGCGCCCAGCCATCTTCTGGGTGAAAAACCCTTCCCTGATATCCAGGCTAAACCTAAATACAAGAGGAGGATTCTTATCCTGCAGCGCCCACAAGAGCTCAGCAGCATTTGTAAATGATGTTGCAAAACATTTACTGAACTCAGTGCAGAACGGGGCAGTCTCACCTTAGGTACAGCTGCATCCTGTGATCCACTGATTTTTTTAAAGCAGGCACAGGGGTAACACAGACAGGAAAACTGTGCTGTGGCAGAGGCAGCTGTGAGGGATTCTCAGGAATACTTGCTCCAAACTGAGCTCTTTAAAATAATCCTATTGATACTGGCACAAAAGATACAAACCTCCGACTCTCTAAATTCCTGTCATCTCCACAGATCTCCAAGCAAAACAGGGCTTAAAAAGGGCTGACTCAGGCAGGCAGCAGTGACAGGAGTGAGGTGCAGCACCCACCTGTGGGTCTTGGTTGATTTTCTGAGCATCCTTCTCGTAGCTGTCGATGTAGAGGCGCACGGTGGCCCCCGCGCTGCCGGTGCCGCTCAGCCGGAAGATGATGCGGGAGCCGTCGGAGAAGATGAGCCTCAGACCCTGCTCGGGGCACGGAGGGAGGGAAGCTCTCAGCTCTGGGACCATGGGTAGCCCAGGGGTGTTCCATGATCCCCATGGTGCCTCAGGTTTAGCTTTTATATGTTTCACGTTCTGAGCTGCTTTAGTGTGTAATTCTGAGATTTGTATTAGGGGATGCTGAGCTCTGTGCACAGAGCAGGGAGACAAAACAGTTCCTGCTCCTGATGGGCACCAAGGACAAATGATCCAAATCTCAGCCCCAGAGCACAAACAACAGCAGAATCAAGAGAGAAAAACAAGCATGAGACTGCATAACCTAAAGGTAAAATTGGACAATTAACTTGAAGATGTAAATGGAGCAGAACTTATAAAAGTGAGAGACTTTGTAACCAGTTGACCATTTTGTGACCATTTCAGTTGATCTTGGGTGCAGCCCTGGCTGGGCTCTTGGGGTTTATTGGCTATCCTTAGCAGCAAAACAGTGTTCTTAAATACAGGGATAAAATCAATATTCCTCTTTTAGTGACAGTTTGCCAGAGGAAGGGGCTGGGCTGCCCCAGTGCTCACTGCAGCACGGGCTGGCTCTATGTGATGACGGTGGGCCCGGAGCGGCCCGTGTAACCATTTATCCTTTTAACAAATCCTTACTTTATTCTTTAACTCTGTCTAGTCTCTGTTCTAGGTCAGCCTTCACAGGCATCACCCTGCATGGCTGTGTCACACCTGCGCCATCCCTCCCCTTCAGGGACCCACAGAAAGCTCCTGTGCTCCCCTCTCCCCATTCCCAGAGGGATTAATGCCCATCCTAACCCACACTGCAGAACCTGAAACAAGAGCCGGGTGCCAGCCACAGCATTCCCAGGCACTGCTCTGGATGGAAAGAGGACATGGAGGAAACAGTCCCAGCTCAGGCCAGGCTGTGCCCACCTGGTTCCTGGAGACGCTGCCATCCACGGGGTCGTTGTACTCGAAGTTGTCAGCTTTCTCCACCGTGTACACCTTGTCCCCGCTCGACAGCTGCTTCCCCACGAAGGAGCGGTCGAACATCACCGCCTCCAAATCCTTCATCATTTTGTTGGCAGCATCTGCATCCACCTCCTCATAGTCGTACCTGCACCAGCACCACACACAGGGATTAGGGAGGAGGATGCAATGAGTTGGGATGGTTTGGGATGCCCTTATCGAGCTCTGGGGGTGTTCTCTGCTCCCATCCAGGCAGAAAAGGCACATCCAAGCACCAGAACACATTGCCCAGAGAAGCTGTCCCTGGATCCCTGGCAGTGTCCAAGGCCAGGTTGGACTGACTTGGAGCAACGTGGGATAGTGGAAGGTGTCCCTGCCATGGCACTGGATGGGCTTTAAGGTGCCTCCCACCCCAGCCCAGTGTGGGATTCTGTGGAAAGAGAGGAGGATCCATGTGCAGCACTACACACACATCCTCGGGATGCAGCACAGCATATCACAAGCATTTGGCGCCAGGAGATGAAAGCACAAAGTGCTGTCTCACACTGAGTCTCACAGACCGAGGGCCAGGGCCAAGATCCAACTGCCTGCCAAGAATTTCCTGCAGTTGTGCCCCCAGCACTGCACCAGCTCCCTCGTGGTTACTGTGAACACCCTCAGTGCATCCCCCCAGCAAACTGCAGCTGTGACTGCAGCAGGAAACATCCAGTGCCAGCTTTGATGTCCCTGCCCAGGCAGAGAGGCAGCAGAGAGTGGCTGGAGCCCACTCCAGGACCCCAGAGTCCACATTCCCATTGCCAGCAGGATTTGTGCTGCTGTTTGCTGCCTGAGCTGTCCAGCCCTGCACTCAGCCTGCTCTGCACACATACCTCAGGGCTAAAAGGCTGCCTCTTTATCCTAGACTTTGGCATTTTCCCCCAGGTTTCCATGCCTCAGATGTGTGCTGGCTTTTTGGTGAGTTGGGGGGAAAAAAGAAAAAAAAAAGGAGAGACAAGTTCTTTCACTTGGCAATTTGAGACAGAATTTTCATGTAGATCTTCCAAGCTGAAAGATTTCTGCCTAATGCTTTCACAGTGTTCCCACCTCTGCTTGTGTGCAGGCTGGTTCTCATTCCTTCCCTTGCCATGTCCCATGTCTACTGCAGCTTCAGTTTGAGTATTTGGGGGCTGGACAGGAACTCAACCAGGGAGATAACAGCCATGAGGCTGGGCATCCATTCTGTGAGATGCTGCTGTCACTGAAGATATCACAAATTAACTTGTGACATGGGGCCTCAAGAATACTGATCCCATGGCATAAATTACTCTTGAAGGAAAAAAATCTCAAAAGGATAAAAAAGGTGCTTTACAAGTATAAAATGTCCAGACTTTGGTAGCAGGTTTACATCTGGAGTAACAATCCAAAGCTGGACACCACAAAGGGCTATGGTGAATGCCAAGTGTTTGGGGAAGGGAAGGACACAGGAACAGCCTGATGGTGACACAGCAGTGCCACCAGGGCTCTGCTCTGCACAGGACAGGGAATGGGAGGTGTCAGGAGCACTCTGCCCACCTGGTGAAGAAGTTCCTGCCATACTTCTGCCAGTGGTCCTTCATGATGTCCTCCACGCTCTGCTTGCGGGCGGCCAGGATGGAGAGCCAGGCCAGCACTGCCCACAGCCCGTCCTTCTCTCGGATGTGGTCAGAGCCTGGGGGAGCCACAGCACAGACACAGCTCCCAATTCCCACTCCTCACACCACAGCCCCACCTGGTCTCCTCCCCCCATCCCCTGCACAGCATTTCCAGAGCTCCATCCCTGCTGTGTTGTTAAAATGGGTCAGATCTCATCTGCTCCAGCCCAAGTGAAACGCTCAGCATCTTTTAACACACACACACTCATTGCTCACACATCCTTAACTCTGTTCCAAGGAAATAAAAGGGAATGCACAGTAAAAAAGGCATCAAATAAAAAACAAAAGGCAAATGCAAAAGAGCAGCTTGGGAAGGAGAGCATCAACAAGAACATCAACTCCTCAGCAGCTGTTGTGTCCTGCCTGCCAAGGAGCACCCTGGCATCATCTCCTGGCCCAGCACCAAGGGGAATGTCATTCCTCCCGAGGAACCAAACCCCAACAACCCCAAAATCACCCCAGAACAGGGAGAGGAGCAGCAGCCATGGGGCTGGCAGCAGCAGGGCAAGGAGAGGCTCCATCCACCTGCAGAGAGCAGGAGAGCCTCCAGCCTGCTCTCACTGGGGGCTGGAACAGCCCCTCTGTTAAAGGAGGATTCACAGAGTGGATCAGGTTGGAAGGGACCTGTGGGGCATCTGGTCCAACCTCCCTGCTCAAGCAGGGCCATCCCTGAGCCCAGGATTGCAGCCAGATTTTTGATGTTTCTAGTGAGGGAGATTCCACACCTCTCTGGGCGATCTGTCCCACACAGTGAGGAAGTTCCTCCTCGTGTTCAGGTGGAATTCCCTGCCCCAGTTTGTGCCCATTACCTCTCTTTGTGAATTCCCCCAAAGCTGGCACTGCAAGGAGAGCAGGAAGCAGCCAGAGGCAGCCCAGCCTTGCCCTGGGAGCACAGTGGGATCACACAGCACTGATCCCTTGGGAAACCTGAGAGGTGCTGGACCTTACACAGCCCCCAAATGAAATGGGATCAGATGGCCCAGAGCACACCCAGCCCACACTCGGTGCCTCTGGCAAGCCAGCTCCACCCTGTGCCCCACACATGCAAAGTTTTCCCCTTCCTGCTCTGGAAAACCTCCAAACAGGTATTAAAGAAATGCCAGGAGAGCACTGCAGAGCAGCCATGGCACCCTCTGAAGGAGTGCCAGAGTGGGAATGCTCTGGGAAAGGGCTGGGGCAGGGCAGGGGTTACGTGGTGCACAAATCCCACTGTTGTGGATGTGGCCATAAATTATCCCCACAGTCCCTCAGGGTGGAGAGAGCTGGGCAGAGGTGACACAGAGGAATGCTAAATAAACACCAGTCCCATGTGATGCATCAACTTATAGCTGGAATAAAATACCCAGGGAAGCAAGCAGGAATTCTGTCATGTCTCATTACTCTAATTGCTGCTGCACTCCAGTCCCACTGCCCCACAGTTTGTTTCAATTTTTACTGGGTCTTTGGGCTGCTCTTTCACCTCTCTCCCTTTCAACACTCCCATTCAGCCCAGCTCCAAACAACTCCTCATTAACTTCCTATCAACCAACCCTCCTCACCCTTTTCACTCCTTTTTCCTTCCTGACTGCATTTGCCACATGGGAAATCCCCTTTGCATTTTAGGGGAGTCCAACTCTCCTGGGCCCTTTCCCAATCTGTTCCCCCAAACTCCTTCAGCTCCCACCACCTGGATGTGCTGCTGCCTGGCCAAAATCCCAAACCTCTCTCTCAGACTGGAATCACTGATTTGGGAGGCAGTCCCTTAGGGATGGACAGAAACTGAGCTTGTTGCTCTTACAAAGGTGGAAACAGTTTTGGGGAGCTGCTCATTTGAGATCAACTCCCATCAGCAGCTCCAGGAATTTGGTTTTATTTACCTCCTGAAGCACCAGTGCCCTCTCATTAGCCAAGGTCCAGGATATAAACTCAGCACATGCTGAAATCACTCAGGGCAAAGCTCCAGAATCTTTCTTTACTCATTATTTACTTCAAGATTTCCTTACAGAGATACCAGGTTCTCTGAAATTCACCCTTTCTTCCAACCCACAGACAAATCCCAGCCCCACATATCAGAGTAATACCTGACTGTAAAAATATTGTCCCTGGAGACTGCTCAGCCCCACAGAGCTGTGATTCCATTTCCTCAGCCCTAGGAAAGCTGGGCTAATCCTCTCCTGTCAAGCTGTGCATTCCAGCTCCACAAAGCACTTCACTCCAGGAATCTGGGGGTTTAAGGCACCCACACACAAGCTAAAAGGTTTTTCTGGGGTGGTGGTAAGAAAACACACAAAGTTTGAGTGAGAAATTCCCTCAGGACCTTGTGCCTTGCATATCCCACCAGAGATGCTGAGAGAATAGGAAAAACATCATCTCAGGGAGAGTTCAGACAAAACTCACTCAGCCTTTGGGCAGGAATCAGATGCTCATTCAGGGAAGGTCCCATTTCCACAGGGGAGATTCCAGGCAGGGCTCAGGAAATGCAGAGACCTCCTGGGAATCCTGACTGTCCTGAGCACCCTGCTCTGACCTGGAGCAAATCCTGCTCCCATCCACTTCCCTACACACCCCCAGTAAATTCCTTGTGATGTTCACTTGGTTTCTCAGTGACTCAATAACTCACTTAGACTGTTCAAAGGCAAGTGTTAATTTAAACTTTATAAATCATACCTTGTTTTCAGAACAGGAAAATGAGGGCCCTATTAAGTTCAGAGATTTAATAGTGACCTGAAACCTTCCCTAATAAAACTCTGTGCTCCAAACCGTATTTCTTTCCAGAAATGAAAACATTGAGAAGGTTTTCCTGGCCACCAGGAGTTGAAAAATACATTTAGCATTGCATTTAATCCCCACAGACTCAGTGACCGGGCTGCTAAAGAGGCCCCCAAACCTCCACCTCCATGTGCCTTCCTGGAGAACTGGAGGAGAAGGAGCTCCTACCTCACAAATCCTTTAGCATTGTGTTCATCTCCACATTAATTCCTCCAAGCCTTTTTAAAATATTTTAATATTTTTCAAGTATTAACAACTGCAGATGAAAGATAAATCCCAGGCTCTAAAGAATAAACAACTAAGAGGAGGAACACCACCATCATGGGTGATACTGGGAATGCTGACTTACCAGTCCCAAAGCTTTCCTCTCCACACAGAGACAGTTTGTTGGCATCCATCAAGTTTCCAAAGAACTTCCAGCCCGTTGGAGTCTCATACAAAGCAATCTTTGTGGCCTGGGCCACCCTGCCAAGGTAAGAAGGCCAAGTCACATCCCTGGAGTCTCGGTGTTCCCAGGGGAAATGGGATCAGCAGCTCTGCTGGGGTGCCACTGAAGACAGGGGATGCCACAGCTTTGGAACAATCCCTGTATTTAGAACAATCCCAGTGTGATATCTGGGAGATGGGTGGGATGTGCATTTACAGAACAGATACAAACACACAGCTCTTCAAAGCGATTTTAGGTTGCAGATCTCAAAGCATTTCACCAAGAAAGCATCACTATCAAATTTAAGGAAAAGAAGGGTAGGGAAGGGTAATTTGTTTGGGATTATCTGTAGGGAAAAGAAAGGGCCAAGAGCTCAGCCCAGCTCTGCTATGTCCCCAGGCAGGGTTTAACCCATCAAACCTCACTGTTGCCCTGGCACTGCTGCACTCCTCACCAGAGCAAAAACACACGGGACAGGTCAGGGTGAAACCTCAGGAAAGGGGCACAGCATGCCCTGGCAGGGCTCTCTGCCCTATGCCTGCCCACAGAGGGGTTGCTGTTACCTGTGCAGGGCCCCGCTGGTGGGCACACCATGCCCTGGCAGGGCTCCCTGCCCACAGAGGGGTTGCTGTTACCTGTCCAGGGCCCCGCTGGTGGGCATGCTGCGGGCCAGGCCGCGCACCCCTGTCTGCTGGAAGTAGGGGATGCTGAAGATGTTAGCGGCGATGACGGCCACCGAGTCGGAGGGGTTGACAAAGAAGCCGTGCTTGCCCAAAATCATGTTCCGGTCCTGGGGGAGACAGCACGGGCACAGCTCAGCCCCCTGCCCAGCCCATAAACCCAGCTCCCTCTGCCCAGCCCATAAACCCAGCAGTCCCCAGAGATTTTCTGAAATAAACACGGAGCTTTGAAGAAGTTACACAGCAGCACTTCCACAGTGTTTCTCCTTCCTGCTGATTTTTCACAGGTTTAAAGTTATTAAAATACAATAATTGGGATTATTGATACAGTATCCAGCTATTTCTGTGGTGGTTCACTTCACTCATGATTAGAGAGAGGCAGAGGAAAGGTGCTCCTCAGTCCCCAGAGGTGGTTAGAGGGAAGGAAGGGGAACTCTGAGCACTCCTTTACCCCATCTCCATCAAAGGCAGCTCCAAAGTCGTACTCTCCTGTCTTCATGGTCTGCACCAGGTCAGCAGCATAGGTCAGGTTGGGGTCAGGGTGGTGGCCCCCAAAGTCCTCCAGGGGGGTGCAGTTCACAGCTGAATTTGCTGGGGCTCCCAGCTCCTCACACAGGATCTTCTTGACATAAGGGCCCACAACTGTCTCAGCAAAACAGAGGGGAAAGAGCTGGCTCAGCCCCCAGGCAGCCCTGCACCACCCACCTCAGGCTGCTCAGTTTGGGTCACTTTGGGTGCTTTGTGGTTTAGGAGCTCACATCAAAATCCATCCCATCCCTGCAGGTGACCCAGGCCAGTATGGACAGGGCCTGAGGCAGCCTGGGACAGTGGAAGGTGTCCCTGCCCGTGGCAGGGGTGGAACTGGATGAGCTTTAAGATCCTTCCCAGCCCAAACCATTTCAGAATTGTATGAAACATTTCACAGAATCCTAGAATGTTTTGGGTTGGAAGGGACTTTAAAGATCAGCTCATCCCATCCCCAAAACACAACGCTTGACAAAAGAAAATAACACAAGACATAAAAAGTTTGCTCCCAAAAAGAAAAATCCAGTGGGTTACAAACCAAACCCCAAACTTGCAATATAAATCCCTGTCTGGGGTGGGTGACAAATCCCCAGAGACCCCTGACCCCACAGTGCCCCAAGCCCAGCCCTTTTACCCCCGTGCATGGCATCGATGCGAATCTTGAGCTGGTTCTTCCCTGAGAGCAGCTCCTTCAAGGCACTGAAGTCAAAGATGTTCCTCAGCATGCTGGCATAGGCTTCCACAGAGTCCACAATTTCCACTGGGAAAGAGAAGCAGACAGGGATCAACCCTCACAGCCTGGAATTGTGATAGCCAAGCCCTGCTGCTGTGCTGAGGGCCCAGCTCAGCACAAAGCCCTTGAACATCCCAGAATAGGGACAGCAATAATGGGGCTAAATTAGCAATTTAATTACAGGCTCTCACTGCTAATCAGGTCACAAGTGGACCTACAAAATCAAACTCTGTTCCCACTTAAGGCTCCCTGGACTTCCTTCAAGAGAGATCAATCTCATTTCACTTAAATTTAAAAATATGTATATAAAATCAGATCTTTAATTTCCACCAAAGTCAATGGGAAGTGTGAACTTCATAGTTCAAAAAGTTGCACCTTTGCAGCCAACATAAAAACAAAATACAGCATAAAAATCCCACTATAAAGAAATGGAGACTGAGAGAAATACCAACTTTTATCATCTTTTAACTTTGTTAATTACAAGCACCAGGAGATGGTAAAAAAATACTTGCTGTATTTTTAAGAAGTCTTTTTCTAATTTATTTTCATATTTTACTGCTGACTCAGAAGAGTCATATGTGAAATGTAACAGCTTTCCCACTCATGGTGACAACTTCTATATGTGAAACCATGGAAAAAAATCAGTTGAAATATTAAACTCTGCAATTTTTAATTAGGAAAATGCACTGTAACTGCATTTTTCTGTTTTCAAGTACATGTTTGCCTTGCAGAAAAAACAGCCTTTGATTTTAGGGAAGTTTGATGGATGAAGGTTTTGCTACTTCTGTTTTGATTATATCAATCAAAATCAATAAATAAAGGAATGCCAGGAGCAATGTCCTCACATGATTATGCAACAGGTGAGAAGGAGAGGTCAGAATGGCCACAGAAACACCCCAGTTCCTCACCCTTGCCAAGAGGAAAAACATTTGTTTACCTGTAAATGGCTTAAATTTGTTCTCCAAGTCAAACTGCTGCTTCCCAATGGTGCCCAAGTCCACCTGGAGATCTGGGCAGATTGCATATTCCTCAATTTTCTTGCTGATTTGGAAAATTTTATCCGTGATGGCTTCAGGAGCAGGACCTGCAAAATGAAATGGGCAAAGGGAAGATGTTAAAGAATCCAACTGCAAGAGGAGTGAACTTGAGGAACAGAGCAAGGACCTGGGCTGGGAATGGAGAGGAACACCAGGGAATGAGGGGAGCAGAGCATCACTGGCTCCATTAGGGAAAGCACTGCTCAGGGCACTGATTCCTGGGATGTGAACAGAAATGTGGATTCTTGGGTGGTGTGGGAAATGGATTTGTAGGGAATTCTCAAAGGCTGGCAGAAGGCTCACACAGTGTGCATCTGTATGCAAACCTTGAGACAAGAAATGCTGACTTAGAAATGCCATGGAGATGGCAAATGAATTAGAATTGCTGGGAGAGAGATTAAACTAGAAACAAATTTCAAAGGGTGGCCTTGCGAATAAGACTAGGTACTTTAGAGAAATTGAACTATGAAAGATGCATGAACCCATGAAGAGTAATTTTTGATGATTGGCTTTAAGCCATTTACAGCATGGGGTGACTGAAGCTGATAGGCCAAGAGATACTTATAATATATTGCAATTAGGGAATAGTTTGCTTCTGATTGCGATGGTGTGAATTATACCATCTGTATCGTCTCACCCTTCACATGGAACTGAAAATGGAATAAAAGCTTTTAAGCACCTCTCAGTTGCCCCATCTCTGGGTCAGACAAGGCCTCAATGACACAGAGGGACACAAGAAATGAGCAATGACAGCAGCAGCGGGCGGGAGGCAGCAGGGAGAGGGCTGACCTCCGTTGGCAATGTTGAACTTGATGCCGAAGTCGCCGCTGGGCCCGCCGGGGTTGTGGCTGGCCGTGAGGATGATGCCCCCGATGGCCTTGATCTTGCGGATGAGGCAGGACACGGCCGGCGTGGACAGGATGCCGTGCTGGCCGATCACCAGGCGCCCGATCTGCGGGGAGGAGCACACACAGCCTCAGGGACAGCCCAGCCCACACCGGTGCTGTGGCCGCAGCTCTCTGGCACAGGGAGACACGGGCACTTCCCCAGGCATCCTTCTGGGAAAGGCTGCGGGAGCAGCAGGGAAAAGAATGAGAAACAGTTCTTACCTTAACCTGCTGTACCTGGTACTGTGCACTTGTGCAATGTGTTATGGAGATTTCTTTACCAATTAATTAACCAATGGTGAGGGTCTTTTAATTAAAGGACCAATCAAGTTCACGTGTAGCAAAATAGGGTATAAAAAAGCAATGGGTTTCGTAATAAAGAAAATTAATCAGCCTTCTGCTCATTTACATAACTTATTGCCCAGTTCTGGCCCGTTGCACTGACAGAGTTGGAGGTTTGCACAAACAGGATGGGACTGCTGGGACATGTTCCTTGAGCTTTATGAGCATCAGCCTCATTGCGTGGTTGAGACAATTGAAAGATGGCAACAGCTCATGTCCTGCCAGCAGCAGCCAAAGATTTCTTTGGTATAGAGCATTTAAAAAACTTTCTAGTCAACAGCATATTGTTAAAGCTTACAGATAATTGTTCTAGCCAATCACTAAAACCACACATACACCTGCTTCACACAATGTGTGTTTTTATGTTTTCTATTAACAATCCACAATACTCCAGTATTAGGCCTAAAACCTTCTACTGTCTTGCTAAGCATATTTTCTGCAGTCTTAAGGTCTATCTTAACCAAGCCTAAAACTCAAACTGTTGTTTCCTGTCCTTGCTTGCTGTACTATTGTAACTTATCTACTTTCAGCTAGCTGCAAGTTCTCTGCTCTTTCTGTTTCTGAGGCCTGCTTACACAGCTTTCTGAAAGTCTTCTCACCTTCACTATTTCCCACTCAGCCCAAACCCCAAACTCTGCCAACAGGTAAAGCACAGCCCTGCTCCTGCCAAAGCTCCCCATGGTGTATCCCACCCCGCTCTGTTGGAGCATTTTCCTCCATGAATGCTGCACATGGATGTACTGAAGGGCTGGCATTAAACACCACAAAAACAGCATTCCCTCTGGCTGTGGCCTCAAAATCTGCCTTCAAAACACACAACGGGGCAGAGAGAAGCCAAAAGAACACAAAACTTGAACATCCTGGGAGCAGCTGCAGATTCCTCCTCCTTCCCATAAATCCAGGGATATCTCCGAGATTGCATCCAGAGCAATGTGCTGAGCAATACAGCCCCTTCAGAGTCCAGGCAATAAACCCAGGGGAGCAGAATTCCCTGGAAGAACACACTCCTTCCCACAGCCCCAGATGAGGTGAGAGGATTTAAAACCTCACCAGGGTCAGACCCAGAACAGGCGGGGGAAAGAGAAGGGATCTCATTCAATCCCAAGCTGGAGCAGCAATCAAGAGCAGCATTCCCAGGCTGTGGTGGGTGCTGAGCCAAGGGCAGGGATGGCTGTGATTCCTGACCCCTGGCACTGCCAGGTGCTAAGCCCCAGCCTCGCTGCCCATCAGTTATTGCATGGTCCAGCTGTCACAGCCCAGCTGCTGGCAGAGCTGCATCTCCAGAAAATAACAGCAGAAATGGGAAAAAAGCACTTTACAAACCCAAACTGAGGGCCTTGCCCACAGCAGCTCACACTGGAGCCCTGGCTGTGCCCACACACTGATCACACATTTACTGCACCTCACGTTTCATTTGAAGCAGGGTTTGCTTTGCCCCATTCTCAGACAAGTCCTGTGCTTTATTCCAGCCTCCAAACCTTGCTCCTTCAGTTTCCCTGAGAACTCACAGGACCTCCAGAAGCTTCTCTCCAAAGCTTCCCCTCCTGCTCCCCAGTTTCCCTGAGAGGGTGACGTTCTGCAGCACCCTGTGCATCAGTGCCCCAGGAACGCTGCAGAGGAAGGGGAAATAAGGGATTTTCCCTGCCAAAGCAGGCAGCAGCTGCAGGAGAGTTGGATGAACACATCAAATCCCTTGTCCCTGCCTTCCCTGCACACCTGAGCTGCAGCTTTTCCCCACAGCAAGGAAGGAAGGGAAGAAACAGAAACACTTGTCTTCATGTGAGCTGCTCTGAGATTTGGGTCCTCCGTGGCTTCCAGAGGTTTTCAGCTGCCATTCCCCACCCATCCAATGCTGAATCCTTTGTGGTAGGTTGCTTGGTGTAACAATGTGCTGAACGATTTACACTTCATCCTTTTTGAGTCTGGGGAATTTCTTATGAGGAAAACCTCAGACTGCAATGATGGACAAACACCTTTCATGGATTTCTCAAAACAGACCCACCACTTTGTGCACAAGTTTGGGTTACAGCACTTCCAAACCACCCAGGCAATAATTCCACACTGGTTTTACTGAGAGCCCCATGAGGATGCACACAGGGACCTCCTGCACACTAGGAACAGCTTTTCCAGGTCATGGAAGCCCCAGAGTGTCCCCAGCCCACCCTTGCAGGCCTTTCTGTGCAGGAGATGCAGCCCAAGGCACCAATCCACACCCTGAACACAGCACTGACAGGCACCAGCCAGACTGAGGAGAAAAATCCATGGAAAACACCCAAACCACCCCCTAAATCCCATTTAGGCAGACCTGGGCCCAGTGCTGGAGAGAAAAGTCTGAGCAGGTGGAGACGAGCCTGATCTCCCCTCACCAGCAGATCTGTCCTGGTGTCAGGCACTCCAAGCCTGGCTCTGTGCACATTTCCGGCTCTTCTGCTCTGCCCATACACTGATTTCAAAGGAAGACATTCATCTGTAATGCCTGAAGATTTTTTCCCCACAAGATTTTAAAAATAAATGAATAAAATTCTCTCATCCTATTTTTCCCATTCACTATTGATTACACTGTCCTCGTCAGGTTTTTTGTCAAACAAACTCCTAAAATCCAGGTCCCTTGGCACAAAGTTTGCTCTGCAGAGCCTTTTCTTCTTAAAAAGCAGAAGGAAACAAAGACAAAAGCCCATGGCATGAACCATGATCTACCAGAAACACACAAGCCTCTTGCTCTGCTTCCAAAACACAGAATTCCAGCACAACTGAGCTCCCTATAAAGGCTGTCACTCACTTGCTGACTCTCATATCAACTTTCAAAGGCTCCCTAAGCATTTATCCCACAGCCACAACTTACACCTGGTGAGAAAGGCAGAACATTCTTCTTTCTTCTCCTTTGCCACTCTCATGGCTCTCCCTGTTAGTCCATTTCTGAACAGTATCAGGGGTTTATATTCTTGTGCAAAGACTGAAAAACCCACAGGTGCCAACAGCTTGGGGCACGTCAAAGCACAAAACAAGGACACACAAACCCCAGCAGAATTTATTTTCCTTTCTCCACATGTATTCTCTGCCCAACTGCAACACTTAGAGTGAAAAAACAGTAATTTCTGTACTCCCCAGCTGATCAGCCATTAAAAACATCACTCTTAGCAGTTGAATAAAGCCTTAGGGGAAATTAAATCTCCCAGTGCCTAATTTCTGCTGGATTTCTGCATTTCTCAGCCACACCCCGCAGGAATTCAGCCGTTTAACATTTACCAACCCCATTGGCAGCAGCCATTTGGACAATCAGTTCCACTGCAGACTTATTGAGGTACCTCCCATCGCCTCCAACCACCAGAGAGGCTCCTTGGCGATCCCTTAGGTCTATGGAAAAAAAGATACTCTGGATGAAATTCTGCAAATAGTTCAGCTTGGATTCAAAGAAGAAGGTCTTCCTCCTCAGGCCGCTGGTTCCCGGTTTCTGGTCGCCGTAGGGAGAGGTTGGCACCGTCACCACAGGCAGGGGAGCGTCTTCCATGGCCCTTTGTCACACAGGTGCATTTAAAAAGCCAAATATGGCAAAATTAACCCCCAAGCTTGACACAGCAATGGCCCACCTATGAGGCAGTTCGGGGGAGCCGCTGAGCCCCCCCAAAAATAGCTCCCTGCACCTTCTGTAACCGAAGCCGCGTCCTCGCACTTGCGGCGGGGGATCAATGTCAGGGAGGAGGCACAATTCCACGCTGCTGTCCCTCGCTGTAAAGGATTGCTGTCCTCCCTGTCACCTCCTGGTGGCCACAGGCACTGCTCCCGGCCATGCCATGGAGCCCAGCAGTGTCGATCCGCGTGGATCTGCCTGGGGCAGGGAGGTGGGAGCAGCCCAGCCCCGCTGGGATGTGTTTGCCCAGTTCCACAGGGCAGGGCGGCACGCTGGGGCTCTGGAGGCAAACTTCCAGCAGGATCCTGCTGGAGCTATTTTGCAAAGTCTGGTGAGTTAAAGGTCACTCTTAAAATGGAAGGGAACAGATCTGTTACCTCCCGTTCGCTCATGCGACTCCTGCCCTGACAACCTGACTTCCCACGGCTCCCCGAAGCACAGGGAGAATTCCCAGCAGGAACAGCTGGGCAGCCTTGGGCTGCAAAGCCTCAGCTGAGCACCCCCAGCGAGTCTCACCCAGATTCAAACCACAAAAAACTATCAAATGTTTGGGAAAACTGCATCCCATAATGCTGCTCATTGTGGGACAGCCTAAACACAAACAGAAGAGACTCAGATCCCAAAAAACTGCTGTGAAGCCTCATCTTCCCAAGCGTGGGGAAGGGAAATGAAGGAAGGGAAGGCAGTGGAACTCCCATCCCTGTCAGTGTCCAAGGCCAGGGCTTGGAGCACCCTGGGATAGTGGGAGGTGTCCCTGCCCAGGGCAGAGGGAATGGGATGGCCTTTAGGGTCCCTTCCCACCCAAACTATTCCATGATTCTAAAATCAGCCTTTCCTCTAAGCCTTTAGCAAAACTCAGAGTCCTCTGCCTGGGCATTTATAGATATCACTGGGGCAATTAAAGAACAGACACTTGGTAGTTATTCTGTTTGTCCCACCATTAAAGGCAGCAAAAAGGAGATGTGTACACACAGCTGAATTGTGGCAGGTCTGAAGGTGCTCAGGGACTCTTTCCTGTGGTGCTGATTCTGTCATTGCTGCAATAATTGATATATTTTCTTCCAAAGAATGTCACAGAACCATACAGTTTGGAAAAGCCCTCTGGGATAATCCAGATAAACCCTAACCCTGCCAAGGCCACACTGACCATGTCCCCAATCCTGGTTTATCCATCAGCACATTGAAATGGAGTTGGATAATTTGTGTGACCCAACACACCTTTTACCCCAGCAGGGAGGCTGCCTGGGATACACAGCCCAACTGCTTTGTGTTTCATCCACCCACACCATTCCAGCATCCTGCAGCTCTCTTCATTCCCGTGCAAAGGGCCAGGTTTCCCTCTAGTGGCACAGAACCCAAAATCCAGCTCCCAAAATTGCACCTGGCAGGAAAAGGCCTAAGCAAGCTCTTTGCCTTCTGGCTGCCCTGGGAAATGCCATGGCATTAAGTGACAGGAGGAGGGCACAGGACACCCAGCAGCTCCTGTGACTGCACACGGGGTGTGCTTGGGTTTGCTGGCAGGGAAAAGCCCAGGGAGGGTGGGAATTGAGTGAAATTCAGTGCATGTGGAGCAGACAGAGGAATCAAACTAATTAAGGGCAGGAGCGTCATTCATGCAAATGTTTATGTTCATAAAGTGAAGCACAGTCTAGTAAATGAAATATTAAAATAATATAATAAGTAATACATAATAAGTATATTGTATATTATTATGAGATAATATTAATATTATATTATTATGATATAATATGAATATTATATTATTATATAAACTAATCTAGCTAAAACATTAAATAAAAATTTAAAATAGAAATTTTAAATCATGCATAAAAGGCACAGGGACAAGGACAGCCACACTCCTGGGGTGCTCCCTGGCTCCCAGGGCTTTCCTGCAACATCTCTTTGGGACAAACTCAATCACCAGTCACTGCCTAACCAGGACTGCTCAGGGGTTGGGGATCACACAGCTGCCAGAGGACTCAGAGGTGCAAAATGTCACCAAAGGTGGTTGCTGAGCACCTTTGCACTGGGCAGGGACTGGGGAAATGTCCTTTGCTCTGAGATCTGGGAGGCTTGGCTGGGTGAGTGCTCATTGCAAACCCCTCAGGTCATCTGCTCCCTCCCCACAGCTGGACCAAGGACACCCAGGTCTCCTCCTGGAAGTTGATTTAACTTGTTCTTGGAATGTTTTTCTCCAGGTAAGCCCTGCCAGTGCTTAATTAGCCTTGCAGCTGGAAGTGCTTCCCTGCAATCTGCTGGCACAGCAAACAAAAGATCATAATCCTCTTCCTGGCAGCTCCTCACTAAAAAATCCTCTGGCATCAGGGCTCTGAACACCCTCCCTGCTACAGCAAACAGCCCCAGTGTTTGTCCTAACAGCTTTTCCTTGTGCTCCTGTTCCCTGGATCTCTTATTCCCCATGGCAGGTGGAGGGAATCTCCCTCTCTCCACAGCCAGCCTGGCACTGACAGGGATATTTCCTAACCCAGCTCTCCTTTTACTGTCCTACACTTCACACACACAAGAGCAGAGTTAAAACTATTAACTAACTGTTGAATTTAATGATAGAAAGACAAACAAGACTGTTCTGAGAGGGCTTAAATTCATTAAGCATTGCAGAGCCACGGCTCCTGCTTTGCCTTAATTCCATGGTCCCCACCCATCCCCTCTCCCTGAGGGAGCTGTGCCATCTCTTTTGGGAGATGGAGCCTTCTTCACCTGGAGTCTTCCTCAAGCCTGAGACCAGGGCTAGGGTTAGAGCCAGACTCTGCCAGTTCCTCACTCTGACACAAACCCAGCCTTCCTCCAAGCTACAATTTTATATGTAGGCATTCAGGCAAGAAAAATAATTGTGGGTGGAACCCAGCATGGAAAGGTCAAACTGAATAGTAATTCCCTGTTCACCCTTGGGTTAGGCTTCTCCAAGGTCCAGGGTGCCCTCTCCTCCTTTCCTCCCCATTCCTCTCCCATGTTTTTGTCCCCATTCAGAGGGCAGATAAAGCCAATGTCCCCTCTGCGGGGCTGTGTTTAGCTGCAAGCTCCCTTTTCCAGTTTTGCAGGAGTTTTTGACAGCAAGCAGCTGCTGACAGGCATCTCCTGCTCCTTTTCTGTGCTCAGTCAAGACACTCAGCAAGAAGTCCTGGGCAGAAATGGAGTAAAACCACTTTACACTTCATCTGTGACTCCCCTTTAAGGCAGAATCCCATTCCCTTAGCTCCTGCCCTCAGGAAAGCTCCAGTGCTGCTGCTGTCCCTGCACATCGGCCATAAGAGGGTGCCAAGAGCCCTGGAAATCCCTCCTGAGCAGCTGCCAAAATCTGGCACTTTCTGCCCAGGATGACTCTGGTGCAGGCAGCCACTGCTGGGAGTGACATTTGGTAATGCCAGGACAAACGGAGCACCAAAAAATAAACATATTGCAAGTGTGTTATTGGTCATACAAGGAGAGCTGCTCCCACTGCAAAACGCTTTGTTTCTATTAGGAATTAATTTGAAATCCGAGTTTGAAAGTTGTTGTAGAGATTCCAGAGGGCAAAAAAGGATATTTGGCACCATCTCAAGAGCACAAGTGCACTCACATATGAATCACTCGAGAAAGAAGAGACTGTTCTGTTCCTACAACAGCTGAAAAGAAAAGGGCTGGCAGGGCTGGGAATGAATCCCCATCTCCAGGTTTGCCCCAATGGCAGGGGCTGAACTTTCCAGGGAAGCACTCAGCAGCCACCAGGATTGTGAAACCTTCTGTTCAATGGTCACACCACCTCACAGCACACCCAAAATCTGCACTTTATCTCTGCTGTCCTGCCCTGCACCAGGGAAAAGGGGAGGATCCCAGCAGCATTCCCTCAGTGCTCGAGGATTTCTGCCGCCAGCCTGCTGAGATAGAGCCCCTGGCCCTGGGTGCTCTTGGAAATCTGCACCTGAACCCAAAATACATTTTCCACTATCCCAGGTGGCTCCATGCTCTGTCCAACCTGGCCTTGGACACTTCCAGGGATGCAGGGGCAGCCACAGCTTCCATGGAGATCCTGTACCAGGGACACCCCACCCTCCCAGGGAACAATTGCTTCCCTACAGAATGACCTCAGCCAGTCCTGATGCAATCTCCCACACCCAGACCAGATCCTCTCTGAGGGCTGGTGCCCCAGTCCAGGACCTGTGCTCCTGGTGAGGCTTTATTTCCTGATTTTCACTTAAACCAAACTTCTTTTAAAACCAAGAAGTGATGTTTTTCTGGATAACTGGATGATCCTGCCAACTGTGTTTGCTCTCTACCCATCACATCTGCTGTTCATTTTGTTATTCTGCAGCTTGTTCTATGAATATGCACTATAAGTGTGCATGTTACACTTTTATTACTTCAGAATTCTGGCAACTTCTTACTGATCTAAGCTATCTCTTTATTTCTAAAATACATTTCAGCTCCTCATCTGAAGCATGAATCAATATTTTGGCCAGCTCAGGGTCATGACAGGATGCATTTCTCAATCCTGGTGAGCTCAGATTTGGAATAAGCCCTGGACAGCAGCTCTCCAGCCCAGCTCCCTGTCCCAGCCTTTGCCCTGACAAGGGGAAGACATTTCTGCCCTGCCAGCCCAGCCCCAGCTCAGGTGTCTGCTCATGCACATTGTCCCAGGAGATTACAGCTAAATCCCTGGTAGGATGAATTGCAGCTCTGCCTGCTGGATTTGCTGAGATTAACTGCAAAGCACCTTAGCTCTTTGCTCTGAGCTGGAGTTCCATGAGTGCAGAGTTGAAAATTCCAAAGGGGCACTGAAACTGGACAACCTGACCACTTAATCACCTTCCACTGTAAACTGACATAAGCCAATTAACTTTACAGGCCAAAGGAGTCTAGGCTGGTGTAAAAAGAGGCTGTGAGAGCTGCTGCCTTCTAAAATCCACATCATCTGCAGCCAGGAAATAGCCACAGTGGTATTTATTTCCTCACTTTAGATATCACATCTCAATTTCCCCTTCTGCCTCTGAGAAAAACAGTAACATAAGTCAGAAATTGAGGTTTTCCCTAGTGGCCTGGAGGATCCAGCATCACCACATCTCACCCTGGTTGCTTTTTGGAAGAACTTTCTTTATGAGCATTTTATTTTGATGGTTTGAGTCCCAGGAGCTTTTACCCAAAGGGAAGATCTCAGTGGGAGCTGGTCTGGGAGCTGTGGCAGAAGAGCACAAAGAAAAAGGGAGCTACCAAAGAGAGAGTGATAAATAAATGCAACAGGTTTGAGCACTTGGTTTCTCTGGGTAACTGAGGGGAGAGAAAGGTTAAAGCAGCCAAGGCAGGAACCCAAACTTCCTGGGGGAGAGAGAATAGCATTTCTAATAAAAGCCCTGTTTGTCCTGCAGCTATAAAACAAAAGCAGGCACTGTTTAACATGCAAGGCACAGCCTGGCACTCCAAACACCTTTCCAGCAACGTGCCTGAGAGTGGCAGCTTTGAGCACTTGGAAAAGTGTTCAGTTAGGAAGGAACCAAGGGCACAGTAAATCTGGGGAGCAGCAGGTGACAATGTCACTGCATCAGCCTGGTGCTGGTTCTATCATCACACCTGGATTTACAGTTTCTGCCCTTTCTGACATAAAATTATTGCACAGCCACAATTCTGCTGATCAGTGATGCTCCAGCAGGAGCTGTGAAGATCTGGTTTGTGGAATTTAAGAGTCAGACTCACCATGTGGGAATAATACCAAAGAAAGCTGGCACACAGGCCAAAACAAAGCTGGCAGGCTACACTGGATACCAGCTGGGAATGGCAAACAATTTCAGTTTACTCACAGAAATGCAAACTTTAAAATAAGATAAACACCTCTTAATCTCATAACTACAAACTGAGTAGTTGCAAATTTAAAAAAAACACTTAGTTCCATATTAACCATTCCAGGTGGAGACAAAATTCAAGCTAATTTTAGCATCCTTTGTTTTTATGCTGTAAAACTAAAGATCACTGGTTGTGGTCCTCATGTCTGTCCTGTGCCTGGAGAGCACCATTCAACCAGATCTTAAAACCAGGTGATTTTAGAGCATTCATCAACCACCTCTTCATCCTCAGGACCAGAAATGCACTTCTCCAGCAGTTTTGTTTTCTGAGTATTACTCAGCTTTTCTCAGCATGAGGCTGCTGAGCTTTCCCCCCAGACCTGGCTGCTGCAACCAGGAGATGTTTGAGCCCCAGCACATGGACAAAGCCACAGCTGCAGGAAGAAGTTCCCATGTGCTGGTTCCTGTTCTGCAGGGCACTTTCTTACCATGAGTGAAGTTGTCCATCCTTCTCTTTGAAGGGCAGGGAACTTCCAGTCACTTCATATTTACTATGAAGAAAGAGGATTTTAGGAGACTTACTTAACTACACTGTGGTAACCACCAGGGAACTGATATTTGCAATTACAGAGAAACCCCACTAACCAAGCATCCCTCAAGCACTCCAAAATACATCAAAATTTATTTCAAACCAGTGCTTTGCATTTGCTAAAGAAACCCTCTGGTTTTAGTCACCTCATTTCTTGGGACCAGAGAGTTTTGCTACTCTTGAGTTTGGCTATGCCTGCACTGCCTTATTTAGGCCAGAGATGCTAAAATATAGTAAATATCTGTAATCAAGTTTCCAGTGGCTCTGCCCTGTGTACCTCTGGTTATTTATCCAAGCTTTACCTGCTGCTCATTTATCAGCCCACATATTCTTCCACACGTTTCCTTCCCCCACCTCCCATTTTTCCCGCCTTTCCCCAACATTTTCTGCCTTCAGAGCCAATTCTGTGTCAGCACTTGGAATTCACATGGATGAAATGCTCCAAGGCAAATTCCTGCCAGCAAGGGCAGCCCTTGGGACCCGCTGCTGCAGCTCTGGCAGCGAGCTCAGCTCTGCTCCTACGTGAGGGACTGCACGGTCCAGGGGAGGACCCGAGACATTCCCAGCCCTCCAGAACACCTCAGCAGCCCCCAGCAGGGCTCCAGCCCAGGCCTCTGCTGCTGGGATGGAGCTGAAGTGTAAATGATGGAGAGGTCGGTGCCTGGAATGCTGCCACAGCCCACCAGGCCCTGGGTGAACACACAAAAAGCTGCACACACTCAACAGCTCATCCCAGGGAACAAGTTCCCCACTCTGCCTCTTCACAGTGATCCACAGGGATCCTGTCTGTGTGTGCACTCGGGCAGGAATGCTGCATATTCCAACTGCAACCTCCTCCCAGAACAAACAAATAAAGCAGTGCCTGCTGCTTTGCCATCAGGGAAGGTTGCTCTACCCATCACTTCCAGAGGTGCATGCAGCATCCCAGGATGCTGGGCTATGGAATCAGAGGTGAGCAGCTGTCACACATCACAAAAGACAAATTTCTACATGGCTTAAAAAGAGTCCAAACCAGTTATTTGCTTCTCTATGCCCTAAGAAGGCAGCAATCACAAATTATTATTTTTTTCCATTAAGTCAGATATTTAGAGGTGTTGGGGTACGTGGAAATTTGAACTAGGTAACTCTGAGGTTCTACCCTAAGCACCAGCACCCTCAGCCCCTCTCTACTTTGTCGTCTATGAGGAAGAATGTTTGCTGCTGGTGCCTCAGGAGAAGGGGATAGTTTTCCTTTGGAAAAGAGTAAATGTAGGGGAAAGCCTCCCTTTGCAAACCTGACTTCAGCACATCTCTCCCCATCAGTACCACACTCCCTGCTGGGATTCCCTTGGGCTGGACTAACCCACGGAGGAATCCCCCAGCAGCGAGAAACATTCCAATACTGTGGAAGGGAACGCTGCTCCCTCCCAACACCTCTCAGCCGGTCTGTGCTTTAGCTGGAAACCCCAACCACAGAAGAAGTAGGAATTAGAGCAAAGTCGTGTTTGCTCCACACCTCCGCCCTGGCCAATGTCCACTCTCTCCCGCAGGCAGGCAGAGGCTGCCGGGGGCGTTTTCCTGCCCGGACCGCGAGCTGTCCCCTCCAGCCCCGTCAGCTCATCCATCTGTCACTCACCGCGTTACTTCCACGCCGCGGACACGCCGAGCGCCAGCGATTTCCGCCGGCCGCGGGTGGGGAGCGCACCCGGTGCTTACCCCGGTGTACGGAGGGACCTCACACCGAGAGAGAGCTCCCGCTCGGTGCTTACCCCGGTGTACGGAGGGACCGTACACCGAGAGCCTCCTCCCAGCTCGGTGCTTACCCCGGTGTACGGAGGGACCGTACACCGAGAGCTCCCTCCCGCTCGGTGCTTACCCCGTTGGCGGCGGCGATGCGCACGATGAGCTGGATGGCGTCTCTCATGTAGAAGCGGCCGTCGCCTCCCACCACGAGCGTGGCGTCCTGGCGCTCGGCGGGCGGCACGGTGGCCAGAATGCTCTGGATGAAGTTCTCGGTGTAGTTGGCATTGCTCTGGAACACCGTCACCCGCTTGCGCAGCCCGCTGGTGCCCGGCTTCTGGTCGCCGTAGGGCTTGGTCTGCACGGTCACGATCCGCACCATGGCCGGCGCCGGCGGAGTTCCGGGAGCCGCGGGGGAACCGCGGCCGCCCCGGCCCCGCCGCCGCCCCGCGACCGCCCCTTAAAGGCACCGCCCGCGGGTGGCAAACGCGGCCCAGCCCCGAGCGCCTCCGTGTCCCCGTGCTCTGTTCAACCCGAGCCATGCAACCATGGAATGGTTTAGGTTTAGGAAAGAGCTTGAAGGTTTTCAAGTGCTGCCGTTCCTCAGCAGTGCCAATGCCACCACTTTAAGCCATGTCCCCAAGTGCCACATCCACATGGTTTTTTTTTTTTAAATCCCTCCAAGGATGGGGACTCCACCACTGCCCTGGGCAGCTGTGCCAGGATTAGACATTTTTCATCAAGAAATTTTCCCTGAGATTCAATCTAAACCTTTTCTGGCACAACCTGAAGCCGTTTTTCCTCCTCCTGTCCCTGTTTCCTGGGAGCAGAGCCTGTCCCCTCCTGTCAGGAGCTGTGCAGAACCACAAGGTCTCCCCTGAGCCTCCTTTTCTCCAGGTGAACCCCTCAGCTGACCCAGGTGCTCCTATCCCTGTGGCCAGCAGCAGGATGTCCCCACTGGCCTTACACACAGGCCCTGGCTCAAGCGAGCACCCCAGAGAAGCAGGAACCCCCCAGAGCTCCAGAAGCAGAGGCACGGAAGGTCAGCGTTACAAAGCTTTTGAAGAAGCTCAATTTTGTTACAGCTCTAGTTCTCAAAAGAAATGTAACACTCCAGAAATTGAAATTACCTGATACAGAGATATTTTCTCCTAAATGTCTCCCCTCAAAGAAAATAAGCTGGTACCTGTGTTGAACCTTAAAAAGAGAAGGTGAATTTTTTCTGTCTTGGTGGTTCCTGGATTTGAATCAAACTGAAAACACCTCCTCCAGGGCAGGAAAGGTAGGCAAAGTCTCCATTGCAGTTTCTAAGTCCTCACTTTAAAAACTGGATAATGAAACCCTTCCTGGCAGCAGGAGGATCAGACAATAAATGAGGTTCCCTGTGCAGTGCTGTGCCGTGTTTTTTACCTGCAGCAACCCAACTCTTTCCACATCCAGTGATTTCTCAGCTAAGCCCTTCTTTCAGCTTTAACCATTCCTTCCCTAAAATGCAGAGAGAGTTGCATATGAATTCCTGCCACATCTAAAAAGGCTGATTTTACAAACAAAAGAAATGTAAATAATGGACTGCTCACTTTGTGGTGTCTGTTCCACACAGTATCTCATCACTTCCCAACTCCTTTCTAGACAAGGAGCTGGGAATTTCTGCTTTACCCACATGTTGCCTGAGGCTGCATTTGCAGAGCTCAGTCAGAGCTAAAAATCACCAAGTACTTTTGGGGCCTCAACTTCTTTTAGACAGTTCTGAAAATGGAAATGATACCGTGTGGTACTTGCTAAGGAAAAACCATGGAAAACTCAGAGCTCACCAGGAATCCTGCCTGAGTGTGTACATCAGAGCCCAGCTCTCATTTTGTCACTGACATTTACTTGCCCAGTGTAAGATTACAGCAGAGTAACAGCAGAGAGCAGCACTTGGGGCAGATAAAAATAACTCTGCAACACTGCTTGCTGCCCTCACACATGAGGTCACACACATTTAATGGCTATTTTAAACTCAAACACTTTTTAAGCATGCAGTGGCCAGGGTCATTTTTTTTTTTAACATTAGAGATATTTAGAGGAACCAGGAAAATATAATAAAATATAATACTGAATGTTTTTAGTACCTCAAAGATGGCTTTCATTGCTGTTGCAGCCCAAACTTGGTGCACTTCAGTCTTCTTATTTCAGCTGCCCTGGGAATAATTAATTGCTGTTAGCAGTCAAGAGCCCAAGACAAACCTTCATTTTTCTCAAATGATGTTATTTCCTTATTGCATATGGAAAGGCAGATTTTATTTTATATAAAAGAGTATAAAACCAGGCAGAAGTTACAGAACAAGGGTAAGATAAGGATTATCAGCAAATCACCAAAAAAAAGGGAAAGAAACAAATCCTTTATCAAGTGACAAAATACAATGAGCCTCATCCCTTTATACTTTCACATCAAAATCACAGGAATGTTTAGTTAGGAACCCATTCAACAAAGTTTTTTTCTCCTCAGTGAAGCAGTTCCAGCCTGTGAGGGAATTACAATCCATGGTATGGAAAATAAGGGCACATTTAGGGAAACAATCCTTTAGAAAGCACAATTATATTACAACTGGCAGCTGGATTACTGAACAGCCCTAATTTGTATTGTGCCTCAGTGTTTTCATGCCAAAACCATCAAGAAATATAAATGTAGGCCAGCTTTTTGAGAAGGACAGGACTATAAATTGTCTGAAAGCTGCCCAAAGCTAATGCTGGTTGAGTGTGGCTGCTGCCAGCCCTGGCACTGGGAGGTTTAACACACAAGGGAGTGCACACAGCTGTAAATCCACTCTTCCTGCTCATTCAGGGCCATCACGTGCTGAGAGACCTGGCACAAGAGAAAGCAGAGGTGAAAGAGAACTCTCTTTACTGGAAAACTGTTACCCAATGTGCTGTGGAAGCAAAATGTTCAGCACTTGTGTCACTAAATGATGGATATTCATCATCTACACTGACAGATATTCAAAAATTACTCTTGAACTTCACAGCAAAATATCCATAAGGACTGAGCCTACAGTTTATTCTGAATGAAGCCTAAATTCAAATTAAAAACCACCTTACAGGATGAGGCAGTGGGTATCCAAAGTGTCAGCAGCAATGTAAACAGGGCCCAGCCTTGCCTGTGTCATGGGACTGCTCTGCTTACAACAGGTTTGAATGAATCCACCCTGGAAAGCTGGGAAATATAAAATAGCTTGGATGCCTCTGCTTTTACACAAAGAAAGTATATTTTCAGAACAAGAAAACCAGGGGGTTATTCATAAATAATTAAAAAACATCATCTGCATTTGTCATGCATCACATTCCTTCAGGACCCTCATTTGGAATTGGCACTAAAGCCTGCCCAGCTCTGCAGCAGAGTTCAGCAATATCAAATTGTCTCATGGTTAATATGATCCCCAAATCAAGTTTAACAAAAGTTAACCACCAGCAAATCACAGTCTGCACAAGGACTGCAGTACATTTATTTCTCCTTCTGATTAGTGCATGCTTGGTCTGTTCTCACAAGCAACAATATGTGGGATTAAAAGTGCTAAGTGAAAATAAATAAAATACAGCCTTAGAAAAAGAGTATTAAAATATTAGTGCATGTATAGAATGGACAAGTGAAACATGCCCACGTATGAAAAGTGGATTATTGATTTTTATATAAAATTGCATAGGAAAACAGAGATACATTAAATACACGATCAGCTTTGAAATAATAAAAAGTGCATCTGATCTGGTCAGAAGATGCCACTGTCCACATGCTCATTATCACAACAAAACCCTACAAAAAGAAAATATAAATATGTCACCTGATTTTCTCTAAAGTTGGCTAAGCAATAAAAAGCCTTACCATCATGGATTTTGGAGCCACTTCCACAGCAAAAACTGTCAGCCCCCTGTTGTTCAGGCAGTTCTTACTCTGCTCATTGTTGACATGAATTATCACTTTATTTTCAGACTGCAGGTGAAAAAACATGAAGGAACCATTAAGACTTTAGTGGTTAAGTGTCTGTTCTTGGGGTAACAACTGCACACTCCTTGGACTTCTGTGACCTTGCTGTTTTAGGCATAGAAATGCTCAATGGATACTCTGAAGAGTAACAGATAAAATAAACACTCCTTGAAGAGTAACAGTTTCAAATGGCCTGTAGCACCACAGTCATGGTCAAAAGCAATTTAAGATTCATTGAAACAACACAAGGACTTGTGAAGTTACAATCTGGCCTTGTTGTATCCTCCCAGCCTGTCCAGATCCCCCTGTGGAGCTTCCCCAGCATTCCCACCCAGCTTGGTGAGATCCACAAACCAAACCCAAGGGGTATAAACAAAGTGGGCAGAGATCTGAGAGCATCAAGTTGTCTCAGTGCAGCCCTGATCTCCTTCTCTGACATATCCCCAAACATAAAAATAACTCTGGAATATCCACCCTAAAGGGCGAAGTGCAAAGCCAAATCCAGAGTTCCAGGAGCCTCAGCATCCAGTCCTAATATTAGTCCCTCCAAGCCACCCCCTTTAAATGTCTGGGCATTTAAAAATACACTTCTTGCTGTGATCCTTTAAGATTTAAAGCATCTGGAGTTTAACATCTTGCTGTGCTGTGTTTATTTACTCACAGCTCCTGGTATAAAGGAAACTGATTCTCTGTGATCAATGGAAAAAGGTTTAAAATCTCACCAAACACTTCTACTTGGATTTACAGCTTTCAGCTTGAATTACTAATAAAGCAAACCTGGAGGAATAATCAGGTGAGAACTCATCCATTACACACTCCTAAAAATCACTGCTCTTTGACTTTCTTATGGACATTGAAAATATCCAGCAGTGTAAATGCTGTGATCTTTGCTCTTGCTCTAATTGCATTTCCTGCTGTTAGTGTTTGTTTCCTCATGGATGATACTGCGCCAAAATACTGAAAAATTGGGATGTGTACACAAAAAATCCTCAGTTTCTATATGGTAGTTAGAAGTGCTTTCCTCATTATAACAATCTGCCCCTTGCAGGAGCACTGCCCCAGGCTCTTCTGAAGCCACAAGGAGCACATCAGGCAGAGTTTTGTTAATCAAACAGACACCAAAACCTGATTTCAGGAACAGCAACTCTCAAATATGACCCAAGGAAGGAGGAGGAACAGTAACAGACATTAACACAGGGTACAGTATGGAAGTTGCAGGCCATACCTTATTTTCAATCACAGAGGTGATCCTGCTGCCTGACCTGTAGGTGTGGATGAAGATGCTCTCAGAGCCACCCAGCCCTTTGGCCTCTCCTTTGTTAACCACAGACCTGCAGAGAGCCCTGCTGAGCTGGGAGCCCCCTGCCTCCAGGGCAATGGCTCTAATTCTGGGTTTGCACCTCTCTGCACAGATGTCAATGACAAAGGGGCAGGCCTGCAGTGAAGAACATGAGTTTTAGCATCACTCCAGCTGGAGTTTTCCCCTCAGATTTTCACCCACCACTCCCAAGTATTTTCATATTTGAACAAGGATGACCCAGGTATAAATATTTCCCTGAATATTGAATATTATAAACTGTGAGCTGTGGCAATCTTTTACACTAAATGAAAGCCCAGGACAAGTGGCCTTTTTCATGCCATTCCCAGTACACCTGACTTAGTTCAACACACCAAACCCTTCCTTGGACAGCAAAATGTCCAGGAATTGAGATGAAACCTGAATGTATTCCAGTGTCTGAAATAAACCTGTCACACTGCTGCTGTCTGTGCCACCCCACACAGATTTAACACCTCTGCAATGCTGCACTGAGCACTCAGGGAGTATTGTGGATTTTACTCCTGGTGTAACAACCAGGAGTTTACATTTTCTTAGACTCACTCCCAGCACCTCAATTTCTTTCCAAAGGCTGTTGGAATCCACCAGGATTTCTCAAGTTCTGTCTCAGTGCTCCCAAAACATCAATCTGAAATTATTTGAAATCAAAGAATTAAAGAGTTAAGTGAGAGACACGAGTAAACAGCTGGAGATTTTTAGATTAATTACAGAAGCATTTGAGAGCTGAGCTGTCCTTTGGAAAGCAAAGGCTGGAGCCAGAACCCACAGCTGGAACAAGGCACAAAACACCTTCCTGAAATTCCTGACTGGAGAACTTCCCCAAAATGCTCTTTTTTGGAGGAGGGCTCTCTCTTGTGGCTGAAATGCAGAAAAACAGCCTTGCACGGGCTCTGCCAACCACAAGTCAGAGGAAAAGGAGCTCATCCTTAAATCCCTCAGCACCATCCCAAAATTTTCACTGAGAGATAACTGGTATCTCTCACACTGACTATTTTTAGATCTTCTTATATTTTATATACTGACTATGTTGACCTGTTTAACAAAATTAAATAATATTATCAGATTGTGATCCTAAAAATCTGGGAATTTCCTGGGAATTAATGATTTAATTACCTGTTTATTGAATGCTTGAATATTTCATAGGTTTTTTTTCTCTTCTTAAAAGAGATCCTCTTTCTTTAGAAAGAATTACTGACATCAGGAATATGAAATATGCATTTCAGAATATAAAAACAAATAAATAAATTTTAAACCTGTAAGGGCACAGAAACATCAGAGAAATAATCCCTGGTCCTGCAAAGTAAACAGTGGGTGACCCAAACCCTAAAATTTTAATGAAGCATTAAGACACTGTTCTGAAAGGCAACAATAACAGAAATAGTTATGTCTGGAAACTAGGAATTCTGAGTCATGTGGGAAAAAGTTATCTTTATCCACTTCTATTGTGGTTTGGCCACAAAACTGACTTTATAAAGGAGAAAAAGTCCTGTTTTTTTCTAAATTTGCTGACAGGTCACAGTTTACCACCCTTATCTTCCTATCACTCCCCATCAACAGAGAGCATGGATTATTTTAACAGATACAACCAAAAATCCCTTCCTCTATAACTTCATAAAATTCTGGCTTTTTCTAAAGCAAAAGCAAATTTCTTTTTTCAAAGATCCAAATGCTGTTCTCAGAATCAGGACAGTGACAGCCCTGGGTGGTGGCAGTGGGTCCCTCCCTCCTGCTGTCAGTTTGTGGCAGGCACAAAGATTGCAGCAGTGAAATGTGCAGGAGTTTTGCTCTTCTCTCCTACCTCTGTCATTTCTAAGGCTCTGTTGTAGCCCAGGGACAACAAAGTGACCCAAAGGTCCCAGGGGTCCCCATCCTGGTCATTGGCTTCCATGAGATTCAAATCCAGAAATCCTTGTCTTGTTAGCTCATTCTTCTTCATCTCAAAATTTTCTGTTTCAAAGGAATAAAAACAGCACTTAAAAATCTGTTCTGTCTGCAAACAGCTTCAAACACCTGCATCCTTCCAAAGGCAGAATCTCCCTCCTATTAATAAAGTTGAAAAATGGAACCAACTCAGAGCCTCAGATCTCCAAGGTTATTTGGGAAAGAATATCCTTCAGCAGGCATGTGCTGTTTGCAGAGCTCCCCTGTGGATCTGGGATAATGCCTACAAACATTGTATAACCCCAAAAAAGGGAGATTTCAAAACAAAAAGAATTTATATTGGTTTTTTTTTCCCTGAAAGTTTGAGCTTTGCAGAATGGGGTATTTTAGGAATGGGAAATGAAAGGCAGCTGGAGCCAGCACCTTGAAATGCTTCAGGTCCTTGATACAGAAATGATTTACTTAGTTCCTAAAAAGCAATAAAATTCCAGTAATCCTAACACCCCTCTCTGGAGAGAATATCATAGATCCACCACTCTAATATCAGCAAACACATAATTGAAATGTCCTCATGTCAGGGACTTTTAAAAATGGTTTTCTCATCTTCATAACAACGCTAAATCTTTACTATATATTATTAAAAAGGGATTACAATTTAATAAATCTATCCAAGGGTACAGATGCTGTAATAAATGGCTTGAACTTTGGTGCCAGGATTGATGATATTCGTGTGAACCCTTCCTCTGATTGATGGCCTGGTGAAACATTCCCAGCTTCTCCTCCTTCCTCTCTTATTTATTCACACATTTCCACCCTCCTACTTGTATCACCCTGACAAAGCCATCAAGGGTGAGAAAGCACAACCAGGCACCAAACAGAGGAGAAATTCAGCCCTAGAAATGTATTTTTGTAGGAGTTTTCCATCAGTTAGGAAAAATTCAGAGTGTTTTGGGAAAACATAATTAATAGGGCTTGCCAGATTTAAAATATTTTGGCCAATGTGCCACAGCCTCCAAAGGAATTATGTGAAACATGACAGGGAATTATAAAAGGAGACACTGGCAACCCACAAAAACTCTGGATGCCACTTTGTAGCATCAGATCCACACTAATTAAATGTCCCTCTCCACACTTTGTGAGATAAAAAAAGCAGCACCAGCCCAACCTGCACAAAGGAGATGGATTAAACAAATACCTGTGGCAGTTTCCTTCCCCATAGGATCCAGCATTACAAACCCTGTAGGTTTTGGCAGCTACAAACAATTAGGAAGGGGAAGAACTTTCTCAGCAGAAGGTCAGTGGCACACACAGCAGAATAAAGCAAAGCAAAGGACAGGAGACTGGAAAAAAAGAAAAAGAAAGGAAAAAGAGAAAAAGATCTCCACACGTTCTTGGAATAGGTACAGAACACCCAGTCCTATCCAGCTTGGAAGTTAATTGATAGGCTTAATTAGCACAGAAATGAACTTACCCTTGCACACAGCCCAGGCCTCCTGGTCACACTTCTCCCCACTTGTCCTCAGCTCAAAGAAGTTGTACTCCTCCAGACTCAGGAGGCCATTCCCATCCAAATCAATTGTTTCAAATACATCCAACAAAGCAGCTCTGAGGGGTGAGAAAGGCCAAACTATTTCCAAAGGCTTCCACTTCCCTTTACTGTCTCATAGCATTGCCAAGAACCATCTAGTCTGTTTGAGATTGTTCTGTACAAAAAGTACTTCAGGAAAATCCAGATTTAAAAAGCCACCTTTTAGCTGAAAGGAGATTTTTATTCCCATGTTTAGGAATAAAACTCACCGGAATTCTTTGGTGAGAGCCAGCTCTCCATCTTCATCCCTCCACACCAGTTTGGCTTCTCCAGCAATTTGAGTTTTTCCCTTCCTCAGCCTGCAGCCAGTTGTGAAAGGGAGCAGCCAATAAAGCCCAGCTCCAAGCTCCCCTCTCCAGCCAAAGATCTGCTCTTAAAGGAAAACAGAAAAGTTTGAAGAACTTCTCAAATGATGCCTTTCCTTGTTGCCAGTAACATTCATACAAAACTCATTACTTGAAAATTCACTCCTTGGAAACCCTGGGAATGCTGGGTTGTCTCCTTAAAAAAAATTGGCTGAGTGAGGCCACTTTAAAGATTAAAAAATAGTAAATCTTTTAGAATAAAAGTTAGAAAAACAGAGATGAGGACCAAGGGGAATATAAATTCATGCTCTCTTATTTCTGCCACAGGAAAAGAAGATTATGTACACTATGAAGTTCAAATAGCAAGGGGAAAGAAAATTCAAGGAAATTTAAACAAATTTTGCCTTGGAAATGTTGTGTTTGAAGGTGCAGAAATACAACTGAGTTTTTACAGAGTAGCTGTAAATATGGATAAATATGAGTATAAAATTATTGGATGGATTTGTTAATTAAGTTTATTCTGCTCCATAAATGTAATGTACATGTAAATGTACCCAGCAACTCAGCAATTCTGGGTACAGCTGGAATTCCTTCCAAACCCGTGGAATTCACACCTCCAGCATTAACACACATATAATACAATTGTTATAAAAAATAACAATTAAAATAGGAATGCACCAAAAATCTCTAACCTCTTTGTCCTGGAATTCAGTAAAGCTCACAAGCTGTAAATTCTCTTGGGTTTCATTTTCCTTCAGAATAAACAAAGCTGTATCCACTGACAACCAAGGACAAGGTTTTCCTAAAAAGAAAAATATCCCAAATAATAATAATAGCAATAATAATAATAATGATAATAATAATGGCCCCAAATTAGGTTTTCTTTGCATCTCAAAATATATATTCCCATGGTATTTATTGATCCCTGTGATGAAAAATGGGAAAAAATTCTATTCTATATTATTGGGATTTTCTTCTTGTTTAGGCCAAGCAGATAAATTGTTCCAAGCTTTGTCTTACAGATAATTAATAATTTTATCATTAAGAATTATTGATAAAATAATTCTATCATTAAGGGTGAACAATATCAAGGAATGGTTACACACCACACAAATTAATTTTAAAAATGCCAGCCCAGGTGACTTTAAAACAATTTTGAGGTTTAAAGGCTCCTGTTTTATGGGATTAAAAAGGGAATATTCTACTTGGGGAAAAACTAATTCCAGTATAGCAACTGGATGAAGCCCTGTGGTAAATCTTATAAAGAGGTGGTGGCTTGGAGAAGAAAATGAAAATATAAACCCCCTCACCTTGTGCCTGGGGAATACTGAAAGGTTTGATGGTGATACAAAGTGCAGATCTCTGGGGTAAGTGCAGCCTGTACTTGTGACTGATGATTTCCCCATTCTCCTCCAGGTAGAAGCAGCCTCTGGATTGTGCACATTGCCATTCCTGGAAACCAAATACATACTAAGGGTTTTCTTCATTTTTGGATGAAGATTAAAGTGCTTTCTCTGAAATGTTAATGAATTTGATTATTGAATAAACCCTGCATAGAGCACACTATGAGATACAGCATCAATATACTTTTATTAAAAAAAAAATAATCCCAAATAGTTCTTTTGAAGACAAATTTTGCTTCACTTGTGACAATGCCTGAAAAGCACAGAGATCATCCCATTGCTCCTATAGCTAAAAATTAAACTGGAATTGCCACCAAGATTCTGCAAATTATATTTGCAAACAGCTGCCACATGGAGCAATTTAAATACAAAATCATACACTTTGTAACTCCCTTCCTCCTGTTCTTTGGAGGTTTGGAAATTTTTTCAATTAAGGTTATGCTCAAGAAGTTCTAGAAGACTTCCAAAATAAATTGGCTGTGGAAAAGACTAAGATTAATTAAAAATTAAGTGGGATGGCCAATCCCTGGCAGGGACTACTGTCCAAGTCCCTCCCCTCCTATAATTTCCCATAATCTTTTCATTGTGGGCACAACCTGCTGGAGAAGTTTTTAGGGATAATCTTTAAGTGCAGCTATTTCTGGGCCATGAAGCCAGAGCTTAGCCCCTGGCCAACTTTTATGGAGCAGAATAAACCTAATTAACAAATCCATCTAATGATTCTATACTCATCTTTATCCATGAAAACAGATTTGTAGTGACAAGACAAGGAAAACAGGGACCAATCATAAAAAATAATTAGGAAAAAAGTGGTCAGAGACAAAATATTCCTGGGATTTAATGGTGAGGGTTGAATATGCAGCAACAGCTGGGGTTGTGTCAGTCAAAAAGTGGATAATGGGAGCTGGGATTAACTTAAATCAGTGACAGAATTCCAACATGGAGTTCAGCCTCTTGGACCATTTCCACTGCTATTCCTAAACTGCTTATTCCAACACTTCATGACTCCTGACTTCATCTAAAAGGAAATTTTTTAAATGGATTTTTGTCTTCAAACTTGACACATCTGAAATAACTGGTTGTTTGCTCCAAGTTTGATACCTGCCAAAACTGTTGACAAAACCCTTATACTTTCCTTTTGGGAACTCAAATCCTGTTACTGTGGTGTGGTGCTAGAAGTCCTAAATTATCAAATTCCAAACAGGTAAGACCAGGAAACTAAAAGAGGATTTTCTGTTTGGATTTTCCTCTGTTACTTCAAAGCAGAATAAAAGCTGTTAAATAATGGCTGAAGTGGGAAATGTTTGTGTTAGAAATGTTAGGCAGCACCTGCTGCTGGTCACTGCTACTGACATTTAAATTAATATTGAAAATATCCACACAGTGATGCATAATTCTTAATTAAAAAGCAGGGATTGAGAGGAATTTTCTAAGAGTTTTTAGTTTTAGGCATTTCACCATGTTCTGACTTTCACTGTTTTCCTCTGTCAGAAATGTGAAGTTCATGTTGCTCCTGTGGGCAATATTTTCTCCCTTATACAGGAAGACATGTGAACAGCAAAAACATAAAATAAAATTCTTGGATATAAGACAAAAAGAATTTTGGGAGGTGGATTCACATTCACACCAAAAATAAAACCCTGGGTATTTATTCATTGATTCTGGCAGAGCTTGCATTGTGCAAAATGAAGTTTTTTTTAAACTAATAGGTTATTAATAGGAAATATTAATTTATACTATATTGACTATATATAATTATATTAATATTAATATATAATTTTATTAATTGGAAATATTTAATTAATAGGAAATAAAACTTTCCATGTTTATTGATTGATTTCAGGTTTCAGATTATGCCAAACAATACTAATCAATTTATTTTTTTAGTCAGTTTTTACTGGCTTGTAGAAAGAAAAAGAATCCAATCTTGGGGAAATGTGTGCTGGTTTTATATACCCCAAATCATGTTTGAACAAGGTGAGATTGCAGGTTAAATTGCATGGAGGTCCAGAGTGCACAGAACCCCTGGGAGATGATGTTTGGAAATTTTAATATAGAGCAAATGTCACTGTACAGCAATGGGGAAGATCTAAAGGACTTCAGAGTTCAATAACAAACCCAGAGTTGTTATTTGAAACAAAAATGCAGCTCCTGAGGACAATCAGTTCAGTTTGCCAGCAGCAGTTACACTCTGTGGTCAGAACCATTTTTTCCCTCTTATACAGGAGTCTCCAGGTGCTCATTTTTAATGGATCCCAGCAGTTCCCAGTTAATGTTTCCTATTTCTACAGCTATTATTTTCTGTTGAAAGAAAACTAGTAAAGGTTCAGTCAAGAAAGGGAAAACAAAGGGAAAAAGATCAATATTAACACTCTACAAATATTGACTTAGCAAAGTGACTTTGTTGTCTCTCTCCCCCAGGAATTTGTATTGAATGAGTGATTTATTTAAAAGAAAATACTGATAGAACATATTAGTCTAACTAAAAATCAATATTTTCAGGTTATAGCATCTATTTACCAAGCAATGCCCAAGAAACTAAATATGCTCACAGATTTGTTATTTATTTCCAATTACCTTTCATGCAAAGGTTTATGATACACAATCTTTCAGACTACTTAAGCATTTAAAGTTCTCACCAACCTAATAAATTATTCAATTTTAAATTTCTCAAGAAGTCATTAACTGTTTTCTCCAACAGTGGTTTCATTTATAAAAAACACATTTTGTTCTATTAAACCTTCACACCTGAAAAATTATTTCCAATAACTTGTTGTCAGCAAAACCAACAGTATATAAAAATGTTAATAATAATACATATCAAGAAAGCTCTCAGTAGTTTATAGCTGCCCTTGACAAACTGTTAATAAAACATAAGCCACCATTTTTCTCTGATTTTTAGCTTCTTTAAAATGCAATAACACAGGTGCCTAGAGGAAAACACCATCATTCCAGTGTGATACCTTCATTGTGTCAGGCTCAATAATTAGCTTTGTGTTCCTGCTGCTGCTGGCAGCCACAGTGACAGTGGTGGAGCTGGAAGCTTTGCTGCTTTGAGCTGATAAAGGTCTTGAAGGAGCTCTGCTGTCACCTAGAAACAGAGATATTTAATTACAGTTACATTATTTCAACCCTCTCCTAGTGCTGTTTATCACAAACCTTGCATTTGGAAGCACAAAGAAAACTGGATTACAAGAGCTCCATCAGAAAACTTCCCCTCATCACTGTTGTGTAATTTGTGCACCTCTTTGATTGGAAGCAGCACAAACTACACCCCAAAATTTCATACTTGGTGCCTCTGCAGCCCATTCCTGTGGAGCTTCTCCAGTTTGGGAAGGTTCTGAAGTATTTCAAGGACATTAAGCTGTCCACAACTTATTAATTGTGCTTGAAAACAACCTCAATAATTGAAACAAACACGCAGCTTACTGAGAAACGTTTAGGGTTTAATCCTTGTCTAGGAGGGAAATAATTTGCCTATATTGTAACACCTGAGCATTCATTTTCTCTCTTCCCTCTGGACTGTGTCACATGAAAATCAACAGAATCCACCCTGAGGGATTTGTGAGTTTCACAGATGCAGTCATTTGAATATATTTTACTGACACATTGATGTGATTGCCACAGTAGAAATTATTTTCATCAATAAAATCTTCAGTAAACTGAGAAAAGCTAAACAACAACTTAACTGCTCACTGAGCCAGAGCTTCATCTCCAACAGAAAGAAAATATCAAATATAAATACCTTTAGGCAGTTTGTGACCAGGTTTCCTGCAGCCCCTGGGGGATGGCTTTGGCACTGGCAGTGTGAGCCCCTCAGGGACAGTTTCAGTTTGGTTCCCAAGGTGCTGCTGCCTCAGCCGAGGGTCGGTGTCCAGCCTGGCCCTGGCAGCCTTGCAGCACTGCTCCCTGGTGCCCAGGTACAGCTCACAGAACTGCAGGGAGTAAGGGAATATTTCACTCACCAAGCTGCATTGCCCAAAAGGTTTTAAGGAGTAAAATGTAGCATTAGCAAGGAAAGCACAGCTCAGCAGATGGAATGCATTTCCTCTTCAAGCCAAACATAATTTTAATTTTCATTATCAGAACAACCACTCAGGTATCACAGTAAAATGCAGCTATGCTTCAGGAAGGTTCAAATATTGAACAAAAATTAAGTGTGGCTGTCAACTCTTCCTTTCTAGATATTGGAAGACTGATTTTTAACACAGGATTCTTACCAGCTTTCCTCCTATGAAACCATATCTATGTACCAATCTTTGTGGGCTGTTTATTCAGTCCAAAATTTAGAATCCTGAGGTGAGGGCATCACTAATGCTCATACTGTCAATTACACAGAACAAATATCACTCCTGGCCATACCTTGTTGTAGTCAAGTTTGCCATTGCAGTTAAAATCAGCTTGTTTAGTGATGCTGGTCACTTCCTCCCAGGTCATTCTGTCACCTGTCTGCAAGGAAAAACCAGCTCAGTTTGGGTTCCTGATCAAGATCTTGTTCACCTACAGCACAAATTCCATAAACAAAGGAAAAGCCTTTTTATATTCTTTCAGAGAATCTTATCTTGCAATAGACTTCAACAGATTTGGATTTGAATCATGAAAACAGAGGTCAAAATCATTAAAAATGTTGTCTTTACAATGCTACTAAATATCAAAGAGATCAACTGTAGCAGTTTATGGAATTCTGTGGTGTCTTCTGGAAACCCACCATGAAAATCTTCCATAAAATGGGGAATCCCAGCTCCCAGTACCATCTAATTTCCAAAATCTCTGCTAATTAAAGATGGATAATTAGTATTCTAGTGATACTTACTGTTGTAAGAATTTTACAAAGTTCATCATGTGAAATATATCCAGTTTTATCTGTGTCTATTTTACCAAATGCTTCGAGCAGTTCATTTCTTGTAGCTGGCTTTTCTTTCTTTAAAATAGCACAAAAATCATCAAAATTCAGTGAAGATGTTTGTGAAGTCCAGTATTTGTTAATGGTCTTCTGGGAAGGATTTCTTCCAGCCTGCTGAAGTACTGAACAATAAAACACAATATTATATATATATATCCCAGCTGTTAGAAAAGGAGTTTTCCCCAAACATCCTTGAGTCACTTTCCACGTTCAGATTTTTTTTAAAGCCAAATTACTCCAAGAGAAAAGTGGGTCTGTAGGACAGTTTTGATTATGATCTTAATTAAAGTATCAGTATGTCTATGAACTCAAAGACAGTCTCAAGTGTAAAATTCAGCCTATATCCAGTGTCTCAATATCATTAATATATTATTTTTAAGTCTGCACATTATAGATCCTATTTATACTAAGGCCAAAACCATCTTTGCACTTTCTTTGCCAAGAACTGAAATCTGGAGTAGAATTTATCTGAGACAATATTTTCTGCCATGCCTGTACATTTGAACCTATCAATTCAAATTATACATGAATTTTAAGGGAAAAATGATGCTACCAGTGCCATGGGTGTTACACCTGGCATTCTCCAAAATGAATTTGCTGGATCTATTTGCCTCTTCCAGGTCTTTACTGAAAACATCCTTTCAGTTTTCAGTGTATTACATTTAATGGAAATTAAATTCAGATGCACAGCCTATCTGAAACGAGACGGGTGCTTTTGTACCTTCCCAAATAATCTTTAAGGGAAGCACAGGAGAGCCTCCATTTGATTGTGAGCCAGCTGAGCAGTGCCCAAGGCTGTGCTGGGAGCTGCTGAGGAACATCTGTGAAATGAGGTGGTGGCATGGTGACAATGCTCAGTGGGACCTGTGTCACCAGCAAACCAAACAAACAAGCAAGCAGGCACCTCTGCTGTTAATGCCTGCCTCAGTGCCAAGCACTAAATAAGGATTTGTGCCCTGCCACCTCTGCTGGAGGAGCCAGAGCAGGGCTCACATCCTCATCTGAGCCATGCCTGGAGCAATGGGTTGGGATTCCAGTGTCAGGGGCACAGGGAAGGGCAATGACCCTGGGGGTTTGTTCCCATGGCTGGGAGAGCTCCCTGGAATGGCAGTGCAGCACATTATTATTATTATATTTGACAGATCTCCTTCAAATGTACAATCCTCAATTTTTTATCTCCAGGGACATCAGCACTTGGCATTCCCTCCATGCCTCCCAGTCTGCATTTGTGAGAGCTCCATCAGACTGCACCTTTTATTTATATTTCTTTATGGTCTGATTCTGCTAAATCACTCCAGTAATATTACAACAGACAGGAAATTAAGCTACTCTTTGGAGATCAGCAAAACTCCTACAAATAAAATTTCCCAATCTCTCAGTGAGCACTTTAGTTTGGAATATCAGCCAAACTTCATGAAGCAAGAAGGGTTTAAATATTGGCACCACTCGTTTGAGAAATGCCAAAATTGACTTAAGATTAAATAAAAGTCTTTAACTCTCGATGCTTACAAATTCTAAAATAAATTCTTAAACATCTCTGGAAGGATTGAGAGTCTAAACAATTAACTGCCCTCTCTAAGCTGACCTTGAAAGCAAAATGCCCAAACCCTTGCTGTGTAGCCAAGTGGCATATGGATAAGCTGGGAGCCAAAGCATTTATTAGAGAGATGACATTTGCTCACACCACCCCTCTGTTAAAATCCAGATTATCCCAAACTATCATTAGGATGCCATAAAGGCCCTTTTATTGCAGCTGGGAAAGCCTGCAGAGCACCAAGTCACAAGCTGTAGGAATATGCTTGGTAATGGGTGGAATTTCATGTTCTGCTGTAGGGAAAGAGGCTGCAATCAGTGCACTCAGCTTCTACAGTGGTGGTTGAAAAACCTTTTTAAAAAGAACAAAAATGCTCTTAAAAAAAAAAATCATCACCCAAACAGAGCACACAATCCTACAACTCCAAGAAACTGCAAAGTTGGAATTGTATTTGCTTGAGGAATTTTATCTGCCATAGTGAAACCTCCCTCAAAACTGAGGTTATTTATTACTCAGTCTTACCTTACTCTTTCCTTATCTTACCTGGTCACTAAGATACATTATTAAGAATTTATTATTAAGAAACTTCCATTTTTCAGGTAAATTTTTTTCATTTCCCTTTGAAATTCCTGAAGTCTTCAAACCAAAGCCCCACAGCTTTCATTTCCTACCAACAGCCTTATTTAGTGCAGCTGAAGCAGTCAGAGATTTGTTTTTCTGTTGTACAGCTGGCAGCACCACCACCACTTACACACAAACATAGTCTGGACAAAAAAATGAGAATTTTAGATTCCAATCTACAAAAGTAATCCAGTAACTCAGGAGCAGTTGAGGTAAGGAGTAAGAATTCTTATGGAACACCAGTTGTGGTGGTTTTCTGTGCCAGGACAGAGGCACATCCTAAACTGAGCTGAGACCTTTCCTACTGGTGATTTAGAAATAAAATCTATAATTTAAAACCTACAATAAAATGCCTCTGTCTGGCATTCCCACTTCCAGCAGGCATCCAAAACTACTCTCAAATCCTTAAGCAAGTTTCTGAGTTTATGCACAGGGATAGCCCCACTGCAATCATCCCATGCAAGAGTTAGAGGGGAGAAATATTCAATCATTACCTAAACTGAGCTGCTCTTTGGATTTAATATTTGCCAAGCTGCTTTTTAAGACAGCCAGATAAGCTGCTCTGCAGTCCATGTAAAAAATGGCTTCTTCTGCATGCTGGGACTTCTTCCCTTGGGAATTTCCTGAGTGTGCAGCTTTCGGATTCCCAGGAGTGCTGGCCATCCTGTGAGGGATGAAATTCCAGTTAGAATTTGTAATTGTCCTAAAAATGCCTCTGTTTGTCCTCTGAAACACAGACTACCCCATCACCCAAACATTCAGGTCATATCCTTTCTTTTCTCTGAATCTGGGATGGGAATTTTTATCTACACTTGTAGGGAAGCACCATGAGAGCCACAAGCAGAAAGAGTTTGAGCTCTACTTATTATTCACAGTTTATCCTTCATTGGCAGTAAAAAGTTTAATTTAACTATTTTTTATATAGGTGTAGATATTTGATATTAATCACTGTATTTTATATAAGTGCAGATATTTGATATTATAATATTGAATATTATAGTAGTATATAAATATTATGTAGTCTTGATTTTTGAAAGCACAAAACCACGTTTTCATGTTATCTGTGAAACAAGGCTTTGCCATCCATGTTTTCTCTTTTTACTCTTATAACTCAACAAAACATATGGATAATAATAATAATATTGGTCAAAATTGGAGACTTTAATCTCAAAAAATGCCAGGTTAAGCCCAGAATTCTATTTCTTAGAGTTACCTAAATATAAATAATAGAAATAAATGTGCATAAAACTTTGAGCAACACAGGCTGTTTATACCCAAGGCCCATACAGTTATACATGAATGGAAAAAAAACAAAACCATTTTTTTTTTCCTCAAGTATTAAAACAATTCAATGCTGTTTGCTCAACAATGGTCAGCAAACTCTGTCAGCAGCTTTCTGCTTCCACCAGGGGTGATAAAGGTTTTTAGAAGGCCATCACAGAGGGACACTAAATCCTGTTGTGCTGTTGCTTTAACAGCTTCTTGTATTATTTTACCCAATGTTGACTTCAGGAAATATATTCCAGGATAATAAATAGAATATCTCAAGTTCAGCAACAAGACAACACCATCCCAGGGTCCCCTTCAGGACTCATTGGATTTTTACTCAGGAGGCCTCAATCACTGGCACCTTGTTGAGTTATACAGATCTTTTCCACTTGGGAAAGGCAGATAATAATTGCTTATCAAGGATGAAGTACCCAATTTGTAACTCCCTGACACTTTAATATTGCACAGGCACCAGAAGGACCCCACAGGGACCCCCTGGCACAGCCTGGCTCCTGCACACGGGCGTCACTATAATGAAGCACCAGTGTTACACACACAGAATGGAATGGGGGGAAAGGCAAGGAGGAGAAGAAGAAATGTTAATTTTCCAGCAACCAGTTTTTAGAAAAACGTGAACTCTTGTCTGTAGTCCTTGGACTTCCCATTACTGAGATATTTGTTATGTGGCCAGGAAGTGATGCCAATCCATCGCTGGGAAATCCAGGGAGCAATGGCTCAGTGACAGCACTGCCAGCAGCCCCATGTCTGGGATATTTGTACTGGGTAAATGGCACTTCAGAAAAATAGACAGAGGGGAGCAATCCAGCCCAGGCTTCCAAACAGGGAGAGAGTAGGTTTAGATTAGAGACTGGGAAGAAACTTCTCGCTGGAAGCTGTGGCTGCCCCTGGATGCCTGGAAGTGTCCAAGGCCAGGCTGGGTGGATGTTTCAGCAACCTGGGATAGTGGAAGGAGTCCTCGCCCATGGGTGGAACTGGATGAGTTTTAAGAGTTTTAAGGCCCTTCCAACCCAAACCAGTGCAGTATTCTCAGCCCAGAGCACTGCGCCCCATGTCCAATTCTTCCTTGGACACCTGCAGGGATGGGGACTCCAGCCCTCCCTGGGCAGCCCCTTCCGATGTCCAATGACCCTTTCTGGGAAGAAATTCCTCCTGTTGGGCAAAGTCAGAGCCTCCGTGGCATCCCTGACCTTCACTCACAGGCTCACCCACACAGAACCCACATTGGCACGGGGAAGCTCTGCCCTGCTCCGGCCCCGTCCACCTGAAACGAGGAAACTTTTCCCGCATGGATCTCATCACCTCCCTCCCTAGTGGGCACAGGGGGCTTCAAGGTCTACATTTGCCAGCCATCGTAAAAAAAAAAAAAAAAAAAAAAAAAAAAAAAAAAAATTAAGATTACAATCTCCTTCCCGCAGCCCTGAAGGGAACCAGCCCTCCCTCACAACCTCAGCCCCGCTCAGCGATCCCTGACGGACTCCTGAGGCGCGTTCGGCCGCCCCGAACATCCCCAGCCCGGCTCCTACCGCGCACAGCGGGACCCGGCGAGCCCACACGGACAGCGCTCTCGGTCTCGGTCCCGGGGCTCTCGGTCTCAGCCCCGCAGCCCTGCCGGGCTCGTCGGCCCCGCCCCGGCCCGCCCTGCTCTCGGCGCCGTTTCCAGCCGGCGGCGTTTGGCGGGCACACGGCGGGAACTGCGAAGCGGAGGCGGCGGGAACGGCTGCGGGATGTCGTAGGTGTCTGGGGAGCGGGCAGCGCTGCTCTCCCTCTCCGTCCGCTCTCTCTCCCCTTCCTCTGTGCTCTCTCCTCTCTCTGTGCTCTCTCCTCTCCCCCCGTCCCCTCACGGCAGCGGGTCGGTTCCCGCGGGCTCCGTGAGGGGAGCGCTTCTCCCGGCGCGCCGCGGCTCCCGAGCGCGTTCCGTGAGGGGAGAAGCGCCCTCAGAGCGGGCCCGGGAGGGAGGAGCGGCTGGCGAGGGGCGGGATTTGTTTCCCAATGGAAACAGACCGGGAAGGGCGGGCGGCGGTGGCTCCTGGAGCGGCTGGCGAGGGGCGGGATTCGTTTCCCAATGGAAACAGACCGGGAAGGGCGGGCGGCGGTGGCTCCGGAGAAAGCGCTGCTGGCGGGGCTGGCCGGGCGGCGCTGCCGCTGTGGGGGATCCTTTCTGGATTTTGCATTTCTGAGGGGTCGTGGGCGGCTCTGCTCACAGGTACCCAGCGAGGAGAAATGTCCGTAAACTAAAACACAAAGACTTTCACCTCGACATCAGGAACAACAGCTGTGCACTGAGGGTGGCAGAGCTCTGGAGCAGCTGCCCAGGGAGGCTGTGGAGTCTCCATCTCTGGAGAAGCCTGGGTGACCCTGCCTTGGCAAGGGGTTTGGACTGGATGAGCTCCAGAGATCCCTTCCAGTCCCAATTATTCTGATTCTATATCTCTACATAGCATAGATAACACCCGTGGGGCTCTGTGGGAGAGGGGGAAGAAGAAGGAGGATCACAAGATGGTTCAGTTTGGAAAGGACCCACAGTGGGTCATGCCTTGCCCATGGCACAGGCTGGCATCCAGGCAGGTCTGGAATATCTCCAGTGAGGGAGACTCCACATCTCTGAACAATCTGTTCCTGCTGTCATTATATTGCAAAAGCTCCATTACATTACATTGCAAGAGTTCCATATTGCTAGAGTTTCATACCTCCTTGATGTTTCTTTTAGGCAGCTCCTCTATGCATTGACTCTTCCTTGTCCTTGCAGCAGCCAACTGACTCCAGTTCCCACCACCCCACTCTTTTATAACACTCTTCTTATTGGCTACAGCTGTGGCCTGGTAACATGAGGCCTGCTCCTAATCCTTAATAATTGGCTCAGCTGCAACTCTTTAGGGGGTAAGATTACATTCTATACTACCTTTATTTACTTATATTCTATCCCCCCTACATGTTCCAGTGCTCAGTCACTGCACAGGAAAGAATTTCTTCCTCACAGCCAGGTGGAACTCATTTTCTGCCCGCTGCATCTTGTCCCATAGCTGGGCAAAGCCTGGTCCATCCTCTGACCCCTCCCTTGGCCACCACTAAAGGGATTGGCAAAAAAAAGCAGGTTTTGGTATGAATTTGTGAAAGTGTGGCTTCAACAGAGTTTGATGGCAAGGTTCACTCTATTGCTCCCTACACAGATGGAGCATACACAGGAAAATGGGATTAGAATCAATTCAGAATGATTTACATGGAGACCAGGGATACAAAAGGGTCACGGAGACAAGGATATGGATACAAAAGATACAGGTGCAAAAGAGTTTAGCAGCACTTAATCACTGACTGATTTAATATTTATAAAGTGATTCAACAGGATTTACTACAATTACAGCAGTGACTAAATTATAGATTCACACACACTCAGGTGCAGAGAGGTGGGAAGGAATTGCAGGCCTGTGAAGATCAGGGCATGACACCCCCATGTCCATTTCCCATCAGGCTGTATCTCTTCATTTTGTCTCCAGTGGGAATAAATCCTGCTCATTTTTCTCCTATATTTTGCAATTTATCAAGCAGTAAGTCATTAATCAAGTCATGTAAGTCTGGTGCTGCTCTTGTGTGTCTCTGCTCATTGTGAGCTTCTGGAGATGAATAAAGAAAGTTCTTTAACCTGATAAATATTAGGCACAAAATAATCACTGCAGGTTGTACAGCTGGCTGTAAACACGTGCCATCATACACTGCATGATTAACAAAATAAATTAAGCCTTGTTAGACTACTTCAGGGGTAGGAAACTCAGGTTGAACACTCTCACCACAAGTGCCCCATCTTTTTGTCTCCTTTTCTTGTTCCACTCTGGCGTTGGTTCTGCACCACAGGCAAAGTGAGCTATATATAAAAAAAACAAACCAAACTAAAAGTGGTACTCTTCATGTTTTTTCCTAAAATACTTGAGGAATTCTGCCTGCATGTATTGTTTTCTCCCCCACATTCTTCTGGAAGATCTGAGAGAGGACAGTTCAGCCAACAGGGTTTTCATGTGAGGAGCTGGGATGAATTTGGTTTTAGGGGTCTGTGCATAGAGTTGGAGCAGAAATTTTAAATTATTTTGCTTTAACTTCTCACATTATGGCATTGAAAAGACAATCAGTGAAAACAAGCCCCCAAGCAAGGCAGGCTGTTGGGTGGCACAAGGTAAGGTTGATCTCCTAAAGCTATAATCCTATTTTCCAATACAACATTCCAGCTCTTTCCAGCATTGAAGGGCTTGGAATGAGGCTCCCTCTCTGCCCCCACAGTTCAGGGTGCCTGCAGAGAGAAATCTGGGCTGTGTGCTGCTCTGTTGCTGTACACAATATTTGACAGACTTCAAAGAACGAGGCTTTCATCAGTGCACAGCTTTCCCCCAAGAAATGCTCTCAGTGTTTATAACTTAGTGGGATTTTCATGTAGTTTCTCATTTATTTCATCCCACAGCTGTGATCCTGCTCCTGATTTCCTTTGGCTTTCAGCTCCTTTTGACACCTGCCATAAAAACCTCCATCAGAACATGCCTTGGTGGAACATGCAAATGCATTGGCCCCCAGAGCATCCCTGCAGTGTGGGTGCATTAATAAATGGAATATTTCTCTGCTGCCACGAGCTGGAAGCTGTAATGGAGTTGGGATTCCTTGAGCTATATGGGCTTCTCTTTAAAAAAGAAATACATTGTAAAGAATTCCATCAAACTGTTGCAGCTTTGGCTGCCCTTTGGCCAGGATTTCAGAGGCCCTTTTAATTTAAATGTTACCTGTTTACTTGGCTTTTTAAAGACAGGATATTTCTTTTCCCCTTTTTGTAATAGAGATAGCTGTAAAACAGTTTTCATATAAGACCCTTGCCTGAGTTACAGATCAAAGATGTGTTTCATATTCTATTTTCCCAATCCTTTAATTTACAGTTTTGGAATAGCAGCATAAATTTGAAAAGGATATGTTTGGAATGAGGTCATCTAAATTCCTTACAAGGCAAAACATTCTTTTTCCAAGATGAAAACTGAACTAAGTTCTTGAAATATGATGTATATTCCAAACCTTGTTTAATTCAGTATAATATATATGTTTCTTGGGGACTGTTCTTACAAAGATTTTTTTTTTCTCATCGTTTTACATCACGCTTTAAACTATTGTTAAGATTTAGGAACGTGCTTAAAAAGTTTCAGTTGTCTCTGGGAAAAATAGTCTTAATTTATGTTGACCTTTCTTTCCTTGGAGCATTTCGCCTGCATTCAATAAAATTTTGATGACTGCTCTTTAGCAGACAGCTGTACCATATAAAGTATTATAAATATTCAGCTTTCCTCTTCCAGTGTTGCCATTAACAGCTGGGCATCCAGTTCAGAGGAGCAGATTTTGCAGAGAGAGCTTGGCATGTTCCTGAATCAGGAGAGGGAAGAAGGGAAGCAAACACTTTCTTATGGTTTGGGGACCTGTAAAGGCAGAGAGCATCTGTTCCCCTGTTAAGTCATAGCCTGCTGGCACTGAATCATGTTAAGAGCTAAAATGATGGGAAAAACTCCTTTTTTCACCTTGCCTGTACCTGTGTCTTAAATGTCTTAAACATTATTTCGACTAATGGCAAAATAATTCCAAGCCTTGCTCAGAAGGTTTGTAAATGGAAATGCTTTTGGAGGGAGGTTTGTTGTTTATAGCCTTGGAGAAAAGATAAATACTCAGCATGATTTCACTTCAGTGCCTGGATTTTATCTCTGGTATAAAATGGAGAATCAGATTTTCTTAGGCAAACAATTAATCCTCCTAAACAAGCAACATTCAGGGAATGGATTTGCTTTGGATGCCATCAGTAAATGTGAAACCAAAAAAGGAAACTGTCTTTAGCATTATCAATTACAGACCTTGCTAACAGAAATCTTTGTGTCTACGTGACCATAAAACCTGTCCTTGTTTTTCTCCTGCAGGGTTAAGAGAGCATTAAATTTGGACACTGTTAAAAAAGATAATGTAAGTATTTTTTGGTGTGTGGAGCCATCTGGGCTGTATAAATATATATGTACATATATCTGTGTGCAGAAATAAATGTGGATATAAACAATCTATTTCATTTTAGCTGCCTTTATGTTGTTACAGATTGGATGTTGTCTGGGCAAATCTTAAAGCACAAAATTACTGCTGCAAATATTAGTGTAAAATTGATTGTATTTCATTTGTCACAGAACTGCCTGGCGTTAAGTAATGTACATCTGCATGAATCACTTGAAAAATGTGCATATTGTTATTGCCACCACTATTTACCCAAGAGCTGAATGAGTTAAGATCCTTGGTGAAATCATTTATTAGAAATTAGCTCCATTATCCTGGGAAGCAAACGTTCTGCCATGTAATTGTACATGTGACAATATGGAATTATGATAATGCTGTAATCTGCATATTAGAAACTGCAAAATTGAAATGAAAACATTAAAGGCATTTTCATGTCGGGGCTGTAATTACCTCCCTCAGCTAATCTGGCATAATGAAACAATAAACCCCTAACGCTGCCATCAATTTCACTGCACTTAGCACAACCAAAATAAAATTGTACTGGTGCTGTTGTTGGTTGGGAATGCAGCCCCAGCACCTCCCAGGCACCAGCATGTCGTGACAAATGTCACTTTGTCACCTCCCACAGTGGCTCCTGTTGCAGCCAGGGGGGGTGGCAGGGTGCAAAGGAAGGGAAATTTCGGAGAGGTGCAGGGAGAAAGAGCTGGTCAGCAAATGAGCTCCCAATAAATCTCCGTGCCAAGAGATTTTTGTATGTGCAGCACATATTTGGGGGGCCTCAGTGCTGTTGAGCAGGGCAGAAATTGGGCTTTTAAAAAAATTCTGGATACTTATTATTTGAATATTTCAACAGAGGTGCAAAATATCACAGTGGCACCAAAAATAAATCATTAACAGTTTAATTAGCAGCTTAGTGTACCATTACCCAACTTGTTCTGCTCAGAATGCAGCAGTGGCTGTGATTTTGCAGCTGTTTCTTGGGCTGCAGTAGCATTTTTGTAGACATGGTCCAGCTGAAATTCCATGGAATGCTTTTCCTGCCCTACAGCCATCCCCTCCCATGAGATAAAAAGAGTTAATCCATGTTTACCTGCAGTCAAGCCCTTGTGGAGCTGAGGAAAAACCCGAGTGATAGAAAGTTTGTGGAGACTCAGGGATGGGGCTTTACACTGATTTTTAGTTCACACAATGTCTGCAATAGAGGCATGTCAAAGATTTAAATTAAGTAACTTTATAGAAGGAAAGAAGGAATAGAAAGTAGTGAACTCATGGTTTGGGTGAAATACATGATTAATCTTTGCTGTCATTCCTTCCCTGTTTTTATCAACAATTCCTCATTCCATGGATCAAAACCATGAATTTACCAGATCAGGAATGAGTATTTTTAGATTTTTGGAATCTTAGCATGGTATCATTAAAAAATTGCATAACTGGAGTAGAATTTTTCTTCCTGGAGGAGAAAATCTTACTGACAAATAAAAATTGTTCTTTTAAGTGCTGCAGGAATTTTGTTTAAAATAACCTTATCCATGTCCAGAAATGGGTGAGGTGACTGCTGTTCAAGCAGGAAAAATTGTCTGAAATATTTGGAGATTTCTCTGTTGAAAAGGAGATTTGATGACATGTTAATCCCTAAATAGACATTGCTACTTCAATTCATATTTCATTTAAAGATTATTGGAAGCATTTCTTTAACCTGCCTGAATGTGGCAAGACAGAGTGAGAATTTCCATGAGGTGAAGTTTAAATGCTGCTAGACTGGAACAAGAGTATAAATGAGAGGTGTGAAAATATTTAAGGTATTTGAGACTAAAACAAGGCAGAGGCAAGTGGGCAGCATTAAAATCTTTTAAAATCTGCTACAAGTCCCACTACTGATGACCAACAGCAGCACTTGGGGGTTGTGAAGTGAGGGTTTGGGTTGTTTTTTTTAATTTCTGTACATGGAATGTGCAGAAAATCCCAGTTTCTCATCCTTGCAATTCAGCATCCATGCTAGAGTGTGTCCCAGATAATCCCAGTTTGATTCCAGCACTGCAGACTTGTTCTTCTGAAAACTTCTCTGCCCAAATCCTTCAACATCATTCAATTCAATTCCTCTTATATCATTGGACATATTGAAACCCTGAACCACAGACAAAATTTTGGATTTAAGGGATTCACTTTGGATGTTTTCAATTAAAAAAAATTAAATTAAAAAATTATTAGAAATAATTTTTGATACAATTAAAATCTAAAAATATTTGTGTCTTAAATTCTCATTACTGGAATAAAAATAATAACTTGGTTTGGCTGCTTTAAAAAAACCTCAGACATTGAGGTGATCACGCCAGAATAACTAAATCATTGGGGAAAAAATTTAAATATATAAAGAAAAAAATAGTTTTTTTCTTTATGGAACCTGGCAGACAAAGTGTTTGAAAGGATTTTTTATTTTTTAGAGTCACACTAATTTTATTGAGAGGAGAGAGTGATGGAGAAGCTTGATGAGCACCAAGTCAGCCCAGCACAACTTTTAACAGGGGCTTTCCATAATGGGAATACATAAAGCCAGCAATTAGGGAACAAAAAAAAAAAAAAAAGGTTCAGAGAGGTTTTGTCAATACTCATCTGGAATTTTTTTGCATTTTTCTCTGTTTCAGGCACCTGAGGCAACCCCCCTGAGGGCCAAAAGGAGCAGCCTGAGCTTCTACTCCCCCACCACGGGCACGTGCCAGCTGAGCCTCTGCTCCTCTCCCTGCAGTGAGCGGGCACAGGGTGAGCTGGGCACTCCCTGTGTGTCACTGCAGCCTTTTCCTGCTTCCTCCTGCATTCAGGAGCTTCTCTCCCTTCTGCTTTTCCCTCTCAAAGAATCTCTTCTGGAAAAGACAAAGTTGGGACTCAAAGCTTCAATTTTTGCACTGTGAATCTTGGGGGTGTTTATAAAACTGAGTGAGACAATTTTTAATTTGCATAACACTGAATGTTATCAGCTCTCAGAAAACACACCTTTGTAAGATTATCATGATATTATTTCCAGTTCACTTTAGGATAAATGTTCACTTTGTTCCACAGTCACAGCTTTTGACTCTGACTGCTCAAGAAGCAGATTTTCAGTAGACTGAGCTGCTTTTATGGCTGTGTAAAAATATTGTAAAAATATTATAAAAATATTGTGGATGTGGCCTCTCTAAGTATTGAGGAACCTCAGGTCACCCAGTGTAACATTTTATTTTGAAAAGAAGAATACAGAGGGACCTTTTGTCATCTTTCCCTATAGAGCTTTCATTTCCTTGCAGTACAAGGAAGTAAGAACCTTAATATCTAGAAAAGATGGTTAAGTCTTAATAATAATATTAATATTAATATTATTAATAATAATATTAGTAGTAGTAGTAATAATGATAATAATAATAATAATAGTAGTAGTAGTAGTAGTAGTCCATCACTTCTGCTGTTAGCAAATTCCTTGTCAATTATTTTAGTCATTAAGAAAAAATCAGGTTTTGAATTCGTCTGGCTTTAATTTTCAGCCATTGGTCCTTGTTGGGTTGCAGAATTTTTACTCCCCAGAGGTTTTGGAATTTATGTACAGTAATTGAGGCCTCACCTACATTTATGAATTATGTTGAGTAAAAATATTCTGAGCAAGGTGGAACAGCCACTGTTGGAAATTTATCTGGGTGCCTGCAGATTTTAGCTGTTGTACCACATCCTCTCCTGATGCATCTGCAAAGTGGAGCTTCCCTCCAGGATTTTAGATTTTATCCTAATTCTTTGTCCTGCTGCCATTCTTCTTTTTTTTTTTTTTTTTTCCTACAAGATGGTGTATAATTATTAAATCCCAGGTTCCAGGCTGTCCATTTAAACCCACAATTTCTGCTCTCCTTCTAAAATCCCACAGTACCCAAAGTATGACCTGTGTGATAATTGATGACTGATTTAAGTCCAAGTTCTATTGACTACTCAGATTTAAAATGAATTTTTTGAGGGTCTTAACTTTTAGCTACTGTATTAAAGCTTAAACTTTTATAGCACTTTGTCATCCTGAAGTGTTTCTAAATGTTTTACAAAATATTAAAATTAAAAGTTAATTTATCCTTGAGTGCTGAGACTTGGATGTAATAATTTAGATCTAACTAGAAGAAATCAAAGTGTTGAATGCTGAGTGTGGTCTCTTTTTTTCAGTCAGATGGCAGGAAGGAGATTTATTACAGTGAAATGTGGAAAGCTCCTCATTCCACAGGTCTGTCTGGGATCTGTACATTTGTTAAACTCATGGTAAATTCCAAACCTTTCACTTAAAGGTGAATTTACAGAATCCCCACGTTTTGTGATGCCTTCAGCTTCAGCCACAATTAAATCATTTCTGATAGTCAGATGTGACTTTTTTATTGCTGGAACAAGTATTGATAGACAAGCTAAAATTTTAATCTGGTTTTGTTCTGGTCTGATTCCTGTGGGAATTGGATAAATCATGTAAATTCAGAGTATCTATTGTGGTCAGAGGTCACATTTATCCTGCCCCATCCCTCACATGCCAGACTGGAATATTGTATTGTCAGTAGAGCACATTTGGAGCCTTTGGAAGCAATTCCCAGAATCTTTGTGGGTGTTTAGGAAATGAACTTGGGGCCAGGCAGCTTTTATGAAGGGAAATGGGAATTCCATGGCTCAGTCATTCCAGCATTTTCAGGATAATGCTGGATGTTAATCTGCAGTTAATGGGATAAAAAGCTCCTGGAAGAGCACTGTAAATATCTGCCAGGATGATTCCAGCTTCCAGGTGTTAATGCTGTAATCCCAAGGTTTCCAGAAACTGAGGAGAGCTCAAATTCCAAAAGTGTAAATTATAAATAATTTAGTGCGGTTCGTTCCAAATCCTGCTTTCCAAGTGAGCTTGGAGGTTTTTCCTCTTCTCAAAAGATCACTCAGCACTCAAGGTTCACACCAACTCCTCCTTCAGGTGCTGCAAATACCCCACATCTGATTTTTATCCTAAATGTTTCTCTTTTTCCGAGGAGGTGGGAACGAGCAGAGCGAACCCAGGAGCGGATTATCCAGGAGAGGGCAGCCTCAAACAGAGCACGATGTGTAAGTGCATTCGGTTTGGAGTTTGTTATGGCTGCAGGGCTCTGATTGCTTCTCATTTTCACCACCAGGCAATGACTGTGATGTTTATTCACCTAAATATTATGTTTGAAGTTGTAGCTCTTTATTTTCATTATTGCAATAACTCACAATTTGTTTCCTGGGGTTTTTGCCTCTGCTGGATGTTTTCCCACGTCCTTAGGCTGAAATTCCTTCAGTGTGGGATAATGTCTTCCAAGTGATGGAGCTGGACAGATTGCTGGGATGACATTTAAACAGTGGAAAATAAAATATTGACATTATACCGCTGTAAAACTGTAAATTGATTAATTGGGGGGTTCTTTTGTGATTCAGTGAATCCCTTGGTCAACACATCCAGCCTCATCTCTTAGTGACAGGAACCCGGAATTACACAACAATTGGAGTAATTAGAGGCCTCATTGGTATGGAAATGTTTGCATTCAATAATTCAGAATGTTTTTAAAAGCTTTGCAGGAGACCAGCAGTAACATTCAAATAAAAACATGTCTAAACCAACACCCACACTTGATGTTCCTGTGACTTCCACACACTTAATTTTACAGATGGAAAATACATTGTCCAGTACACTGATACAAATCCTCACAGCTGAACTGATCCAGCCCCATTCCAATGAGAAAAACCTCTGAGAAACATTGCAAACATGGATTTTCAGTGAGTGGGGACGTGGATAATTGGAATTGTTTCACCTTTTTTACACAGGTTCCTGCAACTGCACTCCCAAGTGAGAAATTCCTTGCCCAGAATTCTGAAACTAAGAGCAAATCTGACAAGCCTGAAGGTCTGGTTTACACTGATTTGTCTTTTAAACTACTTCTAATACAGGATTTGAAAGCAAAATTAGGATTTTATATGCAACATTTGATCTTTGAAGGGGTAGGGAAACAAATAAAAGACTTGAAACCAGGCAAGCTGGACTTGGAAATCCAGAAAATGCAAACAAACTCAAAAACTTACTGGATTTTTTTAAACTAGAAGAGTTGCTTTTCCATGTCCTCAGTTTTTAATTTGTACAGAAATAGAACCAATATGAAGTAGTTCTCAATTATTATTTATAACTCAAAATATGAATTAACTGCATAGATTTTTATGTCTTTGAGGATTAAAGATCCTTTTGTGTTGAAGTGATTGTACCATTTAATTTAGCACTAAAGTATCATTATTTAATAGTCCAGTACATGTTCAAATGCAAATCACTGCTCTCTTTTTTTCCCATTTTGTTTCCTGACTAAATTTGGCACAAGGTTCATTGCTGTGCATCAATAGCTGAGAAATAATTCAGTGTATTCAGAGGACTGTGTTGATTTATTTCATGTGAGCAAGGTTTTATTTAAAAAATAAAAACCAAACAATGATACTAATTGAAAAATATTTAAATTGCAGTGTTTATTGAGAAAATGAGGAATTTCGAGCTTATGAACAATTTCCAAATTGGTTTTGGTATGTTGTAGATAAGGAGTAGATATTGGGAATGGGATTTAACGCTGATTTTAATTGTTGTTTTCCAGGCTTTGGAGGGCAGTAGAGAGCTGGAAAACATCCTCGGAGTCTCCCACTCGTCCTGTGACCTGAGTGCTGAACTGCAGAAAACCCAAGAGCTGGGTGAGGAGAGTTCAGCACATTTATTTATCCCCCTGGAACATTTACAGGGATCACTCCAGATGTTCCCTTTGGTACTGCCCAGCACTCAGGAAAAATGCACTTCAGGTGTCCCCTGCATCCAGCAGGGACATAAAAGCCAGGCAGGCTGGGGAGGGCAAGCCTGGAAAAGCAACACCTTTACTTATGGAAATGCTCAGTAAATAGTGAGATACTTAGTGGGTACTTAGGTGGGGATTAGGCTGAACGTTTGCACTTGGATTGCTTGGCCTTTCTTCTCCCCTTCCGAGGAAGTTGGTTTGTTTGTTTGTTTGCCTGTCAGCAGGATTAGGCTGAATATAAATTTCCAGGCTTTAAAAATCTCTATTCATGTGTCCTGAGATGATGGACATTCCAGATGCTTGTTGTGTTGGGATCAGGGCACTCCACAGCTGCCACATCTGAAATGCTTTTCCAAAGGAGCCCAGAAAGCAAACCTGGAGAGCCTGGATGCTGCTTTTTGCAGCTGGGAACAGGTGGGCAGTAAAGCCACAGGTACCAGAGAAAATTTCTCCCCAACCAGTGGAATGGATGCATCACATGCTGGTCTTTCAATCACCATTTTTTCTCTAACTCATATTCCAAACTCATTCCATTTTCCCCCTGCTGTAGTGCCAGATCCTTTCCGAGCCGCCATGGAGTTACCTGGGCACAGTCTGGGTTCCATCGGGGTGGGACAGACAGACAGACAGCCCAAACGACAGCTCAGACCTCTTATTGCCACTCCTGTGTCCACTCTTTCCCTCAGCTCCTTGGGAAGGAAGCATCCTTCCCCCATCTCTGAATTAGGAACCATGGCAGCACTAGAAGGTAAAAAAAATTGGAACAAAATGTGAGATGAGGCTTGGAAGCAAAACTTGTCAGAATTCTCTGAATTTTGAAATTTTTTGTTAATTTTTTTGAGCACAGTTACATAGGCAAGAGGGTTTTTTTCCTTGAAATGCTTTGAAAGTGAATGAGGCAGCAGAGGTATTATTTTCTTTGAAAGCTCTGGGGCAACATTTGTTGATTTTGGATTTATTTCTTCACTAGTGAGTCAAGCAGAAAAACTGCAGCTGTTGAAAGCAAACTATGGAAAAGTCCCTGCCCGAGGTAAGGAACTCTTCATAACTCTGTGTAACAGATGTTTTGATTCCTTTGCCTTGATTTCTTTTCAGTCCTTTTCACTTGCAATGAGTTGGGAAACCTTTAGGATATGAAAACAATGATAATCAAATGTGTTTCTTCTGAATGGTCTGCAAATGTAAATTGAATATTTGCTGCTATTTTCATTGTGTTGGGTATTGCCCCATGAGACTGTGCAGGAGAAGGAATCATTCATGGCCTTACACTTGTGGCATGGTCCAGAAGATTTCCCATACCAATTTTCCTTGTTCTTCCTCATCCTCCTCCCTCCCACTGTGCTTTCAGTGTCACAATCTTGCAGCAAAACCTTTTTCACTTTGTGTATTTTGTGGGGCGTTTCACCCACTCCAGGGGGCTGTGAAATCCCAGCTCTGGGGTTTGTTCATGACCAGTGCTGTGGAAATATTGGAAGCTGGTGGTGTTTCATCCCCAGCTGCTTTGGTGCCCTGGCAGGAGGGAAGGGGACACACACAGGACACTTTAATTCCCTCACACTCAGTAAAACCAACAACCTCCCCCAGGGATATTCTGATATTTCTGTCACCTTCCCATTTTCCATCTGAAAGCAAAGCAAACCCAGAACAGGAGCAGTGGTGGCATCTCTGCTGTGGGGAATTCTCTTAAAGGACAGAAAATTGATCAAGCTTGGGTTTGCTGGGCTGCAGCAGATTAGCTGCAGGTGGAAAGGAGTGCCAGCCCTTGGGAGGGAATGGGGCTGATCTGAGCAGTGTGCAGGTGCTGATTTACAGCTCCCTGTGTGCTCCTGCTGCAGCCAGGGCTGCCAGTGCTGGGAGCCCTCTCTGCTGCTGCCTTTGTGCTCCTTGCTGCTCACCACACACTCTGCAGCCCCAGCTCTGCTCCAGAAAGCAGCCCCGAGCCCCAAAGGCTGCTTAGGTGAGACATTTTGTGAAGGTAGGGTGGAAAAGACAATTCTGAGTTCAAGCTGAGCGATTTTGATGAAGTTCCAATGTCACTTTTGCTTTCACAAAGAAGAAATTCAATTTTGCAGTCTTGAAAACGCAGTAGCAGGAGAGGCAGAGAAGTTTGTGATCAAAGAGGAGCATCTGTAGATGTTTTTCTTTGCCTTTTAGTTTCAGATGTGGGTTTTTCATAATTATTTTTAATTAGTTATGGCAAGGCTAAAAACTTATGACTGTTCTGTGGCTTGGGCCAGATAGAATGTCACATTATCATCACATGGTGAGGCATGAAATTTATTTACTTTACATAAACGACCTCCTCTTAAAACAACTTCATAGAGAACATTCCTGCCTCAATGGGCAGCCTTGTGCAGAGCTCACTTTATCATTTTGGGTGACCAGCATGGAAAAAGGGCATCATTGTTTGCCCATGACTCGAATTTACAGTAAACAAAATGTTTTTGAACAAAAAGTAAGCAAATTGTAAAACAGCTGCCAAGAGATGAATCGAGTCGGTGTCTGGGAGTCCAGAATGTGCTGAGAGTGGATGTGCAGGTTGGCATGGGCACATTTTGAAGGAAAATTTTTTAGGTTTGGAGATTCCAGGAGTGAAGGTCCTAAAAGGGGAAGCTGCTCCAGCTGGCTGTGACAAAGGACAGGGGCACTTTGCTCCCCAAACCCCTGGCACAAACCATGGCTGCTGCCCATGAGAGTGCTCCAGAGATCAAATACTTGCAGTGCTGAGGAAAACTCTGGCCAGGCTGTGATGAAATAAAAACACTTCCTTTGCTGTGGGGCTGCTCATCCTGCTGAGCCCAGGGGCAAATCTGATCCTCCCTGAGTTCTGAGCATTCCCAGCTTTCATGCTGGGTGAACACAAGGGGCTGAGGTTTGGCTCCTGGCACAGTAGGGGTGGCGTTCCAGGAGACTGATCAGGGTTAACTGCATGGAATTTATTCCTGCCCCTTGAAATCACTGATGAAAGCAAAGCTGAGAAATCAGGGACCAAAACTCCTGAGTTACCACCTGCCAGTCCAGTTCTGGAAACTGCATTTATTTTAAAGCATAAATCCCATTTCACAAACACTGCAAAATAGAAACACATCCTTAACAATCAGAGCTCCTCCTTAAACCAGATAAAAAGGTAAAAATACAGAATTCCACCCTTTATCCCATTTGGTGTCAGTTTGAGTGCAGAATTGGGGTGTCCTAAGACTGAACCACTTGGCTCTGATGGTTGTTGGGTGTTTATTTTCACATCATTCTCCAATCAAGTGTAACAGATTTGTTGATCTTTAGATGTACTTGGGTGTCTGTCCCACCTTTCCTTCCTCCTCCTTGGAGATCTCTGAGGAAAAGGAGCTGGGGGAGCCCCCACTGCTCCCTCCCAGCAGGATTTGGGGCTCTGGGGCTGTACCCACCCCTGAATTTCCAAACTGGGCGAGTCTGGGCTGTGGGCCCAGCAGCAGGAGGAGTTTGGGGATGGAAGGGAGGAAGGAGAGGGGGCAGCTCCAGGCTCTGCAGTGATGGAGCACCCTGGGCTATGCAGATGAAATATTAAGCCATTAACTGCAGTGGCAGATCCAGAAATGCACATGAGACATATGACTGGAGGCCCCAGACAAGTACACAGAGAACTGTCAACCTGCATTTTAGATTTAGGTGTCAGCCCCATTTATTCCCAGATTTCACCCTTGTTTTTACACTCTATTTTCCTACGTGCCTTTCTAAAGATGCAACAGCTATGAATTTTTAATTCTGGTGGATCTAGTTTAGAGTATTAAGCTTAATGAAAAATTCAAAAGAATTGTAGTTCTTCCAACATCTAGCAACTCCTACATGAGAATAAATACTGCTTTCTCCCATGAATATAATTATTTTAAATAAAAAAGAAAAGAAACATTAGTTTGGACTCACTTAGTAGCAATTATATGTTTAAGAGGTGTAAATAACTTGCTATCCAGACATTACAAATATCCAGGTGCTCTGTATGTGCTGATGACAACAAAATTGAAAAGAAAGACTGTAATAATTCTGACTGGTTTTCTCTGCAGAAGATATTGATTATTTGTGTGTGGTGAGAGATTTGGAAAATTCAATTAAAGGAGTTGTGCAAAGGTTTCATAAATTTCCCCGGTACAGCGTGTACACAGACATTGCTGCGTATTAAATCAATGCAGCACTTCACAATATATTTTCTTTGAAACATAAAAATAAATAACATTTAAACAGTTCTGCTTACTACAGAAACAAATTTTATTTTCTGTGAAGCATTTAGTCATGTGCTATCACTGACTCATACACATTTGCCAGCTGTAACAAATTTTATAGACGTTTTCTCCAGAGACATAGCTCATGTACTATGAATTTTTAAATGAGCAAATGGTGAAGAAGGGATGTCAGCAATATAAAAATTGATCAGTTAAAAGATAAAAGCATAAGTAAAGAGATTTGTATGGTAGTCTTAATAGGTTTTATTAAATAAAAATACTATAAAAAGACAGTAATGAATAGACTGAAGGTTTTAACTGTGGTTGAGGTGGAGAAAAATTATTCTGGCACATTTAGTAGAAGATTGGTTTTATATCACCCGACAGGTGAACATTTTTTTTCTCTCTGCTTTTTAGATCTGTAAATGTTTTAAAGCAGGCCAAGTTGGGAGATGATGATGGGGGAACTTGGAGGGGAAAGGGAACTTGGGGGACTGAGCCCTTTCAGTGCCTGTGTGGTCCAAGGGCAGCTCCGGGTTGGGCTGTGAGCCCGGGGGCAGTGCTGGAGTCACTCCCTGGCAGTGTGAGATCCATGGGGTCACAGCTGGGGAGAGCTGAGGGGGCCCTGCCCCAGCAGCCCCCTGCCCAGCTGGGTTTGTGTGCAGCTGAGGGGCTCAGGCTGCTGGAAATGCCCTTTGTGTGTTCAGTGTCCTGAATTCTGCCTCAGACAGCCCAGAGCCAGCAGCCCTGGGGTGCTCCAGCAGAGCTGCTCATCTCTGCAGGGACATGTGGCACCCACAGGCACCTGCCCCAGAGCCTTCCCCACGTGTTCCCATTCCCTGAGTTCCTCCTGCCCTTGCACACTGTCCTGTGCCTGTCCCAGGCACTGCTCACCCTCACCCAGCCCAGCCCCACGTGTGGGTGGCTCTGGGGTGGCTCTGGGTGACCCAGGGATGGTTGTGGGTGACCCAGGGATGGCTGTGGGTGATCCAGGGATGGTTGTGGGTGACCCAGGGATAGCTCTGGGTTATCCAGGGATGGGCTGTGAGTGATCCAGGGGTGGCTGTGAGTGATCCAGAGGTGGCTGTGAGTGATCCAGGGGTGGCTGTGAGTGATCCAGGGATGGGCTGTGAGTGATCCAGGTGTGACTGTGGGTGATCCAGGGGTGGCTCTGGGTGACCCAGGGATGGCTGTGAGTGATCCAGGGGTGGCTCTGGGTGACCCAGGGATGGCTGTGAGTGATCCAGGGGTGGCTCTGGGTGACCCAGGGATGGCTGTGAGTGATCCAGGGGTGGCTCTGGGTGACCCAGGGATGGCTGTGGGTGGTCCAGGGATGGCTGTGAGTGATCCAGGGGTGGCTGTGAGTGATCCAGGGATGGCTGTGGGTGATCCAGGGGTGGCTGTGAGTGATCCAGGGGTGGCACTGGGTGATCCAGGGGTGGCTGTGAGTGATCCAGGGGTGGCTGTGAGTGATCCAGGGATGGCTGTGAGTGATCCAGGGATGGCTGTGGGTGACCCAGGCGTGGCCCTGGGTGATCCAGGCGTAGCTCTGGGTGATCCAGGGGTGGGAGTTCTCCTGCTGCAGTCCCTGACTGGGCTCTGCTGGCACAGCCCTTGGGGATTCTTACTTATTCTTTTATTACTGACAGCAAAAGGCAGCACCAGCTTCTCGTCCTGGTAGCACATTCAGTTCTGCTTTGCCATCACTGCCAGTGATGGATCACAGGTGCAGCCACTCAGCAGGACAAGGTCTGAAATCCCTGCTGAGACACCATGGGTGAAGAAAAAAGGGTGCTGGGTTCTTGAACCACCACAGCAACTCATTTAACTCGTGTGTGAGGCAGGATTTGCACAAATTCTGCCATCACACCACTGTTGTCTATCACACACTACATTTCTGTGTTTGCCTTGTTCACAGAGCACATCCAGGCTGGCAGTGCTGCATTCTTCACCTCATTCCTGGACAGAAGGAAGGAGCCCCTGGGGCTGCTCCCAGTCACACCCAGCACCGAGGCACAGCCAGAGTGACCAGGACCAAGGTACTCCTTGTAACCATGTGCAGAGAGCTCTGGGATGTCCTGCAGGCTGTCCTGAGGGGGATCAGGTGTTCTCTGCCGTGGGATTTGTTCCTGGTTTGTTGAACACTGCAGCAAAGAGCTTTTCTAGAAGCTCTGCTCCCCCAGTGAAACATCCTGTGCTGTTTGTCCTCAACTTGTTGCTGCTTTGGCTCCTTGTCCTTGTTCCTTAGAACATCCCCAAGTGTCCTGCAGCTCCAGGCAGAGGGGCTGGTGCCCTGCCTTGCCTGATGCTCTGTGTGTGTTTTACTGGACACCACATCCTTAACTCCAAGCAGATCCCATGCACGATGATGCTGCTGTCTAATTGCTATTTATTTTAGTCATTCCTCATCTCCCCACAGGCATTATGTGAAAAATGCATTCCACATCAACCCAAACTTCTCCATCTGCTGGACTGGACTTAAAAGGAGCGAAGAGCTGAGTGTAAACCAATCTCCCCAGCAAATCCCAGCTGGGGAGAGCTCGCTGTGCTGGGCAGGTGCACGTCCAGATAACATTTCTGGCATCTATTTCAACTTAACAATGTGCACAAGCAGATAATCTCAATGTAAATAATCCACCCCGGGTGCTGTGCAGCCCTGTGCCCTGGGGCTGCTGCTCTGGGCTCTGAGGGCTCCTCCAGCACTGCCTGGGCTCTGGGCTGGGGGAGCTCTGCAGTGCCAGCAATTCATTATTGCCACCCTGGGTGGGTTTTAGTTGTTTGCAAACATTTCCCTGCTGGTGCTGCCATGGCTGGGGACAGATCTGTCACCCACACGAGGCTTCCTGTAAAGTCAGCCCCAGCCCCAGGGTGAAAAGGCCTCAGCCTCTGACCCAGCATTAACACAGGGCTCTGGTAACCTTTGCTTTTAGGTCAACATTTGAGTTTAGCTTTGGCATTTAATGCTGTTTTACATAAACCAACCTTTTTTATACACCAACTGCTTTTCTCTTTCCTTCTCCTCAGCCTCACCCCTCCAGCCAAGCGAATCCCCTGCCTCTCAAATCCTTGCAATTAGGCTGAAAAAGTGCAGTAAAACTATTTATTCTTATTAAAGTCCAGCATAAACACAAACACTTGAATGTCCTTTCTACCACTGCAAAGTCCCATCCTCAAATAAACTGATTTTTACAAGTAAAATTCTGAGCACCAGCAAGATAAAGGTGTTCAGGGTGTGGCTGAGCACGCACACGCTCAAGTTTGGGAGTTTTCAATTGATAAAAATGATTTTGCACTTTGCCTGTGCAGTGTGACTGGGAAGAAGGTTAGGAAGGGTTTGAGGGAGTTGTGGCAGCTGTTCTCATTTCCCTGCTCTGCCAGGCTTTCAGCTGGGGGTGTTTTTGTGTGTGAGATGCCCCAGCCCTGCCTTTGCAGGCTTTGACCCAGCCAGAGTTTCTATAACCTCTGGAGCTGAAAATGAAATAATTATTGATCTGAGAAGAGTCTGGAACCAACTGTGCTGGTCTGAATCGAGCTGTTCTGGGCAGCCCTGGAAGAAGAGCATCAAACTGTTCAGGAGCCAAGAGCAAAGCAGCAGCGAGGCACAGCAGGACTGCCCGTGGCAGGAATTAAATGGGGCACGTCCAGGGGATGGGAGCTGCACAGCAGAGCAGGAGAGCCCCCCACGCACAGCCCGGCCTCGGAGCCCTCCGTGCCTCTGACCTCCTGCCGTGCCAGCCTTTGCCTCCCAAGCAGCTGGGGCTGTTAAGAACCATTTCCAGTTCCACACAAGGTGGATCGGGTGACTCTCACTTTATCGCCCCCCGAGGCCACCTCAAGGACAAAGGAAAGGGATACACCCAAAACTAATGTTTGGCTATGGGGAGGATGGCCTGGGCTCTGCCGGGGCTCATGGGACCCTGGGCCCCTCTGCTCACATCCACCCTCGTTTTCCTGTCCCACGGTCCAGCCCTTCCTCAGGCAGCCGTTCCTTGGGGAAAACACGGTGGGTTTGGGGTTTCACAGCCTCTGGAGACAAACATTCCCAGTTTGTGTTCCTTTCTTGTCCCCTCAGCCCACACTTGCAGAAAGGCCGTGCTGTGGGCAGAGCTCTTGAATGCCACAGTTAAGAGTCAGAAAATCCTGAATCCTTGTGAAAAGATGGAAGTGTTGTTGTTTTACAAGGAACTGTTACAGTGTAGGGAACCCGAACCAATATCCTCCTAGTTCCTACTCCAGAGCCCCTTTTCCACTCCCTCTGAGCTGCCAGGGGGGCAGTGTTGCCTGGGGGTATTTTTTCCACAACAAACAAGCCTGGAAAGAAGTGCACAAATACACTGAGCTTGTGTTCCTGCAGTGCCAGGGCTCAGGACTGGCCCAGCTGGAAGTTCCCAGAACAGCTGATTCACACACTGAGGCTGAGGGCAGTGACAGCCTGGAATGTGACAGGGGAAGCCTTTAAACAAGGGGGGGCTTCTTTTATATTTATATATAGATACAGAAAAAAAAGGGTAGACTGACTCCTAATTAAACTATACAACCCTAAATTGCTTTATGATTTATTTTCTTCCTCCATGCTTTGTTATGTTTATAATTACTCAATCAATTTGTATTTTCTGAATTATTGGCTTTGGAGGCTGAGCTGTGCCCGGGGAGAAATTGCAGAGTTGAGTTCAGTTTACATCTGCAAATTGCTGTGCAGTTTAATAAGGGGTTTGGGTATTTTCAAACTGCACTGCAGCACCTCAGCTTTTATTGCAGTAGAACCAAAAGTTTTGGCTTTTCAGTCCTGTTAAAGAGACCTGCAGCAGTTTTAGAGCCCCCAGCAAAGGGGGACAGTGACTGATGCCACACACCAGGTTTGTGCCATAAGGCAGTTCAGCAGCACAACTTCAGTGCTGAATAAACACAAGTTTACACTTTACCTGCACTACTTCCTTGGGCTTTTTAAGCTGGGAAAGGAGAAAACTTCATGCTGCTTTTGCTAATACAGTGTTTTAGCATTAATTCAAAATTTGGTCCTTTATTAAGCATTTTAGGTTTACAAATGGTAACAAAAGTATAACACTTCCAAAGAAAACAAATCCCATTCCCAATGCTCTTCAAAATATTTCTCCTTTAAAACAGTCTTTGATTGTTTTGTGTTTAAATTAACAAAAGGTTTTTCCTGGCTTTCCTCGGGTTGTGTCCATCACCCACAGGCTCCTCTGCAGTGCTGGCACTCTCACTGAGCCCCCTCAGTCCTGCAGCTCCAGCTCCATTAACTGATTTTCTTCTGCCCTCTGCTCTTGGGGTCCCAGAGCATCACGACATTGAAGTAGAGCAGGAAGAGCAGGAAGTGCAGGCAGGACACCACGGCCACGGCCAGGGGGAAGAGGTCGGGCAGGCGCGGGGGAGGAGGCACGGCAGCGCTGAGCGCCGACAGCGCTCCCATCAGGGCCACGGACAGCAGGAACTGCAACACAACAGCGAGGGAGCCACGGAGCACCTCGGGCAGCTCGGCTGCCACCCCGCTGCTGGGGCTCTGCAGTGGCACTGAAAGGGACAGCCCCCCCTGCACCGGTGCTTCAGTGCTGGGAAAAGCTGCAGGGAAGAGGCAAAGAAATCAAATTTGCTTACCAGGCTCCTGACAATCCTGGGAAAGGACTTAACCCAGGACACATAGCCCTTGAGGGACAGGGAAAAGGCCTTGAGCTGTAGGTCCTCAGCTGAGGTCTTCTCCAGGATGGAGAAGGAGGCCAGGCACACGGCCAGGAAGGCGGGCGTGGTGACGGCGTAGGGCAGCAGCAGCTCATCCTTCAGCAGCAGGGGCAGCAGGCTGGTGGGACAGCAGGGACAGGAGGGAACACCAGTAAAGATCTGATCCCTTTCCCTGGGGCAGAACAGGCTTTGCATGGAATCACTGATGGGTTTGGGGTGGAAGAGACCTTAAAGCTCATCCTGACACCTCCCACTGTTCCAGGCTGCTCCAGCCTGGCCTTGGGCACTGCAGGGATCCAGGGGCAGCCACAGCTGCTCTGGGCACTGCCAGGGCCTGCCCACCCTGCCAGGGAACAATTCCTGCCCAACATCCCATCCAGCCCTGCCCTCTGGCAGTGGGAGCCGTTCCCTGTGTCCTGTCCCTCCATCCCTTGTCCCCAGTCCCTCTCCAGCTCTGTTAACAGTTTTCCCAACTCACCTGAAAGTTGACACAAGTAGAAACCACGTGGCCATGAAGGGGATTTCATTTATGATTAAACAGACTGGGCTAGAATGAGAGGAAGAAAAAGAGAAATCAACCATTCCCATATCAAACAGCACTCCCAGTCCCTGTGGGTATCCCCAGGGAGCAGCAGTGCTGGTGACTGTCCCCACAGGCAGCACTGGAAGGACACACCAGCCTGGCTCTGCTCACACACCTTCATTTACAAGTGATGCAGAAAAACAAATGTGCAGAGTTGTTAAAATCTGATCTATTTGCAAGTGAAAGCAGCATGCAATAAGAAGATGAAGAAAAGATGAAATTGTATCCTTAGAAAAATTATTTACTTACACTGACACGAGAAGAATAGATTTTTCATGGACTTGAAAGGAGAACAGGAAAAATGACAAGGCACAGCTGACCTTAGGAGAGAGAGCAGAGAGGTGTCAGCCTGGGACTGCCAAGCAAAGCTCTGCTTTGGTGGCTGCAGGTGCAGGCTGAAACCAGCTGAGTTTTCCAGTTCACTGCTGCATTTCCTGCAGTGCAAACCCCAGAGCAGCTCCTGTGCCACCCTCACAAAGTTCCTTGTCTGGAACTTTATCCAGAATTAGCCACAAAGTCCTTCAGGTAGAGCCTTGCTCTTGCTCAGCTTCCCTGACAAGAGCAAGGAATCACAACATTCCCACACACAGGCACTGGCAAATCCCACTCCTGGTAAGAATTACCCCATTTCTGACAGGAAATTTTCTCCTCATCATGAGCAGCCAACAGAAAAAGTAAACAAGTTGTCTTTTTATTTCTCCCACCAAATAAAAACATGTCAAACCAACCAGTTCTTAGGATAAATGTTAGTTTTAGGCAATGTTGTAATAAAATTGAAATGAGAAACTCTTTTTAACTTTATTGTTGTAACTCTGAAGCTTGGGCCCAGCTCCATCTAATTCTGATTTCAAGGAGAACTCAGTTTTTGCACAGGAGTCATGGCAATGTGCTTCAATTCAATGATGTGACTAAGAGAAGGCAAACATTTTGGAAAATGGGATAATTTTATTTTGAAACCACTCATGAGCTCACAATGTCCATTTGGGGAATTTTTAATGGAATTTTGCAGCCAGTGAAGGAAGAAAAACTGGCACTTTGGAAGCCAAACAAAAAGAGGAGAAATCCCAATTCTATGTGAGGTTTAAACGTGTGTGGAATCTTCCAAAGGCTCTTCAGAGGAAGATAATAAAAATACAGAGTTAAATAAAGAAAACTGAGCTTAAGGAACAAGTCTGGGTTTAAGGGCCAGGTCAGAGCCCTGGATTTGAGACAGTAAAACACTTTTTAACCAATTCCTGCAGCATTTGATGGCTCCCACCCTCTGTGCCCTGCACAAGCACTGCTGGCTGCCCTCCAGTGCCCGTGGTGGGTACAGAAGAGGAGCAGTGAACAGCAAACACTCACCAAGGCAAACTTAAACCCTCGCAGGGAAGGCTGGACAGTGAGCTTGATACAGGCAGGGAGCAGGCTCAGGAATGTTACAGCAAAACTAAAGCATTGGGGAAGAAAAACAGTTTTAATACATGAGTGACTAGAGCCATTAACACTTCTCTCTGCAGAGCCAGACCTGAATTCTTCACTGAGGCAAGGAGAACTGGGAGCTTGACTATTAAGAGTGTTGAAAGATATTTGAATTCTTTGAATTTGAAAAACTTAACTCAGTTTTAACCAGGCAGCTTAAATCACTATATAAACAAGCAGGGAATTTTCTAGTCATAAACATTCTCAGTATTTCTCCAACATGACTTGGCAGAAAAATACGGTATAGGAAAGAATACAATTTAAGAAAATTTACTCCTCTTGCAAAAAATATTGCAGATAAATCCACCTAAGGCACTCCAGTTGTGTCTTACCTGAGTTTTAGCTGAGTTCGAGGAGATATTACATTCTTTATCTTTATAAGGACACTTAGACTGCACCAAATATTGGCGACTTTATCCTGGAAGGAAATGAAAAGGCAATCAGTGATAATTATATCTAATTACACTCAGGTTTGTGGGAGCAATGGGGTTTGGGAGGTGGGGATTGTTGGGTTTCTGCCATGAGAGTGCAAGGAACACTTGCAGGAGTACATCACATTCTCAGATGTACTGGGGATGATTGTGCTCTTCAAAAATGGAAATTTTCAAGAGACCCAATTAAAACAGGCTCTAAAATAAGTGAGAAATAATTCTTCAGCACCAGAGACAACAACTTAACCCATGAGAGCAGACATTTTGTGGAGTAAGGCTGTGAGACTGTCCCTGGGTAAACCCTGGCCCGTGTGGATCCTTTCTCCCTCTGTGCTGTTCCCTCCCTACCTGCCCCGCTCGCTGCCCGCTAGCACTGACAGAGTTAACCCCAATAAATCAACAACTCTAAAGACATTAGCACTTGTGCTAGGATCGCTTTCAAAATTAGATTTGTAACTGCAGCTCTCCTGCTGGTGAAACTCATCCCCAGACAGCTGCTGGAGGCACAGCTGTGTGGACACAACTCCCAGCAGCAACTGAGCCCCCGGGTCCCGCTGGCAGCGCCCGGAATCTGCCGGGGATTGCGGGGAGCACGGTCCTGGCAGCGCCAGCACCTCCCCACAGCCACCAGCAAGTGTTCCCGGGCTGCAAATGGGAACTGGCACACCCTGGCTGCAAATGGGAGCTGCACACAACCTGTCACACCCCAGGCCAAGTTACTGAGCGCTGCTTACGTGGACAAATTCTCATTTTATCTCCATCAGCATCCAGCAAGTCGCTGCCCTGAGCGGCTCAGAAAATATTCGGGCTAATATTAGACTAAAATCCTCCAGCTCTTTCAGACTCGCTGCTTATTGTCATTTAAAGATTTTCTTTTGAAACCTGGTACTCAATAAAAGGTGTGCTGAGCAAAACGATTCCTTTATAAATTCCAAATAATTCTCAAGGAAAAGGGTCATTGGTTTTTTTGAAGTTGCTTGGTGTTTGTTGGAGTTTTTTAAATAAGCCAGCAGAGAATACACTAAGAACACCTCCACTGCCTTTGGTACATCAGCACTAACTTTTGGGAGGAAAAAGTGTCAGTTGTGATATTATTTACATCTGAAAAAGTTTAAAAGAATAATTAAGATTAATCAAACTACATGAGAACTTGCTTTAATTCCTTGTGACAACCTGGAAATTCAAAGCTTCATTTTTTAGGTTAAGCCTGAAATTGAGAATCTGCTGTCAAAAGTGTAATATTGACTCATGCCCCAATTAAAACAGCAGCAGCTCCCTGTGACCTGGGAATCCTTTCTTTTATCCCAAATTCCTGTGGCATTGCCATTTGGACATGGGAACCCTTTCTTTTATCCCAAATTCCTGTGGCATTGCCATTCAGTAAATGAGGAATTGAGTGACTGGATTAAGGCTCGGCACCTTCAGCATGGGTGTGTCCACACCATGAGCAAAACCAAAAGCAGAAGTGGCCTAAAACTTTTGGAAAATATTGTGGAAACTGCACAAGGTGAGTCAAAAAGGAAGTTCTAGGCTGTATCTAAAACACCATAAAAAAACTATTTTTTTTAAATAATCCCATTGAAAAGAGGGGACAGAACCCAAGAGGCTGAAGCCATTGACTTTCAAGGTGACATCTTGTGACACTGTCAATTACTATGGAATCTATTTCAATGGAAAAATGTATGGATTGAAGTATGGGTTTGATGATGGGATAAGTGTTGTCTCCTGGTATAATATCCTGGAAGATGCCAGCTGAGCTGGGGTTAAACACTGGATTAAATAACTGGCAAGAAAGGACTGCTGAAGAAGCCGTCTCGAGTTACTCGCCCTGCGCTTGTCTCCCCCATGAAATCCTAAAGGTCAGCCTGAAGGTTCCTCCAGGGATCTAAGAATACAGGACAGGGCAGTGGGTGGGAGAAGAAAACATGCATGCCTCAAACAAGCCTCTGTCAATGGGAAAGAGTCTTCTGAGTACTTGCATGATTTGTTCCACGTCGGTGCCGAACGGGAGCCAGCAGGCAGCGAAGGACACCAGCACTGTCCCTGCCAGTTTGGCCAAGAGCACCAACCTGCAACAGCACAGCACATCAGCACAGCAGGGCTGGGCAAAACCCTGCAGGACAGCAGCACCTCCCACAGCTCATTCCCACAGAAATGAACCCAGGGATGCCCACAGAAATGAACCCAGGGATGCCCACCTGCACACAAGGACAACCCCACTCCCCATTCCCCAGGCTGATTCCTGGGGAGGATAAAACACTTTAAATCCACTTACCCCTTTCCTTTCAGTCCCTTCTTGAAGCACTTGCCAAGTAAATAGCAAAAAAAGGGCAGGGAATGGTAGAGCTCCATTTGCTTATAATTTAAGGCCAAGCAAAATGCCACAGAGCCCAGGAGGTCCCAGTCATGGGACAAACAAAGGACAGCCCACAGGGCCAAGCCAAGGCTCACTGAGTTGTATATGGTTTTTTATGTCAAGGACAAGATACACATCTCACTTTTGGAAGGCAGCAATTAATGCCCTGGGGGAAAGCAGAAATAGTTTGTAAAATGAGTTTTGCCAAGTTAGCTTTAAGAACATGTTGCCAGTTGTGACCATGTTGCCCCCAAAGATAAAAGAATTACTTCCATTGAAAGTGTCATTTTTAGATTTCCAAAGTTTGATTCAGAGCTTGCCCAGGCAAATCTGAGGGCAAATTCTGTGTGTGTTAATTACACATGTAATTACACATGCATCCAGCCAAGCCAGCTATGGTGGCAGTGACAGTTCTCTGCAACAAGCAACATTTCCTTCTTGGTATTCACATGAGTAATGATAAAGCTCTCACAACCTTTCCCTGACTGCTAGTTGCTAAAAACAATGTTACTGCCTTGTGACTTTGAAAAGAGCCTCCCAGGCTCAGATTTTGAATAGACTAAGCTACACTTACTATTAAACTGCAACAAAGTTTTGCAATTTTTGTAAACTGTAACAAAAGCTTTGGTTTTAACTTGTTTTCTGAAAAACTTTCAAAAAACAGTAAACACAGAATCCCAGACTGGTTTGAATTGGAAAGGACCTTAAAGCCCATCCAGTGCCACCCCTACCATGGCAGGGACACTGACACTGTCCCAGGGTGCTCCAGCCTGGCCTTGGGCACTGCCAGGGGCAGCCACAGCTCCTCTGGGCACCCTGTGCCAGGGCCTGCCCACCCTCCCAGGGAGGAATTTCTCCCTAATATCCAATCCCAACCCACCCTCTGGCAGTGGGAAGCCATTCCCTCCTGTCCTGTCACTCCATCCCTTGTAAACAGTCCCTTGTATTTCTTGTATTGTCAGAAATGTCACAATATTTTGTTTTCCCTCTGTCAAGCTAAGCAGCTGTGACAACACATCCAGCTTGCCCACGGAGCTCTCAGCCCACTCACATTTCCCACTCCCCATCACCAGGTGCATTTGACACCTCATTGATTTCACATCAGCAAACTCACACCGAGGCCCTGATGGTGCAGCAGCTCAGGGAAAGCAATCCCTGCCTTGCTGGGGCTGCTCAGAGGGTGGCATTGCCCACAGCACCGTGGCAGGGCTGGCACAGAAACCTGCAGAAATCAGGAAATCCCTGCCTCAGCAGCAGTGCTGCACCTCCAGCACGGGGTGAGCTGACAGCACTGGGCTGCCCCTGTACAAAACCAGTGTAACAGCAGGACTGGCATCAAAGAGCCCCTGTGCAGGCAGCCCTGAACTCACCTCCCTGAGCCGGGCAGCCAAGGCACAAGGGGAGGCTGCACACAGCTCCACCTGCCACTGCTCTGCCAGCCTGGCAAGATCTGAGGGCATTCCCTGTGCACACACAAATCACAGGAGCACAGCCCATCACTCTCCTCCCTGTCACAGCCCCACTGATGCTGCTGCAGTCAAGTGACTGACAGGGAGATCAGCTGGAGGCATGGCAAGAGTGATATTCACGTTGGGATTGATTTGTGCCAATATCAATAATTTTTATCTCCAATATGTTTCAGACTTGCAGCTTCCTTTGAAATCTCTGTTTGGGGTGGGCAGAACCCCCCAGATGGCTCTGTACACCACAGCCACCCCCTGCTCAGCTAACAAGAGCTAAGGAGCAGTAATTCCATAAACAGAATGCATTGCCATGCAGAACAAGGATACTGGAAGTGCCCATGGTCGATAAGGATGAGGCCTGGGTAAAGCAGGATGCAGAGAGCACTGGAAACCTGGCAAGAATCAAAAAGGAGAGGGGAAAAAGAATTAGTCCAAAATTAGACATTAGACAGAGGAACTACTCCAGTACAAAAATGTGCCCCTCCATGGTGCATCCTATAGGTAGGAATATTATTCTCTACAAGTCATCATTTGCCATTAATAAAAAAGGATAAAGATTTGCCATAAATTAGAAAATATTGAATATTGCCTGCCCTTTACAACAGCTCAAAGATCACCTACACCTATGGTAAATCACTCCAAAAATCAGCAGACTTGTTATTCCAAAATCTACTGTAAGGAGTATTCAAGACAAAGCACAAATCCCCCCCCGCCCCGCCACACATATTTTTTGGGGGTTTTCTTTTAGTACTCAAGTAATAAATTAATGGAAAATCTTGTAATTAAAAGCATTCAAATAACTGCTGTAAGATTAAAAAAAATACTTTTTAAATGTTTTAAAGTGAAAAGCTTATAATATAAGCTATAGTGGTTGCCATCAGTTTTACAGGGAAGCCATCAGGGTGTTCTAGGTGTTAATTAAGTCTGTGTTACACTTCTACTCTGTTCTAACAGTGTTTTCTTTGTTTAATTTACACACACCAGGTACTTGCCTTTTTTTTAGCAGATGTTTCTTTCAAGGAAAAACAATATAAAATAACTGCAGGGATATAAACCAGCAGATCAGCAACAAACACTGAAAAATAAAGATTAACTTTCCATTAGAATCCTCCCACAAGGAGGAGGCAAGGAAAAAACACAGGCAAATAAACATCAAAATATCAGAAATAAACTGGGCAGTTCCACTTCAAAGGACAAAAAGAACCAGGTCTACAGAATTTGATCTTGTTAATGTTTCTCAGGCTCATTTCTGATGTCCCCAAGCTGCTGCTGCCACGTGTTCAGCTGTCCTGGCTGCTGGCACAGCCTCAGTCACTCTCTAGTTCCTGACATGCCACAGGCAGGGCAGGCATTCGGGAATGGCCCCGAGGAACCAGCCCTGCTGCACCCAGGTTGTGGGGCAGCACTGAGAGCCCGGGGCAGGGAATAAACCCCAGATTATCCCAGTCTCTGTGGGAATTACCAGTGATGGGGACAGAGGGACTGAGAGCTGGGATTTGGCTTTCAGCTCCTGCCCACAGCAGGCATTTGTGAGAGGGGACAAGAAACAGAGCCAGCAGGGTCCCCTGCCCAGGGAATGTACAGCAGGTGAATTCTTCTTGAATTGTCAAAAAAACCTCAGATTATTTCCACAAACCACTTTCAGCAAATGTGCAGTGGCTCCAAGAGGGAAACAAGCTGTTTAAACATTTCAGTTATCCAGGGGTGAATGGTTTTGCCAGCTTAAGCCACAACTAAACAAATATAACCAAGGTGTTAGCAAAACAAATACACTGAAGCTTAAAATAAAGCTGCCATTGACTATCCTGAATTATTTTAATGCACTCCTCTAATGGCCCCTGTTAAAAAGTGTTTATCAGCTCTCCAGATCCATCAGTGTAGTGTCAAGTGAGTTGATTTCAAAATTAATAAAGACCATTTCAAGGGTAATTAAATACTAGTGATTTTTATTTTTTTTTCAATTCAATCAATTACCAGAGAGCAGACTGAGAGGTTTGTGAGGTACAGAAAAGCTATTGATGAACAACAAATTCTGCTGCTGCAATCAAAAAGCATTTTGTGTTAGAAAATGCAAAAGACATTTCAAATGAAAAAATAGTAACAAGAAACAAGAGTTCACTGGCCACATTGTTTGCTGTCCCGCTGCTGCAGCTACTAAATTATGGTACAAATCTTCTTCTGCATTTGTTTGCAGTTCAAAATAATCAAATGGTGGAAGACAAATTTAGAATACAAGTAGTAAAATAATTTTTTTTTTTTCTCACAGTAAAAATATCAAATATCTCTGCCTTTGAGATCAGCTCCAAATGAAGATCTCTGATACCTCCAGAGATTAAGTCAGGAAAAGCCAGGCTATATGTAAAATAATTTTACAATAAAAATCAAGTTAAGCTACAAATAAAAGACTATTTATCAGAATAGAAGGGAAAACAAGAATAGTTTTCAAAATTAAAAAGTGGGTCTAAGCTATGAAGAGTAGTTGTGTTTTAGAGTTTTTAATTAATTACTTGGGTTGAAAACTTGTTTCTATATTTTATATTTATCAGGTCACAGATGATGGCAGAAGAGGAAATAATGCAGGAATTTGGCTCAGAAATGGACCTGCAAATGGACCCAATTAAAAATCTGATAATAAAGCAGTAAAGAGAGAGAAGCTGCAAATTAAACATGCTGAATTAGTAAGCAAGACAAATGTGCAGGATGATCCCAAGGAAATATCATCTCCCTACCTGTTGTACGCATAAATAACTTATGGGGCTGGCTCTCGTAGCCCCGAGATGTGTGCAGAGCAACCCAATCAGGATTTATTAACTTTGCACTGTAAAACAAAGTACAGACACATCAAAATGCAGACAGTTCTCATTTCCCTTCACACTCCTTGCAGCAATAAAGATGACACAGACATGAGCAGATTCCAAGAATTAAGATGAATGAGAAGAAATATTTCAGAGAGCAATAGTGATCAATGAAAGCTTTCCTCACCACTAGATCAGTTTACACTATAGACTGTTTCACAATTAAAAAAAAATAACCTTTGGAAACAGTAAAAATGGAATACAATATTTATTAGGACAAGATAACCACCTCCAGTCTGGTTCCAGGGACTTTAAAAAAAAACAATTGTAAATACCTTTCATGCTTAAGTATTAAATATAAACCATTTACAGTTCACATAGATGCCCCACATAGCTGTGCCTGTGCACTTTAACCTACATTCTTATTCCATAAGTCTCATTCCAACAGCAGCAAAGCCCTTGTGGAAAAAGTATTCCAATAACAGAATTCTATTTACATGATATGCACTCATCAAATGTCACTTGGGCTCTGCACACACGAGAGCTTTCCCAGGCAATGCCCCCTGTTCCTGCAGCACTGTCCCCTGGGCATCCCACATCCAGCAGTGGTTTGTAGGGAAAGCTGAATATCCAGAGAGAAAAATGTAACACAGGATGTCAAACACTGAACTCACATGTAGGCACACACAAAACTGTGATAGGCAGTGAGAGGTGGGTAATCCAGGCCCCAGTACAGCAGGTTGTTGTCACTTGTATTGAAATACCTAAAATAAATAAAATTCAATTTAAAGACTGCATTTCCAGCTTGGTTTTATCCAAGGAAAAGACTGAATACTAAATGCATTCCAAATCCAAAATAGAAGGTGGCAACATCTATACCTGCCCAATTTTACTGCACATTTAAAAAGTCTCAAGCAACAAAACAACAGCAAAAAAGTGATGCAGAATTCACATATTTGTGTTTGGGGAAAAAGCTGCTAAAGCTCACTTCAGTGGAGAGAAAAACTCCTGGTTCTACCTCCAAACCCAGGAGGGCCATGTGAAAGGAAGGAAAAGGATTTTCCCATTTGGGATTATGTGGTGTGAGGATTTCTGTGGCAGCAGTCACAACGAAGTCAGCTCTCCCAAATGAGATCAGAGGGGTTTGGCCAAGGAGAAGCCCCAGCCCCTTCCCACCTCCCACTGAAACACTGCCTGCCTGCTCCCACTGCCACGGGGCAGGCTCCTGGCTCTTCCACCTCCTCTCCTCAAATGCAGCCAATTTTTGACATTTATAATAGTAAATGATATTTCTTGAATTCTTTATGAGCTGCCTGAAGTGTCTTCTGAACAGATGATAAATCACATTTCTTTGAGTTGCATCTCTGCCTCTTATCCTCCAATTCAAGATTGCTCCTGCCAAGGCAGTGCAGATTCTTCATGCAGGATGTCACAGTTTGCAACTTTCAGGGCACCTGCCAGTTTTAGGGGTTTCTTTTTTCATTTTACCTTCCATAAAGTTTTCAATTAAAAAAAATAAAAACAACTCATATATCCAGTGATATTTAGTGAGGAAGCTTTCAGAGTTTTAATTAAGAGTAGAATCAAAAAGGATATTTCTAAAGGACTTCACAGAATAATATAAACCAGAAATATTTAAATCCTAGAATGTAATCCCTTGCACATCAGCCAAGATGTGCTGTTCCAAACACCCAATTTGCTCTGTTAAAGATTCAATTCCCCAGCAGACCCAACCCAAAACCCCCTTCAATTATCAATGTAAAACTACATCAATTACAGAACCAGAGAGCAAATACAAGGCCAAGGTGCCCACCTGGCAGCCCCTCAGGCAAAGCCAGCCTGCAGCAGGGTCTGATCTGGCCCCTGGGACTGCCTGGGGATATTGGCTGCTCTAACTCCTCATTTTAAGGAGACACAGCTCAGTGCAGCAGAGTGGATCAAAGCTGCCAACTCCATTATTATGTAACACCTCTGATCCCAACTCTGGCACGGTCAGGGTTTGGATATCCCACAAAAAAAAAGTTCCTATATTCTCATTTTTGTCCAACAGGATGATCTGAGGTCACTACACAGAGCCATCTGCAGAGTTCACATGTATTTACAGAACACAACTGGTCTGTTCTCCAATAGATAGCCACAGAAAAATTACACCATGCACCCAAAACACCCCTGTCCTTGCTGGAAGATGAGCAGGAATTCCAACAAAATCCAATTTGAGTTGTAGCACATATATGGACTAAATTTTTACTCTAAAGAATATTAGGAATAATGGAAAACCAAATAAAATCTTTAGAATAATTCTCCCCCTGTTTTACATGATCTGCACAAACAAAGCTCACTCCACTTAAATCTAGGATCCAGAATTCCCACATTGCAGAATCCCATGGATCATGGAAGCAAACAATGAACTCAGAGGTGTCAAACACGAGCAGTTCTCCCCCCCTTCTCCCTTTGTAAGCAGCACCTACCACTGCCTGATGGGGAGGTTGTAGGTGATCTCCTGCCAGTGCCTCTGAGCCTCGTAGTCTCCATACATGGGTGGTTTTCCTGCCCCTAAAAGGAGAGGACACAGCATTCAGGACATTATTTGGTTTATAGATTGCTTTCCCCCAGTTAGGTATTGCATATTAATTACTAATTTTATTCTCCATCCCTCTATATTGAGAGCAAATAGAGACCTCATCATGCAGTCTAACAGAGAGGAAAAAAAAAAGATGTGTGTTCTTTTGGCTTTCTGGAGATTTCTGCAATGAGCATTTATCAAGATACTCTGCTGTGAAGAACTGCTTCCTCATCTGACAAAAAAAATCATTTCCAAGTGCAGATGAAAAATGTGGTACTTTCCCTGAACTAGGAAAATGCACATAATGGACATGTTACAGTGATTCTGTGGGAGCTGCTGCACTCCTTGGTGTGTGATAATTGTCAATATTCTCACTTGTTTCAGCCATGCCATGGTACCTGACTATTCATATCATTATAATACCATTATTTGCTATTTTCATGGAAAAGAAAGATTCATCGTTGCAAATACTTCAGATGTCAAATACTCTCCTTGATGGAAGCCTAACTGTGATAATGGCAGCATGCAAAGCATCTTCCCAGAGTTTATTTACTTCTATTAACCTGCTCATTGAGACCAGAAGCCAGACTGATTGTGCTCCCACTGAAATATTGACATGAGCCAGACAGAGATTTAAGAGGTTCTTTAAAATATAGGAAAGCCATCTGTGCTTTTACCATGATCTATGTTTGTGGGAATCCCACCAGCTCAGCAATGTGCAATTTATTCCCAGAAAGTGCAAAGGACCTCTTATCTCTGCTAATTCCTTCCTGGGGATGGAGAGAGCAGATTATCTCCACTCTCACACATTCAGATTAAAGTTTCCCAAATAACTGAGGTCACTGGAGCTTCATCAGTGGCAATTCTGCAGCTCTAAGATCAGTGAAACAAAGAATATGCCACTGGATTACTGAAATACAAAATAGGTATTTGAATCACTGAAATACAAAATAGACCTTACCCAAATTTTAGAGTGTTTGTGTGTGTATCAATTTCTCAATATTGAGAAAAAAAAGGGATGAAAAAAATTAATTGGCTTCAGAATGATCAAAAGTTTAATCCAAATGTTTGATTATTAAAAGCCAATTACCAATCAATTAGTTTGACAATGCACATTTAGCTTCCATCTACAGAAAGCAGCAAGTACACAGACAAACCTAGTTAAAAATTAATAAAACTGGAATATTTTATTTTAAAAGGCTCACAAATACCTTAAAAGTAGTGATCTTATTCAGTTGTATTGTTAACCTGGGAACAGATTTTTTTTTTAAAGGGTTTGAAGCTGCCTCCCCATACCTGTTTTTAGCAGGAGTTTGGACATGCATTCAAAAATCAGACATTAACCTATGAAACCAAATTTTTCCTCAGTAATTCCCCAAGACCAGGCCATCACTAATGGTAACTTTTCAAAACCAGGTATTAGTTTCTGCTTCTTCACTGAATTCCAGAGGCAGATCCAAAATGATGGCAAGGAACAGGGTGGGAATGAGACAGAGATCCAAGGGTAACAGTAAATGAGGGTGGAATTAAAAGTTTATCACATCTGCAGGAAGACAAAGAGGAAAAAAAAAATCCCAGTGGATTTATGTGCTTGACAGCTCTAACACTGGGGTTTGCCTTTTTACAGCCAGCCAATGCTCAAAGTTAAGCTTCAATAATTTGCTGGACTGGATCAGATTCAGCTTTTCCTATTCCAAAAGCACTTATATCAGCACTGGGGAGGAAATAAGATTTAAAATTTGTTATTTTAGCTCAGGCTTTATTTTAGACTCTCTTCCACAGTCTTGATTGGGATGAAATTAAATCAACTTACAAAAATCTAGTTAGCAACGGAATTCTAAATAAATCCTCTTGCACTGCAAGAGAAACTCAGTGTGTGCCTGAAGCCAGGGTGTTTCCTGCCTAGAAATGGGTAAAAACCTCAGTCACCTACAGACCTCTCAGAAATGGCATTGTGAGAAAGCAAACTCAAACCAAAACAATTGGAAATGCAGTTCAGCTTCAAGCAAATTCTTCAAATAAAGGAAGCCCAGAATTACCAGTTAAAAATCACCAGAATGCTCCCGAGCAGCTCAGGGGATGGGGCTCCCCATTGCCTCAAAAAACCAACCAGAGTAGAATTGGACTTGTGATTCTTTGGGCTGATGAGGATTGGAAGTATTGGTTCATTTTTTATCTTTTTTTAGATGTGCAGAGAGCAAGCCTTGTGCAAGTGTGGGAATGGAACTGGGAGGCTTGGAAAGGAACTTGCTAATTCTTTGCAAGCCTTCTGACACGAGGAGGAGAAAAACTCATCCATTACCAGAATGCAGCTCTGGCTCCTGCTGTAAACAAGCTTAAGGAGGTACAGCTACAGGGCAGAGTCATTGCTCACTCCATGTCACCTCTGCACTGTCTTCATTAGCACCAGCATTAGCTACACATAAGCTAAATAAAAATATAAATAATAAGGTCATATCTGCTACAGAATTTAGAAGACAATATGAGGCAAATGCACAAGTGGACTGCAATATTCTGCAAATAAAGGCACAGGGGAAAACAGCCAGATATTGATCCTAAAGCATTAATGATCATCAGCACTACGCAAAAAAAAAAGTTAAGGTTGGTTTTTCCAGGGTTCTGCTCCAAACTGATGTTAATCATGACACACTTCAAGAAATAAGAAAAAGGAATTCTTGGGGAAATCAAGAATAACAACAGTTGAAATAACACATTGCTTCCTATGTATGATTTTATATGAACATCAGTAAAATAAATAACAATAAAGCCCATTCATTCCCATTTGTGCCAAGCCCAGGCCCCCTCTCCCTGGGGCTGCTGCAGCCTGGGCAGTGCCTTACCTGAGTAGGAGCCCAGGGACACGGCCCAGCGCACGGTGAGCGCCAGCAGCACCGTCAGCGTCATCAGGCTCCACTTCTCCATGGCTGCCACCTGCTCCGGGCTCCTGGGGACACAGAGGGTCACTGTCACTGCAAGGCCAGCTCCTGTGCCCAGCATTCCCTACATTAACAACTCACTGCATTATAAACCTGGGAACACAGAGTGCCACTGCCACTGCACTGCCAGCTTCTGTGCCAGCCTGCCCTGCTGAAAAATAACAACTCACTGCATTATAAACCTGGGGACACAGAGCACAGAGTGTCACTGCCACTGCACTGCCAGCTCCTGTGCCCAGCATTAACAACTCACTGCACTATAAACCTGGGCACACAGCAGGGTCACTGTCACTGCACTGCCAGCTCCTGTGCCCAGCATTCCCTACATTAACGACTCACTGCATTATAAACCTGGGCACACAGAGTGTCACTGCCACTGCACTGCCAGCTCCTGTGCCCAGCCTGCCCTACATTAACAACTGACTGGATTATTCACAAGCACAGCAGTTGAAAAGTGAGTCAGTGTTACATTAATGCCACTTCTTTCCTCAGCTAAGAGCACCACAGACAGATTATGCAAAGTGCACACCTGGTTTATTTTAAACACTGCACTGCTGGTTTGTTTTAAACAAAATAAAAGTTATTTAAAAGTTAATTGGTGTCAGGAGACATTATTCTTCATCCTTCCACCCCCAAAAAGCAACAGGGCTGATGTCCCATCAAGCTCATTTCACCACACTAAGGATCCTGTAAAAGTAAGAAATATTGTCAGGTCTGTCAAAATGAAGGCAGTGTGAATGAAACTCAGAAACCAAGAAACAGGAAGATTATTATGTTGCCCTATGCAAAAAAAAATCTAAACTAACTATAAAATATGCAAACTTCAACCCAAAGAATCACAAAAAATTCAGTCTGAAGTAGGAAAAAAGTGAGGAAGAAACTACTCCAGTCTTGAAGGATACAGCTGCCACATATGTTCCTTGCAGAAAAGTCATCTTTTGATTTAAGTGAGTTTAATACACTTGTTACTGACCAAAACCAAAAATCCCACACAGCAGAAGCACTGAGCTGCTGTTTTAGTTACAAAATGCAACATCTAAGGCATGTTTAGATTATTCTTCTCCAATTCCAGCCATATGTATTTATTATTCACAGAAAGGTGTGACCCAACACCACCACCAAGGGGGAAAAAAGAAGTTAATTAATTAATAATATAAATCTGTGGCAGTAGATCTCCATCTACAGGTAGGAAGGTGAACACTGATACTTGCATGTTTTCACCTGTGCCTAAGCTACACGGGAGGCACTTTTATCTAAAGAAAAGATACATCAATTCTGGGTATCCTGTGGATAACAATGTTGGGAATGATTTTTAGGGGATGATAAAGATAGCTTGGTCAATCCCAAAGTTTTCACCTTCCCCTGGATGTGCAACACCTGATCAGGCGATCTCAAGATCCTACCTGAAAGCATGAGGTGAAAATCACAGCTAAAAAAAACCCAAAAAACCCAAAAAAACTGCTATCCTTCCACACTGCCTGCAATGAAGATTCAGATAAATAGCACCAGCACAAACCACCCAGCCCTGGCCCAGGGAAGCTGACAGAACTCAGCCATAGGTGCACGGGCCTGAATAGAACTTCTTTTAAAAGAGGTGTCAGCACTCATTTCAGCAGCTGCAAAACACACACGCTGAATGATTTCATTTGTTGCAGCAATACCTGTCCACAAGCCTGCTGTTTCCCTAATCCCTGTCAGGAGACGCCTTTATTCCTCCTCTCACCCCTCTGCTCTGCCCGGCCTCCTCAGAGCCCCCAGAGGCTCGCACCGGGCCGAGCTGCGAGCCCACCCGAGCTGGCCCGGTCACCAGCGGACCCTGCTGCCCCTCAGCGCCCCCAGAATCCTCGACCCGCTCTCCTTCACCCTCCAGAGCCTTGCAGCCCCCTCAGAATCCTCGACCCTCTCTTCCTCACCCCCCTCAGCCTTCCAACCCCCCCAGGAATCCTCGACCCTCTCTTCCTCACCCCCCTCAGCCTTTCAACCCCCCAAGAATCCTCGAGCCGCTCTTCCTCACCCCCCTCAGCCTTTCAGCCCCCTCAGAATCCTCGACCCGCTCTTCCTCACTCCCCTAAGCCTTTCAGCCCCCTCAGCCCCGTCACAATTCTCGACCCGCTCTCTTTCAACCCCCCTCAGCCTTCCAGCCCCCTCAGAATCCTCGAGCCGCTCTCTCTCACCCCCCCCCCCCCAGCCTCTCAGCCCGCTAAGTCCTCAGCACCCGTAGCCGGCTCACCCCGCAGCCCCCTCAGCCCCTTGACCGCCATCACCCTCGCTATCCCACAGCCCCCCGGCCGCCCTCAGCCCCGTCACGGCACAGCTCCCTCACCTCCCCTCCCGGCTCGGCCCCCGCTCCGTCCCGCGCTCCCCTCAGCCGGTGCCGCTCGCGGGCTCTCACCGGGCTCGGGCCGGCGCGCGCGCTTCCGCCTGCGCGGCGCCTTCCGGGCGGGCTCTGCGCGTGCGCGGGGCGGGAACCGGGAGCGCCTCAGGGACGCTCCGCCATGGCCGTGGTGGGGCCGGGTGGGAGCGCTGCGGGCTGCGCCGGCAGGAGGGGACGCGCCAGGGGCATCTCAGAGCTCGAGCCTGTGTCTAACGGGGCTCCGGGAGAGCTGGAGAGGGACTCTGGACGAGTGGCAATGGAAGGGGAATGGTTCCCACTGTCGGAGGGCAGGGATGGATGGGATATTGGGGAGGAATTCCTGGCCCTGGCACAGGTGTCCAGAGAAGCTGCGGCTGCCCCTGGATCCCTGGAAGTATCCACGACCAGGCTGGATGAGGCTTGGAACAACTTGGGGTAGTGGAAGGTGTCCCTGCCATGGCAGGGGTGGCACTGGATGGGCTTTAAGGTCTTTTAAACCTGAACCAGTCTGGGATTCGTGTTTTTCTGGGGAGCAGCCCCTCAGCCCTTAAAACTTGGAGACGATATCTTGGGAGCAAAGCACGGAATCCCAGGCTGGGTCAGGCTGGAATACACAGTGAGATCGTCTGGTGCCAGCCCTGCTCAGGCAGGGCCATCCCTTGAGGCTGTCTGCACACAGCCAGGAAGATTCTGGAATCTCCCAGTGATGCACCACATGCCTCGCTTTTAAACCTTTCAGTCTTGCCCCTTTTCATTCTCTCTACGAAGTACAGAGCATAACAAAAATCAGAGAATCACAGGATGGAATGGGTTGAAGGAGACCTCAAAGATCATCCCATTCCACCCCTTGCCATGGGCAGGAACACCTCCCACTATCCCAGGCTGCTCCAAGCCCCGTCCAACCTGGTCTTTTCTTCTGGTTGTGTGTCTGACTGAGGTCAGGACATGAAACGGAACAGAAAACTGATTATTCCATAAACTAACAGCACGTACTGAGGGTTTCATGGCCACACCTGCCAGGTGAGCTGACAGCAATGCTCTCCTTGGGCTGGAATCCCAGGGCTGAGAGCTGTGATGGATTTAAACACAGCTGCTACAAAAAAACAAATGCAGTCAAGAAATGTCCGAACACTTACAATAGAAACGTTAAAGTAAACAGAGATTACTGCAAATCAAATTGTTTTGTAATTTTTTTTCAGATGTGCAGATTATTTTTAAAACAAATAAGCACTATAAATATAATATTTTGTAGCACCAGAGATAGCTTTTCTTCCTTGATGGTTTTCCAATGCAGGATGCTGATTTCCACTATCCCAGCCGTTTTTGTGTACAAATTCTTTGGACATCCTGGTCCTTCTTACACCTGCCATAATTTCAGCCACTTGTGCTGTTGCCTCATGTGGGATGGTGTGAAGAGACTGAAATCTCTCTTAAACAGATAAAGGTAAAAATCACACCTGTCTGCTGGCTTGCCAAGGTGTTTGGAGCCACAATCCTTTGGAAAATGGCAGATTGTGACCATCAAATTTTATATAGTTTGCCTAATCTGATGTACTCAATTATTTATATTCCTGCTGGGTAAAGTGCGTCCATTGCCGGATTTTGACAGGATGTTTGGAGCTGACAAGTCTGTAAAATAAGGATAATCCTACAAATTCATCAATTAGGAACTACTTTGAGTTACACCTGAGCACACAGCGGCCGGAGCTGCTCTATGGCACTGAAACAAGTGAATTTCCCAGGTGAGCAATCACCAGGGCAGATTCCTATCTCAGTGCCTCTGCCCTCTCCTTTTACTCTCCCCTCCAGGATTTTCCATGCCCGGAATTCCCCAAAGAGCAAGGCCGGGGAGCGCTGAGAACTCAGCCGCCCCCGAGTCCGTGCTCGTTGCCTATGGACTATTACAAAAAAAAATTAAAAATAAATTTTTAAAAATAGGATTTTGGGGGTTTTTTCCTTGGAGATTATTGCTGATTCCGTGCTGGAGCTGGGATTAGCGAGCAGGAGCCCGCGGCCGCACATTCAAGTGCATTATTTCAATTAGCCGAGCGCTCTTTGTTGCAAGGTGAAATCATTCACTCCCCGCGAACGCTTTTTTATTGAATGCTTTCTAAATACTCGCATCGGGCGCGTCGCCTGGAATTGAGTCTCTGTCACTTGTGTTTCTGCGGTGACTTTGAGCAGATCAATGACTGGAAAAGGCATTCAGGACGCATTGATACGGCGGGCTGCGAGACGAGCGCGGTTTGGCGCTCAGGAGTCGGGAGAAGCCGATAACGAGCAGATAAACGGCTTTCCTTAACCCTTGGCGTTCTCGGGAGGCTTCGCAGCTCCGCCGCCTCCTCTGCTCCACCCCGGCTCTCTGCCTTGATGGCAGCCGAGCGGTGGCAAGGCAAAAATCCATAAATTTGGGGCGAAATGCGGCCGGAATAAGGAGAAAGTCTTTGCTAGGGCGGGCGGGGGTGAAGAGCCTGCGGCCATAAAAAGTTCCAGCTCTTGCAGAATTTCGTTTGCGGTGCCGGAACGAGCAGGGGAACAAACTCTGCAGGCGTTTGCAATCGCAGATTCCCAATCTGCAGATTCCCAGATTATCCCGAGCCCAGGACATCGCCCGGGATGTGGCGGGCATGGAGCATCGCGCCTCAGCAGCCTCGGCTCTTTCGCGTTCCCCTTTGCCGAGCAAAACCGGGAGTAACGGAGTCAGAAACCACTACCTGAGTCTGCAGGGGGATGGATTTATTTTTATTTTTCCCCATTAAATATTGGCACTTAATAAAGTAATTACAGATTAGTGAAGGTTTGGGGTTTTTTCTTGAATTCCTGCCATTTTTTGGGCGCTGAGCTACACGGAGTTTCCTTCGTCCGACCCGGGGATCCCAGCCCTGGGGATGCTCCGAGTCCTCGGTAAAAGCAGAGCAGGACCTTTCCTTCCATCCTTTCCTGGACAGGAGGGATCGGGCGGTTTTCCTGTGTCCGGTTTTTCCCTTTTCGCTGAAGCTCAAGAAAACGGGAATTTTAGGGATTTTGTCGCACCTGGAGTTCAAGGACGCTCCCTGTCACATTTTGCCGTCTTAATGAAGTCGCGCGGTTCCCGCTTCCTCGGCTTGCTTACCAAATCCCGGATTAATAAAGTTTACTTAGTTATTTAAATAGATTAAATGTCACATTTTAAATGGAAGGGGAAGGTTCTACCTTCCTGACCTATTTTTCATTTCTGATTTAGAAAAAGGCAAGATTAGCATGGATATTGCATTTTCAAGGACCTCGCCACTATTAAATAGACTGTTAAGTGCATTTTATGGCTGGAGAGTCTGTTCCCAGTTCAGTCTGGAAGACGTGCTAAGTTCATCTCTACCTGCTACATTGAACATTCACTGACTAAAATACTTCCTGTGGATGTAATACCTATGCTCTGTATCTTTTAAGTACATAACGCTTAATGTTTTAGGACTGGTAACACGTAATTCAATGAAAGCCCCCGGAACTGAAGAGTTGCCTCTCAGGAAAGCCGTGTGGGGGGTATTTGCTCGGGCGCGGCTCGGGGAGAATGCGGGATGGATGGCACGGATGCTCCCGGCCGCGGGCGGAGGTTGGAGCGCATCAGTCGCCGCCCCGGGGGATGCCCGGGCTGTTCCGCGGCCGCGGCGATGGGCAGCGCAACTTGCGCGCGGAGCTCGCTGCGATTCTTCCCTCTCCGCCTTTTAACACCGATGAAATGCCCCCGGGAATGGCCAGGCTGGTTTTCCGCCTCCCCGGAGCAGGCGGGGACAGGCCTCGAGCGCATCTCGGACACGAGGGAGAGAACAGAAACTGCCCGAGGTGCCCCGAGAGGCAAAATCCCATCGAATTCCCCATCCCCCGGGACTGCCCCCTCACCCGCGCCCGCACGGGTGTGGGTAAATCCCCACACCCCTAAAGCAATCCTTGCTGTCTCTCTCCCGGAGCGGGACACCCCGCGAAGGATGAGGGCTGCCTCATCCCAAAGCCAAATGTCGGCGCTCCTTCCTTGGTCGGGCAGCGCTTGGCGGGGTGAATCCCCCGGTACCGCCGGCGCCGAGCCGAGCCCGTAACCCCCGAGGAAGGCAGAGCCGTCCTCAAACGGTGCCCGTGTCCCAGAGCGGGCTGGTGTCACCGGTGGATGATTCCTGCGGCCGCCTCTCGGTGCGACAGACCGGGAAGGGAAGGACATCGCTGCCCGGCCGCCCGGAGCGCTCCCGGCGCTGTCCCCTGCGCTAACCCCGGCCTCAGCTGTGCCCTCCCGCAGCTCCGGAGTCTCCGATCGCTGTCCCCCTCCGGGGACACTGCTGCGGCCACGCGGGCTGGGCTGGGGGTGATACCCCGAACGCTGGGGCCGCTTACTGAGACAAAAACACACGCGCGATAAACACACGCTTATAAATGACCGCAAAAGGTCTTTCCCTGCCTTTTCCAGCGCTCGCCGCAGCCTTTCAACACCCATTAGCCCGAAACTTTCAGCCCCGCTGGGTGCCCGGGAGAGAGCAGCGATGCTATAAATAGGCGGCGTTGGGAGCGGGGAGCGCGGAGAGGGAGGAAAGGGGGGCGCAACTCCCGCGGCCGCGCGGCCAGAACGAGAGGGTTCCCCGGGAGCCCCGCATCAGCCGAGGAAATGGCCCTGATGAGCCCCATCTCGCCCCCTTTTCAACCGGAGTGATGGTTTACAGGATTAGGGCCAGATCCCATCGGCAGATCCCTTCCCGGGATCTAAATCCCTTCCCGGGGCGGAGGGAGCGGCGGGGCCGTAATTGGAATAAATCAGGAGCGGGGTCGGGGAGGGTGCAGGGGTGGCGGTTCTGGGTAAACTCTCGGGGCTGCGGGACGGTCATTTCCCCGATGTTTCGGATCTAGTTACTTCCAACACACCCCGGGGACCGACGTGACACGACTTATACTAATGGGCATCTGTCACCGGCCGTGTCAAGTTTTGCCATATGCGGCGGACAAGTTTGTGGAAGGGACAACAAGGGAAAGAACAAGGGAAGGAGTTTCTGTTGTCTGGCTGCGGCCCGTGGCTGAGGGAACCCCGCCGGGATTTGCTGCTCCCGCTTCTCCCCGGCGCGGCTGTGGGGGCCGCGCCCGCTCCGCTGGGAGCCGGGAAAGCCGCTCCCGTCCCGGCTGCAAACCCTCCCCTGTTCGGGGACCGACTTTTGACACCCCATCTCCGGTCCCCGCCGGCAGCTCTGCCGGGACGCCCCGTCGTGCCGCCCGCTGCAAGAGCGCGCCCGGCTCGGCGCCGTCCCGGGGGCTGCAGGCACCGGGGGCGCTCCCGATCCCCCGAATTGCTCCCGGATTCCCCGATGACTCCCGGCCCCGGGGGTTGCTCCGGGCCCCGGGGGTTGCTCCGGACCCCGGGGGTGTTCCCAGCCCCGGAGGCGCTCCCGACCCCGCGAGCCGTGAGGGCGATCCCGGTCCCGCGGACGCTCCGGGGGTGTTCCCGGATCCCGGTGCTGCTGGGATGCTCCCGGTCCCGGGGGTGCTCCCGGCCCCGGGGGGGGCGCGCCCGTTCCCCGCGGGCGCAGCGGGAGCTGCCGCGCCCCCCGCAGACCCCGGTGCGCCACTGCAGCCCCGCCGCCACCGGGAGCCCCCGGCTGCGGGCACGGCCCCGCTGCCGCTTCCCGGCCCCGCGGCTGCGGCCAGGCGGCGGCCCTGGATGGGGGGCTCATCCCGGGGTTCCTACCGAGCCCCCCGCCTTCCCCGTGCCGCCCGGCCCCGGAGCCGCCGCCGCCGCTTCCCCGGGAAAGGCTTCTCCGGGGGGCCTCGCTGTCCTCGGCGATGGAGGGGACAGCGGGGGACAGAGAGAGAGGCCGGAGGTTACGGAGGGAGAAGCGGCTCCCGGAGGGAGGCAGCGGGCAGGAAAGTTGCCGGTGCCGCTGCCGCCGGCGCGCAGATGCCGAGCGGAGGCATTGCTGCTATGTGGGGAAATATGAGCGAGTAATTTTATAAGTAACAAAGGCTGGGGAATGGAATGAACCCCTGTTATCCGGTGTCCTCTGGAAGCCCTGGATCAGCAGCTTCTTGAGCCTCGCAGCGACTCCGGGCAGAGGCTCCTTTCTTTTTTCCCAGGGGATCGGCTAAATATAGAAAGCCCCTCGATCGCACGGATCGCCCACCATTTGGTGTTTGTGTAAAACCGATTAGCCAGACACAACTGTGAAGCAGCTCGTTCCTCTGACACGGCCGCATTCCGCTCCGCGGGGTTCCGCGGGGCCGTGGGTGCCCGCGCAGGGCCCCGCGTGTCCCCGCTCCCTGCAGGTCCTCCCTGTCCCCGGCAGATGATTAGCGAGTCCTTATTTATAAAGTTCAAACGATCTCATCACCGGGGCTGCTCGGTTTATTTTAGTCTATGTATGCGGAGGTATAAATATTTACTTAGGAAGAAATAATATTTACTGCTTACCAGGAAAGCAAGGACACTTTTATTTATATATTTATTTTAAATCCACGGCTGCCAGAGGGTTGTTGGAGGGGAAATAAGCGCCTGCTTCAGCTCCTCCCGCAGCCGAGCCTGCCGCATCCCGCATCCCGCCTGCATTTTACGCCGCCGATTTTCCTAACAAAGACAACGAATTATTTGAGCGGAAAAGCGAAATCCACGACGCTTTCCCAAGGTGACAAAAATTCAACTTTTGAAGAGGGATATAATAAAGCACCAAACACTGTCAGTGCACGGGAGACACCGAGATCTCAGCAGGCTCAACCCCCCGACGCGCCGCTTTAAATATTAGAACGCTACATATTAATTCCTTTTTTGTTTCATTTTAACTGTCTCCTCATTTTAGCCCCGAAAATACACATATATATATATACATGTATGTATATTATTTTTAATTTTAACAGCTGCCATTAAAGCTGAGTTATTGGGAATTAACTGGGAAAGGCCGATCCCTTCCCGGGGGAAGAACCACTGCTCTAACCCTGATTATTTTCCTGATCTAAACGAAAGATCCGCGCTCGGACACCGCACGGCCACGGCCTAAATAAATATATATTTTTTCCCCTCTAAAATAAATAGTAAACATTGATTAAATCAACCCAACGTGTTTTATTTAAAATAATTTCCCTTATAATTAGCCCCGACCGCAGACCCAAAGCGTACCTATTCCGGCCGGGAATGCCGCAGCGCCGGCATGTAGTGCTGAAGTCAGGTCGAGAAAAATTAATATATTTAGGGAAAAATCACGGCGCGCTCGCGGGAGTCTCGGGTCTGCCGGGGAAGGTCGGATTTGGGAGGAACCGGGGTGATGCCGCCAACGAGCAGGGCCGGGCGCTGTCGCTGCGCGGCCGAAGCGGGTGCAGGGACCGCGGGGAACCCGCCCGCGGAACCCGAAGCTCCGCGGCACCGGAGAACCGGAGAACCGGAGCTCCGCGGCCGCGCCCCGAGCGCGCCCCTCCAGCCCCCGCGGGCGCGCAGCCCGTCCTGCGGGCGGGGGTCACAAAGACACCGCTCACACAGAGACGGGCAGAGCATTTTAAAAATTTATTTACAAAGTTGTGTACAACACGAAGGGATAACATTTAGAATACATATATTCATTCATATATAAACAGACTTCTATAATAGAATGACAGCGTTTTTCCTCCTTTTTTTTTTCTCTCCAAAATTCTCTTTTTTTTTTTCTGTTCGTTCGTTTAATATTTAAAATTTCCCCCGCTTATTTCTGTTTTATACAATTTTTTTTTCCTCGTTTGTTCGTTTATTTCGGATAAAACCGCTCGGAGCGCCGGAACCTTCAAAAAAAGTGAAAGTTCGCAGCTCCTAATCGCGACCGTCATTTTCGCCTCTTTAGAAAAATAAAAACCCCGAAAGCAACGTCAGTGATTTTTGATACAAATATGTACAAGCGGCGGCGGCGGCCGGTGCCCGCTGCTCTGCTGCTGCTGCGGCTCCGGGCGGCCGCGGAGCCCCGAGGGGGCGGCCGGAGCTGCCCGGGGCGCTGCCCGGGGCTACTGCGCGGGCCACTTGGCCTGCACGGCGGCGGCGGGGGCCGCGGGCTGCAGGAACTGGCCCGCGATGATGTTGGTAGGCACGCTGAGGATGGGCGCGATGGCCGCCGTGGTCCTGGCCAGCGCCAGCGGCTGGTGGGCCATGAGCGCCGACTGCACGGTGACCGGCGGCCGCAGGAAAGTCTGCGCGCTGGCGGCCGAGCTGGCGGCGGGCACGCCGATGATGTTCTCGATGCTGAAGGACGGGCGGCTGCTGGGCTCCGACTTGACGATGGAGCCGGCGGCGCCCAGGCTGTTGAGCTGCAGCTGCAGGCTGGGGCTGAGCTGGGAGTTGAAGGCTTTGCGGCTGAGCTCGCTGGACGGCAGCAGCGGCACGGCGGGCGGCAGCATGGGCCCCACCGGGGGGATGTAGGGGTACTGCAGCGCGGCCGCGGCCGCCGCGGGGTGCGTGTAGGCGCCGGGGTGCAGCCCGTAGGGGCGGCCGTAGGGTCCGGCCAGGCCGTAGGCGCCGAAGCCCTGCATCATCAGCGCCGTCTGGTCCCGCAGGTGCTCCTGCTGGTGCCGCTTGAAGCGCTTCCTGCGGCGGAGGAAGCTGCCGTTGTCGAACATGTCCTCGGACTGCGGGTCCAGCGTCCAGTAGTTGCCCTTGCCCGGGTTGCCGGGCTCCCGGGGGATCTTGACGAAGCAATCGTTGAGGGAGAGGTTGTGGCGGATGCTGTTCTGCCAGGCGGGGAACTTCTCCCGGTAGTAGGGGAAGCGGTTGCTGATGAACTCGCAGATGCCGCTGAGCGTCAGCTTCTTCTGCGGGCTCTGCAGGATGGCCATGGTGATGAGGGCGATGTACGAGTAGGGCGGCTTCACCAGGCTGCTCTTGGGCTTGCTCTGCCCCGCTGCCCCGCCGCCGCCGCCGCCGCCGCTCGCCCCCTCCTCGCCGCCCCCCTTGCCGCCCTCGGCCGCGCCGCCGGGGGCCGTCCCGGCCGGGCTCCCGCTGCCGCTGCTGCCGCTCTCCGCGCCCGCCTCCGCGGGCAGCGCCAGCTCCGCCGCCTCGTCCAGCGGCAGGCGCGGCAGGGCGGCGGGGCTGCCGGCCTCGCCCTCGCTGTCCTTGCCCGGCCCGTCGTCGCCCTCGCCCACCACGTCGATATCCACATCCTCGGCCGCCGGGACGGCGGGGCCGGACATGTCGCTGGCGCTGCCGCCGCCCGACAGGGTCATCCCCGCTCGGCGGACGGGGCGCGGCGGCGGCGGCGGCGGGGCCTCCCGCCCGCACCGGGCTCCCCCCGCGCCCCGCTCCCGCCGCTGCTCCGACCGGCCCCGGGGGCTACACCCGAGCGGCCCGGCTGCGCCCCGCGGCGCCGTCCCCGCGGGGCATGGGGCGGCCGCGCCCGCTGCTCTCCCGTCCGCGGGGCTGCCCTGGCCGCCCGGTCACCTCCCGCCGCCGGGCATCGGGGCTCAGGCGGCGCCGCCGGATCCCGCCCGCCGCGATGCGCGCCCGGGGGCGCCGCGCATGGGGCCGCTCCGCGGGCCGCCGCCGCTCCACCGCTCCGCTCCGCGGCCGCGCCGCGCACCGCTCCGCCGCCCTCCGCGCCGCCCGGGCTGCTTTTTTTTTCTCTTTCCTCTTCCCTCTTTGCTCCTCTGGTCTGGGGTTTTTTTGGCCGCTGTTTTTTCCCCCCCTCGGCGGAGGGAGGGGACGGAGCTGCCGGCGGCCGGGCCGGGCGGGGCGGGGGCAGGAGGCCGGGGGTCGCGGGGCCTCGCTCGCCACTTTGGCAGCGCGGCGGTCCCGACTGCCTGATAGATTACTTTCCCGTTAAAGATATACTCGGAGGCGGCTCCACGTGACCGCCTGACGTCAGGCGCCCCGCTGTGAAGTCATGCAAAACTCGAGTTGTTTCATGGACTGTCAACAAAGAGCGGCGGCGGCTCCGCTCGGCCCGCCCCGACGGGGCCCGACGGCACCGGCACCGTTCGGCCCCCGCGGAAGCGCCGCCGCTCCGGGGCTCGCCGCTGCCGCTCTCGGTGCGCCGCGCCCGGAGCCGCCGCTCTCGGCGCGCTCGGCAGCGCAGGCTCGGCGGATGCGCCGCCGCAGGAGCGCTTAAAAGCACCAAGTTTGGGCTTTGAAACCACTTTTCTGTGGGTTTCTATTTTTTTAAATTTTTAATTTTTTTTTTTTTTTTTTTCCCAGCGGCAGCAGCACCAGCTGGGAACGGAAGACCAGAGAATAGCTATTGATTTATCTATTAGGTTAGTTGCAGAGAGAAATAAAAAAGACGTAAAATAACAAAGGAAAACTATAAATAAAGAACCTTTTAGCCGGTTACTTTTTTTTTTTTCTTTTTTTCTTTGCTTTTTTTTCTCTTTTTTTTTTTTTTTTTTTTCCTTTCCAGAGGTGTTAACGACTTAATCATTGCGGGCTTTAGCATATGAAAAAGTAGGAAATGAGGGAGTGTGTGTGAATGTGAGGACCGTATTGCCGCGGCCCCAGGTAAGCCCCGGCCCGGGGAAAGGCGCCCGGCGGGGCGGGAGGGGGCCCGGCCGCCCGCCCTGCCCCGGTGCGGAACCCGGGCGGCTCCGGGGTTTGGCTTTTCCATCCGTCCCGCCGAGCCCTTCGCTCTGCTGCTTCCCGCACGTGTTGTCCGCTTTGGGTAAATACAATTAAATTAGGGAAATGCCCCAGCAGTCAACGATTTCCTACGAGCGGCGCTGGTTTAGGGAGAGCCGTTCCCGTCCTTGTCCCAAAGCCGCCGGGGCTCGGAGGGGTCGCTGTCCCGGGCCCGTTCCCGGGGGTGGATGGGGGACCCTTCCCGCGGGCGCGGAGCCGCTTTTCCCCGCGTGTCCCGCAGAATCTCCGCGGCCCGTGACCTCCGCACCCGCGCACCGCCCGCTGTCACACGCGCAGTCACAGAGCCACACGCTCACACACACTCGCCTTGTGTGACACCCTGCGCGCCGCAAAGCCTCTCCCAGGGAAAAAAAAAAGAGGAAAAACCCCAACTCCGCAGCCCCCTGTTCCATTTGTTGCGCTTTTCTTCGGCACAATAAAAGTCAAATTAATTGATTCGCGTTATTAATTACGGTGCTTAGCGTGAAAAGAAACGTTTCCCCTCGATTAGGGCTCCATTGTGCTAATCCCGTGTTCAATCACGGCTGCCGGCTGAGCGGGGCCGCCCCGCTCCGCGCCTCTCCGCGCCCCTCCGCGGCTCCCCGGCCTTCACCTGCTGCAGTTCCGGGCAGCATTTCCATCCCCATCCCCTTGGAAAGTATTCAGGAGCCCACCCGGGCGGAGAAAGGCTTTGCTAAAAATCAGGAAAGTTTCCCCCAAATGAAGCGGGAGCCCCCGAACCCGTGGAAGTTCAAGGGCTGGAGGTGAGCGGGAGCAGGAGCCGCGTCCTGCAAAGCGATAAAACAATTAAAGCGGCGCCCGTGGAGGTGGAAACCCACGATAATGACACGGCCAGAAATAGAAAGTGGGCGCCCATATAGACAGATAGATTTAGCAACAGGAGAAAAACAAACTGTATCGTCCGGATCGATACGGAGTCAAATAGAGACACGGCAGCGCAACGGGAAAAGGGAGGATGGAATAAGTTATGATAGAGAGGGAGAAATTAATTACAACTCAATTTGATTCTAATATGGGAAAGCAAGATCCTGGGCTGCGAAGCGAGTTAAAAATAAATCCGGAGGCTGAGCCTCGGGGGTGGGGGGGATTGTGGAGGAAAAACAGGGCTGGGGCGATTTCTGCTTCTGTAATCGTTTTAAAGGAAGGAGAAACCAAAGGTGTCCCCTTTCAGCTCCTTAAGCCTATTACTTTCACTAATGAGTTATATAAATCGTTGACCTGACCTGGATTAAACCAGCATTGTCGTTCGGTACAAACGTGCGGGGGTAACGGGGCTCGCAGGAAAGGGGCTGCGGGTGAGAAATCCCTGTAAAATAAACACATCCAAGGGAGGGGACACGCCAGGGACACGCAGACATCCCCCGGCCGCCAGGACCGGGGTCGGGGCCGAAATGGGGCAAGCGGCGGGGCCTGGAACCCCCTTCAGCAGGGCTTTTCGCTGAAGATGTAGATTATTAAATATATATAATTTCCACCCTTCTATTCTTAGGCCTCTATTTGCACGTGTTTGGATTATTATTTTTCTTTTTCTTTCTTTCTTTTTTTTTTTTTTCCTTTTTATTTTTTTTAATCGTAATAAATCGCTCGTAAACCCGGCAGACCTCAGTGTAAAACGAAATTGGTCATGTTTCCAAAACGGTTTCGGATTTATTTGTATTGGAAATGTACAAACATCCATTCTGGTAAAAGGCAACACGTTTAATTAACGATGAGAGAGCAGTTAGGGGCAGAAAGCTAGTAAAATTGTGTGATAAATTTATGGCATTGTTAGCGTGCTTTTAATTATGGCTATTATGTTAATTATTTCACATTAGCATGGAGTTATCAGCAGCATGTCAGATTTAATCAAAACGAGCCTTTCTCTCGAAAACTGTGCTTTTCGTTCGCCGCGAGGAGAACGGGGGGTCCCGAGCCGAAACCGCTTCCCCCCTTCTTTATTTATTTAAAAATAAATAAATGAAGGCTTTTAAAAAGAGACTTCCCAATGAAAAGAGTGGCTGGACGTGATCCGGGCTGGTGCAGGCGGCAGATCCCTTTAGGCTACAGCGAGCAGCGCAGGGAGGCTGAGGAGAGAAGCGACGCTCTTGTTTTTTAGGAATTCACCATTTTCACCCCCTCCGGAGAAGGCATTTTATCATTTTGGATCATTCTGTCAAACAATATGATGTTGCTCATTTTTATCTGTCCCGTTTTACAAAGCCCCCGTTCACACTGCTGGCCAGGACAACGCGCCTCAGTACAAAAGAATAAAAGAGACAAGCCGGGAGGATACGGGATCGCTGCGTGGATCAAAAAGGAGGAAAGAGGAGGAGGTGTGTGCGAGTGTGAGTGCGTGAGTGTGTGTGTGAGTGTGAGTGTGTGTGTGTGTGTGCGCGGTGGGCTCGCGGGGGCCCGGCCCGGCTCCGTGCCCGGCGCTGCCCCGCAGCTCCGCGCCCGCGGCTCCCGCACCCGCTCCGCACCCCGCGGGGCCGCTGCTGCCGGGGGAGCGCCCCGCCGCCTCCCCAAAGCCTTGCGGAGCTCCCGCGCAGGAATAAGAAGAATTGAACGCAGAGAAATACACAGAGAAATGAAACCCCGCAGGTGTGCCGGCAGCGAGGCGGGCCGCGGAGTTTTGGGGCGCTCCGTCCGCGCCCGCGGAGAGCGGCGGCCATCGCTCCGCGCAGCCCCGCGCAGCCCGGCCGGCCCTGCCCGCGCCCCCTGCTCCGGCCGGCCCCGCTCCCCCTTCCCCACGGGAGCGGGGGGCTGCGACCACGGCAGCTGCTGGCTTATTTTTAGAGCATTTCCATTCCTCCGGTTAATTTTAGATCGATCCATTATTTAGCCCCAGTTCGCCTTTAGGGAAACCCAAGCTGGGGGCGGCCGGCGCTCCGCGGCCGCGGGACTTTCCCCCGTGCGAGGTGCGCGGCCGCGCGGCCAAGGCGACTTTGGGGATCCCCCCTGGCCCCCTGGGCGCTGCCGGAGGGACGGGGGGCGAGGGGCGCCTCCCCCGGCTGGCCCCGCGTGTCCCCGCGCTCTTTGCGCGCTGCCTCTGCCGCTGCGTCTGGCTCTCACCGGGCGCTGGTTTTCCACGTCTTGCGGCCTTTTCCCCTTTGGGAGATACCCCCAAATCCACACAGGCTCGCCCCTGCCCGCCCCTCCGAGCAGGGCCGAGGTGCCGGGGCTGCCCCGCGGGTCCGGCCCGGGGGGACGGCGGGTGCGTGGAGGAGGCACGGACCCCCCGTGCGGCCTCTCGGGGGATGGGGGTGTCGGCGCGGTTCACATTGATGGGGCCGCACATGCTCCCCCCGGGCAGCCCCCGCCGTCGGGGCACAGCACCGCACCGTGTCCATCCTCCCTCAGCCCCGCACCGTGTCCATCCTCCCTCAGCCCCGCACCGTGTCCATCCTCCCTCAGCCCCGCACCGTGTATCCTCCCTCAGCCCCGCACCGTGTATCCTCCCTCAGCCCCGCACCCTGTCCACCCTCCCTCAGCCCCGCACCCTGTCCATCCTCCCTCAGCCCCGCACCCTGTCCATCCTCCCTCAGCCCCGCACCGTGTCCATCCTCCCTCAGCCCCGCACCGTGTCCACCCTCCCTCAGCCCCGCACCGTGTCCATCCTCCCTCAGCCCCGCACCCTGTCCGCCCTCCCTCAGCCCCGCACCGTGTCCGCCCTCTCTCAGCCCCGCACCGTGTATCCTCTCTCAGCCCCGCACCGTGTCCATCCTCCCTCAGCCCCGCACCCTGTCCATCCTCCCTCAGCCCCGCACCGTGTCCATTCTCCCTCAGCCCCGCACCGTGTCCACCCTCCCTCAGCCCCGCACCGTGTCCGCCCTCCCTCAGCCCCGCACCGTGTCCACCCTCCCTCAGCCCCGCACCGTGTCCGCCCTCCCTCAGCCCCGCACTGTGTCCATCCTCCCTCAGCCCCGCACCGTGTCCATCCTCCCTCAGCCCCGCACCGTGTCCATCCTCCCTCAGCCCCGCACCGTGTCCATCCTCCCTCAGCCCCGCACCCTGTCCATCCTCCCTCCGCCCCTGCGGCTGCACCCGGAGCCTCTCCCTGCTCCGGATCCGAACGCCGCGCTGGTGCAGAACCGCGAATCGCCTTCAGTTTGTGGCTCGTTTCTCCTTGGCGCTGGTCATTGCTCCTCTGCGCTCCCCTCCCCTGCGAGCTGGCACGGTGCAGGTGGAGGGACACCCGGCCGTGCTGGCTCGGCTCGGCTCGGCTCTCAGGGAGACGTCCCCGACTTGGATACAGGCAGGAAAACATCCCGGGGAGCTGGCAAAACCAGGCAGCAGCGCTCAGGTGCGCCAAGGAATCCTCTTGGGATCCACAAAATAAAATCAAAAGGGTCAGAAGAGTGGAGCCTGGTACAGGTTAGAGATTTGGATGCTTTACAAAGCAAGGAGAGAAAAAAATTAATAAAATAAGTTAAAATATAGAATTATTATTAAGCAAATGAGGCTGTGTGAGCGGAGGAGCTCTGCCGCCTTTTGGGCGAGAGGGCTGCAAAGTTAGCTGAGACCTGATTTGAAAAACAAAAAACAAAAAACACCCAAACATTTGGCAGTCGTTCAATCAAAATTCGTTTGTTCTTCAGATTCTCATTTTGCAAATCCCCACTCTAAACAAATGGAGATTTATCCCCAGCTTTGGCTACAAGCACCTGCACCCACTCCCGCAGTCCCACGCAGCCCTGGCATCCAGCAGCGCTGATTCCTGGAAGGGCCCTGCTCATGTCCCCAAACATCCCCAAAAAATGGCTAAAATCCATCCCTGCACACGCTGGCACATCCCTGCCCCTGGAGGAGGCTCCTGTACTGTGAGCCGTAATAAATACACAGGAGCAAAATTCACAGGCAAAAAAAATTCCTTTAAATTTGATTGATTGGAATTCGTGGAGGAAAGGGATGGGTGGGAAAGGGTGGCCCTGGGCAGGGGTGTGGGGGAGGCACAGGGCAGCCCCCAGCCCTGCTCCATATCGGGGTGGGACACGGGCACCCCCAGGGAATGGCTGCTGGGGGAAGGGATGTGCTTAGGCCACTCTTGCTCCTCCAAAACCTGGGCATTCCTCCATTTAGGGATGGAAAGGGCACTCTGGAGAGAAGGTTTTGTGAGAAAATGAGGGATTTTTATGTGAAAATGCCCCTGTTTATCTGAATAAACCAACACGACAGAGTATTTTCTCCTTCATGTCCGTGTGGCCCGAAGGGATGGTGCAAGTTTGGCAGCGAATATGGGGACGTGCCTTCAGAGAGTGGGTGAAACACAAAAAGGAGAGACACGACTCAAAACGAGGAGCCACGGAGAGGTGGCAGCTCCTTTCACACCCTGTCCCGGCGGGTTTACTGGGCTGGGAGGCAGAGGTGTGAGGGACACACAGCCGGGCTGCTTGCTCAGTTATCCCCTGGCCAGCCAGATGCAAATGAAGACGCTAAGAGGATTTCCAGGGCTGTGAGGAAATCCCTTGGCTGAAAACTGGGAGCTCTCCATGGGCTGCCCCAGTGCTCCTGGCAGCACTTAACTCATGACAGACACCCCCATGAAATTCCCCACACCGTGAGATCCTCCAGCTGATTTAATTTAATTTCATTTCATTCCTCAGCACAGCCAGGACACTGGTGGGAGCCAGCTCCCCCTCCCCGTGCTCTGCTGCTTCCCAGGGCTTTGTTTGTTTGTTTTTAGCAGGATAGTTCTGTACAGCACCCTCGATGCCCTTTATTAAGCGCGCCAAGACAAGCGGTGAGTTGTGGCTGTTGTTAATAAAATTACTCCGCTAATATTTTTCCCCAACTCGTGGAATATTATTGATGGGTCAGGGATGGGCCCATGCATCACCCCAGCTCCACGTGCACCATCCAAATGGGGCCTTGGTGGAGCGTAAGTGGTGCACAGGCCTTTTATGGGCCTTCTGCAGAACGCTGAATTTTACCCAAAATGCAGGTTAAAACCCATGTTAGGTATTAATGTAATCAGGTCCATAATCTCTCCATCAAAAACTCCCCAAGCACCTCTTCACCTGCTAAACCAGGTAGCTCCTTATCTGGAGAGTGCTGTAACACATTCTAGGGGACTTCTTGGCTGTTTTTGGGAAAGAAAATACGCATTTCTCAGTGCCTGCAAGTCCTGGCTTAGGGCAGAGACACCAAAGGGCCATCCTGACCTGCCAGTCCAACATTTTCCTCCTCCACCTTCAAACACAGAATTAAATGATCACAATTTTTCTATGAAAACTTGGTGACCTCCACAAACATCTTGGAAACAGAAGCATCAGCTGTAGAAGGAAAAAAATCCTGCTTTATTCCCCTCCATCAAAATCTATTTTTTAAGACCAAAAAATATATATTTTTAATTTTTCTGGGGCAACACACTTCCAGGAGAGCTGCAGATTCCTTCCCCCATGAAAATTTATCAGCTTCATTCATCAGGGCATTTCTGCAAATTCCATTTAGATCCTTCACCTTATTAGAGGTATTTTATTAAACATTTTATTAAAGTCTTTTAATGCCTTCCAGGGCATGTTGTAAAACCCTACTGATTTCAGAAGCTTCTGGATGAGCTTTTCCAGCACTCCCATGTTGAGAGCACATGTTGGCAACTCAACATGGGAGTGCAGGAAAAGCCTAGGACAGGACAGAAAAAACCAGGGAGGATTTTAACTTTGACCAAAATCATTCAAGGGTGGTATTTCCAATTAAAAGTGGAGGATGTGAAGAAGAAGTATTTATTCTCTAAAACACATCAATTTTTTTTTGTTGGATTTCCTGCTTTTGCTCAGGTAAGAAAAATTTCCAAGAGGAATTCCAGCTGAGGAAGTGATGAAACACGTTGAGCTGGGTCAGGCAGTATTTGCAGTCTGTAAATAAAGATTATTTAGGGACTCTTGGTAAAGTATTCTGTGATAGAAGAGTTCAACAGGCATTTTTAAATGGATTCTGAGCAACTGGGCAGAGAGAAAATATGTCTGTGGGACCATGAAACATTTATCTGTCCAGAAGGAGACAGGGGAAAAAAAAAAGCCAGGAATGATCTATCATAAGGGAGGAAATCTGCACCTCAGCATTTGCCAAAATGTCTTAATTGCTTTGTAAACTCATCTAAATAAATAAAACGTGGAGGGCTGTCTGGGCTCTCTGCTAAGGAGCCCTGAGTATTGCCTGGGGATAAAAATCTTCATCCTGCCCAGGGCTGGGCTTGTGCCCAGTCTGGGACTGGCTGCTGCTGGTGCAGGAGGTCAGGATGTGGCCACGGGGCTTGGAGCAGGTCCTGGGGGTGGGCAGCGATCCCTGCCCCAGCCTTGGCCACAGACAGCAAACTCACACCCTTTGTGGCTCCTCCTCACTTGGTTTTTTACTGCTCCTTGTGTTTTTCCTGGTGAAAATGGCTCTGTGGTACTCACAGATCATTTCAGGGCTTGCACACCGTGGTTGTAAGAGGGCTGCTTGGCTTTATTTAAAACCTTCCACTTTTTGTGGCTTTCCTCCTCAAAACCCACATGAGGCCATTGCTCAGGGATGTGTTACACACTCTCCAGATAAGGAGTTACCTGGTTCAGCAGGTGAAGAGGGGCCTGGGGAGATTTTGATGGGGAGATTATGGACCTGATTACACTCTCATGGCTCCTGTGACAAAGGTGATTGTGCCCCTGTGCTCCTCTGTGGTGAGAGCCCACCTCCAGCTGTGGGTCCCATCAGGATGTGGAGCTGCAGGATAAAACCCAGAGATGCTCCAGGATGGAGCTCCCGTGCTCTGAAGCCAGGCTGGGGGTGCTCACCTGGAGAAGGGAAGGCTCCAGGGAGAGCTCAGAGCCCCTGCCAGTGCCTAAAGGGGCACAGCATTTAAACCACGTAGATTAATGAGACTTAAATGTGTGCTTCAGGTTAACAATATTCTGAGGCTGAACTGGAGCTTCATTTTCCACATAGGTCTTGTTCAAATTTGTAAGGTAAATTTTCATCTTCATATATATGAAATATCTTCCTTCCTGCCTTTCTCCTGATAGATTTTACCATTTTATTTTCATTTCTTAGTGAACCTCGACCTGGAGCAATGGTCATTCCTGTACTGAGGCTGCAGCAAAGGCAGCTCCTGAGTGGCTTCAGGCTGGAAATGGGGCTGGTGGGTGTTTAACAAACACAAACCAGATGAGAGAGCATCATATTTAGATTAATAAACTGTAATTTCTGACAAAGGTAACTGTCACCTTCTGTTTCATTCTGTGCATTTATTTTTGCTCATGGAGAGAGAATGACCAGAGGAGGCTCATGGCTGAGACTTGGCACACTGTCCTGCTGCTTTGGCTTTTATTAATTAATTAATTAGGCTTCTAATAACTAACAGCCCAGTCCTGCACTCCTTCTACATGCAAAAAAGGGAATTTTCTCATAAAGCTGTGCTGGATCCAGAACAACTTCACTCATGGCATTGCTTCCATTGCAGTAATTGTTTGCAGGAGTTTTTCCCTGAGTTGGTAAGGGTTTTTCAGGCTGTCATTCTGGGAAGGACATATGTCCAGCATAGCTATAGCTAGCATGTCCTGCATGATTTACATGTTTCTTACGTGTGTGAAATGTAATATACTTATATGTTTTGGAGCCATGCATTTAGATATGATCTCACATAAGTCTGGCAGATAAATATGTTCATCTCATATAGCACTGACATACTTATTTTCACTTAGGACTGCTTTTTTTCAAGGACTTCTTTCTGTCCTTGGTGTTGGTTCAGCTAGAGCATTGTTAGGTCCAAATTTTCCCTTCAAATTTCAGTCATTGAAATAAAACCACGTAAGCAACGTAACTGTTGTGTTTAAGTTAAATATTAATGTTAAATATTAATGTTAGATATGGATCCAGTGGTGGAAAGATTGTATGTATGGGATTTGGTAATTGCTAGGAATGGGAATGATGTTTTACATTCTCTCTGCCCATGACATTTCAGTGATCAGTCTTTATTCCTTCAAAGAATGACATGGAACAGGCTGAGCTGCAGCTCCTGACCAGGTGAATGGCACCTCCCTTGAAAAACAACTTTGTGCAACTCACTGCCAGAATTACCTGGACAGAAATCTCCTTAAATTTGTGTTTCTTTCACATTGCTCATCTGATTTCCTGAAGCTGAGGAAGAAGGGGGAGCAAGAGGAGTGTTCCGATTCTGAGGAAGGTAGGAATCTGAAAATGGAGAACTTAAAAAAAAATCAAGAGGAGAAATTAATTAAATAAATGCTAATATAGAAGTAAAAAACCCCACTGCCTGACAGGAGAGCAGCATTTTAATGGCATAACTCGTGAATAATCTTGCTGAAAGGTCTTTGTGCTCGCTGCCCTTTGGTACCTGACTGTGCTTCTGTGCTGCAATGTTTGCTCCTGGTTTCTCCTGCTAAAGTTTATAAAGCCAACTTAAAAAAAAAAAAAGGGGGGAAGTGTTTCCATAATTATCTCCTCACCAATCTACTGCAGTAAATTACCCCCCAGCCCCATGCCTTGGTGCTTAACACAAACCAGATGAGAGAGCCTCATATTTAGTTTAATAAACTGTAATTTCTGACAAAGGTAACTGTCACCTTCTGTTTCATTCTGTGCGTTTATTTTTCAAGCACCAGAGCTGACCTCCGAACTCAATCTGCACTTGCCTATTGATGCATAAATATCTGTAATATCACAGTAAATTAAATTCAGTTTTAAAGGGTTTCTATTTAACAATCTGTCAGAACTTTCACAGCGTTTGATTTCTAGTTTCCTCTGTCCACTGACAGGTTTATCTCGATATGGCTTGATTAATGAAACCTTTTATTTGCAGTAAGCACACCTATTATTACCATAATCTCTTAATGCTTGCTTAGGCAACATTGTACTCTGACAGTGGGGCTCCAAAAACTTCCAGCCCCTTCACTCCTCAGCAGAACAGGCAGCAGGATTTGGGGTTGGAGAAGGGATGGCAGGGGATGGAGAAGTGGAAGTCCTGCTCTCCACTTTTGGGGATGTTTGAAAAATCGATCAGTTTCCCAGTTTAGCAGGTTTGGAAATGTTATTTTAATGGAATAAATGTGTGGCTTATTAGAAAGTATTTTCAGCTAGGATTAACAAATCCACATTTAGTTTTGATTAGTGTTTCCTAGGGAGGAAAGGGATGTCCTCAAGATGAGTTCTTATGGATGATTTGTTGAATTTAGAGAAATACACAAGAGGATAGCCTGGAGAAGTTTGTATAGGTTTGGACATCAGAGTTGTTGACTCCAATTCCTGGTTTTCTTAGGAAAACCCTGGGAAAATCACTTCATCTCTCTGTGCAGTAATCCCATCTCACTGATGGTTGTGGGTAATGGAATAAATAGAATTACACCACATGAAGGACAGAACAAAACTGCTCCAGATGAGAGACAGGCCAAAATATTCCGAATTTCTTTCCTTACTGCACAGGAGGATGTTGAGTTCCTGATCCCCCCCACTTGCAGCATGCAGAGTGTCTGAGGAGAGCTCTGCAGCAGGGACTTGGGTGAAGGATGAGGTGCCTTGGTACCCTGAGCAGGACAGAACGAGGAAGGAACCAGCAAGTCACACCCCTGGACTAGGAAATGAGGTGATTTTCCTCCCTGAGACAGCTTCATGTTTAGACACATTAAGGAGCACTGCAAATTTGCCTGGGTCCCTGAGGAGTTTCTCTTTGCAGGTGAGGATGAACTTGCAGCCCCAGGGAGAGCAAAGGGAGCTGTGACTCCAAATTCACCACGGCCATGGTTCGCTGGGAGTTTGATTCCATTCCTGTTCTTGTTTACAGCTGGGGTTTGGGCTTTTTCCAAGCTGCTCCTCACTGGGAGTTCTTTGTTATAAGCTGATTGTCAGACTCTGTTAGATCCTGAAAATAAAGACCCCACCTCCCAACCTGAGCACCTGAAATGAGACTGAATGATTTAGGTGGGCTCTGATTTTTGGGTTGTCTCCAAATTTCCAGGGACACCCTTTGCTTTTAGCTCTTCAGGATCTCTCTTCTGTTGAAATCCACATCCCTCTGGAATCAGGCACAAAGTTGCCAGTGAAGATTTGACTGCTTGCATGCCAACATAAGAATCCCGTGTGGAAAATGTCACTCCAAACAGTCACAAATCCCTCTTGTGCAGAAATATCAAGAATTTCCATGTCAGCACTACTGAAAAGGAGAATAATTCTGAAGGTGATTTGTGCACTTGTTTCTTCAGGATGAAAACACTTCAAGAGGTTGATTGCATTAAGATGTTAATCAGCATCAGGAAACACATTCTGAGCTCTGCAGTAAGACCCAGAGAGGCACTGGCACTCCTCAATAAACAACTCACAAATGAGGATTACATTTGTCTGTACAAAAGCACATGCAAAATCTGTCTATACAAGCACTCTGCACATATAAATCTGATCTCAGAATATTTTCATGGTATAAAAACTTGGAGAGACTCATTAGAAGCAAATTGTATATTTTGAATCAATAAATGCAATATGGTTCGATGGCCCTGCACCCAGTGTGTGTTTCTGCAGCTCCAGGAGAGGCCCTTGCAATACACAACTGCCTGTCATAAAAGTGTTTATTTGCTCTGAAGTCCACATTCTGCTCCTGCAGCCCTGCTGCTAGAATTATTATAATTCTCCATCACGTTTCAGACTTTTTTGGGTTGTTTCACACTCTGCTTTTTAACCTTCAACAACAAATATTGTTGTATCATGAAGACAGCAAATCCAAACAATTACATATGTAGTCCAAAGGCATACACAAGAAAATCAATATTTGACATCTTTGCAACTCCCTCCTTGGAGCAGCGCTCAATAGCTCTTATTCATTATACACTTATATCTCTTTCAGATTCGCCTTTGTCACCAGAAACCCATTTTTTTTTCTCCTTTGACTTCCACATAACTTCTTTGCCCTGTACTTTTACAGATGCCTTCTGGCTATAAATACTAATGAAATCTCTTTGCTTAATTCAATTTTGCTGGTACACTTACAGTTATGACCTAACTTTCCCACGAGAGAGACTGATTGAACATTCCAATACCTTATGGATGGGAGCAAACACTCCACAGAACTGGACTGACAATTTCCATAATTATAGAATTCACAGCCTAATGACCTTAAAAAACAATAAAAAGATCTCTTGTTAATTCCATTTCTGTTACTGACATTCAAGATATTTCATTTTTCACAGGACAACAAATTTACTTTTTATTTTCAAAAGAGCAGTCTATCCTTTTACCCTAGATTAAATTTTCTGAATATTGAAGGATTTCATTGAATATTTAGCATTTCTTTGTCTTTTAAAAGTTAGAATATTTATGATCCTTAGAATGCTCCTGACTGATTTATAGCAATCAATTATAAGAGTGCGTTTTGAAATAGCCCTTTTAAAAATGAAGAATAGAATAATTAAAAAGATCAGAAGTCCTCCCTTGCATATAATTATTTCATTATTTCATTACAGTGCAGAAATTGTTTTTGCTGACTGCGAACAATTTTAATTGAGCAAAAGCTGTATTAATATACGATAGCAAGCAGTTCTTCCTAAGAAATAAGAGCACTAATTGCCTAAATTTTTATTCAGCACAGTGAGCCTTAAAAGCCACATTGTAATATAAACCTAATCACTGCCTACAGTGGATCCTCTTGCCGTGGTGGAGACATTCCCAAAGCACAACCTTGCTGTGCAGTTAATTTATGCCTTCAACAGGTTTGTTGCTGCCTGAAGCATTTGTTTGGGTGCTGATTTGTGGCAGGTGAGAGCAGACAGCTCTGTGCCAGCCCAAGCAGAGCTTGGCCACCAGGGCCACCTTGTCCCCATGTTTTGGTGGGGACACCACCAGGGTGGTGCCCACGTTGCTGTGGCTCCTCACTTCCCATCTGCTCCCCTCTCCAGCTGCTCCAGGGTTTCCATCTGAGCAGTGGGGAGGAAGTGAAGCACCACCAGGGAGAAATTAAAAGCAGGAGCTTGGCTTTGGTGTCTTGAATCACCGTGGGAGCGAGGTTTCCCCTCACTGTGAGGATTTGGGGAGCTTGAGCTGTTGCTGGAAGCTCTGAGCTGTACAGACCCCAGCCTGGGTAGGTGTCCCTGCTTTTCCAAGGAAAAGGTGATGGTGTTTGCAGCAGACTGGGGTTTGGGTGGGCTTGCTTTGGCCAGGAGACCTCTTCTCATTCTGCTGTTGATCTCCATGCTGGAAATATTTCACCACCACTGGTGCCACCTCTCTTCAGGGGTCTGGACTCTCTCTCCACCTGCTGAAAACCACCCCTGTGTTGGAACTCCTTTGTCCCCACGTGATGTGACAAATTATTGTTGGCTTTGCAAACACACACCAGTACCTTGGCCACAATGGTGCTTCCTTGAAGGGGCTTGCAGAAGGGTGGGATTGGGCTGTCCCAAATTATGGGGGCACCAACAGGGACTCTGTAGGGGCATGGCCATAGGGGCAAGGGCACCCACCAGCTGTTCCTTGCTCCCAAAGCCTCCCCAACCTCTGGGATGTGATATTCCAATGTGCCAGGCACAGGCAGCAGTTGTTATGTCCAGCTCCCCAGCAGAGCTCAACACCCCCACTGACACAAACCAAGAAATGTTGGTGAGGTTGGCTCAGAGTCCTCTAACTCCATCAGAGACAGTTTTTTGGAAGGAAGCAAAGTCTTTTTAATAAATAATAACACCTTAGCTGGCACTGTGCTGGCAGATGGCTGGTGATAGCTCCTGCCTGAGGTCTCTGAGCTCGACAAGAGGAGTCTGCAAGTCCGTGTCAGAGGCAGTGCAGTGTGGAAGAGCAGACATGCAGTTACCAGGGGATAATTGCTGCAGGGGAGATCTGGAGTTTGTCTGATGTCCAAGTTTCTCCTGTCACGGCGTGGTTGCTTCCGGGGTGCTGGGAGAAGTCGCCACTGGGGCTGCTGCTGGTTTGTGAATGAGGCTCTTTGTCAGTGCTCAGCTCTGACCCCCCTCCTCTCAGAGCCTGGCTGAAGCCCATCCAAAGAAGCAAAGTGGAAATGAAAGATAAAATTCTGGTCCAATGCAGCAGCATTAATATAATGTCTGAATGGGAGGGAAAAGATTTATAATTACCTCAAAGTGAGGCTGGAATTTCCCTCCTGAGCTCGCTGCTTTCCAGTCCCACTGTGAAGCCTCAAATGCAGTTTTGGTGCCAAATTAACACTGTAGTGTTCAGGTAAGAGCAGTGGAAGTACCAGTCCCAACAACAGCTGGCAGCACTCAAACACAGCCACATTAAGGATTGCCTGGCAGCAGATGTGATGTATCCCTCTGCTATTCCATAGTGGCAGCCCTCAGGTACATAGTCATAATTCCTGTGAGAGGCAGGCTCTGAGGATGACAGACTGAATAGTTACAATCTATCATGAAAAATTTTCAAGGATGAGTTAATGATTTTGTGCAATTTCCAGACCAGTTAGCTGAAGCCTGCAAGCTGGAGTTTCCCTGGGCTGCAGCTCACCAGGAACAAGTAACTGTTTGCTCCTTGTGCCTCAGTTTCCACTTCTGTAAAATAAGTGAACATCCTGCCTTTTTCTGTGAAATTATTTAAATCTGTTTCAGAAAAATGATGTACAGGAAATACTCCAGAGGAGGAAAAGGGGTTTATAATCAACCCAACTTTTCTTGGAGTAAAATCAGGGCTAAAATTAGTCCTGGGTTAACACTTTTGTTTTCCCTCAACTGTTACATCCCATGTTTTCCTGAAGGAGGTGCACAGGGCAAGACACAGAACGCGTCTTTCTTTGCCAGGGACCTTGGTGTCTGATATCTGTGCAGAGGGAGGGAGGTGGGAACTACTGGAAACTCATTTTGTTGTGCCTGTTCCTAGCTGGAACCTGTGTGCATGGATTTTGTGCATGTGAAAAAGATTTGCACCTTTCCAGGTGAGCTCTGCCCCGCTGTAGTGAAAGTCATTTACAAACACCAACACCACGAATCCCTGCACTGCACTTTCCTTCCCTGTCTCCACTGAGTTGGTTTCAAAGAATTCCAGACTCCCAGAATAGTTTGGGTTGGAAAGGACTTTAAATCCCATCTTATTCTACCCTCTGCCATGGCGGGGACACCTTCCACTCTCCCAGGGTGCTCCAATCCCCATCCAACCTGGCCTTGGACACTTCCTGGGCATCCTCCTCTGCAGAGGTCTGAAGCCTAGGACTGTAGAAATGTGATAACAGCCTGGCCTTCCAGATGTTGGCTGGAAAGCTAAAAAATTGGGAAAGACCCTCAGTGATTCCACTCCTCCTCCCTGGAGCCTCCAGGCAATGTTGGTCCTCGCTGTGCTCTGGGACTCTGGCAAGGAGAGGAGGTTCCAGCTGTGTCCAGACACAATTTTGCAGCACCGGCCTTTGGCTCACAGCTCTGTCCTTTGCAAACCTTGGCACTTTTTCTCTAGTGAGCCCTCTTGGTGCTCCCTCGGTGCCCAGGGTAATCAGCAAGAGGCCGGTTCCCTCGTTGTCCCAGGACAGCTGTGCTGGCAGTGTGGGACACACAGGATTTACGCTGCCATCTGTGTCCTTTGTGCCTGCTCACGGCATTTCCCCCCGTGCCCGGCAAGATGGAGAAGGTTATTTGTCTAAAGAACATTTTCTCCTTCTCTCCCTTTTGTTTTGCGCCAGTGTCAACAAGCAATTTGCACCATAATTCGCTCTTGTTTGGGCCCTAATTGTCCGTCCCGTCCGGAGCTGGCTGCTTGCCCCGCTGTTCCCAGGCTCTCCCCGAGGCTTTCCCAGAGCTCCACCGAGGCAGGGTCAGCCCCGGTGCTGCTCCCGGGCATCCCGCTGTATTCCATGAGAGCAGGAAAAGGGAGAGCTCCACTTTGGGGCAGTTTAAGGTGATGTTCCCTCCAGGAGAGCTGCTGCTGCTCAATTCCCAGCCCTCCCGTGGAGCCTGAATGAGAAAAAAGCAGCTCTGAAATGATGTGGGATTGGAAGTGGAGGGCATCCTCTGAGCAGGCAGCGACCAGCACCCCAAAAAAGCTCAGTTAAAAACTTAATTTAGTTATACACAGAGTGTACAATCATTAATAAAACACCCAACGCAAACCCCCCTCTTTCGCCAGGGTGACATGAGGCTTAATTATTTAGCACTTTAAGGTGCTTGGATAGTCCATTGGTGGGAAATCATAACTTATTCATTTTCCCCTCCAGGTGGTCAGAAAAGAGTTGGCATTTCATTCTCATGGATGCAACAGAGGCATCTCCATTGCATACAAAATTTTGCAAGGGAGAGAAGACCTGGCAGAGGGCTCTCATTTCCTGGAAGTGATTCTGATGGCAGGAATTATTGAGAGGGAGAGAAAACCACGCTGTTGGGTAAAGGACTCCATTGAGCAAAACCCAGAACAGGGTAGGAAGACTTGATGACAATCCAAAAGTTTCTATAAGGACAAGAGAACTTTTGTTCTGGCCTTTTCAACCTGTGTCAATCAGGGAAGATGACAGGGAGGTGCAAGGAGATGCTTGGCAAATTCAGAGTGAAAAATGGAGCACACTTTTTAAATGTGGGGAGTAATTCAATTCACCTTCCTCTCTTTGATGGCCAAGAAACTGTAGGAGGGTTTAAACCTCAGGAATTCCCAGGGGGATTTGGTGACTCCTCCTGAGCTCCCTGTGCAGTTGGTGTGTGCTGCAAAGTCCTTTCTGCCTTGCCAGCACCACACACACACACAGACACACGCCGCACCTCTGATAAAAGCCAGATTGTATCACTTTAAAAGGCTCCAAAAAATCCACTTTTGTTTTATAATAATATTTCCACAGGCCAAGCAATTGATGGCTGGACTAGGGGAAAACATACATCTTTGCTTCCAAGTAATAGGCTGCAGATTTGCAAGACTAAATCCTTTTAAAAGCCCGGAATCACATCCACTCAGTCCGTAAAAGAAAAAGAAGTCTAATTTGATAACATTATACATAAAGCATTTTCTTGACTTAGATATATTTTAGGCATGCCAGTTATATAATACAGAACAAGCAGGGGGAAAGGACTTGATCACATTCAGATGATACTAAATTATCTTATGACACAGGCTGTATCTTTTTTACAACAGAAAATGGAAACAACTGTGTCCTTGACCTTCAAAAAGGAATTGACTTCCCTAGCTTAACTATTCAAACAAACAACTGTGTACTCTCTTCAATTCCTGTGATAATTTTGATTTACTGTAAATGACTGGATTTAATGAACTAAATTATGCTATTTAAATGCATTTTGTGAATGGTATTGTAGTTTGTTACTAAGCATTATGTCTATGCTAAAGTGTGCTGTAAATGATATGATATGGAACATATGTGCTGTATTCATAATTTAACTGTTGCTATGGAGTGCCTTCTTCAATAGGCTCCTCTGAAAAACGAGTTCTTTATTTACCTGCTGAAATGAAGGTGATTTCTCAGCAAACCTCTAGGTCTCACTGACCTTGACAGAATTACAGTGCTAATATTTTCACATGGATGAACTGTTCTTCAATAATTTTTCCCAAATAGATGGCACAAATAGGTTTTCCGTTAATGCCGTGACAGGCTGCGTGTTTTCTAATCTCACTTTCCTTTTGGTTTGAACAAATGTTTATTACAGCTCTTGCAAAACGACTCCCATCCTCATTAGTGATAACAGGTTTGAGTTCAGAGCTGGATCTCAGGGTCTTGGATGTGATTCCCAGAAATGCCTTGAGCCTGATGCTGCAGGGGCAGCCAGTGGCCAGCTCCATTTCCAGCCATGCCATGCAACCTGTGTTATGCTCCTGTGGCTGAAAACCTTTTGTATATTTGGATTTCTCTATTCTTAAGGCCACTTATTTGACACAATCTTGCTGATATTGGGATTTTTTTTTTTTGCACTTAAAGCCAGATTGGTCTGAGCTAAATCCTGAAACTCTTCAAATTCCCTTTAGCCAGACACCTTTTTTCTTCCTGTCTCTGTGCCAGCCAGGCACACATAGATATGGTCACAAATTCAGGGAGTTATATGTAAAATTATATAAAAATAATTCCAGTGTTTTCAGAAAATGACAGGAAGTTGAGTAAAGCCCCTAGAATTTCAATGGCTACTTTCAAATTTGGAGCCTCATTTCAGATTTTTCTTACTTTCTTCTTCTTTCCAAAGAGAAAATTTCAGTAATTTCTGAGAACAAATAACAATGCAAGAAAATTCTGGCAACAACAGGGAAGGATTTTTACAATATCTCAGAACACATCAGTCTTCATTCAATGTGCATTTAATGGGTCAAATAAGGACACTCTTGATGAAACATTGAGCCATATATAACATCACCTTTTAACTAATTTGGACATCCACAATAAATTATGGCTGCATTTCATAACTGTTCATCAACCACCAGCTCCCAAGGAGAACAGCTGAGTTTTCTGAATGTGGAATCTCTTAGAAAACCTGGCTGGTTCTACCTATGTGAAATGTGCTATTCATTGCAAACAAATGCAGCAAACATTGAAGGGGGTTCTTTTTAATAGCCATATTTCCACCAGTGCACAGCTCTGGTGGTGTTTTCAGATGTGCAAAGGCTCCTCCTGGAGGTCACTTGTGTTGTCAAATGCCTTGCTTCATACTCAGGTGGGTTTTTGCAGACCAGCCCTCGTTCTTGCCTGTGCCAGAAAACGTAAAACAAACTGCTAAAAATATGAACACCTGTAGCATGGTTAAAAAAATCTTACTGAAGAGCTCATTCCAAAATGCTTCCAAACCTAAGAGAAGTGTGCTGTTGGTTTGGATGTGTCTATAGAAGGAGCAAAATTTGAGGGTGAGTTTATATTTTCATTTTTTCTTGAAAAAACAAAGATGTGCTGAAGAAAGGTGCACAAACAGCAAGGGGACAATGCTTCCCCAGACCTCACTAAAGCAGGTGCTCCTGACACCTCCTGCTCTGGGAGCTTGAGCACATAGCCAAAGTGTCCAGGAGGATGAGAAAGGTTTGGGCTTCAGCGAGTGCTGTGCCAGGAGCAGGATGGGACCCCTGCCCACCTTCCCACCCAGCACAGCTCCATGAGAGGAGCTCCTCCTCTGGCATTTGGTATTTTGGGTAAATCAGCTGCGATCCCAGATGATGTTCAGGGAGTGGATAGCGCCTCCTCTGCCGAGCCAGAGCCGCCTGCCCCGGAACCTGCTCTGCATTGTGCACCATAATCGTGCGAGAGAAGGAGCTATTTTTCAGCAAGAGGCTATCGGATACTTCCCGTGCTGCATATCAACAACCAGATCTTGACCCAGAAATGTCAGTCCCCGCTCAGAGCAGACAAGGAAGCATAATTAGAGATGCTCTGGCAACGTATTTTAGCACTGACGGTGACAATGTTTAAATTTTTAATCAGGCATGTAACATAAAAAGCACATAACATGAAATGTGAAAAGAAAATTGGCAAATACCAACGTGCTGTTTGACACTTTATTTCACTGAAGGAAGTGAACATCAATAAACATTATTTATCATAAATGACAGAGAGGAAGGCGTGTTTCTAATAAAAACCTTCCCATTGCAAGGGGTGAATCTCATAAAAGCACCCTGATAGTACTGTAAAAGCTGTGCTGGGCCAGAACACAGAAGGAAACATGGAAATATTTATTGGGAAGCTGTGATGTGCACCCAGATGTGTTCCCTCATGACAGCTGGTTTTGGGGGGCAAAGAGGTCCCCCCAGGGTGCAAGGACTTTATCCAGATGTGGTACAGCTCTGAGCACCCCCACAGGAGGGGATACAAATGTACCTGCACATGTGACACAGCAAATGGCCCCAGGTTTGGGGGTTGAGCCTTCAGGAAGTGCATCCCATGGCAAGCTTTGCTCCAAGCTGGCAAACACTGAGCCAGGCATTTCCAGCTGGAAATTAGAGACAAACTGAAGAGGTGGGGTGGGCTGGGTCCAATGTACTGACCCAAGGTACAAATGGGAGCTGTTGTGTGACCCCTTCACCCCAAAACTCTTTCTGTTTTATCAATGCCTTTTAACTTCAGTGTCTTTGTAACCATGGCTGGCATTTTCTCCTGCCTAACCCCCATCCCTCCCACCATCCCTGTTGGATGTGGGCTCTGCTGAGTGAGCCCGTGTTGATCTGAACTTCCTTTACAGGGTAGATGAATGCACCCAAAAATTACTTGAGGGAAGTGCCAATCCAAGTATGCCAAAGTTAGAAAAAGCCTGATTTAGGGCTATTCTGGTCACTTTAATTTGTCTCTGTCGTGTGCCTGAATAGAGAGCCAGTCTCCAACTGCATGATTCCAGCTGCTGCCACAAAAAAGTACAAATTTAAAGAAAACAACCCCTCTGTGCAGTGCACACTGCGGGCACTGAGGCAAAGAGTGTGTGGCTGCCTCTGAAGCCCATGTGAGCACACATGCACATTCTGATAATTTCTGAGTGTCCAAGCTCCTCTCTGCCTTCTCGACAGTTCTCCCTTTCCTTCCACTTGAAAATCCCCCTCTTTTCCAGTCCTATTCCCCAAAATCTGCCTCCCTGATCCAAATTCCTGCCTTTGCTTCCTTACTGCCAGCTCTGGCTCATCTCTGCAGCAGGGTTGTGTTTCCATGGGCTGTGCTGCTGGGATGCTGTGAGGAAGAGCTGGGAGCCTGGGAAGCCCTGCTCCAGTGCCAACGCCATGGGCTGCTCTTCTCTTGCTTGCTCCAGTGGGATCACGGTGGCCTGAGGAGCAATGTGCTAAAGACAGTTTGCAGAGGATGTTGTGGACAAACTCTAAAGCCTCTAATTTTTTATAAACTTCACCCAATCCAGACAGAGTCAAGAGTTCATTCCCAAAAGCAACAGAAGCCTCCCAGACAAATTTTAAGCACAAACTATACTGAAGTGAGATCTCCTCAATGAGATTGTTGTGAGATTCTTTTTAATGTGGGCAAAAGAAAATATTTTGCCTTTTCTTTGTTCTGAGAAAGATGTGAATCCTTTTTATTTTCCTACTTATTTCTTTTTTTTTCTTCTGAAATGCAGCAAGAGAATCCAGCTTGAGGCAGACAGCCATCGTGGGACATTTCATCTAAAATGGGTAAAGGCTGGCAAAGATTTGGGCAACTGAAGGCAGCTTTATACAATGGGGAGTGTCAGAATCTGAACTGCAGGCACTGCTCTGCCCCACTTCTCATGGAATTCACAGTAATGCTTTTCATGGGAGCCTGCCTGGGTTAACTCCTAGATGATCACAAGCCTGTGTGTTGCTAATAATAGCACCATTGGCTAAAATATCTCCACATTTACTGAGGTTCACGCTGCAATTTTGTGCCTCTGTATTGTCCTGCTTGTTCTCTTTTGTTTTCCATCCCCGTCATGCTGTTACACTAATATTTTCCATCTTGGTTCCAAGGGCTGCCACCATTAGCTGCTGCACCACGTGAACATTTGTGTCTCTCCATCAGATTTGTGAGGAGGCTGCTATGGCATGGCCAGCTCTCATGGCAGTGTTTCCTGAGAGCAGATGGTGACAGCTCAGCGCTGTCACCCGAGGCAGCTGGGGTGAGTTCCCTCTCTTGGAAGCATGGACTGTGACCATGGCATGGCTGGAACTGATCAGAAAGTCTGGGGAATTTGGGCAAAGAAAGAGAAAATTGTGGTTTTTATCTAAAGATATGTAGTTTTGATTTACTTGAAATTAAGGCAACTGATAAAATGCTGCTGTCAGCCCTCACCACCCAGCAGGAGAAGCTGTTTCTATTATCTAAAGGCATCACTGCACCACCCCAAATTAAGTTCCATCACACTGTGCTTGGTAGCTATGACAAAAAGTAAGTCTGAGTCATGGAAGGGAACAAGAGAGTTTTCTACTGGATTGTTAGTACTGCTTTAGACTTCATGGACTTGGTCAGCCCAAGACAGTTTTTTTCTGGACTGAAATCATAGTGAAACCCCAGGAACTAATGTTTATCCCAGTTCTCTACTGATTTTGGGGGCACTGGACTTCAGACTCTTACATTTGGACTTCACAGATCCTCACATTTGGCTTCATGGGGATTTAGATACTGGAGGATTTGGGTCTTAACCTCTGCTCTAGTTTCCCAGCTGAAAGACAGTAGTAATATTTCTCTGCCATACAGCAGGCTCACAGTGAGTAATTATTTCATATTTGTAGAGTACTTTGGGAAGAATGTGCTCCATATTGCTGATATTATTAACTTCTGGAGCCCAAGATGGAACAGTGAAGTGCCTCTGCGCTGTGCAGACCTGATAATCTTGAAATATAAGGAATATTTATAAGTTTTGACAGGAGAAACTCTCAGCAACAAAAAGAAATCCTTTCCCACAGCAAGGATTTGGGGAAATAACGTAGAAGCATCAGTACACAGTCCAACCTCTTGTTGCAAAGTGAGTGTGTTTCCAGCCCACATCAAAGCTCTGTTTACTTCTCCTGTCAGATGATTTTGTGAGGGTTGCAGGGGGCTGGAGCACGTTGGGGTGACAGAGTCAACTCCCAGAAAGGACTTACTGAGGCAGCAGACGTGCAAGTAGAGGTCAGGGTTCGCATGGACGGGGCACAGGGTCTGGTGAGGGGATGAGAGATGCAGAACAACAAATGAATGCACTGTAGGACAGACACCCAGCCATGTCCTGGGCTGCATCAAAGGAATTGTGATCAGCAGGTCAAGGGAGGTGATTCTTCCCCTCTCTCTGCTCTGGTGAGAGCCCATGTGGGGCACTGAGTCCAGCTCTGGGGTCCCCACCATAGGAGGGACAGGGACTTTTTGGAATGAGTCCAGGGGAGGCCATGGAGATCCTGCAGGGCTGGAGCCCCTCTGGAGCCAGGCTGGGAGAGCTGGGGGTGCTCACCTGGAGAGGAGAAGAATCCAGGGAGAGCTCAGAGCCCTTTCCAGTGGCTAAAGGGACTCCAGGAGAGCTGGAGAGGGACCAGGGACAAGGCATGGAGGGACAGGACACAGGGAATGGCTTCCACTGCCAGAGGGTAGGGATGGATGGGATACTGGGAAGGAATTCTGGGCTGTGAGGGTGGGCAGGCCCTGGCACAGGGTGCCCAGAGAAGCTGTCACTGTCCCTGGATCCCTGGAAATGTCCAAAGCCAGGTTGGAGGGGGCTTGGAGCAGCCTGTGACAGTGGAAATTGTGCCCTGGATTATGGGGGCTTCATTCTGCTCCCCATTCCTGTCTTCCAGTGCAAGGGGCTGGGTGTCTGCAGAACAACTGGCCATGAACAGCTGAGGGAAAGATGCCATTGAGTACCTCAGCCTTTTTCTCAGCTTTTGTAACTATGTCTTTTTCCCACGCCTGCTGGGAAGCCATTAGATATTGAGGTACTTAATACAAAATTTTGAATTTTATTGTTTGCATTGGGAATTGTGACCTGGCTCACTTTGAGGCATTCAAAATGAAGATTGGTTTTTTTTTCTTTTCTTGGTTTTATAAAAAAATTGATAATTTCCTCTTGCCTTGTGCTATTTTAAGATGTTTAACTTAGTAGCTCCAGAAGAACCATTCACAAATAGTGTTGATCTGTGTTTTGAAAGTTTAACATACACTATCCAATGAACATTTACATACACCACTGAAATCCGGCATTTGGGAAATTAAAACAACAAAACTTGATTGCATATCATGGTTTCATATTTTGCAGATGTTAATATTTAATCATATGCAGAGCCATTTAGCTTAAGTGCATTAATGTAACTCATTTAAAAGAGGCCAGTAATTGTCCTATTAACTCCCAGCCTGGATGTTATCCATGCTGCCCTGCTGGTAAGGCCAGAGGGAGAGTCTCCTACTGGCACCCACAGAGATTGCTCTGATCTGTTGAAAATCCTGTTAAAATCTAATTACTTAGGAGAATAGGCCAGGGAATATCTAATGAGCTTCAGGAAACCCACTGAAAGAAATTCTCTTTTAATACAGACTGAAACATCTTCTGTGTTTCAATTACAGTGGTACCACATGAACATAATTACACTTGTATAGAACGGGACTCGTCTTTGTTGTTTTAATTACATATCACTAGATTTTTCTTAGTCATGGAGAAAAATAATTTGATTCCCCATAAATGTTAAATGCTGATGAAAAGCTGAGTGTTAAAATAAATGTAATCTTTTTTTATGATAATTTCTTCTTTGTTTTGTGATGAAATGTTAGTCAAAGTGGGTCACTGAGGGAAGCTGGCTGACCAAACACACACCGGGGAAGCCCTGGGAAGATAGAGATGTTGTACCGATGAGAAAGATTTCAGAGAAGGTCACTCACTTTGCCAGCATGAAATTTGGCCTTACTTTTGTTATGGTAATTGAAGCTGTTGACATTAAGCTCACAATAAAATCTCATAGCAGCAGCCGCAGCACAACAGACTCCTTGTACCAACAGGGGGGACTATTTGCAATTTCTTCTGCTTGCAGCCTCTTAATTTTTTTAATTTGAAAATTCCGGTGCTAACGTGACCAAAATTATCACTGATGGCTTTTTGCAGTGACACAAAGGGTTCTGTTTCTGCCCAAGATGCTGGAACAGGCCCCCCAGAGAATGGACACAGCCTCAAGGCTCCCAGAGCTCAAGGAGTGTCTGGACAAAACTCTCAGGAATGCACAGGGTGGGATTGTTGGGGTGTCTGTGCAGGGATGGGATTTGGGCTTGATTATCCTTGTGGATCCCTTCCAATTTAGGATATTCTGTGGTTCTATGGTCTAATCCGTGGACCTTCATGGCCTCACTCTGTTGGGGAATGAAGAGCACAGGACTGCTCGTGAGTTTGGCTCCTTTATTGTGGCTGCCAACAACCCTGGAAGCAGAGCAGCTGATCCAGACAGCCCGGGGGGTTCTGCTGCGGCTGCTGTGACCGACCGGGCTTTCTGTGGAGAATCCACTGAATTTCATAGGCTTAAACCCTGAGGAGACAGTGTGGGCACAGAGGACGCCATGTCCGCCTGCCTGCAGGAACAAGCTGGGCATCAAGGAGTATCTCCCATGTTATTTCTACCTCAGTGCATGGTCACACTGATCCCGGAGCAGGGATGGCAAAGAAGCCAGTGCAGGAGTAGGTGCGGGATAAACCCTTCACCATCTGCGGGCCCAGGCCCCTCACGCGCCGTGAGGCAGTGGAGAGGCGGGAAAACGGAGAGGCGGGAAAGTGGAGAGGCGGGAAAACGGAGAGGGGGGAAAACGCCTCCTTCACACACAATCTTTGCCTGCCATCAGTCAGATGAAGCAAGGAGCAGTCCTTGAGTGTGAGAACGTGACTCCCGCACAGCCTGGCTGTCCTGAGGGGAGGAGAAAGGCTGAGAGAGGCTGACGAGATGCAGGCGCCATGTTGGGCGCCTGAGGGCTCGTGAGGAGACAAGCGGCCATGGCTGTTCCAGGTAGGTTTGCCCACCCTGGCGGAATAAAAGAATTACAGAAACTGATGGGTGGGAAGGGACCCTCAAGGATCATGTAGTCCAACTTCTGAACCTGCACAAACACTCCAACAATCCCACCTGGAGCCTAAGAGCATTGACCAAATGCCCCGGGCATGAGTCTCCCCTCAGTCTCCTGAACAGACCAAGAGCCCTCAGCCTCTCCTCACACGGCTTCCCCTCACGGCCCCCCGCCATCTTTGTCGCCCTCCTTGGACTCTTTCAAATGGTTTAATGTCTTTCTTGTGGAGCCTGGCTGGCTGTGCAGGTTGGTGCAGTGAAGGCAGGGATGCCCTGAGCTGGGAGATGGTTTGACATTCCAATATGGGGGCTGACTGTGTGGTCCCACAGAGTCACAGGTGTGAGGGGGATTCTCCTCCTCAGAAGTGGCATGAAGCTACAAAGAGAAGTAATCCAGACTAAAACCTGCTGTCCACCACTTCAAACTCTCACACAGAGTTTTTACTCTTGCAGTCAGTTTGGTAGAGAGCCAGGGCTGTGGAATAACTTAAAAAAACATAGAAGAGGCTGCTATCAGCAGGAGCAGCCTTTGAGGTTATTCTGACTTCACAGAAAGTTGGACTAAATCTTGCAAAATGAAGGATCCAAGTACAAAACCTTAATTCTGTTTTCCTTGTTTCAGGTTGTGCACAACCACATCAGAACTGTGCTGCTGTTTTTGCTTCAGAGGTCTCCCCAGCATCTTCCTCTCCTGATGGCAGCCCAAGGAAAGCTGACAAAGGTAGTGCACACAATTCCTATCAGATTCATATCTGATATGGAGCTCTATGTTTTAATTTCCTTAATTTTTTAATAACTGAAAGCATTTTACAAGTGTGACTCTCTTGCTTATGAAAATAATTTAATACTGCTACACAGATAGAGAAATGGAAAACGCTATCAAACTCCATTCTGGATGATTCCAATAGTATTTCTAATGAAGACAAAGTAATCTTATTTTCTTAAGATGCTGGGCATTGAATGTGAAGGGTCAGAGAATAAGTTGCAGAGCCACAGTTTTATAAATATGAACTTTTTAAAAAGCTTTCATCTGAAATTTAAGTGATAAATTATTGTCCAACACATTGAAAATATATTTACTGTGTTCCTTCAGCTATCAAATACAGTTAAGTGGGAATGCATCCATTATATTTGGTGTTAATGGAAGTGAGGTATTTGGTGCTTCATTTGACTGAATCCAGGAGAAAAATGTGCTTCCTCAAGCTGAACTCCCACTCATCTGCCTGGAATTTGAAGGCCAAGTGCCTTGTAAGTCCCATGTAAAATCTATCTGTAATATTTCTCACTGCACCCATTTAAATACTTTTTATACTATTAAGATGCACATTTGGCAGGGAGAAGGAAATGAACTCAGGGAAAAATATTAAGATTTGGCTGAGCTGTAAACTCTATATCAGGAATTGGTCCAAACTTTGATTTTGCCCTTTTTAAACCACAAAACTGGACCTAGATTTTCAAATTCTGAGGCTCAGCTTGGTGTGAAATTACAGAGTTCTCAAAAATCCTACCCACCCCCCCAGATTGGAAAACCCTTGGAGGTGATCCTGGCACAGCTTGTGTTGGAGTGAGAGATAAAGAACCTGAGGAACTTCCCAGACACTGCAGTCACATTCATTGAGTGATTGTAGTTAAAACTTCTGCAGTCTCTTTCCTGAGTCTCATCCTTAAAAGGTGTCAGATAAAAAAGGTTATTCTACCTACAAATGAGCAAAGGACTTTGGAGACTGCAGAGACTTGGGGAAAGATGAAACTCATAGACAGGAGGGGGAAAAAAAAAGGTCAAAAGTGGAAAGGAGGGAGGAAAATGGCTACTGTGAAGGACAGAAAAAATCCCTGGAAATGTTCCCACCCCCACCCAGCGTCCTGGCTCCAGCTCTGTGTCAAGTCATTTCTTTGGAAAAAGAGCCAGTCCGAGTACATTGCTGCTCAGGCCCGAGTGAGTGCGTTATAAAAATGGAGAGTAGCATGTAAATCATTCATGGGGACGGGGAAATAAATAACCCTTTATGCCCATATAAATACTTATCAGATGTTCATAAGGGGAATTTACATGAAGTTTTATTCAGTACTGTCAGCCATTCCTCTGTCTTCCATCATTCCTGCCGTGAAGACAATTCAAAATATGGTGGTGGAGAGAGCAACCTCTCCACCAGCAGATCTGCAGCACATCATGAGGGAAGCTCTGAACTTGCCCTCAGTGCTGCTGTTATTTTTATTATGGCTCTCAGCCGAGTGAGATCATTCTTCCTGGTTTGCCTCCCAAGAAATAATGGGAAGCAGTATGTTTAGCCAGTGGATTGATTCAGTGATCTATTAGTATAATCCTGACTTTGCCAATCATCTGCTGGGTGACTGCAGGCGAATCACGTCACTTCTTTTGTCCCTCTGTTTCCTCTCTGACCTTCTGCCTGTCCTGTTTATTTGGACTGTAAGTTATTGAGGGCAAGGGCTGCCTCTCGCTGTTTGTGTGGACCGACCACGTCTGGTGCTCTGGGACCTCTGTGAGGCTCCATCTCCAAGTGGTGCTGCATGTAAATAACAACACCCAGCTCCTCTGGAGGTCACAGAGAGAGAAGTTGGCACTTGTACAAACTGGTGGCAAACTAGAAGGACATCAGGAAAAAGGGCCTCTGCCATGAGCTTATTTTGCTGGTGCTAAACAGACACAGAGCAGAAAGGTGTTCCCTGCCCCACAGTTAAAGGTGTGAGGCCACTTTGGCCATCATGAGCTGCCCAGGGGGCTCAGCACCAGGATTCATGGCTTAGGGGCACTTCCTGAACATCAGGGAATGAGCCATACACAGCAAAGAGGCAGATCCATGCTGTGGGGCAAATGGAAAGGGACTTATTTGGTTCAAAATCAGCCCAAATTCTGTGGTGTTTTATTGCATCTGCTGCGAGCAAGGAACTCCTGTGGGCCAGGTGGAAAACTGGCAGCCCAGCCTTGGGCTGTTCAGCTGAGCCTTTGGGTTACAGCTGTAACTCCCAGAAGGGTTAGGTTGGAAATTCTTTTGGGTTTTGGGAGCTGCTCGTAATGGTGAGACCCACACCTGTCACCAGGACTACACCAGAGATGTTTGTCATCAATGGCAATGCTGCCTTTTCCCGGGGGCCCTTTAAAGCCCCATTTTGGTTTTAATGCCTCTCTTCTAGGTTCAGGAGTGAAACCAGCATAAGGTAAGTTTTGGTTGTACTTGCACTGTTCCTCATGGATACTGTTGAAAACTTGATAATTTTTTTATATATGGCTTTATTTTTGATAGGCCTGATGTTTTTTCTGAGCTATTTCAAACAGCAGATTCTGGAAATCTCTGGAAGTGTCTCTGTTCTGTTTTGGTGGAGATGGGCTGTGAATCCCACAGTAGTGCCTGGGGTTGTCTTTGCCTGACTGATTCCTTTCCAGACCCTGCAAAAGGCAGTCTAAAATATAAAAAGAAGGGGATGACCCTGCATTTTCCTCCATAGCTTTTAATATGAATATTTTAATATGATTATTTCATCATGTTGCTGTGTTTATGTAATTCAGTCTAATCTTTCAGAGGCTACTATTAATTCTTAGCTATAACCTAATAGTTAAGGTCAATTTTGTTTTTTGGCTCATCCAATTCAGTTACCATTTATGTGCAATTCTGAAAACGAAATTTGACCCATCAGGAACAAAAACATAACAAATTATGTCCCTATGTTAAAAATGAAATAAGAAACTTGATATGATAGATGTTGTTTGATATTTTCCTGATGGGATGATTTATTAAAATTGGAGCAAGGGATGTTCAGAGGTAAAGGAATCTTCTGAAATCATAGGGAGTAAGTACATTATAGAGCAATAATTTGGGTAATGTTATAAACCTGCTAAATGGGAATTTATGGAAGCAGATCCTACTAGTTTTAATGGCAGTAACAAGCATAAATTTCTGTGCAAGAAGATGAAATGAACTCTCCAGTTTTAATTATTGGCGACATCACTTTCTTATTTGTCATGTGTCCTTCTTGGTAAGGGAGCCTCAGTACAACTCTTCAGGCAGATTGGTGAGAAAGGTTTGTGAGAGCAGCCAATGCCTCTCCTTTTTTGAAAACCACCTCCAAATTGCATGTGTTTGTTTTATTATCCATCCTCCATGAGTCCTGCTCAGAGCCTGTATTTGTAATACTAAAAAATACTGCAAAATGAGACTGTGGCTGTGGTGTGCTGCCCCATCAATTGCCACAGCCCCTGAGGTCCTGCACAGGGCACCACCAGCTCACAAGGATGCTGTTCACCCTGGACTGAGAAAAAAGGACAAACCCAGCTTGTAAACCTGGGCTAGTTCTGTATTTCTGGACTATAATGTGGGGAAACATTCTCAGCTGACATAAATCAGAAATATCCCATGAAAAAACTTCAGTCAGATTATTAATTCACTTGAATTTTATGGTGTTACACTTATTTCTGCCAGATGACAGTCTGCCCCATCATTTCTGCCATTGCCAAAGATTGACAGTAGTTAAAAGCTGACACATTTTTATTACATGTATGTATATATATCTGTGTGTTCTGTAAAGGAAACAGAGTCAAACACTTGGAAAGAACTGATTTCAAAGCTAAAGCAAATTTAAGCCTGAAATCCAAACACTGATTAAAAGTTAAAAGACTAGATAAATAACTTTTAAATTAATTGTGTGAATATATGCAATGTATGTCTTTTATTTCTTGATGTGTTTCCTTATAACACCTTTGCCTAATATCTGAGATAATTATTGCCTTTCTCTGAAATCTGTGTATTTTCAGTTTTTGCAGAAAGGTAAATGAGACAGAAACATAAACATAAAATGCAGTGGTTAAATGTAAAAAAAATAAGTACCTGGAATCAAAAATAATAAGATCATTGCTCTGAAATTAGAAGAGATTCATCAAAGTAAAAGTAAAAACTGTGACTAAGGACTATGAAAATATAAAGGGATTGACATATGTGGTAATAGGGCAATTAAATCCTTAGCTTTTTCACTGTGATGATTTTATAGCATCTTCTTGCTGTTGCCAGTTTGGAAGCTGCCAGCAAATATTTTCTTAATTGCAAAAGGAGACAATATGTGTCCCACTGTTTCATTCATAACATTTGATTAAGTTAAAGAGGCTGCAATTCTATCTGGGAGAACAAAGAGTTGGTGATGGAAATAGCAAAGACACATTGTGTGTTTGAAAAAAGATCCCAGGAACAAATGATTAACCAGAAATTTTACAGGGGGAAAAAAAAGTCTACTTGTCTTGACAGAATAGCCTGATCCTGTAATAAACCCTCCCAAAGTCAACAGTTCATAAAGTCTTTTGTTCTAGTAAAAGGGTCTTTAATTTTTAACACAAACTCACACTTTGGTATGCATGAGCTTAAGTAAAATTAGAAGACATGTATATAATAGGATTTAATGGATTATCATCTGCATTTTCCAAAGATGTCAGCTTCTCTCGGCTCTGATGGAGTAGCACTTAATGTAAATTTAATTTGAAGTGATGTATGGAGGGCTTGAGGTGGTACTCTGTGATTCCCTAACTGCCTGGAGAGGCTCTGTGGGTAGCATCTGGATTTGGCTGCTCCACATGCCCAGCAGCATCTACTAACTAGGATTAATGAGGTGGCCTGTTCACCAGTGATCCAAAGGAGGTATGCTACATTTACTCCCAACAATATGAATAGGAGGGCCAGTTTCCTTTGGGGGCACACTGTTTGATGAAACTTAATGATGGTCTCGATATTAGCTGTAATAAATATACTGTATAGAAAGCACTTTTGCTTTGTCAGATTTAAATGTTATTTAATCATAAAATGGTGTTTGGCTTAGCGGGGCTGAGTTAAAGCTCATAATGGCCTCAGATGACATCTTTAAAGCTAATATTTTGCCTAAGTTGGGAAATAAAGTACCAACTCAAAAGATCTAATATTTACCTTTGAGACAATTAAATTTTTTTTTTCAGTTTGGGGAAGAGAGAGAGGAAATGTCTGCTTGCTTGCAAAGTTGTGAGGCGGTCTTTAAAAATATCTTTGCTCTTACCTCGATGTGTTTGTGTAGAAATCAACAGCTATTAACTTTTAGGCAAAACTTGTCTGTGTGGTCTCAGCCTCATTTACGCGTCAGAATTGTATTTTGCCTTTGTGTCTAACTGAGCATTGAATGAATTCTCAGCTAATTTCAAATTCCCTTTGTCATCATGGTTTTCAGCCAAAAGTCTATAATAAATGGTCAGAAGATGAGCTGAGACTGAATGAATAGTGAGTGGTATTCATCAGCCAAACATAGAGTCCAGATCCAATTATATGTATTCATTAAGTGATAATGATATCATGGTCTTTAACTAGGAAGAAAAGAGTGTAATTGAATAATAACAGTTGTACAATCCCAGCGGAACACACTTTCCATCCCAGCACAGCGACCCTCGGGGATGATGCAGAATTGATGGAATTCTATTACTCTTTGATAGATTTATTATGAAGGGCTGAGTGGACTTGCTACTCCACTTTGTCACTCACACTAATCAGTATCGTAAGGCCCCGAGCGTGCAGGCTTTTGTATCCCTTTGACAAAGACAAGGTTAGGGGAGGATGACAGACACCCAGACCTTTACAAACCCATACCGCAAGATGAAATGGGCCAGCTGAGCTCTGAGCTGGGACAGAATTTTAATTTGTTTATCAATGGCTCACATGTGCAACACCATAAGGATATTTGTCAGAGGAGTAACACTGAAGCTAAACTCTTTTGTTTGGCAAGTGGAGCTTGGAAAAATATTTATTGAACTGTAAAAAACAGGGTAAATGAAAGGAAGGTGAAGTGTCTAAATGGAGTGGAAAATAACTTGCATTACTGTGCATAAAGTATGAGGAGGATGGGTATCTTTGTCTATTTTTGTTTGTTCCTGTTGAAGGAAATTTGCTCACAAACTACAGTCTGATCTCTCGTTGATTTAGATTCTGGGGGGGACTCAGACAAAACACAAGTGGGCAAAGTGAATTTCAAGTGTTGCTTTTTATTGCTGTTTATTTATAAGAAGCTTCCAGTTCAGACAGATGGATTGCTCTCCTGCTTTTTCACTATTAAAAAACCAGCAAAGTAAATAAAATACCCTGGCCTTAAAAGCTGGAACTTGTAAATACAGTCTTGGATTTATAAAAACAATCTTGTATGTGTTCAAGCGTGGCTGTTTCCCCTATCCATCGTTCCCATTCAAATGCAGGCAATGGGCTCTGTCAGCATGGTCAGTAGCTATCAGAGCCCTCCGGACTCAGGGAAACAGACAATTTGTTGTGCTTCTGATCCCAACAGGAGCTGCAACCAACATTGGCATAAACAAGGCAGTGCATAGGAGCCTGCTGCCAGGGTTTGTTTTTTGTCAGTGTTGTTGAATGATAGATATTTCCATCCTTTTCTTCTCGCTGAATTGCTTTCCCTTGGCTTTTTTTAGCGTGGCATTCTGCATTCTAAGAGGCACTTGACAATTCAGTGTCTGGGTTCAGCGTCCCTGTCCATAAAAACAAGGAAGCTGAGCAGTGCTGTGTCCTGTGTGGAATTGCCATGGCAGTGCCTCTGTCCCTGGCTGGGATTTGTGTCAGAGGCAGCACAGTCAGCTGTGACCACAGCAATTCCTGAGCTGGGGGCAATGAGGAGCAGGGATACCAGTGAGCAGAGCAGAAAACACTCAGGACAGCCTTATTTGCCCACATTGTGTGCTGTGTATTCTCTCTGTAGGGCTCTTCTCCCACAGAAGCTCTTTTTTCCCCTCTGCAGCCAGAGGCACAATTGTGGGGACGTGGCTGTGGAGCTTGGTGGCCCTGCTGGATCCATCTGAGCCAACCCAAGGTGCAGCTGGAGCCTGGGAGCACCCGCCCACGCTGGGTGTTACCCTGCCAACAAAACCGGGCAAGGGAAGAGACCCAGGCCTGACCATATGCAGCAATCACAGCTCAGAGCTGCTGGCTGCCTGGTGCTTGGCTCCTGTGCCCAGGCAAAGCCTGATCTGGTATCAGCACGGCCACTGAGTGTTTTATGGTTTCTCTCTCTTCTTCCCTCTGCATAAGTAATTCTGAGGCCAGGCACTGGATCCTTGCTCTCTTCCAGGACCTGCCACATCCATAAACTCCGTGCTTACTGGGGTTCACTGAATTTATTTGGTTAAGGTGCCAGGGAGTGAGTGAATATTTCAGAACTGAAAATGACTGTGCTACAAATCAGACCCCTGTGACAACAGCCCTTCCCCTGCACAGTGCAGCCTTGTGCCTGCTTTTGGGTTGGATGATGACAGCTTTCCCACACAGGCACTTTTTTTACTTCTTCATCTTGCACAGTCATGGGCACGATGAACAGATGGCAGCGTTTTGCATCAGTTTTGCAAGACGAAGCCCTGAAAATTCTGCAAATGGAGCACAAGAAGGGTAATCCTTCCCAGTGCCAAGTGCTGCGATGACAGCATGGAATCTCACAAGCCTCTGCTGCCTCTCCCTAGGGCTGCCACAACCGCCCGGCAGCAGCCGCCGCCTGCCCGGCCCTGCTTTGCTGCCCTTCCTCGGCACGTGGTGATCAACAGGCACCCCCAGGCGCAGGGGCTGTGACCAGCACCGCTCCCGAGGGACACCCCCGCAGAGCAGATGTCACCCGCAGCCTCCTGCTGCCCGCAGGTTTGCCCTCGGTGTCTTCCCAGAGACCCGAGCGCCCCGCACGGGCTCAGTGCCTCCAGCCAGACGGGCACGGCCGCGGGCAGAGCAAGGAGCGCGTGTGGGCAGGGAATGAGCAGCAGGAGTGGCACAGCGTCCTTCCCTCGGCGGGCAGGAGCGCATCCAGCCCAGAGGGGAGCTCACTCTCTGCTGCCAGGAGGAGGGGATGGATTGGGGCTCTTGGCACTCACGCCCCTGAGGTCAGTGGAGCTGCCCTGATACCCACTGCTGGAGCTGAAGGCAGAATCAGCCCCCTGCGATTTTCAGAGGTTTCGGTCCAGAATTCACCTCTGGAGACAGATGTGCTAACACACAGGCCAACAGGGGTCATTCAGCTGCATGTTCTTTCATAGCAGATACCAAAATAATGATATTTTTTGGACCAGATTTTTGTTATAGATGACATCAAGCTCCTTGAGGAGCAAGGATTTATGCTCCTAGCAGAGTCCAGCTGTAGGGAACAATCTGTTCCTTTGGGATCTCCACAGTGCTGTAGTGGAGGAGCCCCAGCCCTGCTGGCATTGCTGGTCCAGGCTGCTCGTGCTGCAGCTGAGTGAGGTGGATGTCTGCAGTTCTGCCAGCAAAATGGTGTGGAACCTGTTCCTGTGCTTGTCCTGGGATTTACTTCCCACCAGACAGTACAGTGTACACTAGCTGACTTATCTGTGAACCATGGAAACATTTTGAAAAGGTAAAGCAGACAGTACACTGAAGAATCATTTGTCACAAGTAATTGCAGGCAGTCAGAAAGAGCAGGGAGAGTATATGAATCATGACGTAAAAACAGTGAAGGGCAGGCATTTAGTCTGGTCTGTGGCTATAAGTGCAGTGACACAGGTTAGTCCTGGCATGATATACAAATGTTATGTGCAGAGGGACAAGTACAATGAATAAAGAATCCCCGTTTTCTCATTATCTCATGCAGCAGAGAGGTTTTTTACTTCACACATAACTCATAACTTTTAGTAGGCAGGAGATGGCTACATTGAATTAGTGGGAACATTTTGTTTCCTGAATTTAAATATTCTCCCTGTGACAATTTATTTCTAGTGTAAAATCCTGGTAGGATGCAGAGAGACAGGGAAATTAGCCCAAGCAGCCATTTCAGCTGGCCATGGCTGGGCATCACAGACCCACCACCACCAGTCTGGCACCTTGACTGTGGCACTCCTGACAGACCATCAGGGAAAAATATTGATCAGCTTTGGCAATTTCCTGGGCTATAAAAGGGGAAGAGCTCTAAATAAGGAGCATTAGGAAAAAAAATAATGTAAAGAATTACAAACAAACAAGACAAGTTTTTTTTTTTTTTACACTTTTGCTTCATAAATGGGTGTTTCCATTCTGAAATATTAAAAATAACAAAATCCATGCAACTTAAATAAGGAGAGAGGTGTATTTGGATGTAGAGGGAAACCTGTGATTGGAAAGGGAACAGCTGAGTGAGTGATCATGTACAACGCTATTGCTTATGAATTTGTTATAAAGGCAGACAGGAGTGGGAACTTCTTAGGTCTGCTTCAGGAATTTATTATTTATGGGCAAACACATGCATGATACATAATAACTTTCAGTCCTTCTGTAATTCTCTCCACTCAGACATCTCAGAATTATCTGTAAATGCAGGTGGAGTTATTAGGTCCTTTTCAGAGGCTGGCCAGCAGCTGTCCATGAGGAATGGCTGGGTTGAGGTGCAAGTGTAGGACCTTTAGTTCCAGTTAGAACTGCAAAAAACATCTGTGAGTGGGGGAAAAAGTGATTTCTCTCACTCCAGTTTTGCATCAAGGTAACTCCTGGTTCACAGTCCAATTCGGATTTAATTAAAGCAGTTATCACCAGTGTTTTTCCCCCATGAAAAGGTGACTGACAATTTTCAGCCTAAAAATTTTGCATAATCGTGAGAATAACAAAAAATACTTCAAAGCATCCACAACCTATCAAAAATAAATGGTGTTAGGTAGTGGAATAAAAAAATTAATGGCTGAGCTTGATCATGGAACAGTGCATCAGCTTTCCCCTTTCTGCTGACAGCCACTTGTCCTGGTAATTCCTTTAAATGAGCAGCCCAAGCTGAAAGTTCTCATTTTCAAATGAAAATGGGAGGGGAAAAAGTTCTCAGAAAGTTGAAATATCCTGGTTTGACATTTTCAGAGCAAAAAGTGGAAATTTCAAATGTTGAAATTACTTTTCATTTCAAATATTCAAATTCTGTATTATATTTGAATGTTGTTAAGAGATAAAAAGGTCAAATTCTAAAAGGCCATGTTAGAATTATTGTTTCAATTTTGCACTGAAACTATTTCCCATGTTGTACAAATTTTCCTTCATTGAAAATTTCAGGTTTCATTTCTGATCGTAACAAAGACAAATGTTCAAACTTCAAAATCCTCTGCTCAGTTCTTCTCTCTTTTTCCTCAGATTGTTTCTCAGCTTCAGTGAGAAGCCCAGTGGAATCAGCCAGGAATTTGGGAATTTTTAGGAACCAAAAAATGTTCTTAAGGCAAACCATGAATTAGGCTTTTTTGAGATTCACAAATAGAATTGATGAATTAGAACTTTCTGTTGCTGGATAAAATAATAAGTAAATAAATAAATCCTAAGCTTCAATGAGCTAGACAGGAAAAAAAACCCCAAACAGTCCCTATTTGTCCTCAAGTTTTTTCCCTATACAAAGAAAAAAAAAAAAAAAAGGAGCCAAGGATCTTTCTAGATGTATTTGTGTATGTTTATTTTCTAAAGGTCTATTTATTTATTTTTCTTTTTGCTAATTACCAGGTTTCCATTTCCAGTGTTCAGATTACAGACATCAGTCCCTACATTTGTAGCTCCTTTCTATTTTGTCTGGAGTTGGCTGTCGTCTCACCTGTCCTCTCTCACGGAATGTGGATTTTCCTGGCTCTGATCTTTCTGTAGTTGGGTTATTGTCTGGTTATTTCTGTCTTGGCTTACTGTAGTGGAGCAAACCAACTCTGAGCTTCAGTGGAACTGAAATCTCACCTTCATCGGGGGCTGCATTCAGCACAAACTTCTGTAATCCATTTGGGTTTTTCACTTCTCCTCCACACCGTGTTTCTCCTTTGTCAGGCAGTTGCAGCAGCCGCCTTTGAAGTGAAGGATCAAGCTCCAAATCTTACTATTTTACAAGGGAAAGGAGATTTGGAATGTCAGGTCTTTTTCAGCCTTAACAATAACATCAGTGCCAGCAACTCTATAACAAGGACTGTTATGCTCCCACTCCTACTTAGTGGCAGAAATTGGGCTGCTTTATGTTCCTGCTCAGGCATTTCCATTCATCTCTGCCTTGCTTTTAATGGCCCAATCTGTACGGCTCTCGTTAGGCAGTGTTTATGTTCATGGTCCATTTGGGTGGAACGATTTCTCACCTGAGAGCTGCACAGCCACTCTTCTGCTTGGCTTTGTGCATTTTGGGCTGGATTTGGCTATGGGTGCCTCGTGTTTTAAGGTATGGGTGGGTGTCTGGGTTTGAACAGACAGCTGTCTGCTAAGGAAAGCAGGAGCCTTCTGTGAAATGGAAAATGTAAACCCTCGCCCTCCAAATTAGTAAGATTTTTAAACTAAGAGGCTCTCTTAAAGATATGGGAAGAGGAATAACAGTTCTTTATTAGGAAAATTAAAATACAAACACAACAGTACAAACAAACGAAAATAAAACCACTGCCAGAGTCAGAATTCAACCTCACCCGCTGTGTGTCAGGGTGGTGGCACAGTCCCATGCCATGGTGGTGGCACGGTCCCATGCCATGGTGGTGGCACAGTCCCATGCCATGGGGGCTCAGCCCTCCTGCAGTGCCAGCTGTGGCTCTGCTGCAGCAGGGATCCTGCACAAGGGGGGAGTTTTCCTCTGCAGCTCCAGGGCTGCTGCAGATGGGCCTGGGCTCCTCTGGGAATGCAGGGAGAGGAAAGCTGCTCCTCTGGGAATGCAGGAAGAGGAAAGCTGCTCCTCTGGGAGTGCAGGGAGAGGAAAGCTGCTCCTCTGGGAATGCAGGGCAGCACAAAGCTGCTCCTCTGGGAGTGCAGGGAGAGGAAAGCTGCTCCTCTGGGAATTCAGGGAGCACAAAGCTGCTCCTCTGGGAATGCAGGAAGAGGAAAGCTGCTCCTCTGGGAGTGCAGGGAGAGGAAAGCTGCTCCTCTGGGAATGCAGGGAGCACAAAGCTGCTCCTCTGGGAATACAGGGAGAGGAAAGCTGCTCCTCTGGGAATGCAGGGAGCACAAAGCTGCTCCTCTGGGAATGCAGGGAGCACAAAGCTGCTCCTCTGGGAGTGCAGGGAGCACAAAGCTGCTCCTCTGGGAATGCAGTGGGCAAAGGCTGCTGTGGTATCCCCAGGCTCAGATTGTACCCAGGTAGGAATGGGCATGATGAATCAGGCACCCACAACATGCAGGTGTAACTGTAAAAATTGAGCAACTGAGACCATTTTGTTTCAGTTAAAATCTTAGTGAACAGTTGTTCATTCAAAATTATTTGGGTTTGGATTTTATTTGATGTTATTTTTGGGGGGGATAATTTGGCTGTTTTTTAATTGAAGTTGATTTAAATTGTGCATCTCAGCTGCTGATTTAATTTAAATTTAATAAGAGTTATTATAGAATAATTAGATACCAAGGAACTAATAAGAATGTTTTTAAATTTAACAGTGGTACTACACACTGATAAACCCACTCTTAATAATTGATTGATCTTTAATCCCACTGCCTTTTTGTGAAACTTTCATTAACTATGATTCAGATATAATTTAAACTGAATCAAAGAGATACTCAGATATCTATTACTGTAGAACAGCAATTTGTCTTGCCAATATGTTCTGGGGAACAGAGGCTTTGCTACATCTATGATTAGCACTTCACATATTTAATTTTCAGTTCACCATGTCCTTTAAGTGGCTTTATAATGCAAATAAATTATAATGGTGTTATATTTTTTCATGAAGGGTTTGGAAACCAAATATCAGCTGGTAAACTGTTTGTAGCTCCAAACCTAAAGGCCATGAACAAATCCCAGCTTCAGTTAAGAACTTGGAGCATGGGCCCAGTTTTTAGGGAACTGTTGATGTATTTGTGAGAGGCAGCTTGAAGGTACAGAGCAGAAAACAATCAAGGAGATCTGAAATTTGAGAATGTTATTATAGTCTGAGGAAAAACCTCCCCTTAGCCTTCTGTTCTCTCATCCTGCAAGCTTTAATATTCCCTGCCAGCTCTGTAAATCCTTGCACCAGCCCCCTGTTACCTTGGGACAGGTGTGGGATCTTCCTGGGAGGTTTTTATGCAGCATAAACTCCCCCAAGCCAGAACAGGTGTCAATGTCCAATTGTGTGTGCTTGTACCTCTCATGTAACTTAACCTTGCAGCCAGCAAGGATTTGTGTTAGAATCTCTTGGCACGGGGTCAAGGCATTGGGATGTCTTTAAGAATCCCTGGATGTGAATTCCTGTGAGTTGAAGTCATCTCAGGATCAGAGGGGCTGCTCCAAGCAGAGCAGGTCTGGGTTGTGGTCGCTGCTTCCTCAGCAGGTTCAGCTCTCAGCCTCAGCTCTGAGAGCACAACTGCTGCTGTAACGAGTCATTGACCACCCAGTGCTTCAAAGAACCTGCCCCTGAACCTCCTTAGGCTGACCAAACCATCAGCCAGGCCTGCACTAACCAGTGGCTACCTGGACATTTGTGTTGGCTGCTCCAAGGGGGCCAAGTCTCCAGAGGCTGCTGTGGGAGCAGGGACGTGGTCCTGTGCCAGGTCACCCTTCCAGCAGCATCCTTACTCCTTCCTCCTGCACAGCACAGAGCAAATGTCCTGACTCAGGGTGTCACACAGGCTGGTTGGTGCTCATCCTGCTCACACACTGCTGCCTGAAGGCTCCATCTATCCCACCCCAAACTGGGATTCCAACTGGGATTCCCTGTGCCAGGCTCTTCTGGAAGTGAAGGGATAACCCATGTCCTGTGCTGCACTGTCACACATGATGGAGATGGAATATCAGAGACAACAAAGTATTTGTTGTTCTAAAACTGGGAGGGTCACTGAAATGCAGCAAGGGAAATTTGGAAGGTTTTAGCCTGTTTTCAAAATGAATTTATACATGACAAATGGTGGCATTTTTAAGCTATTGGAGAGGGCCCTAAAATAAAGAGAAAAGAGGTCAAGAACATAAAGACCAGCCAGGAAAGAGATCAGGAGGAAAGATACGAATACCAAACCCTTCCCTGAAATGCAGAGAAGTAATACAAGACAGCCAAGAACATTCCCATTGGTGGATTGGTTTTTGCTCTGACCCATCTCAGAACATTTCATTTACTTCTGCTGCTTCACAAAACTCTGTTGTCACACAGCAAAAAAGGCAAAAGTCTCTGAAGCAGAACCTCACAGCTCAAGGTGAAGTTTTGCCTTCAGAGGGGTTCCTCTGGCTCCCAAGACTGCTCAGCTGTGGATGGAAAACCAATACAGGCTCAGCAAGAGCATCAAGGGATGCACAGGAAGCTGCCACTCCATCAAAAGAATTTGGCCTGTTGGGTTTGGTGATTTTATATCTAAACCTTTGGTCTGAGAACCCCCAACATCCAATGAACATTCAGTTTTTACAGAATGACTTTTCAGGAGGGAATTACTGAAATGTCATTGAAATCTAGACATTATTAAGAGCTATTTAGTAAAATAATTTTTACTTTTAAAATTTTTTTTCTACTTAAAAAAAGCATTTCAGATAGAACTGGCAACCTGATTGTGATTGGAGAAGGGCACTTCTGAGTCAGGGTAGTCAGTACCTTCCTTTCTGCAGCTCTTGTGCCCTGATGTCCTGTGGAAATGCAAATAAACACTGTACAGGTGGCATGTGAGAGCTTGAAGTGTGAAAACCTGGGGGACTACCTTTTGCTTCTGTTCTAGACAGCCCTGGCCTCTTGGCTGCATTATTACTTTCACTGTTGCTGCGTTCTTGTTGAGGTCTCAGTGAAATACATTTTTCACTTTCCCTTCGGAATAGCTGACACTATTGTGGTATCACAGTGTGCTGCTAAACAGCTGATTCTGCTCTCTGTGTGGGGCAGGGTTCCTCAGGAATCCCAAATAAACCTTCAAATAGAGAATGCTGCCTAATGTCACATTATCATTAGGAATACAGATCTAACAATGTCATAAAATGTCAATAAAATGCCCCAGATCCTTTAAAGCATGAAACAAATCCTTCCACAAAGGGAAATCACTCTCTGGCACATGAACTGGCTGTGGACAGAGAACCATATCCATATCCCACAGTATTTTGTTGTTCTCAAGTGGATCCTATTTCCTCTGAGATTTGAGTGTGGTCTAAATGGCAGCTTTCTGTAGTTTCCAAGACCTATAACAATTTCTTCTGCCACTTTATTTTAACAACTCCAGTAAATCATGGTCTGTTGTGACTGGGAGTGTTACAGCTGTGGGGTTTGTAGGCACAGCAAAACTTTCCTCACTGCTGGTTAGCACAGATGGAGGCAGAAGCAATCCAGGGCATGTCAAGAATTCCTCTCCTTGCATGGATGAGCTTAATAAGGCAAACTTGTTGTTGAGGGAAGGCACTCAACTGATTCCAAAAACAATTAGGAATTACACCAAACAAATAAGCCTTGGTGATTTGAGTTACTTGGGTGATCCACCTGATTCATCTGCTAAAAAAACATTTCCCTTAGTTATAGACTTGTTATTATCTCACTGAGTTGGAGCAAAGGCTTGCAGAAAATCACTTCTCTTTATTCATTTTAAGTGTTACAGTAGGTGCTCATAAATACAGTAGGACTGGTAGGAGATGTGGGTCAAGGTTATGAAAATCAACAGGGAATTTGGATGCCCAGATGCAGAAGTCCAAAGAAAACTCTGATTTTTACCACAAAGTGTCAAGCTCTTTTTCTGTAAAGTAATTTTAGTGGTGCATGGTGATACTGTGATTTGGCTGTTGGCCAAATCAGCTACTACTTTTTATTCTTCTCTAAAATCAGTTTTCTTTTCCAAGCCCTTTATGGACTACTGCTGCATGAGATGTGATCATGTAGGAAGAGAAATTCGGAGTAATTTTTGCTTTGTGACCACAGAAATCACCCTGGCTGTGTGTTTTGTTATTAGATCATACCTGCAGTTTTATAAGACATATGATAATAGATTTATGCAGTTATTTTTATTGTAGTTTATTTTTTGTTAAATATATGTTGTATTAATATATATACAAGACAAAGGAAGGGCAAATTAAAATCCTGTTGTCTGGCCAACAGAATTCTGCTGCCAACTCTGTGAGCATTGCTTGAGAAACCAGAGACCGAAAATGATGTTACTCAGCCATAATTTAACTTTAATCTACTTTAAAGAAACAAGCCACTTGACTTTATATTACAGGAAACTAACCCCCAGCCCTGCATTCAAAGGATATTGTGGTGAGACAGTTCTGCAGGGGAAAAAAAAGAGATAATGATTTTAATTATGTTATCTCTAAGTGCTGTGCTAAATTAGAGTTGTTTGAAGCAAACTTCATTCTGCCATTCCTGAATGGGAGTGTTGGAGTTGATGATTTTAAAGCTGATTTTATTATCTGTGTGATTTCCTGGCTGTTAAATAGACAAACAGAGTCCAACTGGAAAAATCTTGGATGAAACACTGTATAACTACATCCTGTGTGTCCCAAGAGCTGGTACCTTTGGGTTCACCACAGAGACTTGGAATTTGAGTTCATGCCATGAGTCACACTTTGCCACTGGATTTCACAGATTCTTTCTGTAAGTAGAGGAATTGTGACATCCATGAAGTCTGGATTCCCTCCTGGCTCAAACTATGATCAGTCTTTTCCCAGTTTTCTCATTCCAGTCGTGACCACTTCTCTACTTTAGGTTTTCTTCTTGGATCAGTCTCTCCTGAACGTTTTTTGCTTCTAATCTGCTACTCCCTCCCTCCCCACTCTGCGTTGTCCCAGCTCTTTGTCTTTATGCAGAAATTTCCTCTCATTCAATCTCAGTTTCATCATCTCAGCTAATGAAGTTCCTCATCATCTATCAGTCATCCCCTAATCTCCCACCTGTTTCTTCCAGTCTTGCATTCCCTGGGCCACTCCTTTCTGCCAGCTCCTCCAAGACTTTGACCAGCTCTCTGTCCTTCTCCACGGTGCCCCTCTCTGCCAGCCACGGCTTTTGTCTCCTGGGGTTATCCCTGCTTTTGCTGCCTGGGTGCTGGGAAGCAAATACCTGATTGTAGTGGAAGGAGAGTGAAACTTCTTGGAATTGACTTCATGAAACTGGATTTCAGCTCTTCAGGGTGTCTTTTATTTCTGTGTTTTAGTGTTGGCCTGGCATCCAACATGTAATATTTCTGAGCTCTAAACATAGTTCAGGAGAGGGTAAAAACGAGACCGGTGGGGAGAAGGTTTGGAGGCGATGATGCCTCCCCCGGCCGGAGCTGTGATCTGGGCGCTAACCAGGAGGTGGGGATGTTCCATGGGAGGATGGAGCGGGGAATCCGCGCGGGGACCCCGCTCAGCGCTGCCGCTGCTTCTTCGAGGAGCAGGGGAGGGGGAACAGAGGGCACAGTGGGCAGCAAAGTGAGAAAATCCCCAGTCTGTTCACACCTCCTTGTTCTCCAGTTTCTGGCTCAAAACTTTGGATTGCCGGGCAATGGATAATTAAGTAATTTTGTAGCTTTGTAAGAGTGTCTGCAAAAATGGACACAGAGGTCTATAGGAGTCAGTAATGCCACCAGGATTTCTCAAGGCTTGAGGGGTTCTGTCACCCCTGCAATGTCTGCAATGGCGCTGAGCCTTTCTGGAGAGCAACATCCAGAGCTGTGCGTTCAACCAGTGCACTGGATTCCCTTTCTCCACCTGCAAGGATCCAGAAGTGCACCTGCATGGGGTGCCCTCTTTCAGCCTTGAAGGGACCTACCAGGAAGCCAGAGAGGAATTCTGACCTGGATCTGTAATGACTGGAAAAGGAGAAATGGGTAAAAATTGAAAAAGAGGAAATTTAGGTTAGCTATTAGAAGGAAATCTTTTACTGTGGGAGTAGATCAGGTTGCCCAGTGGAAGCCTCATCTCTGGCAGTGTTCAAAGCCAGGCTGGATAAAGCCTTGAGCAACCTGGGAGGTGTCCCCACTCATGGCAGGGGCGTTGGGACTAGATCTTATTTAGGGTCCATCCCAACTCCTTAACAGTCTGGGATTCCATGGATTTGTAGATCAAACCATCACTGAGCACCCTCATGGGCCAACCCTTCACCAGAGGAGTGCTGGCAAACTGGAACAGCTTGGCAGGGGCTGCGGGTGGGGGAGCAGGGCAGGCAGGGCTGGGGGAGCTGGGCAGGCAGGGCTGGGGGAGCAGGGCAGGCAGGGTTGGTATCATGGGCAGGCAGGGCTGGTATCATATCATGGGCAGGCAGGGCTGGGGGAGCTGGGCAGGCTGGGCTGGTATCATGGGCAGGCAGGGCTGGTATCATGGGCAGGCAGGGCTGGGGGAGCTGGGCAGGCTGGGCTGGTATCATGGGCAGGCAGGGCTGGTATCATGGGCAGGCAGGGCTGGGGGAGCTGGGCAGGCAGCCTGCCCTGGTGGAACTTACATCCTGCCCTGGAGCAGTGATAAAATATGCAGGAGGTGGCTGCTGTGTCCAGGGATGTGCTCCATGGAGACAGAGTGATTGGAACCATTCCCACAGCAACCAGAATGCCAAGCACCCCCTTGCTCCTTGGACTTCTTTACCAACCAGATCCATTAAAGCCAAAGATAACCCAATTCCAAAGCAGCTCACCCCCAGTAGCAATTCAGAGAACACATGGGATGAAAAAAATAATGTAGCTAAAAAGTCATAAAAATGAAGCCTATTTGATTAGATCCAAACCAGTGGTATCAACTGATTTTGCTCATTTAACCTGTCTCCTGATCGCAGTACAGCCATCATTTAGCTGCAGGGTGGATGTGTTCATACTGAACTATTAATCTGTTTCAAAATGCCATAACATTTCCATGAAGAACTTCCTAATTTTTTTTTCAGAAATTAAATGTCTGTTTAAAGTTCATTCCCTCCTGCTGCAACTAATTGAAATGAGATTTGGTTTATCTTTATGACATGAAAATGAGATTGAGTTTCATAATAATAACAATAATGATAACTCTATAGATTTTAGGACTAGCAGTTAATAATTATAGTAATATGTGGAGATTAGAAAAGACTAATGCAGCATAAACAGTCCATTGTTATTTGTTGAGATACGGGATTAGATATCAGTTCATACCATTTTCCTGATTTTGAATGTTTTCAGTTCTCATTGAATTTAGAAGTGCATTAATTAATTTCACCCCAGTATCTGGTAGTTTAAGTAACCTTTTGTGAACTGGTGCTCAATCTAAGCCTTTCTAAACATGGATTTTTTAAAAGGCAAAATTCTTGAAAAGCAAAAAGCTGAGGAATATAAACATTAATCAGCCATTTGTCACCTCCCCTCTCCTGGGGGTAAATGATCAGGAATTGGCCTTGTGGAGCAATCTGAAGGTGAACCTGGAGTCCATCATTCCCAGCTGGTGCACTGGGCTGGGAAGGGACAGGAAGGATTTGAGCCTTGCCCAGACTCTGCCTGGTGGTTTGCATGCAGGGCAGGAATCCTGGGGGCACTTCCCAGTTCTCCTTGAGGAAGGGTTTCTGATCCAAAATCTTTCAAACCTGTGCAAGCACTGTAGAATGAGCTCCCTTGAGAATTGCAGTGATTGTGTTGTGCCAAAGTCCACTGCTGGAGAAGAGCAGGTTGTTCTGGAAATGTCCTTCTGTATCTATATATGTATGTGCTGACTGTGTCTGCAGGTGCATATATCTATATACACATCTACATATAAAATATGTACATGTATTTTAGTGATCACTCAAATTGTGTTTGTTATCCTTTGAATCCTAGAGGTTATTTAATTATTATAACTTTGTTAATTTCACAGCTAATGCTGCTTGTTAAAATGGTAATAATTTGAGGAAGAAAAGCAGCAATATAGCCATAAAGTTAAAGAGTATATTCCAGAGCTATGTGTTCATTTTCCTCATGACAGTTTTCTTTTTCTTTTTTTTTTTTTTTTTGTTTTACCTGCTTTGGTTGTTTTTAGTCACTGAAATTTCAAGTCATATGTGGAAAACTTCCACATATGGAAATATACAACCACCTTGAATAATATTGCCTTTATCCATGGTGAGATTTACCTTATAATATAAATAACCCATTGATTGCAAAGGGCTTTTTGGGGAAGGAAGTGTTTAATGCCAGTCCACAAAAATCTGGTCCATAGTGCTTTGAATTGTAACACCACCTTCTGACAGGAGTCCAAGAAAACCAAGGAGCCAGCAAGCACAGCCCCTAGGTTTGTGTTTTAAATTATTTATATTGTCTGTAGAAGACATGAGAGAAAATCTGATTTGAGACTCCTGACACTTGAGGAAGTTCAGATTTCTCAACCAAAACAGGAGCTAAAAAACATCTTACAGCCCTCCATCCACAGTGGGTACAGGGCAGAACAGTGATGGTGAAAGCTCTCAGCACATTCAGATTTAGGAGGTTTTATACCTTTGGGACATGCCCTCACCCCCTGTGTGTCTTAGAGGAGGAAGGCTGAAGGTTTGATGGGGATGGGGGTGAGCTGCCCCTGTGGGCTTGGGGAGGAAGGGAATTGTTGCCATTGGAAGTGGGGTCTCCAAGGGGGACCCAGCTGAGCCCTTTTGGTGGGAATGGAAGGAATTAGTTGACACAAAGGACAATTGGCTATGATGGCTCTTTCAGAGGGTTATGTTTTATTGTGTAAATGCATGTTTATCAGCTTTTTTAAAATGCAGATTAAACACCTAGCACTGCATTAAACCTCGGGAAGAAAACACCTCATTGACTCAACAAACCACTGCCTTTTTTTGAGCTGGTGAGTTCCCTTGTGCCAAAAGGTGTTTGGACAGGGTTTAATGTGAGCATTGCATAAACAAGCAGGCAGAGCTGAGGCATCAGAGGAGGTGCAGGACAAACAGTGCCCATGAGGATATAGACCCAAAGATCGCCCCTTTGTTGTGCTCTGGTCACAGGGTGGCAATGAATGCTCTGCCTTTGAGCTGGAAACCAGTCCACTGTTTAATAGGAAGTGCTGCCTCCCAAACCGGGGTTGGGTGTTGTCTGTGCAAGTTCACTGACTTTAGTGGGACCAAGTAGCTTCAGCAGAATAAGGTTTTGCTTGAGAAAGTCATTTACACATCCTGTTCTGCTTCCAGAGCTGCAATCCATCTGCTCTGGCTTTCCCTGCTGGCTCATGGCAGGTTCAGCGAAGAAAAACTGTCTCTGTTTCTTCATTACCCCTGTGATTACCTTATAGCATGGACAGGTTGGCTCCAATCTCCTCTCAGGGTGGTGCAAATGAGAAATGACTCCACTGTAGAGAGAGACACTTCACACCTGTACCAGTGGGGGAAAAGCCAAGTCCCAGAATCACAGAATGCTTTGGGTTGGAGGGGACCATGAAGTTCCACCTTCCACTATCCCAGGTTTTCCTAAGCCCTGCCCAAACTGGCCTGAAACGCTGTCAGGGATGGGGAAGCCACAGCTGCTCTGGGCAGTTATTGTCCTGAAGGACAGAAATTAGCTATAAGGACTTAAAAAGGTTTTTAATAAGGAGGTAATTTGTTCTTTGCAGCTTAGTTACTAAATAATGAACATTATTTCAGTGGTCTGTAGGCTGAGGAATCAGGTCCAACTATTCCTCCTCAACCCCCCAGTTTAGGGGAACCAGAAGTGCAGTGCCTTCTTCACAGCATTCCACAGCTTCTGTCAGCACTGGAAGACGCCTTCCAAGGATTGTGCTCAGTATCTTTCTGATGCCTAAAAAGATATTTTCTCTCTTTAAACCTTTCACCCTCATCATCCCAGGAAGTTTAGCAGAAGATGAGATGGAAAGACTCTTGGAAGCCTTCACGTGGCCAGGCTGGTTTGTGTGGCAGCACTTGGGGACCGCTCTGTCCCCGGCAGCCCCCTCCCACACGGGGCTCTCACAAAGGGAGCACAATCAATAGGCCACAAGGGCAGCCCCAGAATACATTTCCAAAGACATGTTCTTGGCTGTCTCCACAATAGGAGATGTAATGACAGTGCTGACATGGAGTGGCACTGAAAGACTTCTGTAATAGGGCTGGTCAATTTTTTTCTGTGTTTAAAGGAAAATGAGGTTTTCTACTATGAATATTTTTCATGACAGGTGCCCACTTTCCTCTGAGCATGACAGTGTCTTGTTAAAACACAACACTTCCAAAGTGATGTTTTTAATTTGAAAAGTAATGTTTTTCATTTTTTGTTACCTGACAAGAAGAAGGAATTTTGCCAGGAGAAGACACTGATGTAGATAGGAAAAAAGGACATCATTTCCTTAGGAAACAAATTACTGTTTTCTGTTTCACTCTGCCTTATACCTACACCTGTAGGGACACCCTTAGATCCTGGGCATCAGTGATAACAATTTGAAAATGATGCCACTTTTAGGGAGACTGTAAGAATGTATATTCTTAAAACAAGTGGTACTACCCTCCTGCAGACCAACAACCTCCTCAGGCCCAGTTTAGTGTCTTCTGTGAACTTACTGAGGGTCCACTTGATCCCTTCACTGATAAACATATTAAACAGGGCTGAAGGTCTGTATTAAGTATTTTTGATATCTCATGAGGAAAGAAAGTTTGTTTAAAAAGGGGAAAATGGAGCCATTAGAATGACACTTGTCCCAAGTAGGTGATGAACAGAATTGATATTTATGAAAAGATTTGTTGAGACATACAGGACTCAAACTATGTGGTAAAGCTTTCAAATAATGTTGAAACAGAGAAAATGCTAATCTCCATTACCTGAGGAGCCTGGCCTGGTCCTGTAACATGGTTTCTTGTCTCACAGTTTTAATACATTTAGACATGTTAAAGCTGTAGGACAAAGAAAGAAATCTCTTTGGTGGCATTGCAAATACTCATCCACTAAACGAGTACTTCTGGCACTTATTTAATAAGCCTTTGATCAACATGCCCTGGAACTACTAAGAATTTCCTAAAGGACAAAAATCCCATTATAGTATTAATTTTTTAATGCTGAGATCCTCATATTCACCGAGATAAACATATTGTATTCTTTTAACACACAGTTGAATTACCATAAATGTTTTTAAAGGATGACACCCCAGATAATTCATTGGATTTTAATTTCTCTTGTGATGTCTCACAAGAAAGGAGGCCTTTGTTTTTGCTGGTGAGCCGAGCGCAGGCAGGAGGATTCTTTGATTTAGTGGCAGTACCTCCGGAGGCGTCTCAGCGTCAGTTAAATGTGCAAGGTAGCCCTTAGGGATGAATACAGCACTTCTCCCTACCCAGCAAACCATGTCCTGCTTGGCAGCCACTGCTCCCTGAGTGACGGGGAGAAGCTTTTGATGTGCGAGCCCAAGGTGGGGCTCTCGGCCCCGCTCCCCTCCCGGCGTGGGGCGGTGTCCGGCCGAGCCGCGCCGGCCCCGCGCGATGGCAGCAGCCACTTCAAACACGGCCTCATGAATAGGGGCTCGCTTGACCCTTGACCACGGGCAGCCTCGAAATTGGCAGACAGAGAATCAGAGTAATTTGTATCATTTCAATTAGTTACTAGCTGCATAACAGGGAGGTCATGACTTTTTTGGGATGATTATTGCCCATGGCAACCAAACTTCAATGTACCATCAGTTTCCAAATACTTTCACTTAATAAATGTAAGTTCATAAACAAGGCCCGATTGTTGGGGACACAACAAAGCCAATTATCTGCGCTGCTGCCGAGGGAGCGGAAGATGACATAACTTTGTCGGCAAAATCCTTTTTATTAGCAACAAGAGAAAAAAGTCCCTGATAAATGGCTTTAATAATGTTGGCTGAATGAACAGTATTGATCTTTGACTATGCAAAATGGCGAGGAAAGGCAAGTTTATATAAGAGCACTGTTGTTGTACTATTGAGAGCAGGCCGGTTTTGTTTCACAGTTTGTTCTATGCACCAAAATTCTGAAATTCTAAAATCAATGTTGCCATTGTTGGGCCAAAACAGCACACCCTTACCACAGACAATGCAAAGAATTTCAAAATATAGATAGCTCCCTGATACATACAGATCGGATTGTAAGAAACATTGGGTTGTTTTTCCTTTCTGAAGAAAGGGCAGCTTGTTCCAGGGTGCAGACAATGGTGTGTCTACATGCCTGTGAAACTTCATGAACCCAGTGCAATAATTCAAGCCTTTGATTTGAAAAATGTTTTGTATGTCTTCCTCCACATCTGCAAATACCTCCACTTTCCCTTGATGCCAGCCAAGAGTTGTTAGCAGGCGAATGTTTTCCACTTGAGGAAGAAAAAAAAAAAGTTAGGCACGTACATAAGTTTTGCTATTTGGCTTTTGTTTTTTGAATTAAAATAAAGGTTTCCTTCTTCCATGTCACAATCTATTAGCCACTGGGATACCTGGTATCACAGTTCTCTCCCCTTCACCCCTGCATTTGTAGCAGATTTGACGGTGTGTGGAAACCAACACAGGCACTGCGCTGTGACTGCGTCACCTGCAATCAGCCGGAGATGCTGCTGAGATTAATCATGACAGTAGGCAATATTTCCAACATTATTAGAAGAGAAACCTAATATTTTGGGACATCAGGGATCTCTGAGCTGTTGTCCATCAAACTGAGAACCTTCATTTTCTACTCCTTGGATGGGTAACCTTAAGTTTTAACCATTTCACAGGCGGCAGGCTCACACACACAAACACAGGCACGCTCTGGGCTGTGCCACATGCAGGGAGTAAATCCTGAGCTCTCTTTGGAGCTGCCCTCAGACATTTGCACAAACAGGGATACCGTGGTCACACCAAGCCTCTGACTCCTCTTTAAGTTGTAGTGAGCTGCTGCTCACTGCCTTAACTCGCCCTTTGGGTCACCTGTTTGTAAATCTGTGGGCATTGGCAAGACACAAATGCAGGCACTGGTGTTTGGCAAACATCTGTCCATGCCACTGCATGGCTGCTAAGGGGAATTAATTCACCCTGCTGATGCTCTCTCAAATACAATTTTAATGAATTGTATTTGAAGAATGCTTAAAGTTTGGGGCTTTAGGTTGTACAAAGAGCCCACTGCAATGTTTAATGACTCTGGATGAGCTGTTTGGACTGCATAATTTTGAAGGATAGAGTTAATGCAGCTTTTGTCTGAGGCTGAAGCAGTGCAATATCCACGTTAATGGGCTGGGAATTTTCATCACAGTTTTACTTTTTTCTTGCAGCTGTTGGTTGTAGGTCAGTGACATAAATTTTATTTAAGGCTTCATCCTACAAAACTTTATTATGGATGGTAGAGATTATTGTCAGTGATACTGGGCACAGCAGTAAGTGCAACCTTTCATGCTAAGGGCTTGCAGGGTCAAGCTGTGCTCTATTTGCAGGAGTAAGCAGTGCCTCAGGTTAAAAGATATGGGGGATCTGGCTCCTACACTTTGGGAAAATCTCTAAGACCACGCACAGCACTAAGCACATTTAGTTCCTCATGAATGCAGTGGGAGTTGAAGGCACTCAGCACCTTCTGGGATTTGGCCCAGAATAATTGTTTTCAAATGGGACTGCAATATTTGATTTTAGTTTTGAAACAACTGCAGTCCTCAGTCAGAAGGGAAGGCTGACATTGTTATGAAAAAAAAAAATTCAGGGATTTTGTCCTCCCTCAGCAGAGAGCCTGAACAATTGCCCTTTGATTTAGAAAGAAAGCTCAGAGCACAAGTGAGCTGGACACTGCAGATCTGAGATGGATTTGCATGTTTACTTTCAGTCTGTGCCTGAGAAGCTGGTGGGAAAGAATCTGTTTTAAAATCACCACACCTTCAGCAGAACTTTTCTGCAGTATGATTTGGGAGCTCCTCTTTACACCTCACTCGTTGCTCTGAGCTCACACACAAAGGTGAAGGTGCTTCTGGCATAAACCAGCAGATCCTGTGCAGCTGTAACCAGTAAATTTCTTCTGTTCTCATTTGAAACCTTGTCCTGAGAGACACTGAGCTTCCTTGTTCCCCCCAGACCTGCTAAGTGAGGGGCTGTGACAGAGACCTCCATGCCATCTCCTCCTCAGCTCAGTTCCTCTGCATTTCAGTGGCACCCAGCCACACTTGGAGCCCCTGAAGCAGCTCAGCACCCTGCAAGAACAGCATGTACACACCCAGAGACAGTGCATCTCATCTGACATGGAGCCCTCGATATTCTCCCAGCATTCCCTCACTCTGAAAGTCATCAGCAAACTCCACAAAGTGAAATGAGTGGTGAGACAGCAAATAAAATCCATTCTCTTGTGTTCCATAATACCTTCCAAGGAAACCAACAACTCCTTCCTGTACCCTTTCCCCCCTCCCCCCCATGATACATTTCTGAATATTTCTAGAACCTTTTCACACTCCTTTGGCAGCTGATCCTATCCCACCTTATCCATCATCATTGCTGCCTTGAGAGCTGATTCATTTATCTCATTGCTTTAGAGCTGTCACCCAGAGCTTTGGATACATAGACCCAATTTCTTGGATTTGGTCTTTCATGTGGCCTCTTCCCTGCTGGCATCCACTCAATCATCCCCTGTGCCAGCTGATCTCCTGAGCTCCTCATATGTCATACACTTCTCAACCACCTGGTGGTTGCACACAGGATCTACTTTTAGATCTCTTTTCCCCCCACATCCCTTGTTTACTGACATATGATGCAGGATTCGTCTTTTTGTGCCTTTGCCAGGTTGTTTTTTCTTAATTACAGGCACAGCACAGCAATGCAGACAAATGATGGGTTTGTGTCCATTCTTTCTGTTAAGAAGGTTTTTCTCCTGTGGAAATGCTGCTTGTGAAATTCAGTTTTATTCTACGCCTCCTTTTCCTTATTTCTTGCTGCCTTGGCCCTAAATAAATTGCTTACACTTAAAAATAATATAGTTATTTACATACTCTGCTCCCCACCATCCCCACAGGGCCTGCCCTGCCATGTACACCTGGATGCTATCTTGGAATCACCTTTGTTTTTCGCTGCCCACAGACTCTGGCTTTGTCAGATGAGGCTCTGCCATTCCAAGTTCCTTTCATCTGCTCTCCTTTCCACCAGCTCCAATTAATATTCCTTGCTGCAGGAAGCATCTTCGGCATATTCCAGCACCTTTTGCTCTCTGAACATAATTCTTATCTAACTCTTGATATGATAAGTCATACTGGCCAGAGTTAACCTTATTACTAGAGATGTACTGAGCAATCTTGCAGTCATGAGATACCAGGGATATTTCAGTAATGGGAAATCTGCTTCCCATACAAGATTGATTTTGGTGATGACCTTTAGCTGGAATGATACCTGTAAATTCTTATCTGCATGAATTTCTTGTTTTCTCTCGTCACATGCTGTCAGTGCATGTGTATCTTGCAGACATGAAGTATTAAGAGCCAGCCCTGTAACAGTGTCTGTGAGGACCTGGAGTTATTGCAATGCACTCACCTTTACTGGAGTGAAGTTCCTGGGCTCCTGTACTGCCCCTAGGACATAGTCCTTCAGCAAAATGCAAATCCTAATACTGACTTTTCTGTTCCTTACAGACTGAGAATTATTTCAGAGCGCCTTCATGTTTTCTTAATGTGACTTAGTCAGAAATACATGGCCACAGGACTCAGTTTGCTGAGGGTTTGAAGAAACAAAATTAAATTGTAAGATTAAAATATGGGGTTTAATTTTCTAACATCACCTTTTCTTCCAATGTGCCTTTTGTGGCGTCTCAGTGACACAGAGTAGCTGGGATTCTGTTTTCCTCCTTCTGCTCCAGTTTGTAGTCATTGTTGGTAAGTCTGAGTTCATTAAACTGTAAAAATGATCCATGAATTGGGGTGGAATATTCCCCTCAAAGATGGATTACAGCTCACACACTAAGGTATGCCTGTTAGAGAAATCAGTGGGGAGGGCCTGTGGCCATTGTTATGCAAGGGGACAGTCCCCTTTGACCCTAAAATATGTGTGTGTGTAGAGATGAGAGGACCCTCACTGTGTCTCACAGAATCTTTGCAGCATTCATTAATTTTGGAGACCTTATGTGGCAATCAGCTCCCTAGTGCTCCTTTCTGTTTGCTGTGGATGATATTTGTATGATGCCCACTTAAACAAATTAACTATTTAAACTTCTGCTCCCTTGTAGATTATCAACATTTGAGTGTCTTTTTGTCTATAACTAGGACATAAATGGCATTATAGATAATTTAGCAAAGCAGACCTCCCATTTCCTTATTGCTGAAATCATTGCAAAGGGATTCTCCATTCCACAAGATGATCATCCATGAAGAAATCTGTCCCTTCCATCCTTTAAACTTTTAGGGTCAGAGACTTTTTTATAAAGCATCTGATGGCCTTCTCTTACAGAATGGAAAAAAGGGCTCACAGAGAGGACCTAACAAATAGTGTGGACATGTTGCAGTAAAAATGTTTGCTTACTGCCCAAGATTGGTTAAAAAATATCTAGAAGAGAATGGAGAATTATCCTCAACATTCTGTCAATGCTGGGAGCTCTTCTTGTCTTTGACCTTCTGGTCAGTCCTGGTTGCTGTGCTTTGAAAAAGATATAGCAGAAATATCAGAGCTCCAAAAGAGCAATAAATACTAGTGGAAGCTTGAAAAGCTCATATATTGTAGGAACTAAACTGTGGTTTCTGTGCTCAGTTCACCAAGGAGGTTTGATGTTATTTGTGGTGTCAAGTGCAGCACAGCAGGAGAAATGGGTTAACTTTTGTCCCAGCACCCAAACCACTGCAATCCACTGCATGAATGTAATATTTTTAAAATATAATAAATTAGGTTATGGAGTTCCCTGTCACTGGACAGTGAGGCAGAAACAGGACAAAAACAAAAGTTTAGGCCATAGTGTGAAGAAAAGAACATCTGTGGATACCTGAGGTAAGGAAGAAATACAGAAACCCTCTAATTCAGAATAAAATCAGCTGGTATGGGGAACATGCCCAACGGGTGTCTTATTGCATAACTGCCCGTTATAGGGGTTTTATATCTAGCACTAGATGGACCATTGCTCTGATTTAGTATTGAAACTCCTCTCCTTCTTCCATCATTTTCTCCTAGGGATACTTCCCATCAAAGTCTGCAATGTCATTTGAGTTAATTCATTAATTTTCATTGGCTTCTTCCCTGTCTTAAGCTGGGTGCACTGACAAATCAATTACAGTTTCCTCCCATGGCTGAAGCTCCCTCTGGATGCCCCAGGAAGGTGTTTGTCACTGAGCCACCTCCAGCCTGGGCTCTGGGCTGAGCAGCCACACTTGTCCATGCAGGACCCTCTCTGCTGGTGGCTGCAGCAGCTGCACTCCCTGTCCCACCTGATTCTGTCTGCTTTTAATCAGGTTCTACTTCTGTTTATTTCTCCTGTAGCCTGCAAGGGACTTAGCTCCTCCTTTTCTGTTAATCCTTTAATAAGGTCAATAGGAGAGTTTGTGTTATCTTTTTCATTCTCTTACCTCTTCTGCTTCATTTCTGTCTCCTAATTTCACCAGTTATATGAAATCCATTTCTCCACTGACTATTTTTAACAGATCACAGAGTGAATATCACAGCATTTTGTCCTGGGAAACCTATTTGTCTCCAATAGGAACTTCCAAAATTACATCAAAATACACAACTATGTCCTTATGTATTTTGTTGTATTTAATTTTTGAAGTTTTGCATTAAATCCCCAGACTTACTGCCAGTATGGGACAATAGGCAATGCAGCAAAACTTCAGTGAAGATAAATTGCAGTCTAGTGACAAAATTCCTGACACATTTTTTCCTAGATTTGCCAAGATCATCTTTATAATTTTACGTTGATAAAATCATTGGGAGAGAAAGTAAAAGTAGAAAGTGAGGGAAAGGGAATTGGGTGTAGAAGTGGAGAAATGGGGCTTGTTATGGCCAAAAGGGATTGTGAGAACATCATCACCTAAACCCAGCTCCTTGTGACCCTATGAATTTTTCCTCCAGCTTTTCTCAAAGCCTGGGTCCTACCCTGCAGAGTGATCCTGTGCAAGCAATGAAAGGTCTCTGCTCTGATACATCTTTAATCATCAGGGATTGCTTTCCCTCTCCTTAGGCAGCCAGGCTCTCTCACTGCCAGTTTCTTTCCATGTTTCTCCTGGATCTCTTTGTTTTATGTCTCTGGAATTTTAGGAATGGCAGGAGTGACCATGGCCACCAATGCAAGCTTCTGTTGACTCCAGGTCTTCCTTAGCCTCACAAACTTTGCCCCAGGTCCTTGAGTGCCCTGTGATACAGACAGATTCAGGATTTTGTGGTAATGGAAAGCATCTTCTTAAACTGCTCAGAACACAGTGAGGACTGAGTTTTTTAACTGTCTTCAATGCATTCTCTCCAGCTGTGGGTGGTGGCCAGCCCTCTGCCTCCTTTCATCAGCCAGCCTGATGTGACATCATGAGAATGTGCTGCCTTCAAGTGCTGACCCCCAGAGCATAAATCTCATGGGTGTCACAGCAGAGGCAAGAGTGAGGAGCTGGGGGACACGGCCCAGGTCATGTGGCCAGGTCACATTGCCCAGGGCTACAGGAAAGGTCTCAGCCCTCTGTGATTTGCTTACCCAGCTACAGTGGAGCCATAGAAAACACAGGTGCAGGCACTGGGCTGCTGAGGCAAAGCTCCCATGTGGGAGTGTGGAAATTGTGCCTTCAGAGCTTATCCCTGATTGGCTGCCAAAGAGACGGGGGCCCAAAAAGTGCCTTCAGAGGGTAATCTGGGGAAGCATGGAAGATCACAGCACTCTTGGGATGTGATCTTTCAGCTTCCACCTGCCACTCAATCTCCCTGACTCACCCAGCAGCACAAATCCTACCTTGGGTTGAGTTGTTCTGTGTGTTGGGAAACACCAGGACCAGGTCAGCCCCCATACCCCACCCTGATGGAACAGTGCAGGGAAAACAGGGCTCTAGCTTTTCTCACACTGCTTCCAGGCAATAAAGGAATCTCAAACTCTGTGAGGAGCCCAGAATATCCAGGTTTCTGTGTCAGATCTACAGGCAGCTTGAGACCTACTAATAATCCTTGGTGTTAAGATGGCAATATATATATGGCAATATATACCTGCTGCACAGTACATCTTCTTCTCTTTCTTTTCCTGTTCTTGGATCTCTAACTTGAACACACTCAGTCTGAGCCCTAACCCAGCCTTCAGAATCTTGAAGGCTGCATGTTATCAAGGCAATTTTATCACAATTTACTGGCCAGTATTTGAGAAATAAAGGGAAAAACTCCAAAGCAATAGGCAAAGAATTACTTCGAGCTATTTTTTAATCTCTTTGAATGTTTTAGGCTTTCTTCACATTGCTTTTGCTTAATTGCTGTCACCAGCCGCATTTGGAGCCTACAATTTGATGGCCAGATCAATTTAACACCTCTGGAAGACTCCTTGCTTTGTGCAGTGGTGCTGGGAGTCCTCCTTACCATCACACAACCAGTCTGAGCCTTCCTTTAGCAAGCTTTGTGTGGTTTTTGTGCCATGCATTGTGTAATTCACAGAGGGGCAGAGCTGTGGCTGCCCAGGTGCTGCAGGCTCCATCACCCCGTACTGCGATTAATAGTTTGCTGCTCTTCCAGCAAAATTGTGGCTCTGGGCTTTGTTCTATTTTTGAGCTCATCCTATATGCATCTGTTCTCACTTTATTCTACATCCTGTTGCCATCCTCCTGCTCATCTGTCTCTGCCATCTTTAGACATCTTCCACTATCAGGTTGACACCACTGTAAATTCAGTGCCATCAAAGGAATTACTTCTGAGTTATGTCAGTGAGTAAAGACTTCGGGCCTTTGTTTTTCTCTCACACCCACCTTTCTTTTCTTGCCATGTGCAATTGGACCTCCTCTCAAGTGTGGATGTGCGCTGGTCATCAAAATTCTTTGCCATCAAATGCCACTGTCAAGCCATTAATGGCCTTATCACTCTTTGTCTGGGCATTCTTTTCCTGAGGGCCAGGGCAGTACAGGATGGAGAGGACGATCTGAGGAGGGCATGTCTGACAGAAAGTGCTGCTTGGTCCCAGCCTGGCCCTCAGATGGCTCAGGAAAATAATATTCCATGGAATTCTGTGGGGCAGGGTCAGCCCTCACTCCTTTCAGTCATTTTTGCTCTAGCATGTATTGGCCTTGTGTAAAATTTGGTCAAATAATAAAAATGTTCCACTTAGATAAATGCTTGATAAATCAGCAGCTCTTAAGGCGGTATTTCCTTGTGCCTGCTAGGAGTTTATGATGTAGTCACATGAAAAAAAAGAAACAGAATATAAAATGTGAAAACTCTGTCTGAAGAAGGTCCAATCTGTCATCACGGGATATGCTAAAATTTCCTTAACTCTTGCCACGATCACAAAATCCTCTCTCTAAAATCCTGACATTTTCTCTCCGACAGCAAACAAAGGAGAGCAATATGCACGAGAAGGCAGTAGGAAGCCTGAAGCTATTAGCATGTCATTGTCAAAGGCAGAAATAAAAAACACAAAAGTTAAAGGATTCTGGAATATAGCAGAAATCTCCAGACATGAGTCAGACACTAAAAATGCCCAAACTCATTTAAAAAGCTCTTTGTCACAGTCCAAAAAAACAACATTTTCAGTGTTTTTCCTTTTGCTTTCCATCCCGCTATTGCAAGTACATGGCTAATTATGATCTGAATGATATCTATTATTCCTGTGTCCTTCTAGATCGAGCCGGATGTGTTCCAAATATGGCCACAAACATATTCCAGTGTCCAGTAAAATCAAAAGAATAAGATAATTCTGTTTTAAGAGTTAATGGTATTCACTCCCACTCTGTTTGACTCACTGGACAAAAGCTCCAGTGTGCCTATTCTAGGCAGCTGTGCTGAACAGTAAAGATTTGGAGTCCTTTGTAGGCAGGAGAAAAAGAAAGCCTTTGTAAACTTTTTATTTAGTATATTCTACCAAACACCCATGTGTAACAGTTAAAACATTTGGAGTTGCAACAGGCTAAGGAAAGTTTGCGCAGATAAACAGAGTTATTCTAAATTTTGTGCCTACTAAGGTCTGAATCACAAAGTCTCATTGCATTTCATTTAAAGTGTATGTGCAAGGAATCAGTTTTCTTAGCAGGGCCATTGTGCCCTTTGGGCTTTGTTTAATCATGTTAAAAATGTTCTACAAAATTGAAAATCATGCACTGTTTGAATCACGATGTTTGCAGCAGTCTGGGAGTGCTCACGCTGCAGAGCAGCACGGTTTTTATGCTGGTATAATTCTCTTTCCTTCAGTGCTGTTGTTCTTGTGTTGTGCTGGTGAAGAGTCAGGCCCACAGGCACTAAAAAGCAAACACATCCAGGCATATTCCTCCATCATCTGGATATATCCCTCTGAAACAAAATCAGCTTTTACAATACTCTCTCAGCCTTTGCGTGCCTCAGCACTTCCCCAAAATCCTGGCTAGGAAGGCACTGAGGTACTTAAACCAGAGACAGCACAGCAGATCTACAGGAACCCAGCTCAGGGGGATTATGAACCCCCATGTGTTGATCCAGCTTTGCTCCCTCCACCACAACCTCAAGAAGCTACAGCCAGGACCTGTTTTAAAGCAAAAAAATAAAACCAAAAAAAGTCATTTTCATCACTCAGTCACAAAAGAACTAGGGACACAAAGAGTTGGGAGGCTGGAAAAGGTCTGTTCAGCCCACCACAACCTCCACCTCCTTCAGGAGGTCTCTGCTCCCAGCAGGAGCTCCTGGGGCTGCCTGGCCTGGGTCAGTCCCTTCACTTCTCTCTGCAGCCTCTCACTATTTCACAGCCATTTTACCTGCTGCACTATTATTTCTATTGCAAAATGTTTCCCTTCCAGCAGCTGCCTGCTCACTGGGAACTGGGTTGTGACTTTTCCTGTCCCAAGGAAGGCTGTGTTCCACTGGGATCCAAGGGCTATTTCTCACTCTTTAAAGTGTCTTGAGGAATAAAGATATCCCAGAAGTAGTTTCCCCAGGAATGAAAAGCAGAGAGGAGATTGGTTGTGCATTGGGGTGATGATCAAATCCTCAAGTTCTTACTCTGTTTTCTGTCAGTAAAATTCTGATAACTGGAACAGGAGTTTATTTCATCAGGAATGTCAATTGTTCAGAATTCATGATTCAGGCCATAACTGAAATAAATGCTTAAGCACATCCCATGGGAATAATGGAGCTCTCTTGCTTTAACTCAAATGTGTGTTTAACATAAAATACATCCCTGAATTTGGGCACTTCTCAAGTTCATCAGATTGATACAACAGTTAAACCAGAGCTTTTGAAGTAAAGCTGCATTTTTAACAAACTGCCAAAATATTTGCTAATTTGTGAAGGAAAACCCCTCGTATTTTCTTCGGGTATTGAATAATCTCTATCTTATTGAAGATTTTCTACTTTCACAGATATAAAACTTGCCTCTTCCAGATATTTCAGTCCATATATAATGCCCTTCTTCAGTGTGTTTATTAAAAGTACAGAAGCTGAAGGCACTTACCTAAAAACCATGTTCAAAGCATATGTGGTGTTATTCTAGCTGCAATTATCTGAGGAAGAGTTGTGCTTCCTTTTCAAACTGATCTTGATGTACACATTTGCCAAACTATGTGAAAGCTGCAGACACTTTTGCATTCATGGCACTATTATTCACGGCCATAAATCTAGATCAGATATGTGCTGTCTGAATTGATAGTGGGTATTCTGCCTGAGAAAAATGTGTTCCCCTTTAACTTTTAGCAGTGACATTGCTTATGTTACATCGCTTTTCATGTTACTATGCATCACATTGGTCAAAGATGTCATTATTTATAGTGCAGAGATGGTGTCACTGTAATTAAGGTTGTGTTAGGGTTTATATTACCTTATAAAAGCTCTATTTTCAGGAGCTTCCATCCAACTCCATAAGGAAATCAATTTTGGATGTGAAGCTTTCAGTTGGGGAGTGGAAGAAAAAAAATGTTTGTGGTTTCAGTGATGGCCTCTTGTCTTCCACTTTGGTCCCTGCTTGTGTGAACTGGAGTCACTGCACATTCTGGGTGGTTTTGCTTTCATCTGGCATCCATTAGCAGATTCTTGCTTCTTTAAATTTTCAGACTAACAGACAACAGGGACAGTGCAGGTACACTTTGTGAATCAGGGAAATCCCTGTTCTTGTATTTAAGACCTGTGCCAGCAGGCTCAGGAGCTGATCAAAATCAGGTCCTCTGCGTGCTGCCACTGTGCAAATAAAAATATGGGATGAAAGAGAAGCTTTTTTAAATAAAGATATAGCTACAGCTTATTTAAGACAACTCTCAGCTTGGGGTGATTCATCACAAACCAGCTTAAAGTCATAAATGTGTTGACTAAAAAGCTCAGATATTTTCTTTCTAGACTAAGTGCAGAGCCAATGTTTGAGTAATCCCTTTTATTGGACTAACTGCACACTATTGACAAAGCACCTTCCAGGGTATAGGAATCCATTCTGGGAGTCAACCCCTTGCTGACCTGCAGGGGAGTTTTGTGTATCCCCAACGCCAGACTGTCAATATTGCTGCATTAGTCCAATAAAAGGGATTACTTGAAACTTGACTCTAAATTTTGTCTCACTAGTAAAGGCAAGTAATTAAAAATATTGAGTTGTGTAAGAAGACACACTGTGTGCTGTGATGTGCTAATAACCAACTCCTTCCACAATGATTTGCTGTATTGGTTCCAGTGTACACAGTGGATAAAAACAAGCAGGAAATTTCCAAAAAACCCATCAAACTACAGCCCATTTCTGATTTCCATGTGATTAACCAAGATGAATATGCAAATAGGCAAAAAGAGCAAAGAGTTAAACATGTTTTCTCCTTCCAGGAATGGACAGATCAGATGACATTTCCCACAAGGCTTTCAAGCAAAATTCTTACTCATATACTCGTGCCATGTAGTGGGCTGCTCCCTGACCATTCCCTGTGGAAACCTCAGAACTGCTCACGCAGGAGGAGGCTCCTCAGCAGAAATAAAGGGATTAGAGCACGTGGCCCCTAAACATTATGGGTTTGGTTAGCACAGTGCTGTAAACAAGACAAAGTTAGTACAGAAATTACTCTTGTGTTTGGAGCCCTGCAGCACTGAGCCTGTCCCTTTTTTCTTGCTACTGTAATATCCCAGACCTCTGTATCAGGAGCTGAAAGACCTTTACAGAACCCTTGTTTCCTAAGGACACTTGTAAAGCTGGGAAAAAACTGCTCCTCTGCTCAGCAGAGAATTTTCAGCGTGAAGCTTTTACTTTATAGCACATTACACTGCCCTGGCAGATTGGGTCAGTGTTCCACCCAAGGCCAAGCCTGGATTTTCCCAAGGAGACAGATGAGTTTGGACTTCCCAGATCCCTCCCCAGTTCTGTCAGCCAGAGTCCTGGGGGGCACTGGGGTGGCATTTCCAGAGCCCCTCTGGAAAGGTGCCCAGGCAATGCCTGGGATTTGTGCCATCCACCCCGGTGTCTCTCCTGTGCTCTCCCAGAGGGCTGCTGCCATCACAAGATGCCCAATTTGGTCCGGGAGGTCTCAGCCCCCCAGTTCATCCAGGGGACACACCCCGAGGGTCTGGTGGCCACTGCCTGGGCATGGCCAGTAGCCCAATCCCACCTGAGGGTGCCAAGTTCCCGCTGCGGCAGGGAGCCCATCCTGGGTGTGTGTTGAAAACCACAGGTTGGAACTCCCTGAAAGCAGAACCACAAACTGAAAGCTGTCAAACTTGGGGAAAGCTGGATTTGATTAGAGCTTCACATCTCAGGCCATTTTCTTCCAACATCCCAAAGAAAAGCCAGCCTTGTTTGTGGCACTCTCGCTCACTGTGCAGCAGAAAATGCTCTTTCACATGGAATCCCCGACTGACAATTTTTGGCACCCAGTTCATTCCTGTTGGCAGTGGTGCAGGAATGGGAGAGCATCAGAGTAAGGGCTGCACTGCAGTGGGCTGTGATTAAAGGAGGACAAAATATTTAGATTCACCCTTTTGTTTTATTACACATGACTTAATCTGTGTTGTTCCCCCCTTCCCCATTGCTCTTGGAAGGTGAGGAAAGTGCACATATTTTTTTTTACTGGCTTTATTTACTTGGATGCTTCAGGATACTAAGTTATGACAAATTCTTCTCCACAGTAGCTTTTGGCTCCCTTTTTCTTGGAGCTCTTTAGACCTTTGAACTGCTGCCATTACAGCTGCCTCCGAGCCTGTCATGTGGCTGTTGAATTGAGCTTTTGAGTGTGCCTCTGCACTGCTCTCATTCCTGCCTGGTGTACTGCGAACAGGATCATTGTTTTGAATGAAATAGCACTTCTGTGCCAAAAATGGAGGTTATTTCTCCACAGCACATTCTGGGCAGGCAGGCATTCAGTCTGCCTGCTCTCCAAGCCAGCTGAGAGCTCTGCAACCACATGAACACAGTATTGAGCCTGACTAAATAAACTGGATTTGTGTTTGGGCAAAAGTTGTCTTGAAGCACTTGGCTGATTCATGGCACAGTCAGAAGCAGCTGGTCTCTTCTTGAGGATATGCAGGATGGGTAGATTTTAACCAGTGGAGCATATTATTATTATTATTATTATTATTATTATTATTATTATTATTATTATTATTATTATTATTATTGTTGTTGTTGTTGTTATTGTTATTGTTATTATTATCATTATTATTATCGTTGTCATTATCATCACTGTCACCATGAAATACTTCGATGCCATTAACAACTCTGATGGAATTATCATTTCACTGTGCATCCCCATCGATTGGGAACCCAAATGCTAACACACTTTAATCTTGCAGATGTTTACTCACATTTTTAAGTTTTTACAAAAAGCAATTGGCTGGATGTGTGTTTTATACAGGTGTGTGACAGTTTTGTAGATGGGGACATTCAGAGCTCGCTGAGGTTGGGCTTTGTTTCCAGCACACACATATATAAAGGCAGTAAGTAGAGCCTGAATTAATGCAATAGCAGCATTGTCTACAGCCAAAAAACACTCATAAAAGATCATTTGGTTGCAAAAACCTATTAACAAAATTTTTTATTGTTTAGGTAGGGCCTCTCATCAGTACAACTTGAGCAAATATCCTTGGGAAAAAGCAGCAAAAATGTGTCTTGAGTGCAGTGAGTTAAACACACAGAGGCTGTGCTGCAGCAGCTCTCAGTAGGACAAATTTCAGAGACAGAGCTGGGGGAAACAATTACTACCTGATGTTTTCTACAAATGCCACTTCAGAGATGAATCCAATGGCCTACGAGACTGTGCTTTTTTGTTCTCTTTGAAGTAGGAGCATTAAATTAAAACTGAAGCAACAGAACACTTAGCACTCAAGCTGGAGAACACATGATGAGCTTAAAAATAATGTTGAGGGAAAGACAACAGAGAATAGAAGAGGCTTTGTATCATGTTTGACTTTGTTTTCAAGCAAAACTAAACATCAAAATATTAGAACACAAGCACAAAACCTCATTGTCAGTAAAACTAATTAGTGTTCTGCTGCTTAATGCAAAAGCCTACATGATGTCTTGACCTTTTTTACACATTGTGTCTGAGGGTGTGCAATAAAACAGAGGGAAGCACAGAGTGCCTCCAGCCAGCCCCAGAGGTTTTCTTCCTCACGGAGTTCAAGGGATGCCAACAATACCGGCTGTGTACGAGCCCCTTTTTAAAGCCCGGTGATTTCTTAGAGCTCGCCCCGGTGAATTAGCGCTGCCCCGCTGGCAGGGGCTGCTCCCCAGGCTGATTGCCATTCCACAGCCCTGGCCTTTCACAGCACTCCTGGAACAAAGATTCAAACAGCTTGGAGAGGGAACTGCCTATGGGGCACTGCCACAAACACCTCGAGTCTGGATCCAGCCCCTCTAGGAATCCAATAGCCAAATCTGTTTTATCGTGGCCAGATCTCGCAGAAATGCTGAGCTCAGTACTTTGCTACAGGCTCATACAGCATCTTCCCTGACAGCAAAGGGAGACAAAAAACCCGTCAGAATGTGGGAAACACGGTTTGCTGCTCTCTTCTCTGTAAAACAGAAGTTTGAGTCAGTCAAAAGTCACTCACACGAGCTCCTTGCTGGCAGCACAAAATCCTTAACTTCAGTCAAAGCCACTGTTGGATATGCAGGTCCCTGAACTCTGGATATTTCCATTAAAAGCACTTAGGCAGATTGTAGCAAGCTTAGGGTAAAATTTCCATTAATATTTGGTGTTGACCCAAATGGGCTTCTGTTGAAATAATTAAAATTCCCAACCAAGCACAAAACTCCCATTACTCCACTGCCATTCACAAGAATTGCGACTCTAAGTTTATAAAACACAAAGCAAGTAAATGTGGAACAAGTAACAGTGATTTTGAAAGAAAAGAAAGAAAGAAGGTGAAGACAAGATGAAAATTAGTTATTTTTTCTCATCACATAGAAGAGAGACTGGAACTCATTTCCAGAACTGAGAATGTGTTTCTTGTACTAATACAAAATTTGTTCCAAGGTTTTTCCTGGTACAAGAAATCAGAAATGTCCTACAGAGACCAACTTTTCAAATTGGAGTGAGCAAATTGCCCATTTATTTGAGTGAAGCACCCCAGAAAAACTGTCAGGATGCCTGTAAGTCAGGCTGGGAAGGGCACAGGGATTTTCCCTGCTTGGGCTACTGAAATATTCCACTAGAGGAGATGGCTCTGTGTCTGGGAGAAAGGGGACGCAGGAAGGAGGCTCATCCCACAGAAACAGAAAAGGTTAAAATTCAGGGGCTGCTGTGTGAGTTACAAAGCACACAGAGCCCTTCCCAAATTCCCAAATTCCCAAATTCCCTGTACCGTATTTCAGAGCACAGATTATGGTTGAATGAAAATAAAGCAGGGCAGGGGGATGTGGGGAAAAGGAGAGGCTGATCAGGCAGAACAGAGTGGGAGATGCAGGAGTGCTTTGGTGTGACCGACCACCTACAAAAAAATACAAGTGTCCAACCACCAGGGTTACTCTGACAATTCTGGCCTGAGTTAAATATTCCTTCTCACCCATGTGCTCTTGCTGTCACTAAATCCTTCCTTGTAGCTTTGCCTTGCCTGGCAGGATCTGATTGTTCAAAGGGGGGATTCGGGTGTCATCTGAAGCACCCAGATTTGAGAAGGGAGCTGGAGCTGTTGTTGTATTGAGTGACAAACACAACCTCAGGCTTCTCCTTTCTCAGAATTAACACCCCAGGTCACAGAGACTGAAACTGACCTCCACAGAAGATAATATTTTAAATTTTATGATCTGCTGGGTTGAAATTAAACATTTGCTAATTACAAAGGTACTGCAAGTAATGCCAAAACCTCTTTTTGTTGTCTGGAGAGTTATAACAATCCTTTTCTGGCAGTTAGTTTTAAGATCATTAAATGATCCTCATTTGCAATATATTTGCAGAAGATTACAGCCCATCTAAATTGACCCTGAAGGAAGACTTATTTCATTAATGGGCTGTCCTGTGCTAATGCATAAAGCTAGAAAAATATATCTATTAAATTCTTAATGTGTAAATGATGTTTCTGGCTTTCTTCTTAATTACAAAGCAAAATGAGCCTGAAGTGCACTCCGTCTAGGAAAAAATGATCAATTTAATCCATCTTCCAAGAGAAAACTTTTTCAGCCAGTTCCAAAATCCCAGCTATTCTCATCTAAGGCTGGAGCCTTATTGCTGTGTTCAGAAACACAATAAAATGTGCCAACACAATTTATTTTTTCCCTGGATTCCAATGAACGGAGCTTTCTCACATCAGTTTGGTTTACTCGCTATCTGTTAAGTTTTTGAGGAAAAAGCCAAGGCAGAGCGTGGCTGAGCAGTGCTTTGGAGATGAGTGATGCCAGCAGATGATGGGCTGGCGGGGTCTATGCAGAATATTAATGGAGCCCACAGAAGCAGATTTACAGTACCAATGGCTGTGCAAGGTACTCTCTGCACAGAACCACCTCGTGGGCTCTGCCTCTCACCACAGCACAACTCCCAGGCAAAAAAACCTTATTAAAGGGAAGGAAGGTTGTAAATCCATATCAGGAATTTGGATGGGGAGAGGGAGGTAACGGGAGACTGGGGAAATGAATTCTGAGTTAGTGTTACACTTCCACCGAGCAAACAAAGGCAAGTGTGGGAATGAGGGACAGCACTCCTGAGCACCCCGGGGTCTCAGTGACAAGTGTCCTCCCTGCTGGCATGTTTCATCTCACATATGGCTGCTTTGGCCACAGCCCTCAATGGCTCAGAACCTTTCAGATCCTGTGTTATATGCTGGCATTTCACTCTGGGCTGGTGACATTTAAATGTCCAGTTTACACTGCAGAATAGCCATATTGTAATGAGGAGCTTTAAAAGTCTGCAGAAGCAAGTAAACAGCAGGAAAATGTTTTAGTGCATGTCCTGCAAGAAGCTGATTCCACCTTCTTTAGGTTTTAATACGTAAAACTGCTTCCTGTAGCGGACCATGAAAGATTAAAAACAGATCCTGGGTCTGGGAATATCTGCTGTGTCCATCCCAGTGTGCTCAGGAGCCAGGGAACAGTAAAAAATCTCTTCCTAATGTGTTGGGGCTTCTTGGACAAGGCCCCACTGGTGAGTCCTTCCTTCCTTCCTTCCTTCCTTCCTTCCTTCCTTCCTTCCTTCCTTCCTTCCTTCCTTCCTTCCTTCCTTCCTTCCTTCCTTCCTTCCTTCCTTCCTTCCTTCCTTCCTTCCTTCCTTTTCCTTCCTTCCTTCCTTCCTTCCTTCCTTCCTTCCTTCCTTCCTTCCTTCCTTCCTTCCTTCCTTCCTTCCTTCCTTCCTTCCTTCCTTCCTTCCTTCCTTCCTTCCTTCCTTCCTTCCTTCCTTCCTTCCTTCCTTCCTTCCTTCCTTCCTTCCTTCCTTCCTTCCTTCCTTCCTTCCTTCCTTCCTTCCTTCCTTCCTTCCTTCCTTCCTTCCTTCCTTCCTTCCTTCCTTCCTTCCTTCCTTCCTTCCTTCCTTCCTTCCTTCCTTCCTTCCTTCCTTCCTTCCTTCCTTCCTTCCTTCCTTCCTTCCTTCCTTCCTTCCTTCCTTCCTTCCTTCCTTCCTTCCTTCCTTCCTTCCTTCCTTCCTTCCTTCCTTCCTTCCTTCCTTCCTTCCTTCCTTCCTTCCTTCCTTCCTTCCTTCCTTCCTTCCTTCCTTCCTTCCTTCCTTCCTTCCTTCCTTCCTTCCTTCCTTCCTTCCTTCCTTCCTTCCTTCCTTCCTTCCTTCCTTCCTTCCTTCCTTCCTTCCTTCCTTCCTTCCTTCCTTCCTTCCTTCCTTCCTTTCTCATAGATCTGCCAGGCTTTAGTTCTTTCCATAAAAGCAGATATTTGAGGAATTTTTTCCTTCACTTCAGTATTTATGTGATATTCAGCACCTTCAATATGTAATTATAAAACAAAACCAAAGTTCTATTATTTCAGAGAGCAAAATCTACTCCTGCTTTGAATTTAGGCCTCCTGAAATCCTAGTTTTATTTCCAATTTATTCCCACTTATTATTGCTACCATTCCACTTAATGAATTTGATATTTAATACTTTATTCACACATTTTATTTTTGCACCAATTACAGGGAAGACAGATACATTGTTCTTACAGATTTCTACAACCTTCAAGGCATTTTTTCCTCTTGCATTTTTTTATTTCTTAAAAAATAACAATCATTTTGGTATTTAAAGAGAAAAGCAGCAGGAGCAACATTCTTTTAATGCTTAGAGTGTATTTAAATGAATGTTTTCACTTCTATTTGCTAGAAAAACAAAAAGGGTGAGAGAATATCTCCAGTTTATGTCCTTGATAGGTCAAACGAAGTGTGTGTGAAACTGAAGAAGTCCTGCTATAACCATGCCAGCGGAAATGAAAATTATACCACTCATGTTAACAAGTACATTTCCAAAGGGGCTGGAGGTATTAGGAGACTCCAAACAGATGCCTCTGAACTTAAAATACACTTAATTCCAAAGGCTTGTCTCGTAATTAATGTAGCCAGCACAGAACCTCTGAAGAGAATGCAGGGCATAGCACAGCATTACTCAGCATCCCCAGACTTCAAGAAGCACAAGGACAAATCATTTAATTAAAAACAAACAAACAAAAATTCACATTCATTTTTCATATTCATTTCCATTTCATATTTTTCATTTCCATCAGGACCACAGTGGCAAACATCAAGGAAAACATTCTCCAATTTACAGCTTAATCTCCTGCAAGAAAAATATCCTTCTGCTATAAAAGGAAAGAGCACACATAAGCCACATCAAAAGGATATCACTCATAGTTTAGTTTCAGTTTTTATTCCCATTAACTGGGGCTGCTGGTATGTAAGTCTGTAAACAGCCCATGGAGCACGTGGAGCTTGCTCTGACACTTTTAGTAACACACTGGAAGCACAGCTTTTCCATGCCCGTGTTCCCACAGCTTGGATTTCAGTGGGAACCCCCAAATCTCAGCTGTTCCCTGAGAGCTGACACCTGTGCTTTCCTGCCATGGGCTGCTGTGGGAGCAGGGACACGCTGGGGGAGAGGATGAACCCCCTGGAGCTTTGGAGCAGCTTGGGCTGGGGCTGTGCTGCTCTGAGAAGGTGATTGGTGCTGTTAATGGACCCTTTAGCCTCCCCACATCTTCATCACTCTTTGCTTTTTTCCAGGGAAAATGTAGCTTTCGAAATTATAACAATTATTTATTTATTTGAATAAATATAGAACAATTTTTATTATATTTCTTTATTTTAAATTGCAATTTATTTTTTTTAAATGTAGATTTTAAACACATTTTTGTTCAGCAAAACAGAGCAGCAGATAATTCCAGGAGGCTTTGAGGTGTGGTTCCCATCCCAGAGTATTTAGTATTTAGTATTTGGTATTTGGTATTCAGTATTTAGTATTCAGTATTTATTATTTAGTATTTGGTATTTAGTATTCAGTATTTAGTATCTGGTATTTATTATTTAGTATTCAGTATTCAGTATTTAGTATTTAGGGTTAATTCTCTGCCACAATTTGGGTCTGACCTGTCCAAGTGACACCAAGAGAAAACTCCCTGGTCTTCTCTTTGCTTATATTGTAACATCAGGAGAGCCATCAATGCAAAGCTGCACTGAAAGACTGGTCTGCAGTGAAGACATAACTTTAGACAGCCATGTAATTTCCTTTTCATGTTGGTCCCTGACAAGAGACAATATGTTATAGTTCCAGGAATGGATAACAGGGGAAAGAGGGGAAAGTACAATAGCTTTATTTAAAAGTCTGCACAATCCTGCTTCCCTTTACAAATAGCTTTTTGGACTCAGCTTGGTACTGTGCTCAATAAATTATCTGATTTTTCCAGGTTTGCTATCAGTTAAGCGACTGGTCCAGGGTGTTTTGAGACATCTGGTCTGGTTTCCTGGAGGATTATGATTAATAAATGCTGGCATACAAAAGCAGTTAAACACTTGTGCTCTGCCTTCCTTATAATCTCATATTTAAATCCATTATGCCAAATCCTTTGGTGCTCATGGAGCCTCTGGAGCTGCAGTGACGAGTTTCCCATTGCTGCTGGTGAGAAATGGATCTATCTGTTACAATCAGTTGTATTCAGATCAATAACAGAGCACCACACACTTCATTCAGCCTTCTTAAATTAATAATTTCCAGATTGCCTTTTGAAATTGGTTCTTGCATTGGTTTAGGGAAATTCTGAGTTATGCATGTGTTAGCTCAGGGTTGAAGTGTGCAATTGGTTTTCAGCAAGTGGTGAGGGACAATGTATATCCAATTCTGAGCATCGCTTGGAAAACTCATCTTGGGGATTTGATGAGGAATTTTACCCCATTTGTATTGTACCACCACTCACCTGTTAAATTTCTCACTAGGCTACATTTCCGTCTGATTTTTTACCTTTTTTTTTTTTTAATAAAAACCTTAAATGAAAATTCAGATTTTTGAGTGATTTAGATTGGGGAAATATTGCTCAGATATTTATAGTAATATTACCTTGTATTTTAACTACTTCTGTGTTCACTTTTCCCTGTAAAATACATAATTTACTTCAGTTTTGCTGCTTCTCCTGAAAACCTTTGTGTTTGTTCTGAAGGACAAACATTTTGAGGAAGTCTTAGAGATCCTGTACAGATGGTGGTGTTTGGATACCACAGTGACTGAGAAGCGATAACAGAAAAATTCCCTTGTAGGGACCTCATGTGAGGATCATTCCCTTCCCTCCTGCCCAGGTGGGAATGCTCCCTGTGATGTCAGACATTTCTGAAGTTCATTAGGTAACCCAGCATCCCATCTTCTCTCCAGATTAAGACTTAACTCTGTTCAGATGTTTAGGATGACACAACTCCTTGCCACCCTTGGGGGTGTTTGAGCACAAAAAGCAGCTTAAATATGATCTCTGATCCAGCACTGCCTCCCATCCTTCAGGCTGCACCTCCCTGCAGCCAGGAACAGGAAATAAAATCCCACCCTGACTCTTTGCACTGCGTTACCCCAACAGAACAACTGGGCAATATGGAAGTGTGTCATGCCTTCAGGAATGTCAGGGGGAGAATTGCCACTCCCTGGGTGTGCAGGGAACCCTGCAGAGCCCAAAGCTCTGCCCCTGTCTGAGGAATCTCCCAGAACTGCCTCAGCATCCAATGGAAGCTTTGGGAAATCCCAGTGCTGTGGGTGCACGTCTGTGTGTGTGTGTGCACACCTCTGATATCCAGCCCTAAATACACAGAGAGCCAGGAATGTTCTCATTTCAGAGATGGCAAGAGGATTTGTACTGGATTGGTGCTCATGTGATAAATCTCCTTCTATTGCTGCACTCCTGAAATTAGCAGATGAAATGGCATTCCACACTGAGAGGCACAATATTGAGAAATTAAATTTATTGATAAACATAGCCTTGTTTATTATTTTATTTTTCCTAACCAGATCTTTTGCAGGGAAATATACATCTTGTGTTTACTTCTGTTTGTTAATGCCTTGATAAATCAGACATTTTTAGTATTCTATCAATGGCAAAAGTCTAATTGCCTTATTGTATTCTGATTTATTTCTTTCCTTACTTTCTTTGCATCCGCAGCCCAACAAATGAGTCTCCAAAGAGATATATGTTATGATACAGTGTCAGTGAAATTAATCCTGATCAATTTTAAAGTTCACATTTTTATTTGATGACTTTCCTGGGAATCACTGAAAGCGAGATTGACTCGGCCTCTTTTTGTTGGTTAAATATTGTTGTTTGAGAACACTGGATACAGCAGCAGAAATCTCATTATGATTTACCAGTTCTGTGGGAGGGAAAAGTCAGATAAGCAATGATTTCTGCTAATTAATAGCCACCAAATCCTGCTCTTTGCTGACACCAGTGAAGGGCCCCAGTAAGGGTCTAATGGTGAAAAGTGTTCCTTGCCTGGGAACACCTTTACCTGGGAGAGGTCCCTGGATGCAAGAAATGGAGCAAGATAAATTCTTATGGCTTTCTAAAAACCAGGCTCTCTGTTTCCATCAGGGTTTCAGTCCTGCAGGTCTTATGAGCACACATGATCTCTGGAAGAAATTGGAATTTTAGGTTATTGTGGGAAAACAGAGATGGGTTTATTCCCATTTTTCCATTTTCTGTTAGACAATAGGTTTTTTTCTCAGTTTGTAAATGCTTCCATATTCAAAAATATAGTCCAGGCTATGCATGTAGGTAATTTTTGAGGGGGTTTTGCTTATTTCTGTGTTTGATTTGTCAACAGAACTCAGGTTTTTTTCATGTCTTCGTGGTAGGCAATGTTTTTGACCCAAAGGAAACAAAAGACTTTTTGTTTTGCTTCTGTGATTCCTGCCTTTTCTGAATCAAAGGAGATGGGGACATGCAAGAGTTATTGCTATCAAAAGGAAATAATTATAACATCCACGGCGCCCAACAAATCAGATCTTAAACCATTCTCCCCACTCTACCCCTACCTTGGAGAAGTTTAAACAGCATAACCAGTTCCTGTGAGCAACCCAGATTTTTATTTTTTTTATCGTTAATGTCAAACAAACATTTATTTCAGGTGCAAAGCCTCGGGATATGTTAGTGGAAACAGTGGCACTGCTGTTCTATTGCTTACTGCCCACTAAGTGGGTGGGAAAAGGGTACCGTGACCCTTTTACCCTTCCCACCAGTCTCCCTAACAGCTTTGGCCTTCGGGTCAGCTCAATTTCCCCTGCACTGAGTGGCCATTACCGAGCGCGGATGTGATAAATGCTTTTTGGAGGGGCCGGCAGCGGGCGCGGAGCGGGAGCCCCGGCACAGCCCGGCTGCCGAGCGCCGCCGGTTCCCTAGCAACACGGCCGACATCGCGGCCAAAAATGAATAGACCCACAAACAAAAATGAAAAGGAGATAAAAAAGAGTAAAAGTCTATGGGGCTCAAAGGTTAATATTCCTCTATCTAATAACTTAGTTTCAGAAAATTGCATTTTAACCTTTTTCCGAGCATCCGGGAGAGAGATTTCTTTGAAATTTAATTAGATCGCATTTGTATGAAATGGGGGGCGAGAAATTAAATGCAGAATTTATTATTTTTTCTATCTTCCTACCCGGTATTTCTGCAATTCCTTGTATTTTCTGTTGACTTCCCCTGCTCTGCTCCCCAGCTATGTGCAGCCTGCAGCCTGCTGGGGAGCTGCTGATGGCTCCAGAGCGGAGTGCTCTGGTCCCATTTTGTGTTTGGTGCAATTCTCTCTTGGAGAAACAGAAAACCTTGCCCAGCATGGCATGAGCAGACCTTGTATCCGCTCTATGTTCTCATCCATCTGGCACCTCTTGAATCACAGAATTCACACAATCACTGGGTTGGAAAAGACCTTCAAGATCATCAAGTTGATCCCATGCCCTAAACACCTCAACTAAACCAGAGCACCAAGTGCCATATCCAGTTGCTTTTTTCTTAACACACCCAGGGATGGTGACTCCACCACCTCCCCAGGCAGGCCATTCCAATATTTTATCACTATTTCTGTGAAAAACTTCCTCCTAATATCCAACCTATATTTCCCCTGATGCAGCTTGAGACTGCTTTGGAGAGAAGGAACAGCAAATGACACCCTGGGAGGAGCAAAGGCCTGGCAGGAGCAGGAATGAGCCCTGGGACTGGTGGTTTGTGCCTTGGCATCCTCAGTGCTCTTGTTGCCTTTTTATTAACCTGGAAATGAATCTTGAGGTCATTTCAGTAAGGAGGTAATATAAGAGTGGGTCCTCATTTGAAGGCTTTCAGAGGCAGTTATGGAAAAATGCCCACAAAAGCTCACTCCCACAAGGGTGAGTACATTTTTATAGGTTTTAGGAAATTAGCAGAATTGATATAAAGCAACAATTAGGAGGACAAGTGGTGATGCAATTCCCTCCCAGGTCAAGCCCCTTTTCTGGAGCCTCCCCCTCGGCACTGGCTGTGCTTTGTCCATCAAATGTACCTCAAAGAGTTGTTCTCAATTTTGGTACCCAGGAAATACCAAGAGAGCAGGTGGGCCCTGCACCTCTCAGGGCTTGAAGCTCTGGATTTGTCTTTGCTTAGGGAAAGGCCATGGAAAATTACTGGGAAAACTTGCCACTAATACATTAGCTTACAGAGCTACAAATGGATGTGTGAAAAACGCAGAGAGAAATAAAAGACAAAAAGGCAAAACCCAAAATGGCATCACTTCCTGTGCCATTCCCTATTCATCCACATCCCCCAGAGCTGGAGCTGTGGTCCAGCCCTCCTGACCAGCCAGCCCCACCCTGGGCACCAGTGCTCTAAAAGCTGGAATGCAACAGGAACTGACTGGAAATGGAGAAGCCCATGGTGGGGTTGGCTGGTACTCCCAGGGGTGCCTCCTTTAGTAAATAGTTTTGCTTGCTCTGATCTGTTTTCATTTAAACAAACAAAACTCTTTCAGATCAAATAACTTGTGAGGAGCTGAAGTCCATTTCTGTTAACTCCCTCTCTAAGCAGATGCAGCTTTCACTTTGCCTTCCTTCCCCACAGGGGACCATTAGAAATCCCCTTTTTATTACATAAGCCTTATTTAAACCTCTGGATCCAAATTCCTGCTCCAGCTACCGTGGTGTAAATCTGGAGTAACTGTGTGTTTCTCTGGGGTTATTTTCAGGCTGCAGCAGCTCTGCTGGGGCAGGATCCAGCCCCTGAATTCCTTGGCTGCCAGGGAAATCCGGGGAAAGCGATTGTTCTATTTGTGTCATGGCTGTTATATTTAACTTCACAACAGAATGCCTTTAAACTTTACTGCCATCTTTAAACCAATGAGCTGTATGGTTAACTAATTTTCCTGTGCACTGTATAATACAGGATCGATAATGCTGTTTCCTCACATAATATATTTGCTCTCTTCCACTCACTCTCTTCATATATATCGTATAATTACAAATACTGAAATTTATGGGGCATGTAAACCCATGTTTTAAATACAGGAGATCACTGCGGTTGGGATGGTTGCTGTTACTTAGCATATTCCAATCAACAGCTCCCACTGGAGCCGGGGGATCTGTGGGTGCACAGCAGGTGAAATGGTCCCACACTGAGTGTTCTGCTGGCTGAGTCTCCCACCAGCCCCTCAGCCAAGCAGCACAGCAACTCCTGAGAGGCTGAGAGATGGGAGGAACCACTGGAGGCTTTCCTGGTGGCAGGGGAATGATGCTCCAGAATGGTTTGAGTCAAAAGAATCCTTTAAGATCATCCCATTCCACCCCATGCCATGGCAGGGACACCATCCTCTACGCCAGGATCCTCCAAACCCCATCCAAACTGGCCTTGAACACTTCCAGAAATGGGACAGCCACAGCTTCTCCTCGACATGATCCTTATACCCCTGGAAGAGGAACCAGGACACATATCCAGGCTCTCCTTTGTTAAGGAAAAAAATGAGTTTGCTGTATCACAGAGGCCATGATTTTATATGAGCCTGTTCTGATCCCTTATTACTGGCTGCAGAAGGGGCAATCAGATACTTGGTTGGAGCTGTTTCCCTATTTCTTTCTCTGCAATGATACAGACAGTAATGAAAGAGCTAGAGCTAATTAAAAGACAATAATTTCATGAAGGGGTGGTGATGGTGATGAGGCAATAAACTGTGAGAACAAAGCTTGAGGGGTTTTAATGACTCATCAACCCCTTGATGGGAATTTAGCCTTACAATCACTATCCATTTATAATGATCAGTGATATACCTTCCTTAAGAGCAGGAAAAACACTCTGCTGGTGGTGCCTGTCCCTGGTGCCAACACCTTGTGTCACAGTGTCCCCAGCACTGCCACAGTGCCTTGTCAGAGTGCTCCAGGTATCCCGAGGAATTCCTGGCACTTTGCACTCTCGCCCTTCAGGTGACAATGTCAGATCGGTTGTGTCTGGATGGATACGAGGAGGAGGAGGAGGAGGAGGAGGAGGCAGAGCAGTGCCCAGGATGTGGTGATGGCTGCAGGGGGGGCTGTGCTGCACACAACCAGACCTCCAGGACAGTCTGGGGGCTCCTCTCTGAGCCCAACTGCAGAATGTGCTGACAGAGCAAGGAGGTTAATTAGATTAAATTCATCCATGAGAAAAACCTCCAGTCTTCCTCTCTGGTGTGGGGCTGCACCCAGCTGGGGCTCTGGGCAGTGGGGCTCGGGGTTGTGCCATGTTCCCAATGTGCTGCAGCTTCAGCTTTGCAGGAGCAACACGGGGGGACCTGCTCAGGTGGGAGCAGCGAGGAAAACACCGAGAAAATTCCAGATGAAATGAAAGCAGCAGGGAGAGCATGGAAAAAAGGCCACAGGCAGACGGTTTTAGTCCTATTTATCTTCAGTGACATGATCCCAAAAGCCTGGGCAAAAATACACAATGAGTTGGTGAAGGAAAACCCCACATTTTATGATCTCTTTCCTTTTGCAAGCTCTGTTTGGTTCTCTTCCTCCAGAATTCCCTGATGCCTCTAAGACACATTTGTGCAAGGGAAGGAGTATTTCTCTGACCTTGCCATCTCGAAACTGAAAACACAACAACATGTATATTAAGGAAGAAGAAAAGGAATCTCTCCATACCCCCTGAACACACATCTTTCTCCAGAGAAATGACCAGGGGACAGATAACACATACTTCATGTGCCATTGGAGGCCCCTGGATCCTAATGATTAATAGAACAGAATAGGTTACGTTACTGTCCACAGCAAATCCACCCAGGTGTAATTAACAACTGCTCCTCCTGGCATCGGGCTGCTTCCATCTCTCTTTCCTCTGTCATTCTTCCCTGTTGTTTATGCCTTTCCCTTATTCTTTTTCTTCCCATTCTCGTTTTGTTACCCAAGTGCCAACCCCTAATGACCAAGTATTTCACACTTACAAACCCTGCCGACCCTTTTTTTCAGTGTTTTTTTCCCTCAACAACTGCCTGTCTCCTATCTCTTCCACCATTTCATCACTTTCCTCTTTTCCTTTATTATTTCACCTAGAATGACAAGTATATTTCTCTGTAATTTTTATAGGCATGAGACAGATCTATATTGTGGATTTTGATAGGGAGTAAGAGACTTGTGTCTTGCTGGAATTGTGTTGTAGCTTGTGCTTTGTATTATGGCTCTTTAATGCCTCAGAGCCCTCTGATACTGCCCTGGGCTCTGTCAGCCTCTTGGGCCAATTTTATTTACCATTCTTTTCACTGGCTTTTTAAATCAGCACTGAGGGCAGCCTGGAACTCTCTGCTCGGATTTCTTGGCCCCAGTGAGGTGGTGAGGTCTGGAGGAGCCAGAATCTGGGGCAGAGTAATAAAATAAAGATATGTCCTAGTGGTAATTTAGGGAGATTTTGGATGGCTGCCTTCCCAAAAGTTTTCTAAAAGGATCCTTCCATATCCATCATGTCAGATACATGGAGAAAAAGGTAGGGCCATTCTGGAAAGTCATAATGGAGTTATTTGTATTCTGTTCTGAAAGTGAGAGTCCGAGATATAAAGCACATTTCTCTATGTGAGATGTACAGAAATGCTTCCAATCCTAATGTTTGCATCAAAGTGAGATCATTATGTTCACTCCCACTTTCTAGTACTAATTAGGAGAAAGGATCCAAAGTGCCCAGAGGTTCAGGTGCTTGTGAAACCCAGCTCTGTGTCTCTATCCACGCAGTGCAGCAGCTTGAAGGAGCAATTATTGCAAATGGCAAACAAATGTACTCCACGTGTCTGCTTTTGGAAGGCAGGCTTGTTTAAACTCTGGGTAAGAACTCCACTTTCCTTGATGCATCTTAAGGCTTTTACTCACAGTCCAGCTCTAAGTGGTTGTGTTTGTTAAATTGGTGCAGTCCCCATGCAAATGAAACTGTACCTGCCTTGTCTGCACAGACAAAGGGGCCATGAGAGGAAATTAGTGCTCATCCTTGATTATTTCATTAAAGCACATTCTCCTATGTTACAAGGGGGAAAAAACACACACAAAAATGCTTCCAAGTCTGTTATTTTGCCTTCATTATCATTCATAATTTGCCTTTGCTATAATTCACATCCCTTCACAAAATAGCAACATATTAGTTGGAGTTTTTAATTAAACCCCCAACACCTGCAGGTGAGAAAACACAGATGGATTCGCTCCTCCATGGAAACACTCGGTTCCATGTGAACTGGCCACAGAGCCAGAGAGAGAATAGGTGTTAAAATAACACTCAGCTGCTCACAGTGACTCCATTCATTCCTGCAGAAACAAACATACCTGGAGTGAGGCCACAGCTTAACCCTTTGCTCTCCCTGTGCCAGCTGCATCTGCCGCCCCCACCAGAGCCAGCTTTGGGGCTCACAATGGCATCCAAAAGCCCCTTTGTGGTTAGATGGGAGCTTTGGGTTCCTCACTGTACCAAAAATGGAGATTTTGTTGTTCCTAAATGGATCTCCCTGTGCCGGATCTCTGATTGGCTTTTCCTTTTGTCCCCCTGCTGTTGCAGAACCATGAAGCAAACTCAGATTGAGAATTTGCTGATCTCATTCTGAGCTGTGCAACACAACACGGGCAGGATGCACTGGAGGTGCTCACTGCTGTGTGCACAGATCCCGGACCTGCATAAACCCATCTATATTTGTGCTCCTACATCCCATAGATTTATCCATAAATTCTGTATGGAGAAATCCTGCTCAGCAGCGTCCCTGCTGGACAGGCTCTGCACGCTGCCTCCTATTCCCGGCTCTGAGTACTGGGCCGGCGCGGTGCTATCCCACAATATCAACTTTTCCCATTACTATTATCAGCTGCAATTAAGAACTACAATTAATGTCTGTATTACTGAGGAGTTTGGGGGAGCAGATGAGAACAAAGTTTTATTTTAGGCAACTGAAGCTGGTAAAATGTTAGTTGTCCATCCATACTTGTCCACACCATAACATTCTGCCTTGCTAAAACTGACTTAATTTATTTTTCTGTTTAAACTATTTTAATAATTGTTGCAAATTATGATGAATGTAAGGAAAAATGCATTTTTATGTGCTCCATCAGGAAACAGTGTGAACTGAGCATTGTTTGAGTTGCAAAATCAAACACCTGAAGAACAACTAGTAGCAGAAATTCCATGGGAGTTTTTCCATTTAATCTAAGAGGATTTAGATCAAGATCAGTATTTCACTGTTATAGGTGAACTTTAAACATGCTGTATAACCAAATGCCAATTAAAAGTAGATTTGCAGTGCACTGAGAAAACAACTTCCTTTCTATACGCTTATAAGTTATATTTGAATTATGACTGACACGGTTTGTGGTAATTTTTAATGTAAAAATGATGAAAATATTGTAGCATTACCTTTCCTGCATATTGCAAAAGAGAAGCTCAGGGCGTGATTCCCACTCTAAGGATCAGGAGGAAGAGGAGATGGGGAGGAAGGAGGCTGGGCCTGGTGGAACAAAGGGCTGGATGAGACCCTGAGTGAGGCACAGAACCAGTCGTGTTTCACGTGCCTGGCCAAAGGGACAGGGCCAGACAGGGCTGAAAAGCTGAGCTGTGTGTTCAGTGTTTTAGTGTGAGAGGAACCTGGGGGAACTGAGGCACAGCATCTGCCAGAGTCCAGCCTTAAAGGAAGAGTTTCTTTCCACCTGAGCTCCAGAGCCCCAGCTCATCCCCCAGGGGCAGAAGCCTCCAAGGCTGCTTTGGAAGAAGAGGAGTTTCACTCCATAAAAGTTGAACCTTTTGTGACGAGAGAGGGACCAGAGCTCTTTACTCAAAGAGCTGAACTCAATCCCTCTCCAAACCCTTGGATTCTGTCTTGAACCCCTGCCTGGACAGCAGTTTTCCAGTGCAGATCTCAAACTGGAGAGTTTCTGGTATTTATCAAAGGAGACATGAACACATGGGTGCCGCTGTGCAGAGGATTCCTCACCTGGCTGACCCACAGCCCATCACCCTGGGCATGCTCAGGGATGGCAGTGTTTGAGGCAGCTTCAGGTGCTCCAAAGCAGCACAAACCTGAAAGCTCTGCTCGCTGATCAGTTCATATTTCACTCTGACCATCCTCCCCTCCTGTCCCCTCTGAGCACTGTGATCTTTCACTTGCACCCGAATTTCCCCACGGTGGCTGTACATTAAACTGCTGACACTCCTCTCCCCATCCTGGTATGAACTTGCATTTCCCTGTTTCAATCACAATTCTCATTAGATGCTGAGGGATGATGTTTGGTGGCTGAAAACGTTAATGAGACAGGTTGAGCGCCTTCAAACAAGCGCATGAAGGAGAGGGAAATGAGGTGTGAATCCAGGCTGAAATTGGGACTGCTGGAGGAGCTGACATATTCACTACCCAATTGCAAACAAAAGGGGGAAAAATTTGTTTTCCAAGCATGGCTTTGTCATTTTTTATTCACTTTTCTAGCTAATTACAAAAAGCTTGCATGGCAAGGACTTCCAGGAGAGGGTGAGGGTGTTTGAGCTGTGCTGGGCTAGGAGTGAACTCTGGCCTGCTCACTCTATTTAGCAAGCTCTGAGATGTGTAAGTATATTATCTGCTAGGCTGCTAAAGAGCGCTTAGGGAGGATTTGTGGGTCTGTGGGAAGGACAAAGAAAAATGTTTTCTAATAAATTATTCACAGCCTCACAATCCCTTTTGGGCAGATTGTTGCTCTGTTTGCCCCAGCGCTTCCCGGCTTCTCTCTCGGCGTTCGCACGCAGAGTTTCTCACCTCCAGAGAGCAGCAGAGATCTCAGGCAGGCTGCTGCAGCTAATGGTGGCAATTAATAACTTGTCATAATCCCGAGGATGAAAGGGAGGGCTCGCCATCAGCAGTCAGGTCATGGCGCCTCTCTAAAGCAAATGAGGTGCAGGTGTTGTCCAGATTGAAGAGCTTTGCTCCGCTCTCGGTGCACTGCGGCGCCAAGCCCAGCCCCAGCAGCACCCTCAGGTGCAGAACTTGCTGCAGGAGTTGCCATGCTGTACCCTCAGGTGCAGAACTTGCTGCAGGAGTTGCCATGCTCCAGGCGCACAGGCGTTCTCCAGCCTTCCCCCCCCACCGCTGTTCATTAGGGAGAGGAACCCTCGGAACGTTTCAATAAATCATAACCCGGCACAGTTCATCCCACACCTGCAATTGCAGCGTGCCCAGGTACCTGCACACACCAGGCAGAGCAGGAAGCTTTATTTTGCGTTTGTAAACAGAAATGGGTTTGGAAGGGGACGTGTTATCTTTGTCTTTTAATTGAACGTTGTGGATAAATGGCTTGGCTACCTAACAGCGGCTCGGGTCCACGAGCTCTGCTCAAGCTTGAGAAAATGAAACCTCATTATGCCTCTGGTTAAACAGCAAACTAGAGAATCGCTTCTTTCCTAGACAGCTCCGTTGGCTTCTCCTTTTTCCGTTGCTGTGGGTCAGTTCTGCTTGAAATGAACCAAGTTTACAAATCTCTGCTGGTTTGTACACTCCTATTATGCAGACTAGGTTATGCATTTGTAACTGTCACGCGAGTCAGGGTGATCCAGCGTTCTCATCTGACCCTATTCATTTAAATGGGTGCGTCTTGTTGACATTGATTCATGTTATAACTTATATCGATGCATTATAATCCCTTTGTGTCACCCCACTGGTTATTTCTGCTCAAATGTTGTGAATAAATGCTGGCAATAGCGGTCAGTAGGATTTGGAGCTGTTTTAAGGGATGTGGAGCCCACCTGAAGTCCCGGGTTGGTGCCTGGTTCTGGCTGTTTCTCTGGAAGACAATTAACATGCAAAGTATCCCATTCCTGTGCATTTGCATGGCAAAGTGTCTCCTGGCTTATTAATAATTTGGGGCTGTGCATTCCAAATGTACATTGCACTCAACTAAAGGGATAAGTAAACACCATTATGCATGCATGTAGGTCTTTATCAAGGTGTGGTTGATAATGTTTTAAAGCAGAACTATTTCTCATGAAAATAGCTCCTCTTAATAGCCTCTGTCTCTCTATTGTGCTTCTTAGTGAAACATAAATCACTAATATGTTTTCAGCTGCAAACTACTCTCTTTTTCCATTGTATTCACAGATTTAGTGGCATTTCAAATAGATAAACACAAGCAACATCTATCAACACTACAAAAAGGGGGCCTTAATCAAAGCTCCAGGTCCCAGGTCTCAGCATCTCCATTTACCTTGAGATAAATCCATTGGTGTGACCACCACTGCACAGGGTGACAAATCACCCCAGTCAGCTGAGCAGTGCAAGGGCTTATTGGCCTTTCTTTAAGTGGTCTTACCCTTCAATGAAAAGGATGGTGCTTGTCAAGCAGGGCCAGATTAAAGTTAGACAAAAAGAAATGATCTGTTATTAGAAAACTCCGATTGAGAATCACAAAACAGGAAAGAAATATGAATAAGAATTTACAGTGAGGATGCTCCCCCCACCTTTCCTCCTCCTCCCCCAAGCAGAAATTAACTTTAATTACTTTCCCAGCTTAGCACATGATGAATGTCAAGACAACGAGGCATTAACATTAAATAAATATGTGGCTCTGGGAACGTGCCTGGTGGAGCAGAGGACAAGGGCAGCCTGAGCCTGGTGGGGCCTGGGCTGGAGAGCATCACTCAGAGCTTCCTGCAGGGATGGCAGGGCTGGATCCACAGCAGGGAATGGCTCTGGAGAGATCCATGGCACCACCTTTGGGAGCAGCCATGGCCTGCTTGGCCAAGGGCCTCTGTGCCAAGGGCAGCTTGGAAAGGCTCCTGATGCTCCCAGGAGCACATTCCCACCTTGTTTGCAATGGCACAGCTGCGGGAGCATCAGAAGCTCCTGTCAAAGTTGGCCTTTACTATTTCAGTTCACATAATTCCTAAAAAGAAACTTGAGATTAAAAAAAAAAAAAAACAAACACACGCAGATAAGGTAAAGCCTCCTGAATGTCATTAAATTCTCCCAGTACTAATGGGAAAATTCTTCCCTCAAAGAGTACCCACAGGCTCTGCTTTGTGTTCTGGTGAGCCACACAAATGTAAGAGTGTGTTTTAAAGTCTCTCCAAAAAAATCCTGCTTTTATAAAAGAAATAAGAAATTTCCTATAAAAGAAATGACTGAGCAGGCTGAAAAATTTCAGAGCAAACCTACTTAGAAAACTGGGCAAATATTTGCCCATCCAATCAATTTGCTTGCTAAAGAAATTCACATTGAGGGTCTACTGAGGTAGTAAGAGGAAAAAGAAGGAAATTATCCATGTTTAGTTTTTTTCATAGGACCAGTGTATATGGCTGGGTGCATGGTCATGGGTTTTTGTTGTTTTTTTCCCCCCATACCAGTGAGATTCATGCATTTAAAATGCACTTGGTTTCTCATGACTTCATAGAGCACTATAGAAAGATTAATTTTCTGTAATCATTTGATTTGATAAATGTCTACACAGCCCAGCACAAGTTTATTTTCTACTTATCCTGATCCTGAAATTAGTTGCTAAGGGTACTCCAGGGAAACACTTCCATAATTATAAATAGGGCCTGACAACAGACATTTACAATTGCAATAATGTAAAATGGTTATATTTCACCTCAGAACAGAAAATGCACTGGTAGGGACACACAAAGGAAGAGTGTGCAGCTTCCCTGGGCTTAAATAGCCATGGCCTGACCTGGCAAAAATGTCAATAGTGGCTGCTCTTCATGAGTTATTTCAGATTTGAAGGTCTAGGCAGTGAGATACAGAGAAATTAAAGGACTTGCATGAGATGACAGCAGAAGCAAACAGCAGAGATAGGGAAAGGTCAAAGCTTCCCAGCTCCTTACATGGAGAGAAAATCGTGCTCTGCCAGTTAGTGAATGAATGTTTGGTACCTCCAGAGCTGTGCCCAAACCCCAGGGACACCCTGGGAGGAAGGGCTGGGTTCACATTGCTGGTGTGAATTATCTGCACATGCAGCAGCAGCTTTGTGCCTCAGCATCAGGAGGGTGTGAGGGCACCTCTGAGCTGACCTGTGAGCTGCCAGCAGAGCTGAGGCACAGCCCAGTGCAGCAGCACAGCAAAATACACAGAAAAACACCATTCCTAAGCCTTTAGGGCTGTAAAGTGCTTTGAAGAGGCCCAGAACATCCTGTAGGTGGAGAATTGTTGGCCACAGTCCTTAGGCAGGCCGAGCAGCAGGCACAGATGGACTGAAGCCAGTTTGTCCTTGCTTGTGCCAGCACCCAGGGGCTGTGGGACACCTGCAGCTGCAGCAGGGAGGAGCCCTGGGCTCTGTCTACTGCACACCCTGTTTGCTCCTCTGTGGGGCACCCCCACCAAAAGGCACAGCACAGACAATGACAAAGTGTCATCCTGTCGCTTTCTCGGCTGTTTAGGTGACCTGGAAAGGCCCGGGGTGGCCTTGGGCAGCCCGCGCTTCAAAGGACGAGAAGAGGCTTCAGATCTTTTCTCGGTGTTTATTAATTGTTTATCTAAAAGATTTTCTTTCAGCCCAACAGAGTCTGCACAGCACACCAGCCATGAGCACAGTGAGAGCCCCCGGGGCGGTCACCTATCTTTATACTCAAAATTACGTATACAATATTTATCATTTTCCCCCAATACCTTTTACCCTTATTGACCAGTGCACTTTTAGTAATAACCAATCCCAAAGTGCCACCATCACCACAGAAGATGGAGGCCAAGAAGAAGAAGAAGAAGGACAGGACACGCCCCAATTCCTCCATCTTACTTCTTTAGACCCCCCTGTACAGAAATCCCAAACCCTGTGTCTCACACTAATTAACTTATCCCTTCACCATTCACCCAGTGAGATCCTCCCATCCTCATACAGGTGTCATCTCCTGTGTAGGATCAAAGTCCAGCCACCAGACACTTCTGGCAACATCCCAGGGCTCCCAAGCCCCCCAAGGGTGGTCTCGGTCACTCTGCACCTCAGTCCTGAGGTGCTGAGATCCCACATCATCCCTAACTGCCCTTTAATGCAGTCCCTGTTATTGTGGCAGTCCAGACAGAATAAAATATCCACTTAAAGATACCAGTTGTACAATATAAAATATCAAGTTTAGGGAACATAATAATTATCTGATAAAATGTCTAATATACATAGGCATAGCCTTAAACTGCCATGGTGATTGCACAGTAATTTAATATAAATTGATTAAGTACATTTTTACTGATGCCTAAAGACTAGTCATAGCATGGGAAATGATGTTTTGTTATCTGCTGTTGCTAAATGCACAGGATTTGCTGGAATAAATCCAACAGCTGGCTTTGAGGCACAATATTTAAACATTTTCCAGCTGCTGCTCCTGCACTCCAGGTTGAATAAATTTACCAAACACCCCACAAAGACTTTCCCAGTCCAGGGGTTCTGTCACCCACAAGGACAGGGCACACCAAGGTACAACAGAGCAGCAGAGTTGTCCCAGCCTTCAGAAGAAAACCAGTTGCTTTCACCAGCACAACAGAGGAGAACCCTCACATTCCTCATTCATGTAGGAAAAAATCTTTTGCCTGGTGGATGATTAAAAGCAGCATCTCATTTGAGACAGAATACAGAAATAAAGATCTCTTCAATTTACACCTCTTAGTTGCTAAGAAATTTCTTCTTGATCTGCAGAAAAGGAACCCCTGGACAAGCACAACCTGCCAGATCATTAGGTTATTTCCTATTAGGAAAATGGCATGAATATTATTAAAATGTAACTATAAATATTTATGCTGATAGAAAGCCCACTATTGCTGCTATTATTTTTATTGTAATGCCTTAGAAGAGATGCCAGATAATGGCAGGATTCAAGAGGTCACTGGAGGTAAAGAGAGGAATTTTTCTGGAGTTATCATTGCTGAATACAAACTGCCAGGGAAGGTACAAGGATTTTTTCACATCTGGAAAGTCACAATTTCTCTTTTAAGAAGAGAACATATTCTCTTTTAAATCTTTAAAGATCATCTGTTCTGCAGTGCCTGCAAATCATTACAGTTTCATACTGGTTTGCCAAGCAGAGAGCTCAGCTATCCATTTTCCTGCTGAGCTCTTCCCATCTTGGCTCCAACCCTCACCTTCCCTGCCTTGCTCACCCCAACCTCTGTGCAATATTCTGCGAGCAAAAGTGGAATTTGGAAGGGCTGATGTAAAAGAAAGTGGTGATAATTGCAAATCTTGTGTTCTGAGTTTGAGTCAAGGGTCCTGTCTGAGCTGAATCTGAAGGGGGGGAGATTCTGGCAAACTCCCACAGAAAATGTGCACCGTGGAGAAATGCCACTTCCATGGACCCAGCCCGAGGTTTCTGAGCTAATGAAGGAATTATTGCTTCAAAGACAGACTCAGAAATTAGCAATGCTGAGTGGATTCATTAACTCAGGGGGTTTTCTGCTCATGGGCAAAAAAAATGTTCATTCTTTACAGAATTCCTAAAGAAGGACATTTTCTCTGAATGTCGACCCTTCAGTTCTGCCTAACTGCTTTAAAATACAATTAAGAATTTTTGGTAGTTATAGGAATAGAATCTAATTATTTCAAACAAAAAATACAAGCATGGCCTCAGAGTCAAACCCACAGTTTTATACAACACAAGATATATTGCAACTGTAGGGTTTGGGTTCTCTGTAGGACCAGAGTGAACAGAGCACCTTCCAAGGTCTTCTGTCAAATAATCAAATCTGAGAGACCAGAGTCATAAATACAACTGTGAGACACCTCAGGCAGAATTTTGGGGCCTTTTACTCGCTAGGATTTTTTGATTTTTGCTCTGTGAAATGCGGGTTAAACTCTCACTTTTGTAATGAACAGCTCTCTAATTCATGTTTGTAAAGTGCTGTGACCTTAAAAGTATTTTCCAACCCAAAGGAATCCATGAAAGCACATGATTGGGTAGCAAAATGTTGTATTACAAATAGGAGTGTGAAGACAATTTCATAGTTAACCTGGTAAATGCGTTTATTAAACCTGGTAAATTCTTTATTTTGTGCCTGAATTTCAGTTTCTTCCCGAGAGGAATGGACAGCTCCTGTTTGTCCTCCCTCCTTTGCTGGGTGTTTGAATGGGGTGGAACTTTACCAGCAGATTATTCCAGCTGCTGTTGTAAACCACAGATTGCCAACAAACTCTTGAATCCAGAATTTCTTCCTCTTAAAATTCCTTTATGTGTCCGTGTCCCATCCAAGGCGAGCAGCCAGTCTCGGCTTTTAGTGCTCTTTGCAGTGCAAGCAGCACAAACTCCAGGGCCATCGATGGGGTTTTTAACCCGTCTCTCAGGAGAGCTGGGGATTTTCGGGTTATTCTCGCACCTCATTAGCAGGAAAGATGCTCTTTGCTTTTATCTGCTAAATCTCACAATTTATATAAACTGCGCCGGAGGTGGGGAAACTGAGTCAGCAAAAACCCAGCGAGCAGCCAAAGCCAAGGAACGGCCAAATTTCTGTGAGCTCAGTGCAAACTTGTTTTATTGAATTTTACTTTTATATGCCATATTAACATCTCATTTGCATACAGATTGCGCTCCATCTTCACTGTTAAAGCGCACAGTCAGCAGTTCTCCGCGGCCGAGGAGCGGCACAGCAGCTTTTAAACACTCCTGCTAAATTCTAGAGCAGGATGCAGGAGCTTTGGCTCAATCTGCTTCCTCGGTTCTCAGATATTTTTGTCTTTCCTTCCCAGTGCAGCGGTGGCTGGGATGGGAGTGATTTTATTTATTCCTTTTAGGATTGTTGGAATGCTTCAGTTACTCCAGAAGAGCTCAGGAAATCCAAGTTTCCCTGCTCCTGCAGCACAGGAGCAGCTCTGCCAGGCCAGAGCTTGGCCACAATGTTCTATTTACCAGAGGAGGTGAACACTTCATCTCTTCTTGCTGTGACCAGTGGTAGAACTGCGTTAGAGCCAAGCAGAGAGCCCAGAATGAAATGAAATGTAAATAACCCAGCACAAGCACTGGAGCAGCTGGGTATGATCCATTACCATAACACAGATTTTTCTACACGTACATAGATAATTCCCAGCTGCCCTTATTTTTTTTTTTTCAACAATCAGCTCTTCATTGATGAGTTCTAATAATTCTATTTGGAGGCTAAGGAAATAAATACACCTCGCAGGCATCAGAGCACAGGACAGAAATGACTGTGTGGAATTAACAGTTGGTATCTGCCATGCTGGAATAATAGAGATGAGAGGGGCAATACATAAATACAAACGGTGAAAATCACTTGGCAGCTATTGATGGTCTAACTGCCCTTATGTTGCCATGCAGAGATGCCTTTTTTTTTCTTGTGAAAATACTGGAGTTTTTTGGATGTTGTAATTAGTGCTGGCAGGCAGCAATGCAAGCCAAGGCCCAAATAAAGTGGATGTGCTGAGGAAGTTTCAGAGCTGCATCCCCAAAATCTGAGCCTGTGGAGGCTCCATTCAGCCCTTCAGTTGGAATTTAGTTTTGTTCAATGCACCCAAGGCTTGGCTCGGCCAGAGCCGCACTCTGTGCACCAGTGCTTCAAACGCAGGATAACAACCAACTGCTAATGGCACTAATTAGGAGCCGTGGGGCTGATTTATACCTTTTGTCACTGTACAAGCAGTGGAAGTGCTGAGCTTTGCAAGGATAACAATTATTGGTTCGGGTGATGATCATTTCATCAAAGGCAGACAACTGATTTTTAACTGTCAGGAGTCAGAACTGGGCTGAGGGAAAACATTCCAGTGAGTGCAGCCAACATTCCAAACACTTGTTCATAATTCAGCTTTGAAAATAAATCCATAACCAAAAAAATGACAAAGTGGGAAGGTTGTGTGGCAGATTAAAAGTCCAGTTTGATGATTATTTATGCTATCTAAATGTATATATGATATTATTTATATACTATAGAATTTATCTTTCACAGTACCATTAATAGCACTAAGTGCTTCTCATCTGAGTATCTCAAATATTAGTGAATGAAATTTCTTTGCACTCTCAGCAGAGGCAATGAGAAGCAGCTGATAATATTCTCAACACAAGTCTGCACCCAGATTATCCCTAAATTCTGTAGTTATGGGAACAACTGCACAGCCAGTTTATTCTGAATTAGAGATGTGCACACAAGGAGTATTACTGGGAGCACTGGCACAGCTGGGATTTGAATCCTGATTTCCCCCTTTCCTAAGATCTGAATTTTGCCACCTCACGTTTGGAAGTGTCAGTGAGTGTCCCCTGAGGTGGCCAGGAGCTTCCCCTGACAAACAGGAACAGCTTCACAACCATGGGAGAGAAGGAAAACACATCCACAGCTCAAACACATCCTACAAACACCTGCCTTGGCCAAAAGATGAGAATCCCCAGACTTCAGCTCCTTGTTCTGCCCTGTTGGTGTGCCAGGCAGGATGACCTCCAGGAAAGGAGCAGGATGTGTTTGAGGAGAGGCAGGAAATGTGATAGTCTGGAAGCTCCGAGTACAAGATCCAATCTCTCTCCATGGATGGCAAGAGCATGTCAGATGTAATGGAATATTAAGAGAAGGAACCTATTGCAGGCTCAGGGGACTGAGTGAGGCAGCATTAAAAACTTTACTGCTATTAAATCTCGGGGAGCTGGAGATAATTTTGCTTTAGAGGAGCGTGGCTGCTGGTGTGGTTAAAAATGCTATCGAAAAATCCACTCAGGAGGAATCCCTCAATAAAACAGAAACAATTGGGGCTACATTGGAAGTTCCTGCTAAGGAAAACATCATTTGGCAGAGAAGATTGGAGAGGCTGCAGAGTGACAGCAGAAGTGGAGTTTTAGGACTGCAAACGGGAGCTGAGGGAAATGGTGGAAAGACTATTGAGACTTTATTAACTGCTACATTGGGGATCAGAAAAAGTGCTCCCCACAGAGAGGGAAAAGCCTTTCCCAGAGCTCTGAAACATTTGGCATCAGCTGCTGTGCTAGGGAGAAGGATGAAACCATTCTTTCTTTACCTGGAAACCTGCAAATTGCACTCACAGAGCAGGTAATCAACAACAAAAAGACATTTCCTGCCAGCAAATGTTTTCATACAGGAGGTTTTATGCTCCGAGAAAATTGTGACGTGTACAAGTATCAAAGAAACTGAAAATTGGGTCATATATAAATTCTTTAAAGCTGCCTTCTGGTTTGATTACTGGGGAGCTAATGACACCACATTCCCTGACTCCCCCTGGATTCTGGCACTCAGCCACCAGCCTTAGTTAATCCTTCATCCAGTACATCTTCCTCGCTAAGGACAAGGGGGGAAAATCAGTATATTCAGAAGAAAACAGAAATATTTGGATATATTTGGATTTCTTTTTTCCTAAATTAAGACATGGTTGAAGTCACAAAAGGCTGTAATTTTATTCCACAGAAAATTGGCACTGACTGGATACTTTTGTTAAAGGACAGGGATGTGGAATTCCTCTTTTTATTTGTTCTTCTTTTATTTTTGTGGAACTACTCAGGTTACAAAATACCCCAAAATGGGGTAAATACAGGCTGAACAGAGCATTCCTGAGTGCAGCCAGAGGGGAGAGAAACACTCAGTGGTGAGAGGCAGTGAGGGAATTGGGAAGGAAAACCTGAGTTTTCTAAGAACTTTTTAAATATAATGACTTAGATCTCCTCTCTAAAAGCAGGAAGTGCTGCTGGCACAGTGGGTCTGGGGGATTTCTGTGGTTGTTGCTGTTCCTGGAGATCCCAATCCCTTCCTTGGCTCTGTCTGGGAGGAGTTTGGGGCTGTCCCCAAAGCCCTGCAGGGTCCCACACATCCCTTGGGTCCCCTTGAGGGGCCTCCTTTCCTCGAGGCTGAGCTGAGCCAAGAACTCCTCTTGGATGTCTCCTTGAGATTTTTGGGCACTGGGGAGCTGCTGACAAGGCAGAAAATGGTACAAATTTCCCATTTTTAGATTCATTTTTCATCTCATCTGCTGTCCTCAAAGTCTTACTGAGAATAAAGGAAAAGTATCCTTGTCCTGTGCCTAGAACCAACAATTCTGCTCTTTAAAAGATATTTTCTTTGAATTTTAGCAGGAAGAATGATGTTCCATTACCTCACATTGAAGATAAAGGTAAAGAAAGGACAGGATTTTTATCAAAATCCTCCTTCAGAGCAACCCTGCCCCTTTCCTGCTCCAGCTGTGAGATCCATAACACGAAGTATAAGCAGGGGACCCCATAACAGCTGTCACAGCATCTGAAGATTTTCCTTCCTCAAAAGAAACCTACTCTGCTATGGAAACATAAAAAAGCTCAGAAAGGCAATTTGAACAAAAAGAAAAGTCCTTTAATGAATTGCAAATAGACTGTAAATGAGCCCAGAAAAAAACTGATGGGGTGAACAAAGTACATAAAAATCCCCTGTGCATTCACTGTTTATAAATCAAGCTCTCACCCACCACGCCTGGAAAAGACATCCAAAGGAACAGATCAAATTACATAAAAGGTCAGGGAATGTAAAATACTGAACAGACTGTTATGGGATCATCTTTAATCTTCTCCACCACCTAAAAACTTGTGGGGAGGGGTAAATTATAGTAAATGAATTGAGGAAGCTAATGAGAATTTTGGATTGTAAAGCCAAAATCAGGATGCATCTTGTTCATTCAGGAGCTCTGGCACTGGCTGGAAATTCTGTCCTGTTACTGAAGACCCTTGGGAAAGTAAATTTTCTGCTTAATTTTTCTTAATGTACTATAGCCTTAAAAAAACCCAACAAAGTTTGAAAGTGTTGGTGACATTATTTCACAGCCAGAACTGCTGATTTGGTTGTTACACAACTCCTTTGGGGTGCTGTTAGCACCATTTTAGGGTCACAAATCCCATTTTATTCCTGCAGCCTGCCGACTCCAGGCAACAGTGAGGTAGGGGATTCTCAAATCAGAAGTTAGAGGAAGATATCCCATTCTGGCTGAATATTTTATTTCTCTGTTTGGACACAAGAAAATGTGGTTTGATCCCCAAGTCTGAGTACTTGGAGTAGAGGAGTTGTAGAGGAGGATCCCTCCTTCTCTCTGCTTTGCTCTTTCTCTTTGTTCTCTCACTTGTCATCACTAAAAACAAATTCTTAATTTGAGCTTATGGAGCCTTGTACAGTTGTAGAGAATCAGGAGTTGGGAGGTTTTGGTTTTGGTTTAATTTGCTTGGGGTTACTTCCCTTAGGTCTTCTCAAAAACAAACCCACCTCTAATGAACCTTTTCTTTTATATTTTACACATATTTTACATGTATTTTTATATTTTACATGAAAGAAAATAAAAATTACCTCTTTCATCCCAATCCACTTTTTTTTTTTTTTTTTTTTTTTTTTTTTTTTTTTTTTTTTTTTTTGTGAGCTAGGTAAGGGTGAGATTTCCTTTGTTACCTGTGTCTAAATGTAACATCTCTAAGCTGTGACTTTATGTGAAAAATGATTGAATCACTTGAATCTAAAACCCATGGAATCAGAAGTGTCCCATTGCAATCCAAAGCATCAAGCCTGGGGTTTTACAAGGTGGGAGGTGTTACATGCCATACATGCCAGGAAACAGAAGTACCTAAAAAAGAAACCCTTTTCTTTGAAACCTGGATAATTCAAAGAGACTCAAGATTCAGCATCATCATTTTATGATGATGAGTTCAGCAAAACCACGATCTTAATCTAAAATTTGTTACTTAGGTGCATCCTTCCACTGGATTTTTCTTTCTTAGAAATCTCTTTAATTTGTCTGTTATTTATCTCATTTTTCTTATTTATTTTCTTAATTAAAAATGAACAAAACCAGCTCAAAAAGAAACTCTGGCTTGGTTCTGCCATGATAGGATGAGGTCTCTGAATTCCCCTCCCCTGCAGGTCCCCTCCAGTGTCCCCGTGTCCCTGCAGACTGTGATAGGTGATCCCAGCCACGCCTCCAGCAGCAGAATTCCAAAGGCACGTTCAGGACAAGCCTGGCTTGCCAAGCACTCCTTCTCGAATATTTCAATTGGGATTTTCCCCCAGGAATTCCTTTTTATTTATGTATTATTTGTGGGTGTGTTTTTATCCATCTCCATGCACAGCCCTGGATTTGCTCTGTGGGTGTCACATGTTTTGCACTTAGTGCTGGGAGCTTTTCATATTTTCTCTCTGGGAACATGCTGTGATAGCTCCAGTATTTCAAAGAGCATGCAATCCAAAATCTGTCAGGAGGAAATATTTCTTTAAGGAAGAAAATGTGTTTTTTGTTAACTTTCTCAATCTCTCATCCATTCAGCTCAGTGGTAAATGTACATCCAAGCTGTTGCTGGGCTTGGCGTGGGACTTCTGTTGATTCCACCTTTTTAAACAAGAGCTAACAAGAGGGATGTCAAAGTTTGGAGAGGTTCCTTCCCCAAAAATAAAGTTTTAAAAGTTACAAATCGGACAACTGATTTATAACCATCCTTAATGATTCACTCTTGGCCTTGCAAGGAAACAACATTGATTGTTTTGTCATATCAGCCTGCAGTGATTCTGCATGCCACAGGAAGACACTCAGGGAGAGGAATCCATGCCATTTCTATGGCATCAAAGCCTCCTGGGGGTTTCCAGGTGACTGAATTCAGATTTATTGTTGGTGAACTTGGCTCCCAGTGACCTATTTAATTCTAAATTAGCATCTCTATTGCAACGCTTAGCTCTTCCCCGTGCTTCCCAAACATTCACTAATTTGGTCTCACCCCGTGCCTCACACAGGAAACGGGATAATGAGGTGTGGGATGTTCTCTCTGTCCTTTCAGCGGTACCGTCATTAATGCCTGCGCTATTCCGGGGCCACAGAGCAAAAGACAAAGCCCGTCAGTTCATTGGGAGAGAAATGCGGCCGAGAGCAGCCCTGCCCCAGCCTTCGCTCTGGGCACACAAACCCAACCGAGCAAAACCATCCACAGGCACCAATGAGCTACAATCTGTCCAGTTTTATCTTCTTTTTTTCTGCCAGGGTCGGGATTAAATGCACAAGATTCTATTTCTTCTTGGGACTCAGATGTTTGTTAGCTCTTATCTCGGTCACAGGCTCACAAACCCTGAGTTCTGCAGCACTTCACTCTCACAAACTGGAAAATGGAGCCCCATCTCTCTGCAAGGCCTTTCAAGGATAAACTGTCCAATTAAGAAATGACACCTGAATTGTTTTTACTTTTAACCCAATAACCAACCACCCGTGCCTGCAATGGGGACTTTTTAATCCAATTACACAAAACCACTGGAGAAGAAGGTGAAGAACAAGGAGAAGAAGAAGGAGCAGCCTCCACACTAAAACCTCCATCTTGCCTTATATATATTCATATATTCTAAACCCCTAAACCCTTAAACTCTAAGTTTCCCACCCTGTGATCTCACACACTTCTATTCAAACTGCACACCCACAATCCCAGTTCTGTCATTCCAGAAGCTTCTCCACACCTCAGGTCAATGCAGTGTTCTCCTGGGGGTCAGTGCCTGGCAGCACAGAAATCTGAAATTCTCAGTAACCTGGGTTCCGATAACAATCAACAGATTCTTCTCAACTGCTCTGAGTTGGTCATGTTCCTTGAACCAAATTTTGATCCATTTAATAAAATCCCTGCTGCTCCTCACCTTCTGCAGCTTAAAAAATAGTTTCTAAAGTGAACTTAACCCTGTGCTGAATATATGGAATATATCCACATTTCATCTGACAGTGCTTTGCAGCCCATCTGTACCTGACTCCAAATTATCCTGTGTGTCTTGTATCATGTCTGGTGCACAATGAGGAGATGTTTGCACTATTTTCAGATAAAAAAACTCCATCATTAATAACAGATCTTGAACTGTGAAAAGTGTTAAAGATGAATAATTGCTTCCAGTCAAAAAAAGTTTTGGAACACCTTGATTTTAAAATATCAGTTACCTTACCACCAAAAAAAAAAAAAAAAAAAATTAGATCTTTTTGGTGTGTCCTAATCCCTTTGGTAAGTTCAGAGTGTAATTTTTCTATGTTCTCTTTATCTTCATTCCTGTTTAAAAATTTGAATACCATTAAGGTCATGCTTCAGTCCAGAGAGGCTTGGATCTCCATTTTCCCCTCTCTGACTTCTTAGAGGAGCAGTAAGTACTATAAAATACTCTGTGCCATTCTAACTAATCACCCCTCTGGCATTCTGAGCAAATGCAGGTTAATGGTGAATCTTTTAATATTTCTATTAATTACATATATTATCCTAATAACTCTATTGTCAATTTTTCATTGCTAGGTAATGACTAGAGCTGGGTGAGGTGTTCACAACTACCCATGGATTTAAATGGGAGGAGGGGTTTTTGTTTGGTTGGGAATTTCCTGCTGGCAAACCTGATTCCTACAAACATATTTGTTACATGAAATTAATTTAGGGATGTTCTGTGCAGGTGTGATTAAGCACAGACAAATTCATCACTGCTGCTCTGGACAGGGGCATTTACACAGAGTATGGAAAAAGGGCTGTGGTTACAGGAATTAACATTTGAAGTAGTTTTCAACCTGAGCATTTTATGAAACGTGAGAGGAGTATGGATGGAAACGAGAATTCAGCAGGAGTATTGGGGTTTTTAGGCAGCCACTGAGCATTTGCTTAAACACACAGCTGGAAGTTCAGAGGAGGATGTCTGGGAAGGCTTCAGATTTGAGCACTAGAGAGGGGAGGCAGGAGATGGAACAATTCAATCAGCCACAGTGATTCTTATTCTAATAAAGTCCCTGTTTGGAGGGGCGGGGAAGGGCTCCTGCCACAATTGTCCATGTGTTCCGGTGCCTCCCACCATAACGAGCTGCAACCAGAACTGCAGCCAATTCAACAGGACCTGTGCTTTGATGAGCCCACAGAAAGATCTGAACATAAGGATTGTTTCACAGAACCTGGGCAGCAATGAAGCTGAAAATATCGATTCATAAATTTCCCAGCAAGATGAGAGAAACTCTGCGGTCGTTCCCGAGAAGTTGATGAACATTTCCAGCCCCAAATACAATTCACTAATGGGAGTGTTTGTATGGAAAGGCAAAGAGACACAGAAAGGTTTTAATGTGGCAGTGTGTGAATAAGCAGAGGAAAATGTCCTCAAGGAAACACTAAGAGGAAAATTTTAAAGGAGGAATCCTAGGAAAAAACACAATACTTGGTTTGACTTTGAAAAAGCCAGTGCAGCTGTCAGCACAGTCTGGGGGAGAGAGATGTTACCCCAGGAATGTGCTGAAAGACTGATGCAAGGAGAGCTGCAGGAACTCCCAGGTGTGAAAGGAAGGCTGTTAAAATGCCTTTTTCCCCTCTGAATTTAATTTCTCAGCCAGAAATGTACCAGGTAGATGAGGCAAAACAAAACTGGGAGGTTGGCTGGAGTGTGAGGCAGCAGTGCTGGGAGCTGAATGTGGATGTTGGATGATTTTAAGGTCCCTTCCAACCCAAGCACTCTGTGACTCCCTGATTCTCTGCTGCAGTGCTGCAGTTGGATTTTAGATGCTCTGATTGTGGGTTAGAAGTGGACAAACACATCTCAGACAGCTCCAGCTGGGCTGTCCCTGGATCTGGGGATGAGGAAGCAGAGAGACACCAGCCCATGGATTGTCCTGAACAAGGCCACGAGCCCTGGCCCAGGTGCTTCAGGCTCTCTGGACATATCAGTCATTTTCCTCATGGACAAGAGTTTGCCAGGCTGCCATGGCTGCTGGAAATCCCAAACAAATGTCAGCAGAAGCAGTGGGGCACTGGCTGAAGTGTGAAGGCAATAGAAAAGGGAAGAATCACAGTTCTTTCATATTTAAAATCGATTCAAATAGAGAAGTGGCGGTGATTTATAAACTTGAGGAAGGTTAGCCTTAATCTCCAGCTAGACATTTTCATTGCCTGAGTAAACTTTGAGCTCATCTGAGCTACAGAGGCAGGAATTTGGTATTAATAGAGACACTTGAGGCAGTTTTCTTAACTGAGCCACCCACGGTGTCAAGGGGCTTTGCCAATGAGGCCTCACAAAGTGGTTTGGCAGCTTAGGACAGCTCCAGTCCTGAGGGACCCTCCGTGCTGACAATTCAGCTGCTTCCCAAAACACAGGGAGAGTGCAGAAGGAAATATAATAAAGCTGAAAAGTAGAACAGCAAATGTGAATAATCACCAGAACTGTACCCCAGAGCTGAAGGAAATCACTGCAGACTTGGAGGCGCTGTGGAAAGCTCCCAGTGCCCAGAGGTGGAACTAATAAACAAATATTTTTATTTTGCTTTACATATCTTTACAGTCACACCCAGTGGGTTAAAAAAAATAATTTATAAATGATTCTGCATCTAGATTTTGGGTGAATTCTCCCCCAAAGTACATGCAGCAGATTTTTTTCTTAGCAGCAACTTTCTTAGAGAGCCAAGTAACATAAATGACTTTTAAAAAGCCAATTAAATGTATGATTGAATGTCATCCTTGCTGACTGCAGCCTTCATAAGGAACTGGAAATGTGAGGTATTTTTTTACCTAATATTGAACACAGTTAATTAAAAAGGTAAAGATTACATTTTGCTTCAGTTAATTTGAAATAGAGAACCGTCATTTAAACAATAAATTTCAGATTTTAGTTCTAGCAATTAATAGACCAAACTGTGTACTTAAGGTTTTATTATATTGATTCTAAAATAATTAGATTAGCAAACACATTGCAAATATATTATCTAAAACAAATAAGATTATCACCACACTTTTTGTTATACAGCACAGCAATAAAACATATCACAGTGTAATCTAAGGCAATCTCATAAAGTTAATATCACGGAGCATAGATTACATTCTTGCACTAAATGACAAAAGGCAGCATGAGCATCATGCGGACAGAGTTAAATAATTTGTAAAAGTTGGGACATGCCTCTGATGTTCAGCAGATAATTTCAGCCCCGTGTGTATTTACAGGAGCATTTGGAAGCAGCCCTGACGGTCTCTGCTAAGCTCGTTTTGTCTCCCAGCACACTTTCACATTCCTCCTTGCCAAGCAAATTGTAAAAAGTGTTCCAGCAGCAGCCTGAAAAGCCTTGGGGCTGTTTGAGAGGCCCTTTAAAAAGCATGACATTCAATCAGAGTTCAGCGAGGAAAGTTTTAATGAATAAACTTGGTAAATTAGAGAGCACCGCAGCAGAGTGATTAACTCTCATTTGTGCATCAGTGTTAAAATTAATGAAAATGTTGAAGCCGTAGGAGGCAGGGTCCCTCCTCCAGAGCCGCCTTTGCCCTCGGAGCCAGGCCGGGCCCGGGCGCGATTCATCTCCCCGGGACGGAGGAGAGGGAAGCGCAGCCGGGACAAACGCGTTTGCCACGGTGCTGCTGTGCGGGGCCTTCCCGGCTGTGACACCGCGCTGCCACCGCGGGGACACTGGGGACACCCCTGCCCGGGGTTTGTGTCACCGCCCTGCACACCGCGGGGACACTGGGGACACCCCTGCCCGGGGTTTGTGTCACCGCCCTGCACACCGCGGGGACACTGGGGACACCCCCTGCCCGGGGTTTGTGTCACCGCGGGGACACTGGGGACACCCCCTGCCCGGGGTTTGTGTCACCGCGGGGACCCTGGGGACACCCCTGCCCGGGGTTTGTGACACCGCAGGGCACAGAGGTGACTCCAGCGCCTGGGGCGGGCTGGGTTGTGCTGCAGCGCCCAACAGGCTCTCGGTGCTCGCTCCTGTAAACTGGTGGCTGGGACTTTGGCAAGTGTTTGATACAACAATTTCATTTTATACTCACCTTTACTAACAGCCTTTCTCTGCATCAATTAATTACATGAGAATTAGCTGAACTCTCTGAATATTAAAGGAAAAGGATTTGTCTTAGGGCTTTGATGGCCATACATTTTAGCAAGCAATTTTGTGTGAAATCATAACATTACAATCTTACTTAAGAGAAGAAGAAAACTTGTTCTCTTTATAAAATCCTTTTAGATCCGTTTCCTTCAAATACCAGGAGCCAGTATTTCTTCCTAGCCAGACCTTTTATGAGGTGGCTGTTTAACAAATCTGTGCTGGTTTGGAATTATAAATGACAGCCTATTTTATAAAGGGAAAAGTCTTCTTTGACAGCAGAACAATATCACACGAGTAACAAATGGCAAATTGTGTCATACAGCTGAACAGTTGTTTTCCCATGTTCACCAAGGGCCAGTTATTAATTTTACATTAGAATGTAAAATTCAGAATTAAGGATTTTGGAGAAATCCATCTGAAACGGAAAGTATGAAAAATTCCTGCTCAATGAAAATTACCATGATTTGCTGTAGATCTATATTCATAACTTTAAAACCTGGCAGTCTTTCCTATTTTTTTCCTCTATAGATTTCTTGTCAACAAGAGTGTCAGAGGTCAAAGTCAGAATGCCCCTCTGGCACCCATTAACTATAACCAGAAAACTTGTTCACTATTGATCTACAATGTCTAAATATCTATTATGTTGGATATAAAAGGTGGTTTCACATCTTTCTAAAACAGATAATTCATACAGGCCAAGGGGTCAGGCCTGGTGATATATTATTGTTTCACTGTATCAGTGAAGTGCAGGAGGGGAGCAGGCCGGGAGAATGTCACTGACCTCTTGGGGACATGTCCACCTTCCCCATCAACACCTGGGAAGGTATTGTGGCTTTCTCAGTGCTCTGAAACTCATTAACAAGTTGTGTTTAAAACTTTATTCAACTGTATCATTAGGTGTCTTTTCATTCCCTGGGTATTTAGGTTTAATCCTGGTTTCCTTGAGAAAGTAGGAAATGCTCTTGGGCCAAAATTTGGCTGGAGTCAAATATTTCCAGTTTCTAGAGGGAATCTCCTCAAGGACTTTTCTCATGGACTGTTCCTGTAATGGCAGCCAGAGCTGGTGTGAATCTCAAATGTGGGTGGAAGCCTCTGTCCCTGTCCCTGTCCCTGTCCCTGTCCCTGTCCTGTGGTGCAGCTCGGTGTCCATGGAACTCTTCCCACCATGATGGCCACACTGCCCTTAATGGTGGCAACAACAAAACCACCCAGGGCTCTGGGTGAGCTGCAAAGGGAGTTTTACAGGAGCTGAGCACAAAAAGGGCACCGCCCCGTGCGTTTCAGTTGTCACAGCTCCGGTGACTTCGGCAGAGCGATGGCACTCGCTGCCCACAGAGGCTCTGCCCCAGAACTTGTGTCAGGCTGTGGCCATAGCTCCAAAATCATGTGTTTTCTGCACAGACACTTGTGTAATATCACATGAATGATTTTGTTTGCTCATATCAACCCATCAAATTTATTGAGGCTCTTTTAATCTCCTCATTGTTTAACTGCTGAGGTGCCTCTGCTCTGCTCAAGGCTCGATGCAGAGCAGGCACAGCTGCATTTCTTTGTTCTGCTCTTCCTAGAGCAGAGCACAGAACACTGTGAGGGTGCAGGACACAATCCAGGGCTTGGATCCCCCCCAGTCCTGTGAATTCAGCCTTTGAGGCTCCATGGCATTTCCCAGCAGGCACCTATTCCTTCTGCAGGATGAGCCCCATAACAAGCAAACCCTCTTTGGAAGGCAGCTGATACTCTACTCTTTAATAGAGTTTATGGCCTTCTAGCAAACCCTCCAAAATGGTTCATATTCTTCCAGGCTACGTTTTTGAAGAAAGTAAATTGAGATGAATCATGCTAAGATGAGATAGTTAAAATGTCAGGCTCCATAAGTTTCAATGCATCCTTATAGCTCTGAACACTAAAATGCAACTGAACATTGGAATAAGGGAAACAAAAGAGAATCAGATAACTAGTTCTTATAGCAGGGAAAAAAGTAATTTCTGTCTGCACTGCTACACCATGAAAATCCACATAGTACAGTTTTAGAGCTGTACCTTAAAAAAAACAATTGCAGTTTCTTTTTATCACTGGCCTTGGTTACACATCACTGCCTGCTCTACGGCACACTGGAATTGCAGAGTTTCTGAGGCAAACAATACAGCAGCAGCTTTATTTCTGTTTACAAATGTTACCTGGGGGAAATGTGCCTGTACCTGTTGGATAAATTACAAATCATCAGCACTAAATATGACCCACAACGGTGACATAGAGGGGAAGAGGGACTGTGGTCTGTACATATTTGGTGTTAGAGAGGAGGTGTGCCTGGTCAGGGCTGCTGGGTTAATCAGGTAATGAAATGAGGCTGCTGGACTCTTTTAACTTGAGTGTGTGGTGCTTCTTCATTCCTTTGCTGCACAACAGCCACTTCTTCATTTCTACTTTATCATAATATTCACAATCAGTTGAATTAACTACCATTATTAAGTGACTGACTGTAGGTGTTGAGCACCAGAAATGCAAACCTCCAGATTTGTGTCCAAAGGGCCTTCTGGGTTTACAGGGTGCAGAGAAGCCTCCCAGGCTGTGAGACACCTCTTAGTCCAAGCCCAGAGGTGATGTTCAGCTGAGCTGAGTGAAGGAAACCTTTGATAAGAACCAAGAACAAGGTGCTGTTTCTAAATCAGGAGCAAGCCCCTGCCCCAAACCCTCTGTTCACGTTCCTTTCCCAGGGCTGGGCTGGGACGGCTTTCCCTGCCCAGCTGGTGACATCAGGATGGGTTTCATCCTGCACCTAAATGTGGAGAGTTTAGTTCAAGCATGGCTTAAAGAAAAAGGCTATGAAGCCATGCAATTGAGAGAAAAGTAAAAGTTAGTTGCGAAGCAGTTCCAAAAGCAGTTCTCAGCCTGATTTCTATAAACAATTAGACTCTCTCAAGCATCACTTTATAAACAATAAGATTCTCATGCAGTCTTCCCATAACAAGTGTAACACCCTCTCTGGGAAAAGATGGCACCCTGGGAACAGATATGGAAGTTTTGGGAACCTTTCATATCACAGTGGGAACACTGGCTTTATTTGGTGTAAACAATCAGCGGTATTGTAAAACAAAAGGAGTGGTTAGAGTTTTCTCTGTTATCCTATCATGAACCTAGATTTTAGAATATGCATGAAGTTCGTTAACACTATTATTTAAACTGGCTGATCGATCAATAAACTTGAGTTTGATGCATCAAAAAATAGTTGTTCTCCCCTCACTTCAACACCTAAACCCCTAGTCCTGATCACAACACGACCTTGAGCTGCTCCCAAGGCCATCAAAGCCTGGGGCAGGGTTTGGGTTTGTTGTAAGCAGATCCCAGAGCTGGGCATGCCAAGGCTTTAGGGATAACAGCAGACACCAAATAGGGTCAGGAGAGACAACTGGGGTGTAACTGGAGCCCCTCACGCCGCTCTGGCTGCAACACAGATGGGCCAGAATGAAGGCTATCACTCCTAGTTTATAGCCATTAGCAATCATGATCTCCCTAATATGAAACAGAAATAATAGTATTATTAATAATAATATCAAACTGACACGTTATTAGCCTCTACAGATGGCTCTATTCCTCCTAATAATTTTTATTTTTATTTAATGTTTGGAGATGCTGTAAAAAGGGACTAGTGCTTCCAAATGTGACCTCTGTGGGGTTTAAAACCTACTGAATCAGATGAGATATTAAAGCATTCAATGTAATGTATGACTTAAAGCTATGTTTTTAAAACTTTAATAGGAAATGTCTGATGCTTTAGATTACTATTTCTTGAAGCACAGTAGGCTGAAGAATTTGCTTCAGAGGGTCTCTTTATATCCAAGAAGAGGCACGGTGAGAATACACAGTATGTTCTTCCTTCACCATGCCTCTAATTGGATGTAAAGGAATGAACGTGTATTAATAATACATCATGTTTCTACTTTGTTTTATACTATTGTACATATGTTCTCACACCACAATCAACACCACCCTATTTAAATATCTCCAAGCAGTTCATTAAAGGAGGTGATTAACATCTGTCATGTGTTTTTTCCCTCCTCCTGTCTCCAAGGAATGGAGGATGTTCAGTGGCAGACCTGATTTTGGTTGGGATTTATTGTTTTTATGGGAGGCTTTTTAATTTTGCTGAGGTTTTATTATATGACACACAACTACCTATTGGGATAAATGTTTGCAAAGGCAACTCCAAAAAAAAAAGGCTGCTGAGCAGCTGAAGTGAAAGGGGGTGAAGTTTTAGTGGAGTGGATGAGGCTGGACACTAGGGCTGGTGTGTGGTGGGAGTTCTGCCACGTCCTCACCTGGCCACTGGGAGATGGGAGAAAGCCTTTGCCTGGGATGATCTTTAAGGTCCCTTCCAACCTAAACCATTCCAGGATTCCAACCCAAACCATTCCAGGATGACATGAGGCAGTGAAAGAGTGGCTGCTGTAGAAACACTGTGCCCTGAGAGCTTGTGGGCTGTCAGGGTATTGCCATCAGGCAGGTGAGGCTGTGCTAAGTTTTCTGTGAGCTTTCAAATATGTGAAGATCTGATGTAGGCCAATATTTTCATGGGTATTTTACCCTCAGCCAGATCATTGTGTGGGCAAGAGCAGAAATCAGATTAGTTACAGCATATTTCCTCACAGGATCTCCGAGCCTGGAATGACTGTGGTCTCCATTAGAGTCATTTTGCAGCATCATCTCCAGCGAGTTAAATTTTCCTAAGTTTTGCTTTTGGTTTTACTGACCCATGGTAGCTGTCCGGGAAAAGCACATTCAGAGATTTCCTGAATGTCTGCACCATCCCTGCAAGTTTTCATATGAACCATGAGACCACTGGTAGCTGTGAATCATAAATTTACATCTGTCTTAATATTTACTGATGCACCTGGCTCGCATTGATTGTGTTCTGTGTGCTTTTCCAAGGAGAATTGGATGGCTTCTCCTTGCCAGTGTGGGTTTGTAGCAGCTGCTTTCCAGGGACAAGCTGGTTGTTACTGTCTTTGCTGGGTTTGTGTTTCCAGTTTCCATCCCGGGAGGGAATTGTGAAGCCAGTTCTGTTCAGCACTGAGGGGAGATAGGGAGGTCTGATCCTTTCATTGGCTTCCCCAGTGCACAAACCCTTGGATTGTGGAAGTTTTCTGCACCTCAGATACATCTGTGTATGGGAGAGATCCATATCCATCCGTGTATGGATCTGCCAGGGGAGGATGGGGGATTCAAGGAGAGGGAGAAGGTCTGTGTGTGCACACAAGCCATGAACACACACACAGAGTCTCACAAAGGTCCCAGTGGGGAACCCACACTAAAGGTTAATGCAGCCCCAGGCTGTAATTAGCCTTTTGCACAGAGTCTCCTTGTTGTGGAATCTCTCTTTATGAGGGTTTCAGGGCAATGAGCCACCAGTCCCCTCCCCCAGTGCCCCCAGTAAAGCCCAGTGGCAGGAAGCTGGTGGGGATGCTGCACTTTGGGAGCATTGCTCAGGAGCCCCTCCAATGGCTCAGGGTTCCCTTGAGATCTCAGGGATTCCCAAAGGTAGAGAGAAGGAAAATGCCCCATTTCATCTTTTTATTTCCCCTGAGAAAAGGCTGGGGGGAAAACCTGCGCCCCAGTTTAGGATCTCATTGTCACATCAGTTGGTGACAGCAAATTTGCCTCTTCATCAGCTGTATCTGATACCAGAGAGAGGATTGGCACTGCCCTGTTGTAGTTCACACAAGAAAGGTTCCTCTTCACTGAAGTGCAAGAAATTAAAGGAATTAAAGAACACAGCAAATATTACAAACTCAATTCCATGCTGCTCATCCAAGTTCATCTTCCAAAAATGTGTTGTTTGCTATTTGGGGGTGGCTGATGGTTGCAAGGCCCAGTGAGGGTTTATTGCAGCCATCAACTCTGTGGTGGCTGCTGGAGTCAACTCCTGGGGTCAGTGACTTGGGCATGAAATTACATTGAGATATTTTGTTATGACCTGGGTTTGCAGATCTTGCATGTGTTGAAGTCAATACCACTATTGAATTTTCCCAAATGATTGCCATTTATTTTGAAAATTCAAACAAAATATCTCCTCTACTGAGCATGACCCGTTGAGGAATCTGTGTAACACCAGTGCACCACTAATGAATCCCAGCAACAGCTCAAAGAGGCCAATATTTAGGGCAAAATCTGTAATAGGGCAATGCAAAAACTAGAAGGGAGTCAAAGTCCATTTGATTTGGTTTGGTGCTCTTGGTGTGTGGAGGAGACAGGGAATCCCCAACCCCACGGCAGAGTGGA